>NW_026775576.1:59505406-60773263 GCF_030987335.1 Cornus florida
TATATATATATTATTATTATTATTAGTATTAGTCCACCCAAACAAACCCAAGTCAATTAAACACAATACTAAAATAAAAGCTCAATCTAAACAAGCCTAAGCCAAACAAGCTCTAATACAAGAACTAGTGCCATGTCCTAGCCCTAATATCATGTTATAAAAAGTAAAATAAAAACTCTATTGGCCTAGCCACGTCAAACTCTTTAAGAAAAAAATCACACATATACCCAAATTTTTAATTTTTGGGTGAGCAAGTATTTGCAATAAAAATGGAAAGAGAGAAAATATGTACAAAATACAAGGGGCATACCCCAGGCCCTAAGTGTCAAATAGAAAGCATTAAACAAGGCTATCCCATTAGTTGGCCATACAACACATTATTGGGCTACACAATAGCCCAAAAATATCAAGGTTGAACCCAAAAAAGGTACCAGGGATACAATCATACAAAACCTATACCTGTTCAGTTACCAGAACTTCAAAGATAGACATGGGCGGGCACAGCAACGAGACAGAGAACATCACTGATGGGGTAAGGTAAAAGAGAAGAAAGGGTTACTTTCTGAAGGCTCAAAAAAGGAGTTAGTTATGAACCAAGAGGGGGTGAATTGGTCTTCTTCTTAACTTCTTTCAACACTTAGAATGTTTTCAATACACACACGATGCTCAAACATTCAACCACAAGTGCACCTAGATTTTACAAGGAAAATATCTCTGAACTAAAAATCAAAAACTTTGATTCTTGATCACAACCAATGTAATCTCCACTAGTTGTATGCAAGTAATTACACACACAGTTGTCTCACTCTCTGTATACACCTTTGTACAAGCTGAAACCCTAGTTTTCACACACACTAGCCCCACTTGGTGCTCAACAGTACTCTCCGTGTCCACATCACTCTTGTTTGTACCAATAACTCTCTCATCTCTTCAAATACATGAAAACATAAATATCAACTTCATACAATGGCTGATACAAATAGTAAGAATAAAATCACAGCTCAAAGATAAAGAATAGTTGAAACCCTAGCTCAACTTCTGTAGAAACTGAGGTTTGATGTGTCAATTCACAATGCAACTTCACCACGGACCAGACAATGGTTTCCACAGCCTTAACTCAACTAGGTACACTTGCTCAGATGATACACTCAATGAACTCAGCAAGGTATATCACCTTCACTGCACACCAGGCTTAATTTCTGCAGAAAACCTTAACAGACTGAGTCTTTAGGAGTAAGAACCAGAAATTTCTTAGTTTAGTTCAATCAATGGCTCATACAGCTCCCACACATCAATATACTTGCTCAAATGATGATCATGAAGAATATAGCAAGGTAACAAAGTATTAAGCTCAACAACAGCCTGTACACCAGAAAACCTTAAATCACAAGGTTTGAGTACTCAACTTCTGGAATTCTTCAAGTATGCTTCCTCCGTAGATCTCACAGCTCTAAATCACAATGTATGTTGAGTGACAAGTGTACTTAAGCAATAACCAAGGATAGTAATGAAAATGCAGCTTAAAGTACTCAATAACTCATTTTTTGTAATATCTGAACCTGAAGGGTAAAAAGATAATTTAACCTGAAACCTGGCCTGAACTTGATTCTCACAGACTTGATTCAACTAAACAAGCTTGCTGAGAAGATGGTCAATACAAACATAGCAAGTTATATTAAAATCACTACACAATTCAAGCACGTTTCTATATAAAACCTTGTTTTCAAAGGTCTGCCAACTTAAAACCCATATGGTCACTTTTCTGAAATGAATCTGAGATTATACTACTTTCATTAACATTTTAATCATGCTTAAATGATAGACATTCATATAAAGATCAAGTATAAGCCTGAGGTCAAGTTGTTGTTGTACGGGACGTCGCAAAGCCATAGGATTGTCAGTTATTGGTATTTGGTAAAACGATAGAGTGTGAGCCAGAGTCAAAGTTCAGTGTACTTTGTTTCAAACATAGTGGATCTGTTTACTTTGGACTGCAGAGTCTACAACATTTTTTCCGCACAAACAGTTGACGTGTTTTATCAATTGAGGTTTCTTCGCTAAAATTTCTAGTGTCATCTCTAACTCTTACTTTGATTTATTTTATCTACATGATTTATTATTTAATTACTAAAATAAATAAAAATTGGAAAGACACAAATTTGTTTCTAAAAATACAAACTTTCTAAATATTCCGCTACATACAACTCACAGAGCGTCCCCTATGTATGCCATGCCACTCCACTAGGCAATTCTTCCACTCCCAGTGCATATAGTCGATAAAACTAAGCATACCTGGGAATCTTCTCTGCTCCCCTTCTTCAAACAGCCATTCTATGCCGGCTTCGTTGGGTGGTCACACATACTCCTCTGCATACACAACAGTAATAGCATTACAAAATGCCTTCAAGCATTTAATGGCAGTGCTTTCGCCGATTTTAATATACTCGTCATAGTTATCGACTACACAACCATATGCGAATATACAAATAGCAGTTGTCATCTTCTGTATAGAAGACAACCCCAAACGACCAGTCACGTCCTTTTTTGGGACAAAGTAGTCATCATAAGTTTTGACATCATTAAGGATACGAAGAAAAAGTTCTCATCACATCCTACATCGCCTGTGAATGTACTCCGTTGGATATGTACAATTCTCGTCGAAGTAGTCTTTCATTAGCTAATAGTGGCTTCCCTCTCGGTCATGATGAATGTACCACTTCTTATTACGGACTTGAAATACTCGCTCAACTATCTCTGGCCTCACTGAATTTTTAATCTCATAGAATTCGTCTTGTCCTGTTGAATCAACGCGGCAATAGAGTCATCTTCCGAAGAGCATGACGAGGAAGATGAAGAATTAGAGTCTGCCAAAGGAAAAGCTTGTATGACGAAGCCATTGAAATTTCAAAATTAAAAAAGATGGATAATGATATTTTGCTACAATGGAGAGAGATGAATGTAGTGATGATTTTTAGATTAGCAAATGAGCCGTTAGGAAAAGTTAAAAAAAAAATAAATAAAAAATAAAATTCTTTTTATTTTTTTATTATTATTTTTTTAGAGCGAAAATTTGGAGGGCCTGGTGGGGTGCATGTTTCTGGAGAGCGAAAGTTGCTGACATGGCTCTTGAAAAAGCTGAAGTTACATTTTTGGAGAATCAAAATCCAGAGAGATTGATGCAGATGGTCTGACCTCCATATGCAAAGAGGTTTCCTTCTTTTGAACTCGTGACCTTCAAATTACAATGGAGCAACGGCGCGCAAGGCTCGCCCTCCTTCATGACGAAAAATTGCTACACTGGGCACAAAGGCTGGCACATGCATATTTGACACATGAGAAGTTCTTGGTTCCATCCGAACTTGCAAGTTAGTATAATTTTATATTTATAATTCTGCAATTTACTGGAGCTGAACTTTGAAATCAGCCTCATGTGGTAATACCCTGAACTTCAAGATAAATTTCTATTAAATAACCCAGATCATGACTTAATTGGGAGAAGATTTCTATTTAAAAAAAAAAATCCACAGGAGTTCATTCATAATCAAAATCAGCATGAGTACTTGGCGGGCAAGCTGAAACATGAATTTTCTATCCGGGAAGGATTCACAGTATCTTAGATTTGTATAACAACCCAACACTTGATTAAATAAAACTTTTAACCGGGCAAGGAGAATGGCAATGGTTCTGAAATGTGGTCATGAATGATTCATAACATCCCCTTTTTTCATCAAGAAAATATTAATGAGAGAGAGGGTAGCTCCACCATTTTTTCCCCTGAAACAACTTCCACTTTCCTTTTGGCAGCAATTATGCCAAAAATACAGAAAAATACAGAATTCTAATTGCAAAATACTTATTTTAGATAGATACAATTCGTTATTATATATTTTACAACAGGGAAACAAGAAGGAAGAATATTAAGTGGATCTAACAGTCTCAATTGCAACAACTAAATCATCAAATTTGGCCCCAGTGACTTCTTTAACAATTTTACTGTCTTTGAGAATCTTGAATGTTGGGACCACCCTTATCCCTAGCTCCTTCGCCAATGGCTGTCAACAATTATCAAACTCACCATGTGTGAGAGAGAGAGAGAGAGAGAGAGAGAGAGAGTTGCTTGAAATGGAGAGAACAGACTAAGAGAGTCAAAGAATTGGTCGAAGTGAAAACAACACAGAGAGAGAGTCAAAAATTTTGGTTGAAATGGAAGCAACAGACCTTGTTATCCTTGTTACAGTCTAGCTTTAAGAAGACAACATCAAGATACTTCTCAGACAATTCCTGAAATTTTGGAGCCATCACTTTGCAAGGACCACACCTGCAAGTATTTTAAGGAAACAATAAGTAATTCCGGAGCAAGTATTTAAGTAGAAATTGTGATATAAGAGCAATGTACTGAATTACAATGCATATTGTATTCACACACAAGTAATATTGTCACTACCTCAAAGGACATATTCCCACTCAATTCAACCTAATTTCATATATCAACACAATGCGTTCAGTTCCTTGTATAGCTATGTATAAGTTTATATATATTCGCACATGCATAAATTCCTTTTTACGACCACTAATGCCCAAATCATCTTTTGGAAGCAATAGGTGCTTGGAGAACAATTGCACCAAATTGTCAGAGATAACATATCATTTTGTTTTCAAGCCATATACATATCCTACTTGCGGAAATTTAATGGATGTCAAAAGGCGAAGTTAAGACACACATGCAAGTGGAAGATTATGTTGAAAACTACAGTAATATATGAGGTTTTGCTAGAACGAATACCAGGTGGTAGTGAGACGACAGGATATTTTTGTTTTACAGTGTTAAAGCTTATGGAGTGGATGTATTACCTCATGAATAAGAATCATTCTGGGAAATCTGATGTGAAAGACCAAAAGATCTATGCTAATGTACAATCACATATGCACAGAGACGGTGTTATTGCATATATAGTGAAAATAATATCTCTTGGAACAGTTAAGAGAAATTTTAGACCCTAATATCAGTTTAAACTCCAGGTATAAACAGACATGTATCTAATTAAATACCAAAAAATTTGAATTATTAGGAAAAATTTAAAGTGCACTATGCTCCGCATTTGTTAGGTGTTATCTGAACTCTTTTAGTTTACCTTGGGAAACCTGTATCAGGACAGTGTGATACAGATATAAGTATCCGAGACTTAAATCTAATGGAAAATCTTTGGGGATGAGACAAATCATGCACCCACACAGTGTTCACACTTGTAACCAAGCCCATGTAATGTAGAGTTTGTAAAAGATGCAAATGTGGACTATAGAATATTGAATTTCATATTTTAAGTAGTGGGAAAGGCTTTGTTGAGTTGAGTATTTCAAGGTTGAAGCAAAATTACAAATTAACAAGTCATATTTTTATTATTTAAGAGATAATTAAGCTCTACAGTTATAAAAATAGCCATGGTTTAACCTTCTGAAAATATAATCATATTTAGTTATAAACACTGTACTCTTAAAACATTTATCAACCAACAAGTGTAAGCAGATGGCATTCCGTCAATACTGATGGACCCCAGAAAAATCAAATGGTAAGCTATGACAAAAGATCAAAGACAATTTACTTATTTTATTTATTATTATTATTTATGGTTACATCTATGAGAGCATGAAGAAACAACACACCTCTAGAAGTCCTATCTATCTGATCAGCATACAAATTCGCTTCAAATCCTCTATAACTTCAAAACCTCCCTCCAAAGTTAGGATTTCAGTTGGACAGTGCTAATCACCAGATCAGTGGGTGTGGTATGTAGTCATTGACTTTAAACAAATACTCCAACTGGTAGGTAAAACATTAAAGAAAGCACTATAAAAGGTATATATTAAACTGAAGATTGAAACACATGCAATTTTACAACTCTTAATATGCCAATTCTTAAATACGTATTATTACAGAGTAGACCACAAGCGAGCAAAAAAAATTGACCCATGTTGTTACAAAAGTTAGAAATAAAATTATCAATTCCCGCAAGATTGGTTGAACTTTTACTATCAATTAAAAGAACAATAGAATTTCTCCATACTTTTTCTTAGAGCTAAACCCTTCAAAATGTTACTTTGGAGTTCTGTAATTTCTTTTTCAAAGTTGAACCCAATGGATGAAAAAATCGAACTCTCTCCAAGAGGAAAAGCTATGTAAATGGATCTGGGTTCAGGTTGGGTGTGGGTGCATGAGTCATGAGTAGGTATCAGGTCAGCTCACTTTCCAAAGAGTTATAATTATAAGGCATCAGGTACAAATACTCGTACCAGTGACTTATTGACCCACTCCAATTCTCTAAGTGCATGAGATTGCTCAACATTTAAACATATATCCTGTTTGTCCAATCAATAGAAAAGTACATGAGATATGATCACCCTGTTAGGACGTATTCTAAGTATTCCAAAATAAGTTTATTTGGCATGGTGTACACAGACTATAGACATGGCAAGATGAGAGGACGAGTAGAATTTACCGAGGGATATGTACATACTAGTGGAGTGAAATGTCTTTGTCTTAACTTTGTCATAAACCATCTGCACTCAACATATGTAGTTTATTCTCATCTGTAAAAGCATGCTCTCCAAATAGCATATTTATGTGGTTTTCGAGAGCACCAGCTTCCTAGTGTATAACTTCATGCACCCAAAGTTGGTTTTGAAACTCAACCAAAAGCCTTAACCCAACCATCTGGGGCCAGCCACAAAAATCATGTCATCTTCTGCTTATAAGCATGCCTTTGGTGCTCGTCTCAGTACCTGATCCAAGATCCTTTCTAGGCTTTCCCATTCTTGTAGAGCCTTAGGTCGAACCCTATTTCTCCTTCCCAATACAAATCTTGATTCTTGTTACACATGCTTTAACCACCTTGGTAATATTATATAATGCAATCTAACAGACTTAACCAGGCTCAATGGAACAATGCCTACAGCAAATTGAATACACTTCCTTCAATCTACATATACCAAGCTTACGTAGAATAGTCTCATCTTGTACTTCCATGTCATATCTGAATAGACAAAGCCAAACTTTAATAATTGCTTGTCACATATTTTTTGTTTCTTTATGAGTGTCCATGAGAGTTAAGAGGATGTGTTGCTCATATATCCTCACTCTGAAAGGAACAATAAATTCTACATGAAACAAAACAAGAGCAAATCATCGTCATCGTCATCCTTGCCTCTATCCCATACAAAAGGGTCGGCCACATGATTCTCTTCTTCCAATCTCTTCTATTATAAGACATTTCTCCTACTAAATTTAATTTTTTTTAAATCATTTCTTCTTCTTTTTTGATAGATAAGAAAGATTTCATAAAAAGGCTCAAAAGGGGAGTGCTTCCAAATAAGACAACTGCAGACCATGACGACACTATAGCTTTAAGCTATCAACAAAGTCCAAAAGACAATCCATTGACATACAATCCAGCCCATTTACCCAAAAGAAGAAAGAAGAAAGTATACTATACTAAAGAGCCCAAATAGGAGACTCCACTCCTTCAAAGTATCTCCTATTTCTCTCACGCCACATACCCCACCATATATACACAGGGGAGTAGCCCTCCAAGCATCTCTGACTCGGCTCTCCACTGTACACCCTCTCCAAGTCTCTAGCAAGTCGACCGTAGAATCTGAGAACACCCATGGAATACCAAACGCAACCAAAAACAAAGACCAAACATTCCTTGCCACCCAGTAATAAATGAGAAGATGGTTGACAGATTCCCTCGTCTTCTTACACATGTAGCACTTGTTAACCACAACTTGACTTCTTCTTTTAAGATTATCAATAGTGAGGGTGTTTCCTAAAGCAGTTGTCCATGAGAAAAAAGCCACCTTCAGTGGTGCTTTCGTCCTCCAAATAGCTTTCCAAGGAAAATCGGGGCCAGGAAGCTCCACCATACTAAAATAGAAGGACTTGACCTCAAACACCCCTCTCGAGGAATTATTTCTTATCATTTCTTATCACTTCATTTTAAATCATTTCTTATCACTTCATTCCATGTTAATTTCGGTTGACCTCTGTCTTTTACCTTCTATGCAAATCAAAAACAAGAGCAAATGAAAATAAATAAATAAATAAAGAAAAATGAATGCAGTGCCATGTATTGTGCTAAAATAGGTTTGGTCATCACCATACTACTAATAACTTAAATGAGAACTAAAAAACTAGAAACCCAAACTCAATTCTCTTTGGCTACCCCTCCTAAGCAAACTGAATGGGAGCGAAATTTTGGACCTAAGCATGTGTTTACAAATAAAATTGCATTTGAATCTAAGACTTTCCACCAGCTGTCAATGTGCTGAAACTTGTCACAATTTTCCACTAACTTTTAACATGAATTTCGTGAATTCTAACCATATTCCTCAATCTAGTAGCTTGATTGTCCCTGCTTTGTTCAAAACTCAATCACCTTGTTTCAGTTAGGCACAAAAATCACAAGTTTCTACAAAAGTACTAATTTTTAAACTGCAAATATCAAGTTTACGTCTAGACATTAAGTCTCAGATCAAACGAGTGAGATATCAAAATTCTTTACGAATGATTTGGGCTTTTTTTTTTTTTTTTTTTCCTTCTTTTAATGAAGTTACCTCTCATCAAATAAGGGGCAATAATGATAATGATGTTGATGATCACTGTAAAGATATATGTATATATACACATACCACTGAGTGTACATGTCGACAACGACGGCCTTGTCGCCGGCGGCGTTGACGAGAGGCCAGAAGGTGTCCTTGTTGACTTCCGTGACCTGACCCACCACCGGACCGGCGGTGTCCAAGCTCGAACTCACCCTCACACAGAGACCCTTTTTAGCACCAATCTTCTCTCTCCTCTTCTCTTCCCCAATTACACTCTTCGAAACCCTAGATGATGAACCCAATGACCTGTGGTCTCCGATGAAGCAAAGAGTCGAATGCTTGATATACACTGAAGACAGAGAAGCTGGTGAATGAATTGAGGGAGGAGTGAGAGAGACTTGGACTTGTAGAGCCATACCCACCACAAATTTTGATTGTTTTAGAGAGAGAAATCTAGAGAGAGATGGCGGATTGTTCAAGGAGTTGGCTGCAGAGAGAGAGAGAGGGAGAAAACAGAACAGTTTTGAGAGTGACGAAAAGAACTGGATGGTATCAATTCCATACGTGAAATTACGGAATTATTCTTGGAATATTGGATATTCATCAAATATGTTAGGCTGTTTTGGTCATTTCGTTTTACATATCATGTGGCAGACCAGCACTGTCCATAAACTCCACATAAATGGGGATGATGAGCCCTTATTTCCTTTTTCCTTTTTATATATATTTTTTTCTTTTCTTTTCAAAAGATCGCCTTACTGGTCCCTACTGGTCAGAGATAACATGTCCTAATATTGCAATAAAACCCAGTATATGTCATTTTTTTATTCTTATAAGATGCCACACTATCAACTGCACTTGGATACATCAAGGCATATATTTATCATAATCTTCCTTACTTTTAAAAAGATAAATATCTAATGAGTTATTAATATTAAAATGTAATTGAGTATAAAATTACAAGAATAGAGTAAAATGTAAAATAACACTTGAATTATTGGCCAGTTGTAATAAACTTTCCTGAATTAAAAAAAAAAAAAATCATCTTGAATTATTAATTTATTGTAGTTAAAGGACACTCGGAGTCGGTCACTGAAAAAATCAAAAGACAAGTTCAACCTTATTAAAACGACTTGTTTTAAGAGTTATAAACTTAAGTGGATGACGTGGATGGTGTAATCTCACATATCAATAAAAATTTGACAACACATGCAATCTTATTGTTAAGGTTTGTGTATGCCATGTAAAGCCATTGAATGTAATGTGACAATTTATTAATAAAATTTATTTTATTTATCTTCATGTAATATTTACGATATTGAATTGGGTAGATCAAGTGATTTGATCTCGGTTGTCCATTAATTATGATAGGATAAATTCATGTACACGTACGGTAAACATATGTGCACAAGTAGTATGAATTTATCGATATTCGTAATTATGAATGTTCATGCTCTAAGGAATATAACTGAACATTCTATTTCGTGAGTATAACAATTTGTTTCTAACTCGGTAGAAATACAAAATGGAGTGACTTATTTCAGTCATCTGGATGGGGTGATCTAGAACTAAATATGCTGGCATGTTGAGATCGCTGAACGAGTCGAAGATAAGTAGAAAACGGTTTGTACATCATGAGTACTGTTCCTTATCGGTTACTAATGTAAGATGACTCTTAATCCTCATAACTATACTGAGTGAAGTTGTATTACTTATTTACTTTGATATACTTGGAGTGATTTTCAGATCGGACAACTTAAGTAGTTTGGGTAAATAATTAATATATTCCCTACAAAATGTATTTTATCAAAATGGAACCCATGGGGCAAAGTATTTGGCCAGACTGATTTGATCAAAAAAACCTGATCAGTTATATTTAATAAATGGCAATTGTTTGTTAAATATATGTAATTAAACATGAGAAATTTTTTTTTTTTTTTTTTTTTTTGACAGATGCCTCGATAGCCCAGTGGGTTAGTGCCTCCGGTGAACTTTGGAGTGACAAGGTTTGATTATCTGCATCTACTAATCTAACTTCTAACCCTTCTTGCCTTGTAGTAAAAAAAAAAAACAAAAAAAACAAAAAAAAAAAAAACATAAGAGTTATAGGTTACCAAATATGTATTAATTAGGATATTGGATTGATGAAAATATTTATCCAAATAACTAATTATCATGGAGAAATTGTTTTATGGTATTAAATAACAGTTAGGACTAAATTATAATTAATAATATTTTTTCGTGTCCTTGAGTGCAATTATTTATATTTAGTGAAATTAGAAAAATTAGATAGAAGACATTCTAGTTAAATAAGGAGTTAGTTGGAAATTAAAATTCTATTAAAATCTTGGATAAGGATAAGTATATCAGATCCCACTCCTAGTTAAACATGGAAATGAATAGTACATCAAAGGTGAATTACTGTAGAATAAGGAGAGTATTCAATTGAAACTCTACCTTTATATAAAACGGAGGTAATGGTTTGTTATATGTATCCAAGTATTGTATCGTATGCAATACTCATATCTCTATCTTAGTTCCATAATTCTAAAGAAGATCTAAAGCCCTCCTTTCTCACTGCTCGGATATTTGCGAACCAAAAACAGGAGTAAAGATCCGGAAGGTACCACGGTCCGTTGGAGATCAAGGTATGTGGATTTCAAATCTAGCAATCAATCGATTTATCGATGGTAGGCAATTTTTTAATTGTCTAAAAGGTATATTAATCAAACCTTCTTTGGTAATGAAGGATTGATCATGATTCGTTAAAGCCAAAGTTCGCAGTCGCGGTATCGATCGTAGTAGCGGTGTAACGGAATCGGGCATGTATCGACGTTACATAACGAAATCGGTTATTGCCGTTGTGAATTTTTTTCGAACTTGCACATAAGGCCCAAAATTGATCAATACGCAATTTTTTATAACATGATTTGATAAAGATGATTGTTTAGTGAATTTTATTTATTGGTCCCACCTTTGATCTAGGGTTTGCCCTTGTGAATGCCAAAAATATGATTACAAACCCATTACTGCTGTGCTCAGGTTATTTCAGTAATGTATAGGGGTATAGTCATTTTAAATATGAGAAAGCTCATTTAAAATTGACTAAGCAAGGTAAATTGTATTACACACCATGGTTACAAACCAAACACAACCTTTCCACTGGTATACTGTGTTTTCTGGGGTTTTTGTCATTACCAAGGGCATTACAGTCTTTTCACACCTTTGTGTGACAATTATATATCTACCTTAGATGCTACATTATATATTTCATCACATAAAATCAAATTTGATTGTGTATACACAACTACATCACAGTATTCTGTGTACATTGACATGTGTCCTCATTGAAGGGCACTATGGTTAATTCAGTGGATGAGTATTATATTGACACGTACACTATGGTTTTAGAGTGAGCGAATAAAGGTGGTTATGCATTGATTAGGCACCAAGTCTATACTGATACAGATCCATAAGACAAAACAGCAAAGGTGGCAGGGGTATTGTGGTCCTTTCACACAGAGAATGTCAAATTATCCCTTCACCAATGATTCATGGATTGTACCACATATAATTCTATTTTAGGGCTGCATCATCCAACCAAGCCTTATGAGTGTACATTGTGAGCCTTAAGCGGGTGCATTGTGTGTGTCTCAAGAGCAAATGATGAACATGGGTTTATGAGAGTTTTAGATCCATGATTTGAGCCTCATTTCACCTTAGAATTCTATAGTGTGAGCATACAAATGTATTAATCATCAAGGAATGACCATGGTTGTAATGACCCGGTCATTTTCCTTCCTTTCCTTTTCTCAGATTTTCACGGGTATTTTTTTTCCGTTGATCTTTTCCTTTCTGAGTTCAGTTTCTCGTCACTTAGTGTCATCTTGAGTACTCGGGAATGGTTTTTGAGACTCTTTTCGGTGGATTGGCGACTTCCTTTGAGTACCGAGTCATTTTCACATTTTCACTTTTGTGACACTATTCACTTTCGTCTGTTTCTCGGTTGTCACTTTGTTAGCATAACCTCACTTTTCGTGTTCGGATTTGATTCCGGTTTTACATGTATCTACGATATTTAAATTCCATACTATGTGTATTTTCACTTTTGTAGAAAAGCATGCTAAGTGCTTACTTTTCTTGTAAAGGGTATAAATGCATGACCATTTTGTAATTTTTTAAACTTTAGGGGTTTTGTGTAATTACTGTAAAGTAATTATTTTTCGTCTTAGGGACCATTTTGTAATTTAATTTGGAAGATATTTTCAAAAAGGATTTTTTTGCAATTTCTGGAAAGTGTGACAAATGTCACACTTTCATTGGTTCACTTGTTGTGATGTGTATGGAAACACTTTGAGGCCTTGGATGAGGACATGTGGAGAGTGGAGATTTAACCACTTGTTGGCCTAAGATTGGTGCACTTGTTGGCGTGGATGGTTGACAAGTGTAGGCTTGAGATTTAACCTAGGATGGAGCCTTGGATTTGTGACAAGTGTAGGCTCACAATTTGATCTTGCATTAGTGTGTGTGTGAGAGGTAGTGTAAGAGCACATAGTGAGTGGAGGATCTCTATCCCCTCCACTCACATTTCATCTTCATAATTTTTCATTTCCTCCCTCTTTTGTAAAGAAAACCCTAGCCTCCATGGATGGAGCCTAAAGCCTTAACCTTTGACCTTGATTTTTGAGAGTCTTCCATTGATTTCCAAGCTTGAACTTGGGAATACATTTTGTTCCCCTCATCTTCCTCTTCATAGCCCTAGAAGGGGTTGCCATTTTGTGTTGATTTTGCCTTGGATTCTAGAGAGACACTTCTCTAGTGAGGTAGGGAATGTTATAGAGTTATATGTTTGTTGTCTTACATGTTTTTGATGCTTATACAACTTGTATGCTTAATTTGAGAAATTATGATTAATGATAGTTTGCTTATAACTCATTTTAGACTTGGTAAATGGCATGGCCATGAGTTGATCTTTGATATATATTAATTTGAGTTGATTTAGATGAGTTTTCAAATCTAAAGATTAAATGGATTTAATTTGGTTTAAATTCTAGTAAATTGTGTTTTGTGTTTAATCCATCTTAGACTTGATATATGGTATGACCATGATTTAGTGCTTGATATAAATTAATTTGAGATCATTTGGACAACTTTTGAAATCTAGAGATTTAATTGATTTAAATTAATTAAATTCTATTTGATGATATCTTGCTTATCTTGCACTTTTGATTTGATATATGTAAAGACCATGATATGTTGTTTAACATATATTAATTTGAGGTTATTTGAAATCTAGAGAATTTAATCACCTTGTTTAATTAAATTCTATCTAATGGCTCCATGGATCTATTGGTATTTTAGAAGTTGTTTCTATATTCAAATCATGGACTTGAACTTGTTATGTATTCACTTGATTGTGTTTTGAGCATTGAATAACTTTGTTGCTATATTTATATTCATGAGAACATGTTTTCTTTATAGAATATATTGATGCCATGTGTAGTGAATTGTACACTTTGTAATTGACATTATGTATGTCATTTTAGAATTGAAACTCTAAGGCATGGATTGTGTGGTTTCAACCTACTTGTGCATGAAAGGTGTTTTCATGCATTATATAAGTTATGTATAAGTTGTGAACTTATTTGGGTTAATTTTGGAATCTTGGAACATTGTTGAGTTGAGATAGCTAGGGTTTGGCTATAGTACGGGGACGTGAGTCCTCTAAGTCATCGAGATAGTACGCACTTAGGGTGGTCTTCCTTGCGGGTTAGTGCCCGAAACAACCATTGAGGTCTCGGCAGAATTCCGAGCGTAGATGTCCAGGTTTTCTATTATTTGTTTTCGCATTCAATTCCAAGTTAACAATCATGTTTATATTGTAACTTGTGGTTTTAGTTATTGGCGATTTTGATGTTGTTAAGTACATCCATGAATATGATTTTAATTAATCATTTTGATGTTGTTAAGTACATTCATACTAAATTGATATATTTAGTTGATTTCACACTTTTAGATTTCTAGTTGATAACCTAGAGAACCTATGTTTTGATGTGTGGTATTAGATACTCTAATTATGCTAAATTGTTATATTTAGTTGATATTGCATTTTAGACTTCAAGTTGATTACCTTAAGAATCTATATGTTGTTGCTTTGTGTAAGCATGACCCTTTGTTGCTAAAATTGCATGAATGAGGTGATTGATGCTAGAAATGATCCTAGATAGCTAGGATGCTCCTTGAGTCTCACCTTTGACATAGACGTTAGGTGGAATGAACCACAATAATTAAATTATGCAAACTTGTAAAACGTAGGTCGATGCATGCTCATTTCCTACGAGTAGCTTTATGTTACTCACCACTACGATACTGGGGCATATTTCAGGTACAAGAATCAAGGTTACGATTCTCGACATGCTTGGATGATTGGTGGACTTGAAGATTTTCATTTCTTGTAAAGGTTGGCTTGAAAAGCCATTTGTAGCCTTATATGTCAAAATATGTATATTTGAATTTAAACATGTAATGTGTACATGAGTGCACTCCTTACAATGTATTTGACATGTATAAGATGAGGCCGGAGGCCAATGACATGTATTTGTATTCTATGTAGTTTTGACTTTATGGTATATTATGAAAATATTGAAAAATGTTAAGTTATTGTCTCATTATGTTTGCATCGGTCGTTTCTGGGAGCCGCAGACCATTCCCATTTGCTCAAAATCACTTATTACGTTTGCATGCATATTCGTTTCAGCCTAGAACTGTATTTGGGGTCAAAAGTATGTTTGGTGCAAACTTACATTTTTTGCCGTTTTGAGCCTAAATTGAGCATAAGAGCATTTTGGGGTTTTACTTAAAAAATAAAGTTTTCTTTTGGCATGGTTGGCTAGAAAACATGATTTTGAGGGTAGTTTCTTCTTTGTGTTTTTCTCAAAAAGGCCCAGAAAGTCCTTAAAATTGCATTTCAAATCAGCATTTCAGGAGCAGCCTACAGGAGTTCGAGCGCTCTAAATGGGGAGTTCGAGTGCTCAAAGTTTGGGCAGATTTCTTAAGGCAAATTTTGAGCGCTCGAAGTCCTTGTTCGAGCGCTCAAAGTACTGTTCACGGGTGTGTGTGTGTCTTGGTTCAGCACTGCACCTCCGACTTCAAATCATCATAACTTCTTCGTTTTAACTCCGAATTGGTCCGTTCTTGAGTCTAAATTGATCGCGTCAAAATAATATTTCCAATGGTACTAATTAGAGCTTCATATTCTTCTTGTGCCTCAAGTTATTCAAGTTTTAGTAAGGTAGTGTCTGTTTTTGGTTCGAACCGGGATAGGGTATCCCTTCCTTCGACTTCAGAATTTGATATCTTTGCCGTCCGGACCCCGAATCAAGTGATTCTTGAGTCTATCTTTATTAATTTTTCATTGTCTTTCCAATGGTGTGCACGGTGGCACCTATTTCAATGTGGAACGACCATTGTGCCCCTAGGTTCATTCTTTTCCGTTTTTGAATCGTTGCTTCCGCATTTTCTTCCGTTGGGTTTCGTGACCTCGTCGAGGGTCACATTGGTGTCTTAGAGGAGTGTTGTATCTCTAAAGACCATTATTCTATCTTTTGCTTCCGCATTTTGGATCCGTTTTGGGTCATCATGGGACACACTGGGTTGAAAAATCCAGGGTCGTCACAATGGTGTTGTATCTTTCGCCTATAGGCGACTACTACTTCCTAGCCAGGTACAATATATCCTCATATGGATGAGAAAGATGATGTCGAATTCTGCTAACGAAATTTTCCCCATCTTATGATGTTGGCCTTTTTTGTTTTTACAGCAAAGAGAAATGGAAATTGGTAGAAATTCTTTCCTTACCTGTGCTTCTAGCTGATTTGCTTATTTAATAAGGAGTCTCTTGAGCCTAACAAGTTTAGTTGCCGAATCAAGGTTCAGAAGCTTCAAAATGGTTTGAGTCATTTTCTGGACACTGTGAAGGTTTAGGCAAATGTACTTTACTATTTTACAACTACAGAACATGTGTTTGCACTCATATTCTTGGTGTAGTTGATTTTGATGTCTCGGGCCTCTATATTGATGTTGTTTTCTAGTTTAAGCCTCCTATATTGAGCTTATATGGTTATATCTTGTTGTGAACTTGTGATATATCATTTAAGCATGATTATATAGTTGATTAGAGGCTTTGCAGGTTGAGATTTGCATAGAAAACTGACCATATCAAAATCTGATATACCAAACCCTTGAGACTTAGGATTTTTTACAGAAACCAAGCCTGTGGTGCACTGTGATTGTTATATCTTGTTATACTCTCTGGGATTATTATTTGAGCAATTATATATGTGTGATACCCCTCAACTCCAAAGTATGGGTTGTTTAGGCTTAAGCCCAAGCCCAAACCCGAGGGAAATATCAAACAATTAAGTACTAAACCAGCATTGAGTACAAAAAGAAAAAAAGAATAAATAAATAAGCCGAAGGAAAACTAAACAATAACTCCTTAAATAAATAATTAAATAATCCTCCAAATGAAATATCCGAAATTTCCGATATCACTCCAACTCGGAAATCCATCATGTGGACCCCTACCATAACCAACTGAAACTAAATAAATATATAAAATAAAACTGAATCCAAATACTAAAACATAAGGAAGACTCCTACGTCGAATCAGAAGAGTGAATGGATAGTTTCTGCTCGGCGCAAACCACCTCTATGATTGGATCTAACGAACACCTGAAAAATAATAGTGGGTCAGGCCCACGAACAAGTTCTAATCTATTACATCCCAAACAGAGACCCGATATACGTATACATCCTAGTCAATTCAGCAATAATTATATAGTCCGTATATATATATATATACACATTAAAGAAACCTCACTAGACTATAGGGTTGTCTCAACCTGAATAGTAGGCAACATGCAAAATGCACATATAGTGAGCATGAGTACCTAGACCTACCAAGGTACACGACTACACTATATCTAACTACACATCCCTGGCAATATACAAGCCCTAACCATAGATCCTGAGACTCAAGCTCATATCATGGCTTATAACTAAATATATATAAAGTCCATCCTATCTAAAGCTTAAAATAAATATCAAGTATGTTGTTATAACCCCGAATTTCCGAATGCGGGTTGGCCAGGCCCACGCCCGAATACCCGAGGATATCAAAACAAATTGATAATAAACGAACACGGAGTACAAAAGAATAAAGAAGAATAAATAAAATGCTGACAAGAAACTAAAATGATAATCTAATAATAAACCTCATAATATATTTCCATTAATTTATAAACTCTTCTGATACAACTGATCCTCCAAAATACAACAAGGGAATCTATACTGTGTGGACCCCTAGAAAATCCAAACTAAGCAAATGACAATAATCTAAAACAGAAAACTGAATCATAAAGGAACTCCTAAGTAACATCGGAAGAATGAAGTAGACTGATCCCCGCTCAGCACGAACAACCTCTACTCGTGACGAACACCTGAAAAATAATGGTGGGTCAGGCCCACAAACAAGTTCTACTCTACTACAATCCAAGCAGAGATCCGATACACGTACAGCCTAGTCAATCCAACAGTAACTCGTAGTCCGTATATATATATATACACACTAAAGGAACCTCACTAGACTATAGGGTTGTCTCAACCTGAATAGTAGGCAACATGCAAAATGCACATATAGTGGGCATGAGTACCTAGACCTACCAGGGTACACAACTACACTATATCTAGCTACACATCCCTGGCGATATACGCGCCCTAACCATTGATCCTAAGACTCAAGCTCATATCATGGCACCATACTTATATATATATAATCTAGTAAACATCCTATCCTATATAAATTAATCCTCCATAAGTCATTCAACTTGTTCAGCTGACCTGACTTGAATATAAGTAGGACTTAACATTTTAGTTAATCCATTCCCTTATATAATAAATTAATCCTCCATAAGTCATTCAACTTGTTCAGCTGACCTGACTTAAATATAAGTAGGACTTAACATTTTAGTTAATCCATTCCCTTATATAAAATAGGTAGGACTTAACTGATAAGTTAATCCATCCCTAAAATGCCACCGTCCCATACCGGTGCATTAAACCACACAATCCAATAATTGATGTAACAATTAAGGAAATACATCAGACATTCCATAAATAACTATGATAAATATGATATCAAGTTATCACATAATAGGAATGACTTATTATTTCTTTAAACTTCCTATATCATATGTCCTACACAAACTGAATCTTATACATGATTATATTTTATTATACCGTCAAATAAGCATTTTTCATATCCAATTCATCCTACACATTTAATCTTAATTGCTAAAACATTTTAAAAGATTAAATCCATTCGTTTGTTTAAAACATTCAAATAGCAAGCATCATTATGATTGAGTCTATTTAAATTTATTTAAACCCAAACCTAGTTCCTATTTAATGTTCAGGAATCCTAGGCATGTTTCTACGTTCCATCATTCCATAGATATGAAAAATACATAATGTAAACATATAAAAATTCACACCGGAAATCAAATCAAAATCATGCATTTATCAATTCATAACACAAGAACAGATATGAACCAATTTCATAAAACCTATGTTCTAATCCAATTAAACATGCATAATTATTTAATTTTATGTATTTAATAAATCCTGGAATTTCCTAGGCATGCATAGAAACACGAATCAAAGGGAAAGAGATAGAAGAAAAACTTGCCTTAAACTTTCGGATCGAAAGTTAAACTTCTTCTTCCTTGATCTTCTCTCTACAGGGTTTTTCTCCTCATTCCTTCCTTTTCCTCCTTCCCTCTCTAACACTATCTCTCCAGTATATATCACGTGAATATTTCTAACCCCCTTTTACAACCTATAGCTATATATTTATACGTTAAATAAAATAACCCTAACCCTTTTCCCAATCCAAGTCAACTAAAAATAAAAATAAAAATAAAAATATTAAAAAGGTAAGCAAAATATGTTACGTATATAATTTATGTATATGTTTATTAAATAAATAAATTATACACATTCCATTATTTATTAATGGATTATCCAATAATATTTAAGTTACCATAATATTATAAAGTAACTTAAAACATAACACGTATCAAATCTATATATATTTTTATTATTTAAATAAACATATACATCAGATTAAATATTACTACCTAAATTACCATAAAAGTAATTAATAAATTACTTTCTCTTTTATATATGTATATAATATATATCTATATATATACATACAATATCCATGGGTAATAATTCATACACATCCAACCTTCTATCCAAGTAGTCCATGGAACCCAATTGGTTGGCCCATTACTACTAACCATAACCATAAAAGAAAAATAAAATAAAATAATAAAAGAAAAGAAAATATTTAATTTACAATTAATCAAAACACCATTTAAGCACATAATCTAATTAAACAATTAACACATAGACAAATACAAATAATACATAGACACATAATCAAATAATCAAGTAATACCTAATTCAATTAAACACATAAGCAATTAGTCAAATAATTAATTAAATAATTAAAAAATACAATTAAAACAAATAAATAAATTCCGAGACTATCCTTTTAAAATTAGGGGTATTACATTCTTCCCCCCTAATAAAAGGAATTCCGTCCTCGGAATTTGCCCTTACTTTCTTCCGTTATGCTTGGAAACTGTGAGCGAAAAACATCCTCATATTCTAAATAGACGCAACCTCACTATAAGGGCTCCACTTAACTCCAATATACCAAGTGGTATACAGAGTTCCTATATTTTAAGAAACACAATAATCATACAATGCGTAGGTTGTATCAATTAACAACGTAATCCTCCTATGTCGACAAGGGAATGATCTACATACCTCCGAGTGCCATAGAATATACGCACAAACTCCTATGCACCCAGCGCTAATAATTTGGTAACGCTAATTCAGAGGTGAAAGCCTCAATTACGAAACACAATCTTCTAAAAGTCAATGTAATAAGTAAAATCGACCTTTCTCCAAAAATCGTCTTTCTTCCTACATAGAAAACAGAACGAGCAACTACTCCCTGATAGAAAAACTCTAGTATACGAGTTCAACTATTTACAACATCCTACTGTTGCCTCCCAACCGCGCGCAGTTCAATATAAAGGGAAGTATCTATTTCCGACATATTTTTAAATGAAGTCGATGTCTGATTGTACAACCCTTACTTCCATTTCTAACCAACAAATGAGAGGTATGCATTGTGAAAGATACAAAACCTCCAAAGTTGTCACACTAACCTCCTTGTGCCAACAATATCACAGACAAAATTCCAACAAGTGAAGTAAACACTTCCAATAGTCCATGAAAATCTAGGATATACGCCTCAAACATATCCTTTATGGTCTAATTTAATCTCTCGATTAATTCCTCCGTCTATATATACGAAGTAGAGCTGCTGCTCCAAAATCTTCATAAAGCTCCTTCGAAATAGCACTTTGCATCCACTAATATGGACATCCACATGCTATAACACCACTATCACTGAATTATATAACTACTATGAAGTTCTAAAATAAGCATCACTCAAATTTATGTCCTCAAGCGATCTTTCTCAATCCACCACTCGGATTCCATATGGAAAATTGAAATTCCAAATCAATGTCGATCCTTCCCACCAACAATCACTCCTGTTTAGTTCAACTTCCATATTTGTTATAGGAAGTGGCTAAAGATTCCTATGATATCTAATGATCAACTTTCCACCTTTGTAGCAGGTTTTACACTTAGGGCAATTATATACACGTCCCTATCCATACCTGTTCACCAAAACTGACATTTGATGTCGTGATGTGCCTTTTAACCGTCTGGGTGTACCAAGAAAAATTATAAATTTCCATCTCAGTCGCCCGACAGTCATATCACTATTTATAGAAACTACTAATTCCTCCTCCAGTACCCTAAATTCCATCTGAGTAAGGTAACACCTTCTCTAGGGTCAGCTCCGATATTCAAAATTGACCTCCTGAACTACCTTGGTAATAACAAGTGTTATTATTCACACTTTGCATCCATCTAAGCCGTCTCGTGATCCGTTATATTCGTATGAACTGATATCTTACCAGCTCGATCAAAATAGACAAAATGAAACTGATTTAATTTTATCAATCAACCAATATCCCATCTAGAACCGGACCCTTACATCAAATCAGCAATCCCTCAACTAAATCCGTGAAAATGCTCTGTCATTTCCACTTCAGTATAGAAAATAGCTGCAAGAATCCAGTGATCTCTGATGGTCCATCTCTACTATTTAATAAATATTAGACTTAGAGAAAAAAAACTATATTCCTCTTCCTGCCTGTCCTCCAAACATCTGCTTCATACTGTGAAGCATCATGTTTCTACTAGGGTGAATAAAGAACTAAGAGTTGTGAAACTCAATCCTCGCATCCTCCATCAAATTTGTCTACAGAAAGTATCGTTAGTCCGGTACCACCAGCTTTCGTCTGTACCTATTGTTTAAATTGGAGTATCTTCAAAAGCGAATTCTATAACTAAATCTATCCACCACTGATTTGTGATAAACTTGCCGATATTAAAAATCAATCGGTAATTCAATTTATCAATAGTTAACTATGACTTTAACTCAACAAAAGTCAACAAACTACGACCTTTCCATACATACCATGCACCTCATCTTTATATAAGTATTTGGTCTCACCATCTTGTCTTTGACACACCCTGCTTCTTTAAGACAAGTTAATGACAATCCGACTTCTTTGTCTAACTTCAAAAGAATATGAAATCTTCCCATCGTTTACATAAGTCATCAATTTCCTTGCAACAGTTAATTGTTGCAAATTGTGAATAAAAAAATAATTCCATATTATTTATGGAAATGAAGAGACTTAGTTTCCTCCTCCATGTGCAACACCGGTAAATTCCTCCTAATGACACACCCTCTTGAATAAATTCTTGATTAAGAATTTACTGATGAATATTTATTCAGTCTCCTATCCTCACTCGGTGTCATTCCAATAAGTACTTAATCCAGTACTAAATCCTCCTTCTGACTTGGTATCAACTTCTGAAATTTTCGAAAAGATGTTTAGCAAATCCAGTACCTCTGATATATCATCATGGCATTTTAGTGATCTTTATTTACCACTACTTCACGCATACCGAAACATTAACAATCATCAATATCATGGCGTTGTAATATAATACGAATCCATACCTAACGTAAAATATATCAAATTAATCGTTCTAGATTGTTTGACTCATAGTGATGGTTTAATTATCACATCCTAAAACACACCATAATGACACATGTCCAGGTCTAATAGATTGGTTAGATTTATGTGTATCTACTAAATCCTATGACCGTATGCTCACAAATTTAGCGTAAATAGCGCTATGACTCCATGTTATTAAAACAATAATTGGTTGATCACACACTTATGTCCCCAACTAAACCACATACCAAATCCCGAGTAATTAACAAAAAAATAAAATAAAACACGTATGATAAACACAATAGAACAAAATATACTCCTACTTAGGACATCGTTCTTTCTAGAAAAGAAAGTCTCATTTGAAATCAACCTTACTAGATCGTTTCAAAATTTCCTTTTATAGTTTCGTAAATAATCATTCAACCTCGAAACATATCCTTTAAAACATCGCTTAAAAGCACAAATGTTTTCCTAAGCAAATACCAAGGGCTTAACCCTCATCCTCCTTATATGCGGAATGTAAACTGTCTTACTTAACTTTATAAATCGAATTAGAACGTCACAACATAATACCAATGCCTTTTTGTATGTGATTTAAAAATTATGTATTTCGTTCTGATAAGAATACATCCGATCCCCAAACTTCTGAACAATACTTCTTATATACCTCTTTTAGAGATAATAAGAAAGATTTAATTATTTGTAGATTGATCAACCCCAATTCTACTAATAACATTTGCTATACTACTAGCAATTCAGATCACCTCGCGCAATCATCCCTCTTCAAGATTCAGTATCATCTCTATTGGATACACATAAATCTCCTCCATTAGGATCATCTTCGGCTCCTACTCCTTGCTTGTCTCCTTTTTTAGATCAACTGAAGTCGTGTTGGTCCCGATATGCGGTGACCTATCACGTACACCTAAATCCTTCCTTGGCTTATACTTTTAAAATAACGCCAAACGAACCTAAACCGTCAATCCTTAACTCTGCCTTCTGGCAACGAAATCGATAACATACTCCTCTACTCCTTTGGGTCTTTATTGCTTTCACCTTGAACCCATCCTTTTTCTAGTGCCAACCATTCTATGACTATAGAATATAATTGACATCAACTCCTCCTAACAAACCGTAAATAAAGTACAACGAATCCTAATATGGGCTCTAAGTTTTAAGAGACGCAATATGGAAGTCACATAACGAAAGACACTCCTAAGGACACTTGAACCTGGAGTGCTCTGATACCAACTGTGATACCCCCGAATTTCTGAATGCGGGTTGGCCAGGCCCACGCCCAAATACCCGAGGATATCAAAACAAATTGATAATAAACGAACACGGAGTACAAAAGAATAAAGAAGAATAAATAAAATGCTGACAAGAAACTAAAATGATAATCTAATAATAAACCTCATAATATATTTCCATTAATTAATAAACTCTTCTGATACAACTGATCATCCAAAATACAACTCGGGAATCTATACTGTGTGGACCCCTAGAAAATCCAAACTAAACAAATGACAGTAATCTAAAACAGGAAACTGAATCATAAAGGAACTCCTATGTAGCATCGGAAGAATGAAGTAGACTGATCCCCGCTCAGCACGAACAACCTCTACTCGTGACGAACACCTGAAAAATAAGGGTGGGTCAGGCCCACAAACAAGTTCTACTCTACTACAGTCCAAGCAGAGATCCGATACACGTATACATCCTAGTCAATCCAACAGTAACTAGTAATCCGCATATATATATATACACACTAAAGGAACCTCACTAGACTACAGGGTTGTCTCAACATGAATAGTAGGCAACCTGCAAAACGCACATATAGTGGGCATGAGTACCTAGACCTACCAGGGTACAAAATTACACTATATCTAGCTACACATCCCTGGCGATATACGCGCCCTAACCATTAATCCTAAGACTCAAGCTCATATCATGGCACCATACTTATATATATATAATCTAGTAAACATCCTATCCAGTATAAATTAATCATCCATAAGTCATTCAACTTGTTCAGCTGACCTGACTTGAATATAAGTAGGACTTAACATTTTAGTTAATCCATTCCCTTATATAATAAATTAATCCTCCATAAGTCATTCAACTTGTTCAGCTGACCTGACTTAAATATAAGTAGGACTTAACATTTTAGTTAATCCATTCCCTTATATAAAATAGGTAGGACTTAACTGATAAGTTAATCCATCCCTAGAATGCCACCGTCCCATACCGATGCATTAAACCACACGATCCAATAATTGACGTAACAATTAAGGAAATACATCAGACATTCCATAAATAACTATGATAAATATGATATCAAGTTATCACATAATAGGAATGACTTATTATTTCTTTAAACTTCCTATATCATATGTCCTACACAAACTGAATCTTATACATGATGATATTTTATTATACCGTCAAATAAGCATTCTCCATATCCAATTCATCCTACACATTTAATCTTAATTGTTAAAACATTTTAAAAGATTAAATCCATTCGTTTGTTTAAAACATTCAAATAGCAAGCATCATTATGATTGAGTCTATTTAAATTTATTTAAACCCAAACCTAGTTCCTATTTAATGTTCAGGAATCCTAGACATGTTTTTACGTTCCATCATTCCATAGATATGAAAAATATATAATGTAAATATAAAAAAATTCACACCGAAAATCAAATCAAAATTATGCATTTATCAATTCATAACACAAGAACAGATATGAACCAATTTCATAAAACCTATGTTCTAATCCAATTAAACATGTATAATTATTTAATTTTATGTGTTTAATAAATCCTGAAATTTCCTTGGCATGCATAGAAACACGAATCAAAGGGAAAGAGATAGAAGAAGAACTTGCCTTAAACTTTCGGATCGAAAGTTAAACTTCTTATTCCTTGATCTTCTCTCTACAGGGTTTTTCTCCTCATTCCTTCCTTTTCCTCCTTCCCTCTCTAACACTATCTCTCCAGTATATATCACGTGAATATTTCTAACCCCCTTTTACAACCTATAATTATATATTTATACGTTAAATAAAATAACCCTAACCCTTTTCCCAATCCAAGTCAACTAAAAATAAAAATGAAAATAAAAATATTAAAAAGGTAAGCAAAATTTGTTACGTATATAATTTATGTATATGTTTATTAAATAAATAAATTATACACATTCCATTATTTATTAATGGATTATCCAATAATATTTAAGTTACCATAATATTATAAAGTAACTTAAAACATAACACGTATCAAATCTATGTATATTTTTATTATTTAAATAAACATATACATCAGATTAAATATTACTACCCAAATTACCATAAAAGTAATTAATAAATTATTTTCTCTTTTATATATGTATATAATATATATCTATATATATACATACAATATCCAAGGGTAATAATTCATCCACATCCAACCTCCTATCCAAGTAGTCCATGGGACCCAATTGGTTGGCCCATTACTACTAACCATAACCATAAAAGAAAAATAAAATAAAATAATAAAAGAAAAGAAAATATTTAATTTACAATTAATCAAAACACCATTTAAGCACATAATCTAATTAAACAATTAACGCATAAACAAATACAAATAATACATAGACGCATAATCAAATAATTAAGTAATACCTAATTTAATTAAACACATAAGCAATTGGTCAAATAATTAATTAAATAATTAAAAATTAAAATTAAAACAAATAAATAAATACCGAGACAATCCTTTTAAAATTAGGGGTATTACATATGTCATCCAATTTATTTAGTGGGCTGACATGAAAATGAGTAGGATTTAACTTTCTAGTTAATCCATTCCCTTATAAATCCAAATGGGTAAGACTTAACCTTTTTAGTTAATCCGTCCATAGAATGCCATCATCCCATACTGGTGCATTCTATCCATACAATCCAATAGTGGATGAAATAATTAAAACAATCCATCAATTAATTCCAAAGTATAAGCAAGATAAAATTTGATAATAAACATGATTATACTATACTACAAATTCATGACTAAAATCATATAGCATCCACATAAATTGCTAGATTAAATTTTAAGCAATTTAAATCATCATTTAACAACACGAAAATTTATAAAAATCGATCATATTTTTCAAATCATTAGCATAGTAATTTAAATTATACATTCTAATCATCCATGAATCTATTTTTAAACAAATTTAGAACATGTAATAACAGATTCAAACAACCATACAGAAAAGATTTGCATCATATAACCAAAACCCATCCCTGTCCTAAACCGATCTACCGAAATACCAAACTGGTCGGCCGATAAAGCTATTTCGGTCGTCCGAAACCCCAAACCGGTCAACCAAAAAACCAACCTATCCTACTCCTCTCAACCACTTCGGTCGACCAAAATAGCAAACCAGTCAGCTGAAACTCTGCGGCTGTTCATCTCCTTCTTCTCCGACGAACCTGCTCCTTCAAACCTCCATTGTTGAAGGTTCAAAGCTTACCAACTACGTCCCAGAGTGTTCCCATAATGATTTTAAAGTGTTTAAATATTCATACATCAATTTAAAACACACATTATACATCAAGTTATTTAAAACAAGTAAAAATCATACAACCCATTACATATATACAAGCACTATAAATTCAGATTTAAAATATGCATAACAGGTTTATTAATCCAATTTAAAGATCCTGGAATAAACTACAATGTATAGATCACAAGTCAAAGGAGAAAAGTATAGAAGAAACTTACCTTGGGATTTTAGATTAAAACCCAAATCTCCTTTTTCCTTGCCCAAACCTCCTTCTCTTTCCCGAGTTCTTTCTCAAAAACTGATGTCTCCACTATAAACAAGAATAGTTTGAACAACCCCTTTTGACAGACACATTATCTATATATATATATAACTATATTGTCTTATTCCAATTCCAACTCCAGTAACTTAGGGAAAAAGAAAAGAAAAGGAAAAATATAAATATATATACTAAATCTGCTACTTATATATGTATATATATTATATAACTTATAACAATATATATTTTTATATATAAAATACTAACTCCCAAATCACGTGATATATATATATATATACACACACACACACACTATATTAATACATCTTTAACAACTATATATATATATATATATATATATATATATATATATATATATATATGCATAACAGATTAATATCTATTTATGTTATTACCAATAATAAAATAATAATACTGATAGTAATAATAAAAATTATCCTTAAATATTTATATAGAACTATCCGTGGGTAAATATCCATACCCATTAAGACTTCTATCCAAGTAGTCCATGGGACCTAATTAGTTGGCTAATTACTACTAGCCATATCCATAAAATAAAATAAAACAAAAATAAATATTTAACTATTAAATCTACAATTAATTTCAAACAAATAACACATCAATTAAATCAACTAAATTAAATAACATTCAAGCACATACTTTCAATTAACAAGTTAAGTCAAATAAAATATTTAAGCAAATAAAATATTTAATTAACCAATTCAATTAAACACGTACCAAATAGCCAAATAATCAGGTAAATAAATAAAAATGCAATTAAAATAATTAAAATAATACCGAGACTATCATTTTAAAATTAGGAGTATTACAATATGGTTGGTGTAAGGTTATGGAAACCAAGTTCTGATTTGTGTTATTACTGAATTCTATTTTTACCCCTCAGACCACTGTTTCTACAGAAAGTAGGTTAATCTTGTTATTGTGGATACTTTGAGTTATACTATCATTCTTATATTGTGTAATAGCTTGAGTATTATTATTTTACATCTTTTACAATGTATTTGGTAAAGCTGTGAGAGTTTATAGGGTCCAAGCAGGGTTGTTTAAGACAGGAGAAGTGCTGTGAGAACATGCAAGTGAGCTAAGGTGTGTGCAGAGAGTGAGATAGCTGAGTGTGCTTCTTGCATTACAACTAGTGGATTTGCACTTGTGATGTGTATGTTATCAATGATTAAAAAAATAATAATAATAAAATAAAAAAAGAAAAAAAAAGAAAAAGAAAAAGACAGTCACAATAAAACGAATCCTTGTAGGATATGGCTATATTGAGGATATCGAACCTCAAGGATTGTGGTGTATTGACAAGTATAAAATTAATCCTAATTTAATTCAAAAGAATTATGATTTTATTATTTTTTATTTCTAAATTTCAATAAAACTAAAAATAAACTAAATTAACAAAGGGTGAGATCAAAGTGAGAAGAACTTAGGGATTTATTTTACCGCTAGCCTCGTAACATAGTCAATTGTTTCAACTATGGGAAAATTCATAGTTATGCATATTCGGGAATTGAAAAACTATAAATACATTATAATTCGATTTCAAGAGGATAAATTATGAATTAACATTAAATAATAATCTATCTTCGGTTAGCACAAATTGTCTACCTAAGTACTCTAATCTAGGGTGTAGTACAACTTGTCTTCCCTAACCATAAATTATCAAAACATTCATTCACAATTCAATTAAGTACCATTACATGATCACTATTTAAATCGTTAAGAGAATCCCTTAGCCGCCAATCTCTCATAATAAAAATAATTTGAGCTTGATTAAGGCAAAATTAATTCTAAGATAAGAGATCAATTTCATTAAAAACCAATTATATTCATTGAAAACTTAATTGCTAAGATTACTAAGTCAATTGCTCACAACCATGCAATCAGTATACATAAAATTATAAAATCCCTAAAGTTAAGAACAATCAAACTATACTACTCGGACTAGGGTTACATAAAATGCTTTAGCTACTTATGGAGAGGAAGGATATCATCATTATTGGTGTAAAAGCCATCTCCATGGACCACCAATTAGAATCTTCAATCTTCAAAACCCTAAAAGCCGCCAAGTAATATCAAAAGTGTTTGCTCCCTTCAATGTGTCATCTCATCTTATTTTATAGTGGAGAACAAGTCATAATCCCCTTGGATGGGCTTTACAGCTTTTGGGGACAATTGGACCAATATAGGAACAAAGAAAAGTGATCTTACAACTTTCCCACATGGTTTTATCAAAATTCAGGGTGTTAGGGCTCGAGCACTAACAACGATGCTCAAGCACTAAAATCAATGCTCGAGCACTAAAAACAGCGCTTGAGCACTGTCTCTAACACTTTTTTCAGTAAATTGTTTTCTTCACAGCGCTCAAGCGCTAAACAGTGCTTGAACCAAGGTTTTTTATCCCTATTAAGAGGGTTTCCCTGTAAACATCTTTTGTTACTGTAGTTGTGGTTATGGCTTGTTTTCACTATAACAAATAGCTTTAATTACACTTGTGAGACCATAAAATTGACTAAGTGTTGAGAATAGATTATTAAAAGAATCAATTCACCCCCTCGCCCCTCTTGGTTCATTATTATTGAATTTTTAAAGATAATTTAGCATAACTAATGATTTATTTATAAATTGTAAGTCACCATCTTTATTATGAAAAAAAATTAGTCATTATATATTTTTATTAAATTAATAAATATATATACCATATAGAACATATTAGAAGAAAAAAAAAATTACATTAAAAATATATAATACAAATCAAAGAACATTCTCACACTTTTAACATTCTAAACTAAATTACATCCAAAAAAAAAAAATTCTAAAATAAAACAATAAATATTAATAATAAAGTATTATAATATATATATATATATATATATATATATATATATATATATATAATAAACTAAGAGCAGCTTGTAGTGTTCTATTAGAGGATGTGCTTTTCAAATGACAGATTAAATTTCTGTCAAAAAGAAATAAATAATAGGTTAAATAAATGAAGATCATAAATGTTAAGGAAAGTAAGTTTTCAAAACAATTTCATTAAATATATTTGTTATACTAATAGAAACACAAGATATCTGGCTAGCGTGGTGGTCTGCTCTCAAATTTCAATTTGAAGAAGCCTGTGATAAACTTTCCTAACTGGCTGGATCATCGAAAAATCGTTGATTTACTTGCAAACCGGCCGATTTCGATGTGAATTTCAATTCACAATGTATACCGGCTGATAACGGAACCAGCCACATCCATTTTTGGTGCGAACCAATCGATTCGGAGAACCATAGTTAAAGTTGATTTGAGACGATTCTATTATGCTCAAAAAAATTATTTTTACTAAATTAAAAATTACTTTCACTTTTATTTATTGCTCTGAGGCTACCCAACATTTATCACTTGGACTAACATTGTTATATCCTTTTTGCATCAAACAAACCATATTCCTGAAATTGAGGGGGGAAAAAAACTCATTTTCTCAGGTTCGTTAGGTGTGAGAGAGATGCATCGCAAATTCAAGTATAATTTTCAACAAATTCATCTCATTGTTCCATCTAATAATCCCAGAGAGACAATAATCCCAGAGAAAATAAGAAGGCCCACATTGCTCTATCACAACAGTCCAAAAGAGAGAAGAAGAAAACCCACATTGTCTCATTGTTGCTTCATAAATTCATAGTATAATTTATTTTTGATGATTTGTTGTAGTGTGTCAGTGGAGGATGGTGGAGGAGTAAACACTTATACTATGGAGTATGAAGTGAGCAGGGATCGTCCCAAGAGATCTAAACAATATTGATTTTTAGAATTGATTTCTACTTTAGTACCTATGTGATTGCTAAAAGAGTTTTTGTTTTGTGATTAGAACTAATTTTAATCTAAATGATGGCAATAAAATAATAGAGTTTAAAGATTAGAAAAGAGACTTAGGGTGTAGGATTCACCACTAAGCACATTCCCTAACTCACGCACTTTCAACTAATTGGGTATTGGATCCCTTAAATAAACCTTATTGGAGACCAATAAGTTACAAAATAAACCCAAAACAAGAAAATCCCGTAGCCAATTAAAAATCAATCCCGCAATGCCGCCAGGTGCTGGGGGATCGATCCCCCAGCCTTGGGGATCGATCCCCCAAGGGCATTTTTAGTTCTGTGAATAGTGGGAAATCGATCCCCAGAGTTGGAATTTCCTTTTACACCTTATGTAGCTCCATTTTGGCCCTGGGCTAATTGATTTGCTTCTTCATCTTTGGGAACATCATCAAAGGCCCGAGAAAGGTAGAATTGACCGCTTTTGAAGAATAAACACATTATACGAGCAATGGACTGCGACCTCTTTTTGCCATTTTCTGAACTTTTTCTGAATGTCTTTGCTTGACTCCAAAAAGGCTTTAGTGAACCAGAATTAGTCCGTTTGAACCTTATTGACCTGAAATTGACAAAAACATAAATTAGAACTAAAACATGAAAATAAAATAAATGTAAGGACTAAAATACCCTAGTTTAGGTGCTGAAATGTGTAACATTTAAGCACTTATCAGTGGAGGAGTTGGTTTCGATTGTGCCACGAATGGGTTCATAGTGGCAATGGCGATGGAGAATAATATTGATATGGAGTTATTTGGTTTGCAAAAATATAATAAGGTTGTGTGTCGTTGCTTTCTAAATAGGTTCACAGTGACCATAGAGATACAAAATCCACAAAGAGAAAACATAGAATTTGACCAATGTCGATGTGGTGCCCACCAATGGTGGATCTATCATCACCGGACCTCCATCGTTGAAATGAAATGAAGCATCGCGGCTCTCTGGTCATGGATCCGTCAGTGGATATCTATATATATGTGCACACACATATATATGTTTTTGTGTTATTTTCTTGCATGAATAGTTGAAATTTTTTGTGATTTAGGTGTGAATTAGGCACCATTGATACAAATATTGCAAGAATCAGTTCATGGGTGATAAATCTCTACAAGTGCTTTTGATTTTGTGAAATGGTTCTCTCAGTTTGGGTTTAATGATCATAATAGGGACATAAAATGATAGAGATGATTTGAACACGAATAAAGGGCGAAAGAGAGGGGATTCAACCACAAACAGATATTAAGAAGAATTGAGAGATATAAGGTTGATTTGGGAATCAATTTAGGGATTTCTGAAATTTGGTTAGGGTTCTAACAATTTGAGGTGTGTATATACATAAGGCGTGTATGGCTTTAACGGTCATAAAAAGGTAATACCTTAACAGGGCATTATTGTCCAAAAAATTGAGTTTGTATGTCATATAACAACAATGTGCTTCAATCACGATCATTTTTTGGACGAATGGTAGCCAGAAGGGTCAATCTGCAGCAAAATTGCATAATTTAGGGTGTTCATTGCATAATTTGTAATTTAGGATTTTTTTTTTCATATTTACCGATAATTTAAGGGATCTATGGCATTTAACCCTAATTATTATGATAAACTTAACATTTTATCAAAAATAAGGATTAAGATATAATGAGAATATTCAACGACCAATTTAGTTCATAATGTAACATAATTTTTGACTTATTTGTCATAAAATTTTATAAGAAAATGTTAGTTACAATATATAACATGACAATCAATATTATATTATTTTAAATTTATACATACATATATATATATATATATATATATATATATATATATATATATATTAATTTTTATACATATCAATATTAATCTAATATATAATGTCATGTACTTGTCAGATTCATATCTTATTTTTTAAAGAATTTGTCATATCGTTATATTTGTATCATATTATTTTTGCATTATGCATCCATATCCATATTTTATAGATGTGTTTGCACCCAAAATGGGAATTTTGCTTTCTCGATCTCAAGCTAGGACCCACAAGCAAATGCTAAAGCCAAAAGGAGAGTTGGGGCTCAAAATAAAGACCAGTGCTTATCTTTAAGCTCCATAGATGGCCCACTCTTATAGCCCCTTACCTTGGGACTAAAAATAATTGAATATCTCATTCCTCAACTTAAGAGGTTTTTAGGCTGAGGAACCATTTTTATCTATCAATCACGTGCTAAGATCGTGCAAAACTGATGTCGTTCATGTTTTAAATATGGCAATCAATATATCCCATATAAGCCAACTTTTGACTTCTCAAACGTGTCCAAGACAGGTTGCACAAGATAATCATCTCAACCGCCCAACCAGATATTGATCTAGTGGTTGAGGTTCTTCAACTTATAGTATAAATAAAACTCATTTATGTCTAAATAATGGTCTTGCACCAAACACAAATTTACATTTCACACGTAGTTGAAGACTAGCCTTAAATTGCTCTTCAATCATTTGTCTTTAAACTCTAAATCTAAAATTTAATTAACCTTATGTTCCGTCTTAAGATAAATATTTGTTTTAATGCATTTATGTACTTAGTTATTTAGTATAATAATTCATGTTTTAACTATTAACAGATTGTAACCAAGATCATACTTTTTTTAAGCAATCATAATGCATAATTTATTTTCATTCAACTCTATTCAAATATTGATTTTTAAATTTACTTAGTTAAGTAAGAGACAAGAAAGTTTCCTTACTCTAATATTTTGTTGTGACTCTTGCTCCTTTAAGGACTAAAGTCGTGATTAGCAATTACAATGTGTAGCTGATCTTTATTTCTACTTTGTTTGAATACTAATTTTAATCTACTTTGTTAAGTCAGCAACAAGAAAATTACTCTATTATATTATTTTGCTATAACTCTCGCTCATTTTCTTTCTACATAAATATAAAAAATACAAAAATACCTACTTATTAAGTAGGTCCCTTGTTGAAAAGGGACAATGAACCTTTAAGAGGCTCATTTATACTCTCCACACCGTACTAAGTCATATTGGGATAAGTCTATAGCCCTAACGGCATAGTTGCACTGTAATGACCCAGTCATTTTTCTTCTTTTCCACTATGTCAAATTTTACGAATAAATTTTTTTCGTTTATTATTTTTCCGAGTTTTATTTTTTTGTCACTTTTCACCATTTTTCATTTTGCGTAACCTATCGGGTCGTGCTCGGATTTGATTCTGACGTTGCATGCATTCATTTTACTTGATTCTATGTGATCCACATTTTTACTTTTGTAGAAAAGCATGATGTTTACCTTTGCCCGTAGGGGTATAAATGCAAAAATTCTTAAAAATTATTTCTTTACTTGGGGGTATTTTTCATGATTATCTTTTGATAAAATTTTGTATTTAAGGTTCTTTTAAATGTATCTTTTAAATGGCACTTCATTTTGGGATTTCAGAGAAATTCAATTTCTGAGTTATTCAATGGGGGGGCATTTGTGTAATTATGAAAAGTTTTCAGAAAAGTTTCTCGCTTGGGGTTCAAACTTTTATGAGGGGTTTATTTTCACTTTTTATAGACTTTGGCACTTCCGGAATATTTTTGTATTTTATTTCATTTATTTTGAATTTTTGAACCCTTTTAATTGTCAATCTTGTCCGGGGCATATCTCCTCGCTCGGGACTCGATTTTTAACTCCGTTTCTTCCGTTGATCTTAGAATTCCATTTCAAAACTTTTTCGTTTATGGACCATATGCATTTGAGCGCGTCTTCACTGATTTCACTTTTTGGACCCAGAAGAGGCCCGTTCAGACTGTTCGGGACACCTTTTTGACCTATTTAGGGTAAGTGGATGAGAGAGAAAGTCATTTCACTTTTTCTACCATGTAAAAGTGTAGCAGTAAGCAGCCTCTATTGAAGGACCTTAGAGTTGCCCCTTCTCTCTCCTACTTTCATCTATTTCCTCTTTGATTTTCATCTTCGCGGTTTAGACTTTTTTTATCTCCTCGACGACACAGTCATTTCTATCCAAACAGTTTTCGATTTGCAGCACTTTGATTTTTGGGTTGTGAGTTCAAGCTTGGATTTGGGTCTTCTCACTTGATGATTTCTTGCTCTTTTTGTTGTCTCCATCAAAACCCCGAAAATTCATCGCATTTTGTGGAGTTTGATTTTGATGGGATTTGAGATTTCATCTCAAAGTGAGGTAGGGGGTGTTTCATGTTTATAATTTTAGTGTTTTACATATTTTTGAGGTTTATATAACTTATATGCATGTTTAAAGTTTAAATTTAGAAATGATTTTTATTTTAATTAAATGATGATTTAATTTCATAGTTGAAGCATGCTTAGATTTAATTAAAAATATGATATTTGAAAAGCCCATGACTTGTAATTCATCATATATTATTTTTGAAATTTTTAGATAACTTTTGAAATCTAATGATTTTTAATTAATTAAGTTAATTAAAAATTAATTAAGTTTTTTAGTGGCTTAATTAGATTTTTGATTTGATATTTGAATTCTTCATGATATGTTGCTTATTATGTATTAATTTCATATCGTTTGGTGATATTTTGCAACCTAAAGGAATTAATTAATTTTTATTTTATTAGCTTACATTAATAAAATTATGATTTATTTGCACCGTACCTTTGATGTTTTCAAGGCCTATTATGTTACATGTCATGGTAGTTGATGACCTAGGGCATGTCTTGTATGTTTTCACATTTTGATTGTGTGTGGTATTTGATTATGTGCATTTAATATATGTGTATATATTTGTTGTACACCACTTGTTGATTTTGGAAAGCGGGAAGGACATAATTTATGTGATGGCTATAGCTCGGCACTAGTACGGGGACAAGTGTCTTCCTTAGTCACAAAATGCGCACTAGGTAGTTCCTTGAGGGTCGTAATTACCCAAAACAACTGTAATACCCCTAATTTTACAAAGAATAGTCCTGAAATTTCATTAATTATTTAATTGCAATTTTTAAATGATTAATTGTTTAATTGTTTTGATGGTTATTACTTTATGTACTTGTTTTAATTATTGATTTAGTTGTCGTTAATTTATTTAATTGCGTTACTGTTTTAATTATTGATTTAATTGTATTAATTATTTAATTGTTATTTAATTATTTTGTGGTACTTCGTTGTTTTAATTATTGCTTCAATGTTATGTTTTAATTATCTTTAATCAGTTTTATTGTGACTGTAGGATTGGTTGTATATAGGTTACACAGTTTATAGCCGACATTGAATTTAACTTAGTTTTCTCTATGGGCCGAGTAAATTCAATTAGGGTTTAAGGGAGCCTAGGATTAGTGTGGCCTATAAATACCCATCTAAGGGGTCTGTCTAGGGTTTTAGAATACCATTACGACACAGTAAGGTTGTGAGATGTTTTAGAGACGGCTGGGAGGAAACAGTGAGAAAAATTAAGGTTTCGCCAGAGAATTTAGACGGGGAAAGGCTAAAGGCAAGTTCTAACCTCATCTCTTTCCCTTTTACTCGTGTTCTTTGCATGCCTAAGTAGTTCCAGGAAAACATTAAACGGAATTAATTGATTGAATTAATTAACTATGCATGTTTAGAACTCATTATATCAGTATGTATTGAAACTTGTTGTAAACTGCTTATTTTATGTTCAACTGTGCAACTGCTCTTTTAAAGTACTATTAATCAATGTATGAAGGGGGTAGATGAGTTTTCTCTGGGTAGGTTTGAGCACAAACAAAGGTGTTAGAAGCTGTAATAGAGAAGGACGGATGTAGTGCAAACAAACGGAGACGAAACAAGCAGAGAGGAGAAGGGGAAGTGGAGGCGGCTCCAAAATACCATGGCGCCGGCTCAAGCATAGGTGGCGGCGGCTCCACCTTGTGGGAGCTTACTCTTCTCGTGTGTTTTCCAATTTTTGAGTTTTCTGCTGGTTCTGGGCTACTGCAGATGGATTTGTAAAGTTTTGGATTCGTTTATGAGTTGTTCTAGGGTGGTTCAATCTAGTCTAAACTTATATTAATGTCTCAGAAACTATGGTAGTACAGAACACATCATTGGGAGCAAGTATAGGACATAGTAGGAGACCTTTCAGAAAATTGACCTTTCAGAAAGTATAGGACATAGTAGGAGACCTTTCAGAAAGTTGAGGGGTACTTACTTTGTGAATTTATATTTTATTTTTGGCATTTGATGTTTCAATGTTGCTTAATTACTTATATATTGTGGTTTATGATGTGGATGTTCTAATGTAGCTTAGGATGATCCCTTAGTCTCACCTTGGATATAGACGTTAGGTGGCATAAACCACATGGATTGATTTATATCAATTTATAAAGACTTGCAAAACTTTAGGTTATACGCATGTTCATTTCCTACGAGCAACTTGTTTACTCACCCTCGTTGTTTGGGATATTTTTCAGGTAAAAAACCATACTTTAGGGATGCACAACATCCTTGAAGCTTGTTTGTGGCTTAATGAATTGGTGTATTTCCATTCATGCACTTATTAGCATGATTTTACTTTATTTTGAGTTTATTATGTCAAAACTTGTAGCTTCTATTTGGGATATGTAATAAATACCTAAATGCATCCTTTAAGATCTATTTGACATGCATGTATGAATTGGAAAGGTGAAAAATTAGAAAATGCGAAGCTTTAGCATGTCCATTTCAGTTTGGTTGGTAGGAATTACGTTTTATCATTTTCCGTAGTGGTCTTTTATTATATATAACGTGTGGCCAAGGGCTAAACAATTCTATAGATGCATCTATGATAATTGACTTCACAAAGTGCTTAAAAAGGGTATTTTTCATTATTTTTGGGGCTTAGACATATCATATTTTGCATATGGTGTATTTTGAGGCCATGGCCATTGGGACTCATTTTATTATGTATATTACACTTGCTAGAATGTTCACATTGCATAAAATATCATGGTTATATGTTATGGTTGATGGTAGGCTTCTAATTTTTCATTTTAAGGCATTTTTGAGGTTTAATAGGTCGAATTTTGCATTGGGCATATTTGGGGGTCATAAACCATTCTCACACGTTTTAAAACACTTATTACGCTTGCGTGCACAATCGTTTTAGTCCACAACTTCGTATTTAGTCATTTGAACACTTGAAACAAAGTTGCATTTTGACATTTTTCTTCAAAACTGATCTCAGGGGTATTTTGGATATTTCAGGTCAAAAATAAAATTTTCTTTTGATATGGTCAGTTCAGAAAAATTATTTTAAAGGGGGTTTGTTTTTCGTGTTTTTCCAAAAAATGTCGTTTTGAGGTCCAAAAATCACACTGTTCTCAGCATTTTTCTAAAAGTGCCCAGGAGTCAGCAGTAGTGCCCGCGCGCACAGTATAGAAATTATAAATGCTACTATATATCATATTAATATATATAGTATATAATAGTTATCGAATGTTATAACAAAGATCATGGAATGTTGCAAGCTAGTCGCACTTCTTTACATTCCAATGTGAAAGGTCAAAAAGTCCCTGAACAAATGGTTACGTGTGTTAGTTTTCATATTAAAAACAAATAATTGATAAAATAGTAATAATTAATGTTATAACTAAGGCATTATAAGCCAATATATGTCCAACGAGCCACACCTGGCACCGCCCATTATAATACATATTTTTTAACACACACACACACACACACACACAGAGATATATATATATATATATGAAATTTTTTAGATAATGCCCCCTTAAATTTATCTTCTAATTTTCTCCTTCTTTTTCTTTTACTCTTTAAATTCCTACCAAAAAAAAAAAAAAAAAGAAGTTATATTTCCCTTTTAAAATTAAACTTTTATTTTTTTTCCTTGTTTTAATTGGTGGCTTGAACCGAAGTATTCTCAAGTTTCAAAGCATAACGGGAATGATCAAGTGATATATAATTTAAATAAATTTAGAAGTGAGAAACACAATGGCATGTTAAGATAATGTGGAATATGTGTAATAATTTGTCAACTCATAATTACTTTTGGAAAAAAAGAAAAGAAAAGAAAAAGTCCATCATTTAAAAGTGTGTGAAAGTAATTCATATAATTTTTGCGACATAAGGTTAAATTGGGATAGTTTGTCCAATAAAAATTATTAACTTCGTAAAATTCAAAACGAAATTGAGAACTTTTACTACCATTGTTTTGAAACTTTTTATGCATTTTCACTGTCAAGGCTACTATAACCTACGGGTAAAAGTAATGGTAAGAGCATGGACTCAGTAGCTCGGTTGATATGATTTTTCCTTTTTAAAAGAGAAGTTGAGAGTTTGAATCTCACTAGAAATATGTTGTGGGTGTGTGCATTTGTTTAAATGTAATGAGCCGGTCATTTTCATTTCTTTCCCTTTCTTCAAATTTTGCGGATAAATTTTTTTCATTGTCTTTTCCTTTTCGGGTTCGATTTCTCACCTCTTAGTGTCGTCTCGAGTGCACGGAAATGATTTCCGAGACTCTTTCCTTTGGATTGACAACTTTCTTTGAAGACCGAGTCATTTCCACATTTTTTGTTTTTTTGACACTATTCATTTTTTCGTCTTTTCCCTTTTTTGTCCTTTAGTCGTTTTTTATTTTTACTTGCTTAACCTCAATTTTTGTGCTCGGATTTGATTCCGGCTTGGCATACGTCCATGATATTTAAATTCCATGACATCTACATTTTTACTTTGGTAGAAATGCATATTAAATGCTTACTTTCTTTGTAAAAGCCATGAAAACAAAACTTTTTGTAATTATCCATAACTTGAGGGGTTTTTGGGTAATTAAGTAAAGTAATTATTTTTTGTCTTAGGGACCATTTTGTAAATTAAATTGGAAGATATTTTCAAAAAGGACATTTTTGCAATTTCTGAAAAATGTGACAAGTGTCACATTCCTATAGTGCTACTTGTTGATTTTGTGGTGGAACCACTTGGAGGCTTAATCTCATGACACATGGAGGGTGGAGATTCACCCACTTGTTGTCCTAGGATTGGTACACTTGTTGGCATAGATGGTTGACAAGTGTAGGGTTAATATTTAATCTTTGAAGCTTACTTGGATTCATGACAAGTGTAGGACTCACCTTTAGTCTTGCATTAGTGTGTGTGTGTGAGGTAGTGCAAGAGCACCTAGTGAGTGGAGAAGCCCACCAATTTAGCTTAAGGTTTACACATTTTAATTCATTCATCACTTTCCTCTCAAGAATCCTAAGGAAGCCACCATTGGAGAAAAGCTTGACTAGTAGCTTTGACTTCATTTTTGGTGCCCTTTCACTCACCTTAGAACTTTGAACTTGGAATACTTTAGGCTCCTCCCACTCTCCTCTTCAAAACCCTTAAAAGATCTAGCCTAACACCTAGTTTTGCTTTGGTATCTAGAGATTCAAAACTCTAGTGAGGTATTGATCTATTATTTTGAAGTATTTTTATGTCATTATTGAATGTTTTACATGCATGGAAGAGAAGGATTTGTATTTTGCCCTTAAACTATTTTAACTTGAAATTAATCTTGTCAAATTAAATATAGAATATAAAAATATACTCAATTAGCTTTCATTTAGTTTTGGTTTCATGTAATTTCGATTTAAAATGAATTATTTATGAATTTTTGAAGTTGCAAGCTAGTTGCTGGAAATTTGAAGTTTTTCTTTTTCAGTCTGGAAATGAATTTTTATATGAAGCTTTGGTGATTCAATTGCCTTGAACTTTTTACTGGAACTTTCCCCATGGGTTTTACATTAGTCAGAATTTTTTCACGATTTTACAGCATTTCTAAATTTTTTTAAAAATCCGAAACTATCTACTGTCCACGTTTTTATGCAGCTGGAAAACATATTTTTAGATGACTTATTTCACTAACCTTTTGACATTGGATCATGGCTTAAATTTCCAGTTTTACACTCTCATATGTTTACTTCCAAAATAAATTAGGTTTGCCCAATTTGGATGTCAAATGAATTTTTCATGAATTTTCAAAGTTGGAAGCTACAGGCTGAAAATGTGTTTTCTGGGCAGAATTTGTTTCAAAGTTGTGGGTCAAAACTGTTTCAATTGGGAAAATATTTTATTAAACTAAATTAATATTATCAAATTACAGTGTTTAAGCTTTCATTGGGCTTTGGATTCATTCAATTTGGATTAGAATTGAATTTTTTATGAATTTTACAAGTTGAAGGTAGCAAGCTGAAAAATCTGTTTTGCGGACCGAAAATTTAGGGCGATTTCATTTCGGTGGTAATTGGGATTTTCATTCCAATTGAGGTAGGGAATGTTTTAGGATTATTTGTGTGTTGTATTGTGTGTTTGCTATGATTATACAACATATATGTATGCCTTGTATCAAATCTAGAAAGTTAGTAATTTTTATTTCTTTGTATAAAATTTAAAATTTATGATAATGTATAACTTTGATTTGAATTGTAACATGCTAGGAAATTATGCTTAGATATGTTAGTTAACATATATTAAATTTGGATCATTTGATTAAGAATTACAACTTTTATTTGATATTTATCTTTAGTAAAAGTTTAATTCACATGGTTGTATCAAGCATTAAATCAAGTTGTAATGTGGTATTTAAATAGGCCTTGGCATGTTCTCTAACATAGATTAAATTGAGGGCATTTGGAATTGTTTAAAAATCTAGAGGAAATTAATTAATTAGCTTGATTAATTTTGTTTCAAGTGTTTTAATCACTTAACTTGTCATTTGATGTTATATTTATGATGACCATGACATGTCTTTCAATATATATTAAATTGAGGTTATTTCGATTAATTTGGAATTTAGAGAATTTAACTATTTATGTTTAATTAAATTCTACTTTATTACTCCATGGATTTAATTGCATTTTAAAAGTTGTTTCTATATTTAAATCATGGATTTGGATTTGATGTATGTTCACTTGATTACTTTTGAGCATTGGATAACATAGTTGTTACTTTTATATTCATGAGAATATATTTTTCCTTATTGAATATATTGTTGCTATGTGTAAAGAATTGCATACTTTGTATTTGACATCTTACATGCCATAGTACTTGTGAATTTTGAGCATGTATTGTATAAGTTTCCAAAATTTGGATTGTGCTTGGTAAATAGTTGATATCTTGTATATACATGTTGATATATATACGTTATTACACAATTTGTTGATTTTGGAAACTTGGGAATGTCGTTGTTTGGCTACGGTTAGGACTTGGTTCTAGTACGGGGGATTGTCCCTCTATACAGTCTAGTGCGCACATAGGGAGGTTACCCATGGGCTAGTAACCCTAAAGTAACTATGTTGTCGGTCTGATCCGGCGTGACGTCCGAGTATCTACTTTGTTTGATTTCATATTTCATTTCAAGTTGATAACTAGATGATATCGTAACTTGTTGTTCCTTATTTGATTTTCTATTTTGAGCTTAAGATGTAGCTTTGTGAAAGCATGCTTCATGCGTTGTATTGGAAGTTCCATTGTTAGTTAAATTGCATCGATATCATAATTTGTGTTTTGATGTTCAAATGTAGTTTAGGAATGACCTTATAGATTCATTTTGAACATAGACGTTAGGTGGCATGACCTACACTTGTTGTTTTCGTATTTTGGATTTCAAATTGAAGACTTTGAGAATCTATATCTTGTTGCCTTGTATAACATGTTTCCATATTGTTTGAATTGCATGAACAATGTGATTATGATAGAAATGATCTAGATAGCTTAGGATGCTCCCTGGATCTCATCTTGACATAGACGTTAGGTGGCATGAGCCCCTTTAACATGTTTCACCATAAGGTGATAAAATTGTAAAATGCTAGGTCGATGCATGCTCATCTCCTACGAGTAGCTTTATGTTACTCACCCCTATGATACTGGGGTATATTTCAGGTACAGGACTCAGGATTTGAAGATTCCATTGCTCATTAGATGGCTTACAGTTTCTATGTTTTTATTTAATGCAAGTGTTAGCATAAGATGCCTCTTTGTAGCCCTATTTGTTTAAACTTGTATTCGTTGATTCGTATATGTAAAGTGTACGTAAGTGCACTCTTTTCAATGTATTTAATATGTATGAGATGAGGCTGGAGGCTAATGACATGTATCTCGTTTTCTATGCACTTTTGTTTTCAAAGTTTATTATGAAAATATTGAAAAATGTTAAGTCATTGCTTCATAACTTTCGCATCGAGTGTTGGAATTTCATATCTTTTCTGCCCGGACTCAGAATCAGATGATTCTTGAGTCTAATTTTGTTCATTTTTCGTTGTCCTTCCAATGGTGTGCACGGTGGCACCCTTTTCAGTGAGAAATGACCATTTTGCCCTTAGTTCATCTCTTTTCGGGTTAGGCATTCTTGCTTCATTTGCTTGGCTCATTTGAGTTCCGTGGCTTCACGGAGAGTCATTTTGGGGCCTTAGGGATGATGTACATCTCTTGAGGTCATTTGGCTTCTTTCGCTTCCGCATTTCGGGTTCGTTATCGGATCAACTTCCGGTTCATCACTAACGCACCGGGTTGAGAAATCTGGGTCGTTACATTTAATTTGAGAAGAAAAAAAAAATTTAATGGTCAAGGTATATGTAAAAAAGAGTGATGAGGTTATAAATTTAGTTATACCATTAGCAGTCAAATTAGTAATTTAACTTCTGCTTTTAGTTTCGTATTTATTTTTTCTTAATAACAAATTTTTTTCCCTGTTTGATAATAAATTCACATAACCATTTATCCCTATGAAATTTGAATTTTCTTCTTACACTTTTGAAGATTGAAAAAATACCATTAAGCTATAGTCAACAATATATATGTGTGTCCGTGCGTGTGTGTGTATGGTTATTTTAGTTAGCGTGGATAAATTTCTTGTTTACCGGTAAACAAGATATCATCACCGATATACGAGAGATTATTTATGTGTGTGTGTGTGTGTGTGTGTGTGTGTGTGTGTATGTGTGTGTATTTGAAGTGTTGATTTTTTGCGGTAAGGTTAGTTAAAATGAATCTTCGATTGTGATATATTTAATCTCATGGCATTAGTTACATAGTGTACAAGTGATATTAAAATAAATAAGGCGGTGTATAACCGACCAAGATATTTATAATATAAAATAAATGAATGTAACTGAAATCAAACTTATATTAGTGAATGTAATTACAACAGAAAATGACTGAAAATAACTTACAAATTACTGATAGTTGTCTGACAAATACAGCATACTGGTGTGGTATTACACTCAGAAAAGATAAATAAGACTGAACTGAAGATTACAATTTGAAACTGAGAAAATGTAATGAAGCCTGAAATCTCTCGAATGAAGCCTGAATTACAAAGGGATTGGCCTCTGTTTTTATAACCAGGCTTTGCCACTGTTCGGAGATTCTTTAGCGTAATTTCTGGCTTTGGAAAAGTAACTTTTTGACTTTTGAGACATTTGTTAACTGTTCATGAATGGTAAGTTACTGTTCATGTCTCTTTGTGCCGACGGTTACTGTAGATGAATAGTACTTTGTCGGGATACTGTAGAAATAGTAATTCTGCCAACAATTATTGTTGAAATAGTGACTTTGACTTTTTACTGTAGCAATTTTGACTTTTTCCCAATCTCAATTGAAAGGATCCAGGTATGGATTCTGACTATCCTGGAATAATGAATCATCATATAAATTAACTGGGTGACTTGGTTCAGTAGCAGAGGAAGCATTATCTACTTCTTCTTCATCTTTAGACAGCTCTTGGATGCGGTCAGTGAGTGATGCCGCCATCTTCTTGAGCTCTTCTATTTCTGACTTGGGAGCATGTTTCCGTGACTTGGTGGAAACAGTAAAACCAGTAGGGGAAGGTTGTTTCTGTTAAATGACTTGTTTTGCAGGAAAAGTGACTTGTTTTTGTGAAGTATTTTGGATCGAGGATTGTTTGGGATAATCATCTTCGACATACCCAATAATCCTGTCAATTTTGAAAATATCCCACCATTTAACATAGTGGCGACGGATGACTATGTTGTCTTGGATATCATATTGCCATTTAAATATCCATGAGACTTTGTATTTACAGCAAAACAATAAGAGGACTGGAAATTGAGAACCACGTTTGTTAACTTTGTGAACTATGTGAAAGTATTTGACTTGATCTGCAAGGGAGAGGGGAAAAATTTCTGGAATGGCACCATGAAGAGACCACCATCTCAGGAACCACGTAGGGATTTGACTTTTGAAATGACTATCAAAATTAATAAACCATGAATGAGTAAAGGACTCATTTTGGTATAACAAAACAGATGACCAGGCTGTCATATAATCATAGTAAGTAAATTGAATATTATGATTGGGTAGTGGTTGGGGTAAGCAAGGATGACTGCCCCATTCTTCCATGGAAATAGTCCTTCGGATGTACAGGAAATGGTAAATAACTTTGGAAGAATCATGTTTATCATAAGTTGTCTTAACTGTGATGGATTCAGTATGGTATGGGATATATCTATAAAACCTAAGAGTTTTAGAGGGATGACTTGGGGCATAGTGAAGTTTACCTGGGAAATAAGATCGGGCCAATTCTAGTGGGTCTTTTATGTGACTAAGATTTTGCGCAATGAAAAATAAGGGAGTAGATTGTTTTTCAACATATGGGCTTGATGGTTTTTTCGAAGTGGTTTATTGTATTTGTGACTGGGTTTGAATTTTGGGTTGGACTTGGAAGGGGTCTGGTGCTGGAGTAACCAAAGCTGACTTGAAGGTAGATGGGGAGGCAAGTAGTTGGAACCGATTGGTGACTGCTAATGCAGAAGATTGTGATTGGGTTCTGGTAACTGGTAACTGGGGCTTTGCCGGAGCAAATATCAAATGGTTTGACTAGTTGGGGCCTCAGGGGAGGCTGCTGATCTGCCATCAGATTTCTGCAAGAATTCTCTGGTAAGGAAATCTGGAATAGAATTGTCACTTCCTTTAATATATTCCATATCAAAATCAAATACTTAAAATAGCTTGCCACCGGGCAAAAATTTGTTTAGAAGCAATATTTTCAACATCTTTTTCTAAAACATATTTGGCACTTTGACAATCAACTCTGACTAAAAACTTTTGATTTAGAATATCATCTTGAAACTTGCTAATATACAAAACAATAGATAAAATTTCTTTTTTAATAGTACTATAATTACTCTGTGCTTTTGTCCAAACACCAGAATGGAATCGAACTAATTGTTCAGGTGCATTTGAACTGACTCGTTGTTTGAGGATGCCACCATAACTAATGTCAGAGGCATCAGTTTCAATGATTTTAAAAGAATTAGTATAGGGAATGCCAAGACAAGGCAATGTCTTGACATACTGTTTGATAGATTTGACTATGCTAGTATGAACAGAAGTCTATGGAGGAGGATTACTTTGAAGGCGCTCAAATAGTGGTTTACATTGCTTGCGAAGATCTTTGTAAAAATCAGCAATGTAGTTGAGGGATCCTAAGAACCTCTAAAGTTGTGACTTATCAAGGATTTCATCTGGAAATTTATCAGCAAACTAGATTGAGCGATCAATAGGACGAATTTTGTCCTTGGTGAATATGATAACCAAGAAAACGGATTTTTGTTTGAAATAACTTGAATTTAGAAGTAGAGACTACAAGACCATTTTTCTGGATGACAGCAAGAAATGTTTTTAAATGTTTCCAATGCTCATCAAGTAACTTCAAAAATAGGAGGATATCATCAATATAGACAATAGAGAAATGACTGTAAGGATTGAAGATGTCATTCATGATATTCTGGAATTCACTGGGGGCATTTTTCAATCCAAAGGGCATGACTTTCCGCTCATAATGACCAAAAGGGGTGGTGAAGGCAGTTTGATACCTATCCCTTTTTCTTAATCGGATTTGACGAAATCCTGATTTCATATCAAATTTGGAAAAGATGACTGCTTGACTAAGGCGGCTAATAAGGTCTTTCTTATTAGGGATAGGGTATCTAATCCATTCTAAAACCTTATTGAGTGGTTTGTAGTTTATGACTAAACAAGGAACTCCTCTTTCTATTTCAAAGTTTTTCTGAACATAGAAAGCTGGGCAGGACCAAGGTGACTCACTTTTTCTAGTAATCTTTTTATGTAGAAGATCAGCAATTTCTTTTTTACAAAATTCCATGACTTCTGGACTCATCTAAATTGGTCTTGCTTTAGTAGGAATGTGTCTTCTCCTAAAACCTTTAATGTAAGGTAACTTGACTGAATGTCTTTCTCTATGTCAGAAGGCAGTTGGTAAATCAGAACAAACCTGATTTTTTATCTGTTGTTCGAAATCTTGAATTTTTTGTTAGAGCACTGGATCAGCTAACTGATCATTAATACGTTTATAACTGATTTCTTCTTTTAAGAAATTCAATTGTTGAGTCTTGCTCTGTAATAAATTTATTGATCTAGTTACTGAAGAATCAATGACTGATTTTAATTTTTTTCGAGAGGGAGGACTTAGGAACTTAAATTGAACTTCTTGTCTGAATGGGCGAGTGACTAAGCCTTCATTATCAGTTGTGAAGGGAAAAAGGAGGTTGATAAATGGAACTCCTAAAATTAACTTATCAGTCATATTTTTTATCAAGACAAAGGATGTCTTAAAACATACGTTGTTTTAGCAAATATAAGCTTTAGATAACTTGTATTTTATGTCCATTTTTCTTCCATTAGCTGAGCTTAGTCTTTCAGAGGTTTTCTAACAATATTTAGTGGGTATGAGACCTTCCTGAATGCAATTAAGATCAGCTCCTGTATCGATCAAAGCAACGACTTCAAGTTTGAAATCTTTGTTGATGATAAGGGTAACTTTAGCATACCATTTCTGAAAAAAGATGTGATTTAAAGTTTGGAGTTTATTAGAAGATTCTGAATTTTCAGAATGTTCAAAGGCTTCTTCATCAGATGATTCTTTTCCTTTGAAAGAAAAGGCAGGATTTGTATTTAATTCCTGAATATTATTTTTCATGACTTGGTTTTCTAACTTAAGGTTTTTAATTTCAGTTTTTATTATGTTAATCTCTGTTTGAAGATCTTGAATAGTGACTTCTTTAGGCTTATTATTAAATCTTTCTAAAGTTTTATATAAACTAAAATTAGATTTACTAACGGTTGGGGGTTCAGGTTCTGAGTTACCTAATAAGACCTTAAGTTTTTTAAGATACAAGGTTTTTAACTCAGGGTTATCTACTTTACTGATTAGATCAATGAGTAGATGTTCTTGTTCAACACTTTTTGTGAGAACATTAAGTGACTTAGCAGGATTACAGCAACTATCTTTACATCCTAATGTAATATTAGGAGAGCTAGGGGAAGTATCAGATGACTGAGAGGAAGAACTAACTTCAAGGTCACTATTACTATCATCAGTATCCCTTAACTGGAATTTTTGATAAATAGAGTCTTTAATTTCATCAGAAATTTGTAACTGATTGATTTTCTTTTTTACATAACAATCTTTTGCAAAGTGACCTAATCGACCACATTTGTAACATTTAACTTTGCTAACATCTGTGGTATTTGTGTTATCCTTTTTTCTAAAAGTCTTTTTACTAAATTTCTTCTTAGGTTTAGATTTTTGAGAATAATATTCATTTTTGGGGAATACTGGTTTTTTATTTTTGTAATGTGGACAATAACCTTTGTAACTTTTTCTATGTGGCTTGGGGTTTTGTCTGGAGGGAGCTGTGGGTGGAAGACCAAATTGTTCACAAAAGGTTCCCATTTCATATTTAGCTCTTTTTCTATCATCTTGTAACTGGTTACTAATTTTCATGTCAATACACATCCTTAATCCTTCCTTTTGGATTAGGCTGATGATATTGCCATAAGTGAGGTTATCATAATCAATGTTACCTGTGGCTTTACTTAGAGTATCTCTAATCTTGTGGGCAAAGAGATTGAGTAAACCATTAATGAATTTTTCTTTCCAGAATGGTTTATTACTATCATCTCTAAGCATGACCCGTGAAAGGAATACATCTTTGTACCACCTAAAATCACTCATGGTTGGACAAGTGAGATTGGTAAGTTGGTCATGTATTCTGGAGGTGATGTTACTTGGAGTACCTATGAAATGGTCAACTATTGTATACACTAATGTGTTAACTCCATCAGGGATACCACGGCCTAAGGCTTCATCAAAGATAGGCAGGCCATTATCATCTTGTTGAACAGCATTTCTTATTTGGGTTCGAGAATCTTTAGTGAGATGTTTTTCCCACCAGGATTTTAACATTCTTGAGAATCCCGAAGTAAGTAGATCAACAATTTCTGGTTGACTTAGGTTATGGGTAGTGACATAATTATTGGCTACCATAGATATATAACTAAGTTTATTAAGAATCTCTTGTTCAGATAAGCCATCTATATTCCATTCATAGAGTTTATCTGAAGAAACAGATAATTGGTTTTGAATATTCTTTTCCTCAAATTGGAGGTCTGGAGGTGTTGGTCTGGGATACCAATTTTTGGTGAGGCTAGTGGGATTGATTCTTTTGTTAGTGATACAATTGAGTTCCAGATTGGAGAAAGGATTTTCAATTTTTTGAATGTCAGAGGGGTAATTAGAACTATCTGAAGAGGAACTATCAGAACTGTCAGTATTATTAATGACAGTGAGGATTTTTTCATCTTTTTCTTCTTTGACTTTAGATTTACCTTTTTCAAGAGATTTGAGAATAGCTTCGATTTGGTGAATAACGGAAGGATCTGGCAAGGCTGAAGGAAGTCCTTTTCCTGTTTGTGGGCATGAAAATGATGGGTATCTCCATGGGAGGAGTAATAGGGGGCTTGACTGAAAGTTTTGGAGATTGAGCCAGTGAGAGCTCAATTTTGTCTAGCTGGGTACCAAGAGTATATAAGTACTGATTGGTAAAATTATTTTGTTCAATTATTTTTGTAGGATTAGCATCAACTGAGGTATTGACTTTTAATGGAGAAGCAGTGATTTCAGTTCCCATGTGATCAAGAATCACCTTCTCTAAAGGAGGATGGGAAGAGGAAACTATTGTTGTATCAGAAGTTTTCCAATTAACTTTGGTGAGGACATTGACTTAATTATAACAGTTTTCTAGATAATCAAAAAAATTGATTTCTAGTTGATGGTCAATCATGAACTTTTGCCAATGACGGAGAATTTTATTTTGTTCTTTTTCAGTATCAGTTTTGCGAAAAGATCTTAGCTTTTCTTTGTTACTGGGGGATGAGTATTCATCATGTAATTTTGAAAGATTATACTTAAAAGGTTTACTAATAGTAGTTAACTGGGGATTGATTGCATTGTATTCTGCAATGAGATCAGATGGTGTAAGAGATGTAGGTGTAGATTTAGCTTTTGGAGTAATATAACAAGGATGAGTAACCTGTTCTTCAATTTGAATACCTTTTAATTTTGTATCTGTTGGTTGGAGATGATGAAATCTAGAATTTTTTCTTTCTAGTGAAGGAATTTCACTTTCTTTGTCAAGTAGATGTTCATCAGATCTATTATAAGAAGTGGAAGGACGTGAGCGAGTCAGAAGGCGTTGTTCATCAAAGTTTATTCTGACTGTTCCATCAATAAATTCCTGTATTCTATCAAGATTACCAACATCATTTTGTATTTTAACTGGATGATTCTCATTTTCGAGAAACCATTCATTGGGTAAGGAAATGTCTTTCCAGGCTATGGTTTTTTTAAGTTGAATATTAGCGTCTGGAGTATTACTTTCAATGAGTAATGTATGACCTTTGATATCCTTTTTAATGGCTTTAACATTAAGATTAGTTTTTTTGGTTTTATAATAGATTCTGTAGATCAGACCTAAAGGTTGTGATCCTGGAAGCATTTTATAACCTGAAGTTTTGACATTAAGGGTTAAGGCCTTTAAAAGGTGAGGGTCAGTAAGACTAAGAGTGAGATCAAGATTGCAGTTAAAATGAACTGGACCATTACAAAGACTGGTTTCAACTATTCCTAGAAGACTATCATTATAATCCAGGAATCTAGCATCATGAAGGGCTAAGAGGACTGAGGCATTAAGACCAGTATTGGTGAATGGGTTGACTGCTACTTGAACAAGACCTATGTGAATGAAATTATATCCACGATCTTTGTGACCTTTGATTGCTTGAGCTGTGAATAACTGACATTTTTCATATTCTTTGGATAGAGAGTAAATTTGCTCTACAATTTTGACTGCGTAGTCACTAAGGAAAGTTGACTTAGGGAAACTAATTTTGTAGATTTCTCGGATTGGAATATCCTATATATATATATATATATATATATATATATATATATGAGAAGCCCAATGTAGCTCAACTCTTCAAAACTCTATTACAACTATTTTGATTTGATACTAAATCATATTTTGTTATTTGTCATAATCTCAAATCATAACTCCAAGCATTTAAAGGGGATTATGGTACTAGTTGCAAGAGAGAACAAAAGAATAGAGAGAACTTCCAGAAGAAGGAAAAAACAAAAAACAAAACAAAAGAATAGAGATGGTATTGTTTTCATCTTATATTTAGACAACTTAGGAGAGAATAGGAAAATAAGATGAAAGAAGTAATTGCATTATATCGCAAATAATAGAGATAATTTTTCTAATTTTGTTCTATTTTGGATGAATTTAGAAACTACAAAGGGTCACGTGCGAATTACACCCCTCTAGTATCGATATAATGCATATATTACCCCCCGTTGTTTGTTCACCTCCCCTATACATAAAAAATGGTGCGGATTAGTGTCTTTTGGCTGTTGATCTCTATTGACCGATACCGGAGCTACAAAAAGACTAAAATAGCCCTTAATCTATGATTTAAAAATAATAATGAATAACATAAAATATGAAAAGTCAAAGAAACCCTTTGTCAATATGACGTTGTTTCAAGTTAAGGCATTTTGACACTGAGTCGATCTCCTTTATCGCCTCACTTTATACATACAATTTCTCTCTCTAAATGTACAATGTTCCTCTCTTTACAACATATCACTATTTGTACTGAAAGTGATGACTTTTACAAGCGGCATATTCGTGCTGAAAGTGACGATCTGTAGATCCTTCCTGACTTGGTTTTCTTCATCGCGATTTGTGGAATCGAAGCACAAAGGTATGTATCCAAAAGCTAGGGTTCTTTTTTTTTTTTTTTTTGATTTTGTAGGTCGTCTAAGGTATATTTTTGTTTTTTTATGGCTTGTAAAGTCACGATTCTTGTTGTCGGGCTTGTTTTCAGAAAGGATTTCAGTTCTTTAATAATGGAGTAGACCACTTCTTCCATTAATGCTCTGTCGGTTCTTGAAACTCTATTAAAAATTAAGGGTTTACTATAAACAACCAATTTTTATGGCCCAATATGTGTGATTAATGTTGATGAAATCCGATTAGGGGTTTTTTTTTTAAAATCGGATTATGGTTTTTTTAAATCTGATTAGGTTTTTTTTTTTTCCTAATTTGGGTTATTTAAAATCTAATTAGGGTTTTTTTTAATCTGATTGGGGTCTTTTTTAAAATTAATTTTGTTACTTATTTATGTTTTAAATATTGATATGATCTGTGTTTTGTTGGCATATGCATGTACTTATGAATATGTGTTAATTTAGGGGTTTTTTCAAATGTTTGATTGTGTGTTATAATGCATGTCTCTTTTGAATCTATGTGTTTCATTTCATTACTATCATACGTGTGTTATAATGCATGCCTCTGTTGATAGTGTATTTGTTATTTGTTTCTGCAGTACATGGAAAAGTATTACAGAGTAGAACTTCATCATTCTGGTCATTTTGATAATAAGTGGAATTATGTTTATGGCCTTGTAGAATTTTATGATGATATAGATCCTGATTTGATGTCTTACATAGAGATTGAAGAAATGTTGAAAAAGATTGGTCTTAATCCTAAAAGTCCAATGTACTATAGAAATCCCTATGATGGAACTACTATACTGATGCGAGGTGATAAAGGTGTGTTAGACATGTTTGAATGTTACAAGAGGTTTTCAATTGTTAAGATATTTGTACTGAATGGTGTAGGTCCAATTGTAGTTGAAGGAGATAGAAATGTGAATGGAACTGGAGCTTTACGTATGGAAGATGTAGCCATTGAAGATGTAGGTAATAAGAGAGATGGGTATGATCCTGACATTGATTTTGAGAGTGATTTTGAAGTTGGGGATGCTGATTTTGAAGTTGGAAATGCAACTGCTGAAGATACAACTGGTGAATATGTTTTTAAAGATACCGATGATGATAGTGATATTGAAGGCAATAGAGGTATAAATGTTTGGGGTGCTTTAGAGGACTTGTCTGGGGAATCTGTTTATGCACCAAGTGATGAGTTGTGGATTGTGCACAATTCATCTGATGAAGATCGTGTTCAAAGTAATAGGCCCAGTGAAGAATTTATTGTTTAGAGAGATTTGGGTTCTAAACCTTTGATAGTTGGAATGAAGTTCACTTGTGCAGATGACTTTAGAATTGCTTTAAGGAAGCATGCCTTAAATAACAGATATAACTTCAGGTTTAAAAAGAATAAAAGAAAAAGGGTGACAGGTATATGTGCTAATAAATATGGTTAGAGGATTCATGTTTCCCGTAATAATGCTACCAAGGTATTTGTGCTTAGAAAGTTTTCACCTACACACATTAACTGCCCTCTAATTGATAAAAATAGATAGGTCATTTATACTTTGTTTGCCAATAAATACATAAATAAGTTCAGAATTAATCCAGATTGAAAGTATACCCTTATTGAAGATGCGATCAAGGATGACTTTCAAGTTGGTGTCTCTAGATTCCTACTTTTGAGGATGAAGGAAAAAGCAAGAGAGATCATTGAAGGTAATCATGAAGATCAGTTCAGCAAAGTGTATGAATATGGTAATTTACTAATGACCACTAATCCTAAAAGTGTGATAAAGATTGAGACAGAGCTTGATATTGAAGGTAAAACCAGATTTAAAATATTTTTCTTTTGCCTTGATGCAATGTGGAGGGGCTATAAAGAAGGGTGTAGACCCTTTGTAGACTTAAATGGGTACTTTCTGAAAATCAAATACCAAGGGCAGTTATTTTGTGTTGTTGGAAGATATGGTAATGACAACTACTTTCCAATTGTTATGGCAGTGGTGGGGGCTGAAAACAAATCAACATGGAAAAGGTTTCTCGATGAGTTGATGAAAATCATTGGTCCCCCCACTAGAATCACATCCATCTCTCATTTGCAGAAGGTAATCATTGCAATTATTTGTGTCATCAATTTATATTACTTTCTTTATTTTTTTTATGACCAACTATGCTAACAAAGTTCATTACTGTTATTATAGGGGTTAATTGATACATTAGAGCAGTTTACAGATGAGAATGACCATAGGTTTTGTGTGAGACATATTCATGAGATTTCAAAAAGAAGTGGAACTATTTGGAACTAAAAGCTATGATGTGGAATGCTACAAATGCATACATAGAAGAGGACTTTGAGATTCACATAAAATCCATAAAGAGACTCAATACTGATGCATATGTTTGGCTAGATAAAATCCCATTTAGATTGTGGTCAAAGTGTGGTTTTTCTCCTTATTCAAAATGTGATTTGAATAGCAACAACTTGTGTGAGTGCTGGAACAGTAAACTGAAAAAAACTAGGAAAAAGCCAATAATTTACATGTTTGAGATGGTACGTAGGTATTTGATGAAGAAATTCCAAGAGAATAGAGAGATGATGGAGAAACGTGAAGGATTTTTATGTCCTAAGGTGCAAAATGAATTGGAGAAAACAAAGTTGAAGGTAAATAAATGCAATGTCCATAATTCAAGGAATGGATTGTTTGAATTGACACTAAGGGGTTGAATGAGGTTGTGGACTTAGGACAGAAAACACATTCATATAATGAATGGCAGATAAGGGGTGTTCTATACATACATGCAGTTGCAACCATAGTTTATAAAAGATATAATGTTAAAGATTATGTGGATCCATATTACTATAAGGAAACTTACCTCAGAGCTTATGCACAAGTGATAAAGCCATTGTCATTGAGGAAAATGGTGAAGTCTAGAAAAGGACTAGTTGACCTACCAATTATTAGAAAGAGGACTGGAAGGCCAAAGAAGGCAATGAAAAGGGCTTCAAATGAAGCTACTTCTAGCAAGTCATTTAAGCAACGGGGAAAAGTAAGATGTAAAAAGTGTTTAATTGTTGGACATAATTCTAGAAGTTGTAAGAATGATCCAGCTCCACCAACAGAAAGAGTAAGCAAAAAGGAAGACCACTAATTCCCAGGACAAGTTTATTTGTTAGTAATAGGTTTACAGAGGATGAGCACACCTCAGAGGGCTTGTAAAGGGCTGGAAGAGTTAGTGTGCAAAGGGGTAGAAAAAGGGGCTTACAGAGGATGGAAGTTGGGAGAAGTTCAATGGAGAAGCACATGGCAGTCAGGTTTAAATACTATATAGTACATATTTTTACCCCTACATAATTGAATATAAACAAAATAATATGTTACTTTTTTCTTATGAAAGGTACCACTGCTTTGTAGGTCATAAGATGAAGCTTGGAAGTTTTTGTGTTGTTGTGAAGATGTTGCAGTGAAGATGGGACTTAAGGGCTATCCAATGATTTTTTTTTAGTAATGTTAAACCTGTGAAGATGTTTTTTTGTGTTGCTGTGGAGATTGGACTTAAGGGCTGTGCAGTGGTTTTTTTTTTTTTTTTTTTAAACAATGTTGAGCTTGTGAAGATTGTTTTATTTTGAATTTTGTATGTCATTGACAAATTTGGCATTTGTATGTAATTGCTAGATATGGTCAGGTTGGACATTTGTATGTAATGGCTAGGTATGGTCAAGTTTGGCATTTTTGCATGATTTACGCGTTTTGGTTAATGCGAGTTGGTTTCCATTATACAGGTTTGGTTAATGCATGGTTTGATTCATGTCTGAATGAATTATTTACAGGTTTCATTTGTGTCTAAGTAAGCAAAAATAAATAAATAATAAATAAATAAATAAACTTTGCATTCCACATGTTTCATTCATTCAAACAACTGACTAAGAATAGAAGTTATATAACAAAAACAACTTTGGTTAATGCATGCTACATTTTTTTCCCATTTATTTAACAACTAACTAATAACAAAAGTCCAAAGCATCTAACAAGGAATAAACTCATACAATAACTTTCAAAATGATAAGAACAGCCAAAAGACCAACAAGAAAATACACAACAACAGCCAAAAGGTGATAATTGCATTTGTTTGTTTTCTGGCTGTAATTGCATTTGTTTGTTTTCATCTCCATTTCCTTTTGCATTGAATCGATTTCCTCCATTTTTTGGTCCAATTGCCTCTGCATTGCTAGTACCATGTTGTGCAGCTCCCCACCTCTGTCATCAACTCTATCGTCAACACCCAAACTTGGATTTTTACTTGCAGATCGAACTTTTCTATGTTACCTAACTTCTGATATAAGATCATAAATGAAAATCAAAAACTTCTTCATCCTCCCACATATGAAAATCACATGTTGGTGATGGATAATTTGGGCAGCCATAGAACCTTCTGCCAAGGTTCCTATTAGTATAAGAGGTCTTTATGGGTGTTTTTAAACCACAATAACAACACATCATTTTCTCATTATGTTCAATTGAGCTTCGATTTGCAAAACTTAAAGAGGATGGCATTAAGAACCTGCAACAAAGAGTGGAAAAGAAAAAGATATGGTGTAATTCGGATGAGAATAAGGAGAGAGAGAAATAAATAAATAAATAAGATAGAGATAAAATAGGGTGATACTTACACTGATATATGGGACGCCACACAACTCTGTAGGAGAAAGGAGAAAGAAGGAAGGAGGAAGAAAGAATTATGTAAGAGGAAGGAGGATGAGAGACAAAAGACTGAGATGAGGGAGAGAGAGATTAGGGTTATATACAAATATATGTGTATATATATATATATATATATATATATATATATATAATATAGTGAGGGGTAGTGAATATAATAAGGGCAATTTTGAAAATAATTTGTTTAAAATGGTCATGTGCCATGCACATAACCAACTAACATCCATTTTCTACCCAAATTCTGATCGGAGGTGGTTAGTTGTACATTTTCATATCTAGTATGGATTTATATAAACAAATTAAACTATAGGGGTGTAATTCGCACAAAATCAAAACTATAAGGGTGCTTTTCTGACTTTCCCCAACAACAAATGAAGAGTACGGCGTTGGTTCTTGTTATTAAAATTTAATAAATAATAGAAAAATACAAAGCATATTAGCATAATATATTACATTTCATTCATACTCAATTATTCAAAGGAATGAATAATCAAATAACAATACTTTCATTAAACTGAATAATATGGCAACTGAACAATAACAACATAAACAACTCTGTGATAGAAAATTAATATAATAATAAAATTAAGAAGTAAAACGATAACAGTAAAATATGTTAGAAAGAGCTAACCTGATTGAAGAAACTAGTTAGCTTCAAAACACAACACAATCAGCTCATAGCGGCGTCTCCTTCATGTGTATAACTACAAGAAAACTAGGTTCAAGTCTATATGTGTCCCGTTGCTCATAAACTCAATATTTAAATTACTCTCAAATACACATTACACATATACAATATAGGGTAAATTGCATTGACACTCTCTGATGTTTCGGTCCATGTCACTTCGCGTACGGTCAATACACTTTTTAACAATGGCAGCCCTTTAAGTTTCAAATGTCATATTTACCCCTGATTATTTAATTCATTTATATAAAAAAATAAAAATAAAAATATCAAATGCCCAAAAACACCCTCCTAGTCTTCTCTCAATGTGTCTCTCTATAACCTCCTCCCTCTGTGTCATTCCCAAATACCACTACAACCATACAACCACCACCACACCAGACACCTCTAAAAAAAAAAAAAATCAACCCAAAACAGCACCACCATCACAAAAATAGGAAAAAAAAAAATAGAAACATCCCAAACACCACCATAACGAATAGACAGTGATAAAGGTGGTTCTTGATCACGTTTCGCGACGATGAGACGTGACTCCGGTGACGACAAACAGGCTTTGTGAGGACCGTGATGTTCTGACAACATCAAGACTATTTTGGTGGTGGTGACGGTTGTTGGCTTAGCTTCGATGTAGGTGTTGGGATTCCCGTCGTCGGGGAAGCTTTGCCGGACCAAATTCAAAGAAATAGAGGAATAATCGGCGGTAGAAATAAAGGCCACCAACACCACCATCGCCGACGCAATATTGCCCTTTCTGCAAACCCTAATTCCGATGACTCATGGTGGTGATGCCGCAATAAAGGACTGTAGGCCCTTCAAGCTTGAGAATGTAGTCGAGGGATTGCAAACTGTGACCCCTCTCCCTCTAACCTCTGATCAGTGGTGGACCAATAATTGTCGCGATAATGACAGTGGTGGTTGCGCGAAGGATTTGAGTGATTTTTGTGGTGAATTAAGTGGGATTCAGAGATATTGTTAAGGTTAGGCTTGGCCCGTGGCTTCAAATCCTCCTTCCAGGTGGTCATCTGTTAATTTTCTATTAGTGCTTCCTCTGTTATTTATCTTGTTCTAGGATTGTTTCCTTAATTTATTTGGGGTTTGGGAAAGTTTTGTTCTTGGTCTCAATCTCAACTAATTATTTGGGTTTAGAGATTTCAATGGAAGATTGGAGGGAAATGAAAACGGTAAAGAAAAAATAAGAGGGGAAAGAGAGTATGGAGTGAAACAAATATAAATGCAGTCAAAGAAACTGAAGAGGATGTGGTGATGGTGGCGACAACATTGTGGCTAGGTGCTTGAGGTGAAAGTGTTATATTAGGGAGGGTTAATTGGTCCTTTAAATTTTGTTAGGGAAGGGTTAATTGGTCTATTTATGCTTTTTATGTATTTGTTGACAAGTCAAAAGGTTAAAAGGTCATTTCACTGGGTCTATAGAGGAGGTGTTAATCAAGACATTTGAAACCTTAGGAGGTGTCATTGTTATTCATGCTTTGTATGTATTTGTTGATAAGTCAAAGGGTTAAAAGGTCATTTCAATGAGTCTCTGGAGGAGGTGTTAATGAAGACATTTGAAACCTTAGAAGGTGTCATTGCTAAAAAGTTCTTTGACCGTCCATTGAGTGACATTAATCAAAACCTCAGGAATGTCAATGCAATTTACCCACGTGTGATGCACGTGATGAAAAGTTATTTTATAATCTTAATTAAAAATATATATAAAATTATCAAAATTAATTTACTTTTTTAAATAATTGATTAGTAACTTGTTTGAGTAATTAAAATTTAAAATATTTATAAAACCGTTTTATTTTAATTCATTTTATTTATAATAACTCTTTTATTTCAATTCATTTATTTATAGAAACTCTTTTATTTTAATTCATTTTATATCAATTAATAAATATTTTTTATATTAATAAATAAATACTGAAATACTTGAATTTCAATTAAACATATTATTTTTATTTTTATTCGTTTTATTTCAATTAATTTTATTTATAGTAACTATTCTATTTTAATTCATTTATTTATAGAAACTCTTTTATTTTAATTTATTTTATATCAATTAAACAAATGGTAACTTATTTTATTATTTGGTAAATTAGATTATTATTTAATCTGTAAATGATTTGTTTAATTGGAAAATTATTTTATTATTTGAAATTTTATTTTATTTTTTTATCTATAAATGATTTGAAACATCTTGATTGAATTTTAATTAAACAATTAACTATTTAATTTTAATTGGTAATTTATTTAGTGATTTGAAATATTTCAATTAATCAATTACCTACTTATGTTGTTTTAACCTCGAAGAATTCGGAGCATAATAGGATTTATTTTAATTGGTAACTTATAGGATTAACAAAGAAAATAAATTAAAAACAAAGAATTTTGAACCATTATGTATTATATCACATGTTCCACTTTTGGACACTACGTTATATCTCGATTGAATTTTAATTGGTAATTTATTTAATGATTTGAAACATCTTCATTGAATTTAAATTAAACATATTATTTTATCTATAAATGATTTGAAACATCTTGATTAAATTTTAATTAAACAATTGGTAACTTATTTTATTATTTGGTAAATTATTTTATTATTTTATCTATAAATGATTTGAAACATCTTGATTGAATTTCAATTAACATAATATGATTTATTTTAATTAGTAACTTATAGGATTTATTTTAATTGATAACTTATTTTATTATTTGGTAAATTATTTTATTATTTTATCTATAAATAATTTTAAACATATTGATTGAATTTCAATTAAACAATTACTTATTTAATTTTAATTGATAATTTATTTAATGATTTGAAATATCTTGATTGAATTATTTATGTTGTTTTAATCTTGAAGAATTACTAGCATAATAGGATTTATTTTAATTAGTAACTTATAGGATTTATTTTAATTGGTAACTTATTTTATTATTTGGTAAATTATTTTATTATTCTATCTATAATTGATTTGAAACATAAACAATTACCTATTTAATTTTAACAATTCCTTTTATTTATAGTAACTCTTTTATTTTAATTCATTTATTTATAGAAACTCTTTTATTTTAATTCAATTAATAAATATTTTTTATATTAATAAATAAATACTGAAATACTGAAACTTTTTACACTTTTAATATATATATATATATATATATATATATATATAGATATATAAAATGATAATATCTAATCCTTTTATAATGTAAAGAGTAATGTTTATGATAACATAAATAGAGAAATTTTATATAATTATATCATGAATATAAATACAATAGATCATTATATTAAATATTATTTAATAGTATTTAATATTATATAATACAATTTAATATATTTATTTAATTTTATTGAAATATAGTCAACAGTTCTCAATTCTCATTCTCTTTCTCTCTCTCTCTCTCAATGTCTCTTTCTTTTCCCTCTATTTTTTTATTTAAAAAAAAAAAACACTAATTAGACTTTTATTTCTTTCTTTTTCTCTCTCTCTTTTTTTCCCTTTCTTGTCAATCCAAACAGTACAACAAATGGTTATCAATTTTCTGAAAATTGAATTATAAAAAGGCCTAACTTTTTGTTTGATCAAATGAAAAAGCCTAGCTACACACGAGTCTTTTCTCTAGAATCAAAGTCACAGTGAAGCCACGTCAAGCGAGGCCCACCAGTTGTGGGCCCCTATATCATCTGGCAAGATCAGGCTGTTCGTACTCTCTCTCTGCTTTCTCTCTCTTTCTTCAACTTCGGTTTTATCGAGCAGAAAGGCGTTTTCTCGTCTCCGTCGACTGCTCTCATCTCTGAGGCGGACAGTCCAGGACTCTTCCCTCTTCTCTCTCTAAAAACTCCACTTTCTGTCTCTAAAAACACGGACGCACACACTATTTACTCAAATCGAAGCAGTCGCCTTCTCTCTCTCTAACATCTGAGCAATGGCGTCTTCCCTTGCAACAACAGCAGCAGCATCAGCTACTTCTGTTGCCAAAACTACCCCCGATTGTCATCTCCATTGCTATCATTCACCCTCCAAGCTCTCATTTCGTCTCTCTCCCAAGCCCAAGCTTCGATTGTTCACCAAGGTATGTATATGCAATTTCTCTATACGAATGAATTACTCTATCACTCTCTTTGAACTCATAAATTGTTAGTTAATATCAGTTTGAATTGGTTAGATCAATTTCTGTTTTTCTCTGTCAATACAGTGTGTGTGTGTGTATATATATATTGGTTTCTCATGCAAGATCAGATTTTTCTTATTTTTATTTATTTATTTTCGATTGGTTGCTGAGAAAAGTGAGGAAAAGAGAAGAAAGTACATAATCGTTGCTGCGATGCATTTGGAAGCATGGAATCAAGAAGAGAAATAAAATATAGGAAAACTTGTGCCTCAGTTAAAGTTTTCATTTTTTTTCTTCCCTTCAAGTAGTCCTAAAATTTCTCAGCAACTAAACAGGGAATGATTTGGAACTTCTTACTCTGTTTGGATTTTGTGCGCAGTGTGACATAATTTGATTATGTGCAAATTGATTTTTTTGCATGAAATTGGCCTACCACACTCAAATTGGGTAGAACATAGTTTTGACAAATTTCCTATAATTTTCGTTTTGTAGTATATATTCACTAGTTGATTTAGTGAGTTAGGGTTAGAATTTACCTCGGATCCACACAGTGGAGACAAAGCATTTGAAGATCGAAATGGTGAAAAGGTAAATCTCTTGCAAGAAGTTGGCCCACCCTACTCAAAATTGGGTAGAACATGGTGTTGGCAAATGTCCTATAATTTTCTTTTTGTAGTATATATTCACAAGTTGCTTTAGTGAATTAGGGTTAGATTTTACCTCAGATCCGCATACACCAAAGACAACCGAGACACATTTTTAGGGAGTTTTAAAAATAAAGATGGGTTAAAGTGTTACATGATGATTTCTGTGAACATTTTTAATAATATGGCGGTCAAGGTAAAATATTTAAATTTTTGGGTTTAAAAAACAATCATTATTGTTGTTGTGGAGTAGATTCAATTGTGTAGTTTTTAAACGATAAACTGATTATTTTAATAGCTCATTAATTATTATAATTTGTGAATTTTTCATAGTTAGGCTGATGAAGAATATTATTACTCTTAAAATACAGGATCATATATATAAAAAGATATATTTATTAGTCTGTCACATCCCTGCCGTGTCCATATCTTAATTTTTCACGATTTGCTGTGTTACCGTATCTATATCATGTCATATCTGTGTCTATTATCAGTATTCATGCTTCTTAGCTGGCAGCAAGAGATTGGAATGGATTGTCTTGTGTGAGTTTTGGTCAGAGGTAACTTGGAGATTTTGGGTTTAGAATCTGGTAACTTATAGTTGTATATTACCTCTCTTTTGATGGTGGATTCGATATGCCTAGACTAGGTCCCATGAATTTAGTTGGGGTTATCCACGTAAATTTGGTTTGTTTGTGTGATTAGTTGATATTTAATTTTGCTCTCTATAATTTAGATAATCTATCTCGCTGCCTTTCGAACTAAATTGCTAGAATTTAAAATATTAGTTTTTGTTATTTAAAATCAGACAATGTATTCCTCTTTCCGGGTCTAATTGGGCATGGCATACTTTGACATATCAAAGCCTAATGTTACAATCTTGTTTTTTTCTGTATTTTTAGTTATAGTTTGTAGAATTATCTTCAATTGCAGAACATTTCAACGAATAGTTTCTATAAGAGTTGTGCTTATTTCCAGTCACCTTTTTTTGGAGCACCAAATTATGAGTTGGGGTGGTTTATCACTGTGAGTCCGTGACCATTGCCACACAAATTATTTACAGTTTGCCTATCGGTTTCCTTGTGCATGAGACAAGTGTAATGGATTTAATTTGTCAGACGGGGTTTTTGCAACTTCTCAACTGTTAATTGTCTTAGTCACACAACTCTCATAAAATGTAATGGATTGTCATATGTTGGACGTGGTTCTGCAGCTCCTCAGCTGTTAATTGTTTTAGTCATGTAACTCTCACAAAATGTACTAATAAACATTTTTTAATCATAAAGCTTTGTTTTACTTATCAAAAATAAAAATCATAAAGCTGTGTTTTGATTCTTTTGAAGGACTTTTAATTAACTATGTTGAGTTCATAAAAATGATTTAATATGGGCAATGGATTTTATATTGAATCAATAACTCAGTTCTATGGAAGGAAAGCTTACTAATTTATAATTTCTACTGCTTTTCATTTTAATACAAATTACACTTAAACATGAAAATATATACAATTTATTCAATAAAGCCTGTGCAAACAACATTCCAATCTTTTGCAAGGGCATAACAGAAGGGGGAATGTTATTGAGGCTAGCTACATGACACAAAATAAATATTAAAAAATCGAAAATTAAAAATTAAAAAGAGAAAAGTAAAATTGGAAAAAATATTTCAAACTAAATCAAACATAGAAAATAATTAAAAGATCATCAATTAATAATTAAAAAGACATTGAGCAATTCTTTTGTGTGAACATAGAGAGTACTTAAAACATCATCAATTAACACTGAGCAATGGTTTTGTGAGAGTAGTTTTATGGTAGTACTGTTTTTTCTAGAGTTTGGAAGCTAAAATTTTGGAAAGAAAGTGAGAAAAACGAAAAAAGAAAATGGGTTTAAAAAAAATCAGGGTCTCAAAATAATGGTTATGGCATTAAATTACATCAGGGCTGATATAATGGACAATAATAGTATTGCCACCTAGCAATATTGTTATGTTACAACCTTTACAATCTGTAATTGCTGTTGTTTGAAGCCCTGCCTTGTACTTTCAAGAGTGAAACTTTTGCAATACAATTCAATGTAGAAGATGGTCTTTCATGTCAGGTTTGTCATTTTCCCCCTTGGCCAATGGTGGAGGCACAGTCGGGGCAATGGCCTCCGCTCAGCTTCTTGATTTTTTTTGTCTTTCTAAATATTGATTTCATATGTATATAATATTGCAATTGCAAACTTGCTCCTATTAATACTTAAAAAAAGAATTTCCTGAATCTTAACTGTTCCCAGCCCAGTCCTTTCTGTTCTCAGTTTCTTCATTTTTTTTTGTCTTTCTAAATATTGATTTCGTATGTATATAATATTGCAATTGTAAACGTGCTCCTATTAATACTTAAATAAAGAAACGCCTGAGTTTTAACTGTTCACAGCCCAGTCCTTTCTGTTCTCAGTTTTTCTCTTTCCTCTCATAGAAGTCTCTATGCCTCTTTCTGTAATAACCCACAACAAGTTCATCTCCTCCACTTCTACCATCAATCTCTCTACAAGGCAAAAGCGTGAAAAGGAAAAACTGTAGAAGTCTTCTTTAATTCGATTTCTCAATCGATCCTTAGCCAGTACGTAAGAAATCCCAGTCCATTTTTTCACCAAATCTCTCTCTGCTTTGCAACAATATAAATTTCATTTTAGAAAAATAAAGAATAATATAAAAAAGGAGCACAATTTTGTTAACTTCAACAAATAACTTGGTAATTGAGAATGGCATTTCAAAGCACTGATATTGAGGTTATCATACAACTCCGTCAAGGCACAGAAACTCGTCGAGGACAATTATGAATATATTGAATGAAAATATTATCAATCAAAGGTTAAGTTTTTGTACTTATTCTTTAGGTCCAGAGCTTTTTCATTTATTATTGTTCGAGTAGGTTATTAGCTCCACAATTGCCTTGGCCCTTGATGTGGATGGATTTGGCATATTCCTTGGTGAGGTTTCATGAAATATGTTGCATCATTTTTTAAAAATTTTAATTGAGGTGATTAGAATTTGTGGATTTGACATCCAAATTACAGGGTCTGCATTCCAGTTGGAAGCATTCCACTGCCGTGAAAGCACAATTAAACGAGGTAAGATTCTTTCAATGGCTTCCGTTAGAGAATCTGTTTTCAAATCTTCGTTCCTTCATGGACACATTTTTGGAGCCATCTGTTGCATTCAAGGTTGGCGTCGGTGGATTCCCAAATGCTGCAGCTACTCCAGCCAAATCAGATGTACCAGCCAAATCAGATGTACCAGCAGCGGAATCCAAGGATGCTAAGCCCTCAACTGAGCCTTCTCTTGAAGCTTTGGCCTCGGAGGAACCAATATCTGAGTTTATTGCTCAAGTTTCAAGTCTCATTAAGTATGATAGTTCAATCTTTTAGCTCTTTATCTTGCTTCTTTTCTATTTTTCACAGACAAAGAAGGGTCAATCTGTAATTTCTTTTTCTTTTTTTCCTGTCTTTCAGGCTAGTTGATTCTAAGGATATCATGGAGTTGCAGTTGAAACAGCTCGACTGTGAACTTTTAATCCGTAAAAAGGAGGCCTTGTCTCAACCACCATCTTCTGCTCCAGTTTTTATGACACATTCACCCCCTCCACCAACTGTTGTACCACATGCTTTCCAAGCGGCTCCGTCTGCAGCTGCTCCCCAACTGTCTTCAGCTCCAGGCCCTGCCCCTTCTCCACCTGCTGCAACGTCAGCTAAGTCATCGCATCCATCTCTTAAGTGCCCCATGGCAGGGACATTCTATCGATGCCCAGGACCCGGTGAACCTCCATTTGTAAAGGTGATTATTCTCTAATCTGTAAATTATACACGTTTGATTATATACTTATATGATGGTTACGTCACATTTGATGCTGCAGTGCATTATTTTTTTTACTTTATTTGGGCTTACATTACGGGCTTTTTCTTTAGGTTGGAGACAAAGTACAGAAGGGACAGGTTCTGTGCATCATTGAGGCTATGAAGTTGATGAACGAAATAGAAGTAAGTTGTATTTTCCTTTTCTCTCCAAAATTTTTTGGAGATACTGCCACTAAAACTACTCCAAAAGAGACTCATTCTTTATTCCAGTAGGAATCAATCTTTTATTAGTGGTAATTAAAATTTGCAGAATTAGTCATGTTACTTTTTTTAAGTGTTTATTTCACTTACTAGAAGATGTACAGTCTTGGCTTGAAATATGTGTAATCTCCCTCCGTGTAGTGGAAATTGAATTGTTGAAGATGGATAATATGGTTGCCCCTTAAGTCACTAATAAGAAAGTAAATTTTGATATTAAGTTACTGCCTTGGAGAATCGGAGTGCAACACGGGATTAATATGTTGTGCAGGTCCAGAGGCATAGAGAATTAGTTGTCAATGAAGAAACAAGTTGATATCCCACCGAGGACTGAATATAAATGGATTTATATTGGGGGCTTTATAAACTGATTTGACAGGTTTGGTGTTGTAGTAAAATTATTTTAGATTTTTCAAGAGTCAGTTTTGAAAAGGAGTTCCCATCATGGAGTTTATCTTAAGTGGTCTTGGATGTTTTGTAGTTCCAAAGCCACCAACTGAGAATGTTCTTCTTTTCTATTGTTTATTTTACATCGACAATTCATAATGTGTGAAGTCAGTCTGTTGGAAATGATACTACATGAATGTGCCTAATTTGGACTATCTAACATGAGTGTTCAACAGAGAGATGGGAAGTGGGAACACATCCTAGCGCACTAGAAGGTATTGTTTTAATTTATTTTTAGTGCACAAGACATTCTTATCGTGTGGAGATCCATTTGTGCCATGTTTTGTTCGATGGAGGCTACATTTTACCTGAGGTATAGAAGAAGAGGATGAGAGGATATTTCTGATAGTTCAATCGTCTAGTTATGTCCTAGGTTATGTCCTAGGCTTCTGAAATTTAGATTAGTCCAACTTTCGGATAATATAAATGCAAACCAACGAGGTACCTGAGTCCATATTGTATAGTTGTTGATAATACAATCAACAGTTCATAAATTAGGTTAGAGTAAGATATGTAGGTGTGTTTGGCTAGTAGGGTAGAAAATATACGACAGAGATGCATGTGGATGGATAAGAAAGGGCAGTTAGAGGAGTCTCAATTTCTTTCACACAAAAATTATGGAATCTCATCAATAAAGTGGTATTGCTTGTATCACACACAAGCATGAGGTTTGGAACAGTCCATCTAACTTTTTAGAATTGCTCATTTACATAAAGATGAATGTCAATTTGTAGAAGAATAAAGGTGCTTTCTTAAACCACGAAAATTGTAAAGAAAGTCGAGTGCGATTCTGGTATTTGGGAAGAAGCAAGAAGGAGAGGAAAAGAAAGAGATAAGAATTTAGAGAGAGATGAGGAAAGAAGAAAGAGATGATCCTTAACTTTCCCTATAACGGAAATTTCCTAGTTTCCCTTTTTTTTTTTTAACATACATAGGTAGCATCATTCTTTTCAAGATTGGAGAACATTTGACCTTAAATTGTTTATTGAAATCTGGAAATGATGTCAGTTAATTGTCTTGTTTGGAGACAATAACAACAATGTAAGCTAATCATCCTTCCAATTCTTCTTTTGAAACTATTTAAAATGATAGGAATTCACTTATCAAATATATATGTATATATATATGATAGGAAATCCAATGCTTAAAATAAACTGCTGCTAAAGAACTTCCTGGGATCTGTTGGGATCTTGAGGAACATCCGTATACTTGTCTATTAACTGGAGTTTATTGAGTTATATACTATGATTATGGTGTTCCTTAGTGCTTCCCTTAGGTACCCTAGCAGTAGTAATCACAACCCCTATTTCCTTAACAACTAGCTTCAACATCTTGCAGATGTTAGAACTAAAGTTAACTACCTTAGTTACGACTTCTATTTCCTCATCTCCTACGTGGACCTTAAGTTGTGTGTGATGTTGAAGTACAACAAACCACAATTCCTGGACTAGCATCCTTAGAACAGGTATTGAAAATCTGAAATTTGAAGATGATGTAATTTTAATGTCTTGTTCAGAGGGTTAAAAACAACATGGTTAGTCCATCCTTCCAACTGTTCTATTTAGCCTATCTGAAAGGATGGGAAATTTAATGATTGAGATAGATGGTCATTGAAAGACATCCTTGGATTTATTGAAAGCATGAGAAACTTCCGTATACTTGTGCAGTACTTTGATACCTAGACTTGTATGCATCTTCTGATTATGGTATTAGTGCCTCCTTACCTTCTCATGCTTTGAAGTACATAGTATCTCAGCTATTGCAACATTATACTATTTCTTAATACTAGTATAATATTCTAACAGTCTGCTAAATTGAAATTTGATTGCTGATCTTGTCATATCCTTCCTGTAACACTCAGCGAACATATAAAAGTATGACGTTCAATTATAAACTTGTGCCTGAAATATGAACTTAATTGTATAGGCTGATCAATCGGGAACAATAGTTGAGATCCTTGTAGAAGATGGTAAGCCTGTCAGTGTTGACTTGGTAAGTTTTCTTGATGACCCAACTGTCAGATGACGACATTTTATGCATTTCCCTTATTTTTAAAACATTTTTTTAAAAATAAAAATTATGGATTATCTTGATCTCTCTCTCTCTCGTTTATTTATTTCTTTTGTACAGCCTCTGTTCCTGATTGAACCCTAGAAGATGACGACGGAATGGTAAGCAAATAAATGTTACGCGTGAATTTTAGGAGGTGGGTGTCTCTCTTGGTAATGTTTTTAAGATGCGGCTTTGTTTTGTTGTAAGTAGGATGTTTTGCTTGGAGTGAGATGATAGTTAGAGATGGAAATTAGTGAGCATTTGATAAATCATTTTCTTTATTTTAAGTTATACTTTAGCTGAGGGTATTTGTATTAATTATTTGATACTTCAACTAGTCTGATAATTTTGTTACAAAGTTTCTCATATTTGAAATGAGGGTTTAGTCTTCTATATTCAATATCTATTACAGGTCCATATAATCAACAGCAGATGGACTTTTGAGCAATGAAATGTGTATTGGATTTATGGAAATGAAATTTATTTCAGAATAATGATAAGTAGTCCAAAAGTCGGATGCATCCTATTGTTTTATGTGAGTGGAAAATGACGATGATGTCCTTAACTATGATGACGTTGTCATGATTAATCTCATACTTAGCATAAATTTAGTACGCCTTTGATTCTCGGACTTCATATCACATCTCTCTGAGTTTTCTGTAACATATGAAGACAGGTTGTGGAGCCTGCACTACACATACAAAACTACATGATGTCTTTTCCGTACTTATATGAGGGTCAATTACATCTTCGATGCACGAGTGTTTGCGTCGATGATGTTGCGATATGCGCACACGGTATCCATTTTTGCTCCTAGATCAGTGATTATTTTTTATTTGAACAAAGAGTCATTATTTTTTATCTTAACAAGAATCACATTCACAAATAGCTATATCAATTATAACTAATATAATAAAAAATAATAATTTATTAAGAGAAATGCCTTGTGATAAAAAAGATTGAAAAAATAAAATTCAATTTAAGGATCTGTGATAATAAATTGCTTGTCCAATAGTTACATAAAGATTATCACAGGCCTACCTATGTCTTAGCCTATGATACCATTAATTCTTAGCGTTACAGGGCAATCAGTTACAGCAGTTCATAGAATTGTTACTGTTTTTGCCAAGTTTACAGGGCAATCTCCCAATGTGACTGATAATGTTATGTTTGGGAGCACTGAATTGGCAGTTTTGATTTGAAATTGGAATAAATTTAGTTAAAATTTTGAAATACATTTGTTTCAATTCTAATTCTAAGGCACCGATTCGGTGCTCTCAAACACAACATAAATGTAAATGTAAACGTAAAGCTTAGTATTCTTAACATTATGCAATTCACCAAAGATACTCTCCCCCTGTCGGGTATCTTGGGACCACATGAAACTTCTCTATGGTATTTCTTCTCTTTCTGATTCCATTTGGTACAATTCGATATCTACTTTTCTTGAGAGGGAGAATTTTTGGGTTGTGAAGATGCCTTCCTCAATATCTTGGTGCTGAGTGTTGCTGATACAGTCTCTAATAGGGGTTGGGAGTGGTACGAGTCATTCTGTAACCATTAGAGATTGATTTATTGATCAATCCATAATCAATCTCCCTCCCAGAATAGGAATTATAAATTATTAGTTACATAACATGCTTATTGATCAATCCATAATCAATCTCCCTCCCAGAATAGGAATTATAAATTATTAGTTACATAACATGCATCCGCACATGCACAACGCACAACACTTCCAATTCGAATGAACCCAGTGCACGATACGCGTGAAAACACACCCAATACGTTCTCCTTCACATGGGTTGTGCCTAAATTACCATTAAGTTTTTATTTTACTATATGATATAATTAATATACATTTGGAGTCGTTCCCCAAATCCTAATGTAAATAGTGCATGTTCTATAAATGGAATACCAAGATAATGTGGTAAGTTGAGAAGCCAAATTTCGGACATGGCTAGTTCCATCGACTTCCCAAACAGCCCCCAAAAAGTAGATCCAAACAGACTTGAATTTGGCACAGCTTAGCAAGCTTCAGAGGAAAAGGTTTATGTTCAATTTGGAACACAGCCCCAAAAAGTAGATCCAAACAGACTTGAATTTGGCACAGCTTAGCAAGCTTCAGAGGAAAAGGTTTATGTTCAATTTGGAACAGCTTAACAAGCAAGAACAGAATTGTATAAAACGACACATTACATTTTTGAAGTCAAACCGCAAAGCATTATCTGGTCATCACAATAATCTGTAAAGATTTTTCCTTTTCTCTTTCAGTATACTCCACAAATGACACATTAAAGATTCAAAAACAACACAAACTAGAGGCAAACAACCATACAAGATGAGAATAAACGGAAAATATATCCTCATGGGGAACATATCTACATCCTGCAGAGGAAGGAAATCATAACTTATTAGTCACCTCCACCACCCAGAATCAACTGCGCAAGATGAGTCAAATATGGTTCTGCGTGGGAGCTACTGCTCAAAATTGGTCCCAAACTATGAAGCTCGGAACTAAATTCCCACTCAAATTTCCTGCAAAAAGTTGTCTAAATTAGAGAGAGAGAGGGAGTAGGGATGTCAATTGTGGAACGCCATCCCCATCCCCGTCCAAAACCGTTTATTAAACATGGCGGGGCTGGTTTTGTAGAGTACTTTCGTAATTGTATTATGAATCTAACGAAAGTAAATAATGAAACAAATTTTTAACAGCAATAATAATTCTATTTAACCATGCGGGTTTTGGAGTACTTTCCCCATCCCCGCCCCAAAACCATTTAATCAGCCCCCTAACCCATTCTAAATGGGGTGGGTACCTGACGGAGCGGGGTATTTTGCCATCCCAGAGAGAGAGAGAGAGAGTTCTATTGATTTATTCTAACATACCGAATAGAATTAGTGACCGTTGCATTTTCAGGGGTCAGTATTAGTGACTGAGATGGCTTCCGCAGTTTCAATTGCTTAAGTTTTTCCATCCTAAGTGAACCATCCGAAAGTGCATCTGTTTTGGGAATCTCAATGGAAGATGAAATAAACCACTGTGTTGCTGATGCATATTGAAGGCATATCAATTTTAGCCTCTCCACCTTCTGCATTTTGGAAACTCACTTATGAGAACCACAGAACAAATACCAACACAGAATAGAAAACCATGCTACCTCATTAAGATATAGTCACATCAATACCGTCTTACCGACAATAAACTAAAATCAAGGACAGGAAAATTATCTTTGGAATGATCATATTAAAGGTCGGCCGAGAAGAAAAGAACTCTACTGATTGACTGAAGCAGTTTCTGGAGCAGAGATTCTACTACCTCGCCCTAGCAACTACAAGATACATCTGGTGTACGGAATCCCAGATTATGACAAGGGCTAATGGCTATGCAAAAATTTTGCAGCACTAAGATATTTATAATAATAATAAGAAGAAATGAAATAAACATTAGTTCTATAGAATGTATAATTTGGTTACAAATCAGCTCTGGTTCCTGGGCTGTGTATAAAAAATGGTTCTGAGAGATCCTTGAATATTCTCTACCTTCAGAATGAAGTTCCAACTCTCATATGCAGCCTTCTTTTGGGTTTAGTAAGAGGCCAAGTGAAATATATATAAAAAAAAAAAATTCAATATATTATAACCTTTTGACGTACTAAATCAGTTCAAAGATTTGACATCCAAATAGCACTACATCTGACAGAATGCTGAATAATGGCATTTTAAGACTATCTTTGTCGTTTACCTGAAGGAAACTTATTAGATACACCAAGTAATACTAAAAACCCATGAGTCATGACTAACCTTGAGAAGGACGGGCAGAAGAAGCAAACATTCTCTCAAACACTTATCAAGGAAAAAATCATGAATCTGGATAACCTGATTCATCAAAAAAATCTAGGTTAAAAATTTGTGAAAATGAGTGCAAGCACACAAACTGAGCATTCAATAGTATGTTATGTCCAAGATAAGACTGCATCTGTACCTCATCTATGCTCTTTGCAGTTTGAAGTCTAGTATGCATCACATGCCAATTCGGTTCAAGAACCTGCAAACATGAGGTAATGATGTGAAAATCATATTACCACTGCGGACCTCAAAACTCTGCTAAAAGATTTGGAATTGGAGATAAGAATATAGTGAAACCAAGACCAATGTTTTGGGAATTTAAAATGATTTTGCAGATTTCCGTTCTTTTACCAGCAAATAAAAATTACAAGTGGATATAAAACTAGCAGTTCAATGAACAAAATAGCGCAATTAACAACCAACAACACCCCCCCCCCCCCCCCCCCTTCTCCAAAAAAAAAAAGCCAAACGAAAGTAAAAGTTTATGTAGAGATAAAAAAAAAAAAAAAAAAAAGAAGAAGGGAGGTTAACAAAACCAAAACATCAAATTGGTAAACTATGTTACTTGTGCTATAACTCCTGTTTGCAAACATTCATTATTTATACAGAGAGAGAGAGATAAAACTTGCCTCAAATGTCAGATAGTGTAGCAGACTATTAATAAATTTAAGCATGCTACGACACAACAAAGATGATACAGAAATTGCAGTTCCTTTTATGTCGAGTGGACGGACGGCCTACAAAAATAGAACATAATTGAATAAGAGCAAAGGAAGCAGGAGTTATATGACAACAATTAATGAACAAGATTTCAGGTCTATACTTGATGCACTTGCCATGCTCCACAAAGCTGGCGGTTCACATGCTTACAGTGAAACAGGAAGCGGAAAATCAACTGGTATTTTGTTAAAGCTTTTCTTGATATAACAAGGGACAATGGCCATTGAACCTGAAACAAATAAACCATTTACAACAAAATAACGACAACCAGTTGTGACAAAGTAGTTATTTGCGACAGGACTATATTTCTTGTGGATGAAACAACAAGCATAAGCTGAAACCATCCAGAATTCTTCCAGATACAGAGAAGGTGCCATTCTGAAATGCAATCCTTGAAGTAAAAAAAAAAAGATTGACAACCTCGTTTACAACTACCACTACCAGACAAGAAATGCAATCCTTGAAGTCATGTCATGAGGAGGGATAAAAGAGGAATTATGTACATACTAACAGGAAATAAGGCCCTGTTTGAAAGGGTCTCACCAAAGACAATAACTTAGGAAAACACATCAAATTAAGCAATTCACATCATCTATCCATCACATATATTGGACAAGAGGGCCTATCACATTGGTTATGAAAATAATAGAGCACGATATTATTTCAAAGCAAATCACATTTCAGAACCCACCAATTGAAAATTTACTATGACTGTTAACCATACCTTCATGACAGTATAATTTTATCTTTTAAGGGAAGATTCAAAAAATAAGACGAGGTTGAAAATAAAGGATAAAAGACATAAAGACACAACGCCTATAAGAACAGACCTTGTAGCTCAAAGAAAATGTTTCCAGGCCGGTAATGTTTACTGGTTCCTCTAAATCATTACTATCAGAAGCAGTCCGGCTGCTTTCAAGATCTTTGAGTGTGCTCAACCTTTGGAGCAAAGTAGATCTTTCCTGAAAGCAAGATGGTAAATTCGTAACATAAGGATTGCAAGAATAAGTCCACATCATCTCGGTACAAGTATGGAGAGAATCAGTCACTAACCACACAACATGTTAAGTCCTCATGACAAGGATCTGCTGCGGCGGCCGTGGTGCGCAACGCAAGGTCCAGTAGAGACTATAAAGTCAAAAGCATAGACTCAAATTTCTGAGTTATCCACTGCTTCAAGTGGCTACCCTTGTTTTATCCAAACCAGAGATAAAAGAAATTTACATAATTAGCCACTAAGCGAGACCACAAAGACCATACCTGCAGCTTCTCCCCAGAAATCTCATCAGGCCTTTTTGCAAGCTCATCTCGAGCTATATCCATGAAATGAACCAAGAAATCGCCCTGTCAAATTGATACATGGTAAAAAAGTACATGTAGTCCAATAGTATAACAAACACTTCAAATTAAAAGAAGCCACACGAACCCCCCCTCCAAACCAAAGGGAAAAAAAGAAAAAGAAAAAAAGGCTGGGCCTGTTTGCTTAATAGCTTTGGATTCAGGTTTGGTTACATGTTTGATCATAAGAAATAAGACAAAGATGCCTACTTATAAAAAAGAAAAGAAACAATAGGCAAATGCCTTCGATATTTTAGACTGAAACCATATATCCAATCAGCATAGCACATCAACTTTTGGACCTAAAGTTCCATACAAAAAAGCCAGTAGTATTAGCTTTCTGTCTTACTATATATCAGTTTAGAATGTGATGAAGAAAAATGAGCTCAAATTCTGAGCCAGATCCGTCAACCCATCGAAAATAAATGGTTCTGCTAGCCTATTATTCATAAGCAGAACGAGCCCCCTATTCCAAATTTAACCTGATAATACATAGTCAGTGACTAACTTCCTTTTATGGCTTCACTGACTAACATATACCTGATCAAGAAGAAGATAGTGCTTTATAGACCGCAGCTTTCCTATTAGGTCATACTGCATCAATGAAAAAAACAAATTTTATCAACAGAAGAATCTGATACTAAATGGACATGCACTTGCCACAAATAGGAGCTAAAAAGAACACTAAGAAAAAAGCCTAGAAAATCTTCAGAGGCACAATGGGAAGCTCACCTTTTCTTTAATGAGATTCAAGAGCTCACCACTGGCAAAATCATAAGCAGTCTTTATACATTCAAGGTAATGATGATTTGAACCGAAGCTCATCAATTTTGAATTTTCTGACACTGGAACCTATCAACAACAGACTGGTCAACAGCATGCGCTGACAACAGAAAGGGATAAAAGATTAAAAAAAATGATGATACCGAACAATGTATCAAAAACATGGTCACAGCAGAACCTGAACATTGTGCCCACATTCTCTCATGACATTTAAATATTTTCCTGTGGTCAAAATTGTTCCAGCGGCATTTGCAAGGAAGCTAGGAATATCGTCCTTGAGGCTGTAACGTTGTTGCCAATACTTAGCATCGTAATCTTGGGTGAGACTCTCCTATTGAAATAAGGAAATGTAAGCATCTAAAACAGGATTATATTGCACTAATACATATGGAAAAAAACACTACCTTTTGGAGAGATTTGTTTTCAGCAATGAAAAATTCACCATAAGGATCATCAATCACTCCTTCATACACCCACCTAATATAAATTGGTTAGAGTGGAACAAAAGACAACAGTAGAGAACACATAAGTCCACAGGAACCCAAATATAAAATTTTAAGACAATTTTGCCATGCTGCATGACAACTGACAATAAATGAAATACTAAGGCCAGTTTGGCAACCACAGTTGCTTTGTGCTTTTGCTTTCATCCAAAGCGAAAGCAATGTTTCTGCTTTTAGAGTGTGTTCAACACTATTTAGAAACTTGTTTGGTAACATAAATTTGTTACAAGATTTTTAGAAGCAAAAACATGAAAGCATGTTTGGTAAAAAGTGTTGGAAGTTCAAAAATTTGAATGGTTAGTTAAAAATGTTATTTTAGAAAAGAAATTTTTTTTTATGAACAGTGCTTCGCTACAGTGCAGAAGCAAACAAAAGCATCATTTTGATGCTTCCGATGTTGGCCTTAATTTTGGAAGCGCTTCGGTACTATTCAAAAGCACAACAAATATTACCAAACATGCTTCGTGCTTTTGCTTCGCTACAATACGCTAGCAAAAGCAAAAAACACGAAGCAAAAGCACAAGCCAAACAGGCCCTAAAATTTAAAATACTACATTTCTGGTTTGAGAAGAAGCTGAAAGTTTCTTCTCCGATATTTATGATTTATGGTATGATCATATTGAAATACTCTTACTCCAACAATGAATGCACAGAAAACTCGTCACTATTTTGAAAAACAAGAAATATTATCTTCTTAAGATGATGGTCAAAGTATGGAAGAGAATACCAGGACAAACTTAAATTATTTCACTTTCTGTTAAGGTTTCAATAATAATAGGGATAGAAAGCTATTGTTCTAGTTACTTGTACATCTTATTCATTTGATAGGTCATTTTGATAAGAATTAAGGATTTGAATGACTTATGAAACTCAAACTAATTTTCACTTATACCAGTTTTCTTTACATGCATTCTAAGAAAGTTAGCATTGGTATTAACAAGGAGGAGAAGAAAAAAATGAATCAGTAAGAAGAGAATGCGCAAGTAAGGATTTAAAATGCAAATACGTTTTCTTTCCAAGTACACTACAAATAGCTTATATAATGAATTTATTGAACGGAACAAAAACTTAATTTAACAGGTTTGAAAATATGGTCGATTTAATACTTCAATTAGAAATGCTAGAATAATTAATTATAATTTGAAAGTTTAATAGTGTGGTGTAATTCAAACAAGAATGTCTTTCATGTGTCACTGAGCAAGCCATTTCTTTTGGTTTAAGCCTTTAAGGAAATGAGGCTACAAAATTTTCCTTTATACAAAAGACCCCAATATGTTCCTTACGTCTAGTGTATATAGGTAAACATAGTTTCATTCAATATACTTCCTTTTCACATTCCAAAATCAGTAAGATGATGACATCATCAGATATATGCACTGCTCAACTAATGAGAATTTCGTGTGAATCCATTTGGTGTAATTACTTGGGGAAAATGAAGATTCTTTTAAGTAATTGGAACAAAACTTAGTATTCTCATACATTATAACAACTAAACCCTCCGGAGCTCTTTTAACTCCCATACTAAGAATAAAAAGAACTTCAATTAGTAAAGGGTGAAAATCATTTTACTTTTACTTATATTGTATATCCTGGCAATTTTCAAATATGATATTTAGTCATATCTAAATATTGGATAAATGATAAGTTGAAAAAATAAAAAATAAATCAAATATGACCTTCTGATTGTGTTACAAGGTTTATGATCATAGAACGAATGAAACAATTTCTCAAATGCTAGATTATGTTGCCTAATGATCTTTTTTAGATAAGTTTATGTTGCCTAATGAATATTGTATAAATTTTGGATGCCTCGTGAATAATTTCTCAACCTCTTCTATACACCTCATCCAGAGAGTTGCCTTTTAAATAAAATCGTTGGCTACCAGCCTACCAGCCAAAGCTATAAATTACCAAAAGGTATGTTTTAAATGGCCTTACAATGTATATTTTCCAAACTGACACACACCCCAATAATTCCATGCATTCAAACAATTAAAGGAACATCTTCATATTAACTGCAATTAATGGAATGTTATCAAGTGATTTCCAAGACTTGATGAAGGCTACACTACATTGACATATACAAATCTGGGAAGAACCTTTGTTAGATACAACATGGCAACGTATTGAATGCTAAATGCGATACAAACCATAAGAGGTTTGAGAAAGAGCAAATTCAAAGAATATGGTCAATTGATTCGATATTGGTACAGCAAATTGTGACTCTCATTAAGTGCCATTTGGTGGTGTTGTTACAATGAAAAAAAAAAGCTTTTATCGGTAGAGCTGCCAAAAAATTATTGTTAGTAAAATCACAAAAAGCATGTTAGGTGTTTGGTGACCCATCATATAAAGTACTTTTCACAAATAAAGTACTTTTAAATTTGTTGAAAAGCAATACCAAACGGGCTATAAGTCTTATTTAGTGTTCCCCATAAGCTGCTTGTCAGGTCTTATCTATGTTCTTATTAGTCTTGCGTTTCAAGGGTGTTTTTGTAATTTCATCTTAATGCACATGGACTGCAGTGATGGTCCATGTGTCAGTTACGTTATTGAACTTCTATATATGTTTTATTATATGCTTTCAATGGATTTGGAAGTCAAGTTTCAAAATTTGGAGTCAGTCCTTATTAGAGTATGAGATATCAAGTGCTGGTCACACAACACCTGGATGTAGGTATGAGAAGTGTCTGACACATCTTGGTTGGATATAGTTATGCATGAAACTCTCTCATTACACTTCTTTTCTTACATTTTTTGCTTCAAAAGGAGGGAGTATCCACAACAAAGTTTGTGTTACAAAAAAGCACCATTTTATCCTAGAAAATAAAATTGATAAATACTACACTTAAGCACATAACAACACCGGCCACACATACTTGAGCCTATATATCATAACGAGACATCCGATGGACTGTATATGTAAGATTCTAACCATTACTCTATCAATTCAATAGAACCAGTTCAGAAAATTTCTGAAATTTTTTGAAGCTTTATTAGAATCTTGTGATGCAACTATACCAACGTGCACGATGCCTAAAGGAATTTAAATGTGATGCCTACATAGGTTTGGACACAAAACTTGTAGAAGATTGCTTCGTCAAACGTGTCCGATATCTAAACATCCAACATAGAAACTGTGGGTCACATACCCAACAAGGAGAAAGGATTATGGAGATATGTTCCTAATTCAACATAAATTCATAATAAGTGAAGTACCTGGGTTCAACAAGTAAAATACTAAAAACATTTGGAAGCTTCATCCTACTCTAAAGTGGAGGTAGGAAGAATTAGACTTCTGGTAATTGATGTAGGTTTTTAAGTACAAATATTTGGTGATTTGATTAGTTCAAGATCTAAAACAACTCTTCCATCTGATATGCATACCAAAACATGTCAACCCCATTAATGGTAAACCCCACTGAACAGACAAAAGTAAGCATATGCCTTTGACACACCATGTTGTTAAACTGGCACTAGATGTGCTGGGTAATTGAAACTATCCTTTGAATTCAAAGACCGCATCCAATTAGATGGACGCGGTAACATGACCTGAAATGTCCTGGGAATGTTCAATAGACAAATTAGATTAAAAAATGGCGCATTTGCTAGGATGTATAGGCAAGATCTTTATAATAATGCATCGCAGATTTAATATTTCCCTGAATCCCGTATCTAGATATACTCCTAGATCCTACATGCATAGCGAAATACAACTAAAATAGGTCAATGAACAGCTAAATGGCGAACCCTTGACGCTTGCACACAAGTAGCCAAAGCATTGAGCAAAATAGACTTGCTCTTTACACAGCTAAAATTTATTTGATTTTCAATATTACATCAACATAGATGCTCTCATTAGAAGATCTGATAAAACCTTGTAACGTTAAGAGGACAATAAAATTGATGATGGCCCACATGCTTAACATAGAAGATGCAGGATCTTTACAATTCAGTGTTATATAAAGAGATTTAGACTCGAGAGTTAGAGCTTGCTATGATATAGCTTAAAGGAGTTCAGGAATTAGATAGAAAAGAATTTAGGATTAGAATTACCATTTAGAAGGACCATTTGAGAAGTGTTAAGTGTTTTATTCAAAGTAGAAAATTTGGTGTTTCAATGACACAAATTATGAGTAAGAGAAAGAAAACCCCTCTTTATAAACTTGCCTCTTGCAATCACATTCACACTTGGTTCTTTCTGAGCAATCACGCCCTATAAGCACGAAATTTGAAGTGGCAACTTCTAGATAGATTCTGAGGAATGTAAACCCTCTATATAAATTTGAAAAGGAAATTACTACTGCTCTTCTTAGTAACTTGTGAACCCTAGAAATAGTGAACACTGTAGAATCAAACTAGTCCCAACCATTCTACAGTGTAAACCCCAGAGAAAACTCGAAAATAACTCAAAAGATGAAAAACTCAAAGCAAAGCAACTATACAACCAGAATATGACTCTTGAACACATCTAAGTAGATAGAAACCTCCCGCTGCACCCCACACCATCTTACAGCTGCCATGAAAGAATTAAATTTGTAACTCAAAACACTCGACCCTCTCTTGTGCACTTAGGTATTACCATTATTTTGTATTAAGTACCTTTCTAATATGCCAAGATATGCAGAGCTTGCGGATTGTGTCAACTTTTCCAGCAATGACCTCACTGCATGGTCGCCAGCCATGGCCTTGGCCTGGAAACAGATATACAAGTACCAAGAGAAACAAATGTCAATCAGTTGAGAAATACAGCTGATAAATTTTGAATTCCATAGAGAACAGGTGTTAGAGGTGTTCCACATCGGATCCGGATGGGAAGTGAAATGGGTGTAAATGGGTGGGTATACAGCACTACCCAATAGCTTAAGTCTTTGGGTTAGAGGGCAAGCGCCCGACCCGTTACAGTAGGAGTCTAGAAGTACACAAAAATTACAATAACATGTCATCTTGTACCTGGCTCTGCAAGAGGTTAAGAATCGCCGAACCAGCAAAATTATTGGCTGAAGCTTTCTCTATTGCTATGGACAAAGCTCGCATTGACCCCATCATTGGCTGCATTACATAGTTAATAAATCATTGGGGGGAGATCCTGCAATGAAAGGGTAGCAATGATTTTAGACACAGTTAAACCTGACAATAGAACCATAATCCTTGTATGGAAAGTCTTCCCAGTCGAAATTGATGTTCAAGCTGTGCCACCATGGCCTGGTAATCCTGAAAAATATATTAAAGATAGTGATATTTAATCTGCAGTGGGGAAACATATCAATAATGTGGCAGCACATGTGCAAACAAATTTTAACGCATCATCAAGATCCAATGCAAATCAGAAGAGCAAGTTGCCAAAAAAGAAACACCTACCCTCTTTCATAATTAGAAAATAGCATTTAACTATAACAAATAGGATATATAGGATGCACATATCAAGTATAAAAGCCATGTTTATCCAAAGAGAAAATTCCAGAAAACAGGCAACAACATTCAGCAGCACCGTACCGATAAACAAGATGCAGGTGCAGCAAGATATGCGATTCATCAATGATAAGTAAATCATATCCATAACTTATTCACTTTACAATCCCCTTATTTACCTTGACAAACAAATGACACTGTATAAAATCTACTCTCGAATAAACAGTCCAACGGGGTGTTCCTGGAATATATTAGTCCCCTCGTTGAATTTCGCTGCATATCGATTGCATTTCACAGGTTTTAGGGGCAATCATGTGGAGAGGCTAGTACATGAAAAGGGTACTGCTCAATATTTTTATTAAATCTTGCTAGAATTCTTCAAATCCTTCATCTTACTAAGTTGTGGATTTTGTTAACACAATTGAGCTGTTCTATGACCACTTTTTTCTTGGCTTCTAACCATAATACTCTCTGGGTAGTACTCCAGTTGTTGTGTGGATACGTTATACACTAGTGCAGCCAGTGAGGGAGGTGGGCTGAGTCGTGTAGGGACTCTTGGAGATAACCCCTCTCCTCAGATTAGTTATAAAGTTGGATGGGAATAATCATTTGGCTTTCTCACAGTCTTCTCTATTATCAAATGAAAATAGTATCATGGGTGGAAACCTGGCAGGCCAAATAAGAAGCCGAATCATCAAACCCTTCTTACAATCAGTGAGTCAAGAAAAATTCATTGGTGATTTCTTGGTTACTACTATATATGCAACCACACATAAGTCAGGGTTATCTTCTTAATGCAACCCATCCCATTTGGACTGCAACATTTTAGACCTATCCACATTGGGAGATGATGACTAGGATTATGAAATGAAATAAATAAATAAATAAAGTAACTTGGTAAAATTGGCGTACTCAATTTGAGAGCCTGACTATCATTATATACAAGCGGAAAATTACATATATGGAAAAGAGAATAAAATCAAATCAAAATAAAGAGAATAAAATCAAATCAAATCAAATCAAAATAAAAATAAAAATAAAATCCCTAAAAATTAGCCTATATTGAAGACCCAATAAATCTGCCATAATCGTTGAGTCAACTTATAGATAAGATTTCCAACACTCCCCCTCAAGCTGGAGCAAATATGTTGACTAAGCCCAGCTTGACGATGGAAGACTAGAGAAGAGAAGGCCCAACAGACTTTGTGAACACATCTGCAGTCTGTTCTGAAGAAGGAATAAAAATAGGATTAATGATACCCGATCGAACCTTCTCTCGAATAAAGTGAATGTCTACCTCAATATGTTTCGACCTTTCATGTAAAACAGAATCAGAAGCAAGCATAATGGCTGATTTATTGTCACAAAACAGCCTTAAAGAACCTTTCTGTACAAGACCCAACTCTCCCAAAATTGATTGAAGCCAAAGGAGCTCACAAGTACCTTGAGCTATAGCTCGGTATTCAGCTTCAGCAGAGGATCTAGAAACAACAGCCTGCTTCTTACTCTTCCATGATATGAGATGATTACCATAGAAAGTACAGAAGCCAAAGGTAGAACGTCTATCTGTCTTACATCCAGCATAGTATGCATCAGTAAAGCATGAGAGTCCAGACTGATTTCCTGAGGCATAGAACAGACCAAGACCAGGGCACGACTTAAGGTACCTCAAAATATGGTAGACTGCATCCATATGAGCTGAGCGAGGGGCATGCATGAATTGACTAATCACACTGATAGCAAATGTCAAATCGGGCCTTGTGTTAGTCAAGTAGATAAGACGACCTACTAAACGTTGATACACGGATGGATCTGGAAGTAATTCCCCCGACTCAACAGAGAGTTTAAGATTGGGGTCCATAGGAGTGGAAGCGGGTCGACACCCAAGCATGCCAGTATCTTGAAGAAGATCCAAAACATATTTTCTTTGAGATAAAGAAATTCCACGACGGGATCTAGCAAAACCTCAATTCTAAGAAAATATCGAAGAGGACCTAAGTCCTTCACATCAAAGGACTTTTGAAGATGAAGTTTCGCCTGAGCAATCCCTGAAACATCATCACCTGTGATAATGATATCATCCACATATACCAATAACATAATGCAACGACCATCAGAGCAACGTCGAATAAAACAAGTATGGTCTGAGTGGCAGCACACAAAGCCCAAGGATAAAACAACATTTCTGAAACGACTAAACCAAGCTCTAGGAGATTGCTTCAGACCATAAAGAGACTTCCGTAGCCTACAGACTTTCCCAGCATACTCCCCCTCAGCCCGAAATCCAGGGGGTGGATCCATATATATAGTCTCAAGTAAGTCTCCATTAAGAAATGCATTCTTGACATCTAACTGATGCAGAGGCCAAGAATGGGCAGCAGACAAGGAGACAAGCAGTCGCACAGACGTCAACTTAGCCACTGGAGCAAAGGTAGCACTAAAGTCTTTGCTCGGAATCTGAGTAAAGCCTTTTGCCACCAACCGAGCCTTATACCGATCAATAGAACCATCGGCTAAGTACTTCACATTAAAGACCCACTTGCAGCCAACCGTTTTCTCCCCAGAAGGTAAAGCAACAAGTTCCCATGTATTATTATGGTGTAAAGCATCCATTTCTGTTGTCATGGCAGACACCCAATTGGGATCCTGGAGGGCTTCTGACACAGATCGAGGAATAGAAACGGTCCCAATCTTGCCCAGGAAGGATTTATATGCACCTGAAAGACCATCATAGAAATAGGGTGGTTAGTGCTACTAGAAAAACCATACCAATTAGGAGGATGACGATCACGGGTAGGATAACGGGAGGTACGCTCAGGAATTGTAGGAGCAATAGTAGAAGGAGAGTTACTTGGACCTGGTTCGGAAGATGATTCTGGCAGGGGAGGTTGAGTGCGATGGCGACGAGAGTAGACCTGCAAAGGTGGAGGGGAACCCTGCATGGATGGAGAAGGAGATTCCAGGATAGTGTGATTTTCAAAGAGAGGAACAGGACGGGTAATAGGAGAAATCTCCTTCTCCAGATCACAAGAGAGAGAATACTGTACCACAGAATTAGTACTATAAAAAAGAACAGTTTCATGAAATGTCACATCAAGAGAATGATACATATGTTTGGTCACAGGATCATAACAACGATAGCCCTTTGACATAGCAGAATACCCCAAGAAAATACACCTAATAGATTTATCATCAAGTTTATGATGAGAAGGACTACGGTTATGAACAAAACAAGTACAGCCAAAAACACGAGGCAGAAGGTGAAACAATGTATAATCAGGCTGGAGAATCTGAAGTGGTGCCTTACCACCCAAAACTCGACTGGGAGTACGATTAATCAGAAAAGCAGCTGTAAGAACAGCCATGTGCCAATAGAATTTAGGCACATGCATACCACTCAGAAGACATCGGACCACAGACATAAGATGACGGTTTTTGCGTTCAGCCATGCCATTTTGCTCAGGAGTATAGGGGCAAGTGAGTTGATGTAAAATCCCCTTTTTATTAAGTTCAGACCGGAACTCATTCGAAACATATTCTCGTCCATTATCAGAACGAATATTACGGACAACAGTGTTATACTGGGTTTTGATCATTTGAAGAAACTGGGTAAATAAAAGAAACACATCAGATTTCTTTTTCAATAAATAAACCCAAGTACAACGAGAATAATCATCAATAAATGTCACATAATATCGATGTCCAGAGAAAGCAGTAACTGGGGAAGGGCCCCAGACATCAGAATGAATAAGATCAAACATACTAGGAGCACGACTAATATGAGAAATATAGCTAGTTCTAGTATGTTTAGAAAGCTCACAAACTTCACATTGAAACTTATGGTCCTTACATGCTTTATTTAACGAAGGAAACAATAGACATAGATATTGAAAGTTTACATGCCCCAAACGTGCATGCCACAGACTAAAAGTGCGAAAAGAAACATCATAAACACTAGAAATAGGTAGGACAGAAGCTTGAAGACTCATTCCTGGTGGTTCCCCAAAGTAGTAAAGCCCATCACACTCATAACCCCTGCCAAAAATCCTCTTCGAACAAAGGTCCTGCAACAAACAGTGATCTGGTAAGAATATAACTGCACATTGGAGGTTTTTTGCAAGCCGGCTAACAGATAAAAGGTTAAAGGCAAATTTAGGTACATGAAGGACAGATGAAAGAGTAATATCAGGAGACAGACAAACATCACCCTTACTGTGAATGTAAGATGTAGAGCCATCCGCAAGATACACAGATTGGGTAACAGGTATGACATTAGAAGAAAAACTGATAACTCACCAGTCATGTGATCATTGGCCCCAGAATCCGAACCCAAGTAGGCTGCTTGGCCTTAACATGAAATGCAGTAGGAGTACCTGTAGCAATAGTTGCAGTGGGAGTAGTTGAAGGAGCACTAACTCTAGAAGCAAGGGAGCCAAGCTGGTCTTGGATATGCCCAATCTGAGACTGAAGCTGGCTCAGTCCAGGAAATACAGTAGATCCACCAGTAGAAACAGGAGTTTCTGCAACAGCCGCAGTACGAGAAGAACCAGTTCCAGATAAACAGTTCTTAGAAAATTTTTGCTTCAGTTCAGGATGAAATTTGAAGCAACGAGCCTTAACATGTCCAACCCCTCCACAATGGTGACAAATAATCTGACCTCCAGAAGCTCGTGATCCAAATTTGGCTGCAAAAGCCATACTATCCCCAGCAGGCTCAGACACTGGTACAGGAACAATTGAGGGCTGAATTAAACGGTGTCTGCGTGCTTCACCATCAACAGTAGCAAAGGCTTCCAACAGGGATGGCATTGGTGATGCATTCAAGATCTAAGACTTTAGTGGTTCAAATTCTGGGCGTAATCCCATCAAAAACTGATAGGTATGCTGACGATCAAGACGTTTGACAAGAAGAGAGGCTGCCTCAGAAGGAAATTCACTGAAAGGCTCATATTGAGCTAGTTCCTCCCAACGAGATCTCAAATATCCAAAATAATCAGTTACAGACAAATTCAGGCCTTCCTGCGAGGCCTTAGCAATATCTTGATATAATTCAAAAATACGAGCATCGTTCCTAGAATGAGCATACATTTGATTCAAAGCAGTCCACAAGTCATTAACAAAGTCATAAAACATGAATATATTATAAATCCGTTCCTCCATAGAATTAACCATCCATCCTAAAATGGTGCAATTGTCCATGTCCCACTGAGCATATTTAGGATCTTTAACATCTGGCCTATTTTCAGTACCCAAAATCCACCTTGATTTGCCTTTTCCACCAGCATAGAGGCGAAGGGAACGAGCCCAGGATGCAAAATTACGGCCATTCAACAGCACACTAGTAACTCGTTGAGCCGGTGTGTGTTGCGCCGAAAAGAGAGTTTCTTTATTATTACTTGATTCAGCCATAATATTAAATACATCAATTCAACAGATTACCAATAATTTCAAATAAATGAGGAATAGACCTAATTTTGATCAAACCAAGAAGCCGGAGACACGGCGGTCTGATCCAAAAATGCTGCCGAATATCCCGGCAGCGCCAAAAAATTACAAACACGTCTTCTGACCCTTAGTGCATGAAAAAGACTAAGGGAATACCCCTACAAAGGTCGAACCTAGAGGAGATTGACTCCCCCTAGGACTGTCGCAACAACGACCTGAAAAAGAGAGAAGGTCTGTGAAAAAAAAAAAATAGGGAAGGGGCTGTAACGAGATAGAGAGAGATATTAAAAGAGGCGGTGAAAAAGAGAGAGATGGGGGAGGCGTAGGTTTGAGGCTCTGATACCAAAAAGTAACTTGGTAAAATTGGCGTACTCAATTTGAGAGCCTGACTATCATTATATACAAGCGGAAAATTACAAATATGGAAAAGAGAATAAAATCAAATCAAAATAAAGAGAATAAAATCAAATCAAATCAAATCAGAATAAAAATAAAATCCCTAAAAATTAGCCTATATTGAAGACCTAATAAATCTGCCATAATCGTTGAGTCAACTTATAAATAAGATTTCCAACAATAAATAAAGTTCATGAGACTAGCCAAAGGGGTGTACTATTCATAAGAATTGTGCCAAGCTTAACAATCTTACAGGAGTTAGAATATGATCAAGATTTCAGGCAGATTGTGCAAGTAACAGTGTCAAATTTCAGAAGTTGATATAAAAGGAACAATTGTATGATTTTTTTAACTGGCTTAGAATGTTGTATGAGCAAATTCGTGTTCAGGTATTTGACAAAGATTCCTTTCTTCCTTGAAACAGGCTTATACATATGTTACAAGTAGAAGTGGTATGCTGCATACATTAACCCACAATTGATTCACGTTGGTCAATAAACTTCAAAAGCATACTAGATTATAAGTAATGGCGGTATGCTTCATACATTAAACCATAATTGATTCGCATTAGTCAATACACTTCAAAAATAAACTAGACTGGGAAGAAATCACCGCAACAATAAAGGTGATAGTTCTAAGGAGGACAAACAAAAGTCAATATTCTATGAGAAGAAAGTGATAGTTCTAAAGAGGACAAACAAAAGTCAATATTCTATGAGAAGACAAGACACACCAAAGAGCATTGTTGTAAGCTTCATGGTTGTTCCACTGAAGGTTGTGGACCATCTAGTTCTGCAGATTCACTTCTTTTTTTTTTAATAAGTAAAAAATGTATTAAAGAGTGTTCAAAAGGGGAATGCATCCCTCAAAAGCTACAAAAGACCAAAAAGTGCCTCTAAACCCTCAAATAACCCAAAAGATCAACACACCTCTATGGATTTACAATTTCCCCCTAGAACCCAATAAAATAGGGTGCTAATAATGAACAACTTCAAAGCCCCAATAGGATTTTCCTTTCCTTCGAAAGATCTCCTATTTCTCTCTAGTCATATACACCACCAAACGCATGAAGGTCAAACCCTCCAGAAATCACGGACTTGAAACCCCACTGTACAACCTTTCCAAGCCTCAATCAAACATCTGGAGGACCTGGGCATAACCTACTGATACCCAAACAAACCCAGCATCAAAATCCAGCAATCCTACGCCACTGGGCAATGCAAAAGAAGGTGATCAACCGTTTCCACATCATTCTTGCACATATAGCACCAATTAACCACAATCTGTCTCCATCTGATCAACCTTTTCTGGGGATTCACATGCTCATATGTTTGAGAGAATAGAGGCTTTATCTCACCCTAGCAGTGCTGATGCAGTTAATCTTGCCACGGAGGAGGTGCAAAATCTTATGTATTTAACAAGCCAACTTAATACCTTCCTACTTTAGCTTCTACTACCACTTCTTCCAACTTTGCTTGTCCATGTAAATTTGAATTTGAAAACAGAAAAGGAGAAAAAGTACCACAAACATTCCTTGTCAATCAGTACCTCAAATGAACCCATGTCTTTTAAAAATTAGAATTAAATCACCGATATATATATATATATATATATATATATATATATATATAGAGAGAGAGAGAGAGAGAGAGAAAGATTGGTCTTGGCAGCACATAATGAAACCATGCTGGATGATTGCAATATTGGATCTCAATCGTCTAAAAACAATGAATAATATTGAAACTCATAGTACAGGTATTGGATTGAGTTCCTGACAAAATAAGTCAATGATGATATTACATTTGAATTATAAAAAATAAATCATTGTTTTATCATCCGTCTTCTTTTCATTAAGCTTTTGTAGAAACAGTAAAGCAAGTAGCATTAAAGTCAGCTAAAATTTCAATTTCCACAAAATAAATGACCTAGGTGATGAACAATACGCAAACAGATAATTGGAAATGACATTCTAATTACAGGTAAAAGAAAGTGTTGACTAGAATGCAGCAAAAGTTTAACAACCGACTTACAAGACCAAAAAAAACCTACTAGAAGGAGTGCTCTTAGTGCAGCAGAAAAGGAATGATTAACCAGGCCAGTCTTGAATTGGGACCTTGACTCCACAAACTGATTAATCAACACATAGCTCTCACATAAAGGGAATATCCGTTTCGCTGATTCCTGCAATGATATGTCATGATCCAAAAAACTTAAAACTAACACTTAATGAGGCCTTATGAAAGCCTCAAGCCAATCATCTAGAAACATACTAAAGTACAACAATAACAACCAATATATATATATATATATATACATACATCAAATAGCTACTCTTTATACAAACATTTTAAAGATTTACCTGAATTGCTAAGTCCATAGATGCATCAATCTGGAAGGTAATGTTGTCCTCCTTCCCTCGTACTCTCTTGATTGAAATGTACCGTCCTTCAATTCCAACCAAAGCAGACAACAGATCATCGATAACAATCAGTTCCTACATATCAAATGAACACAGTAACGTCATAGGCTCTTAGTTAGAACCAGATTACAAAACAGGTAATTACTTTAAAGTTCAACCACGGTTCAAAAAACACAATGCATTAAGGATTTAAAGCTAATGTTAACTCTAACTTTTATATCCAATAATGCTTAAAGAAGGATTGTTTCTGTTTCTCTCTTCTTCTTCTCTTTCTCTCAACAAATAAAACACACACACCCATCTCAAATAAAACTTGAACCATGCATCTTGCCCCTGACAAATAAATTTATCAGTTTACTAACGGTTGTAAATTTACATAAACGACCTGTTTTTCCTATTCAAGTCCTAAAAATATATCCCCCCATATATTTTTGACCAAAGGTACTTCGGTTAGAGAGGAAAAAAAAAAAAAGAAAGAAAAAAGGACATACCGGTCATAATATAACAATAGTATGAAATGTGAGGTGCACGTGACCTTTACCTGTCCATTTTCTAACGGACAGAAAACATTATGGGACGATTTGCAGGGTCTTACAAAAGCATAGAGGTTATTTGGCAAATTGATTGTCCATGGGGTTATTTGAAAATGTGAAAAGTTCAAAGGAATGTTTTACATTTTCCCCAAATAAAAAATAAAAAATAAAAGTTTGCATAATTTTGTTTATTCATGGATACCTGTAAATCATACCTGAACTGAAGCATGGTAGCAACCTATGGCCTTCTCCAATCCAGGACTGTTTAACACGTAATTGAAGCAAGCATATACAAAATCAATAACTATGATCACAATGTAATTTATTGTTCTTATTATTAAAATTAAAAGCATGATAATCTCAATCAATTGAAAAGGAAAGGGAAAAAATAAAAAACAGCTATAACATTATCCGAATTCATGTAATTAACACTAATACAAAACAAAACAAGTCGAATTGGTACGCACCCAAACGAATCCATAGAAAAACCCTTTGATTCAGCTGTTCGAGAAGTAGACTTCGTTTCCTGAATGAATTTTACCACATTACTCTTATCAGAAAAACTTAGCATTTTCCAATTATTCAAAATTGCGGAGCAACAAACCAGAAAACAATGAAAACCTCTTTCCAATACTACACATAATCAACCAAAGAACTAAGCACCACTGATTCAAGATCTAATTTTTATTTATTCTTTATTTCCATGTAAAATTAAGCAGAACTCAATTATATCCAGATAAATGTATGGGTGGGTGTAGAGAGAGAGAAAGTGAGTGAGTGAGAGAGAGAGAAATGAGAAACTGAGGCAAGATTAGAACCTGGAGAAATCGACCAGTTAGGAAGGGTCTTTCAACGTTCCATCGAGGAGTTGAAGGGCACGAAGAAGTCGAATCCATTGAACAGAAAACCCTAACAAATATATAGAGATATGTGTGTGTATATATATCTGTGTGTGTATGTGTGCGTGTGCCTGAACTCTGAAAAACGAAAATGATAGTATTATGAGATCACATATTTAGAATTTGGAAGTGGCAAAAGCAGAAGAGAGAGATCCCGCCAATTTCTCACAAATAAATCTGTGAGTAAACCCTTCAATTTATTTTTTCCCCATTTCCTTGCCAACAAAATAATAATATTATTTTAAATGAAATGTGTTCGGAATAAATTGGAGTTTAATTTAGGAGCAATTTAGGATATACAACATCTTTAAAATTGATTGACTAGACCGAACGGAAATCACGTGATATTGTTAAGGTCTATTTTGATACTAATTTGGAGTACATTAAATCGAATATGATAGATCTGAATTATTAACTAAATATAAATATATTTTTTCAATTGAATCGGGTAAAACCTTTTACCAAATATATAAATATAAATATAATTTTTTTAAAATGAGAAATGAATATGTTAGAATCAAAGTTATAATTATAGTTAGTTGTATCGCCGATACATACTTATTGTCCGATTCGTAATTATTTTTTAAGAGATTGATACCGCAATAACAATCATTATCGCAACTAATCCCACAATTGAAAGCCACAAGTATAATTCAATTTCCGCAAAAAACCACTTGATGAATGTCAGAGCCAGAGTCGCTGCTTTTTTCAACACCAATGCTTTTTGTAGTAGTTGGAAAATCATGCTTCAAGAAAAAAATACATGTACAAGAAGTGAAATAGACTGAAATCATATAATTGAGCAAGTAGCACTCACATATTTATGATGGTGGCACATGTTCATTACTAATGTATAGAACCGTAAATAGAATCAGACCGACCTAGTTTTTATGGTTGGATTCAGTTTGATTCTTTCAATTATTTAGTTATGATTATACAGTTTTAACGATCTAATTTTGGTTTAAGTTTCTTAGACACCGCTGTGATCAATTTACTTATAGCTTAACTCGTAATTAGATTGTACCAAATTAGATGGTACCCTAAGTTTAAAAAAAAAAAGAAAAAAACAACTACTATTGGTAACTTTTTCTTATAGGTAAACGCGCCAAATCCATAAAATCAAAATATTTTTATGATCTAAGAACATTACATTTAAAGAGCATATGACATAGTGGGGTATCATATTATTCTAAAACAAATGTGGAGGAGTTGGTTCAATACATTCGTTTTTTAATAATAATAATAATAAATTATTTCCAATTATCAACAAAAATAATGAATATATAATAATTGGGAGTACTAAATATTAGGTATCTCCGATTATTCAATATTTTTTTTTTTTTAGAGTTTATTTTTATACAATTTTGTTATAATTATATTCATTTCAAATAATAAAAAATAAATTTTTAAGGTAGGTAACAAAAAATTCATTTTAGAATCTAAATAGTCAAAATCTCAACTTCCAAAATGCCCTAAAAGTTGAGTCCCGTAAGCGACATGCAAATGCTAATGGAAACTTTTATATTTTAACAGTATAAATTTATAATTGAGCTCTAGAATGTTTGAAAGAATATGGAGTCTTGTACAGAGACTTGAAAGATTTTAGAAGATTATAATTTTACAAGCTGAAGAGACTTTTAGATCATCAGGGACTTTTTATATAAATATATTTGCCTTAAAAAATCACTATGGAGTATATAAATAGGTGGGGTTGATGGTAGTATATTAATCTCCTAAAATGCATCTAATGCCAAAAAGTTGTCATACCGGTCCATCGTCAATTACTCATCACACCAACAAAACCCAGAAAAAACAAGCCAAGACAGTTATTTATATTTATAAATTTATCTGCTACAGATGCATAAACTATAAACTAGGGCAGCATAGTCTTGTAATTCCATATGTGATTGAACCCTTTTTTGGGCTGCATATAACCAAATTTTTACACTTGCTTAAACCAATTTAGTGGTTATATTAGCGTTGTTACTTTTTATTTTGGGAAAATTACATATAAATGGAGTCAAAATTTCATATTTACTTAGAGACTGAGTCAAAGTTCCATATTTCTCTAAAATGGATTGCTGAGGTGGCACATGATTTTTTACTGTTTAAAAAATTGTGGTGCCTAAAATGCCCTTCTCTAATAAAAAAGTAGTACCTTCAGTTCAAAAAAGTAGTACATTCAGTTCAAAAAAGTAGTACCTTCGGAGAAAAAGTAGTACATTCGCGAGTGTTTAAAAAATATGGTACCTGGACGCCAAAAAGTAGTATCTTCAGTTCAAAAAAGTAGTACCTTCGAAGAAAAAGTAGTACCTTCGCGAAAGGGTATTTTAGGCATCACAATTTCTAAACAGTAAAAAACCATGTGCCACCTCAGCAATCCATTTTAAAGAAATATGGAATTTTGACTCAGCCTCTAAGTAAATATGGAACTTTAACTCCATTTATATGTAATTTTCCCTTTTATTTTTCTCTTGAATTAATTACCTAAAGTATTTTTTTATTACCAAAAGTATTTTTTTTAATACTTATAAGTACTTTTTTAAAAAGAATCAAACTATAATTCAATAAAAAAATTTGTAAATATTATTTTTGAATGGATCAAGATGGGAATACCAGATCTATATGTATCAAAATGACATGAACAATTAAAAATAAAAATTCATTAAACATGAAATAGTAATCCCACCCATCCAAACTAAAAACATCTAAATAATGGTTGTTTTTTCCTCCAAGTAACGCCCTCTAGCCTGATCTCTAAGTCAAACTACAAAGATATGAATTCCCTTCGTTGCTTTCAATGTGTCGTCGTTGTTGTTGCTACTCTCCAATTCGTCTCTTAGGCCTCCAAAGCTTACAAATAATTTTACATTAAAAAAATGCCAACAGGAAAACCAAATGATTTGCTCATTCGCGGGAATTTTCAAATCGAGTGTCCTTTACAAATGCCACCATGAACGAAATTCATACAAGAAAAATTAAATCCAACCTAGAGTGTCATCCATGGGATACAACATCCATAAAACTATGCATTCAAAAGCATTAGATGGAAAAAATAAAACTTCCTAGAGACTCAATTCAAGTTTCAACACTTTCTTTCAAGGATGCAAGACAACATCCAAAAAATTATACATTCAAAACCATTGCTCCATGAGTAGGTGTAACGGGTGGGCGCTTGTTCATTTACCCAAAAGTTCGAACTGTTGCCATTTATACCCAATCTCTTTCCCATCCGATTCCGATGTGGGACAAAATGACCCTTGTTACATTCTCCCCCACCCAAACTCGCGACGCCCTCGTCGTTGCGGTTGGGCCACCCTGCCTACCCTGGTGGACTCACCCGGACGCCTTCCGGGCCGGGCGCTTGGCGTGGCACCGAATCAAGGATTGGGTTTGACTCTGATACCAACTGTAACGGGTGGGCGCTTGCCCATTTAACCAAAAGCTCGAACTGTTAGGTAAGGCTGCATACCCAGCCATTCATATCCAATCTCTTTTCCATCCGATTCCGATATGGGACAAAATGACCCTTGTTACAGTAGGACACTTTTAGTTGTAGCATTAGGAATCGATCAAATAATGTTGTTTTTAAGAAATTATCATTTATTTTAATTACCTATTAATTATAATTGATATAAAATGACTATAATGGATAGTTTTTGAAAAGAAAAAAAAAAATCAATTTTAGTTAATCTAATTAACTGCAACCACCACTCCACCTCTGCTATACTGCAACCACTACCATAACCACCGTTGCCAACAACATGTATGCACCACTATTACTTTTCACTACCACTACTGTCGTGCATATTATTTTAACATTACCATGGATGAATAAACCAAAGTACTAAACTAACCGGTTTATTCTTTTTCCTCTTTTTCATGGCAAGTAACACACACTCTACCACTCCCCCCACGCTTTGTTGTTTTTTTTTTTTACCCACAACGACACTCGTACCCTTCCCCTTCTATTTGAAGTAGGTTCAAAATTGATAATAACCTGATATATTTAGAATTACTAATTCAATAACAAACATTCAATCACAATTCAAAATTCAGCCATAAAAAATAATAATAATAAGAATCATCTAATAAATTTATAAAACTTAAATTTTTGGGAAAAAAAATTATAAAACTTAAGAGAATTAAGAGTAGACTGTAGGATTGATAGTTGCTACAAATTTTTAAATGATTTGGATTGTAAGATTGTATTATACTATATATATATATATATATATATATATATATATATATATATATATATATAACTTAATGGTTCGGTTCGGTCTAGTTCGGTCCTAAAGGATTTCAAATAGTGACCCAACCATATCTTTACGGTTTCACAAATTTAGAACCGTGACCGAACCAAACCATTCACAAACCAAACCAAATTGTTCAGTCCGGTCTGATTCGGTTTGGATTTTCGGTTTGACCGAATTTTTGTATACGCCTAATTTGAAGATAGGAAAGTTATACCATTGGACTAACAGGTTTAAAAATGAATGTTGTTTTGAAAATGGTAGTTTCAATTGAAAAGAATAGCACCTCGCACTACCATTTTAAAAAACAACATTCATTATTAAACCTGTTAGTCCAATGATATAACTTCCCTATCTTCAAATTAGGGGTGTACAAAAATTCGATAACTAGCAAGAAATTGTATAATCTAAAGGTTCTTGATGAAAAGTCAAGAATTTTGATTTTAAATAAATTAAAGAACATAAAAAAAAAAAAAAAAATTAATGGTTAGATTTGATAAAAAATAGTAGCTTGTAGCTTGAAACCAAACCTTATCTAAATCTTATTTGATTAATGATAACATATTGTAACTCAAAATAAGCAACAGAAAGGCTTTGAATAAACCAAATGACTCACGTGCCACAAACGTGAAGCACTACCACGTTAGGGTTAAAAGTTAAAGAAAAGTCGCGAGCTCAATTGTGCTACAGCAAAACTGCCCTCGAGCAGGGGATCGAGCTCTTGGACAGGGCATGAGCACGCAAGCAACAGGCCCAAGGAAAATGAGTGTAGCACCACCCCGAGACCATGGTAGGATAGCCTCGGGGGCTTAGTGCCTCTACGCTGGGCCCTCAAAGGACCTTTGGATTGGTGGATGAGAAGCTAGATGTTGCCTCAACTATAGGCCTAGCCTAATGCTATGTTTGTTTGGAGGGATTGAGGAGGGAAGGATGAGAGAGTGGATGAAATAACTTTTTCGTGTTTGGTTGGAGGGAAGGGAAAAGAGGGAGAAAGGATGTTTCATCCCTCAATTCTTTATATTTTTCTATCTGCACAAAATTGGGAGGAAGAGGAAAGAGAAAGAAGTAACCATTAATAAAAATATGTATGTTCCATTTCTAACCTTCTTATAAACTTGGAATAAATATAGAATTTTTAAAATTTTAAATAATGAAGGTATATTGGTAAAAAGAATATAAAAACCATCTTTTCCTTCCTTCCAACCAAACAATGCTGTCGTACTGGAGGCCTTCGAAGAATGGGAGGAGGTAGGCGGCGGCGGAGATCAGGCGGTCGGTGACCGAAGTGGAGGTGTAGGAGGCGGAAATGGTGAGGGAAGGTAGGGGAAGGCAGCGGCGGGGTGGAGGTGGTTGAGGGATCTTGACCGTTGATGTGAGTGGGTGAGCTAACAGGGCGGTGATTTTAGATGGATGCTGGTGGTGGTGGTAGGGTTTTGGACCTTTGGCTTGGTGGATGAGAAGCTAGATGTTGCCTCGACTATAGGCCTAGCCTAATGCTATGTTTGTTTGGAGGGATTGAGGAGGGAAGGATAAGAGAGTGGATGAAATAACTTTTTCGTGTTTGGTTGGAGGGAAGGGAAAAGAGGGACCCTCAATTCTTTATATTTTTCTATCTGCACAAAATTGGGAGGAAGAGGGGAAAGAAAGAAGTAACCATTAATAAAAATATGTATGTTCCATTTCTAACCTTCTTATAAACTTCTTGGAATAAATATAGAATTTTTAAAATTTTAAATAATGAAGGTATATTGGTAAAAAGAATATAAAACCCATCTTTTTCTTCCTTCCAATCAAACAAAAATAATGTATCACCCCATCCATCTTTTCTACCATCCATTCTGACTAACCAAACAAAATTTGAGGGAGACATATATCATTCCCTAAGATGGCCCCATCCATCTTTTCTACTATCCATTATGACTAACCAAACAAAATTTGAGAGAGACATATATCATTCCCTAAGATGGCCCGCTTAAAAGGTTGAGTCACGTAGACAACATGCAAATGTTGAAAGGAACTTTTAAATTGTGACAGTATAAATTTATAATTGCGCTCTGGAATGTTAAAAGAATCTTATAATTGAGCTCTAGAATGTTTAAAGAATATGAAGACTTGTACATAGACTTGAAAGATTTTAGACTTTTTATATAAATATATTTGCCGGACTATATAAATAGGAAGGGTTTTTGGTAGTATATTAATATCCTAAAATGCATCTAATAGCAAAATGTCATTTTATTTATATATATAAGTTTTTATTTATTTATTCCATGAAAGTCAAGTCAAACAACATAAATGAAATATTGTTGCTGAATAATATTGAGATCCTAATAATACCGGTATAATTTTCTCAAAAACATAGTAAATATGTTTGCCTAAAAAATTAAAAAAATAAATAAATAAATCCTTCAACGTCTAAATATATATACACAAACCCTAACTTCATAAAGCTCAAACAAAGAAAAAGGAAAAGCCAATATTACAGTGCCAAACATAAAAACTCTTTCAATTAAAGGCAAAATTGATCGCATCACAATTGTCTACCAGCTGCATCAGCCACAAAGGGCAGGTGGGGGGTCCGACCCAGAACTGAACACACCAAACTATAAACAAAACAGAACACTATAAACACAAAAACCGCATTATGACCCATCACCATCAGCTTGAACCCGATTCCGGTCCGACCCGGGCTGAAGATCTTGAGAAGCAACATCGGCAGCACCAAGAGCACGTCGAGCACCACCGCCTGCATCGCATTGAACCTCACGTAGCGGCTGAGCGCGGCGTTCCTGACTACGCCGAGGTAGAGGCCAAAGAAGGCGACGAAGCTGGCGTAGGGCATGGAGCTGTAGAGGCGGAGGAGAGGGAGGATGGGCTCCAAGGCTAGGGCTAGGGTTGGGTACTGGGCGAAGAGGAAGCGGCCGTACTGGAGGCCGTTCAAGAAGGGGAGGAAGTAGGCGGCGGCGGAAATCAGGCGGTCGGTGACCGGAGTGGGGGTGTAGGAGGCGGATATGGTGAGGGAAGGTCGGGGACGGCAGTGGGGTGGAGGTGGTTGAGGGATCTTGACCGTTGATCTGAGAGGGTGACGTAACAGGGCGGTGATTTTAGATGAAGGGCGGTGGTAGGATTTTGTGGTTAGGATTTGTGGGCGGTGGAGAGAGAGGTGGAGCAGAGGAGTAGATGCCATTTGGGGAGGTGATGAATAATATTGAGATCTGGATAGTATCGGATTAAGTACTTGTTTATAAGGATGTAAATATTTATTTTATTTTTTATTTATAAATTTAATAATCTAACATAGTATTAATAATATATTATCGCCGTAAAAAATTGTGAGCTGAACTTGGACAATTAATATATGACAGAGGAGGTTTGTTAAATAAGTGCATACACATTGCATTTTCAATGTAAATGTCTCGTGCACTGAAGGGAATCTTGAAAATAGGCAATGAAGTATTTTTATTTTTATTTTTATTTTGATATTGAGCTAATGAAACACATCATGAATTGTTTTTTATTAAGTCATTTCTAAAATTTAACACAACAAAACCATTAATTCTAAAATAGTTCTAACAAAAAGTCTTTATCTGTATCAATCACTTTTTGAACATGTATTAGACACTTGATATACGTGCTTATAAATAAAAATAAATTTTTATTATTTTAAATACTTAGACTATTATGACAAAGTAATAAGATAAAATTTAAAAAGTTATTATAACTCTTAGTATAAAAATTAAAAATAAATTAAAATGATATAACCCTATTACTATAGTTTCTCCATTTTTGATACTCTGTATTCAATAACTCTACCAATAAAGGGTAGTCTACACTACATCATATCAATAATGGGTAGTTTACATTATATCATATATAATATATATTAAGGGGGTCAGGGGTTCAAATCTCAATAAAAACTGCAACGTATTATAGATTGATAGTAATTCATTTTTAATGGTTTCGTACTGTTATTAATGACGAATCTAAAAATTGTCAATGAAATGTGTTAATATTTTTTTTGGGTGGCTAATAATATATATATATATATATATATATATATATATATATATATATATATTTGGACGGGCTCAAACCCACCCCGGATTTGTCAATTACCGCCTCCATAAATCACCCAATTCACCTGATTTACACAAATATTCATGTATTTTTTAAAAAAATAGTAGTCAATAAATTAACCCACCCAATCACATTTATCAACAATTTTATAAATAGGTCAACTTTTTTTAAAAAAAAAAAATGCTAGTGAGATGTGTGTTTCTCGTAAACTTTCACTTTTTTAATTATAAAATTAGGATAATATTTAAGTCTTCACGAGTAAAGATTTACCATATATTTAAGATTGACGTGGACTAATAATAAATTGACACGTCTCATTTTAATTACCAAATCAGAGAAGTGAATATCTCCTCACCATATCACTATCTCTGATTGGATAAGTAAATATATTTGATTTGATAATTAAAAATCATGCCAATTTATTATCGTCAATATCTATTAACCATATTTGATTTGGTAATTAAAAATCACATGTCAATCTATTATTATTCACTGTTGACGTGGACCAATAATAAATTGACACGTCTTATTTTAATTACCAAATCAAATATGGTGATCTATTCACCATATTTGATTTAATAATTAAAGATCACATGTTAATTTATTATTGATCTATCAGCGATGTATATGTTTGTGAGGACTTAAAATATGATCCATAAAGTAATAATAATAATAATTAAACTGCCTCACAATAGCTCGATAAAATAAAATAAAAATTGAATGCGAAATGAAACCTTTCAATTTAACGGAAATCCAATTAACAAAGGTAAAGGTCTTCCCATTTTTAATACTCAACTGCTCCAAGCTCGTTTCACAATTCACACCCTTAGTTGATAAAACCTAACTCCATAAACCCCAAAATATATATAAACACAAACTTCATAAACCCGAAATATATATAAACCATAACTTCATAAACCCCATATATCTATCTATCTATATATATATATATATATATATATATATATATACCCTAGCTTCATATATCCGAATATATATTAACCCTTTCCATTTGAGGTAATTGATCAACCCTAACTTCATCAAGCTCAAAGGAAGGAAGCAAAATTACAGTCAGTCCCAAACACTTTCATGAGACTACAACTGTGCAGCAGCAGCATCGGCCACAAAGGGCAAGTGGGGGTCCGACCCAGAACCGAACACACCAAGCTGTAGACAAAACAGAAAATCATGAACACAAAGAGCGCATTGTAGCCCATCACCATGAGCTTGGACCCGATTCCAGCCGGAATCGGATCGAGGATCTGGAGGAGGAACGACAGCAGCGTCAAGAGCACCTCGAGAATCAGCGCCTGCATCGCATTGAACCTGACGTAGCGGCTGAGCGCGGCGTTCCTGACCACACCGAGGAAGAGGCCGAAGAAGGCGACGTACCTGGCGTGGGGCACGGAGCAGTAGAGGCCGAGGAGAGGGAAGAAGGGCTTCACGGCTAGGGCTAGGGTTGGGTACCGAGCGAAGAGGAAGCTGCCGTACTGGAGGCCTTCGAAGAATGGGAGGAGGTAGGCGGCGGCGGAGATCAGGCGGTCGGTGACCGGAGTGGAGGTGTAGGAGGCGGAAATGGTGAGGGAAGGTAGGGGAAGGCAGCGGCGGGGTGGAGGTGGTTGAGGGATCTTGACCGTTGATGTGAGTGGGTGAGCTAACAGGGCGGTGATTTTAGATGAATGCTGGTGGTGGTGGTAGGGTTTTGGGGGTAGGGTTTGAGGGTGGTGGAGAGAGAGGCGGAGCAAAGGAGTGGAAGCCATTTGGGAGAGGAGTGACGGTTCTCACTTCACTGTCAATGAGGGCCCACTCAATAGTATATATATGCGCGTGAGAGAATGAAAATTACGAAAATAAATATAAAAAGAGCACTACTACATGTGTCCAAAAAATTTAGGAGAATATGTCTTGAATCTATGAGGCGCGCTGACATGGTGCTTAATTAATAAAAAATACACATTAACGTTTGAAACTCAAAAACTCTAATTATTTCACGTTATTGATCCTTTTTTGATCGTCTTTGTTTACTAAATCAATTTCTTAATTGCGGCCACAGCTTCCACGATTACAGTTGTTTTTCACAATCTCATATGACTCGGATTATATATGGTTATACAAGTTTTTATGATGTAATTGAATACGTAAATATAATCCTAGATTTATACACATACGAAATATATAAATACTATAAATTCAAAGATCACAATGATTTACCTGAGATGCCATTGTTAAGGCTTTTTTTCGACCGGTTTAGGTGTTTTCCTATTGCGGGGCTGCTTTTTCGATCCATTTTCGAGTTCCTTAGACTCATTCTTTACCAAAAAATAAAAAATTAAAATTAAAATTAAATTAAATTATATATTGAAAAAGAAAAAAAATATATTGACAAAAATACTTTTAACTTTAATTTTAATTAAGTTGGCAGCCAGGTCATTAGCCACCTCATTCAACTTAATTTCATGATATATTGTTTGTGATGTTTAGCATTTATCTTTTTTAAATGAATAAATTTTGAGTATGAAATTATTTATGGACAATTGTCTTCGTAATGTGGGTGTCTGTGTTTCTTAATAATACAAAAAAAAAAAAAAAAAATTAAGCAGTTCTCTCGTATGAAGTCCCCAAGATTCGACTTCCCCTAGTTTATGTTAAAATAAAATTACATGTATTACTTAAAGTTGACAGTTGAATTTGATAAAAATGACTTTTCAAAGAATCTTTTTTTTGATAAAAAAAAAATGGTTAAAAGAAATAACATTAAGGTTCCGTTTGTTTGTGTGTAAAATATTTTTTTTTAAATGTTATTATATTTTCTGGTGTTTGGTTGTCGTAAAATATTTAAGAAAAAAAAAATATTAAAATCTAACAAATATAATTTACCAATCAATCTTCAGCAAGTTATTTTACATATCCAGTCCGATGGACTCGACCAAGATCTCTGCCAAGTAACAAATAAATAAAAATAAAAGAATATTTTACTTGAAAAAGAAAATCTTTTCTAAAAAAAATATTTTACGCTTAAACAAACGCAGCCTAAAGTTTGATTGAAACTTATGATTTTATAATTCTCATGTTGTTTTTGTTCAAACATTTCGATCCTTTTATCAAAATTTGTATTTAATTAAAGTTTAAAAATGAAGAGTTCATAAGTGTTATAATGAGGTGCACCTTATTATGGCTTTTCTCTTAAAAAAAATAATGAAATGTCAAATGGATTCAATAATCTATTAATAAGGTAGGGAAAAAATGACCAACCAATACTAACAAGATATACTAAAGTACTAATTTAAGAATAAACTTCTCCACTAGTTTTAAAATAAATTTTATACATTTTAAATGTTAGTTAGACTAGTTGTAATAGTCTAAGTTTTTGGATCAAATCGTGAAACACTCGACTCGTTATAGTTGGTATCAACTAAACTTAATTCTTAATCCAATGTCACACAAAGAACTCAGTCCGGAGGCATCCTAGTCTGCCCACTCCGAGTATAAGTAAGGTGGCCCGATTGCAAAGAGGGCGTTGTAACCGCGAAGCACCCAACCTTACGTGAAACTATACATATATGGACTCTTAGAATATATGCATATAAGCTAAATGGATATATTCCTCTTGTTAAATGGATACATTCTGGCCATACAATGAATTAGGAAAGGGAGTAAGACTTTCATTTGGTTTGGAAACTGGCTTCAAACACAACATTAACATATTTTAGACAAGATCACCTGGTACTCCCTCTGGGACTTTGTGTGTGTGTGTGTGCGCGCGCGCGCGCGCGCAGAGAGGTCAAATACCTACTGTGAACTGGTGCAGAATTTTCTGGTTTTCATCTTCCATCCTAGATATAATTCCATTTTGTGCATTGCCACAAGGGGTTGACTGATTGATTCTAGACCAATTGAATCATATGGAGACCTGCGCAGACCAAAAACACCATGAGCGTCCGGTTTCTGGCAATACCACCACAAGTGTCCGGTTTCTGGCAATACCAAACTAATTTGCAGAAAGCGGGTGCTCTATAGACTTTAACTTGTGACCTCACGCTTGTCAGTTTGAACTTCTACCATTGTACCAAGCAATGATCCCTAAAGCAAAGATCCCTCCGGTATCCTGCAAATGTCCTTCATTTCCCTTTTTATTTTTGTACTTTTTGGTATTTAAAATAACATTAACATTAACAAAAAGTAGAGAAAAACAGTTCTTCAAGAATGCTCTCATCGTGAATGGTTCCATATCTCCAATGTCTACGAGAAAAGATCAAAAGTGCCAGGAAAAACCATGAAAAGATCAAGAACAGTATGGGACTTGCTGTAAGCATGCATGATCAGGAATTTAACAAAGTTATGCATGTCCTGTTATAAATAATATATAGCTTGACCGAACGTAAATGAAGCTCCCAGACAAAAAGAGAGACATTAAAGAGAATGTCAACAAAATATATGATCATAAGCTGTTATAGAACATGGTTAAACTTGTATCAACATGAAATCTCATCTAGTGGCGGAGAATATATCTATAATGTACAATAATCAAATAACGAGATTACTCGTATCATTCATAATCAATCAACACATACACATAATTAACAGCTGGTTTCTGGACTTAAACGACGTCTATTTCATCTTTGGATTCCATTTTCAATGCCTCTTTATGCATGGACTTCTCTGGCACAAGAAAATCAATTTCTTGGAGTCAAAATGGTCAAAATAAGGATTCAAGAACACAATTGGAAGAACATGAACTCTAGAATTCTTTTGCTTTTCTCCTTAATTCATTCAGCTCTTTCTCAATCTCGGTGTCTTGAAATGGAAATGACGACGCAACAGCAGTCCTCCCAGGAGGAAGATCTCCTTTCTGTTTAGCCCAAAAATTAAAAAATAAAATAGAAGGAAGTACATCATACATATTCATTGCCACAGACATCATAACCATAAACTAACAAAATTGGAGGTTCTAGTAAAAACAAAAATGATTGTAATCATAGAATTTATAAGTAGTTAAATATGCTTGAATTTTCAATATATATATATATACACACACACACACATATATAATTTGTTAAGAGTTATGATGCTGCTTTTCTTTCTTTATTAATACTTCTATAACTTCATTATTTGTTTTTGTCCTCATTTTTTTCCCTGTTAGGCAATATCTGCACACCCATATTCCAACTACACTTGAACCTTGCACCTGTTGAGCAACAGGAAATACCATTCAAGCTAGTGATTCCCCTCCCCTTTCTTCTTAAGTTCAGTTGTGAGAGATCATCATCATGCAGTTCGCCAACATATGATATTACACCATTGCTCAGTATTTGTCCCATTGGATTTCTCGTGTTAGTAGGGTAATCTAAGTACAAACTAAACTTCCACATTCTATTTACAAAAAGTGTCTGCTCGAATCCATGTCTGTTCTCGAATTTAACATTGCACAAAACCCCAGCTTATGTCGCGCCACTGTAAAAACAGGTATATTTCTCTGTTCTCTTCTTTAGCTACTGCTCATAATGAAACCTAAACGATACCTTTCCACTTTGTTAAAAAGATATAAAAAGTGCAGAAGTTGTAAGATCCCAGCATAGTTGCTTATATAGTTAGAAGTTAGAACACTACCAAATTTACACTAAAAAAGGAAAAGAACAATTTTATAAACCCCCTAAAATATGTTCACCATAGCTCGAAGAAAACACGTCACAAAGCCTGTCGATAGAAGCTTTATGAAGTTTAAAGGTTTTTGGTTAGGAAGCTATTGGTATAAGCTAATAGCATATGGAATTCTGAATATATTCCTTCTAAATACATAAATAAGAAAACAAGTAACACTATAATGTGTTCCCAGGGAAAATAAATAAATAAAAAATAAGAGACAAGGATAAATGTTCTACTGCTCACCAAAAGGTAATGGCGTTCAAAAGGACCCTTTCACTCCGAAGAAGTGGCATAAACGTTCAACAGGATAATATAAATATAACAGAACACAGAGACTAGTGAAGCTAAAATTCATACTATTTACTCTATACTAGTGTTCTTGATCATAGAATCATGATCCTCTCCTGTGTTCTTTGATACTCGATCAGATGTTTCAGAACACTCTACATGTGATAAATGTTTACCTAAATTTCCTCGAAGCAAGATACCATTGTTTAACAAAAGGATCAGCTGATGTGTTATCTTCTGAAAAATAGTGTCATAGGAGAGAAAAAAGTACATTGAGAGGATCCTGATTCCTAGACCATATCATTCATAAACAATGAAAGACGAGTAAGAAGTACCTTTGTGCTGCCAGATAGTTCTTTCTTTAAGTTGGCAAGATCATCATCAACTGAAGAGCTCTCTAGCAATGCAAACTGTAAAAGGTATAAAGCAGTTGGAATTGTAAAAATTGTAGAGATGAAGTAAAACTTTAGGGCCCGTTTAGTATGCGTTTTGTTTTTGGTGTTTTGTTTTTGGCTAAAACAGAAACAATGTTTTTGTTGTAGGGTGTTTTGGAACAAATTCGAAAATACGTTTGGGAACTATACTTTGCTGTAGATATGTCAAAAACAAAAACATGTAAAACATGTTTGGACACACAAATATATATATTTATATATATATATATAAATTAATTTTTGCAAGGGTAGCAGACCCCTCCCTCTCTCAAAAATCACTCTGCAACTCTCTCTTTTCTCTCTATTAGTTGGAATTCATTGACTGGTAGTCTTCCATCTTGGGTGTTTAAAATGGGTTTACAGAGTGTGTTGCTTTCGGGGAACAGATTGAGTGGAGATATGGACAGTTTATTTTCTTCCTCGAAGAACAGCTTGAATGGAGGGCTTCAGGTCTTGGACTTATCCCACAATGGTTTAACTGGTGAAATTTCCTCTGCTATTGGGGATTTTGGTGGCTTGAAGTTCTTAAATTTGTCTAGAAACTCGCTTGTAGGTGGTATTCCAGCAAATATTAGAGAATTAAAGGCCTTGGATGTTCTTGATTTGAGCGAAAATCAGCTGACTGGAAGCATTCCATTGGAAATTGCTTTTGAGGTCGATTGATTTCAGTGAGAATTCCTTTTCTGGGAGTCTTCCAAACATGTATGAAGCAAGAAGACGACCGGCGATGAAGCTAGGGACACAACACAGGGCGACGACAGCAAGGAAACTCCGGTGATAGCAAAGAATGAGGTCGCGGCACGAAGATACAGATAAACTCTGGTGATAATAGGTTTTGATTCTTGCAGACAGATGGATAAACTGAAATAAATGGGTTTTGAACTTCTGATTCTTGTAGATTTGGGCAAGTTCAGAGTAGAGAACGAGAATAGAGATGGAGGCGATTGGAAATCGCCCTTGAATCGTAGAGAGAGTATCGGGAGAGGAGAGAGAAAATTTGTGCAAAAATGACCTAAAATGTTTATATAGCTGAAACAAATTGGGCTGACTGTTTCATCTGCTACAGTGCTTTTTATTGGGCTACAGTGTTGAAACAACAAAAAACACCAATTTGGTGTTTCACTTTTGGGCCAAAATTTGGTACTGTTTAAAACATTGTTTTTTACTGTTTAAAACAAAACAAGTGCTACCAAACATGTTTTTGGGCCTGAAATGAAGCCCTGCAACAAAAATACCAAAGTAAAACACCAACCAAATAGGCCCTTAGAAATTTTTCTTAACAAAGCCCATCAAATTCTGACACTAATACCCAAAGTTCTGGGCAGGAATATTTTGATTATGACAGTACTGAGAGCAACAGAGAAAAAGAAATAGAAACAAATATGGTCTTTGATGAGCTTCTTCTCTTCATGTTGAACTGGTGTCTAGAACAACCCTATCAAAAATCAATAAATAAAAGGACCAGAAAATATTTTTCTAACCTTTCTTTATATTCTTTGATAATAAAAAATTCTACGATTGGACATACAATGAGATAGTGAACCAATAAAAAGCAGTCATTCTATTGCAAGCTAGATACTGACACCAAATGAAGATAGTGCACACAACAACAAAAAAGCCCTTTAGAAACTTAGTTCCACTTGTTCTATTTGCAAAAGAAACCTCGGCCCTTTGTGCTGATTCTAAAATATTAACCAAAAGGAAATTTGGAAATAAAAGTGAGGAAACTCCATATCAGCAATACACTGAAGTAAAATATAAATGCTACCTTTCCTTCGAGATCGTCAGTACTTAGCTGATTAAGCGCCTCTGCTTGAGATTCCATGGCCATAACTATAAGGGAAAGGAACAAAAATTATTGTCATCCATTACTACAGTAGTTGCAGATATTTTCTGAGACAACTTGAATGTAATTTCACTTGGTTTCGTTCAATGCCAAAACTTCAATAGGTGGACCTAAATTATTTTTACATAATTAAACATAAACTCCTTCTAGACTACCAAAAAACCATACAGGAGAATTCACAAAGAAGCTTATCCATTGTAATTACAAAACTTCCGCACACAAAGCTAGTCAATGACCACAACATGGACATGTGATCCAAAGGTTGATAATTAGACAAAATGAGATATTTTTTAATATCTTAAATTTGACACTCATTACTACAAAGAGTTCAGAGGACTCAATGAAATACTATACTTAAATCAACGAGGCAACTCAAATATGTTTGGCCCAAAGATCTCAACCATCCACAGCGAACAATTCTCACCTATAACAAGAAGGTAAATTAGTCCCCAAAAATTCCTTAAATTTATCTGCATAAATTCAACTCTAAATTATGCAGGATAACACTAGAGAACTCAAATTAATGCTGCTATGATTAGGTTTATGGTGCACAGAAGTTATGGAGATTGTACATTTAAAGTTCTTAGAGTAAGACTAAATGTGTAGGATTTCAAGACGAAATGGGGTTGAAATTGGCTTCGTTCTCAAAGTGAGTAGTTTCTACAGTTACCGAGAATCAGTTGCTAAGAATTCTGGATGGCAGCTACATATAGAGTTTAGAGTGTTAAACTGAAGGCTAATGGGTAGAGAAAAATGTTAGGGTTATGGAATTTTAAGGTTTTGATATAAGAAGGCTTAGAGAAATTAAGGATGGAGCGTGATTTCATAAACAAAATATGATTGGAGGGTATAAGAGGAGGATGGGGAGGAAGAAGAAGAGAGGAGAATTTTAGGAATCTCACCTATTTTTCCTTATGTTTTACTAATTATGTTTCATCACACATATGACATCACATGACAATTCAAAGCTTCTCTTTTGTACTAAAAATCAACTCTATTGAATTTAAAGAATACAAAGATATATAAAGAACACTGAACTTTCCTTGCTTGTTCTAGGATTAGGACTCTAAAATATTAAAGAAATTTTTTTTGATGACTGAGATATAACTTTAACCTACTAAAACAACATACAAAGACCCAATAACATTATTTTTGACTCAAAGGAAGATTAATAAACCGCTCCTACTGCCAATGTCCAGCATATCAAAATACCAAAACACCCTTGAATATTAAAATATAAACCAACAGCAGACTAATTGAAGCTTAACATGAGATTTGACTCAACTCAAAATTTTATCACGTAAGGCCCAACATGCATTCCATGTAAAACTCTTTATTTTGAATCCTTTTCTAACTATCATGCTCTGCATCACAATCCTTCTTTTCTAATTATCTCTCCAGACTTCTCATTTTTGTGCATAGAGCATTGCTTAAACCCCAGAGGAGAAAGGGCAATTGTGCTTGAAAGCAGAGCATCTCTAAGGCTAGCTTTACTATGAAACAATTGCAAATCGAAAGTTATTTTATGTGAGTTCCCTGTACATCTGTCTTTTTTAGTCTCTCTCCCAAATGAGATTTAATCTACTTGCGTATCTTAGTTAAGTTTGAAGGAATTCCATTGTCAAAATTCTTAAATTTTTTACATTCTAATTCATATTTTGTTATAAAATTTCAAATTAGGATTCTCAAATCTTAAGGAACATTCTAATCCATACTTTTCTACCACTTCAATGATTGGAATTCGGAACGCAATTCTTGGGTTGGAGTTTTGATTCCTTACTTCTCTTACTCTAGTTTGGAGAGCTTTTATGAGTATTACAATTCTTTGGTTCTTACTTTCGGCAATCAAAAAGTAAGTTGCACCTAACTAAACTATAACCAACACCCCCCTTTCCCCCTCCCCCCCCCCCCCCGCCCCCCCAAAAAAAAAAAAAAACCCACACACACACCAACAATCTCTTCTCTTACTGCTACAAATAAATTAACTCCATGCATTGCAAGAAACTTTAAGTGATGGAGACATTTCATCATAAGTAGTTAGCATAACTTGTGCTAGACCTAGATGCTCTCTCCAACCTTCATTACAAAAGAATAGTAGTAGTAATTAAGTATTCTCCTCTATAGCATTAATGACATGCTAAACCTCAAACCAAAAGGGACCTGTATTACTTGGTACACATAATGTAATTTTATTGGTTCATTCAGCATAGTGTTCACAGGAAATTGTAGCATAGGTGAGCCTAAGTTGCCTGTACAATAAGTTTGCCATTGAAATCTCAGCATACAGTAGAAACTACATCTTTCAGGCTACCCCGGTCATGCTATGTTTTTGTGAATTCAGGATTGAAGGTATGGGGGAACATGTGCTTGGAACCTGATTTTTTACCAAAAATAAATCTGCCATTATATTCTCCCTCTTTCCCATGGGTTTATTACCGAGGCAGAGAAACAACATATTGAATATATGAGCTGTTCTAATTTGTGTATACAGGAAACTCTCAAAATCTGTATGATGAAACATACAGTCAACTTCACTACCTCAAATATTCCAAGTGTGGTCCCCTTCAAATTCTCTCCTGAGTTTATTTGATTATGTTGTAGCTATATTCCTATTGAGAAGATGAGTGCACTAGACCATGATATTGAAGAAAATACTTCTACTGAAGTTTATGATTTTCAATACTAATTTATTTAAATGTTTTTGGCTTCAACACTATACAGGTGATTTTGATTATCTATAGAAGTGGTAAACGTATAGATCATAGTCCTAATAGCACATTGATAAGCTATATAACATCAGTAAATACATAGCGTTGACAATCACCAATAAATCCATCGACGTTTAGGATTTCAATGGTTGGAGCCTTGGAGCATGGTGTGCCGGGCAGACTTAATCTTTTCTGAAAATAAACTCTCTATAGATATTCTCCTGCTGTCCTGTGGTTACTCAGGGAGGGAAATCACATTTTGAATGTATGAGCAGTTAAGACTCTGGTTTTTATAGGACTAGCAAAAGAGCTATATGAAGTAAAAATAGTGCAATACACTACATATAATATTCAGAAAATTTCTAGATTTATGTGATTATGTTGTCAGCATACATTCTACTGAGCAATTGAGCACATACTGCCCTTGAGCCCTTCCAGTGAAGTTTATGACTCCCACTATTAATTTATTAAAAAAACTTAGAGTTTAATAATATATAAGTGATTTTCATTACCTATAACAGTGGTAAAGGTAAATGTATTGATTAACCATAGCTGTAAAAGTACATATGTGATTCAGATAAGCTATAACATTAGTATATAAATAGCACCGACAATCATTGTTAGATTCTTTATTTTTTTTTGCAAGTCATTATTAAATCTATTACCCCAACAGTTGGGAGTTTTGATTTCATATGCAGAAACCTTTAACTTTTCAACGTTCTCTTAAATATACTTCCAACATGTGCAACTCAAGTGCGCTCAGCTAATTTGATAAAAAGCAAGCATGTATCCGAACAGAATGCTTAGGAAAAGAAGAAAAAACCTAACCTTTTTCCTCCATCTTTTCAAAAGCAGAAAGAGCACTGCTTGTATTTACATTTCCCAACATCTCATTCACTTTGGTTGCAGTCCTACAGAAAAAATAAGCATTAATCAACTACTATTATGGAATAAACTATTATGCAAGCAGGAAAACTAAGGGCCCGTTTGGCATGCGCTTTTTTTTTTTTTTTCCTCGTTGGGACTCACACACACTGCCTCCATTGAGGTTTGAACCCCTGACCTCCCTTTGGGAAGTAGGAGTCTTGTACCGTTTGGCTAAAACAAAAACAGCATTTTTGTTTTAGGAGTGTTTTGGAAAAAAATTGGAAGCAAGTTTGGGAACGATGTTTTGTTGTGGAAATGTCGGAAACAGAAACATGCAAAATATGGTTTTGGGCCATGAACAGTTGTCAAAACAAGAAAAAACAACTTTTTGGTGTTTTGGTTTTGGGCCACTATTCATGAAGTGTTTTAGCATTGTGTAAAATAAAACAAGGCCACACCAAACATACTTTTGTTGCCAAAATCGACACTGTAGCAGCCCAAAAACAAAAATAGCAGAAACAAAACGCATGCCAAACTGGCCTAAGAGGATATAATTGATGGAAGTGGTCACAAACTTTGCAGACTGAGCACGTGCTCTTAGAGTATCTTTCTTTGACTTTGCCTCTTGTATCTTGCTTTCCAAAAGCTGTCAAAAGAGAAATCAAATACAGTCAAACACCAACTGTACTAGTCTGTCACTCGTATATCAACACTCCTGTCATAATTCATAAATGTAAATGAGTCATCAAATGATAAAAGGATGCTTGGAGCAATTTAAAATTTTATTGAAAAAGAGCATACAAATTCCTCACAGTTACATGGTTTCGTGCAATTTAAACTTCTAGTGAATAAGGGCATCTACGTTCCTCACAACTACAAGAAGAAATTTGATTAACCAAAGAAATACATACAATTTCATCCAATACTTCTACTAATGGAGACTCCAGTTGACCAAAATCAACACTATGAATTCATAAAAATCTTAAATAACAATGGGCGAGAAAGAAACATCATGATAGGTGTGCCATGTGTTAACAAATCATGGTGCGCCATATGTTAACAGAAAATTGCAACCAACCCGAGTATTAGAGACTAGGTTATCAACAACACTCTTTTGCTGATCAAGTTGAGTCTTCAAAGCATTTGCATTATCCTGTAAAATAGCATCAATGAAGTATAATTGGTTAGAGAAAGAGACTGACGCCAAAATCTCTGCAATCTTTCATTTCATTTCGTTCCCATCAAAGAACAATTTAGTATGATATCAATCAAGATACAGCAATTTGAAAGTTTAACCAGGTACAACTGATCAAACAGAAACACAACGGAGATTCCCTTTGTCTCCCATAACAGAGAGGGAAGTCCTGCCTATTTTTCAAATTTGTGCTGGCCACGTGGAACATGGCAAACCTTAAAAGAGGTAAGTGGAATTTTCATACAATCAATAGTACATATAAATAGTTAACATATCTACACACTTAACCAATACATATATTATTAGTGTACGTAGTTTATGTATAATAGTACAATATGTGAATAAACGTTAAATTAATAATTACAAATGCATATATACAAGATACTGGAAGGGGTTATTTCTTGGTGCAATTGTAAGAACTTCAAGTGACAGGCATGAGGATGCGAGTTCGAGTTTGAGAGCAGTCAAATAATACCAAAGGTTACATAACTCCCTAGTCTCTCTCCAGCACGCTGCGTAGGCGCGACTTACACTGGGTAATATCCGTTTCTTATATATATGTTTTTGAAAATTTTTACACCTTTATTTCACAGACGCTCTCACGATACTCAGGTGAAGGGTAATTTATAATTTAGGATTCTCATGCAGTAGCTCCCTTTGCAACTCTCACCCCCGCTCTGTGTTTTGGTTAACGTACTTATATAAATATATGTATATCCCTGATTCATAAATTTCAAGTAGTCAAACTATACATACACACACACATATCAATTTTTCTTAATACATCTTGTGCTGAACAAGATTGAAATTGTAAATGACTCCTTGTGCAAATTTAATGCTATGTTTGGTCAGAGGGAGGGATTGAGGAGGGATGGATGAGAGAGTGGATAAAACAACTTTTTTGTGTTTGGTTGGAGGGAAGGGAAAAGAGGGAGGAAGTAAGGAGGGATGAAGCATCCCTCCTTTCTTTGTATTTTTCTATCTGCCCAAAATTGGGGGGAGGAGGAGGAGAGAGAAAGAAATAAAATTAACAAAAACATGTATTTTTCATTTCTAACCTTCCTATAAACTTGGAATGGATATATAATTTTTATAATTTTAAATAATGAGGGTATATTGGTAAAAAGAATATAAAAACCCTCTTTTCCTTCCTTCCAACCAAACAAAAATAATGCACCACCCCATCCATCCTTTCTACAATCCATTCCATCCAACCAACCAAAATTTGAGGAAGACATGTTCCCTTCCTTAGAGATGCCTCATCCATCCATTCTCCTCTCCCTTCCATCTATTTTTCCATCCCTCCAACCAAATGGAGCATAAGGTTCTGTAATTTCGTTCGTTCTCTAAAAGAGATGTTATATTTCGACTTGGAAGACTTGTTCACGAGGGGGAAAATTTCCAAATTATAAATATAATTCAACAACAACTAAATGATGATGGTGTTCATATGGGCTACAAACAAATTTAAAGACATGCTGTTTTAGCTATTTATCAGTTTCATAGACTTAAAAGTCATCTGAAGAAGAATTAGGAAAGTAGGAAATAAGTAAGCAAAATAATTATCACGAGAATTTGTCAAACATTTTATCAGATATTATATTTGCAAGCTTGAGAAAATTTAGTAACAGCTACTCGAGCAATTTCCTGAAGAAAAAGAGTACTTACTGCATAAGATTTACGGCGTTTAAGTGCTTCACGAGCAAGATCCTCGTCTCCTTTCCCAAGAGCAAGTTGTGCTCTTCGATACCTATCATCAAATTAAATGATGAGCCAAATAGTTCCCAAGAGCAATAACTCTAAAGCAATTAATGTAAGGGTACCTTAGAATATTACCAATCTTCAGAAGCTTGTTGTGCGGCTTTACATTTGTTTTCCAATTGTTTCTGTGATGCCAGAACCTTCAGAAAAGAGGAAATGTGTAAATAGTAATAATTCACTTCCCTCTCCTCCATCTCTTTATGCCGTAAAGTTCCAACATTTTAGTTTTCTAATTTACCATGGACAGAAGTAATATATTAAAAAATGGAAGCACAAACAAAGAGAGACTTAGTTGTATCTGAAAAGGATGAATAAGAAAGAAAGCAAATGGAAAAGACACATACTTGTGCAGTAGCCTGACGCATCTTTATTAAATCATCATTCATTTCGAGCACAGTTTGTTCTAAGATCTTCTCTGGGTCTTCAAATGTACTTATAAGTGCATTTGCATATGACTACACTTATTAGAGATGGAACCAAAAAAACATATTTTAGTTGTGTGTAACTCAAGAAGATTGAAGCCAAAAGTGCCACACTTAAACTAAAGCATGAAAATTTCTAAGTAACCTTGACAACTCTAGCAAAACGATCAAAAAGGTTCATCCGAACACCAAGAGCACCCCCACCATGACTATTACATCTGGATCTATTGGAATGAGCTAATCGTTGTCGTGCAACTTTAAGACCAGCCACTGCAAGAAAAGATGTATGGATTCTAAGAGAAGGCATTAAACAGTAAGTTAAGAAAAGAAAATTTTTGAGTGTGGAATAAGATGTCAATCAAACAAAAATGTGAACAGGAATTGCAAAAAAGAGGAATGACAGGATTTCAGGTTGTTCCAATTATACAAGATTATGCTTCTATCAACTGAATAACTAATATGCACGTTAAGGGTAAACCACCAGTTTTGCAACAAAGGTTTACTGTCTTAAAAAGAAAATATCATCTTCAGATGGCATTACAGATCAATCAAAGCATGATCAACTTTATTTATTTACTTATAAGACCACTTCATCCAATAGTTTAGCAGGTTCAAGTAGGTTTTGACTAAGTAAATGCTTACAGCAAACCCCATCCACTCATGAACTAGAAGTGAATTAGCCAAAGGACCAAAATAAACTATAAGTAATTGATAATTATGAACTTGTCATTCGTCAAATCAATAATTTTTGATACACTCATTTGATTACAAATTTATTATGAACTTGTCATTAAATCAATAATTTTTTAATACACTCATTTAACAATTAATTTCTTTAGTTTTTTTTTCAAACTTTATTGTGTTGTTCAACTCTTCACTAGAATATTTCCAAATATCATCTCCCTAAGACTCCTGTGGACAAGGCTTTGCAAAGTAATTTGGCTTATTAAGTGTTGTCAAATACTATATAGCTAAATCAACGATTAAATAAGATGATTTATCTAAGCATGTAGTAATAGAAGAGGTAATTTTTACAAGGACCTAACTTTTAACTGTATTATCCACAAAGTTAGTGCTCTAAAACTTTAAACAATGCAAAACCGCTTGGCAACTCGAGTTATTATTATACTAAAAAAAATTCATCTTGCATTTAAAATGATTTGATTAATGTAATTTTTCATTTTGCATATGCAATTCTACAAATGCAAAATAAAACTTACATTCCACAAATGAGCTTAATAACCTCAAAACAGTTCTTATAAGTCAAGACAATAATTAACCATTCTCTATATGATGGAGGCTAGTGCATGATCCACTTTTTTGGCTGAGTGACAGAAAGTAGGTTCTACATCAGCTCAACTGTGCCAGAGTCTAAAGGGATTTACTGAAACCTACATGTCCCTGAAATTCAGTCTTTGCCAAAAGCACACATCAAATGACCAATCATATACTTTTAAACTCGATCGAGAATTAATACACCTAATTTTTTCTGATCAGTGTCAGCATACTTGTATTAACCGATAAAATCCCCCAAGGCTGAATTGGCCGCACAGAATTGGGTTTGATTTATATTTTCGTTCTATAGAATTTAAAACTTTGTTTTAATGTAAATGTGTGTTTGTGGTATAGAAATTAAGTTTCGTGCACCAAAAGACAATATAAATTCACACTTGCTACACTAATATTCTAACCAGCAGCCCATAAACACAATATCAACTATGAACAATATATAACAAATCGTATACATTATAAAAAGTTCATCAATTCAGAATTTCGAACAACATATTACAAAAACCCATATTCTTAATTCATAATAGCTACTTAAATTATTGTTCACATTCAACATAAATTAAAGAGAAAATTGTCCTCTATAATTAACCGAATTTACAGCTGATTGAAGAATTAAAAATTCAACTAATTGTATCAGAAACACATTGTCATTGATTAAATATCAACATAAGGTGATCACAAAAGACCCATAAAGAAATATTGTAAGAATTAAAAGGGTATGTATGTGTGTGTGTGTATATAAACCCACAAATTACTACCTCCATCACCAAAGAAAGAGGCTTTGAGAGGTGGTGTCCTGACGATAACGAGCCTGTTAGAAGATGGGACCTGTAATGAAGCAGATGGTGTTGAAGCCATGCCTAATCCAGTAATGGGTGCTCTCAGTGTCATCTTCTTCTTAGTCTGAACCAACCCAAGCCTGTACAAGGATTCGAGAAACAGCAACTGCAGAAGGGTGCCAATCCTAGAGATAGAGCATTTTAGAGAGAGAGAGAGAGTAGGTACGAGTCTTTTGTGCAAAGGTCCGTGGTGTTTGTTGTCACTCTTTTTTGCTTCCCGTTTGTGGTGACCGGTGAAAGACGATTATAAGAGATTTTCTTATTTATTTATTTACTATTATTTTGTATTTTGGTTTTATTCATTTTTATTAAAAAAAAAAAAAAAAAAAAAAAAACAACTAATATTAAAACAAATTTCATGCCAAATACTCTCAATAGCTTTACAAAATCTAATGGAAACAGTCTTTTGTTTTGTTCAAAGTTACCATTATACCCTTTGTTATTTTAGTAAATAATCATTTTCTATCTTTTCATTTTGAAAGACAATTTTAAAAATTTTTGCATCATCATGCAAAAGGGGTGGTATGGATTAGGAATTAGAATTGTTATCTATATGAAATTTAGTTGAAAAGGTTTGTAGCAAAAGTTGTATATTATGAATTTACTATAATAATTACATCTCGATTAAAGGGTTGTTCAAGTTTGCCTATTTAGGAATTTAAAGCAATTACACCGCAATTATACTAATGATAAGAAAATTAAACTAAGGAGATAGCACAATCCATAAAGAAATAAGCATAATCCATCAAATAAACCACAAGAGTAATCAATTAAAACTAAGGAGATAGCACAATTCATAAAGAAATAAGCATAATACATCAAATAAACCACAAGAGTACCCAATTAAGCACTATCCATGCTTTGACCATCACTAAATTTACAATTCCAACTCACATAGACATGCATTAAACTCATAAAATCCAGTGATAAGCGCATGACCATTCATTCTAACATACATAGACATATAAATAGAATTAAAAGATTAATTGGAAGCATTAATCTATACAAATCATGTAAAAACACAAAATCTATATATAATCATAGGTCAAAACAATATTTACAACGTAAATCCCCAAAAATTACAAAATACTGAGTTTAGGAAGTAAGCCTAAGGGCTATCTCTAGCCCCAAGAGAAGATCTAGCCACTCATAGTTGTTGTCATCCAACCCTCAAGGGCTTTCTTCAATGTAGACATTCTCTTCTTCCTCTTTGCTTTGCTCCAAAAACCCTAATCTAGTTAGAGAAAACTATCTATTCGAATACAAAAATGTCACCCAATTTCTGACTTGGAGACCACTCAAGGGAGCTAGGATGTAAATGCAATTGAACCAAATGTCTTTTTGGCACTTATCAAAAAAAAAGTTGGACCTTTTGGCATAGTGATATCTCCTCTACCTCCCAAGATGGATGGTGATGATTTGAGTCTCCAAAGAAGCAAAGTGGGTGTGTGAATTTCTTATCAATGATATAAAAAAAATTCCACCCTCAATACATCTCAATTAATTTATATTAAATTCGGTATTCCAAATGTATTGTGCCAAATTCCGTAGGGATAGTATAATGATAAAAACTCTCCTCACATTTTCGAGCCCAGCGGTGAATTATGGGGTGTAGTCTATGTGGAGTGTTCTAAGTGAATTATGGGGTGTAATCTATGTGGAGTGTTCTAAGAGACGTGACACCGCCATTATTAAAAAATAAATAAATCATTTTCTCTACAACCTTGAAAATGGAAAGAATTCAAAATCTTTAAAATTGATCCTTTCTTTGGGGTCGGTCCATCATTTTACTCCGAGTCCTATTTCTTAGGCTTAGATGAAGCCCATATTAAAAATTCTGTTTAAATGAAGGGTTATCAAACCATACACGAGTAATGACGTGACACTTGGATTTCACTTTAAAATTGTCGGAGATAAACAAGCTTTAGAGATGACCACCAATCCAACATCCCTAGTTTGAACTTAAATTTTGTCACTTTCATTCCCGCAACATTTACATGGATTGAACTCCTCTTTTGCACACTTCACTCCGCCTAATTTTTTGTTACTATATGGAATGAGCAAGGCCAATGCAAATGTAGAAAAGTAAAAGACGAACATCATTTCCCTTGATCAAAACCATCTAAGCACGCAATACTAGAATTTGAGGCCAAGTTCAAGTTCTCTCCAAGTTCGGTTCACATTACCTTTGCTCTAGTTCTACCATTGCTCACAAACAGTCCAGAGGAATTAATTACCCACAAATCCTTAGAATCACAGTTACAGTGCAATTCAAACAGGTGATGATGATCAAAGAGCCTTGTGTGTACATTACTAAAAGGTCCAAAAAAGGCTCTTGCATCACTTACCCATAAAGGTAAATTTCAGACAACACAAAACCAATCTCTTCAAACACAATACCAGTGAACATCTTCATAGCGGTTCTTTCCACCATTACAGGAGCCATATTAATTTTCAAATAAAGCACACTTATCGTCTTCTCCCCTAGAAAAATTCTAGCATCGACCAAGTCAAGAACACATTTCCCAGGTTCAGAGCCACTCAGCTGCACTCCCTGGCCAACTAGTATCGGTCGTGACGCCGACGCAGCAACTCAGCTGCACTCCCTAGCCAGCTAGTATCGGTCGTGATGCCTGATGAACAATGCAGATCATAGAAGAATCAAAATCTGATCAGAAACACAAATATATCACTCCAGGATGGATATTAATTGTAGCTTGAATGCCAAAAGAAGTTGGATCAGAACAAGTTCCATTAGGTGACATTTCAACATAAAGCATCAAGTATTCAACAACAAAACTAATAAATAGGGACAGGAAAACAACGAGAAACCAGGTGTGAGATTTTCAGATGTTTAAAGTGGTGGAAGCTGTTCCCAGTGCTAAAAACTCCTGCTTCATATCTCCAATTACACTAATAAAAAAAAGGTGGTTTGCCCAATACCAGATATACCCACTGCCTGAGATTGATCTACAACATTGTTCCGATTATTTGTCATTTCTTGATTTTTTTTTTGAAAAAAAATAAACAAATTGTCCTTAAGATGGAAATGAATCAAAATTGGAAGGCTTTCATTTTCAGAAATACGGTCCTCAAAGTTATACAACAACAAATATATAAGCAAATAAAAGAAACACAATTACATGAAGCATCACCTGTGGTGATCATAATCCCTGGAACGCTCCCTTGACCGTGAGCGCGATCTCCTGTGACTTCTCGAATCATAGCTGCGGGATCTTTCTCTCTCTCTGTCACGTTCCCTATCATACCCACGATCACGGTCGTAATACCTGTCACGATCTCTGCTCCTACGGTCATAATCCCTCACCCTTTCACGGCTATCTCCTCGATCTCGATCCCTGCTGGCTTCTCTGTCACGGTCTCGGCTTCTCTCCTTTGATCTTCACAGTGAAAAGAATTATGTAGAAAAAAAAAGGCAACCAGAGCAACACCAGAGATGGAGCGAATAAATAAAAATACCATTCGACATTTACAAAACACCTACCTCCCCCCTCCCAAACCCAAAATAAACAAAAGAAAAAGGAAAAAAACAAAATTACAAGGAAAGAAAGTAACATTAAAAATCAGATTACCTTCTATCATCTTCATACGCCTTCCTTTTCTTGTTTTTTTCTTCCTGACATCAATTGCCAAACAAGTTAGAAATCTACCTAGTCAGCCTTATGGCAACAAGCAGAGTTAACAACATGAACATGCATCTTCCCGCCAACCCCGCAACCCAAAAAAAAATTGTTGTAAATGATGCACGCATGCTTACCCACAAACAAATGATGAAACTCAGAATTTACCAATGTTATTTCTTTTGTTGGCAAGAAACACACACACACCCCCACTTTTTGCCCCTACGGGGACTCTACTTTGGAAGACGAGTTAGTACCACTAGGCTACAGGGCCCTTGGTCAATGTTATTTCTTTCATAATTCCCAAAACAACGCAGGAAAAGAAAAGGACACAAACATTACATGAGGAAGAAATATAATCCGGATCAACATGGCAAGACTAGATTAATATTCAAGTGAAAGAGAACCCATATTTCGCCCATGACATTTTTTGTTCTTTTTTTTCCCTGAATGTCATTTCTTTTTTTTCCAAAGAGCAATCTAAAACACTAATTATTTGCCCAGTAGTTTCCTTTCTTCAGTCCCTCTAAATTAAGTTGCTAAAATAGCCTTTTAGTGGAACAAAAACAAGAGGGTTGCGAAAGTGGCATAAAACAGAAGTCATGCATTGCAATTTCAAAAAATAGCTCCAATCAACCATGTTTTGTCCCCACATACCAATTCACTTAATTTAAGATTAGATGGATCCTTTATGCTGCCTGCCACAAGAAGTTCTCAAAATAAAATCTGAAGGACCTTCAGAGTTCTCAAAAGGTCAAGAGAAGTGAAATATGAAGATGGCACAAACCAGGCATGCCTAAAAGATGCCCAAGTAAAGGCAAGAGATAGTCAACCCCACATGGACTGAGCTCATGGCACCCACATGAGTAAAGCAGAGTGCTAATATCATGAAAGAAATGGGTGCATAAGGATGTTGTGCTCAGCCTGGAATACAATCATGAAGTTGAAAGTACCAGAGATTCCTAGAGGCATACCATCAGAAAAAGGTCCTTGACCGATTGGGTAGATCAAGAAAACAGCAGTAGCAGCTGCAACAGGAGCTGAATATGCAACAGCAATCCAAGGGCGCATACCCAGACGGAAACTACGTTCCCACTCACAACCCATGTAACAAGCTACACCAAGTAAGGGAGGCTTGGGTTGTGACAAGGTACCCATATCATGCAGCTTTTACAGAGACCAATAATTAGGTTTTGATTGTTCTCTTATAAAGTTGGATGCTTAGTTCACGCCAAGTGACAGCATTCAGCAAGTACAATCACTTCAAATTGGTCAGACAAATGGAGCCCATACAAGCTGAGCAGCAGATTGCTCAAGCTCAGTTTTTTGCTAAAGGATATATAAAATCAAGGCCAAGGCTAATCAAGTCCACCAAAAAAGCATGAAGCCTGGAGTTATAACCAACCTAAGTTCTACCTCTATTTCAGTTCTAATTCATACTTGGAGTCTACCAAGAGATGGAAATGGTTAAATTCCATCCATTTCATTTTCCTTAAGCGTGATCACATGATAAGCAAATTGTGTTTCTTCTCTAATAGTTCCAATATGAAATACAGATTCTTTTGAACCACATTTCCAATAGTTTACACAGTTAAGAAGAAGAGGAGCAGATTACTTCACTTTATCTCTTTTCTGGGGAACCTCAATATAAGTCCATGTCAAAATAAAAAGAATTAATATACGCAAACACTCTTCTCAGAGGTTAGAAAAACTCAGAGAGGCATATTAACTGAAAATCTCTACAGAAGAAAGTGAAACATTATACAGCACCTGAATCATCAGAGTACCAACTTAAGTACATAACAAATACATGATAGCACAGACAAACATGCAACTCCCAGTTTAGAACAACAGCAATACTTAGAAGAAAGTTGCTTTTTCTAAAGGATTGCTTTAAAAGAAATAAAAAGTACTTATGATGCCTACTTTATACGAAAATAGAGGAGGAATTAAATGTTCAAACATATACATAAACGGCAAAAAGGACAAAGATGCCAGATGTAAGGCAAACCAGACGAGGTTTCAGAAGCATTTTGCAATTATGGAGTCACACCCTTTTAACTAGTATTAACATGTAATTACTTTCACTGAATTAAGAAATATAAGTCAACTGTAGGACAATTGACAATCTTACCTGAAGGTCAGCTAACTTTTCACGGATTTGCATATATCCCAAATGAAGCTTTCCTCCAAAGTGATCTGCTAAACGGCGATCACTGAAAACCACATTTAAAGTAGCAAAAAAAAATGAAAATAGCTCCACCACTAAAAATATTAAAAACCTTCAAAAGACGGAAAAATATAATACAGTTGCCCCGTAACGTTCAGCTACTAATAGCATGATCTATAAGCATAAAACAGAAAAAGACGCACATTCTTTAGCTGCAAAAGTTTATCCTCGTAAAACTGGGCCAAAGAGCCTGCTGGTGACAAGGAGGTATAATTGCCAGGTCAAAAGCTGAAGTACTTGAAACCCTAAGCACAAGTACTTGTCCTTCCTTAAAAAAGCGTACAATATATATGTGCAAAGAATAAGGAAGGAGAAAGAAAAATTACCTGTCATAAACGCTCAAAAATGCTCCACAAATGTCACAGACTCGTAGCTTCTGATCAGTCTGAAATCACAGGAATTATAACATGAGAAATGAGAAAAGCTGTATATGTGTTGCACCTGTCAAGCCCATAATTTTTTAAGTTCAAACAACTCTTACCTAGAGAATCACTCTCATTGAAAACTACTCGTCAACAGATTGAAAATATATATAAACATATACACAGTGCTTGAGTAGAAAGTTTTTAACTTCATAAAAACACTGTTTTTATAGAAACCTCTAAAATGACCACCTTGCAAATTGTTTCAAAAGAATTTATATGTGAGCTTTAGACATTGTTAATCAAAACCCTCATAGTGACAGTGACTACAAGCATATAAATTTCATCATCTCGCTAACAATAATTATTAAGTGTTAGAAAAATAAAAAAAAATTCCCTTTCCACAGATAATGGCAAGAAGATTAGAAGCAGCATGGGGGAAAACTCACAATCCGCACGTCAGCAGCAGTGTATTTGGAGGAATCCAAAGTAGGTTCCTGCCTGGGAGGTAGCTGGGAAAAGAGGAAATGCCAAAGTTAAGTGTGCATCAAGAGGAGCAAATTTTCTTATCTTATTAAAAGAGGGAAGAAATAAATAAATAAATTTCAGGAGCACGACTAATGATGAAATAAGCAGCCACAAAGAACTCATGAACTTAAGATGTACGGATTTGCAAATGATATAACAAAAATATACTTAAAAAGAATCAAATTCAAAACCTTCTTAAGTGCTTCAGCCTCTTCCAAAGCTTTCTGAGCTTCATCAATCAGTCCTTGCTCACCTGAAGAACAAACAAAACATTAAGAATCATACACAAACCCAACATTACATTCAAGCAAAAAAGGCAAAGGAATAACATATAGAACCTATAATGTTACTATGCTGCTAATTTAATTGTGAACACAAATTTTTGGATTTAATCCTAAGAGACCAAAATTCTGCTAGCAAAATTTTGTTTATGATATCTTGTACTTTAAGTCATAAAAACTCCGCCTGTGATTCTTTACACTGCCGATCCCAAACCCAGATAAAGGAGGCATCGTAAAACTGTCATGACCAATATGAACATGAATCCTATGAATAGACAAGTAAATGCTAGGGCATTCCCCTTGAGCAACGTGTTGCAACAGAATTAAAATAGTTTAAGACAAGTAGAAATAAAACTGAATACATCGAGTGTAACTTTGGTAAATCTATAAATACAAATGAGGTAGTGAGGATTAAGAATCAAGACGACCAAAAATGAACATTTTCCTTATTTAGGCTCAATTATTCATAAGGGTAAAATGCAAAAATAACCCCTGCACTATGGACCAATTAGCAACCCCCCCAAACTTCAAAAGTCGCAATATAACCCTGAACTATACATTTTTGTTGCAGATAGCCCATCCGGCGACCGGCCGGTTGAATGTCACCGTTAAAATCGTCAGGAGCAGTCACGTGATCACACAATATATATTTAATGGTCATAATGCCCTTATGAGACAGTATTACCCCTTATTGTGACCATTACACCCAAACACACCCTTAGTTTTATGTTACACCCAATTACCCAAACACAACCTTATCACTTCATATACATATAGTTACAAGCACTGTTCATCTTCTTTTTCGGACTAAAAGAAAAATAAAAAATTCTTGTTGAGCAAACCTCTCTCCCTCCCTCCCTCTATCTCTCTGTGTGTGTGTATCTATGCTTGTCCGGAGAATTGAAGATTTCCACAGGAAACATTTGCAGGAGAAAAAATTGAATCAACAAGAAGTTCGAATGAAATAAAGGGTTTGAAACCCAAACTAGACCCTCACTACTCCTCTCCGTCAACGCCCTCACACTCCTCGTCGGAACCCTAAGTTAGCCGTCAACACACCCCCCTTTTCATCTTCACATTCGTCGCCGAATTGATGGTTCAGATTGAGACCCAATTGCTTGTTTCGGCGAACCCGAATCGAGAGCATGGTCTCGTCGCCGAATTGATGTTCAGATTGAGACTCAGCGTTCATCAGATTGCCGATGTGCTTCCGTGCATGGTCGACGTGAATCGCGCGTCCTCTTTCCTCACTCTGTGTGTGTGTGTGTGTGTGTGTGTGTGTGTGTGTGTGTCACTCATATCCCAGCATATCCTATCTTAATCTCACTTTCCTCGCCAATTTTTGCATCAACTATCACAAATTTGGGGGGTTTTGCCCAAGGAAGATATTGCTGAGATTTTTCACACACAAAAAAAATTGTTGCTTCTTCATTATGGCGTTGTCAATGAGGAAGCAGGAGTTGGTGTAATAGTTTGTTTTGATTGATGCAAAAAAATAAATAATAAAATAAATTATGCCACGTGTCACACTTCCGTTGGTTGGTCGGATTTCACTAGCCACGTCAGCAGTTTAAGAGGCTAAAGACTAAAATTACATCATTTTATAGTAAGGGTGAAATGGTCTTTTGCCTTTTCTGGTGACCTGCTGGGCTAAATTGCAACAAAATCATGTAGTTCGCTGGGGTGGTTACTTGCAAAACCCCAATAGTTAAGGGGGATTTCTTGCATTTTACCCTTATTCATAATGAAGAGGAAACTGGAGACGATGTTAACCATATAATAAAAGCGGAATGGGATAAATGGAGAAGTGCATCTAGTATATTGTGTGACAGGTGTATTCCCTTGCGATTGAAAGGGAAGTTCTATCAAATAGCTATTAGACCAACCATACTTTATAGGTAAAAACATTGGCAACTAGGAAACAACACATGCATAAAGTGACTGGCGGAAATGCAAATGTTGAGATGGATGTGTGGTAAGAATAAAAAAGATAGAATTAGAAATGAGAGAAGGTTGGAGTAGCACAAATTGGTGATAAAATGCAAGAAAATCGATTAAGATGATTTGGTCATGTGCAAAGAAGAACTTTAAGTGCACCAGTTAGGAAGATTGAGTGATTGACATCGTCCACATTGAGGGTAATACTAGGAAAGAGGAAGACCAAAGTTAACATGAGTAGAGCTAGTAAGGAAGGATATATATGACCAAAGATATGGCCTTAAAAAAAGCAGAATGGAAAAATAGGATTCATGTAGCCAGCTAGTTGGGAAAAAGGCTTCTTGTTAATATTCTAATAATTCCAAATATCTGTTGGATATAGACTGTAGATATAATATATTGAGTGCTAATATGGAGTCCTAGACTCCTAGTTGATCAAGAATAATCCATATTATAGTAGTCAAAGTTCTTTTCTTTTCTTTCTTTTTTGGCTCATCTTCTTAGTTGTCCAATTCAAGTCTTCTACGAGACCAATACAGCTTCAACCGGTATTAGTAAAACATGTTATTTCTTAGATTCGATAACAAAGAGTGTTAATTTGTTCCAAACTCTTGTCACCTATATACAATTGACCTGTGCCCATCCACAAACAAGAGAAAAGAAAACAATGAAGAACAAGTAAGATTAACATATAGAAAGAAGCAGTAAATCAACGTGTACGAGTCATACGACACTTCGTGAGCCATCGTGATTATAGCTTAAGAAAATCAGCAGTCACTCCAATTTAAAACCTTCTAAAGGTTGACCTTAATTTATTGTTGTTTACGTAATCAAGTTTAGCAGCAATCTAGAAAGGTTTTTTCAGATTTTTGTTGTTGTGAGATCTAAAATCAAGAGTTCAGTTCGTAAAGATTCAACGACGAGTTTCACTAATGAAGATTTGGGATAGAGAGGGATAGTTTGTGGGAGAGAGTCATCCTTTGCAAGTTTGGGGAATCCACAGGTGGTTGGCGCTTCCCAGGGGTGATGTCACCGTCTAGGATGGGTCTTTTTAAATTCATCCAGAGAGGTTGGGAAGAGTTTCCAAGTACATTCACTTCAGAGTGAGGAACAGGAGACAAGATCTTTTTTTTTTCTTTTGGGGGGGTGGGGGGTGACAGACAGGTCACTGGAGGGGGTTTTCCCTTGATAGCAGGAGATTGATTTGGGATGTGTAGTTCGGGAGGCCATTGCAAGATTGGGAGATGGATTTATTGGCAGAGTGTGTGTGGAGAGGGGATGGATGAGTGGTCCAGGCTAGGCTCTGGTCACAGGAGGTTCGAGGTGCAATCTTTCAACAGCAGATTGTGGAATGCTTAGGGGCCTCCTTTTCCATGGAAGGCAATCTGGTGCATCAATGCCCCCCCATAAAGGTGGCTTTCTTTGGTGGACAACAACTTTCGAATTTTTTTTTTTTGACTATCGACAACCTAAGGAAAAGGCGCCAGATCACCGTTAACTGGTGTTGTATGTCCAAAAGGGATGAGGAGTTGATGGGTCTTCTTCTTTTGCATTGACCTGTGGTAAGAGATGGTTGGTCCATGCTAGGTACCATTTTTGGGATTTTAATGGCTCATGCCGACTTCTGCAAAAAGCATGCTCGAGGTTTAGTGAGGTTGCTCGGTGGGATCTCAAGCTAGAGATGCTTGGGGAGCCACCCCTTTGTTCTTGTGGTAGCCCTTGTTGAAAGAAAGAATAGGGACGTCATCGAATTGGAGAAGTCTCCTAGTGGATTGTTGAAATTCTATGTACAAAGTCCTTTATTTTTGTGAATTAATGGGAGAAATTGTAAATCTACAGAGAATCTATTGTCTTTTGTGGATCGTTTGAGGATATAGGTTTTTGCTCTATGCTTTGGAATTTGGGATGCTCTCCCCTTTTGTATACGGGATGCTCTACCCTTTTGTGAGCTTCCAATAAATATTACTTACGAAGAAAGGAAAAAAAAAAAAAAAAGTAAAACATGTACGTATGTACATTATACTCACATTTAAGATACATGTGCATAATAGATTGTCACATTTACATTAAAACAAATATAAAAATATAGTTGTCTATTTTAATTATACAAATAGAGTACAGCCAACATAGAAACTCATTATGCATATATTTTGCATTCTTTTTCCATGCTATGAAAATGATGACCAAACAGAGTGACACAAATAATAATAATAACAACAACAACAACAATATAAAAAAAATGGTTCATCACACAAGATATATTTCAACAACTAAAAATAAAAATATATTGCACAAATCTCCATTTTCACATCGTTCCACAGTACTAGTGACGACAAGATACTCATAATTGCACAAGTATACAAGGAACGGAAATCTAACAACAAAAATATCATCAGCAATGCAAAATCAGATTCTACTTTACAAATAGGAAAAGAAGGTAATAGAGGCGTGCATCTAGCATGGAGAAGGCTTCACGTGCTATTTTACAAAAATAAAAATAAAACAAGTTCAAGAAATGTCACAAATTTGAAAAGTGGCAAGGGTGAGCATCTGGCATATAAAGGGATTGTCAAAGTCATACCAAGATCTTCTGCTTTCTTGAGCTTTTCATTTATCATTTCCTGTATGCGAGGATCAGGAGTAACTGCAGGTAAAGGCGCCAACGGTGGAGGATTTTGAAGGGGCTGAGGTAAAGATGCTCGATCTTTGTTGAAAGCATCCAAAAGAAGCGTCGACTGCCATAGAGATAAAAATAAAATTTAATTAAAAAAACATTTACCACATGCACAAGTGCCAAAACATTGTTCGAGAAAATAATAACATGAATAATGTTGAGATAAAAATTTTATGATAGTCCAACAGTGTAAAGTCAAGTCTCAAGGAAGCTGCTAGCTACCTGTTTGTCAGCTCTTTTTGTTCTGAGTTCTTCCACCACTTCCAAAGCTCGAATCTTCATATCTGTCTTGCCTTCTAGATCTGCAAAATTAAGTTTTTCTTATAATACTCTTCACTAAATTCATATCAGCTACCACTGCTCACTCACGTGAAAGATGTTATTGGAAGCATACATCAGGCAAGCCAAAAAAGTAATAATACATAAATTATAACAGGAAATTCAACTAAAAATACAACTTATCAATTAAAACTTCCGATGGCTTCCACGTCTAAAGGTGTACGTTGTTCCACGCACATTTCCCCACTTGAATAGAAACCACCATGATCAAGATGCAACAACATAAAACAGATTGTTGAAGATCAAAACAAAAGAAATTGAACATTTGAAGAATGATCAGTTGCTATTAATACACCAAGTAGGAAGAATGCAATTTGAACCAAAAGATGTGAAGGAAGATAAGAATTTAGAAGAAACTTTTAAAAGAACAAGGCCAGAGAAAAAAAAAGGCTTGCTACTACATAAAGAACTTACCATATTGATCAGCTTCCTTCAATTTCTCCTTGATCTGCTTTGACAACTCAAGAACCTCAGGCGTCTGCAATTTAAATGAATCAATAAGTCATCACAAAAACCAAAAGAGAGGATAGGGGAAAGCACAATTACAATAAACGAAGGCTAAAAGAATGTGGCCTGGATACTCAAGCATCAGAGTATCACCTGGGTAACCTCAGACACAGAAATTGCAATAGCCGCTTTAGCATCCTCTTCATCAAGACGCTTTAGAGCTCTAGCAATTTTCCTATCACACTCAACAATAAGCCTATCTATAACATCCTCCAATTCCCTATCATAATTATCAACACCTTTTGCTTTAGCTTCTTCATATCTGGAAAGAGTTAAAGTAACATGGGAAGAAATGCTGATTTCAAAACATGTGCCAATCCATAAGATCAGAATTCATCAACTAGGAATAGATGTGAATATAACTAGGAGCTCAAAAAGAAATGACCTTAAATAACAGTCATCGTTGAAACCTACAAAGAGGGTTAATTAGGCTCTAACAAATGAAATCAGAAAAATGTCTAAAACAAACACTAAAAGTACGAAACCACATCAATTATGACTACACCTCACCAATATTCCAAAGCTTCCACAATGAGGTTTTATACATTAACTACTCAAGTCCAAATATTGCTATTATTTTTCCATATTTTCTTTGTTACTTATTAGGCAACAAGTCATAAATACTTTCTTTAACATTTTCAAAGAGTTCCTCATCTAGAATGATGAATCGGATTATGTGGTAACAAAGCAGTGTAATAGTTCCATAACCTCACACTAACCAAAACATGTCTGCCACATTACAATTAGTCACATGAATAATAAATGATTTTCTCAATTAAATAATACTTCTATTGTGGGCCAAGAAAAATGTTTCTTGGTATTGAAATGAAGCATCTATGATGGAATCAGCCTTCCAATCATAATTGTGATAAGTTGCCAAGGACCTATTTGCTTTCACAGACCCAAGCAACTAGGTTCCCTTCCAGAACAAGTAACTAAAGTACGGTAACAATTCACACGGCATGCACATGACCTTTGGCTTTGTTTTCATTTTTCTCCCTTTTCTTATCAGGAAGGGGTTACTTTTTTTTTATATATATGTAAAAATGTATTAGAAAGCGTTCAAAAGGGGAACGCGTCCCAAGAGCTGTACAAAAACCAAAAAAGAGAAAGGGGAAGTCCTATGGACCCAAAGAACCCAAAAAGTCCACGATTTCATCTAAAGATGTACAATTTCTACCCAAACCCCAACTGAAAAGAGAACAAATAATAGAAAACTTCAACACCCCAATGGAGGATTCCTCCCTATCAAAAGATCTTCCATTACACTCACACCCATGTCCGAGTGTCCAACTAGGACTTGACCCAGCACTCCTACTTTGGTGGTGATAGTATGTACCACTCCAGTTATCAGCTGTTGATCACCTCACTTCAAATAATCACTTGACTACCTGATATCAACCAATATTGACGGACATGTACTGACTTCATCAATGAACAACTAGAGTTGTGTGCAGCATAAATGAAGCTGGGTTAAATGCACTTGTAGATAATTGAATTGGACAAATACCGTAAATAGTTTTTGGAAAAATAATCTATATGACAATCTATGTTACATGGACTAGGGTACGGGTATGTATTCATGTGTCGGACGTGTCAAATCTCTAAACAGAAGGTCACGCGAACACTGCTAAATATTCATTTTATTTAATTAGTTTATTTTATTTTCTAATATTTTTATCAAATATGGCTTTTCACTCATTCTAAAGTAATAATGCAATATAATTGAATGATTGGTTACGCTTTTTAAGTAGAAATCCAACCAAAAGTGTCGGACACATATCTCATACCCATGTTGAGCAATGTGTCTGACACGGGTACTTCACTACTTTCGAAGAGTCCGTGTAAACATATACAATAAGTTAAAAACAAAAAAGCAAAACTTAAATTAGAATTTCTACCGGATGAGTATAATCGACAAAACATGGTGAGGTTGCAAAAACCAATTCCAGCACCTACTCGCTTTGACAACCTTCTGATTGCCACTAAATAAATAAATAAATTTAAATCCAAAGTCATCTAAAAACATATAAAAAGAATTTTTACCCAAAAAATCATTCTAACATATAAATGTTGATTCTTTAGTAATTACTCCTTTTATAGTTTTTTCTTTTTCTGTCTCTGTGTGTGTGGTGTGGGGGGGTGGGGAGGGGCGTGTGTTTGGGGAGGGGAGAGAAAAAGAAATCAATCGCATTCTCCACATGAAAAAAGGATACTCTTTCCTCAGCTGCAACGAGTGAACCTTTGGGCACGGTCCCATATCCATTTTCTAATGGACAAAAATAATAAACAAAAAGAAACATTAAGATCATAAAAATCATTGCATAACAACTTAAAACTGAAGTACCACTAAAACAAAGAGGTGAAAATACAAGCACCCATTTGTTGACAATCACGAGATCCTAAACCCTTTAAACCAAGGGGGCAGGATAGCTCATTTAACAAAATACTTCAACGCTATTCAGTAAAATAGCACTTTTATTACTTCCCATATGCCTCATTGGAACTAAACCCCGTCAATTTACCCAAAAAAAAAACCTAGCCACTTTGGTCAACTTGAACGACCAAGAGCTCAAACAACATTGACCAGAAAAATTATTTTCCCAACGATTAAAAAATTTAGACACAGTAGCAATGGGAAAGCCACGAAAAATTGTTCAAATAAGAAATCTTAAGCCTAATTCTACATAGTTCGGCTCCAAAGAAGCAAAATGAAAACTATCTCAAAGTTAAAGTCCAAAATTTTTGAAACCAATATCTATGATAAGATAATGAAAGGAAAAAAAAAAGCAAAAAAACCACACCATAGGTCCATGACACAATGAAAAGACCGAAGAATATACATTAAGGTTTTCTTTATGCATGTATATCTATGCATGTATATATAGAGAGAGAGAGAAAAATTGGGCACTTACAGTTAACTGGAAGAGTTCATGAGGGCATAGACCAACCAAAAAGAGACGACAAACATCACGATCATAGTGCTTTCGATTGACTTCCGTCACGTCTCCGTTCCTGTTCGCTCCCATCAGCACATCAAGCTGTTTCCTTATCGCATCCATATCCCTCTCTGTGGTTTCTGGTACAGTAGTTAGGGTTTGGAGAATTGGGGGTTAGAGGAGGGCAGCGAAGAGATCTTAATAACGTTTACTGGGGTAATTTGTTACCATCTAAATAATTTTGTTGCGGATGCCCTTGCAGTTTGATGTATTTTTAATTAAAGCTCACTTTTACCATGTATTTGTTAGTTAAGGCTCACTTTTACTTTAATGTCTTTTATTACCATATATACAGTATTTTGGTTCAATAAAAGTGCACCCTTTGTCATTTTTTTTTATTTTTTGTTTTTTTTCATTAACAAGAAATTCACACACTTATTTATTCTTATGGACAACTTACATTCACATGATACAAGGAAACGATACTAGACTGAGAGTCGCTGGTGTGACGTTTTCACTTAAGACTCTTGATTTGCATATTATTTATCTAATAATATAATAATAATAAACGATAATTAAAATGAAAGTGCTGGTAGCATTTCTCAGTTTTCGGATAATATTTTTTTAGGGTAAAGTGTAAAAAATCCCTCTTAACTATGTTGAAATTTGCAAATAACCCATTTAAAGTATATTTATGCATAAAACCCCTCGAATTATCACATTTAGTTGCAAGATACCCCAATATATTGATTATATTTCATTAAATGATCATAATGTCATTTCTTATTGAATTACACTTAATCTATAATTCTTATTGAAATAGATTATGAAAATAATTTCATACTAGTTTGATGACATATTCTTCATTAAATTTGTATAAATTTATCTCTAAAAATTGAAATTAATTTTTTAAATATAAATCTTAATTAGAAAATTTAGAACAAAGTAATTATTTTTTTTATTTTTAATGAATATATTGCAAAAAAAAAGAAGGCATTTTTTATTTAAGTAATTAATTTATTAATTTTTCGTGAATATATTGTATGAAAAAGTTGGTATTTTTTATGGTAAATTTTTTTAAAGTGAGTATAATAAGTTTTATTATAAATAACGAAATTTTAATAATAAGTTAATCATATTAGAAAATGGTAGTTACAAATCTTTTTTTTATTCTTTTTTTTTTATGATAAATTGATATTAATAATAAATTTAAGATAAATGATATAATTAATATTTTGATAAAAGAAAAGATAGTAAAAATAGTTTAATAAGAAATAAAAAATGTAGTGAGAAATGGTAAAATAGTCTTTTGTGATGAATTTGTCTTTTAATTGTAACAAGTAAATAGTTCATGAGGGTACTTTGTAGTTCAGGGGCTATTTGCATAAGGGCAATAATTCAAAGGTATTTTTTTGCACTAATCCTATATTTTAAGTTTTTTAAAGCTCCACCAAGATTTGAACCTTTTATCTCCCTTTAGCTGATAGGAATCTGATACCGTTAGGTCACTTACCGATTGCAAATGTCAAAATTAGTTTTAACCAATTCAAATCCTTCATTTACCTACTTTTGTAATTTAAATTGATGAGTGAGGTGCAATTAAAATTTAAAATACATACTAGACCGACTGACTCCAACTGCTCATAGAATGATTGAGCTTAAACCAGTCCTTCAGTGTATCAACTAGCATGAGGGTTGGTTTGGTTAAATAGAAATTTATGATAGAAAGTCAAAGATAGTGAAGGAAAATAAAAGAAAATCAAGTTTTCAGTATGCATTTAGTTAGGAGGAAATTTTTTCAAGAAAGGTACCAGAAAATAATATTTTGTTAGTTTGGATGGGGTGAAAATGAAAAGAAAATAATTCTATTATCAAAACTACTCCTAAGAATTTAAATATTTCAAAATAAAATAAAATTGTGTTTGATGAATCACCTTATACCTAATTGTTTATATATATTTTTAACAAAAATAAAAAATAAAAATATATATTATTAAAAATAATAATATAATTATTACTATTAATATCTAAATTGTATCCTTAATGAACACAACAATTGTAAAACTCAAATATAGAAGTTGTAAGTTTCCAATCAAACTAAGAATCCCAATGGCCTACAACACTAACCCTAATTTTTCAATAAAACTAAAAAAGCATGTATGTATACTACTCGATCTCAATCATTATTTATAAAACATTAATTTTATATGCATATATAGCAATATAAATAATTAAATAAGGATTACACCAATTTACAGAAGAAAATATACCTCTGCGTGAAGTTTATGGAGAAACTGAAAAGTAGAGAGAAACAAGGAGAAAGCGAAGAAGAGTGGGGGAGCAACAACTGACAGGGGCACAAGAGGAAACAAATATACAAAGTGGCTAAATTTTGCAATAAAGTAAATTTTCGTGTGTTTTGTACGGGGAAATTTTTATGAAAAATTCACAACATGCGAGAATCTACTTTCCCAAAAAAATTCAGTTTCCATCTAACCAAACGCATACAAATTTTATTTTTTTTTCTTTTCTTTTCCTTTCTAGCTAGTTCTTTCTAACCAAACGGACCCTAATGTTATTTATGATTATTGTAAGAAGCTCAAAAATTCAAAATAACCTTTTAAACCCTCAGGCTCCATTTGAAATGAATGGATTTATGTTCTCGCATGGTTGTATCATAAATTTAGAACGAGATAATTAAGTTGAAGTTTTATCAATGCTTAGAGCTTTACCACAATTTTAAATAATTAACAAAATGGAATAAGTTATTTGAAATCCATGGCAACTATCATTTTAACAGCACAGTAATAGTTTTAAAACATGTCTTTTCTACCTATAATCTAATATTTCGAGTTCAGGGATTTGTTTAAACTCAAATCCACTCAATTTTTTTTTTTTTTTTTTGAAAAAAGAAGCCTAAAATTCTTCCACTTAATATAATGATGCGTGGTATTGTGATGAAAAGGGTCCTCCCAGAGAAAGCTGTCATGTTAAAAAATAATAATAATAAATAAAATAAAAATAGAGGAAAATGGATAAATTGCACTAACATCCCTCAAGTTTTTACAAAATTAAATGGACTTCACCCATAATTCCAAAAATTACATTAAATTTCCTAAAAATCGATACACTACGAAATATATTGAAGCCCCAGCATTGCTTCATTTGAGAAGACACATTTATTAAACGATGTTATCTTATCAGAGGGTATTTTAGTAATATCACACCAACAAATAGACACATCCATTATGCTTCAAGACTTCAATATATATATATATATATTCAGAATTATTAAAAGCAAAAGCAAAAACAAAAACCAAACAGGGTCTAGCTTGTCAATTCAACTTCTTCAGCTTGTAATGTACTTTTAAAGGAACTGTTATGCAGCAGTCATACATCCCCAGATTCACTCAAAATTGACCTCTTGGACTGATATGTCATCCGTGTGTGTGTGAGAGAGAGAGAGAGAGAGCAGCTAAAACTAAAAGGATATCATTTGCACTCAAAATTAACACTGTTTAACGCAACAGAGCAGTACAAAAATGTCAAATGAACTATTACAACTGAAGATGGTACAACAATTTGGATAACATGACATCCCATGGTAAATTATTCACCATTTATCCATCGTCGACGAGAAGATTGTGAAGATTCCATCATAGTTCATCCTGCAAAACCAAATAAAAAATGTTGTAAGTAGATAAATAATTGTAATTCACCAATTTATAAAGCATATATGCAATATTGAAAATCATGTTGGCAGTCCGCTAAATTTGAACACCAGCTTGCAGGTCGAAGACACCTTCTGCATTCCGAAACCAAATTGCAAGAAAAGCATAGGAATACCACCATCAGCATAAATAGGAAAACACCGTGGCTTTTCGAAGCAAACAATTTAATTTTCGCTCTTATCACTAGATCAGAACACACAATCACTGCCTGTCATCACCACCCCACCACTAACCACCACCATTGTATCCACCAACTCCAACATCAATGCCACCTTCTGCATTCGGAAACCAAATTGCAAGAAAAGCATAGGAATACCACCATCAGCATAAATAGGAAAACACCGTGGCTTTTCGAAGCAAACAATTTAATTTTCGCTCTTATCACTAGATCAGAACACACAATCACTGCCTGTCATCACCACCCCACCACTAACCACCACCATTGTATCCACCAACTCCAACATCAATGCCACCGTCGTACAATCACTACTCTAAATGTGGCCACACAGCAATACCACCATTAATAATGCTATCGCCAGCACCACTACTGTGAATACCAGCTCACACTTCCACAACCTCTTTCAATTGTCATCAACCCCATCACCACTGCCACCTCATGGCCGACATTGTTGGTACCACCACCAACATCATCACTGCTGCTACTTCCGAGGCCCATCAACCCGATAACCTCCACAAACAATTCCTTCATTGTCATCTTCCGGATCTAATACCACCACCACATAAAGTCATCATCACTCCGCTGGTAATCTGCCACTATCACCATCGCTGCCACCAGCACTGCCAATTTCATGCCAACACCTTTTCTTACTACTAAGATATCTATTCTATCTAGCCAAACAAGCTAATATGTTCTTACTTACCTTTTTTTTTTCTTCTTAGTTGGTACTCACACACACATGCCTCCACTGAGGCTTGAACCCTGACCTTTCTTTGAGAAGTAAGGGCCTAGACCCGACCTCTCTTTGAGAAGTAGGGGCCTGGTAAAGCTAGGTTACTGGCATGTTGGTTGTTCTTACTTACTTCCAAAAAATAATTTCAAAACTTTACTAAACATTGGTTGATGATGCAGGTCCAGTATGATGACCTATCATGAACGTGTCAGCATTTCCAAAAATACTAATTACTTTCATAATGGTGATTTGGATGATCTTAACTCCTATTTTGTTTATTAACTATGTCAAAATCAGAGTTCTATGGATACAAATCATTTAATGCTCCAAACACTTATTACTTTGATTCTGTCCATCAGGAAAATAAAATAAAATAAAATTCAAGAAGCAACTAATTTTGAAAAGCACTGTATGCTCCAAGTGGAGAAACAAGTAAAACAAAATGAAATATGTATATATTCATTCTAGAATTTACTAAAAGAAACTTCGGACTAATCCAAAAATAAGGGTATTTAAGATGTTGCAAATAAGTTGGAGCTTTGTGACAATGGATGCCAACTAACTAGCCATCAAAAGAATAAGTAAAGCAAGAGTTCATGCTTACATGATAATCATCGTCCAAGTAATCACGGCGACCGTGCTGCAAACAAAATTTCCATGTTCAAGTTTCATAATCATCTTTTAAACATTAAATAAATAAAAAACAAGATATAGGTCACCAACCCTTTTGTATCTGTCTCTATAGCGCCCCCTATCACGGTATCGTCGATCATAGCCCCTCTCTTTTCTCCTCCTTTCACCTTCCTCTCTTGCTCTTTGGGCTTCCTGCATACATAAAGCCCGAACCACTTAGAAGATATTCATCCATCACCAAAGTTTATGGTTGAACTCAATAAAGAAAATGAAATGAAACAACTACTCCAGCCAAATAACCTCTTCCTCTTTCGCTTTTCTCACTTTCTCTGCTTCCTCAAAGGCCTCTTTTTCCGCCTGAAATTTTATTGAAACAATTAAGGAAAATTAGGCTACTATTAAGCAGGATTTGTTTGTAATAATAGAAGAGTGAGAGCAGACCTCCCTATTTGCAAAAACTTCCTCGACAACTCCTTTTGCATACTCTGGTTCGTCACAAATCAGAAAGTTGTCGAAAACTGAACCTGCCTTTACCTGCATTGCCTTACTTGTTACAATCATTTTATTCACAAACAAACAAGTTTTTGCTAGTGACATAAAAATCAAGGCGTTGTACTAATACCGTACCTGCCAAACTTCGATACCCACATATTGAATTGGCTTCAACACATAAAGGTCAGGGTCATCTTCAAACTCTGTAGGAAAAGAAAAGGAAAATTTGATATAAATTGTTCCTGCAAATGTATTCTATATAGATGCTATGAAATACCAATGTGTGCGCACACAAACACGTGTGTATATGACATGATGCAGTTACCTGGGTTGTCAATCCAAGGAATCTTCCACTTTCCCTTATAGTTAGGATTTTTGATCCTCTGGTCAGAAAAAACAAAAAAAAAATCACCCATATGAGAAATTCCATCGTTAGTCAAGCTTCAACCTTTTTAATGTTAGCTGTTAAAAACTTTTTGGCGTGCCTTGCGCTTCCATGGTCCTTTGTATGCCGGATTAGGTATCTTTGGCGGTTTCCAGATGCCATCCACTTCTTCATCCCAGTTATCAGGCTAATCAAGAGAAAGTAAATAAGTGCGATGTAAGCTTTTTCCTTTTTTCTTCACATATGACAATTGAAAGAAATGTACGACAGATGTTTCATTTGTCTCTTACATGTGTAAGTACCGAAATTTGGGAGAAAGATGGGGAAAGGGGGGTAGAGAGAGGGTTAGCACTTTTTTTTTTGGAGGGGGAGAGAGAAAAGAAGAGTACGGAAGATTAGTTGGAAAACATCGATTAAATCAAGCAAATGAAAACAATCACACACAATTTGAAAATAAACAGGAAACCAAAGCAGACTCTTCGAAATGCAACACGAAAGAAACTCGCAACAGTTGGAACCATGCGAAGCAGCATAAGAATTGCATGGTTTTGCTTATGGAGATTGGAGCATTGACCTCTTTATAAGTTAACTAACCTCTTTAGCTTTTGGGTCAGGAATTTCTCGTGGCATTGAATCATATCCCTGCAATGCCAAGATAAAGGAGACAGTGTAAAATGTAAATCATGTGCAACAGTTACAAGAAAGTGTAGAAACCCAATTAAAGGAAGGGAACGCAGAGTAAATACCTCAGGTTTGCCATCATTAGGATCATCAATATATTCTCTATCTTCCCAGTCTGCAGGCTGTGAAAGATGGCAAATTTAAAGCAGAATAAGAAAGTGAGAACACACATCACAAGGACTCGAATGTTCATGAGTAATAAAAGGAACATGAACACATAATATCCAATCTAAGGCTACTAGAGAATGTAACCTAACTAAACTTGGGCATTATTTTGCACAAAGTGGCTGTTCTAGGACTTTAAAATGTCCACTTCTATTGGCACAAGGTTTTACCATTGTACAAAGAAATGACCCCTCCCAGCAATATTAAGATAAGGACTTTTTGTCATTATTTAATCTTTAGCTAGAATGTTACTGAGTTTCTGAGTTCAAGATGAACCTTTTTTGCATCCACATCTTTAATTTTTCGGGGAGGAAGGATATCCCAATCTGTATACATGCTTCCAGAATCTCTTTCACGATTGTCAATCAGGATGCTATAAGTTGCATCAGGTCTAAGAATGAATGTGTAAAAATGGGTTAACTTGTCTGTTTCGCATTCCAGTTCCTTCTTGATGGGGTAATTCTGGCCCTGGTATGAGAGTATAACGTGAAGCTTCTTTGTCTGAGTGCCACATAAATCTGGTCCAAACATCAAACTATTCAAGACAAAAATTGTTAGTCAAAAACAGTTCTTTACAACAATTAAAAAGAAAGCATATATTTAAAATAAAGAATGAGCAATTAAGAAAAAAAAAAAAATGAGCCCATAAAATATGTTAAGGCAATATGAGAATAGTGAATACCAATTATATGTTTTGACTGAAAATTTGCCAAAATATGTGGAGGACAAGGAAATATGGGATTAAGGCAAGGATGATGATGATATGGAGGACAAGAAAGGGGAAAGAGGAGCAAGGGAGGGAGGGAGAGAGAATAAAGAAGGAAAATAAAAAGTAATGGATTAGTTTGTCCATTTATGAAATTTTCTTTCCTTTAAGACAGTTGGAAACCTTTTAATCAACCCAATCGATCTAGAGTAGGGGAAAATAGGCTGGACACTAATCCAGCTAAAAGAGAAGTAAAAATTTCAGACATTTCAAATAACCGCATACTCTGGATCTGATTGTTTTGATGTTAGGGCCGTTAGGCCAAATCTGGTGGTAAGGAGCCATTTTCTCTACTTAGTTTAATATATGAAACTTATGCAGCCCTAAACATAAATTACTTTCCTAGCATTCTAAGACATTGTGCTGATCAAGGCAGTTAGCATGTATACATGGTAAATTTCCTCAAAATTTTATTGTTTTTTACCTATACCGTTAGCCCAAACCATTTCTAGTAAGATGGAACTAGAAGCAGGCATGTGTCATGAAGACATACGAATAATCACTCTAAACAAACCTACAGCATAATACCGTTATAGATTTGTATACAATATAGCGAAATTCACACAATAGCTTCTAGTTATCACAAGTGCAAATAGATTTGAAGATATTGAAATCTCTCTATCTCTCTCTTTTTGTTGCTTGCTTTAGATACTTGAAATTATTGAAATCTATATGGCCATAAAGTAAAATTTATGACCATTAAATAAAAATAGCAAGTTTTTATTAATAAAGTTGGCAAAAAGTTTTTTTTCCCAAAAATTACTCAGATGATTCAGTTATATATATACAATAAATCAAAGAGACCAGCCTCTAGCTCCCAATTTTGAGCAGCAAAAATAGTAATTACTGATGTGATATATAGAAAACTACATGAATTTATTAGATTTCACGAGAATTTACAGACAAAACCCTAACTATTTGAGAGAAGACAAGGAGCCTGTTGTGCTATTTCAGCCAGCTAAAATAAATGCCGTTATTCAGGTTGAGCCATGAGAGGTTAGTTTTCCATCTTATACCAATATCATGATTTATGCACAAACTTTGTATGTTATATTATATATAAGGCTATTTGAAGGAATATTCTTCTTACTGGAGGATTTAGAATGACCACACTATGTAGCAACTTGGCTAAGCTAGGGTTTGAGGTGCCAAGGCAAAAAAAACCATTTTTTCCATTACATAAAAGAGCATTGGTTATCAGATGTTTGAACCACAGACTTGAGACAAAATTTTAAAGAAAAAAGAGGAACCGAATACATGGTACAAATCGTATGAAAAACATGCAATATGTAACAAACCTGTAAGGAGTGTCCCCACCAAATTTTTTTTGATTAACAAATCCGGAGAGAAGCTTTATATAACCACCACCACATTCAATTTCCTGTTCAAATTTTATAGAATACTGTAGGACCAATGTTCTGTTCTTGTTACTGAATTCAGGTATCTTAGCAGATATAGCATAATGCTTGGCATCAGGAGTTGTCTGGATCCCTGCAAAATTTCAGAATAATAGACAACCCACTACTTAAATTTCTCTAAGCTTCTATTTTAGCATTAGTAAACTTCTAATTTAAACAAAGAAGAAGAAGAAGAAGTTGCATGTAATCTATTGTAACTCCACTCATTTAGAGACTTCAGCTTCATACAGTTGTCTAATGGACAAGTCCTTTTTGGTAAATAACAAGGTCTGTACATGTAAACTTCTATGCCAATTCTTTCAGACACATTTCTATTTTAGTTGGACAATTGACATTTTCAAGCTGTATTTTAGAAGAAATTTCATCAATTATTAAGCAAATCCAAATTGAAGTACTTTACACCAAAGTTTTCAAAAATTCTACTGTAATACAAAAGATTACAGAAGATAATTAGTATTAAGAACCTAAACGAAAAAATGGTGCCGCCTTATTATTATCTATAAACTTTTGCTAACAACATTAGATGCAAAAAAGACAAAAAGACTCATTAAAGTTCATGTAAAAAAACAACAATAATTTAAATGACAGATAAAGAATCAAAGATTAATTTAATTTATTAAAAATTTGTTTGGGATATCGAAATTTGGTGAAAAGGATTTGTTGTTGGTGTTGGGATATCGAAACTGTTGCATAAAATACTGTGACGATGCAATTTCCAAACTATTGCAGAGGTATTATTGTCTTAGTTCTTACTGGAACTTCTTTATCTAACTTCCATTTTTTAATGGTTTCTTTGTTCCCCTTTCTTTCTCTTCTTTATTTTTTATCCCTTCGCAGAATTTCAGATATGACCAATGCCTCACTAGCAAAATAGGCGTAAGAAAGCTACTTGATCCAATTCTACAGTTAGCTAGGTCAAATCATATACAAGTGACCTTGGGGTTTGAATTTATCATTCCATATTGCCAACTCTTCAAAAACAATTTCAGAACAGAAGCAAGAACTTCAAATTCCACACTACAGTAATTCCAACCCAAATTAATCTTGGGCAGCCAAGTGCAACCTTGAAAGTACTAGTAAACAGCATCTCAGTTCAAAAAATAATAATATTAATAATAAAATAATAAAAATGATTGAAGACAGTAAACAATCAAAATTCACAAGTGAGGTCACACCTTTATCGTCAGGGTCACCAGCCCACTTTCCAGCTGTGTGCTTAAAGGAACCAGCTTTCCCTTCATTTTTTTTCCAATCAGATCTGACCCAGCGCTTGTGCCACCCATCTTTCCCAGCAAAAATCACAGATGCATTCAGAATTAATAACCCAAATTTCAATCAAAAAATCCAATACAGGACATGTAAAAAGGATAGAGAAAAAATAGAAATTACAACCAAAGAAGCCCCTATGAATGAATCATCTATTTCAGGTTTTTTTTTTTTTTTTTTTCCCCCAAAAAATAAAATAAAATAAATCATCTTCTGGGTTGGGAAATCATTTAATTTAATTTAATGCTACAAAAAAACAAAAACAAAAAAGAAATCATTTCATTTCTATCAATTGATAGCTTAAGGAGAAGCTCGAGAACCATTTCTCAAGTCTCTCCCAGTGCTTTCTATAATAAATAATCTATTTACACTTTAATAAATTGATCCTAAAAAAAAAGACAAGCTTTTAGCATAACAAAAGAACTAGATATATTGGGTAAAAAAATCACTGAATGAGCATTAATATCACTACCTGCTTACATAATTAGCCAAACTGATCATAAACTAAAAAAAAAGGCAAACTTTTCATTTAACAAGCCAATTGGATATATTAGGTAAGAAAATCACTATATAAGCATAAAAATAATTACCCTTTAGCTGCCGAAAAAATCCAAAAAAAAGTAAACGAATTTTTAATCTAAATAATTAAATCCATACTGCTCCTAAAGCATGGCACTTGCATATATATATATATACATATAAAAATTTCAGATTATTTTTTTAAAAAATTTACAGAGTTGAAAAGGGTATTCATCAATTTATAATTTTTTTTTTTTAAAAACCCCCACAAATCAGTACTGCTCCTAAAGCATAGTATATATATATATATATATATATATATATTTACCTTCAAAACGCTCTTCGAAAATGATTTCAGATACTGAAGAATGGACTAGAAAAGAAAGTTGCAGAGTGAGCAAGAGTAGTAATGTTTGTGTGAGCTTGGATTTGGAATAGAAGGCTTTTCTTAGAACAAGGTCCGCCATTAGCGCGGAATTGAGGTAGAGGTTGTGGGAGTGTTTAGTCTAGTTATAGAAAGTCTAGTTTCAAAATGCCCAGTTCTTGGCTTCGTATTACATTCCTGCCCTTCTTTTATTCTTATATTGACTTCTGAAGTGCTTGTCCAATGAGAGATGATTTGAACGTTGCATCATCCAATGGGGTTGGGCCATTACGTTTTGTGGGCTTGGGCCCACCCTCTCAACCCAAAAAAGAATTTCATTTTTTGGACTTGGTCGATAGTTGACAATATATTTTAAAAATAAAAAAAGAGACAAAATAATATTGATTGTTTAAGGTAGACAATTATATTCATTTTCGTTTTCACACACTTGGGCTTCATTTTATAAAAATGGTATAATATAATTGTCTTTTAAAAGTACATTCACACTTCACAACTATCTCAAAACTATTCTTATAGTTTATTTATACGAGGTTTTTTTTTTGTCATTTTATTAAAATATAAGTTAAATACAAGTGAAAAGTTAGACTGACAATATCACATCTCTTTTTTAATACCAAATCTTTAAATAATTTTCTATTTTTTTAGTTGTTCACATGTGTGCATATATATTTTTGTCATCCTCTTTTTCATTTTTTTATACCCAACTTTTTATTGTATTTTAAAGTTATATTTTTCTGTTTCAAATTTTACCTGCCATCACTAACAGATTATGGGTTATACTCTCAAATTTAGTTTCGTAATTTTGTAGGTGAGCCTCTGACTTAATTCCTTTTTTATATAAAAATAAAAAATGAGTACAATTTTGAATATCATGCTCTTTGTATGTGTTTACTTGAACTTTTAGACAAAAAAAAAAAATGCCGTATTTAAGAGTTGATTATTTTTTTCTTTTTTTACAATTTTAGGATGAAATCATGGGTGCTAAATCCTAATTTTTTAATCAAAAACTCACTTGATATTAAGTGAGGATGGTAGTGGTGTAAATTACAAAATACTAAGGAGATATCAGTTTAATTTACTAATTTACCAAAAAAAAATGGTAGTGTATTTGGTTCTTTTGTTTTTTTAAGAGATTTTGAATATGTCTTGACTATAGTCTCTGGAGTATTACTTTTTGGTAATTAAAATTTATTCCACTACATAAAAAAAAATAAAAAACTATAATATTTTAGTACTTGTCATCAGTTGAGGTTCTTTGGCTACCAGGTGTCATGTGTGTTGAATGGCAGCAATTTAAACAGACCAAACCCCACGGCAGGGGGGAAAAGGTGCATTATTGTAGTTCCGGAGAATGGCAAGGGCATTTGGTGAATACGATAACGAGACGACTTGGTGGTCGCGGTGTTGACGATCACTATCACATCTACTTTCAAAGTCTTCTTCCTTCCTTCCTTCAGTCTTCGCTTCTCCACAAAGAAGACAAGAATGGAGAACAACAACAATTTCTTAACACTTTCTTGCATACCATGAAATCCTGTCAAAAGTGACTCAGGTTTGGCCCCATGAGTTGCGGTTTAAATTTGGGATTAAAAAAAATTTTAATAAAATTTTTAAGTTAAATTATTCTTGAAGATACAAGATTTCGTTTCTTCAATCTTTTCCCCTCTCTCTCTCTCTCTCTCTCTCTCTCTCTAGAATTCTCCCTTTACTTTCCACCTGTCATGGTCTATTTATAGGCCATGCTGTTAACCGATTACATTGGGCCTATATTCAAAAGCTCTCTTCCTTCTGGGCATGATCTTCCAATGGGCTTGACCTTCCTCGGTGGATCCCCCAGGTTCGGCCCATTCCAGGGCGCTTTGGCATGGATCCTACTTCAATCATTCGACCCGATCTCGTTCCCACGGACTATATCCGGCCCATGCCACTTGCCGCATCCTCAATTGCCCCCATAATTACCCCTTATTGATTAGGGGGTAATTATTAGAGGCTGCCAATGATGACCTGACGGCTCGAGGAGATCGTGTGGGAGAATGGACGGTTAGATCTAGGGGTCGGCGTTTCGAGATTCAAAAAGACAACCCATCGCTTTCCTGACTCCTTGGCCCTTGGGCTCATCTTGTCTTTATAAGCTTCATTGATTTGTCATCGATCCTCTTTACCGTCTCCATCTCACCTTTTGTTGTTTGAATCCTCTCCGGCGATCTCTTGCGAAAGATCCTCCTTCCAGTGGCTTTGCAATACTTTCTGCCGTTTTCACTCTCTAAGGTTAGTTTCATTTGCATTTTTCTTTTAGAAGACTTCTTTCTCCTCCCCAGAATCTTCATTCACTCTCACCATGACAGTAGATCTAGACGTTCTTCGCATGAAACTTCACCTTCCTGACGATGTAGAAATTAGAAACTGCCCCCAAGAAGTGAATATTAGAACCGGTGCTGGCCTTCTTCCCGGCGAGGTCCTGTTTTCACTCCTCCATCTCAATCTCCTTAGGTTTCCTTTACATCCTTTCTTTTGCTATGTTTTCAACAAGCTAGATCTTTCCCCTTTACAAGTAAACCCCAATTTCCTTAGGATTTTATCTGTTATGCTACTCCTGATTCGTGACAGAGGTCTGGATCTGAACCTCATAGATCTTCTCCTCTGTTACAAGGTCAGCAAGATCAGAACTGACGAACCGTTTTACCACTTTTCCCCCATTGAGAAGAGGTCCATCTGCACGGATAAAATTAAATTCGAGAAGGGTTGGAGGAAAAACATTATTGGGGTTAGGGAAGCCTGGTTCTCTCCAGCTGCGGAGGACTTCCCTATCCCGAGCGCTTTTGGAGAGTGCTCTGTCTCTTTTTACAAGAAATATAAAAATCATAAGAGTGACTGTCCTCGCGAGATTTGCATTCCTCGTTTTTGTACTTTCTTGTGCTATTCCTTAGGCATTCCTTGTGATGATTTGAGCTACAGTGTGTGCAGGGATAGGGATAACTACCTGAAGCGGTACGTTCTGACCAACGTTCCCTCCTGCTCGGACCTTCTCACCTCAGACAATCTCCTCAATATCTCAGTCCTCGGCAAGACAATGAGCCAACTCCAGATCCCTTCCTTCGGCAGGAAGAAAACTGCCCCCAGGCCTGCTATCACCCCTGCATCAAATTCCTCACCGGCTTCAGCATCTTCCTCCGCTACCCTTTCTAATAGCACTCCTTCCACCGATCTATCCGTGACGACTGCTGACCCGGTCGCTAACACGGCGACTGCCAGTCCGAACGTTACCCCTTCTGTCAACAATCCTCCTGGTTCTACTACTGCTTCTGCACGGGAAAAGGCCAGAGGAAAAAGGCATCAACCTGACAGTACCCTCAGCTTAGATGACGTTCCCTTGTCTCAGAGGGTTAGGCCCTCTGGGCCGAATATGATATCCCTGGCGAGACCTCCTCAAGCTAGGTCCCCCACCCCTTCTGGGCACTTCCGCTTCAGGAACGGCACCATGGAGCCCTCGCTTCATTTGAACAAACGGATCGTCTGTAAAACCGACCGAGACCATGTTTAAAGATGGTCAGACCGCAATGGCTTACTACAGGAGTATGTGGACTCCCAAGGACATCGAGGTAGCCAAAGGTCTGTCTCAGAGGGAGGTGTTCAGCCGATTTCCCTTGTCCGCCATAGAGGTAACTTCTGCCCCTTAGTCAATAAATCTTTACACACTCTTGACACTTATTTTCTTCTAACCATCTGCTCGGCTTAACCAATTGTCCTGTATATCTCTACAGACCTTGTACGGGATGATGGCTATGCAGAAACAAGTTGAGCATGTGAATGCCAAGGTCCGCGTGCTTTCTGACAGCCTTAATGCAGCGAACAAGGAGAACAATGATTTGGCTGCTCAGAAGACCGGGTTGATGGTTCAGCTCGGTAAAATTGAAAAAGAGAGGGATTCGCTGGGGAAGGAGACTGACTCTCTTCAGGATGAGAGGAATGCTCTGCAGCTTGAAAAGAGCGTTTGGCAGACCGGGCGGGAATCCCTTAAGGTCGAGAAGGAAGAACTGCTACGCCTTCTGAGTGATGAGCAATCCGCTCGGATGGCCTTTGAGAAAAGGGCCTTGGACGAGCGCAACGCTTTACTTGATACCATCAACAGGGTAAATGGTGGTATGCTAGCTCTACATGCTCGGTTTTCTAGAGTTGGAGCCCTCAGATATGCTCAGGGGTTCCGAGAGGGTTACGCCGATTGCGTTCCGGATGAGGGTCAGACTGGTTCTACCCCTGATAATGTTGATAAGGAACTGGATATTGACCCTCTTGGTGTTTATACCGATCCAGAATCCACCGCTGCCGAGGACATATTTGATGAATGTCAGGAGATTGCGTCTTCTCGGATCACTCCTACTCCTCCTGCTGCTTTGACTTTGGACATTCTTCCTCTGTCCACCTTGACTCCATCTGCTGTTACTGCTGAAGATAACCCTCAGCAGAATGATTCTTCCAACGCTGTTGAGGGTAGTACTCAACAGAACGATTCTGTCATTCACCTCGACTCTCCACCTCGTGAGGACGGCGACGCCACCAATAATGAGGAGGCAGCCCAACATCATCAAGAGGCCGACGAGGCAAATGCCTCTTAGTTAGAACTTTTTTTTTTTAAAATGTACTGACTTTGGTATATTCGCCATCTTTACACCTCATTTTTTGTAACCCTCTGAACTTTATTAATGAGATGGCCGACTTTTGATCAAACTTTTTATGTAAACTTTTCTTCTTTTTTTTTTCTTTTTTTTTTTGGCAAGTGTTTGGCGTTCGGCTCATAGTGCCAACTGCCACTTACTTTGCTCAGGCGCCTGGCGTTCGGCTAGAATGCCACTTGCCACTTGGCCCTCAATTTTTCTTAGCAAGTGTTTGGCGTTCGGCTCATAGTGCCAGCTGCCACTTACTTTGCTCAGGCGTCTGGCGTTCGGCTAGAATGCCACTTGGTCCTTAATTTTTCTTAGCAAGTGTTTGGCATTCGGTTCATAGTGCCAGCTGCCACTTACTTTGCCCAGGCGCCTGGCGTTCGGCTGGAATGCCACTTGCCACTTGGCCTTTAATTTTTCTTAGCAAGTGTTTGGCGTTTGGCTCATAATGTCAGCTGCCACTTACTTTGCTTAGGTGCCTGGCGTTCGGCTGGAATGCCACTTGCCACTTGGCCTTTTATTTTTCTTAGCAAGTGTTTGGCGTTCGGCTCATAATGCCAGCTGCCACTTACTTTGCTTTGGTGCCTGGCGCTCGGCTGGAATGCCACTTGCCACTTGGCCTTTTATTTTTCTTGGCAAGTGTTTGGCGTTCGGCTCATAATGCCAGCTGCCACTTACTTTACTTATGTGCCTAGCGCTCGGCTGGAATGCCACTTGCCACTTGGCCTTTTATTTTTTTTAGCAAGTGTTTGGCGTTCAACTCATAATGCCAGCTGCCACTTACTTTGCTTTGGTGCCTAGCGCTCGACTGGAATACCACTTGCCACTTGGCCTTTTATTTTTCTTGGCAAGTGTTTGGCGTTCGGCTCATAATGCCAGCTGCCACTTACTTTGCTTAGGTGCCTGGCGCTCGGCTGGAATGCCACTTGCCACTTGGCCTTTTAAAGAGGAGTGCAATCTTTATAAATCTCAGAAACTTATACATTCAACTGTTTTCAATTTAAAATAAACAAAATTCAGTATTGAATCTCAACTTTTTATTGATAATACCTCTTCAGAGAAGTAGCATTCCAAGGCTTGTTAACCAGCCTTCCGGCCATGGTTTCTAAGGTATATGCCCCTTTTCCTATGGCTTCTGCAATTCTGTATGGGCCTTCCCATGGTGGCATCATCTTTTTGACTATCCCCACCTTTTTTTTTAGAACCAGGTCACCTGGCCTAAAGTCTCTGTGCTTTACTTTCCTGTTATGGCTGTTCGCAAGCGTCTGCTGGTAAGATGCGAGCCTTACTGCTGCTGCGTCTCTTTTTTCTTCCAGCAAATCGAGGTTAAACCTTAGCATACTGTCATTATGCTCACGGTTCTATGCCAAGCTTCGAACAGTCAAAACTAAGTGCTCGACTGGTATAACTGCCTCGGTTCCATACGCCATGGTGAATGGGCTTTCTCCGGTCGGTCGTCTTGGGGTCGTTCTGTAGGCCCATAGGACGTTCGACAGTTCATCTAACCACCTTCCTTTCCTTTCCTCTAGTTTCTTCTTGATACAAGTAAAGATTGCTCTGTTTGTAATTTTCGCTTGTCCATTGGCTTGTGGGTGACTTACTGCTGCCAGCTTTTGATTAATTCCATACTCCTCCAACAGCTCTCTTACTTGCTTACTGTCAAGGTTGGTACCATTATCCATGACGATTGACCTCGGAATACCAAACCGGCAAATAATATTACTCCAAATAAATCGTCTCACATGAGTTTGAGTAACGCTCGGATATGGCTCTGCTTCCACCCACTTAGTAAAGTAGTCTGTAGCCAGTAACACATACTTGTTCTGAGCTCTGGCAGTTGGTAGAGGACCAACTACATCCATCCCCCATTGTGCGAAAGGCTATAGTGTGGCCATTACATGCAAGTCTTCAGGTGGTTGGTGAATCAGTGGTCCGAACCTTTGGCACTTATCGTACCTTCTAGACAATTCTTCCGAATCTCGCGACATGTTCGGCCAGAAGTACCCTTGAGCCATTGCTTTGTGTGCTAAAGATCTCCCCCCTGAGTGGTTTCCACATACGCCTTCATGAATAGCTCGTAAAATATGCCGAGCCTCTGTGGGGGTAACACACTTTAAGTACAGTTTGGAAAAAGATCTTCTGTATAACTGGTTATGCACTACGGCGTACTTCGCAGCATTCGCTTTGATTTTCCTAGCCTCATCTCTTTGTTCAGGCAGAGCACCATCTCGGATGTAAGTTATGATCGGATCAATCCAACTTGGCTCATATGGAATAACATTCACTTGCCAAGGATTCGAGCCTGAAGGTTCTTCGAAAATGGATGGCTGGTTTAATATTCCCACTGGAATCACCCTTGCCAATGTTTCTCCAGAACCCGAGGCACTACATACTAGCCTGTCGGCATCTTCGTTATACTCCCTCGGAATTTGAATGAATTCAATTTTTTCAAAGTTCTTCGCTTCCCGCATAACAGCAGAACGATATGCTTCCATCGTTTCATCCTTGGTTTCATACTCACCCCTTACCTGCCGAACGATTAACTGTGAGTCACTAAAAACATTCAAATTCCTGACCTTAAGTTCCTTGGCAAGCTTTATTCCTGCCAGCAACGCTTCATACTCTGCCTCATTGTTAGTGGCAGCGAATTCAAGCCGAAGCGCTTGGCTTAAGGCTGTACCTTCTGGCGTCTGCAGTTTGATCCCAATACCTGCACCCATCTGATTTGAGGACCCATCGACGAAGAGTTTCCACAAGCAACTACAAAGATCCTCCTCTACGTCCTCTGAATCACATTCCAGTAAAAAATCTGCCACCGCTTGCCCTTTGACTGCTGTTCTAGGTTCGTATGTGATATCAAATGAGCTTAACTCAATGGCCCACTTTGTCATTCTTCCGGAGAGATCTAGTTTGTGCAGGATTATTCTGATAGGGAAAGTGGTTAGAATGATAATATGATGGGATTCAAAATAATGCCTGAGCTTTCTTTTCGCATGCACTAGCGAGAGTATCACCCGCTATGCCTTTGAATAACGTCTTTCAGCCTCAGTCATTGTCTTGCTAACATAGAACACTGGATATTGCTTCCCTTCTGCGTAGCGGATCAGAACGCCACTTGTCGCGATACTGGATACTCCGAGATGCAAAAACAGTTTTTCGCCTGATTCTGGAGCTGACAGTACCGAAAGGTTCTGCATATATTTTTTCAGAGCAGTTAACGCTAGGCGTTGTTCATCTCCACAAACCTGCCTGCCATGGTTCCGTATTGTGTCAAAAAATGGTTTGCATCGATCTGACAATTTGGAAATGAAACGGCTCAGTGCAGCAATCCGTCCCGTAAGTGTTTGCACTTCTTTGATTGTCGTCGGCTCGGCATTCTTAGTCAGAGCATCTGCTTGGGCAGGGCTTGCCTCGATGCCTCTGAGATTAACCACGTGCCCTAGGAATTGGCCTGAACTTACACCGAACGAGCACTTGGTCGGATTGAGCTTCATTCCATATCGCCGCAACACATCAAACACGTCTCGAAGATGCTGTACATGATTAGTTTTCTTCTTACTTTTAACCACCATATCATCAATGTAAGCCTCAACTGTCTTCCCTATTTGTTCCTTAAAAATCTTGCTAATAAGTCTTTGGTAAGTTGCCCCGGCGTTCTTCAGTTCGAACGGCATAACTTTGTAACAATACGTCCTGCGTTCAGTAACGAAAGAAGTTTTTTCTTCATCAGCGGGGTCCATGGGGATCTGATTATAACCCGAATAAGCATCTAAAAAGGTCAAGCGTTCATATCCAGTAGTTGCATCCACCATCTGGTCAATCTTTGGCAGCGGGAAGCTATCCTTCGGACAAGCTTTGTTTAAATTGGTAAAATCAATGCATACGCGCCATTTCCCATTTTTCTTTTGCACAACGACCACATTCGATAGCCAGTCGGGGTAGTACATTTCTCTTACAAACCCCGCACCAAGCAGCTTGTCAACCTCCTCGGCAATAATTCGGTTGCGCTCGGGGGCAAACTGTCGCTGCTTCTGATTTACAGGTTTTGCATTAGGGTTAACGTTCAATGAGTGACAGGATACCGAAAGATCGATCCCTGGCATGTCTAGGTGACTCCATGCGAACACATCTGCGTTTTGAGACAAAAAATCAACTAATTCCTGTTTTTCCTCCTCAACGAGTCGTTCCCCTACTCTGGTTGTCCGCTCCGGTCGGAACTGATCGATCTGCACATCAAACAAGGGTTCTTCAGTCAAGCCTACTGGTTCTTCCTCTCCATTCTGCTTGGAGGGAGGCTCCTGTAATTGCTATCTCGGACTTACTGAACGAATGGGAGCTTTCCCCCTTCCGGTATGTTTCAGCGTTACAGAGTAACATTCTTTAGCTGCAACTTGGTCTCCATGAATGTCAATCACTTTGGTTTCGTCCGGTCCCAGGCATCTCATTACCTGATGCAGAGTGGAAGGAACACCTTGAACTCTGTGGATCCACCCTCTGCCCATCAGAAGATTGTAAGAGGGATGAATTTCAACAACTACAAAGGTTTCCATTAAAACCCTCTCGGCAGCATGTACCGCTACCTCCACCGTGCCGACGGGCTCCACTCGCTTTCCATCAAACCCTAATAGTGGATTCCCGGTGGATTTCAGCCAATCCTGTTTGATCTCGAGCCGATCGAATGTGTCTCTTGGCATGATGTTCGCACTACTTCCAGGGTCAATTAGAACTCTGCGCACCAAGCATTTGGCCACTGTCAAACTTACGACCAGCGGGTCCTCATGAGGGATCTGAACACGCAACAAGTCTGTTGCGTCAAACTTTATCTGCGTTGATGCGCTCTGTTGGTGCAGAGTGTTTACACTGCCTATCCTTCTCTTCATCCGTGCTTGGCGAAGGCGTGTTCGAAGCAGTTCATCTGATTCCTCGGCAGGTTCTGGCCGACCGTGAATTGCATTAATTACTCGAACTGGTTGCGTGTTGTGAGAATTCGACTTCTGATTCTTCTTCACGTGCTCCATTGGTCGGTTCTGCTCCACCGTTGGTCCTTAAATATAACTTGTGAACTCCCCTCTGGCTATCAGCATCTCTACCTGTCTCCTTAGGTTCCTGCATTCGTTAGTCTGGTGGCCAAAATCAGAATGAAATGCACAGTGCTTAGACTGATCCCTCTGTTCGAGAGGTTGTCTGATTGGTAAAGGAGGTCGAAACTTATCTTTATTTTCTTGGTACAGTCTCGCTAGGGTAACTTTCAATGGAGTAACCAGCTCTTCCTCTCTGGGCCTCTTCTCAGATTTCCACGAGGAGCGTTGCGGCTGAACCTATTTTTGCCTGATATTTGCTTTGGTCTTTTCTTCCGTGGATATAACGGATGTCTTCCGAGCGTTTGCCGCCTCTTCTTCTTCCAAGCGTATAAATCCATCGGCTCTTTCGTTAAGTTCATCCATAGTCTTCGGTGTGTTGACCACCAAGCTTGTGTGGAACGGGGTGCCACGGTTCATGGCCAGTATGAATGCTTGAACTGCCGTTGAAGGGTGACATTCAATAACCATGCTCTTGGTAAGGTTAAACCTGGTTAGGAAAGCCTGGAGACGCTCTTCAGCGTGTTGCTTCATTATGAATAGGCTCGAAATATCTTTCGCTGGACACTTGTTTCCATAGTATTGGCTTATGAACCGATCACACAGGCTTCGGAAACTATCCACTGAACCCCTCGGCAGGTTCTTGAACCAATTCAGAGCTGGTCCGGCCAGACTCGTAAGAAAGCACTTGCACATCAAAAGGTCATTCTCAGTGTTTAGAGCCATTTTCAGCTGGATGTGATACACATGATCGATCGAATCAGTCGTTTCGTCAAACAGAATGAAAACGGGCATGGAAAATTTCCTCGGACTCGGAGCATTCAGAATCTCATCGGTGAACGGTGAATCAACCGTTCAAGCTGCTGAACAGAGTGCTTCATTTTCCCTCTGGAACCCCGCGGCTGCTCTCTGGTCTACTGATCTCCTCTCTGAGCTGTGATAGTCGAACGTCGTCATGGAAGGCCGATAGGTCGGATCGAATGATCTTTCTTCAACAAAGTCTTTGCGCCATGGAGGCATAGCTTTCTGATGAATCAACTCTGTTGCTTCACCTCGGCTGAGCATTTCTTGATGTGGATCAAAAGTCATTGCTTCGTTTCGCCTGATCTGCTCACGCCGTGGATCTATGTGAGTTGATCATTCACGATCATCTATACGACGAAAATTTGGCGGCAAACCGTCTCGCCGAATTTCCTCGCGGTGAGGATCTACTAGATTGTTTCCAACCTCCTCACCGTGATGTGCTGCATCGGTATGTGCACCTTCTTCTCCTACCGGGAGTGGTCGTGGAATTACTGGAGCTTCTTGACGCTGCATTTCAGTCCTTAGATCCGCATTTTCTCTCTGGAGAGCTTCGATCATGTTCATCAACTCATCAAGTTTCACTTGCTGGACGTTCTCAACCGTATTAGAGTTGTCACCCCCTATCATGATTCCGGATCGAAGCAAAGGCATGAATTACGAACTCCAAAACAGATCTAAGCGTTACCGATGCAAACTCCGTTAGATCTAGGCTTAACTTCACTGAATCGTGATCACTGTTTGCTAGATCTGAACTTTTCTAGCTTCAAACTCATCGGATCTGACTGCAACTGAGCAAATCACAATTGCGTCATTCCGAAGCAAATGCCTCAGAATCCATAATAAGCAAGAATTCTCTCTGAACAAACTACAATCTCACTGATCTGGATTTAACTTCCAGAAATCACACTGCGTACTCACAAACTCGATTGAACTAATATGGTACTGATCGGGCTCGAATTGATCTTCGTCCTCGATTCCCACAGACGGCGCCAATTGAAGATACAAGATTTTGTTTCTTCAATCTTTTCCTATCTCTCTCTCTCTCTCTAGAATTCTCCCTTTACTTTCCACCTGTCATGGTCTATTTATAGGCCATCACCCTTATTGCTGTTAACCGATTACATTGGGCCTATATTCAAAAGCTCTCTTCCTTCTGGGCTTGATCTTCCAATGGGCTTGACCTTCCTCGATGGATCCCCCAGGTTCGGCCCATTCCAATGCGCTTTGGCATGGATCCTACTTCAATCATTCGACCCGATCTCGTTCCCGCGGACTATATCCGGCCCATGCCACTTGCCGCATCCTCAATTCTTAATTTTAAAATCAACATACCTATTCGACTCATTCCAACATAACATGTTACTTTTCTCTTTTTTCCACAATGAATTTGCATAAATAATGAAAAAGAAGAGAGATGTAACTTTTAAGTAAAAAAAGAGATATGTATGTATGTATGATTTGTGAGGTGTTTTACCTGAATCATTTGAATTTTTTCATGGGTTATTAAAAAAGGAAGAGAATTTTTTTCAAGGGTTATTAAAAAAGGGAGAGGATTTTATCACATTTTTTCACGGGGGTCATTAAAAAAGAAAGAGGATTTTCTCACGCCTATGAGATTTGGTAATGGACTTTCCCTCTCTTTAACTCATAATTCCTTCTCTCTTCCCACTAAATCGTAATTGATGTCCACCATCTCCCCAATTCTGAAATTCTAATATTAATCTTCTTTTTCGGCAACCGACCTCCACCACCTCCACTACTTGTCAGTTTCTACTGTTGGCCACCACTTCCATTCCCAAACCCTAATCTTTTACATCCAATCTTTAGAGATGATTAAAACTATTACATTCGTTGCCTGTCATCTTTGCAATCCCATCTTTAGAATGACTCAAGAGGCCGACTAATTAATAAATACGCATAACTCTAGTGGCATCCAAAATTTTGAGATTTATCGCCATTTGTTGCAATCTGAAACCAAATTGATTTCCTTAAACTTCATTGATAATTGGAATCTTACAATTGTGGTTAATTTACCAGGTTTTGGCTAATTGTTTAACTTCTTCGGATTGCAATATGAAGGGTTTGCAATAGAAAATCTCAGACGCATGAGGGAAAAAAAATCTTTCCTTTTGGATGATCCGCAAAAAGATTTAAACAATTTTTATTAATTATTTTAATTTTTTTTGACAAATTGCATATTTTTATTGGTCCATGTCACCATCTTATTCCACCTGAGACAAACATTATTCATGAAAAAAAAGGAGCTAATTTCTTGCACACCATGAAAGACATTCAAAGGTGACTCAAATTGTAATAAGTTCAAATTAGTTTGCACAAATAAAGAAAAAGACGAGGGAGGCTAATTTAGTTATATATATATATATACTACCTCCGTCCCATAATAATTATCAATTTGAAATTTTTTGACTTACTATCACATTTTATTTTTGAATCATTTGATGTTATTTGTAGTCATATTCCTTTAATATACTTATATACTACCTATATCTCATACTAGAGGTCTATTTTGATAACTTTGACTCACAATTTTTGTGGGTCAAAATTTTTAGAGTTGACAACTAATATGGAACGGAGGAAGTATATATAAAACCATAATTATTTACAACTTAATATTTTTTAATCCAATTTTTTCCGCGAGTAGCTTAAGTTCCCTATTCATATTCCTCTCCATTCAAAAGCAAACCCAACCCCTTCCCCCGCAGGGGCACTTTAGGCAATAATATCACATATTTGATCCTAATTTAGCTTTATTAAGAATGTCCTTTTAAACTCAGATCATATACAGATTCATTGAGATATATATATATATATATATATATATACAGATCCATTGAAAATGAAAAATATATATATCATACTATTGTATGCAAAAGGATGTCAAAGGGACTGATCCCAGACAGTGTCACATACACATTATATAATTGTAGAAATGAAAATCCTAAATTCATTGGGGTGGTGATATTTGGGAAAAAATGGTCTCCAAATCATCTCTCACTAGCGGTTGTCCTTGGAGGGTTAATTTGGTGACATGGCCTTTTAGTAAAAAGGGTATTTACTTTGCAGGTGTATATACATACATACATATATATCTATACAAGAATTTATACCAAATGAAATTCAAATTCCCTCCAAAACATAAAATTGATTTCCCCCCAAAATTTTATTCTATATCCTCTTGATATTTCATTATTTCACTCTAGGTCTCTCTCCCTCTGAAATTTAAGTAAGCACCATACATTCTGAAAAACAATGAAGCTTGGCCGGAAACAATGGAGCACCATCATTAACTTCGCCGGACATTAATGATATGAATGAAGCCTGGGCGAAAACAATGGAGGTTGCTGGGTCTAGTTTGGTTGGTTCTGCTCGCCGATGTTGGGAGGCTCGTTGACGAACTGAAACTGCAGCAAAGAGCTTTTGATTTGGTCAATGAAACTTGAGGCATTGATTGTGAATGCTATTATTTGATTTGTTTTGGGTTGGTAGTTTGATGTTGATATTGTAGGGAGATACGGGGGAGGGTGGCTTGAGGATTTTCATTTTCATTTTTTTTTTTTTTGGTTGAATTGTTAATACTAACTAATTGAGGCAAGATTTGGGAGAGTGAATGTTTTGAGGCTCTGTTGTTTTGTTTATAGAACGATTGCACAAATTTTTTTTTTTTTTTGGTAATGTAATTACACAAAATTTTAATTTGTCAAAAGATTAAGATATAATATAATGCATATACACAAAAATTTCCTTTGATAATGACAGCTTTTCAATAAGTAGCGAAAATTTGTTTTTTTGGGAATGTAATTACACAAAATTTTAATTTGTCAAAGATTGAGATACATAATACATATACACAAAATTTTCTTTGGTAATGACAGCTTTTAAATAAGTAGAAAAAAGTGAAAAAATAATAGCATGTGATCGGTTGGTCAATTAACATCAACCTTCGCAATAGCACGAATCATTGTAAAATAGGGCTATTGGTCGGGTAAGTCGAACCACTGGGACTGCGCTAGTTTAATACAACCTAAATGTCTAGAATCATTCTAGAATGATGAGGGAGGTTTATAAAAGGTTTGTGTGTTTGTCACTAAACTAAGAAATTGAAATGCATAAAACAATAAATTGCAATTAAATTAAAGGAAGTGAGATACAAGTAGAAAATACTAGGAAGATGAATCCACACTACACCCTAAGTACATGCTAGACTAAGGTTAAATTGGGGAGGTACAATGTATAAAATGGTCATGGAATATATAGCAACACTATGTTACCATACACTCTTGGAAAAGTTCATTAAATCATTAAACAAGAATAATCCCTCAAAAATTCATACATTTGAGCTACCTAAACTAAAGTGTAGCCCTCAACATATTCACTCAAGCAAGAACTATCAAGTTTATAACCAAATGATAAATCACATGAGGTAGGAAACTAGCATAACCCATCAAAGGAAATTCCTAAGCAATGGACTATCCATTTTTCTAACAACATGCCTTGAAAACAAATCATAGTTTGATTCCCATTATCACTATGAGAATGCAAGCAATAAGATTAACACAAAGATCATTAAGACAAGCAAAAGAAACTCACATTAATCATTTAAAAGTGTTAGAGTTCATTACATGGGATGAAATGCTCTAACTATGAAAATGCCAAAAGCATACATCATAATCCCCAACATAGCCTAATCTAAAACATGAACAACAAGGGGAGGCTTCATCACCTCCCTAGGTGTGGTTTAGTTACCCATGACTACAAGGAATGAAGAAGAAGAAGAAGCCTCCATCTCCATTTTCGAGCTCCTACTGTAGCACTCAAGAACACCACCCTCTTTGCTTTCTTCTCTCTCCTCTAATCTTGTAAAAAATGAAGGATAGGATATATGTGGCCTTTGGTTGCCTTATCTCCTCCAACAAAGCCCTCTCTCTCCTCCAAAAACATTCCCAACCACTTCATAAAAGAGGGAGATTCAAATTGAGGAAACCAATGAAGCAAGTGGCTGAAAATGAGGAGTCCCGAGCTGCATTCTGCCTGAATTTCGAGTGCTCGAAATAGGGCCTCGAGCACTCGAAAATGGAGCAGATTGCTCCACGCTTGCTTTGTTTTGCTCGGACCTACTTTGGTAAAACGGCTATAACTTTGTTCTCCGAACTCCGAATGACAAACCGTTTGAAGATTTAGAAAGCTGATTTAGAGTTATAAAAACTTTATGCTCTGGTAGAGATCCAATTCTTAAGTCTGGTTGGTCGAAATTGAAGATCAAGGCAGAAACTCATTGCTGCCAGGCAGTTCTGAGCACCTCTAATAAGAAGATCATAACTCTCTGCTCCGAACTCCGAATGATGAACCGCTTGAAGATTTGGAAAGCTGATTCAGAGCTCTAAATCTTTCATGTTATGATGGAAGTCCAGTTCTTGAGTTTGCTAGGTCAAAAATGGCGACAAAAGTCAGGTTCCACTGCTGCCAAGCTTCAGCATTGAGCACTTTGCATTCAAAATTTCAACAAAAACATCATTCTTGCTTCTTTTAAGCCAATGAACCTGAAAATAAACAAAAATGCACAAATGAAGATAATCTGCATAATAAAATCAAATAATGAACTTAACTAATGCAATTTAGGGCGCTTGAATATGCAATATTCGGTGCTTATCAGCATGCTAAACAAACATATCTTGAACAAACATTGAATTACGTAATATTAAACAAACATATCTTGAAAACATCTCAACTTTAAAGTATAATGTTTTAAAAATCAATTATATGATACATCTCAACTTAATTGTAACATATATTATTTACGAATTTTTTAATACAACAATAATATAAAAAGGAATGGGATAAAATAAATCTATCAACTTTCTTTTACGAGTGGAAGATTGTCCCATTGTCAAAAGTGAAAATGTCTTACACAACTTAAGCTTAACATGTTTCAAACCTAAATTATATCTAGCATCATAAATTACTTGTAACACGTATCACTTATTATATAAAAACATAATGAATACTTACCTATATATATCTTGATTTAAAATTGTTATTTTACTTCATTGTTGGCAAATGTAGGAAATTTCACTCTGCTCATCACTTTAGGAGTTTATAGCTGAGTCGAGATTGATGCCCCCGGTGCCATATGGCTGCAAGGTGAATTTGACCGACCCCTGTTTGGCTATCTCCCCAGTAGGACATTACGATACTTTGTGAAGTATATTTTTTTATATGTGTTATGAAAATATTTTGATACAATATTCAATTCATACATGATACATGTTGTAAAAACTCATGATTCTTATTTATTGTAATCTAAAATTCTAAATTTATTTTTGATACGTGTTATGAAAATATTCTAATACAATACTCAATTCATACATGATATATGTTGTAAGAACTTGTGATTCTTATTTATTGTAATCTAAAATTCTAAATTTACTTATCGATTATGCATCTCAAATATGTTTTGAGATGTATAATGGATAGGTAAATTTGTTGTGATTCTAAATCTGTTGTTTTGTAGATAGATAGATTACACAAAATTTATTTGTTTTTTTTGGAATGTAATTACACAAAATTTTAATTTGTCAAAAGATTTAGATATATAATGCATATACACAAAATTTCCTTTGGTAATGACAGCTTTTAAATAAGTAGCAAAAAGTGAAAAAATATTAACATGTTATTTAAACCTATTTTTTCAAGAAACAAGTTTTCATCTCATATTTCCTCCCAAATTTTGATCACCATCTTTAAATTCAAGATCATTATCCATTAATTACTAAACCAGAACCATCTCTCGTTGTGAGTATACTTCATTACCGCTGATTGACATCATTAACGCTGATTGATCTAGCGGCCAAAATTGGGCCACGCCAATTTAAAAAAGGAAATCATTTTTCAGTTAAATAAAAAAAATATATATATAGGAAAATAATGCCAAGGCAAACATTGCCTTAACGATCCAAACCCAGTTCTCTCTCCCCTGTCTTTCTTTCCCAAATTTGGTTTTCTCGTTTGTCTCTCTCTCCAACTACACGAATAAGAAACCATGGGTTTTTTGTAATCATCATCCTTTATCAGACAAATCAATTCTACTTTAAAGCGTGTATATATATATTTATAGGAATAGGAGGAAACATAAAATCAATTGAAATCAATTCCATTATTTTACCTAGTCAATTCCATTACCCTCATGAGGATGAAGGTATTTGGTGTTGGTGAAAAATCAGAGGAGGATGAAGGAAGAAGAAGAGATCAGAAGCATGAAGAAGACGAAAAGAAGAGAAGAAGTAAAAGTTAATTGGATTTTTACTGAATTGGGTCCCATGTATAACTGAATAAAATATTCCTGTATATAACTTTTGTATATGATATTTTTACATGGTAAAACAAAATTGAGTTTAGAAACTTTTTTAATTCACATGCTGAGTCGGCGCTTATTAGGCAATAACAAGGCAACTTTGGGCGACGTGGCTCCATCAGAGCCATTGAATCTGCCATGGACACCCTCCAGTGAGGTGCCATGGAGAGGCTTCGCGCCCGTTATATTTGCACTCCAGTCTAATGAAAACACCCCGAAATGGCATTATTATCATTAACTTTATAAATACTAAGAGAATAAGCATTAGGGATAGATTTGTAATTTACTTTAGGAAACAAACAACAGGTGAGAAGCAACATTTCTGCATTTAACTATTATATGGAGCAAGATCACTCTAACCCCCAACTGCACTTCAAATCTGGGTGGGTTTCAGATTCCTTCCTATATTTGGACCTAATCGTTAACCCTTAAACTGTCCTGAAAAGATTACTAACCAGTAAATTATATGCTTCCCAAATTAACTCCAAGTTAATCAGAGATGCCATCTACAATTACATAAGATTACCAGCACTGGACAGACAAAGCCATGCAGTACATTCAACCTAATCCGGTTTCCGCAGATGGGTATGAACCGCCTTCTAACAGCCACTTTCCGGTAAGCCTCTGGTGAAGATCAGTTTCTGTTACCCGGTGATTAAACAAGCTCGTTATTTCAAGGCACACTGTGAAATTTCCCTATATAATTTTGTTATTACTATCGAAAAATAAAAAAAAATACATACATATCCATTCAAGACAATTCACTTAGCAACAAATTAACACAGTAACCATAGTAATTTCCATCATCAGGAATTATGCAAAAGAGCAGCAATCAGTGTCAGCAAATGCTCAAAATACATTCCAAACATAATTCAACACAGATTGTGAGCAATGATGTATTTAATATCCGGAAACGAAAAAAGAAATATAAATTCTAAGTACCAAGAACCCGGTCTCTCTTGATGAGCTAGTTCCTCACAGAAAAAAGGTAGAAAATAGCAGGGAAGCTTCTTTGTTCCCCTATTTTGCCTGGGGATGAGATGAAATGAAGTCAACAGCAAGACTGATGGAACTAATCTTGTCTGCTTCATTATCAGGAATCTCAAACCCAAACTCTTCTTCAAATGCCATCACAAGCTCCACGGTGTCTAAACTATCTAACCCGAGATCATTCTGGAAATGGGCATTTGGTGTAACCTGCAAAATATCCAAAAATTAAGATATGTTAAGAACATATTTGCTGTAGAATCATCCCGTACAACAAGTTAGACAAGGCTCTAGGAGTGCATTCTAATGAACGCAATTTCAAACTAAATTCCAAAAGCAATAAAGAGAAAGGGCACAGGGGAAGTATCAATTTTCCATACTCATTTATCTCTCTTCCACACTAAATATCATCCATCTTCCTCAATGCTCTATCCAAAGATTCCTCCATTTTAAAGAGCTTCCAATCCAATCACCCGAAAATCACAGTCGAAATTAGCTGGGTCACGAAAGGAATAAGAGCCCCACATGATCTTGATGGAGGAAAATTGAACCAAAAGTGTTTAACAAGAAGATAAGCGTTTCACCAGCAATCATTAATACATTTGGAAACTTCCTTAACAAGCTAGTTAGGGAAAAAAGGTGAAGAATCAAGAAAGAAATCAGGACCTTCCAAGCAATAAGGACCCATATTTCTGGCATATTTGAATATTCGAAGGGAAGAAAAAAAGAAAAATTTCCTTAACAAACTAATGGGCATGCATGGACATGGATTCCAGACCAATTTCAGTGCAAATTACCATCACTATATCTCACTTCTCCTTCTTTAAAAAAGTTTTTTAAACATTTGTCATGTTCAATTATCCAAGTGTTCCAAAAAAAAAAAAAACTAGTTCTCAGATAATGAATACTACTAGGAGAAAACGAGGCATGTATTTCAAGACTACCCAAGGAGTACAAAAGTTTACACTACAGATATAATACAGTCACTCTCCTTTGAAAAATTTACTAGCCTATTTTTCCATATGTTCCAAATAGACAATCACAAAAGAACCGTGTTGCCAAAAGCATTTCCATAAAAGCAATGTCAATAATATCAACATGTCGTATAAGGTATCTAATGAAACTACCAGTTCAACAACATCAAGGAGGATAAAAGAACACATATTGCATATCATGATTGATAAATGACCAACTAAAATTCAAGCAATCATGTTGCCAGTAGAACAATAAGATGAAGCTGTAATGACCCAGTGAAGAATATCATTCAATGCACCAGCTAAAATCAATAATTACCATTTGTCTTCCAAACCAGGATTTACTATATCAATATTCCTAAGGGGAAATTGTTTTAGGTGGGGAAAATATGCAATAGCAGTGAAACAGGGGAAAATATTCTATCCTCCAAAGGAAGAGAGAAGAGAGGAAAAAAAAAAACAACTGTGTGTAATTACACGCACCGCTTAGCATCATCCCCTCTTTCTTGCTATACAGCCCATAGTCAGCAATTAACGAAATGCGTGTGCACTAATAAAGAAAAAGAGAAAGGAAAATAAGAATAAGAAAAGGCCAAAACCTAAGAATTTGATATGCAACACCATATATTATCTCCTTCACATCACAAGCACCAACAATGTTCTGACAAGAACATCCTGTTTGTACCCAAAAATATACCATGTAGGCAAATAAATTTGTAATAGACTAATTTATAATAAGTCTTAAGACCATATATATCAGTCTGGGTGATGGAAGAACATCCAATCTGATGAACTAGACAGACTTCTGCTCTCAGGGAGTTAAATACTTAAATGTAAAATCACATGCAAGGAACATAGAGAAGACCAAAGAAACCATCAGCGACTGTGAGGGTAGTTATTCCTCCACAATGCACTACTAGGAAAGTTACCAGTAGTGAGAAAGTGACATGACACCTAAGGACACATGACTATACATGGCAAGGCCATTATGCATGACCAAGAAACATACCTTGACAACAACTATAAATAGAGTGTCAGACAACACCACCGCAAAAATTACCATCATTATCTTCTGGTTCCTTGGATTTCAAAGTGGTATGAAAAACACAAATTGATCATTGCCTGTATAAAAGAGGAGAATTGAACACGCGCAGAGATTGTAAGGTGATCTCTGGTGAATGTTTAACAAACCAACATAGGCTATTAATATTAGACTTGTCAATCAAAGAACTTAGAAGTTGAAAAGCAATAAGAGGAGGCCAACAAACCATATAGTGAAAAGAGTTGACAGGAGATTAAAAAAAAATGACACTTAAAAAGCAACTAGTACAAGAAAAGCAATGAAATCCGGATGAAAACATAAATAACTATGGTAATATATTGCAGAACATCTAGGAAGGTGGCAAAGCAGACTCTGGAAGAGACTAAAGGTAGGTAAATTATCAAGGAAGAAAAAGGAAAAACTTAAGTGATCACATAGAAATAATTTCATGACTACATATATTAATATTACGGGATATATAAATCCCAAGACATATGAATTGCCCCATTGTTCAAATGAATCAAAGGTTATTAAATGGAAAAAGCTACTATGAGGGTACTTCACTGAGCTCGTGTACTTGTAGACAGACTGATTTCATAAACTCTCCATCCAATGGCTACGAGGGAGAGCTCAGTCAGAGCATCATCAAGGTAGACTTCTCTAATTATATTAACAAGCAATCAGTTATCATACAACCATCATAGTTTTGCATTCCTAGACATGAAATCATCAAAAATGAATTACTAAATGAAAGAAATGAAAATACTAGATACACACACACATTGAATCAATCACCTCCATACCACATGCTATGTTACGTTAACTCCTTAAGAGTAGGTAAACTACATGTGTCAAACATACAATACTCGGACATGGGTATGGAATATGTGTCCAACGCTCTGGTTGGACAAGAGCTTAAAACGCATAACCAATGATTTACATTTATTATTGCTTCAAAACGAGTGAAATGTCTATATCAAACACTTACACAAATAAAAGGCATATTTTACTCTACAAAATAAAATAGAAATAATATATAATGTGAATTTTTAGTAGTGTCCCTGTGTCCTTCTATTTGAGAATCTGAAACTTGGATACATACTCCACTGGACACAGGTACCGGAAATCAAGGTTAAATAGACCACGGGTATCACCGTATCAACCCAGGACAGAGCCTTGACGCCATCAGGAGTTCAACACAAACCTTTGGATCACTCATGTCAGAAGTTGAATTCATTCTTTTAGTGTGTGTTTTCATTAATTCTCATGATATTTTCCAACAATAAGTATCAATTTACTTCTCATTTGCAATCCTTCCCGGGCAACCCGAGCATAACCATTATCATTAACAGATTTTGATGCTATGCTTTAAAACCCTCGGTCTACAATATTCACAAATTCTGGCATTCCACATCCCCCAATATTGTTCAACTCAAAAACCCTAATTCCTCAATTTACAATCCATAGAAAGGAAAAAATAAATGGGTTGGTATACCTTGGAAGGATCGACTTTCTGGAAGTTCTTGACGACGGAGACGACTCGATCGGTGACCTCCGATTTATCGAGGAATGTACCCCTGACCTCTTCTGAGAAGTGGCGTCGCTGCAGAATACTGCTGAATGAGACAGAAAGTGGGCTAGGGTTTTGAAGCACTGGTCTTGCTTGCACTCTTAGGTACTTGAGAAGTGCGTTTCTCGCCGCCATTGAAGCCATTGTTGTTTTCTTCCAGCAGCTTACACCGTGTGAAAAATGCCGTGCGGTTGCTGCGAACGAGAGTCTAATTTATAAACCTCATTTCCATGTGTCACCTAGTCCGTTTTCTTTCTTTTTTTTTTTTCTTTTTTTTTTTTTTTTTTTTTTCATTTAAGTTTATATTCGATAAAACTAAATATTTAAATAACTCAATTTTAAGTGCTAATAAGTTGAAATGTTTTACATTTTTTTTATTTTATTTAAAGTGATTTTTGTTCTTTTATACCGTGTTCTGTAGCAATGAAGGATGATGCGTGAGAGAAAATAAGAAAGGAAAATAAAAATAATGACATCATTTTCAAAAATGGGCAGGAAGAAAGGAGGAAGGACAAGTTAACTATTATAGAAGTTTTAAATTAAATATTATATTAAATTACATAAATTTTAAATTACAGTATTATCCCCATAAATAACTATAATGATAAAAATAATTAAAATATTTTATTTCTTTCTCTCTTTCAGTTTATTATATTCTCTTCTATCAAAAGAACAAAAAGAAATAAGGGTAAAGTACATCAACAACCCCTGAGATTTGTTTTGTTGAAAGGATGTACAGATGAAACTTAGCCAATTTTGAAACAAAGACACCCCTTTAAAACAAAGACACTCCCTCGAGTTTGATACAGTAGCCAAAGACACCTCAATAGTAATGAATTAACATTTTTACCCTTTAACTTTAATATTGACCAATTTAAATGTGAAAATAACCTTTTTAACCTCGGTTCACAAACCCCCTTCCTCCCACCTTCGTCTATTAAACCCTTATTATTGCATTCGATATCAGGAGACAAAAATGGCTTTGGATCACCCGGTTCAGATAGAACTAGAAATCAATGTTACAGTATGAGGTACGGACCAGATAACTTGAGCTGCCAAGTGCAATAGAAGATCTAAATAGAAAGCGAAATCTTCATCTTCTGTCACTCACAACAACATGAATTGCTTTTGTAAGCGGCACATAAAAATAAGGACAGTTTAATGAACCGTATCACTCAGTCCCTATATTTAGATGGCTTGAACAGGGATTATTTCTGTTCCCAGGTCTTTAGCCTGGAACACTCCCTCTATCTCTTCCGTCACTATGAACTACCCCTAAGACAATAACCCCCAATTAGCAAGCCTTCAAATCCTCTGTCCATGAGTATATATTGAAATTGATCTTCGTATGGCCCAATCGCCGTCGAATGAGTGAAAAACTAAATAGTAAGAAAATCTATTACCAAATTGATGAGAGAAGGTGGAGCTGAGCCGGCAAGGACAGGAGTCCACGGCCGAACCCCGCGATGCCGATGGGCTCGGCGAGGGCGGAGTGAGCGCAGCAGAAGGTGAAGTTTCGGACAACCAACGCCAGCGACGACATGGGTATCAATAAACCGTCGCTATACAGACGAGCAACGAAGCTTCAGTCGCCGTAACCGTAATAGAACAGTGGGCATCAAGTCATGGCACAGAGATCGAAAGAGGGAAGAGAAGAGTGGTCGGCGGCTTGGACGGCCGGTTCTTCGACCGCCGGTGAGTAGAGAGAGAATAAGTATAAAATATGATCTGATTTTAATTATTAAGGGGTAATTTTGTCTTTTCACAAGAGTTAAGGCCTTGTTTGGATAGAGTTTCATATAAGAGATGTCTTTCTTATACTTTATCCAAGAAATAAATATACAATCTCTTCCCTATAAATATCTTATCCATCTCTTCTTCCATTCATTTTTATTTTAAATAAAATAAAACAAAATAAAGTAATAGGATGACTTTGGAAAATGTAGTAAATATAAAAGCAAATAAAACATTGTTCTACAAATAATTGAAATAAAATGGGTACCTTCTATTATAAATTTCTTCAATTCCTAAAAGGTCCGTTTGGTTATATTGAATTTTTTTATGGAAAGCGAAAGTGAAAAAATAAAGGAAAAGAAAAGAAAATCAAGTTTCTATTATGTATTTGGTTAGTAAGAAAATTTTTCAAGAAAGTTATTAGAAAATATTATTTTGTGAGTTTGGAAATAATGAAAGTGAAAAGAAAGTGATTGTAGTTTTCAAAATTACCATTTTAGTTATAAAATTATTTTGTACTCTTTTGATAATTTTAAGTTCAAAGATAAAATAATAAATATTATAGTATTTATTTTTTGATGTTTAATAATTATATATATGTGATTATAGCTACAAGTTTAATTAATATAAAAAAATTGATCCGAAAAATCTCGAGGATAAAAGATTGAAGTTAATATATATACTTTTAGTCAAAAAAAAAAAAAAAAAAAAAAAAAAAACTTCACTCTAATCGAAATAAAATATTTGGAACTCAATTAGTTTGGTACATCTAATATAAGTTAAAACTAAATTAGTTTGGTATATTTAATATACGTAGAGTTAAAATTAAATGAGTTTGATACATTTCAATAGTTGAGTCCTAAAGTTAAGAGAAGTCTATGTATAAAAAAATACATGTATGAATTAAATTATAATTTCAAAACTTGTATACGCAGATACACTAACTTAATTTTTTATCCAACACTTTGTTACTAAATACTCAGATTTACTTATATATATATATTTGACTCTCAGTCATTATTAATTATGGAAGAAAAAAATAAAATAAAATTTTAATTTTGTTTGCACATATAAAACTATATACAATTAAATTAATATTGCATTATCTTATAAGTAATTTACAAAAAGAAACTCACTTGTTATAGAAGTTTGTGGAGAAAGTGAGGAGGGTGACATGGGCATAATAGGAAACTAAGATATGAAGACACCACTTTCATGGAAAAGTAAAAATTTTCTCATGTTTTATGTCAGAATTTTTTTGAAAAAAATTTAGGAGTTGCAAGAAAATTACTTTCTTAAAAATTTTATCTTTCATACTAACCAAACTCCCAACAAATTTAAATATTATCTTTTTCTTTTCCTTTCTATCTGCTTCATGCTAACCAAACAAACCCGAAGTGATTTAAAATACTTTCACGAATTCAGTTATCCTCTAATTTTTTACATTTTGCTCTATATTTTTGAACTGTACACAGTATTAATATTTTTCTTACTCTTCCAACTCATTCAATTTAAATCTAGCCATTTTTCATAAAATAAACTAATTCCCAACTCCTTCAATTTAAAACTAATTACTTGTCAATTTTTACTATTCTCGTGAGTATAAAAATGTGGACTTTGATGTAATGACAAAGTTATTCTATTGAGACTTAAGGAGGCCAGTTTAAAAACATAAAATAACTTAAAGGTGACTGGTTTGAAAACATAAAATAACTTCAAGGCAGCGTGACTAATAATCTCAAAAAATAATCACGACATTTTGTGTTAAAATTAAAAATGAAGAATTGCAAAAAAAACTCCTTTATTATTACCCAGTTGCGAAAAACCCCATATGAATATTTTTGACAAAAAATCACCCTCAATTATCCCAAGAAAATGTTTTTAACTGATATTTGTTTAAGTGGTTATCTGAGAAATTTTTTTGAACCAATTACCCTTTAACAGATTATTCTTCAGACAATTTAGCAATCCTTCTCATTCCTTCAAACACAAAGCTAACAGCAGATCGAGAAACCCAATTGTTGAAAATTTATCTTTCAACATTACTTAGACAACAAAAAATAGCACATGTAAATAATAATTGAAGCCCTAAGAATACTCGGTTATATTCACTTAATCTATGACTTATTTTTATTTATTTACTATTATTATTATTATTATTATTATTCATGATTTCATCTATTTAATTGAACAAATCATTTGCATGTAAAAATTGTTATATTTCATTTGGTTTCTTATCATCTTAATAATAAGAATAAAAAATAAAAATAAAAAAAAAAAAAATCTCAGTAATAAGAGTGAGTAAACCTCTTAGAAATTACCCCTATACTTCATTCACATGGTATGTAATTTTCGAGTAGTAAGTGGTGGAATCAAAACAATTTTCAAGTAGTTAAGTGGTGGAATCAAAACAATATATGATAGAGATAATAAATTCATTTCTCTCAAACTAAATGACTTAAATGTCCTTTGTAATTAGATTCTTGTAAATTGAATAGAGGGCAATGATGTCCTTTTACATTAAAAGCATTCATATTTTTAGGTCTAACCTGAGTACATCAACCACAACAATTTCTTTTTACATTAAAAGAGTTCATATTTTTATATTTGTAGGTCTAACTTGAGTACATCAACTACAACAATTTCCTTCTACATTAAAAGCGTTCATATTTGTAAGTCTAACTTGAGTACATCAATTACAACAATTTCATCTCAAAAAGTTATTTTGGGCTATTTCGTGTTCACGAGGTAAGATTTTTTTTTTTTTTTTAATAACAAAAATCAAATTTGAAAAAAAGAAAAATTATGTTGCTTTTTAATGGCCAATTTTAGTCCACTTATCTTACGGTAGTATAATTCAATTCAGGAAAAAGAAAGAATTTGGACTAAGAAAACATGGCAAATTATTAATGCTTACTAAAGATCAAGTGCACGGAAGGAGTTCTTGAGCTATTTAAATTTTCCATCTTCTATTCTAACACCATGGTGGATTTTCTCTGCCCTGTGCATTTATACTCAATTTTATTTTATTAATTATACATAGTTTAAATATGATTTTATTGGCTTTCCATTTTTATTTTTTTGGAAATTTTTTTACATTGCTTGATGGGGAGAGAGAGAAATAAAAAAAAAATTTGTCTCAAGAATAATCTGTTAAAAGGTATTTTTGTCCAAAATTTTTTCTCAAACAATAACTTAAATGGACATAAGTTAAAAACACCCCTTAGGATAATTGAGGAGAGTTTTTTACCAAAAATATTTAGAGGGGGTTTTTCGCAATTGATTACTAGTGGACGTGAATTTTTTGCAATTCATCCAATAAAAATAAAAATTTGGCATATCTAATCTTACATTTTTCCTTTTTCTTTTAAAAGAAGAGGAGATAGATGAGGAGAGGGAAAGAAAAATTCTCCTAGCGGTATCTCACTTAATTTCAAAACAATAATATTACCTATCTCTGTATATCTCATCTAGAAATTATTTATTGCTATAACTCCAAAATAAGATGATCCACATAAAAATAAGTTCCAACATTCTGAACTAGTAGAAACTAAAATGTATGAGAGTTCAACTATAATTTTTTTATTTATTTCATCTTACTTTTTTTTATCATGTGATCTATAAATTTGAAATTAAAAAATAATATTTAAAAGTAAAGAGTAACTTAGGGCACGAAATTCTTGTTTGTTCGAAGTGAGCGAAATGAGCTAATAAGTCATTATTATTATTATTTTGCAATAAATATTATGAAAAAAATCTAATGCTATTTATCATTTCAGACCAACACTAATAGTTACAATTCTGCAAATTTAGGGGGAAAAATGGTATTTCCTATATCACCAAACACGCAGCAATTAAATATAGAATGTATCGACACACAGTTGCACACACACATAAATATGCACACGCATTCACACTGTTGCACAAACCCACATACATGTCTATCAGAAATTAGTACATGAATCAAGCCAAATTATACATTGCGCGAGACGACTGCCTATAACCAAAACTGAAAATGTTGACTCTTGTATTCACTTTGTTATTTCTAGCGTTAATCATCGCAGTACTCTTCAAATTCGTCACTGCTGATGGTATTTATACGAAACCTAGCCGGATTATATGTATATATGTGTATATAATATACAGGCATATATGGTTTCAGAGTTCTCAAGTCCCTGGGTTTGATTCGATTTTCTCTCTCTGTATGTGTTTTCAACAGGGGATTTCACATTGTTATCAAAAGGGCATGTAAAGCGCGAACAAGTGGAAGATAAGGTATGCAAATTCTGATACACATGTAATAAAAATGACCCGGATTTCTTTTATCTCATACACATGTAATATATACACACACGTACAACATGTGTGTATATATATATATATATATATATATATATATAAATATATGCAATTTAATTTCTACATTTCATATAAATTCGTTTACTGATTTTGTTGTTAGGTTGTTTGGATTACCGGGGCCAGTCGTGGAATCGGTATGTTTGTAATTTCTTTTTGCCCCTGCAAATGTTTAATTTTTTCTGTTATTTCTTGTGTTCATGGTGTTGTGGTTAACTTGGTTGCTTTACTGATGTTTGGGGCTTAGTAATGAGCTTTGTTCTTTGTTTCTTTAATAATTTTGAATATTCCTGCAAAAAATACTGTGCAAACTCATCCAATTTATACTCTCTTTTATTATTTTATGAAGTGGTTTCATTCATATATATTGACAATTTATCAATCTGTGAGACTGTTGGTTACATATTTATCCTTGGTCTGGAAGTATCTCAGGAAGTAGTTCAGATTTGGGCTTGACTATTCAATCTTTAGCTGATACTATATTGAGACTTAATTTCCTTCTTCTCCTTCTTCTTTTGCTATTTTTATTTCTGAAAGGAATACTATAGTGGTTGGGATCGTAATTTATTTGGTTGTTATTGATTATTGGCTGGAGATGTGGTTTGTCCTATATAGTGTTTAATTGATATCAACGATGGATTCATTTGTATAATTTGGAGTTGTTTAATTGATATCAACGATGGATTTATTTGTATAATTTGGAGTTGTTCTCTTGAAGGCAATTCTTAGGCTGCTTCACAGGGCAAGACAAAATAGTATTCACTCAAGTTATCTGTGCTGCTTGATCCCATCTGCCACTCTTACGCGGTTGCGCCTTAGCCCTGTATTTACCCACCCATTGGTTGTTTCTTGCTTTCTAAGTTGACTAAATTACTCCCTAATATGCGTATGTGAATCTTCTAGTTGTAGATGACGATGTTTAGAAAACAGCATTCATTGGTCTGGAACAAACTTCAGATCTCTCAAAATAGGGTAGACAACCTCTAGATATGAGGTGTGAAGATCATGCGCAGAATAACTAGGAACTCGTACTGCATACTTTACGTTTAGACGAGTGTATAATATATAATGTCTCCCCACAAGTCCTTGACATCTCACATTATAAACCTGGGGAGGGTCAGATTTACCTGGAGCTTGGAGGTCATGTGTTTGAAATGGGAAATAGTCTCTCTGCATACAGAGGTAAGGCTGCGTTGACCTACAATGGCTGGAGCCTCGTGCAGTAGGTTAGCCCTTTTTGTGGTGTTCGTTTTATAATATTATTTCGGTGACGAACCTTAACTTGTGACAAAAGAAGAATAACATCATAAGGTTATATTGTAGGCTATGTTACATGGACTCTTCGAAAGTAGGCGAAGTACCCGTGTCGAGACACATTATTTGGACATGGGTATAGGATATGCGTCTGACACTTAATAATTTAATTTTATTATAATCATATTAGACACTTTGTTACATAAATAAATTATTTTACTTTAGAAAATAAAGTAAAATATTAAATAATATGAATATTTAGCAGTGTCCACCTGCCCTCTATTTGGAGATTTGACACTTCTGACACGTGGATTCATGCGCGTACTCGACACACATACACGAGTCCTAGTAAGATAGATTGTAGGTTTGATAGACTCAAGAGTCAATTGGATCTCAAGATTCTTTCAATTTTATAGGGATTTCACAAGATTTTCTATCCTCTTGGTGTTTTTTGTGTGGGATCGAGAGCGATTTGGTTTTTTGGACTGAACGACTATAGGATGGTAGAATCTGAATCAATTTTTTGGCAACCTGGTACAATTGCAATCTTTTTTAAGAGATTGATCAGTTCATTTACTAAGAAACCAATATACTTGGTTCTTTTATCCATTGAGACACATACTAATGTTGAAGCTGATGCTTTAAGAATCGAAGTAAGCAATGAGGGCTATAAAACATATGCTAATTCAAGGAGATTCTGTTTAATTTGTGGAAGGAAACATGATTCTTGTGTGTGTTAGACTTCGATGATATCCAATGGGTGCATTTAAGTAATTCCTTTTGAGGAATACAAAATTCCATATGTTGGCAGAATATGATATTTTTCCAAATGGGACACTTAATTTCTTAGAAGAATCTATTGAAAATTGTTAGGCTTCAGTTCTACTATATAGATTTTTGATAACCACCTTTCAAATAGAATTTGGAAGCATGTCTTGGGGAACCTATCCTATCCCTTTCCAAACAGCTGAAGTCATATTAGACTTGAAGGAGCTTCCTACTGAAGTTTTTGCTTGGATTGTGGCCCTCAACAAGGCGAACACAAGAATGATATGATTCAAGGAGGGGACCCTATGCAAACCTTTTGCTTAGCATTTGTGCCGTGTAGGAGGGATGTCAAAGCATTGACACCAATTTATTGCCCATAACTCTGCTTATCAACTGTGGCAAAGATTGCTTTCTTATGAAACTATAGACTGGGTGGCCTGTTCCTATAAGTTGTTTTTGTTGGATTTTTGTTTTTTATGGCTTTGTAGGTCTCAGGGCAAGATCAATTGGAGATCTTCACTTATGGCTTTTCTTATGTCATAGGCTTGGAAGAAACAGTTTGGGGTTTCAAGGTATTGGCAATTCCATGAAGGAGGCGTGGACATGAAAATTTAAATGCTTCTTTTTTTGAGTTTCATCGTTAGAGAACAGAAAGTCATGGATAAGCTTTTAAGACTTGTTTTAGTATTTCATCGTCTGAGATTGGAGAGCCGTGAGCTTGGGGCAAACCTTTATAATTAGCACTGACTTAACAGTGGAAACCCCCCTCCTATAGGCACTATTTAGTTTTATTTTGAGAGTTGCTCCCTGGAGAAATATATTTAAGTGGGCACTGGTTGCATTTTTTGGCATGGTGGACTTGAATTTATGTATAATTTCTCTTTCCCTTCTGGCAAGGGGTATGCCATCATTGGCGTCAAGTGGAAATTATGGCTTTGCTTATGGGTATTAGAGAAGGTAAATATAGAGGTTGAGGTAATATTTATGTGGAAGGGTATGCCTAGATTCTTGTTGTTTGGGTTAAAGATAGATCTCAGGGTCCATGTAAATACCCATGTACGTGCCATCACATCCTGGATATCACTTAGAAAACTACTGCCTCCAGTTCTTGGATTCACATGTCAGCTAATAAGGACGTGGATTTATTTAGCTAACTGGGCGGCGATCACTCTTGAGTTTAAGGGACCTTCCTATGCTCTTTGGTATCGATGTTGTTTTCCATATGTACGTTTTTATTTGCGTTTTTAATTCTGCAGGACTCCTTGCTGCCTTGTTTTCCTTCTTCCTGTATTCTATTTTCTGTCACCTCTATCAATTGGTTTCTGTTTCTTATAGGAAAAAAAATAAGGATCATGAAAACAATTCAATAATCAAGTTTCAAATGGGATTAATAAAATAACAGACCTATGGCTCTTGGTTGGAAGTTGTTGAAGCAACTTAGAATTGGTGGGGTTGTGGATCTCTATTATCTATAACTTTGATGGTGGTGGATTTGATTTTCACATATTGATTGGCACAAGTTTGATCCTTAAATATGTGGTGGATGTGCTGTTATTTACTCCGCCAATGCTGGATAGATTGTTGAAACCAGCATTGAAACTTATTTCATTGGATTTGGCCGTGAAGATTACGATCTTTCATTTCTTGTGCTAATATATAGAAGAAAAGTTTAGTATAAGAATCAATTCTTGATTCCGCATTTATCTCCTGTCCAGATTTGACACCAGTAGCTTAAAATCTGCCCAGGCCCTTCCTGTTGAGGCAGATTTGTTTGTTTTTGTTTTTTTTTTTTTTTTTTTTTTCCTTCTTCTAATTACCATAAATATTTTTTAGGTTTCCTGCAGAGAAATTTCAGTTGCTGTTTCACATACCATGTAAAATTATTTAATTTTGTTTGTTCTTTAATCTTGGAATTGAAGGGGAGGTCCTTGCCAAACAACTTGCCACTTTAGGGGCCAAGCTCATTATTTCTGCTCGAAATGAAGCTGAATTGGAGCGAGTCAGGACACAGCTAACTGGTATGTCCCTCCACCAGAAACTTTAGAAGTAGCCTTTTGATTTAACATATATTTACTTCCCAATGTTATTTCCAGTTCTTTATCTGATATGTGGCTGGCATAGGTAAACATGCACCGGACGAGGTGATGGTTTTGCCTTTGGATTTGACGTCGGGAGAAGATTCTCTCAGTGAGGCTGTACAGAAAGCTGAATCCTTTTTTGCAGGTTCCGGGGTGGATTATATGATCCATAATGCAGCCTTTGAGCGCCCTGTAAGTGAATAATTACTGCAATACAGATAGCACACTCACGTAGAGCAGTATTTATACCCTCGATATATATGTAAACAATCGGACTCTTTAGCTGAAGTATATTCTAGATCCTTGGCACATTCGATAACAATTTTGGAATCACACACACAGAACTACAACTCTTCACCAAGGTCATGATTATCAGCCACTTCCTTTTCTTTTTCATAGGTATAATGATCCTGTGATTACGACATTGAGAGGGCATATGTAGACTGAAGAACTAGGGTCATAACCCAAGGCTTTGAGTACGCAATGCCCAATTAGACCTAGAGGGGAGGTGCATAGGTTTTTTATGAAGCCCTTACTGTCAATGAGCTGTTTTTCGCAATTTAATTTAATTATTCTAATTATTAACTAGAGTCCCTTATATTTATGCGTTTGTTCATTGAATGTAATTGATTATTCAAACATGGAAGCATTAATCAAAGCAGTAATAAGCAAAATAAAGAAATCATGTGGAAATTTACATGGAAATGCCATTGAGGAAAGAGCACGGGACTTAGTCCACGCAGATCATTTCACTATGAAGTGAATGAATTATACACTAGGTTAACCATACTTTAACCCAAGCATCCCCTAGTTACGTCTGACTCAGACTCACGCCAGACGTTCTCCTTGAACTCTTGCTGCAAATGAGCAAATCCACTTCTTATGCGATGATCCGCTCTTCCATTAGCACATTGATCTCCATGACTCGTAACATCTGATCGTTATTGGTTGTGTGGAAGTTGCTTTTGGTGTTGAAAATTCTCGTTGCAGTAGGATTGTTGATGTTAACACTAACAACACGCTCACTATCTAAATGTATGATGATGAATGCAAAACATAGAAAATTCTAGCTATTGTTTTGGTAGAATGCACTCAATATGCTTTTATATCCTTTTTAGGACAGATGTTGGGGTGAGGGGAGAAGAGAATTGAGAAGGAAGGGTGGGCCTGTTAGACAGTAACCAATAAAAGAAATTTTATTTTTTATTTTGATAAGTAAACAATAAAAGATTTTAGAGAACTGAGTTGATGGAAATTGACATCTCCAGAATGGCAAAGGGTTAGTTCATTACCCCAGTGTACATTTTGCCTATGTGGGCAGGGGCTGGGTGAGGAAAATTCCTAATTTTGATAATATATTGAACAAAGGGGCTGCTTTGAGTCTTATCATGTTTGTCAGCCCGAGATTTTTCCATTGGACCAAGTGTTCAACTAATGATTTGATGTAGGACAGAGGACAGTTTTATCGACTTTTTCCTCGTGTTTAGTAGTTTTTAGTAATTAGGTTTCTTCTTATTTTTTTATATAATTTTTTAGAGAGTGTTGAATTTTTGACTTATTGTGTGATTTCCTTGTGTTGTTAGTTTCCTTATAGTGTTAGAGTTCTTTTATTATAAATACATGTACTGTAGAGAGCAGAATTCATAAGTTGATTAATAATATATGCACCTACAGTGAGACCCTTTTTTCCACCTGCCTTATGTCAGCAATGGCTCCATTCTTTCCTTAGATTTCTCTGCAATTTCTTTTTAATTTGGTGAGTTCAAAGTTTTTTATCGTTCATTTGTGAACGCTTGTAGCTTCCGCTCTATCAGATAGTATAGAGTCTTGTTTTACCCTTGTTATCGTTTTGGTAGCAACCACTTTGACGACGATGATTGTAGAGTGTAGGCCCCTTGGGCAGGTATGCATACTCAAGAACTGCAATTTGATCAATGGTATAGCCCAATTGCTGGTCTTGGGATTCATGGCAACCAAGTTCGTGGTCTAGTTTGGGATCGTACCGACAATGTTCCTCATAGCCAACCAAACACAGGTTATGTTCCTGTATATCCACATAGGCCTCCAGTCTATTATTCCAATAATGAGGAGTTCAAAGTAAAAGGAGTTGCGATGGATAGATGTAGACATTACAAAAACCGTAGATATCCAGACAATCGTGAGTTTAAGAGAAAACTTGATCTACTCACTTTCGATTGAAGTATTTATGCTAATGATGTCTTGGACTGGCTGGTATGAGATCTATTGCAACCCCGACTTAAAGAAATAAGAGATATGCTTAATGAAGTTGAGCACTCTCTCGAGTATTTTGACATACCCGAAAACAAGCAAGTTCCGCTTGTACCGTTCAAGCTTAAAAGATAGGCTTAAGCTAGGTGGGAACAGACACGAACTAACTGAAAGAGGCAAGGGAAACAACTTGTGCAAACGTGATACAAGATGAAACGGTTGTTGATTGCTAAATTCCTCCCACCAGATTATGAACAGACGCTGTATCACCAATATGAGGATTGCAGGAAACAGGATTGCGGAAAAGAGATTGGTTTGTCAACGAGTCTAAGGAGGAATTTTACAATAAAGATAGTGACATCAAGGAAGATAATAATAAATTTATAGAAGCAACCAGTGATTTTGAGCAAATCTATGTTGCTTCACATATTGTAGTTGAAGATGAAGTTTGTTTTTTTTTTTTTTTGTAAATAAAATGTATTAGAAAGTGTTCAAGAGGGGAACGCATCCCAAGAATAAACAAAAACCAAAGAAAAATCAAGAAAGCCAAACATAGAAAGGGACTTTAACATGGCAAAAGAAGATGATGGTGACAAGAAGCTCGATGCTGAAAGTGAGCAATATGGATTAATTGTTGATCAGTGAGTCAACGATTTTTCCAAGTTGCATGTCCAAGATGGTTTGTCAAGCTGGTGAAGGATCATCGCAGGAAGAAGATGACGACATCAAATTGAGTTTTGAAGAAATTCCCTTTATCTTTGATTCCTTTGAGAATTAAGTCCATACAAGCATCGCTTATGCACCTGAAAAGCCTTGGAAACAGTTCATCATGTGGGAAACTTAAAGAGGAGAAAAAAAGTATTCCAGTATCCCCCCACCCAAAGAGACCAAAGTCACTTGGGATTTGTGATGCGTGTGTTGGAAGGAGTAGTATAGAGCCCATGATAAATAAACACGACAACTTTAGAGATGATGTGACTTTATTGATGTACACTCACCATGGATTGTTGGTGGCATTTATTGAAAATCACAATGAGCATTCTGGATATAAAACTGATAGAAAGGTTGTAGATTATTTGATTCTAGGTAATGATCTTATCCATATGCTCTTCCCCGAAGCTGTATCCATCAGTGACGATTATCATAAAAAGTTGAAAGAAAGAGAAAATAAATGGACGAAAAATCTTAAGCAAGTTTGTAAAGCATTAAGATTAAGTCTTTAATAGTATGAAATCTTGTTTATATTAATATACAATGTGAGTTGGGGGGGGGGGGGGGGGGGGGTGGGGTGGGGGTGGAGTTACTAACATTTATATGTAAGGGCACCCCTTAACCATGTAGACGCGTTTTGAGGAAAACCTCGAACATTGAGAGGAGAATGTGCAAAGTGGACAATATCTACACAGGTTTGGGGAGGGTCGTGGCAAATGGTATCAGAGCCAGGTTCCTGAGTCGGAAATGGGAGGGAATGCACAAGCCCATGCGGGTCAGGCTAACGAGGATGCTAGGTCCCAAGAGGGGGGTGATTGTGACGTCCGACATAGTTCTTGGCATTTATATGTGAAGACACCCTTTAACAATGTAGACGCGTTTTGAGGAAAATTGTGAGCACCGAGAGGAGAGTATGCAAAGTGGACAATATCTATTCGGGTTTGGGGCGGGTTGTGACATACAATGAGCCGCAGCGAACCTCGAGGACGAGTTTTTTTTTTTAAGTGTAAGGGACTGATGTACGACAGTCGACTTTTTCCCCGTGTTTAGTAGTTTTTAGTAATTATGTTTCTTAATACTTTTTTAGAGAGAGTTGAAATTTTGACTTATAATGTAGAGCTTTCTAGTTTCCATACGCAGATAGGTTTTCTTATGGTGTTTTGGTCCTTTTATTATAAATACATATGCAGAGAGCTGAATTAATAAGTTCATTAATAATAATATCATATTTTTCTGCAATTTTCTCTTTAACTGTGGATTCGAAGTTGTTCATTGTGAATGTTCATAGCTTCCGCTCTGTCATGATTTGGTGAGAAAAGCCTTGTCAAAACTCACGATTATTGTTTATCATGTATATTTGGGATAGGCATTTGCAACCAATATGATGTAGAAGTCTCTTGTGGTGGTAGCATCTCTTCACGTTCATAAGTGATTTTTCCTCTAGGAATCCTTGTGTTTGTAATTATCTGTCTTGTTCGATTCCTTTGATTGGTAAAATTATGATCAACTTTATGAATCTTCTTTATAATTTACTGTTTTTTCCCGTGGATTGTATTCTGTCTTGATAAATAGTGTTGTTGTGACAGTGGTGATGCATTTGAGCAGATAGTGATCTTTTTTCCCCCCTGTTCTGCAGAAAGCAACAGCATTGGATGTGACTGAGGAAAGTCTCAAGGTAGACATACGTGAAACATATGGGTAGTATTGATTAGGCCTGTGAATTGATTGGATTATGATCTCAACCTTTTAAGTATATTTGGAAAGAGGGACTTCCGACGAACGATTCAATTGTGATTGGGTTGATATTTTAACAAAGATGAACCTTGGGTTGTCTGGGTGATATGGTCCAGATATGAATCTATTCGATAAAAAACAAGATATAATATATTAGGCGATACACTTGATATATATATATTTTATCTTGTTATATTTTGACTTCAACTGTAATTCTTTGTTGGTTCCTTGGCAAAGACACCTTGTCCTTTCTAGTTTTCCTCGTCTTTTTAACTAAAGCTCCTTTCTTAATAAAAATAATATTACACTTAAAACATAATAGATTTTAGAAAAAAAAGAGGACAACTATTGGAATACCTTTTATTTTTGTAAAGTAATTATTTATGTTTTTATGCATCAGTAGTTGAAGTTATTCTAATTTTTTGTTTATTAATCTTTACAGATTAAATTGGATTTCCAATTATTAACAGAATCAAATTCGATTTGGTTTTATGTTAATCTATTAGATCGGAATGATTCCTTAAGCGATTGGATTCCGATCACTTCAATCTTGGTTTAAATCTGACGGGCTTACAATCCCGATGGTCAGACTGAGTCTGACTGCTGAAAGAATCATTGGCTGCCACAATTCAATTGGCTATGCCTTGTGGCTGTGGAGTCACTAATCTGGTCTACCACCAGGACATACAAGAGTGTTGTAATATAATTATGGATCTTGTTCTGTTTGATTTTCTTCTAATCTTGATACTTCTCTGTTTTGCAAATAGGCTACATTTGATGTAAATGTTTTTGGGACGATCTCTCTCACAAGGCTACTGGCACCTTTCATGATAAGGCGGGGGAGGGGTCACTTTGTTGTGGTACGTGGAAACAAATGATGTTTCATTATTTTCAAGGAGGACATAAAATTGTTCTTAGAGCATTCATTCCATGTAGAAGTAAAATTTGGAGCAGGGGCAGAGGGTTCAGTTTGGGGGTGGGCAGTTCACTCTATATGGCCGGGGCTGCGTCACATCTTCATGCAGCTGGACATGCTAAGCAACTCAGAACTCATTGTTGGACCTTGACTTGAAATTCATTACTTTGATGATTTTAAACATGATTGGGTTGCCAGCATGCCTGCTAATTATGAACTCAGTACTTAATCACATTCATTAGACACTTGATTATTGAATAATGCTATTTGACGGTACTCTTCCCTGGTTTGCAGATAGTTGAATCCTATAATATGTTAATTTCTGTTTTTAAATTTGATTTTATCTGATATGCAGATGAGTAGTGCCGCAGGAAAGTCACCTGCACCAGGTCAGGCCGTATACTCTGCTTCTAAATATGCCCTAAATGGGTACTTCCATACCTTGCGTTCCGAGGTAAGTATATTTTCCGTATCAAGGAAACAAAGGGGACATGCACATCGGCCTTTCTATATTATGCTGTGCTAAATTATACACATTTATTTTTATTCAGATTAATTGTAGAAATCAACTGAGAGTAAAAATGGTTGACGTTGAACTTCAGAAAACTCAACTTGCTTGACCAGTTTTAGATGACCTTTGCCAAAGCACCTTGAAGGATTGAACATATTTGGCTCAAGTGGGTAAGAACTTGGCCCTGGTGCCTCAAGAAGCGTTATGTCTAAGGTTCGACTCCTCTTGGGTGCAAACATTTCCTTGAGAGATGTTGGGGGGGGGGGGGAGAGGAACATATTGAGTAATCATCTACCTATGTAACTGGATTCAATATGGAATCAAAACACCATAGACAGTTATTGGATTGGAGATATTTCAATTCATTCTGCCAGCAGCTCACATAACCTTCTGCAGCAGAGTTACTTAAAGGGCATGTTTAGGGGGGGGGGGGGGGTGTTGGGTGTTTGGGGGTGTGGGGTTGAGTATCAACTAGGGGAAAAAAAGAAGCTTGAACATATTGAGTAATCATCTGCCTATGTAACTGGATTCAATATGGAATCAAAACACCATAGACAGTTATTGGATTGGAGATATTTCAATTCATTCTGCCAGCAGCACACATAATCTTCTGCAGCAGAGTTACTTAAAGGGCATGTTTAGAGTATATCCAGCCCAAGTTTTTAAAGTGCGGTTGTGGGGTGCAGCAGGGGTTATGTGATCAACCATCGTGGACTTGAAATGTTTTTTGACATGACAATGAATCAATATGGAACTTTTAACTCAAGATTCCTATTAAAAAAAAAAAAAAAAAAAAAAAAAATACTATTGGATTTTCTTGAAATTTAGAGGTGTTTTGATATGAGTAACTGTAAGAAACGTAGAGAGACTATTCATGAGGAACAAAATCCACACAAATGTATATAAACTAACTAATATTTCTCAGGGATATCAAAATGGAAAAAAGAATCAGTGGCTAAACTAATACCTATTAGATTTAGGCCATATAAAAGAGTTTTGGCGAAAATTTCATCCACACAAAAGTCGTATAGTCGTCTTGGCATGTACTTCATTTATTGAGATGCTTGGTGATACACTGCTTGAAGTCAGTGAGGGTAGTTGCATCTCATCAAGCCTACCCTCTAGCTTGGACTGCCTGGATGAGTTGGAAGGTTTTCTTGGCTATGATGAGGAAGAAGCAGACCTTCGTCTCCAGGTTGGGTTTATCGTGAAGGGAATCGGGAAGAAGCCCCTTCCTGTTGGTAGGTATAAGTGATTTTGAACAGAGCACAGTTCTGTTTTCTGTTCTTCTTTGGGTAGGTGAAGATAAATTACTAACAAAGATGAGCAATGATTACAAGATATCACGATGGATATATCCTCCTACTTATATGACAAATTTTAGAACCATCCACAAGGAACACAAGGACCTAAATATACAACTACTACAAGGTCATTGACTTGACCAACCTGTACCCATACAACTATGCCGTTGAAATAGTATTCCAAGTGGACTGAGGGCAGAATCTTCCTGTAAATGATTGCAGCCATATCTGATCATAAACTCCACTGCAAATGTAAAACAAATCAATAGGCATATTCCTCTTGAGATTAATTGATTCTGGAGACTTGCTACTAGCCAGTTTCACATATTTCCCAAATATAATGCAACACACTCTCGCTTCCTTAGACAACAAAAAATCATAATCGTTACATTTTTATCTCATTATTTATATATCTTATAATATATTAAGCCCTGTGATATTCACCTGAGGCTGAAGTCTTATAAGGGAAGCTTTCCTCCTACCCTGGATGTTCAGGAATGACAAAGATTATATGAAATCACTCTGTGATTAATTTGTGATTGCAGCTCTGTCGAAAAGGAATTAAAGTGACTGTTGTCTGTCCTGGGCCAATAAAAACTACAGATGGTGTGGGAGAAAACACCTCTGGACAAAAGGGTATTTCTGAGGTAATTTTCTTATAATTGTTCTCTTGGGTAATTGATTTTTATTCTTGTTACTTATGGTGCATAAAAATTTTCTGACATAATAAGCTAAGACAAATTGATTGATTGTGTGATCTTAGGTTGGCAGTAGATAAACGGTTGGATGATGCTGATTGATGAGGTTTTAAGACAGATTAATGCTTTTTATGAGATTGGTTTTACAAACATGGAATTACAAGAAATGAGAAATTAATGTGTGTGTTTACCTGAAGATACTGAATTTTTTTAACATACCTGTAAAATTTCCCCCCCGCCCCTTTTTTTTTTCTTTTCCTGGTAAGTGAGATTTATTGACAAAGATACAAAACTACAATACAAAAGGGGCATCCTCCAGTTTACACAACTAACAACCAACTAAACTCAACATAGCAACCTATTTAAACAACTCACCACCATACTAAACAGCCCAAAGGCAACTAAAACAGAAACAAAAGTTTGAACCGCTATCAATTAATACTGAAATCAACAAACTAAAAAAGCCAAATTTCCTTTTAAAAAGCCCGAGTCAGTATAGAAAATTAGAAAGCTGTCAGCAGAATGAGCCTTTGTCCATCAAAGGATTTACCACCTAAATCAGATCAAAATAATATCCCAACGGATTAACTGAATATCATATCAGGTAGCTCCCGTTGTCTAGCAAGCCATCTATTAGTTTCGCTTTTCTTGGGTTTCAGATTCAAAGAAGCAATTTTGCTGTAAACACTGAACACAATATCTTTCTGGACTGCTGTAACTAACCTGGACTTATGATCGAATATTCTAGCATTTTGTTCCTTCCATATAAAGTATACAGTACCAGTGAGACAAAGCTTTCAAAATTTCTTCCGAAAACGCTTTCCTCTTAATTCTATAGCAAGTGTAGCTATCAATTCAGGCCATGAGGTAAAGGGGTGCTTAATTTCACATTTATCCATAATAAATTGTCAGGCTGGACTTATGGAAGTTATTTCCACCTTGCACAAAACTCACTCTCTATACCATACAAATTGCACAAACTTGTAAGAATATGAAAACACTTGTGTGTGACTGGTTTTTTGCAATGTTTCAAGGTTTGTAGTTGTTTCAATTTAAAGGTATTTGATAGAAATTCATGGAAGCCCCCTCTTTCCTTACCTTCATTAAGGTGCTGATTGCCTGATTGAATCAGTTATGATGCAATCCATCTAGTGTAGACAGAAGACTATGTCTTGCAGATAGTTTTTTCATAACTGAAATCTACATTTGCATGTAAGTGAATGATCATGAATTGTCTTTACAAGAGAACAATTAATTCCCGCATTCAAATCTCGTTGCAGCACTATAGGTTCCAATTGGCAACAACCGTTACAGCCATCAGATTGAGTGCTGTCTCTTTTCAAATTCCAATAGCTCCCTCTCTCTCTCTCAGATAATTTTTCATAACTGAAATCTACATTTGCATGTAAGAGAATGATCATGAATTGTCTTTACAAGAGAACAATTAATTCCCGCATTCAAATCTCGTAACCATCAGATTGAGTGCTGTCTCTTTTCAAATTCCAATAGCTCCCCCCCCCTCTCTCTCTCCCATCCACCGAATTTGATTTGGTGAAGTCTGTGATACCGACTGTCTCTCCCTCTCCCTTTAGATTTTTTTATCAGCTCCATCAACCGACTCTGATCCAGTGAAGTCTGTGCTAGTCTCTCTGTGTGTGTAGACAGCCCGCTTGAAGGCATTGTTTCCAACAGTTCAGGGCCAAATCGATGATCCTTTTCTTTAAATTTTTCTTGACAAATTTATCTCATTCTTCCTATGAATTAAAGCTGAAAAGTTACATGTTACATTGTAACTGCTGCTTCCTTCCAACAACCAAAACAGCTTCTTTGTCAATAAATTAGTTGGTGCGATATGGAAAAGCTAAGGATACATCTTTCTTGCTTTTAATTTTTTGTAGTTTTCCTCTTGAAGCTTCTCTTTGTGACTAAAACTTCCTTTTATGTGAGTTTTAAACTCCTGTAATCAGCAAAGGAGTGCTTTGAAGGAGACAAATATTGCGCTTTGACATATTTACACTCCACCATTGGTGATGATAGAGTGGAGCTTACTTGGACCTGTTTTTGTAGGGTCATAATTTGGTTCTATTGGTTTTACTCTAAATGAATTTCTATAAACTATACCTTTTATATGAGTGAAACAAGTGAAGCTCACATTACAGTTTAGGGTGTAAATTACCTGGAAGTGCAGAGGTCTATAACTGTTAACTTTTACATAATATTAGCAACTATCAATACATAAAAGAAATAAAACATTGATACAAGAAACATATTTCAAGTATATGAGAAACAGTAATGTTGAAGCTGGAATAATTAGATAGTACAAACATGAAAGGCTAAATGACATTAGAAAATAGTTATGAAACTATTGTTACATCAGTAAACAGTATCTCCTTAAAATTCAGAATAGTTAGAAACTTAGAATATATAAATATAGTATACTAAATTAGAGAATACGAGGACTTCGTAATTAAGCAAGCAGTAAAACATATCAGTATTACTGCCAGCATCTGGAAATTATCACAGGTATTTATGTCATGTTAGACACCTGAAGTAATTAAATATTTGTTGAAACATATATCAAAGCTTGTAGTATTGAAAACATTTCCACATAAACACACAGGCTTTTCAAGTGTCCGTATCAAGGAATTTGCTATATATGTGCTCCTCATTTTCTATTGTTCTCTCTGTGTCTTCCTGCTGCTTTCATTTACTTCTGCCGTGTGAATTAATGAGTTGTGTGATTCATTGGAAGTGGCTTTTTAATTGGCAAAATTTCAATTGTCTGGATTTAGTTATGTGTTGTTCTTTTACTAAGAAAGTGGTAGAATTATTTTTGGTATCCATAAGGAGGGTTACTTTAGTACAACAGTGTACCTTTTTTTTTAAATTTTATAAACAAGTTTAGATAGGATGCTAACCATATTCAAAGGGTGTATGTGATACATACAAAACCAAGATGCATATAGCAATATACAAAACAAAAGATAAACCCTATAAAGAGTTATGGTGTAAATGATATGGACTTTTCATTGAATTTATTTGTGTATATGTGCATTATGTTTAGGAAAAGAAGAGAGAAAAGGAATCCCAATGCATTGAGAAAAAGAGTGAAAATTTCCATTGAAACTTCTTCATCGTTTAATACTTGTTTGCACAACCACCAAATATGAAAAATTAAAAGATCACATTATCAAGCAAAATATAGCAATGAGAAACTCCACAGGGATGTCATTCTTTGCTGTGGAGATGACACAATAAGAAATCACTGGGAAATTACTGCTGCTTGTTTCCTGCAAATGGTTGTATGGTGGATTAAGGTCTTGGAAAGCATATGGGATTAGGGTTTGAGAGGTGGAAGAAGAATGAGGGTTTGGAGATGAAGAGGTTGGAAATTACTTGAATTCAGAAAGTGATAGGTTATTAGACTTGCAGAAGATTGGTTGATGGAAAACTTTCACATCTTAATTTGGATTCCTGCAATTTTTGTATTCTTAGTTTCTTATCCAATATTTTCTCACAGTTTCCAAAAATAAAATCATATAAAGTACTGTACCTTTTCTGTTCCATTTTCTGCTAACTATGGATAACATATTGCATTTTTTATAATACATATGTGACTTATCGCTTGTTTAAATTGATCTGATATCCTTGTCTTGAATAACCGTTGGTCAGAAAAGCAAACAAGTAACTCATTCCAAAGAAAATATAAAACAATGTTTAATATGCTATTAGGGGATCTTGATTTCTACAGTAAACCTAATATTATTAAACCAAAGGCCAAATGAACAATATATTGTGGGACTTTGTACCGTTTGCCCTTATTTTATTTTTTCTCCAGAAGCGCGTGTCATCAGAGAGGTGCGCGGAGCTAACCATTATTGCTGCAACCCATGGTCTAAAGGAAGTTTGGATATCGTATCAGGTATTCTCATTGAAATTATGAATAGTCTCTCTCATTTTTACAGTTTTGCATGTGAATATTGTGTGCGCCAATAACTTCGTAGTACTTCTACTCCTACTCAATTGAGTTGACGACATTGTTTCCTGCTGAAGAATATGGCCAATATCTCAATCTTAGTGATCTTAGATAAGATTAACCGTGCATCCATTAACTCGAGGCCTTCTTACTAGAAACAAAAAGGCCTGATATAGAAATTTTTAAGCTTAAAGAGATATTAATTTGAAGTTCTTTTTGGTCCCAGTGAAGGCATGTCTTCACTTTTTTCTCTGTATCTCATTGTAATATTTTGTTGATCAATACAATTTCCACCATTTAGGTAAAAAAAATGATATTAATTTGAAGTTCCAGACATGACTAGGTGGTGTTTGATAAATTTGAAATTTGAGAATTAGTTAAGTACTAAAATTTCTAAGAGCTGAATTTTATGTGCCAATTGTAAATTGAGAACTTTTATACTTGTTTTAATTTGAAGTGTTCAGTGTTTAAGTGGTCTCCTTACTTAATGTTTTACTTCATTTTAAGGGGAACTTACTATTTTATGTGATATCCAAATTTAGTAATCAAACACACAATTAGACAATCACTTAATTTTTGCAAAACTAAGTATTGGATTGAGTTGTCAAACAGCACCTAACATTTGAACCTCATGAACTGTCAGCTCAAATCCTTTCAATTAAACTTGAATTTAAGCTTGGAAATATTTGCGAAGGTTTCTTCTGCATGCACACATTTTATGCACAATAAGTTGAGTAACCGCATTTTAACTTCTCATCACGTCCTTCACATATTTTTTCATTGATAAAGATTGGAAATCTTAATTGTATTGAAATTAGCTTAAATTAAGTATGAGTAAAATTGGAAATAGGAAATACATCTTTTAGCTATATTCACCAAATGCATCCTAATTGTATCGAACACCAATTGGATCTACTCGTAGACTAACCAATATTGAATGATAAGTTTGTCCTATAATATGTGTACTCACCATTTACAAATCTGCCTCTTCATATTATCAGTTATCTCATTATTTCAGGAGCGATAATCCTAGTATCGGTGTCTACTCTTGTGAGCGACCAGGCCTTAGAAATTGTGAATTTTCATTTTAGAACATTTATATGGTTAGTGAGCTAACAAACCAAGTTGGGGTCTATGCTAGGATAATGTAATTTCTTGGAATACAGTTTTATTTGCAAAATTTCTGGAAATTCAACGTACTTTGGCATTTGGTTATCCTGAATGGGTAAAAAGGCACTTAAAATGGATCAGAGGGAGTGTATTAATGTTGTAAAAGATGAACTTTTAGGTTTACTCTGGGCGTTTATAGGAGTTAAAGAAAAATGGAATTTCTGAACTTTGGGATATGAGTGTTGCCACTTTTGTAATGTATTGCAAATTGGATCCACACTTTGTAATAAGTATGCATACAGAAAAACACACATCTGCCTGTTATACGCATAACCATCCCCCACTTTTCTGCCACGTTAACTAACAGCTGAGGGTTTTTACTTTTCTGTCCATATCTTTTTTATATCTTTGTTATGAGCTATAATTCCAATTTTTCCCATGCCTTGCAGCCTGTACTAGCTGTTATGTACTTGGTGCAGTACATGCCAACCGCTGGCTATTGGCTTATGGACAAGGTATCATATTCACTGTCCAATGTTTGCAGTAATTTAAACATTTTTCATGTTTACATGCATGGTCATCATGCAAAAACCTTTTGATGAATCTTTCTGATTTACACCCAATGAAAAAGACTCTGCCTGGTGTATGGTTGAGATTAGCCTAGCACGCACCCATGCCTTGAATGTCAGTGAGCACGACATGTACCTAGAGCGTTTATGATAAGACCCACGGGGATAAGCAAAAACAAAAAGAAATTGATTGCAATCTGGTCATTTGGATATTCGGTTTTCTTCTTGTGCTGCAGCAAGCATTCTATTTTATGAATGCATTTTGTTTTCTAGAAATGTTGTGCTTTTTAGTCTTGTTTTTTTATTTATTTGTTATCTTTTATTTATTTATTATATATATACTACAAGTGCTATTATGTCTAATATTCTACTCTCTTTTTTTTTCTCCCTTTTAATGTAAATGGCTGTAGGTTGGTGAAAAACGAATTGAAGTTGCTGCACAGAAGGGCAACACTTACTCATTGAGTTTGCTCTTTGGCAGAAAAAAAGCACAGTGAATATTCCAATGATTAAAAGCACAGTGAATATTCCAATGATTCAAATCAAGTCAATAGTTCGTGCGCGGGAATTCATCATCAAGAATATTCAAGCTGAAAAGTTTCGATCATATTATAGTTCTTTTTATGATTACATTCTATTTCTGTTAGCAACATTGAGAAAGCAGTTTTTTCCATCTACATTTGTAAAAGCTTCTCTCTCTCTCTCTCTCACACACACGCACACGCACATGCACATGCACGCACTCATGTGCGCGTTGTGGTAATTTCTGCACATGTTGCACATATACTTGAAGATTTTTGGTTGACTAGTAATGCATCAAGAATCCCGTCTTGGTTTAGTTGGTTAAGTGAGTTGGTGTTGGAGCATGTCTTAGAATCTAATATTGCCTTAAATTATTTTTTATTTTTTATTTTTTTTGATGCATAGTCATCGTGTCGTAGACGGGTCATAATGCTAGCTGACATTTTCTGTGGCATCATTCTCCTATCTCACTTGTCAATAATATTGAGATGTTGTGGCCCGAATTTAGAGCGTGCATTATCACCCGTTTACGACATGTGGGTCCATGACCATCAAAATTTTGACCCCTTTTTTATTTGTGAGTGGTAGACTTTAATTAGTGCCCTCTTGTAACCCAATAATTATCATTACACGATGTGATTATTATAAATAAAAATTTTTAGGACTCGATGTGAAATTATAATCCATATATGACCAAAAAGATTATGGTACGTACTAACAAAACATTTTCCATCACAATTGAAAATTTTGTTACAACAGTCAGAGCTTCTTGTATACAAAATTGAGAATCGAAACAAAATTGACCATCAAAAGTATCCAAATGATCCTTTCTATTGCCTCTTAAAGCTGCTCCACAAACATGCAACTGACTTCTAGGATTTCTGTGTGTTAACCTACAAAATTGCAACAGTCAAATACAGTAATTGCTGTATATACGAAAAATATGATATTTGAAAGTGTTGGTATGATTTTAAGAAATGATAAATTGAGTTTGAAGAGAGTGATGAAAGTATGATATGATGATTATTGGGTGGGTCTACTCACCTTCACCTTCACCTTGCTCCTCCATAATTAGATGGATACCCATTTTCTTCACCTTCCTTTCTTGTCTAGTGCCACGTATGTAGTCAATTGTTACAGCTGAAGCCTGAATGTAACAGATGTCATCATCACAAATATTGGGAGGGCCTGGGCTGAGCTTTGGTCTCTTCTTCATCCAATTTTTAATTGGTTGATACTCTTCAGACAACTCATCGAAATATTTAGTTTCCTTCATCAAAATAACGTGACTGCCTTTATACTCCACATCATACGTACGTCCCTCCAGTCCATAACCATTGATTTTGAGATCAAATCCAATATTTTCATAAACTCCATGAAAATCCAATATTTTTGGATGGAAATTGGATGGCAAAAACTTTGTAGGATAATTATCCCAATCGAGATAACATAATTCATTTGAAAGATATGTAAATTGTCCACAAGGTCGTATGCCACTAAGTTTGAGTAGTTTAAGTTTTTTCATCTTCCCAAAGACATCGACATCTACGTGTAACTCCTCTGGTACATGTTCATTAGGCACGTTTAACATAATGCCTTTAATTGTTTCTGTCACCTAATTATCAAAAACTTTATGTAAGTTACTGTAAAAACCTTAAAATTATCCTAGTTTACAATTGTTTTAGATGGAAAAAAAGATGCAGCAATCCCTTTTTTTTTTTTTTTTTTTTTTTCTTGCACAACTTGAATATCAAAATTGCAATTAAACTTATATGGAGTTAAAACGTACCGTATTATCTCTGAACACTTTATAGATATCTTCATAAAACCACAACCTACTTCGTTTGCCAGGATCATCAGGTGATTCTTGACGAACAATTTCCTTACCCATTTCTTGTAACAAATCATGCATGCACAGCTTGTTGTATGATGAGATAGTTATCAATGACCGTTCAATAAGAATTGGAATTCGTGGGTGAAACCCATTGCTGCCCAATATATTTATTACATGATCTTCATCATACCCTTTGAAGAAACAAGCAATGTCAAGGAATAAATCCTTCTCTGTGTCATCAAGGCCATCAAAACTTATCTTAAGAACATTAGGCTGCTGAAGAAAAATTTCCAGTATCTTTTGTGGGGTTCTTCACAAAAGGTGTCAAGTTGAATGGAAAGAAAACGTGTGGACCAAAATGTGCAAGTGGTTCGAATCTTCTTTCGGTGAATCCAAAGTTCAAAATGTGCAAATACGCAGAAAGCATGCATAGATAGATACATAACTTTCATAATACACAGTACATATGTCAAAATATACACAAAATCTACCACTACTAAATATTTAAATCAAGCGGTCATGTTGTGAGCAAAATAATGTGCTTATATCCAAGACTATCCAAGAGTTATACCAATTTGACCAATCAAAATAATAAATTTAAAAAACTAATAAAAAAACATGTGGATCGAAGTCGGAATTAAATTCTACCACAAATGCCCAATGCCGACAAGTTTAATGCTGAGATGACCATGATTTGAATAAAATGAAAGCTTGAATTATTCATGAATTAGTATATTGGAGAAATTGTGTGTAATTATGATGATACTTCAAAGTCTTGTGTGTAATGATGATGATACTTCAAAGTCTCTCCCACCCTTTATTATGTAACAATTGCTAAGCATCATCCAAACATACAAAGAAGTTGCTGGGAAATTTCCTCCCTTGAGACAATCCTTGGGACATATGTAAATTCGGGGCATCAAAATCTGAATCAACAACTTACGAGTATTACCGAAATAAAAATCAATTAATTAACATAAATTAGGCGGCTGAACAAGGCTTCCTAATACTTTTATGGAGTGTAACTTGTCCAAAACGATCTCCTAATATTATTATTAAATTAAATTAAATTTATATTAAGCGTATTTGTTTATTTAATTAATTAATTTATTTATTATTATTTTTTTAACATTTGTACTAGTGAACGATGGTTTAGCAAAATTTGTTTTTTAGCAAGAAAAAATAGAATAAAATAAAATAAAAGCTACTGTATCACTTTTCCGGATCAAAAGTTTGTTTTAGATAAATGTTACTATGAGGTCTTCTCTCATCACCAGTTCTTCTTTAAATTAGAATACTTTGAGTAACAAATATAATTCATTACTTAGTCAATATTAAAGTGACGTCATGATAATAGAATGAAATTATAGGAGCTAGATACAAAATTAATGAAATTATAGGAGACGGTAGAAGTTAATAGTGTAATTTGGTCAAAAGAGAGAAAGTGTAAACTTTATTGATTCGTGTGTTCTGTTGTAAAATAATTTTGGAACAAAATTTTAACTATATAATCTTTGTACAATCTTCAATCCGATTAAATTAGAATACTCTGAGTAAAGAAAATAATGAACAAATTATATTATTGCATTTTCAATATTACCGTGATGTCACCATAAAAGAATCAATTCAAAAATCATAAAATGAAATTATAGGAGACTGTCAAAGTTAATACTATTATTATTTGGTTAAAAGAAAGAGTGTAAAACTTTGACTGTGATCAGTAATAAATTAATTTTGGTACGAAATTTTAATTATATAATTTTTGTACAATCTTTTTTGAAGTCATTAGATTCGTGCCTCAATATTTATACATGATGATGATAATAAAAGATTAAGACTTAAAAATATTATAAAATAAAATTATTGGAGATTATCAAAGTTGATGAAATTATATGTGACGGTCAAAGTAATAGGTGCAATAGATTAATAATAAGTTATATATATATATACACACACACACATATACATTCATTAAGTAGGGAGAGAAAAAAATAAGAATAAAAATTTGAACGTATAAGAAGGTAATTATTTACATACATATCTATATCTATATCTATATCTATACTATTATTAAATGTGCAAAGTGTTTCAGTATTTATTTATTTATATAAAAAAATATTCATTAATTGATATAAAAATAGTTTTTGTAAAACTCTAAAAATTACCTAATAAAATCAATCACATTCTATATAAAACTCTTATTTTTATTATTTTTTATGGATAATTATAGTTTTTATAAAACTCTAAAATTACCTAATAAAATCAATCACATTCTATATAAAACTCTTATTTTTAGTTATTTTTTATATTACAATAGCGATTATGTCATCATCAGAAAAGGACACATGTCATCATCTTATTCATCCAAGAAGCCTATAAATAGGGGCATGGAGGAAGGAGAAGGGGTACAGAAATTCAGAATTCTAGAAATTCAGAATTTACAGAAGCTCTCCCAAAGAGTTTCAGTATTTATTTATTTATATAAAAAAATATTTATTAATTGATATAAAAAGAGTTGAATTATAGAGTAAAAGACAAAAAAAAAAAAATATTTATTAATTGATATAAAAAGAGTTTTTATCTATACTATTATTAGATGTGTAAAGAGTTTCATTATTTATTTATATAAAAAATATTTATTAAATGATATGAAAAGAGTGTAAAGAGTTTCAGTATTTATTTAGTTATATAAAAAAATATTTATTAAATGATATGAAAAGAGATTTTTTTTTTTTTTTTTTTTTTTTTTTTTTTTTAATTTAAAAAAAAACTCTATAAAACACTAAAATCTACATAATAAAATTTAAATTAACCTATTTATCTATTTATTATTATCAATTTTTTAATATAAGAAAATCTAATTAGATAAGAATTATTAATATAAAAAATATTTATTAATTGATATATAAAATAAAATAATTTTTATAAAACTCTACCACAAATTAGCTTTTATTATGAGTTTCTTAATAAAATTAAATCTAATTAGACAAGTATATATTTAAAAAAAATAAAATAATTTCTATAAAACTCTATTACAAATTACCTATTTGATTTTCAATAAAACTCTATAAACAAAGATATATTTAAAGAGTTTCTATAAACTCTAACACAAATTACTTATTTATATTTTTATTATGAGTTTTTTTTAATAAAAGGAAACCTAATTAGACAAGTATTATTAATATAAAAAATTATTTATTAACTGATTCAAAAAAAAGTTTTAAAAGAGTTTTTAAAAAACTCTTAACACAAATTATCTATTTATTATGAGTTTTTAATAAAAGTAAATCTAATTAGACAAAAATTATTAAAATAAAAATATTTATTAATTGATATAAAAAGAGTTTATATCAAACTCGAACACAAATTACCTATTCATTTATTTATTATTAGTTTTTTAATAAAAGAAAATCCGATTGGCCACCAAGGGCATGACCACCATGAACCCACTTGCTTAAAGTGGTCCCTCTTGTCAGCTTCTGGAAAGGGACCCATAGGTTTTCGTGGGCCCACACGTGCCCAACAAACCTGCAAAAGCTTACCATTAATTATTACACCATCACCAGTAATGGTTACACGAAGACTTGTTTGCTGTTGTGTGCCAATCTGATCTCTTTGGTAGGGGCCTTATGGCAAGGGCAAATCTAAAATTTGGGTAGGGGCCTTTAGACAAAAGGTAAATTTCGTGTCTATTGCGAAATTTAAGCAAATCAGATGAATGTAATTTTATCATAAATTATTTTTTTATTTTAAACTCGTGAACTCCGAATTAGAATAGATCAAATCCCTCTTTCACCAAAGCTCCCAATCTTCCTGTTGCAATGAATATGTAACCCAGCTGACAAATATGGAATTTTTTATATAATGCTTCCTTTAAAATTATTTGTTTTAGAAATCTAGAATAAAATACAAAACTCTACCAAAGAGTTTTAGTATTTATTTATTTATATAAAAAAATATTCATTAATTGATATAAAAAAGAGTTGAATTCCAGAATAAAATATAGAACGCTCTCTTAAAAAGTTTCAGTATTTATTTATTTATATATAAAAAATATTTATTAATTGATATAAAAAAGAGTTGAATTCCATAGTAAAATACCGAAGCTCTGTCAAAGTGTTTCAGTATTTATTTATTAATTGATATAAAAAGAGTTTTTATCTATACTATTATTAAAAAATATTTATTAATTGATATAAAAAGAGTTTTTATCTATATTATTATTAAATCTGTAAAGAGTTTCAGTATTTATTTATTTATATAAAAAAATATTTATTAAATGATATAAAAAGAGTTTTTACAAAAAAAAAAAAAAAAAAAAATAGCCTCTATAAAACACTAAAATCTACATAATAAAATTTAAATTAACCTATTTATCTATTTATTGTTATCAAATTTTTAATAAAAGAAAATCTAATTAGACAAGAATTATTAATATAAAAATATTTATTAATTGATATATAAAATTAAATAATTTTTATAAAACTCTACCACAAATTAGCTTTTATTTAATAAAATTAAATCTAATTAGACAAGTATATATTTAATGAAAATAAAATAATTTCTATAAAACTCTATTACAAATTACCTATTTTATTTTCAGTAAAACTCTATCAACAAAATATATTTAAAGAGTTTTTATAAAACTCTAAAACAAATTACCTATTTATCTATTTATTATTAGTTTTTTTTTAATAAAAGGAAACCTAATTAGACAAGTATTACTAATATAAAAAAATATTTATTAACTGATACAAAAAGAGGTTTTAAAAGAGTTTTTAAAAAACTCTAACATAAATTACCTATTTATCTATTTATTATGAGTTTTTTTTTTAATAAAAGTAAAAAATTCTACCACAAATAATTTATATAAAATTCTACCACAAATAATTTATATAAAATTCTACCACAAATTACCTATTTTATTTGTAATGAAACTCTATCACATTAAATGAGGATATATTTAAAGAGTTTTTATAAGACTCTAACACAAATTACCAAAAATCAACTATTTTATTTTTTTAAAAACTCTATCACATATAACCTCTATTTATCTATTTATTATGATTTTTCTAATAAAAGGAAATCTAATTTAATAAGGATATATTTAAAGAAAATAAAACAATTTTTATAACTTTATCACATTAGACAATGATATATTTAAAGAATATATATAATAATATAATAATACATGTAAATAAAATATAAATGTTAACGAAATTTGAACATTTCAGTATTTATTTTTTAATATAAAAAATATTTATTAATTAATATAAAAAGAGAACTGTATCACATATAAATATATAGCCCTTGTATTTATCTATTTATTATGAGTTTTTTTAATAAAAAAATCTAATTTTACAAAGATATATCTAAATAAAATAAAATAATTTCTATAAAACTCTTTACAAATTACCTATTTTATTTTTTATAAAATTCTATCACATTAGATAAGGATATATTTAAAGAAAATAAAATATAACCTAGGGTCTTCCAAAAACCACAAACTCTATATAATAAATTTTTATATCAATTTCAATCTAATGTATGATTAGTATAATTGAATTTCTATTTTAAAATTTAATTAAAAATTAATATAATTGAATTTCTATTGTAAATTAAAAATTATACTAAATTTCAAATGACCTAATAAAATTCAAATTACAAATTACCTAAAAGAATTTGTTACTTTGCAAAACTCAAATATTTCACTTTAAAATAAAAAAATTATTTATTAATAAAAATAAAATATAAATATTTCAGTATTAATATAAAAACGTAAAAGAATTTATTAATTTATGAAACTTAAACTCTATAACCAATTTCAAAATATTTCAGTATTTATTTATTAATATAAAATAAATATTTATTAATCAATATAAAAAGAGTTACAAAAAATTGCAATTTATTTGTAACATTTATTGTTACAAGCTTTAAATCAACAATTAGAAGAAAAAAAAATATGAAAACAAAAATTCTATAAATTACAAAACGTTCACAACGTGCATTGCACATGCTTTTTCCTAGCATATATACACACACACTACGGATTAGCCCAATTCATTCATTTAACCTCTTCTGGGCCCACCTGAACCACAACATGCGTTGTGTCAGTATTCGTGAAAGTGGGTCCCACGCTAACAGTTAAGTGGGACCGATTACTGGAGAGTGCATGCACCAGAACTTTGTGTTGGACTTTGGATGATGGTTGGTGGTGGAGCCCCTAGTGGCGGTGTTGGTGGGCCCAACCATTTTTTAGGCATGTGATGGATGATCTGAGGGTCCACTCTCACTCATCTATTTGAAATTGAGGCCCACTTAGTAATAGGTAGGGATGTCAATTTTTACCACCTCGCCGGAGCCCCGCCCCGTTAATAACGGATATGGGAACACTTGTTATACCGTTGGGGCGGACATGGATACAAATTTTGTACCCGTCGAGGGTCACGGGGCGGGTAAGGGTTCAATATACATATCCTAGGGGCCCCGCCCCGCCCCGCATATAACTGTATTTAATATATATATATATTAATAAGTTATTTTAGCGACTTACCCAATTACCCATCTCTTACCATCCAAATTTGGGATGTAAACTTGGTATTAAATTTGCTTTTGTTTTTGTTATGGTGGAAGTTGGAGCTTAGAACTTCTTGTGATTTGGTTGTATTAAACTTTTATTTTTGTTTATTATGTTCTCTGAATTATGTTATGTGCATGTTATTTTTTTTATTTTTGTTAGGATACATAATTTTATTTATGTTGTGTCATTCCTAGGCTTTGCACATTTAAATAGCAGGAGTTTAAGTTACAAAAAGTGGGAGAAAAAAATTTGTTAGTGGGGCGGGTACGGGGGCACAGTATTTTCTAACGGGGCGGGGTTGGATATGAAAATCCAACTCGTCGCGGGTCTCGGGGCGGGCATGAACTTGACAAAAATTAAAAGGGGCGGGGCGGGATTTAGGGAAACCCGCTCCAAACCCGCCCCGTTGCCATCCCTAGTAATAGGCCACCAAGGGCATGACCACCATGAACGCTTAAAGTGGTCCCTCTTGTTAGCTTCTGGAAAGGGACCCATAGGTTTTCATGGGCCCACACGTGCTGAACTAACCTGCAAAAGCTTTCCGTTAATTATTACACCATCATCAGTAATGGTTACACGAAGACTTGTTTGTTGTTGTGTGCCAATCTGATCTCTTTGGTAGGGGCCTTGTGGCAAGGGCAAATATGAATTTTGGGCAGGGGCCCCTAGACAAATGTTCAATTTCGTGTCTATTGCAAAATTTAAGCAGGGTTAGATGAATGTAATTTTATCATAAATTATTTTTTTATTTTAAATTCGTGAACTCTGAATTAGAATAGATCAAATCCCTCTTTCGCCAAACTCCCAATCTTCCTGTTGCAATGAATATGTAACCCAGCCGACAAATATGAAATTTTTTATATAATGCCTCCTTTAAAATTATTTGTTTTTAAAATTATCTATTATTTTCTAGTTTTTTTTTCATAATTTACTCTTCAAATTCCTTAAAAAAAATGTTAAATTTTCCTTGTTAAATTAAATTTTAATTTTTTCCTTTTTAAGTTGTCGTTTTTCTTACTCTTTTTTTTTTTCTTTAAATATTTTTTTTTCTTCTTAACACTGTGTCCCCTAGGCCCTAGCTATGCCCCTGGGTCCATCTAGACACACAGGATCAGAATATTGTAAAAGATGAACACTCTGTGCTCTTTACAGAAGTGAAATAGGAAGGGAATATCTGAACTCTGGGATCAAGTCTTGCTACTAATGAATTGCAAAATGGATCCATCATTTGTAATGAGTATGTGTATAAACACATGCATCTGCCTGTATACGCACAAACATCTTAGGGTTTTTACTTTTCTGTCCATATCTTTCGTGTATTTTCGTCAGTGGCGGATCCAGGGAGGCTTGGGTGGGCTTGACCCCCTCCTATTGGTATATTTAGCCCAATGTTTTAAAAAAGAAAAAATTAGTAGTAATATTAACCCCCTAATTTTAACACATCCAAACAAGCCCAATATCTAAGCCACAATTTTAAAATAAAGGCCCAACCAAATAGGCCCAAGCCAAACAAACCCTAAACAATCACTAAGTCAAAATTTTGCACAAATCAGAGAGCTCACTCCTTCTCTCTCTCTAAAGTTTAACCCTGTTTCCTCTAAAATTTTCCAACTCTTTAATATTTCGATCCCCAATTCCCCCTTGTTTAATATTAGCCCCCCCCATCAATAATTCCTGGATTCACCCTTGATTTTCGTTATGACCTATAATTCTAACTTATTCATTGAGTTTACTTTTTGGCAGAAAAAAGAAAAAAGAAAAAAAAAGAGCACAATAAATATTCTAATGATTAAAATCAAGTCATTAGTTCATGCCCAAGAATTCATCATCAATAATATTCAAGGTCCCCCAGTCTGAAAAGTTTTGATCATTCTTTTTGTGATTACAATATGTTTCTATTAGCAACATTGAGAAATCAAAATTTTCTGGTTCAGTCATAAACTTAATTAAATCATCGTATAAGGCTTTGATGAATTTTGAAGTAGTAAAATCTCATTTCAAACTTAAAAAGTATTTCAAATTTCAGCTTTGAGCAAAGTCAATAAATTAATTTAATCAAATCAAATCAATCAACCAGTCTATTCTAATGTTTCCTGCTGAAGAATATGGCCAATATCTCAATCTTAGTCTGATCTTAGATAAGATTAACAGTGCATCCATTAACTCGAGGCCTTACTAGAAACAATAAGGCCTGATATAGAAATTTTTAAGCTTACTGAGATATTAATTTGAAGTTCTTTTCGGTCCCAGTGAAAAGAACTGAATTTTATGTGCCAATTGTAAATTGAGAACTTTTATTCTTGTTTTTAACCTAACATTTGAACTATATCTTTTGTATATCTTTGTTATGAGCTATAATTCCAATTTTTACCATGCTTTGCAGCCTGTACTAGCTGTTATGTACTTGGTGCAGTACATGCCAACCGTTGGCTATTGGCTTATGGAAAACGTATCATATTCACTGTCCAATGTTTGCAGTAATTTAAACCTAGAGTGTTTATGATAAGACCAACGGGGATAAGCAAATTGGTGAAAAACGAATTGAAGTTGCTGCACAGAAGGGCAACACTTATTCATTGAGTTTACTCTTTGACAGAAAAAAAGCACAGTGAGGATTCCAATGATTTAAATTAAGTAATTAGTTCATGCGCGGGAATTCATCATCAATAATATTCAAGCTCCCCCAGTCTGAAAAGTTTCGATCATATTATAGTTCTTTTTGTTATTACAATCTGTTTCTGTTAGCAACGTTGAGAAAGCAATTTTTTCCATCTACATTTGTAAAAGCCTCTCTCTCTCTCTCTCTCTCTCTCACACACACACACACACACACACACACATGCACGCGTTGTGGTAAGTTCTTGACATGTTGCACATATACTGGTAGATCTTTGTTTGACTAGTAATGAATCCAAAATTTTTAGGACTCGATGTGAAATTATAATCCATATAAGACCAAAAAGATTATGGTACGTATTAACAAAACATTTTCCATCACAATTGAAATTGTTATTACAACAGACAGAGCTTCTTGTATAAAAAATTGAGAATCAAAACAAACGTACACAAAATTGACAATCAAAAGTATCCAAATGATCCTTTCTATTGCCTCTTAATGCTGCTCCAGTCTTCTAGGATTTCTGTGTGTTTTCCTACAAAATTGCAACAGTGAAATACAGTAATTGCTGTATATATGAAAAATATGATATTTGAAAGTGTTGGTATGATCTTAAGAATTGAGAAATTGAGTTATTGGGTGGGTCTACTCACCTTCACCTTCACCTTCACCTTCACCTTGCTCCTCCATAATTAGATGGATACCCATTTTCTTCACCTTCTTCTTTTCTTGTCTAGTGTCACCTATGTAGTCAGTTAATATAACTGAAGCCTGAATGTAACAGCTGTCATCATCACAAATATTGGGAGGGCCTGGGCTGAGCTTTGGTCTCTTCTCCATCAAATTTTTAATTGGTTGACCTTCTTCAGACAACTCAGAATAATATTCAGTTATGTTCCTCAAAATAACTTGATTGCCTTTACACCTCTCATACCAACAAGCGCTTAGTTCCATGCCATAACCGTTGATTTTCAGATCAAATCCAATCCATTTCTGTTCAATTTCATGAATTTCCAAAACAGCACAGAGTGCAATTCCTTTGACGTTATTGTAAGAAGATAGATGATCTACCACCAAAGACAAAGAAGACCCCTCAACTTCACTCTTATGCCTAAACCATTGCGGAATCTCACTTCCAGGAAAACTCATTAATTGAAACCCCTGTTCCATGCACGCACCCAATAAAGATCCCTAAGTTTTGAATACATACATATATAGATAGATAGAAAAAGAGAGAGGTAAAGTAATTAACCTGAAGCTGACTTTGTGATGATATATTTGGCATGTTCTCCATCTCACCCATAACCAATTTGTGGCAATCAGTGAATATGAATTCGCGATTGTTTGGACCAATTCCACATGCTGGATTAATCCAATACCGTTCCAATGATATGCAGCCATGTGCATTCACTTCTTCAATAGATGAGGGAAGTGAAGTCAACGTTCGGAGGCTCGCGCAATCGTTCAAATCAAAACGTTTCAGACATTTGAGTTGAATGAGGCTAGTTGGTATGCTAGATAAATTGCTTCCACTTAAATTTAAAAAAGATAAAGTGCTCAAAGCGGAGAGCAGTTCCAGTTGAAAATAATCAGTTGAAGCAGGAGGAGTTCTCTTTCGCACCAATGAAAATGGCACCAATGAATTAGGCGTTTTGGGAGACACTTTTTGTAAATCATTTAGATGAAGCTTACCAAGGTTACACAACTGTACAATGGACGATGGTAACTGTTCTATAGTGGTTCCTCCCATGCCAAGGGATTTTAAATCCTTCATTCTAGTAAAAATGTTACTTGGAACCCTTTTAAGCTTTCGGCAATCACGTACCAATAAATCCTGAAGCCCTTCAAGAAGCTCAATTGATGAAGGCAAATCTTTTATTGCAGTTTTTGTCAAATGAAGTTTCTGCAAACGATCCATACGCCCCTGAATCTCCGGAAACTTCTCAAGTTTTAAGCATCCACTTAGATTCAAATATTTCAACTTTTCCAACTTGATGCTTTTTGCGAGACTCCTCAAATTTTTACAGTCCCCCATATCCAAATGAACAAGCCTCTCGTGAACTCCAATCGACTCGTGGACCTTAATTAGATTTTTACATCCTTTAAGATTTAATTCCTCGAGATATGGGAGACTAGACAAGTCAGGAGTTTTATACAAATATAAGGAGTGACTGAGATCAAGGTATTTTAACTTCTCTAGAAACTGGAAAGGAAACAAGCAAAGAAAGAAATTAATCAGTTTCAATAAAATCCGACAATACCATTCATATGTAAATAATTGTATAAATAAACTTCGATCATACCTTGATACTTGATGATATTTCTTTGATTTGATTGTGACAAAGGCGAAGTTCAACAAGATTTTTTGGATGGAAATTGGATGGCAAAAACTTTGCCTCATAATCATCCCAATTGAGATAACATAATTCATTTGAAAGATATGTAAGTTGTCCACAAGGTTGTATGCCACTGAGTTTGAGCAGTTTAAGTTTCTTCATCTTCTCAAAGACATCAACATTTACATATAATTTCTCTCGTAGATGACGATGATGAGGCATGTGTAGCATAATGCCTTTAATTGTTTCGGTCACCTAATCACCAAGAACATTGCGCAAGTTACCATGCAGTGTTAAAACCTTAAAATTATCCAAGTTTACAACTCTTTAGATGGAAAAAAGATGAAGCAATCCTAATTTTATTTTATTTTATTTATTATTATTTTTTTTTTCACAACTTGAATATCAAAATTGCAAATAAACTTATATTGAGTTAGAACGTACCGTATTCTCTCTAAACACTTTATAGATATCTTCATGAAACCACAACCTACTTCGTTTGCCAGGATCATCAGGTGATTCTTGACGAACAATTTCCTTACCCATTTCTTGTAACAAATCATGCATGCACAGCTTCTTGTATGATGAGATAGTTATCAATGACCGTTCAATAAGAATTGGAATTCGTGGGTGAAACCCATTACTGCCCAATATATCTATTACATAATCTTCATCATACCCTTTGAAGAAACAAGCGATATCGAGGAATAAATCTTTCTCTGTATCATTAAGGCCATCAAAACTTATCTTGAGAACATCATAAATTTCTCTATTTGGAATTTTTTTCCAGTTATCTAGTTCATGTTCCCACTCATGTAAACTTCTTTTAAATAAAAATGAACCCAAAACTTGAAGAGCTAATGGAAGGCCTTGGGCATACTTTATTACATGCCGTGAGAGTTCCACATAATCCTCCAAAGGATGGTTGTTAGTGAAAGCATACCAACTAAAAAGTTCAAGAGCTTCATCGTCATTCAACAACTCAACCCTGAACACTTCATGATCTACTTTATGTTCCACCAACAAACGTTCATTTCTGGTTGTTACAATGATCCTACTTCCAGAGCCAAACCAGTCATTTCCTCCCACTAAACTCTCTAATTGCTTTAAACTATCCACGTCATCAAGAACTACAAGAACTTTCTTATAACGGAATCTTTTCTTCATCACGTTGATTCCATAATCAACATTACGTATCTTTAGATCTTCTTCTGTAAGAATGTCATTCAAGAGTAGTTGTTGGAGATAAGTTAGGCCATGTTGTTCTGAAACTTCTTTCACATTGCTAAGGAAACAACAACTTTCGAATTGATTATATATTCGATTGAAGACAACTTTGGATATGGTTGTCTTTCCAATTCCACCAGCTCCACAAATCCCCACAATGCACACATCATTTAACCCATTGTCTAGCAAAGTGAACACTTTGTTTACACGGGAATCTATCCCTACTTTGTACCTGGCCACATTTAATGGTATAGGCCCCAATTCTTTTATAATCTCTTGAACAATTTTTTGGATAAATTTCGCCTCATGCCTATGAAGTACAAAGCACATTAAGAAGAACTAGTGAGTCATAATTTTTTTTTTTATATTTTATTTATGGGTAAATAATAATAATAATCATAAATTACTCAATTCGTAAACTAAATTGATTGAAATAGACTAATGCATCTTAAAAATGTTGATAACTCATGACTTGATAAAGTCTTGGGGATGCACAAGTGGTTCTAGTAGCAAGGCAGCAAGGCTGCTTGTGTTTATTTCTTGTGATGGTTCAACAATACATCTATATATATATATATATATAAACTGTTCAATCTAAAATCAAAATGAACTTTCATTATCCAAATTCGCAAATGTAATCATTTCTACTTTAATGAGATAGAGGACAAAAAGATAAAAGAAATTGAGTTCTGGCAGTTTGGGAAGTATTAATTTTCAATCCAACCCTCTAAAATCCACTTCAAACTACATTACAATTGATATAAGAATCGTATTCGAAATACACAAATAAATAAAAATTATTTTAATTATGGATCATTAATATTTATTTTTTCTTTTTGTTTTTGTTAGACAAGTCATGTTCAAACACAACTAAGAAAAAAAAAATGTCATGTTCAAACATGTCTATTATTTATGGACTTACATTTGAAAACAATAGCACATACAATTTTAATAAAGTCTTTAGTTGTTCTATGGATCAAATTAGTCCCAAAGAAGAAGAAGAAGAAATAAAGTAAAATTTATTTAGTATGGCAATCTTAAGATTAACCCACCTATCATTTAAACTTGAAATCATAATTTTTTTCCTACTTATAGTTTTGGTAAGAAACATCTAAAACTTAATAATAACTTTAAATAATAAATATTCAACTTTAATCGGATTAGTTTGATTCTAATTTGGCATAAAAAGAAAAAATAAAAAAAATAAGGAGATACGCAATTGAAATCGACAACTAACCTATATATTCATTAAAAGTTAAAACAATCGGTTAAAATTAAAATATAGCAAACAGACTATTGAATTAATAGGATAATGATATCTTCTCTCCTCCCAGAGTGAGAGGTTGAGGCTTTAACTCCATGGAGCAAAAATGTGTGTGTTATTTACCAAGATATTCAATAATGATAACAAATAAAATTTAGTATAAAATATTGTGCAATTTTTCTCAATAAAAAAAGAATGCCAATTGAAAATGTAAATTGTGCTTCATATTTGCTTTTAAGTATTGCAACGTGGTGTGGTTAAACTAGTGCACATATTTCATATAGGAAATATAGAAGAAGAATAAAATTTGTTGAGTTAGTAATTACCCCTTTGCTACATCCTTCAAATTCCACCCGCTTAAATTTGCTGCCTCTACCAAAGCTGCCCTCCACTTTTGCACCTTTTCTTTGTCCTCTCCAAAATTTTCCTCATGTTTGGCAAATGCTTCTCCAAAACTTCCCTTTTGTTTCCGTACTTGTGAGGGATCGACGTTGTAGAAAATTGGCAAAATCGTTTGTCCCACGGTATTTCTGCATTCAATGATATGTACGAGTTCATCCAAACACCATGACGAGAATGCGTAGTCTTTCGAAAAAACGATGATTGCAAATTTTGATTCCTTAATTGCCTTGAGGAGTTGTGAAGAAATCGATTTTCCCCTCTTCAGTTTCTCATCATTTTTGAAGGCACTTATTTCTTTGTGTTGCAGAGCCATATAGAGATGGTCCACAAAGTTCTTGCGGGTATCTTCACCTCTAAAACTCAAGAAGACATCATAATTCCATCGAGGCGAAGAAGAAGCAGCAGCAGCAATCGCATCCATTGAGGCTTGCTAATTTGTGAATGCAAAATTTATCGGTTTGATTATGATACCTACAAATATCTCTCCCCCTCTATAATATTTAGAGAGAGAATGCACATGATAAGAAGTTGCAGGGAATTTCTTCAATCTTTTTTCTGGGTCATGGACATGTATGTGGAACAAAACAGTGTGTGAAAAAGGTGTAGGTGGGTCAAATTAGACTGCTGAAGAAAGATTTTAAAACATGTAGATGACCGTGAAAGCTTGAATTATTCATGAATTATATATTGGAGAAATTGAGTACCTCAAAGTCTCTGTCCCCCTTTGTTATATATGTAACAATTGGTAAGCATCTTCCAAGCAATTTCCTTCCTTGTTCTATGCTCTACTTGGGAACATACAAACAAGTAGCTGGAACTTTCCTCCCTTAAATTAGGTGGAAATCTGAATCAACAACTTACGAGTAATAACAATATGTGCAAATAAAGAACAATTAACATAAATTAGGTGGCTGAACAAAGACTTCCTAATATTTTTATAGAGTGTAACTTATCCAAAGCTAGCTCCTAATATTATCAATCGAGACGAAGAAGAAGGAAATGCATCCATTGAGGCTTGCTAATTTGTGAATGCAAAATTCTGTGTGCGATTATGATACAAATATCTCTCCCCCTCCATACTATTTAGAGAGAGAATGCACGTGATAAGAAGTTGCTGGGAATTTTCTATGAAACTTCAATCTATCTTCGGGTCCATGTATGTGGAAGTTGATGGTAAATTTTTATGAACTTTATTGATCGAACAAAGTATCTTTTTAGCTGGGAAAAAACAAAGTGTCTGAAAAAGGTGTGGGTGGGAATCATCTTTTTTGGGGTTCTTCACAAAAGGTGTCAACTTGAATGGAAAGAAAACGTGTGGACCAAAATGTGCAAGGGGTTCGAATCTTCTCTTTATTGTCTGCTTTCGGTGAATTTTCCAAAGTTCAAAATGTGCAAATAGACAGAAAGCATGCATAGGTACAGGGGCAGAGGGAAGGGGGCTGACGGGGGCTATGGACCCTAATTTTTTAGAATTTTTATTTTAGCATAGGTAAAAATAAAATAGTATAATATATATGGTATAAAATCTATATTTAGCCTCTCCTAAGATTTTTATATATATTTTTTCTTTCTTTAATTAACATTTAACAAAATATAATTTACATATAATCTAAAAGAAAGTGATTTAATTGCCCGTTAAAAATTGATTCACATGAAAATTAAACGGTGGCTATCTTAAAATTTTAACTCAAACACCGTTCTTCCCGTAATGTGATTATTTTAAAATCATTCCAACTTAAACATGATTTTTTTCATAACTTATTATCTTAAAATTCCATCTCATACATGATTCTTTACATCACTTTTATTTATTTTTTTATTGAAATGTTTTTATAAGAATTCTATCAGAAATTAATTTTTACAAAATTTAAAACAAAAATTCCATTTGAAGTTTTGAATATCAACAAAAATCGATGATTTAAGAATCTTAATTCTTATTTATTTATTTATTTATTGTTTTGTTAAATTTTCAATTGTTACATTTTTTTTTTAAAGTTATTTTTGTTTTGTTTTTTTGTTTTTTTTTTGTTTTTTTTTTTTTTTTTCGGTAAATAAAGAGAGTTATTTAATTGAATTTTTTTTTATAATTTTGGCATAAATCTTTTTTTTTTTTTTTTTTTTAATTGTGCACTCACACATACATGCCTCCACGGAGGCTTGAACCCCTGACCTCTTTTTAAGAAGTAGGGGTTTGGTACCGTTAGGCCACTGGCCTGTTGTTATAAATCTTATTTGTGTTTATTCATAAAGTTTGATAAAAATTTTCTTTAAATAAAAATTATTATTTATTTAAATAAATTGGGAAAAGTTTAGATAGATATATTTTTGTATGAATATAATAAATAGTAAACTATTTTTACCTACGGTAATATATATATATTTTTTCAAAAGTTCTAACTAGGTAATGCTGTTTATAATTTTGGTCACCCTAATCTCAAGATCTTGGCTCCGCCCCTGCATAGATAGATACAAAACTTTCATAATACACTGTACATATGTCAAAATATACACAAAATCTACCACTACTAAACATTTAAATTAAGCAGTCATGTTGTGAGCAAAATAATGTGCTTATATGTTACTCCATTTATACCAATTTGACCAATCAAAATAATAAAATTTAAAAACTAATAAAAAAAAACATGTAGATTGAAGTCATAATTAAATTCTACCACAAATGCACAAAGTCGACAAGTTTAATGCTGAGATGACCATGATTTGAATAAAATGAAAGCTTGAATTATTCATGAATTAGTATATTGGAGAAATTGTGTGTAATTATGATGATACTTAAAAGTCTTGTGTGTAATTATGATGATATTTCAAAGTCTCTCCCATCCTTTATTATGTAACAATTGCCAAGCATCATCCAAACATACATAGAAGTTGCTAGGAACTTTCCTCCCTCAAGACAATCCTTGGGACATATGTAAATGCCATGAAAATCTGAATCAGTAACTTACGAGTACTATGCAAATAAAGATCAATTAACATAAATTAGGTGGCTGAACAAAGGGTTCCTAATATTTTTATGGATTGTAACTTGTCCAAAACAATCTCCTAATATTATTATTAAATTAAATTAAATTTATATTAAGCTAGACCGTATTCGTTTTTATTTTTTTAAAATTTGTACTAGTGAACAATGGTTTAGCAAAATTTGTTTTTTAGCAAGAAAAAATAGAATAAAATAAAAGCTATTGTATCACTTTTCGGGATCAAAAGTTTGCTTTAGATAAATGTTACTATGAGGTCTTCTCTCATCACCGGTTCTTCTTTAAATTAGAATACTTATAATATCATCACTTAATCAATATTAAAGTAATGTCATGATAATAGAATGAAATTATAGGAGCTAGATACAAAATTAATGAAATTATAGGAGACCGTGGAAGTTAATAGTGTAATTTGGTCAAAAGAGAGAAAGTGTAAACTTTATTGATTCGTGTGATCTGTTTGGAACAAAATTTTAACTAAATAATCTTTGTACAATCTCCAATCCGGTTAAATTAAAATACTCTGAGTAAAGAAAATAATGCACAAATTAATAAGAAGAAAAAGATAATTGATTAGGTTTTTTATTTTTTATTTTTGTATACATTAAATGTAGCAATATATATAATAAAATAATGTATGATCAAAACATAAGATTAATAAGAAGAAGAAAAAGAGAAAGACAATTGATTAGGTTTTTTATTTTTATTTTTGTATACATTAAATATAACAATATATATAATAAAACAATGCATGATCAAAACATAAGATTAATAAAAAAACAATGCATGAGCAAAAAATAAAACAATGCATGATGAAGACATAGCTAATGAGTTACTCTACCAATAGGTGGTGAGGGTGACACATACCTTGGAAAAAAAAAGAAAATTGATGTGATTAGATGAAGGCAAAAAAAGACATATATATAGAGAAAATATATTTTGTGTGCAGCAATCATGTTAGGTTTAGTAGTAGTAGTATAGTATAATTTTAATTTTAATTATTAGGTTTTGAATTTTATTAGGTTTTTATTTTGTTAATTAGAATTTTATTAGGTAATTACTATTATTATAATTTAGTAATTTATTATCGTGGAAGCATGTGGTAAGTTCTAGAGCTTTGGGGTTCTCAAATTAGGAGAGGTTGTGTTGTATTTTGCTTTTCCTGCTTGGTTGGTTATTGCATATTGATTGGTCTCTGTCGTTTGATGTATTAATTTTGCTTTCCAAGATATCATTTTTGGTGTGGCTTATAGCAATAAACTCATGACTCATTTACATCAAGGATTTTATTAAATATGAAAATTGAGAAATAATTTAATATATGGACCATTTGGTCAAGCAAAATTGATTATAGATTGCATTTTCAACAGTAACTCTAAAGCTATTTCGAAATGTTCAGATCAAATATGATACTTAATTTAAATATGTTTGTTATCAGGTGTGGAAAGAATTATTTGGTCCATTTGGGTTTGGTTTAGGTTTTGAATCCCTTCCTAAAGCAATTGTGGGATATAATAATTAATGAAAGTAGTATAATATAATTTGTTAATTTGAATTTTATTAGGTAATTACTGTTATATTTTGTTAATTTTAATTTTATTAGGTTATTATGAATTAAACTCTTTTTATATTTTGTTAATTTGAATTTTATTAGGTAATTTTGAGTTTTATAGAATTAATATCAATTAATAAATAAATACTGAAACTCTTTGCACAAATGCCGAGAAAGTAATACTATACTTAATCTTAACTCAAAGACTAAGAAAGGTTAGCCAAAAGACAAACCCAAAAAAATTTAGTACTACACTTGATCTTAGCCTAAAGGTCGAGAAGGTGTGATTATTATTTCTTTAGCTCTATAGTTTTATAAGAGACTTTCATGTAATTCTTTTTACTTAAAACCAACGTGGACTTTATAATTTGAATTAGCTCTATAGTTTTATAAGAGGCATTTATATAATCTTTTTACTTAAAACCAATGTGAGACTTTATAATTTGAATTAAGCTCTTTTTATATTTTGTTAATTTGAATTAATTTTAATTTTATTAGGTAATTTTGAGTTTAATAGAATTTTATTAGGTAATTGCTTTATATTTTGTTAATTTGAATTTTATTAGGTTATTGTGAATTAAATTATTTTTATATTTTATTAATTTGAATTTTATTAAGTAATTTTGAATTTTATAAAATTTGTATCAATTAATAAATAAATATTGAAACTCTATACATAAAGGCCGAGAAAGTTGTACTACACTTGATCTTAGCCAAAAGACCAAGAAAGGATAGCCAAAAGGCTGACCCAAAAAAATTTAGTACTATACTTGATCTTAACCAAAAGGCCGAGAAGGTATGATTATTATTTTTTTAACTCTATAGTTTTATAAGAGGCTTTCATGTAATCCTTTTTACTTAAAATCAATGTGGAACTTTGTAATTTGAATTAGCATAAGAGGCTTTCATCTAATCATTTTTACTTAAAATCAATGTGGGGCTTTATAATTTACTCTTTTTATATTTTGTTAATTTGAATTAATTTTAATTTTATTAGGTAATTTTGAGTTTTATCGAATTTTATTAGGTAATTACTGTTATATTTTGTTAATTTGAATTTTATTAGGTTATTGTGAATTAAATTCTTTTTATATTTTGTTAATTTGAATTAATTTGAATTTTATTAGGTAATTTTGAGTTTTATAGAATTTATATCAATTAATAAATAAATACTGAAACTCTTTGCACAAAGGTCGAGAAAGTAGTACTACACTTGATCTTAGCCAAAAGACCAAAAAAGGTTAGCCAAAAAGCCGACCCAAAAAAATTTAGTACAACACTTGATCTTAGCCAAAAGGTTGAGAAGGTATGATTATTATTTCTTTAACTCTATAGTTTTATAAGATGCTTTCATGTAATCATTTTTAATTAATAAATATTTTTTATATTAACAATTATTGTCTAATTAGATTTTTTTTATATTAAAAACTCATAATAAATAAATAAATAGGTAATTTGTGTTAAAATTTTATATAGAAACTCTTTTTAATCAATTAATAATATTTTTTTATTTTAATAATTCTTGTCTAATTAGATTTCCTTTTATTAAAAAACTCATAATAAATAAAAAAATAGGTAAATTGTGTTAGAGTTTTATAGAAACTTTTTGAAAACCTCTTTTTTATATTAATTAATAAATATTTTTTTATATTAATAATACTCGTATAATTAGATTTCCTTTTAATAAAAAAACTCATAACAAATAGATAAATAGGTAATTTGTGTTAGAGTTTTATTGAAACTCTTTAAATATATATTTGTCTAATGTGATAGAGTTTTATTACAAAAAATTAGGTAATTTGTTGTAGAGTTTTATAAAAATTATTTTATTTTCTTTAAATATATCATTCTTTAATTATATTTATTTCTATTTAAAAATTATAATAGTAGGTAATTTGTGGTAAAATTTTAAAAAAATTATTTTATTTTATATATCAATTAATAATTTTTTTATATTAATAATTATTGTCTAATTAAATTTTCTTTTATTTTAAATCAAAATAATAAATAGATAAATAGGTAGTTTGTGTTAGAGTTTTATAGAAACTCTTTAATATATTCTTGTCTAATGTGATAAGAGTTTTATTGAAAATAAAATGGGTAATTTGTGGTAAAATTTTAAAGAAATTATTTTATTTTCTTTAAATATATCATTGTCTAATTAAATTTTCTTTTATTAAAAAAACTCATAATAAAAGATAATTTTTTGTCTAATTAGATTTTATTTTATTAAAAAATTTATAATAAATAGATAAGTAGGTAATTTGTGTTAGAGTTTTATGGAAACTTTTTAAATATATCATTGTCTAATATGTTTTATTGAAAATAAAATAGAAAAATTATTTCATTTTTTTAAAATATATCCTTATCTAATTAGATTTCATTTTATTAAAAAACTCATAAGGTAATTTGTGAATTATTATTATTTGGTGAGTCTCTGAATTGCTGTCCCTTGAATTTCTAGAATTATCAATTTCTATACCCTTTCTCCTTTCTCAATGCATCTATTTGTAGGTTTCTTGGATTAATAGGATGATGATATGTGTCCTCCCCTGATAAGGACAAAATCATAACTGGGTCGGGTCGGATGAATGTCATTATCTTTTATAATAATAGTATAGATATAGATATAGATATAGATTTTGTGTTACAGTTGTATAGAAACTCTTTTAATAATAGTACAGATTTATTAAGGAATTTGTAATTTGAATTTATAGAAACTCTTTTAATAATAATATAGATTTAGAATAAATAGGTAATTTGAATTTTATTAGTTAATTTTTAGAATTTTATATTAATTAATTAATATTTTTTTATATTAATAAATAAATACTAAAATACTGAAACACTTTACATATTTAATAATAGTATAGATATATACACATGCTACAGATTAGCCCAATTCATTCATTTAACCTCTTCTGGGCCCACCCGAACCACAAGATGCGTTGTGGCAGCATTGGTGAAAGTGGGTCCCACGCTAACAGTTAAGTGGGACCGATCATTGGAGAGTGGCATGCACCAGCAGAACTATGTGTTGGACTTCGGAGGATGGTTGGTGGTGGAGCCCCTAGTGGCGTTCTTGATGGGCCCAACTATTTATCAGGCATGTGGTGGATGAGCCAAGGGTCCACACTCACTCATCCATTTGAAATTGAGGCCCACTTAGTAATAGGCCACCAAGGGCATGACCACCTTGAACCCACTTGCTTAAAGTGGTCCCTCTTGTTAGCTTCTCCAAAGGGACCCATCGGTTTTCGTGGGCCCACACGTGCCCAACTAACCTGCAAAAGCTTACCATTAATTATTACACCATCAGCACACGAAGACTTGTTTGCTGTCGTGTGCCAATCTCATCTTTTTGGTAGGGCCCTTGTGGCAAGGGCAAATCTAAATTTTGGGTAGGGGCCTCTAGACAAAAGTCAAATTTCGTGTCTATTGCGAAATTTAAGAAGGACCAAATTAACATAATTTTATCATAAATAATTTTTTTATAAATAATTTTTTTGCTTTAAACTCGGAAACTCAGAATTAGAATAGGTCAAATCCCTCACTCGCCAAAGCTCCCAATCTTTGTGTTGCAATGAATATGTAAAACCCAGCCGACAAATATGGAATTTTTTTTATAATGCTTCCTGTAAAATTATTTCTTATTTTTTAGTTTTTTTTTTCATAATTTACTTTTCAAATTCTTTAATGGTCTATTTGGTTATATGGAAATAGATAGTGGAAAGCGAAAGTGAAAGAAAGTGAAGTGAAAGAAAAAAAAATTAAGTTTTCATGATGCATTTGGTTAGAGTGAAATTTTTTCAAGAAAGTTCTGAATCTGTAATAAAATGTTATGCTGTTAGTTTGGATAGAAATAAATTTGAGTAAAATTAATTCCTGCATCAAATTTTGTTGTAGATAATAATATTCAGAACTTGTACGAGACACCAAGTCACCTAAATTTTTTTACTAAAAAATATTTTAATATATATATGATTTGGAAATTACAATTTATTTTCCTTTTTAAGTTGTCGCTTTTCTTACTTTTTCTCTCTTTTTCTTATTATTTTTTTTTTTCCTTCTACTCCTTTAAATATATTTTTTTCTTCTTAACACTGTGCTTCCTTAACTAAAATCCTAGCTATGCCCCTGGGTCCACCTAGACACACAAGATCTGAATATTTAAAAGATGAACACTCTGGGCCTCTTTATAGAAAGTTAAATAGGAAGGGATCAAGTCTTGCTACTACTGTAATGAATTGTAAAATGGATCCACCATTTGTAATGAGTATGTGCATAAACACATGCATCTGCCTGTATACGCACAAACATCTAAGGGTTTTTACTTTTCTGTCCATATCTGTCGTGTATTTTCGTTATGACCTATAATTCTAACTTATTCATTGGGTTTACTTTTTGGCAGAAAAAAAAAAAAAAACAGAGCACAATGAATATTCTAATGATTAAAATCAAGTCATTAGTTCATACGCGAGAATTCATCATCAATAATATTCAAGCTCCCCCAGTCTGAAAAGTTTCGATCATTCTTTTTGTGATTACAGTATGTTTCTATTAGCAACATTGAGAAATCAGTTTTTTCTGTTCGGTCATAAACTTAATTAAATCATCGTACAAGTATCTCAAATTTCAGCTTTGCGCAAAGTCAATAAATTAATTTAATCAAATCAATCAACCAGTCTATTCTAATGTTTCCTGCTGAAGAATATGGCCAATATCTCAATCTCAGTCTGATCTTAGATAAGATTAACAGTGCATCCATTAACTCGAGGCCTTCTTACTAGAAACAATAAGGCCTGATATAGAAATTTTTAAGCTTAATGAGATATTAATTTGAAGTTCTTTTTGGTCCCAGTGAAGGTATGTCTTCACTTTTTTCTCTGTATCTTATTGTAACATTTCGTTGATTAATACAATTTCCAATCATAGTACATCCTTTACAATGGAGTTAGGGTAGCCAGAAATATGTGGGCTTTGGTCATCTCCTATGTTACGTTACTGGTTGAATGAGCTTTGTGTGGGTCCATGCCCATCAAAAATTTGACCTGTTTTTTATTTGTGGGTGGTAGACTCCAATTAGCGCGCTCTTGTAACCTACGATTTGATTATTATAAATAAAAAATTTTAGGACATGATGTGAAATTATAATCAATAGATGACCAAAAAGATTATGGTATGTATTAACAAAACATTTTTCGTCACGATTGAAATTGTTAATACAACAAACAAAGCTTCTTGTATGCAAAAATGACAATCAAAACAAACAAACGTATACAAAAGTATCCAAATGATCCTTTCTATTGCCTCTTAATGCTGCTCCACAAACATTCAACTGGCTTCTAGGATTTGTATGTGTTAACCTACAAAATTGCAACAATGAAATACCGTAATTAATTAATTGCTGTATATATGAAAAAATATGATATTTGAAAGTGATGGTATGATTTTAAGAAATGAGAAATTGAGTTTGAAGAGAGTGATGAAAGTATGATATGATGATTATTGGGTGGGTCTACTCACCTTCACCTTGAATGTAACAGATGGATACCCATTTTCTTCACCTTCCTTTCACAAGTAGTCTGACGTTCTCAGTTTTCTCAGAAAACTGAAGCATGAATGTAACAGCTGGCATCATCACAAATATTGGGAGGGCCTGGGCTGAGCTTTGGTCTCTTCTTCATCAAATTTTTAATTGGTTGATACTCATTAGACAACCAATCGTAATTGATGATATTTTTCTTCTGTTCTTTGTAATTGGTTACGTTCATCAAAATAACGTGACTGCCTTTACACCTCGCAGACCTAGTCTCTCTCCCCACGCCATAACCATTGATTTTGAGATCAAATCCAATAATTCCATCAATTTCATGAAAATCCCAAACAGCACAGATGGCAATTCCTTTGACATTATTGTAAGAAGATAAATGATCTCCCACCAGAGACAGAGACATCTCATCCATAACCAATTTGTGGCACTCTCCGAATCTCAATCCGCGATTGTTTGGACCAATTCCACTTGGTGGAATCCAATACCGTTCCAATGATTTGCAGCCATGTGCATTCACATGTTCAATAGATGACGGAAGTGAAGTTAACGTTCTATTTCCAGACTAACAAGCCTCTCGTGAACTCGAATCGACTCGTGGACCTCAGTTAGATTTTTACGTCCACCAAGATATAAGTCCTGCATTCAATGATCTGTACGAGTTCATCCAAACACCAAGAGGACGATGCGTAATTTTTTGAAAAAATGATGATTGCAAATTTCGATTCCTTAATTGCCTTGAGGAGCTCAGAAGGAATCGATTTTCCTCGTTGAAGTTTCTCGTCATCTTTGAAGGTGTGAATTCCTTTATGTTGCAGAACCATATAGAGATGGTCCACAAAGTTCTTGTGGGTTCTTCACCTCTAAAACTCAAGAAGACATCATAATTCCATCGAGGCCAAGAAGAAGAAGAAGAAGATGACGAAGAAGAAGGAAATGCATCCATTGAGGCTTGCTAATTTGTGAATGCGCTAATTTGTCGGTGTGATTATGATAGTTACAAATATCTCTCCCCCTCTATACCATTTAGAGAGAGGATGCACATGATAAGAAGTTGCAGGGAATTTTCTATGAAACTTCAATCTATTTTCGGGTCCATGTATGTGGAAGTTGATGGTAAATTTTTATGAGCTTTATTGATCAAACAAAATATATTTTTAGCTGGGAAAAAACAAAATAGTGTGTCAAATTAGGCTGCCGAAGAAAGATTTCCAATATCTTCTGTGGGGTTCTTCACAAAAGGTAGTCAAGTTTTTTTTTTTTGTTTCGGAAGGTAAAATGTGTTCAAGTTGAATGTAAAGGAAAACGTGTGGACCAAAATGTGCAAGTGGTTCGAATCTTCTTTCGGGGAATCCAAAGTTTAAAATGTGCAAATATACAGAAAGCATGCATAGATAGATACATAACTTTCATAATACACAGTACATATGTCAAAATATACACAAAATCTACCACTACTAAATATTTAAATCAAGCGGTCATGTTGTGAGCAAAATAATGTGCTTATATGTTACTCCATTTAAGACTATCCAAGAGTTATACCAATTTGACCAATCAAAATAATAAATTTAAAAAACTAAGAATACAAATTATATTTTAACTATATATATAGGTGCTATATATTAATAGTAAGTTATATATATATATATACACACACATGTACATTCATTAAGTAGGGAGAGAAAAAAATAAGAATAAAAATCTGTACGCATACGAAGGTAGTTATTTACATATACACACACACTACGGATTAGCCCAATTCATTCATTTAACCTCTTCCGGGCCCACCTGAACCACAAGATGCGTTGTGTCAGCATTCGTGAAAGTTGGTCCCATGCTAATAGTTAAGTGGGACCGATCACTGGAGAGTGCATGCACCAGAACTTCGTGTTGGACTTTGGATGATGGTTGGTGGTGGAGCCGTGGAGGTGTTGGTGGGCCCAACCATTTATCAGGCATGTTATGGATGAGCTAAGGGTCCACACCACTCATCTATTTGAAATTGAGGCCCACTTAGTAATAGGCCACTAAAGGCATGACCACCATGAACCCACTTGCTTTAAGTGGTCCCTCTTATTAGCTTCTCGAAAGGGACCCATCTGTTTTCGTGGGCCCACACGTGCCCAACTAACCATCAAAAGCTTACCATTAATTATTACACCATCACCAGTAATCGTTACATGAGGACTTTTTTGTTTGGAAGTTAAGCTGTATTAATTGATTGTAACTGTACAACATATAAGCAAGGCATAGCCCATTACACCAGACGAAGCCCAAAAGCTGTCAAAACAAATGGCCCAAGTCCATCAAAGTTGAAACAAAGACAATAATAGTCTAACAAACCCTAGACTAAGCTTGTCTAAGTCAACAAAAGCAATCCGGTTACAAAGCAGAGGCATCGCGAAGCAAACGCCGCACCTCCTAAATCAATCCGGTGGCTCCGCCGGAGGTCTGATGAAGGCACCAGGTAATCCCCAATCAATTATTGCTTTCCTCGCTAATGAAGAGTCCTCCACTCTCATAGAGAGAAGGCGCTGCTTGACCATGTCCATCGTTTGGTTGAGGATCTGTGATTGTGATTTCCTGTGTCCTTTGAAAGCTCGATCATTACGTTCAGTCCAGATCCGATTGATGAAGGTGGAGAGGACAAGCTTGGTAATTGAGTTTTGCAGAGTCCTTCGTTTCGTTTCTAATTGTGTGATGCCCAAAAGATGAAGGTCCCCCAGGAAGAAGGAGCATGAATTCGACCCTTTGACTTGAAGAAGCTCCAAATTGGGGAAGTAAATGAGCAGGAGAAAAATAGATGATCGTGGGATTCAGCAACAGATCGGCAAAGATGACAAAGCCCAGCGCCAGGAACAGACTGCATACAATTCCGATCAAGAGTTGAAAGGCGGCCCTACACCGCGAGGCAGAGAGAGAACTTGCACCGAGGGATAGAGAAATTGTTCCAAACGAGGTGGTGCCAAATTGTGGGTAGGTAATGAGGAGTAAACCAACCTACTGTGTGCTTGAGGGAAAAGGCTCCATCTAGGGATGGAACCCATATAGTTTTATCTGCAGAGGAGGATGGTGGATCAATCAACAGGAGGTCTGGAAACTGAAGAGTGCACTCAATAGGAAAGCTCCAGTCGCCATTAATTGCAAGAGTGGAAAGCTTCTGCCCCGGAGTAATTGGTGAGTTTCCCATGAATTCAGCTGTGGTACGTAAGCTAAGAGGCCCATAAGGTAACCAGTTGTCCTCCCAAAAGTCAATCGAGGTCCTATTTCCAGCTTTAACATGGATCATTGATCTAACAACACCTCTTAGGTGCAGGCAGGAGCCTTTTCTAGTTGCCTGAGTTGGCCTGAGGTATGTTTAGAGTCCAAATACATCTGTCCCTAACAAGCTGAGCCTGAACCCATTTAGCCGAGATGTTGTCCCTGTGCATAGAAATCACGTTCCACATATGCTTTAGGCAAACTGCAGTGTTAGCAACTTCCAAGCTTCTAAACTCCAATCCTCCACAAATTTTGGGACGGCAAACTTTAGCCCACGTGACCCTAGCCCCAGTGTGCTCGACATCATTCCCTCATCTTTTTGGTAGGGGCCTTGTGGCGAGGGCAAATCTGAATGAGCAATGATTGGGTCCTGCCCTATCAGGACAACTACAAATGTCCAAAATAAAAATAATCAAACCCATTTTTAAACCGGTTAGAAATCTAAGGACCCATCGGAATTCAACATCTCATTTTTATTTCTCTCACTTTTCTCTCTAGCAAACACTATTTTCTCTCTCTACCAAACCCATCACCGCTCCTTTCTAATTTCTATCACTTTTCTCTCTCCGGCATGCCCATCGTTGTTTCATCATACTTCTCTGACTACTTTCTATATATACAACAAACTCATCACCACTTCTTCGATCTTTGGCGTGCCAAATACTTGACCTTCTCATTATTTCCACCACAACCACCTCCTCCACCACCGGCGTCGGGGACTCATCCGCCTTTGTATTGTTTTGTGGGCGCGTAACTTTCTTTTCTGATTTGGATGGTGGTGAAGATAAGGACGGTGCTGAGATCAACTCTGGACTATGGGAATGTAGCTACCGACGGAGCCGCCGAGTTCGGACCATATGGAAAAAAATTTGAAGCCCTATTTCTTAAAAAAAAAAAAGTAAATTACTCTTTAAAAAGTAAATTTTTTTTGCAAGAATGCTAGTTTTGAGGTTCTTGTGTCTCTCTTGAATCTGCTACCAAGTTTTCAAAAGTTTGATGTTGAAATTCAAGAAATTGAAGTGGAATGCCACGGAGAAGATAGAGAATGAATGCTCTGACTCGGCGAATCTGAAACAACAGAATAAAACAAGAGCAACAAAATCAACCGCTAAACAAGTTTTTTTACAATTAAATTCAAGGTTGAAGAAGTACCAATCGTGTTTCTTTTCACAACAAGAATGCATAAAATTTATAGATACAGATCACTGTGAGCCAGCAGAACAAATCATGAATCTTAAATCCAAATTTATGAGCTTTTCTTTTGTTTTTGAGTTTTGTAGGTGTTGAATATATCTCACTTCAGATGGACCACATTACTTGACAAATGGTCAACAGACTATGCCACATCATCAACAATGGTCCACAAAGATTGGTCAAATGGTCAACAAGCGACGCCATATCAGAAACGATGGCCCACAAGTCAAACGGTCTAAATTGCATGACACTTACCACGTCAGTATACCTTAAACAGAAGATCAAAGACTTGAAGACCTAAGTTGGGATCAAGACTCAAGATTACTTGGGATCCGAAGAGGTTCTTGGTTTGGTGGATGAAATTCAAGCTCGTCGAATTGACACTCGACCTGACTCATAGAGAGAGATACCATTTTGACTCCCATACATTTTGGACCCATCTCAATTAACTTTTTTTTATAATGTTAATGGGCCCCACATGTGATGTCATATGACATCACCCAACCTCTCACTTGGCCTATATAAGGAGGTGATCCAAGGCTAAGCAAGAGGTAGAACAAAAAGGGTGAGGATTAAATAACCTCTCATGTTTCCTCTATACACCTTCATCAAGGGAGTTAATGGTGTGCTACTACACTGCCATCTTCACTCTCTTTCTCTCGAGTTTGCATGTGCTTCCACCTCTCTCAGTCCACCTCAGATTCTATTATGTTGTCTAAATCCCTCATAGTTGTGTAAGATATCACCATTTATATGTATTTTATTGTGTTACGAAAACGAACCCCTACAAGTTTTAAGTTGTATAAACCTTGAAAGAGAAACGAGTGGAGAGAGCGTGGGTAGCGGTGGCAGCGGCTATTCAGACCGGATTCACCCGGATTAAAACGGGTTGGGTCCACCTCTAGACTTTTTTAATAATATTTTTAATTTGGGAAAGATGTTGGTGTTTTAGTGGTCCACGTCAATTGTAAGACAATTTTTGTCCTGATAGGACAGGACCCAAGCATTGCTCAATCTGAATTTTGGGTAGGGGCCTCTAGACAAAAGTCAAATTTCATGTCTATTGCGAAATTTAAGCAGGATCAGATGAACGTAATTTTATCATAAATTATTTTCTTTATAAATTATTTTTTTATTTTAAATTCAGAAACTCCGAATTAGAATAGATCAAATCCCTCTCTCGCCAGAGCTCCCAATCTTTGTGTTGCAATGAATATGTAAAACCCAGCTGACAAATATGGAATTTTTTATATAATGCCTCCTCTAAAATTATCTCTTATTTTATAGTTTTTTTTTTCATAATTTACTCTTCAAATTCTTTAAGGGTCTGTTTGGTTAGATGGAAATAGATGGTGGAAAGTGAAAGTGAAAGTGAAAGAAAGTGAAGTAAAGGAGAAGAAAACTAAGTTTTCATGATGTATTTGGTTAGTATGAAATTTTTTCAAGAAAGGTGTGAGAAAATGTTACGTTGTTAGTTTGGATAGAATGGAAGAAAAAACAAAATGATTCTACTTTTCAAAATTGTCCTTATAATTTTAAATACTAAAAATACAAATAAATTTGAGTAAAATTAATTCATGCATCAAATTTTGTTGTTGATAACAATATTCTGAACTTATACGAGACACTAAGTCACCTAAATTTCTTTACTAAAATATATATATATATATATATATGATTTGGAAATTACAATTTATTTTCCTTTTTAAGTTGTCGTTTTTCTTACTTTTTTTTTCTTTTTTTTTTCTTCTTATTTTTTTTCCCTTCTACTCCTTTAAATATTTTTTTTCTTCTAAACACTGTGCCCCTTAACTAAAATTCTAGCCATGCCCCTGCGTCCGTCTACACACACAAGATCTGAATATTGTAAAAGATGAACACTCTGGGCCTCTTTATAGAAGTTAAATAGGAAGGGAATATCTGAACTTTGGGATCAAGTCTTGCAACTACTGTAATGAATTGTAAAATGGATCCACCATTTGTAATGAGTATGTGCATAAACACATGCATTTGCCTGTATACGCACAAACAGCTGAGGGTTTTTACTTTTCTGTCCTTATCTTTCGTGTATTTTCGTTATGACCTATAATTCTAACTTATTCATTGAGTTTACTTTTTGGCAGAAAAAAACAGAAAAAAAGAGCACAATGAATATTCTAATGATTAAAATCAAGTCATTAGTTCATGCGCGAGAATTCATCATCAATAATATTCTAGCTACCCCAGTCTGAAAAGCTTCGATCATTCTTTTTGTGATTACAATATGTTTCCATTAGCAACATTAAGAAATTAGTTTTTTCTGTTCGGTCATAAACTTAATTAAATCATCGTACAAGGCTTTGATGAATTTTGAAGTAGTAAAATCTCATTTCAAACTTAAAAGTATTTCAAATTTCAGCTTTGAGCAAAGTCAATAAATTAATTTAATCAAATCAATCAACCAGTCTATTCTAATGTTTCCTGCTGAAGAATATGGCCAATATCTCAATCTTAGTCTGATCTTAGATAAGATTAACAGTGCATCCATTAACTGGAGGCCTTCTTACTAGAAACAATAAGGTCTGATATAGAAATTTTTAAGCTTAATGAGATATTAATTTGAAGTTCTTTTTGGTCCCAGTGAAGGCATGCCTTCACTTTTTTCTATGTATCTTATTGTAATATTTTGTTGATCAATACAATTTCCACCATTTAGGAAAAAAAAAAAGATATTAATTTGAAGTTCAAGACATGACTAGGTGGTGTTTGATAAATTTGAAATTTGAGAATTAGTTAAGTACTGAAATTTCTAAGAGCTGAATTTTGTGTGCTAATTGTAAATTGAGAACTTTTATACTTATTTTAATAATTTGAAGTGTTCAGTGTTTTAGTGGTCTTCTTACTTAATGTTTTAATTCATTTTAAGGGGAACTTACTATTTTATGTGATATCCAAATTTAGTAATCAAACACACAATTAGACAATCACTTGATTTTTGCAAAACTAAGTATTGGATTGAGTTGTCAAACGGCACCTAACATTTGAACCTCATGAACTGTCAGCTCAAATCGTTTCAATTAAACTTGAATTTAAGCTTGGAAATATTTGCGAAGGTTTTTTCGGCATGCACACATTTTATGCACAATAAGTTGAGTAACCGCATTTTAACTTCTCATCACGTCCTTCATACATTTATGTGGTTAGTGAGCTAACAAACCAAGTTGGGGTCTATGCTAGGATAATGTGATTTCTTGGAATACAGTTTTATTTGCAAAATTTCTGGAAATTTGGTTATCCTGAATGGGTAAAGAGGCACTTAAAATGGATCAGAGGGAGCGTATTAATGTTGTAAAAGATGAACTTTTAGGTTTAGTCTGGGCGTTTATAGGAGTTAAAGGAAAACGGAATTTCTGAACTTTGGGATAGAGTGTTGCCACTGTTGTAATGTTTTGCAAATTGGATCCACACTTTGTAATAAGTATGCATACAGAAAAACACACATCTGCCTGTTATACGCATAACCATCCCCCACTTTTCTGCCATGTTAACGTCTGAGGGTTTTTACTTTTCTGTTCATATCTTTTGGTATGAGCTATAATTCTAAATTTTCTTCTTGGACATTGCTATTGTGCTGCAGCAAGCATTCTATTTTATGAATGCATTTTGTTTTCTAGAAATGTTGTGCTTTTTAGTATTTTTAATCTTTTTTTTTTTAATATATATACTACAAGTGGTATTATGTCTAATATTCTACTCTCCGTTTTTATTTCTCCCTTTTAATGTAAATGGCTGTAGGTTGGTGAAAAACGAATTGAAGTTGCTGCACAGAAGGGCAACACTTATTCATTGAGTTTACTCTTTGACAGAAAAAAGGCACAGTGAATATTCAAATTATTAAAATCAAGTCAATATTATAGTTCATGCGCGGGAATTCATTATCAATACTAATCAAGCTCCCCCAGTCTGAAACGTTTCAATCATATTATAGTTCTTTTTGTGATTACAATCTGTTTCTGTTAGCAACATTGAGAAAGCAGGTTTTTTCCATCTACATTTGTAAAAACCTCTCTCTGTCTCTCTCTGTCTCTCTCTCTCACACACACACACACACGCACATGCACGCACTCATGACATGTTGCACATATACTTGTAGACTTTTGTGGTAATGAATCCCGTCTTGGTTTAGGTGGTTAAGTGAGTTGGTGTTGGAGCACGTCTTAGAATCTAATATTGCCTTCAATTATTTATTTATTTATTTAATTTTTGATGCTTAGATATTGAAGATCAAAAGTAGAGTAGTCGTTTGGTGAGAGCCAGAATTTATTGTGCAGTAGTCATTGTTGAATAGTAACATGTTTGAAGGCTTAATTTTTAGACTTAGTAGACTAAGGACATAATGCACTTCATGTCCTTTAGCTAAACTCCTAGTAATAATCCATAAACTTAATTAAACATCTCACAAGGCTTTGATTAACTTTGAAGTTCGGATAATTAAGCTCATTTCAAACTTATAGAGTTTCAAACTTCTAACTTAGAGCAAAGTCGGTCAAATAATTTAATCAAATCAATCAACCAATCTATTCTAATGTGTTGGCCATGGGGACTTTTATCATATATCAAACGAGGTATAGTGCTTGTGATAGAACGTCCTATATGGAAGGTATATATCATTTATTTTGTGTACTCCCTTCCGAAACCGTAACTTAATGGCTATTCTTAACCATAAATAAAAATTTTCAGGACTCGATGTGAAATTATAATCCATATATGACCAAAAAGATTATGGTACCTACTAACAAAACATTTTCCATCACAATTGAAATTGTTATTACAACAGACACAGCTTCTTGTATACAAAATTGACAATCAAAACAAACGTACAGAAAATTGACAATCAAAAGTATCCAAATGATCAATTCTATTGCCTCTTAATGCTGCTCCACAAACATGCAACTGACTTCTAGGATTTCTGTGTGTTAACCTACAAAATTGCAACAATCAAATACAGTAATTGCTGTATATATGAAAAATATGATATTTGAAAGTGTTGGTATGATTTTATGAATTGAGAAATTGAGTTTGAAGAGAGTGATGAAAGTATGATATGATGATTATTGGGTGGGTCTACTCACCTTCACCTTCACCTTGCTCCTCCATAATTAGATGGATACCCATTTTCTTCACCTTCCTTTCTTCCATCATTATTTGACCGACTGAATGTTCGTAGACAATTGTTACAGCTGAAGCCTGAATGTAATTTTTAATTGGTTGATCTTCACAAATATTGGGAGGGCCTGAGCTGAGCTTTGGAATCTTCTTCATCCAATTTTTAATTGGTTGATCTTCTTCGCCATTGGTTACGTTTATCAAAAAACGTGACTGCCTTTATACCCCTCATACCTAAGACGTGTCTTCACGCCATAACCATTGATTTTGAGATCAAATCCAAAATACTCCTCCATTCCATGAAAATCCGAAACAGCACAGATGGCAATTCCTTTAACATTATTGTAAGACGATAAATGATCTACCACCAGATACAAAGAAGACCCCTCAACTTCACTCTTATGCCTAAACCATTGCCGAATCTCACTTCCCCGAAAAATGATCCATTCAACCCCCTGTTCCATGCACGAACATAACAAGTTTTGAATGCATACATATATATGTATAGAGAGAGAGAAAGAAAAAGAGAGAGAGAGAAAGAGAGGGAGAGAGGTAAAGTAATTAACCTGAAGCTGACTTTGTGATGATATATTTGGCATGTTCCCCATCTCATCCATAACCAATTTGTGGCACTCACTGAATCTCAATTCGCGATTGTTTAGACCAATTGCACTTGGTGGAATCCAATACCGTTCCAATGATTTGCAGCCATGAGCATTCACTTTTTTAATAGATGACGGAAGTGAAGTCAACGTTCGGAGGCTTGTGCAATGTTCCAAATCAAGGCTTTTCAGACATTTGAGTTGAATGAGGCTTGTTGGTATGCTAGACAAATTGCTTCCACTTAAATTTAAATAAAAATAATGAAAGTGCTCAAAGCGGAAAGCAATTCCAGTTGCAAATAATTAGGAGGAGTTCTCTTTCGCACCAATGAAAATGGAACCAATGAATTTGGCATTTTGGGAGAAACTTTTTCTAAATCACTTAAATTAAGGACACTAAGGTTACACAATTGTACAATGGACGATGGTAACTGTTCTATAGCGGTTCCTCCAATGGCAAGGGATTTTAAATCCTTCATTCTAGAAAAAATGTTACTTGGAACCCTTTTAAGCTTTCGGCAATCACCTACCAATAAATCCTGAAGCCCTTCAAGAAGCTCAATTGATGAAGGCAAATCTTTTGTTGCAGTTTTTGTCAAATAAAGTTCCCACAAACGATCCATACACCCCTGAATTTCTGGAAACTTCTCAAGTTTTAAGCATCCACTTAGATTCAAATATTTCAACTTTTCCAACTTGATGCTTTTTGCGAGACTCCTCAGATTTTTACAGTCCCCCATTTCCAAACAAACAAGCCTCTCGTGAACTCCAATCGACTCGTGGACCTCAATTAGATTTTTACATCCTTCAAGATTTAATTCCTCGAGATATGAGAGACTAGACAAGTCAGGAATTTTATACAAATATAAGGAGTCACCGAAATCAAGGTATTTTAACTTCTGTAAAAACTGGAAAGGAAACAAGTAATGAAAGAAATCAATCAGTTTCAATAAAATTCGACAATACTATTCATATGTAAATAATTGTATATATAAACTCTGATCATACCTTGATACTTGATGATATTTCTTTGATTTGGTTGTGACAAAGGCGAAGTTCCACAAGATTTTTTGGATGGAAATTGGATGGCAAAAACTTTGTAGGATAATCATCCCAATCGAGATAACATAATTCATTTGAAAGATATGTAAATTGTTCACAAGGTCGTATGCCACTGAGTTTGAGTAGCTTAAGTTTCTTCATCTTCTCAAAGACATTGACATCTACATGTAACTCCTCTCGTACATGTTCATCAGGCACGTTTAACATAATGCCTTTAACAGTTTCTGTCACCTAATTATCAAAAACTTTATGTAAGTTACTGTTAAAACCTTAAAATTATCCAAGTTTACAACTGTTTAGATGGAAAAAAAGATGCAGCAATCCCTTTTTTTTTTTTTTTTTTTTTTTTTTTTTTTTGCACAACTTGAATATCAAAATTAAACTTATATGGAGTTAGAACGTACCGTATTCTCTTTGAACACTTTATAGATATCTTCATAAAACCACAACCTACTTCGTTTGCCAGGATCATCAGGTGATTCTTGACGAACAATTTCCTTACCCATTTCTTGTAACAAATCATGCATGCACAGCTCGTTGTATGATGAGATAGTTATCAGTGACCCCGTTCAATAAGAATTGCAATTCGTGGGTGAAACCCATTGCTGCCCAATATATTTATTACACAATCTTCATCATACCCTTTGAAGAAACAAGCAATGTCAAGGAATAAATCCTTCTCTGTGTCATCAAGGCCATCAAAACTTATCTTAAGAACGTCATGAATTTGTTTATTAGGAATTCTTTTCAAATTATCCCATTCATGTTCCCACTCTTTTAAACTTCTTTTAAATAAAAAAGAACCCAAAACTTGAAGAGCTAATGGAAGGCCTTGGGCATAATTTATCACACTTCGTGAGAGATCCAAATAATCCTCCAAAGGATGGTTGTTAGTGAAAGCATACCAACTAAAAAGTTGAAGAGCTTCATCATCATTCAACAACTCAACATTGTATATTTCATCTACTTTATGCTCTACCAATAAATGTTCATTTCTGGTAGTTACAATGATCCTACTTCCAAAACCAAACCAATCATTTGCTCCAGTTGAACTTTCCAATTGCTTCAAACTATCCACATTGTCAAAAACTACCAGGACCTTCTTGTAACAAAATCTTTTCTTTATCACGTTGATCCCGTAGTCAACATTAGAAATCTTTAGATCTTCTTCCATTAGGATGTCTTTCAAGAGTTGGTGTTGCAGATTAGTTAGACCATTCTGTTGTTCTGAAATTCCTTTCACATCATTAAGGAAACAACAACTTTCAAATTGATGAAATATTCGATTGAAGACAACTTTGGCTATGGTTGTCTTTCCTATTCCCCCAGTTCCATAAATTCCTACAGTGCACACATCCTTTGACCCATTATTTAGCAAAGCGATCACTTCGTTGACACGAGAATCTATCCCCACTTCATACTTGGCAACATATAATGGTATATGTTCCAATTTTTTTATAATCTCCTGAACAATTTTTTGGATAAATTTCGCCTCATGCCTATGAAGTACAAAACACATTAAGAAGAACTAGTGAGTCATAAAAAATTTTATATTTTATTTATGGGTAAATTATAATAATAATCATAAATTACTCAATTCGTAAACTAAATTGATTGAAATAGACTAATGCATCTTAAAAATGTTGATAATTCACGCCATGGAAATGCACAAGTGGTTCTAGTAGTAAGACTGCTTGTGTTTATTTCTTGTGATGGTTCAACAATGCATCTATATATATATATATATATATATATATATATATATATATTTACTAAGATATAAACTAATAATAACAATTAAAATTTAGTATAAGATATTGTGCAATTTTTCTCAATAAAAAAAAAAAACAAAACAAATTCTCAATAAAAAAAGAATGCTAATTGAAAATATAAATTGTGCTTCATGTTTGTTTCTACTAGTAATTAAGTATGTATTGCAAAGTCGTTTGGTTAAACTTGTGCACGTATTTCATACGGCAATATAGAAGAAGAATAAAATTTGTTGAGTCAGTTATTACCCACTTGCTACATCGTTTAAATCCCACCCACTTAAATCTGCTGCCTCTACCAAAGCTGCCCTCCACTTTTGCACCTTTTCCTTGTCCTCCTCTCCAAAATTTTCCTCATGTTTGGCAAATGCTTCTCCAAAGCTTCCCTTTTGTTTCCGTACTTGTGAGGCATCCACGTTGTAGAAAATTGGCAAAATCGTCTGTCCCACGGTATTCCTACATTCAATGATATGTAAGAGTTCATCCAAACACCATGACAAGGATGCATAGTTTTTCAAAAAAATGATGATTGCAAATTTCGATTCCTTAATAGCCTTGAGGAGTCCTGAAGAAATCGATTTTCCTCTCTTCAGTTTCTCATCATCTTTGAAGGTGTGAATTCCTTTATGTTGCAGAGCCATATAGAGATGGTCTACAAAGTTCTTGCGGGTATCTTCACCTCTAAAACTCAAGAAGACATCATAATTCCATTGAGGCAAAGAAGAAGAAGAAAACGAAGGAGGAAATGCATCCATCGAGGCTTGTTAATTGGTGAATGCAAAATTTCTGTGACTATTTAGAGAGAGAATTAATGCACATGATAAGAAGTTGCAGGGAATTTTCTATGAAACTTCAATCTATTTTCGGGTCCATGTATGTGGAAGTTGATGGTAAATTTTTATGAACTTTATTGATCAAAGAAAATATCTTTTTAGCAAAACAGTGTGTGAAAAAGGTGTAGGTATGAAAGATTTCCAATATCTTTTGTGGGGTTCTTCACAAAAGGTGTCAAGTTGAATGGAGAGAAAACGTGTGGACCAAAATGTGCAAGTGCTTCGAATCTTCTCGCTATTGTCTACTTTTGGTGAATTTTCCAAACTTCAAAATGTGCAAATACACAGAAAATGAAAGCTTGAACTACTCATGAATTATGATGATACTGTTGGAAATAGTGGCCTAGTTACACACACAACACTACACTATTTGGAAGAGAATAGAAATGGAGGAAAACACTTTTTATTTCACTTGATAGAAAATGAGTACAATGCATGGGTTTACATAGGCTTCAAAACATAAATGTAAATGAAAATTAAAACCCCACTAACATATCATTTAGTAGGCAAAACTCCCACTAACATAGTATTTAGGAGATTTAATTCCCATACCTCTTAATCTTACATAACCTTTTCCATCAAGACCATTTACTACCCCACTAACATGAAATGCACACATGCATCATGTATACCAAATACTTGAAAATACTAATTACAACTAAAATTCTAAAATCAATTTTATTTTCAACACCCCCCTTTAAACTTGATTTTGTAACTTGAAAGTAAACTTCTTATTGATCTTGGGGGCTTGATCAAAAGTTTGTTACTTTATCTTGATTTCCACCTCCTTCAATTGCAACAATCTTCTTGGCCATTTCCATTGATGTATATGGCTTGTGAAAAATCTTCAAATGCTTGTTTGATGTCTTCACATAATCATATATCATCCTCTTTATATAAACGCACCATCTATCTTTTTTCTTCTTGAATCTTTTATGACTCTTCAACTTCACATATGCTTCTTCTTTAGAGTCAAAAAATAACTCCATATTCACCCAACCTGTGTCAATTACAAAACTCTCCAAACCATTTTTCAAAAAAATAATTTGACAAATTATTATCATCTTGAGCTTCAATCTCATACTTCGTTGGAATAGCTTTCTCCAAGAAAAGTTCATTATTCTCCACAATATGAACACAATTATCATAATATTTGATTTTGCTTTCCAATTGAGATGAATATGAAAAAATCAAAATTTTATCAAATAAGTTATATCTAACTTATTTGAAATTGGAATTTGGAACCATACCTGTAACTGTTAACTCACCAATTTCATCAACTTTTGCCCCTTCTTTAGCACTTTCTTCTTCTTTAATTTCTCTTTTCACTTCAATCTCATCCACTTTTTCAATCTCTTCTTTAACACCTTTCTTTATCTCTTCCTTATTCTCTATTTCACTTTGGCCTTCAACTTTTGAATCTTCAATTTCTTCAACTTCATTTGTGTTGTACGCCTTTTCATTCTCCACATATTTCTCCTTAAGACTTTCATAATCAGCCTTCGTAAACTCATCATCCTTAGTGCATTGTACCCAATACTCCATGGGTTGTGATTCACTTCTATGATTGGAAATGATGGTCTCGATCATCTTCCAAACACAACTTGGAGTTTTGTACTCTCCAAAATACCCCCAAATTTCTTGATGTATTGCTTTCAGCAACACTACCAATGCCTTTTCTTCTTTCTTTTCTCAAAACTTGTTAGACATGCCATTCTTTGGCTCTAATCCAACAACATCCCATAAATCACATGCTTTGAGGTATGAAGTCATGATGATTCTCATTCTCCTGTAATTAGAGAACATCATCTTCTCACTAAGAAAATACATTTTCTCCCCTTCATCATCATCAAGGAGAAACATGTTTTTCTCAAATGTTGAACCTTTTAGGATCAACTTCGTCAGGCCTTCAGGATCGTCTAGGCTCTGAATATGAAATCTGGCTCTGATATGTTGAAACCTAGCTCTAATACCACTTTGTTGGCTTTTGCTTTGATACCACTTTATTGGAAATAGTGGTATCAGAAAATACACCTCCGATTTTTGTTTAAGAAAATACACCCATATTTTTTGGCTAAAATCATCAATGAATAATAAAAAATAATTATTCTTACCAAATGATGATGGAGAAATTGGACCACAAACATCCGAATGGATAAGTTGTAGTGGCGTTGTAGCTCTTGTGGTAGCTTCTTGAGGAAAACTTTTCCTTGATTGCTTTCCAATGAGACATCCTTTACATAATTGATTTGGATTGCTAATGAAAGGCAATCCCTTCACCATCTTCTTTTTGCCCAACAACTCTAATCCTTCAAAATTCAAGTGCCCAAGTCTCAAGTGCCAAAGCCAAGTTAAATCATTAACACAAGCCTTCAAACATTTAGCCTCGTCGGCTTGAATATTTAGCAAAAACATCCGGTTCTTTGTCATTGGAACCTTGGCAATCAAATTACCCAATGGGTCTCTTATCGAAAGACTACAATCCTTCATGGAAATATTGTAACCTTTTTCTAAGAGTTGTCCCAAACTCAAAATATTGTTCTTCATATTAAGCACATAAAAAACATTAGAGATAAATTGATGATGCCCATTCCTCAAACGAATCAATATTTTACCTTTCCCTCTTACCGGAATTTGTGATAAGTCTCCAAATGTCACCTTGTCATTTATTGATTCATCAATATCAACGAATTTCTCTTTGCTACCACACATATGGTTGCTAACACCGGTGTCAAGATACCACACATCTTCTTGATCACTCCTTTCACCTTTGTATGCCAACAACAAAGTAGGCTCCACTTCTTCATCAACATAATTAGCCTTTTCTTCAATATCGTTAGCAACATTTCTACATTCCGAAGCATAATGACCATACTTTTGACAATTATAACATTGAATTTGAGACTTATCATACCTCCTTCCATATGACCTTGAGTAATTTTCTCTATCACGGCCTCTTATTTGTTGTGAGTCATGGATTTTTTCTTCGTTGTTGGTTGTGTGTTGACCGCTTCTTTCTCTTCTTCCATGGCCTCTTCCTTTTCCTTGGTCACGTACATTTTCACGTCCTCAGCCCCTTTGACTTCCTCCATGTTTTTCGTCTCTTTCGTTCAACGAAAACTTTGTTTGTAGCACTTGCTCCAAAGCTTCTTGTTTCTTCACCACCTTTTTTTTTATGAGCTTGCAACGAACCCATGAGTTGATCAACAGTCATGGAATCCAAATCCTTTGACTCTTCAATGGCTACAATAATGTAGTTGAATTTGGAATCTAACGACTGAAGGGTCGTATAGTATATGGGTTTGTATAGGCCTCAAAATATAAATGTAAATGAAAATTAAAACCCCACTAACATATCATTTAGTAGGCAAAATCCCACTAACATAGTATTTAGGAGACTTAATTCCCATACCTCTTAGTCTTCGATAACCTTCTCCATCAAGATCATTTACTACCCCACTAACATGAAATGCACACATGCATCATGTATACCAAATACTTGAAAATACTAATTACAACTAAAATTCTAAAATCAAGTTTATTTTCAACAGATACTTCAAAGTCTTGTGTGTCATTATGATGACACTTCAAAGTCTTTCCCTCCCTTATTATGTAACAATTGCTAAGCATCATCCAAACATACAAAGAAGTTGCTGGAAACTTTCCTCCCTTGAGACAATCCTTGGGACATATGTAAATTATCGGGGCATTAAAATCTGACTCAACAACTTACAAGTGATACGGAAATAAAAACCAATTAATTAGCATAAATTAAGCGGTTGAACAAAGGCTTCCTAATATTTTTATGGAGTGTAACTTGTCCACAACGATCTCCTAATATTATTATTAAATTAAATTAAATTTATATTAAGCGAGACCATATTGGTTTTTTTTTTTTTTTTTTTTTTTTTTTTTTTTTTTTTTTAACATTTGTACTAGTGAACAATGGTTTAGTAAAATTTGTTTTTTAGTAGGAAAAAATATAATAAAATAAAAATAAAGCTATTGTATCACTTTTCGGGATCAAAAGTTTGCTTTAGATAAATGTTAGTATGAGGTCTTCTCTCATCATCACCAGTACGTTCTTCTTTAAATTAGAATACTTTGAGTAACAAATATAATTCACAGATAATATCATCACTTGGTTAATATTAAAGTGATGTTATGATAATAGAATGGAATTATAGGAGCTAGATACAAAATTAATGAAATTATAGGAGACGATGGAAGTTTATAGTGTAATTTGGTTGAAAGAGAGAGTGTAAACTTTATTGATTCGTGTGATCTGTTGTAAAATAATTTTGGAACAAAATTTTAACTATATAATCTTTATACAATCTTCAATCCGATTAAATTAAAATACTGTAAGTAAAGAAAATAATGCACAAATTATATTATTGCATTTTCAATATTATCACCATAAAAGAATCAATTAAAAAATCATAAAATGAAATTATAGGGGACGGACAACTTCAAGAAGACAAAACAACAGATCTCCCAACGACTACATAATCATGATTCACCAGAACAATAAAACAGATCATCCTATACCCAAGTCACAAATTCTCAAAACAAGATCTTCAATAGTCAATGATTGTACCACAGACCCTTTTATCGGACACTTGATCCTACCTAGCACACGTCGTCACCAGAGACAAACCATCTGAATCCACTCTGTCACACCGATACATTACGCAATACCGTACTCTCACTGTTCATGACAAACTAAAACAATCATGGACCTTTGACCCGACATCGTGCCAAAGATGGACTGGCTCAGGAGAAATGGTTAGCCAGACCATTCTTGTCATCAATCCGGTCTCGACACAGACGTCGTTCCCGTCCTCAGGTCCAAACCTCAAACACAATCTCACATAGTCCACAAACAACCATAAGGTCCACTCACTATCAATCCATCGCTCTACATAATCTCAACAATTATACAATCACATACCTGCTCTAAAAATTCCAATCGTTCCTCAATCACACAACCATAACAAGCTAAAAGCAATACGGCACCAAAAATCACAATCATCAACTAGCCTAAAAGCTTTCTAGTCCACTTCTAATAACCTGTACTAAAGATGAACTCCATGACATCATTCAATCCAATTTTTACCTCGTCAAAACACACAATACAACTATCTCAGGCTTGAGATCTCGAAACCAAAGTCAATCATCCCATTATTCCCTAATGGAGTCCCACAATCACTTTCTCTAGCTAATTAGCACTCAAACAAAACTAACATTTGTCCTCAAGACACTGCTCGAATTAGGCACCTATAAAAACATCCGAGTGCACGACTCACATCACATCTCCTAATCATCCTCAAACTCACAATTCATGACTCATCCCCTAGCCATCATTGCTAGTATCAGACACTGAAAACACATAATCCCTTTTAGGCAACTCGTGCCTTACACACCATCAGTTAAGACCACTCTCAGAACAAGCACAACTAAATCCAAAGACTCCACATCTCTCCGTGGGAGTGAGTCAACCTATTCAACCAAACCTTTACTGGTGAACTCTAACAGTATAACAAACCATACACAGTTCAGCCCATCTGTAAACGCGCATAACTCCTAGATGGAGGCCAAGACATACGACAAACGACGTCCTTGTTAGTACCAGAACAAATGGAAAGGTAACGAACCCCACTATCACAAGAGACTGGCAACTCGTACCTGAATGTGCCTAACACCCTGTCACACGCTGCTCACCAATCGTCCAACCGTGGACACCCAATCTCACCTCAGATGAATTGAACTCCTTACACACAAGGAGAAGAACCAACTGGATACCCGTACGGAACTACGAACTCAGATCTAGGCGACCTCGCCAATAACGGACCGTTAAATACTATCAACATCGGAACCTCACATACGCTACACCACGATACTGATTCTAACCAAAACTAATCAGATAAGAGCACCAATTGCTCACAACGTACTAACACTAGGAACGATCACAGTACGTAGGACAGCGCGTCCCATTCTACTTCGAATCAGTCACTCCTAAATGACAACCTCTATGCCATACGATGACATTAGATCACCCATTCTATCTTTACCTTTCTAGGCTACATTCCATTGAACATCGTGCACACAAGACTCGTGACTTCTGTCATAACAACCCACTACTCATTAAAAAAAAAAAAAAAAAGGTGCTTACCTAGCAACATCATCCTCATTGGCTCCAATGACTAAACCGTCCATAATCGCCTCAGGCGCACAATCCCATCACCTACCTGACAACACACAACAAACAACTCACAATCTCTAATCCATCATCGGATCATACTTTAAACCATCATGTTCATCAGCACTAAACATGTCACGCCCCGAAAATTCTAATAAAACCCTTAATTTATACGAATCCAAATGCGTCAAAATACACCAGGATCATAAAAAATAAAATAAATAAAAATGCCCTCTTTTATACAAAATCAATTTCCTTAAATATACACAAAAATTCTCCAAAATAAATAAATAAATCCTGCAACACCGACTCTTCCACCTAAGCCCGAATCTAGCAATCTTCGTTCATCTTCGGCACCTGAAACTGGAGGATGGTGAGACAAAAAGTCTCAGTAGGAAAAACCATAACAAGAATTTCATAGATATTTAATAAAATAGCTTCACAAAATATACATATTCATGTGAGTATATAAACAAAATACATATGCATTTAATTAAAACATATAATAAAAACCATTGAAGCAAATCCACCCCATGCCATTCAAGGTATAAAGAACCCTACACTGAAAAAGAATTTTCCTCACTAAATCATCAAAGCCTCAAGCTCCAGCCTCCTTTCTGGCTCCTCTCTCTCTTTCCTCAAACTCTCGGCCCTCTATCTGCAACTCTCTCTGTATTTCCTATCTTTTTTTGTATATTTACTCAAGTCACAAAGCACTTAATTTAAAGACAATTGCACTAACACAATCACTGCTCACACAAATATCAAATATCAATATAATCATCACCCCGCCACCTACTCTTCCTTTCCTATCTCGGCTGACAATAATCAAAACCCATTTCTCTTTTTATTTTATTTTTTTCTTTTTCCCTATCTTTATCAACACAGTCACATTTTCTCCAACAAACCCATGTACAACAATAGCCAAAGTCAAAAGTTGCCAAAAAGCTTCCAAGTGGGTTCTGCCCACCACCTTTCCAATCTTTTCTTTATTTTCTCGGCTATAACACCTTTGCTTCTCTCATTAGCAAACAAAACAATATATATATATATATATATATATGATATGCTTGTGTCTAATGGAGAAGGCGCCAAAGTGATGAGAATGAAAGAGAGAATTTTGGTAATGTATTCGCGGGGCCCATGAGGAGATAATGGGTTGGATTTTATTTTGTTTCATTTATATATATATATATATATATATATATATATATAGATATATATATATACACACACACACAATGCACAAAACCAAAATAAAATAAAATAAATCACATGCAACAAAACTTATTTCAAACTCCTTCCCCTCTCATCCCTTTTCCATTAAATAAAATAAATCAATTGGGTAAATCTCCAATTAATTAAATACTCAATCATAACAACTAAAAATCATGAAATAAATATAAATTAAAATCCTAAAAATTCGGGTTGTCACATTCTCCACCACTTAAAAAGAATTTCGTCCCCGAAATTTAGATCCAACAGTCTTCAAATACCCAAAAACACCAATAACCACCGGAACAAAATCCATAAATCCTTACCCAGGCGATGTGAGATACCGTGATATGTAGGAAATTGTGGTAGCTGCCAATGTTAGTCACCCAGCCACACACTCTGTAACCGTTGTGGTAGCTAGTCAATGCGTCACCCGCCCACTAAAAAAACAATAACAAACCTGGGCTACCTGCCTAACTACACTAACCAACCATCCCAGTAGCTGCTAGTGAACGCCATCCGCCCACACATACCTGGCTACTAGTGGTAGCTAACCAGTGCTACACACTCGCGCACTCACACCTGTCTACGTCATCACTACACTCACACTTCCGGCTTAGTACAGGCTCTGATACCATTTTGTCACGCCCCGAAAATTTTAATAAAATCTTTAATTTATACAAATCCAAATACATCAAAATACTCCAGGATCATAAAAATAAAAAATAAAAAAATAATAAAATGCCCTCTTTTATTCAAAATCAATTTCCTCAAATATACACAAAAATTCTCCAAAATAAATAAATAAATCCTACAACACCGACTCTTCCACTTAAGCCCAAATCTACCAATCCCCATTCATCTTTGGTACTTGAAACTGGAGGATGGTGAGACAAAAAGTCCTAGTAAGAAAAACCATAACAAGAATTTCATGGAGGTTTAATAAAACAGCTTCACAAAACATACATATTCATGTGAGTATATAAACAAAATACATGTATATTTAATTAAAACATTTAATAAAAACCATTAAAGCAAAACCACCCCATGCCATTCAAGGTATAGAGAATCCTACACTGAAAAAGAATGTTCCTCATTGGATCATCAAAGCCTCAAGCTCCAGCCTCCTCTCTGTCTTTCCTCAAACTCTCGGCCCTCTATCTGCAACTCTCTCTGTATTTCCTATCTTCTCTGTATATTTACTCAAGTCATAAAGCACCCAATTTAAAGATAATTGCACTGACACAATCACTGCTCACACAAATATCAATATAATCATCACACCGCCACATACTCTTTCTTTCCCATCTCAGCTGATAGTAATCAAAACCCATTCTCTTTTCATTTTTTTTTTCTTTTTCCTTTCTTTATCAACACCGTCACATTTTCTCCAACAAACCCATGTGCAACAATAGCCACAGTCAAAAGTTGCCAAAAAGCTTCCAAGTGGGTCCCGCCCACCACCTTTCCAATCTTTTTTTTCTTTTCTCAACTGCAACACCTTTGTTTCTCTCTTCAGCAAACAAAACAATATATATATATATATCATATAAATGAAACAAAAACAAAATCCAACCCCATTATCTCCTTGTGGGCCCCACGAATACATTACCAAAATTCTCTCTTTCATTCTCATCACTTCGGCTCCTTCTCCATCAGACACAAGCATATCATATCATATATATATATATATATATATATATATATATATATATATATATATATAATGCACAAAACCAAAATTAAATAAAATAAATCACATGCAACAAAACCTATTTCAAACTCCTTCCTCTCTTATCCCTTTCCCATTAAATAAACTAAATCAAGTGGGCAAATCTCCAATTAATTAAATACTCAATCATAACAACTAAAAATCATGAAATAAATATAAATTAAAATCCTAAAAATTTGGGTTGTCACAAAACACCACACCATAACACATCTACTACCACTTATTCCAAACAATAGTTCAAATCTATCATCCCACCGGACCATCAAACCACTACCAAGGGATTCTTCCTCAAACATCTTTAGGATAATACCATTATAACAAGAGAATAAGCATTACTCTCGATACTCCCACAACGGCTACTATTTACCACTAAAAAGGAACCTCCATACGGCAATGCCACGCCGACAAATCCTCAAAACAAAAATGAGCACAAAACCCAGAATGCTTAACACCCAACTGTTTCTTTAAAATCATCTACAACACAATCAATCATTAACACTTAATCGGCCACTCCGACTATTCTTTCCAAGACAATTTACATACTCAACCAAAGAAACCTTACGCCCCAGCGTCAACACCATCATTTTCCCTCTTTGCTGTTCCTCAGGATACCCTTGGCCCCGACAAAAGTGAAATGGGGCTACCAACTAGACCTACGAGATCACCCTCATCCCAATTATTCTAATCCTCAGTCTATTTCTTCGGATCCTCAAACAACCAACATGATCACCTGATACCCTAGATGCAATTGAAATATAACCCCTGTCCACAGCTTCCAAATTCTAAAACATAGTCCATTTGGTACACAATACCCACCATCTATCACCTTATCTGTAATTGACCAGCACTTCAAGGACCTCATACTACCTGCCTTATCGCACAACCTTGCACTACACAGCTAAAACTGACCACAATACCTCACCTCGAGACTCTCTCGATAACCGTGACAACCTATAACCCCACTCATCTGCCGAGCCATACAATCAACTCATCGAGAATCAATTACCCGCAACACGCTCCTGTAGTTGTCCAAAATGAGGATCATTCCTCAACTAACCAGTCTCTAAACACAGATTCTTTTATAACCCATGAAATGAATCACATCAAACAGTCAATCACCCAACATTGGCATAACTCCAGTCAATGCCTATGTTACACCAGACCTACTGAATCCAACAATCCCCTTAGCAACCATGACCAGCATGATTCCTTATACTGTACCAAAATACTTAAAATACACGTCTACAACCCATAGACTACACTCGTGACTCAAGTAATCCCTTGTCACACCCACCACAAACCGGTTCAAAAAGAACTTCCGCACCAAACCGTGACCTAAGTCACAAACACAAACCCCCTAAGGTCATACCTTTCTCACACGAAACCCTCACTCCGTACACCTGACCCTTCCGGTCACAAAACCCATGCATTAACATATGAAACTCATATACCACATAGACACCATGCCAAGAAATACGAACCCACTCTAAAGTGGTGCTCTAAGCACTGCACAAAATGCAACAAAAAGATCAGAATGATTACACACCAAATAGCTCAATTCACGAGCTAAAAGTCCACGCCATTCGTTCGATAAGAACCAGCACCCCAAACAACCCTAGAGCAACCGAGCTCCTCGCCTACTAAGGTCAAAACCCACACAACCATCCATGCTCAATTGCATGCTCCTATACATGTATACATATATATATAATAACCGTATCCCATATCATGATACAATCGTGTCCTATCATTTAATTTTTTATTTTTTATTTATTTTTATTTTTAAAACACCTCATTTTTCATTTAAAAAAAAAAAATATTTGCATAACCATGCCTCATAACCGTTATAATACCATACGAGAAATGCTTGCACCTACCATGCTCACTACTTGCCACATTATCATTTAAAATAAAACTGCACACACAGTGTCTACCACTTGTCATTACCACCTAAATCATACTTGTCATCATATCATAATTAATATATTTTCAATTATTTATACATTTCATCGTCATAGCTATGCAACACACATTTTAGTAATTAAACACGTAAGCATGTGAACACTTAGTAAATAAGCATACCTTTTAAAAACGTAAACACAAAAGCAATTAAGCAAGTAAACATGCTTATCAGGTAATAAACACTTTAACACATAAGCACATAAACAATGCAATTAACCTTCCACACAACCCTAGGTAGGCATTTACCTGTCGTCCTACTGGTTTCTGAACCATCGCTCTGATACCAAATTTGTAACGACCCTAAAATGATACCAGTAATAAAAAAAAAATTTGGTATGACCTCTGCTAAAAAGGGTCCTATCACAACCTGTTGAAATGCATAAAAAAAAATGTAATGGCCTTACTTGGCCATAAACTAATCTATCATATCCCGACGCACAATGCAAAAACAACTTATATAACATCCCATCAATTACAATTCATCCAAAATATAGAGTTACAAATCCTTACATTATCCCAAAATCAATTACAAAGATTAAGCTTTGGATACATCAAGTTAAAATCCATGGATATGGTGATAGTCACAAGTTTTTTAGTTACAAACCCTCCAAAATTCACCAAGGCTATGCAAAATAACATGATTCTATACAAAAGAGTATGGCTTCATGTACAAAAGTCTACAAAATAAAGGCCTCAAATCCAGTCTAAACACGTGGTAGATTGTCGTCCGTCGCTTCCTTCCCGTGACCTAAAAAATGTTAATAATAAAGGGTGAGCAAAATTGCTCAGTAGGTGGTGCCTAAGACACACCTCTTATGATCCCGTGAATCCAAACAATGAAAGGGAATAAAGAGAAGGGATCATGCTATGCTGAGAGAAAAAATAACCATTTCAAGATCAAAATAAACAATGTGATGCAATAGAGTGCAATGCCAAGCTATGTCGCTCCTCATTTTCAAAATCTCTTCCATTCCTCACTTTTCAAACCGTTAATGCAACCTGTCCCTCGGTAACCCCTTGGCGACACGAAAGAAGGAATGGCTACCGTCCTTTACCCTTGATAGCCCCGTGGCGCCATTTGGGCCCAGATAGCTCAACCACGTTAGGGTGATCTCCCTAGTTCCCTGTCAGACCCCAACCCAATTTACACTATTTAATAAATTGAACAAATTGGAATGCATCCAACCATCTGCATTAGCCTCATTCATACATGACATCATCCTACATCAGAGTACTTGCTTAACAGTTTACAATTAAAGATAAATTATAAATCCACCTTGCAAGTTCTAAAAAAACCTAAACAAGTAACTTCAAGTCATAATATTAAGTTCTACTACAATATTTACATATTATACAAAAGATATTCCATGCTTCTTTTCCTCATTCACACACAAGACTCTAGAATTGGCAGTAGCAACCCAACCTGATACCTGAAAAATATAAATATGGAAGGAATGAGCTTAAAGCCCAGTGAATGCAACACTACTACATCAGAGTAATATAAGCAAATATTATCTGCTAACTTCAATTAAACTTCATTAACATATTACAGGTATTAAAATATAGTACTCTCCTTCTAGGCCAAAGTATGGACCTTATATAATATAGTACTCTTCTTCTAGACCAGAGTATGGACCTTATTTAAATATAGTACTCTCCTTCTTGGCCAGAGTATGAACCCTTTTTAATGTAGTACTCTCCTTCCAGGCTAGAGTATGAACCTTATATAATATAATCAAGTTATATATATATTCATCTTCAATTCACATAAACCACTGCAATACTTCAATTAAACATATCCAAGAATAAACTTCATGTGAGTACACTCACCTTAGCTACTTCCTGACTTATCTACTTATCCCTTGGTAATGTCGGAGTTGTGAACTCCTTTTCCTTGCCTATACAACATTTATAATCATGTCATATATATTTCTAAAGAAAATTTAAACAATTTAATCCTCAATTCAAATATAAATCCCAGCCTTGGTATGTAATTGTAATTGGAATACCATATAGATTAATTTCAGGGCAGTAATTAAAATCATGTCAGAATTGTACCACTTTATATAATTTAACAATTTAACTAAGAAAGAAATAATGATAGAAATTTGGTTCAAGAGCACCTCAATAAGTAAAGTATTGACAATTTAAATAAGATAAATTTTCAATATAAAATTTAAACTACAAAATTTTCTACCTTTAGGACTGCATACACGATTTTTCCCTAACTTTCCTTATTTGTTTCCTCTTCCTTCCACTATTTCTACTATCCTTCCTTCTCCTTATTTCTCTCTCTTTCAATCTCCTCTCTGACTTCGATAATCTATTTCTATCCATTTATTGCATGCTTTCTCAGATTACTCACCATATATATATATATATATATATAGATATATCACCTCAACAAGTCAAACTACTTAACAATTTTTTCCCTTTCAGATAATTTAGAACTTAAATTTATCAAATTAAATAAATGGTAATCTACATGAGTTATATAAAAATTCATAAATCAGACTATCCATGGAAAGTTGAAATATTAAACATCAAATATAATTTCTTTACCTTAGGTTGAATCCAACCAAGATTGTAGAGAATTTTCATTCCTTTTCTACAGAACACCCACTTTCGGATTCTATCTCTCTTCTTTTCTCACTCTCTTTCACTTTCCTTATTTCCTTTTTTAGTCCGGCTTCTCTAGTCCCGTTGTTTCTTTTCTTTTTCTACACACCTTTAATTTTAACATACTGGTCCGGAGAACCCCCAAAACGAAAGAGGTAAATTAATGTATATATGGAACTTTTATTAGGTGTGTGACATGTGTCCAAGCCTACTCATGTCCTCTTTTTTAATTTTTTCCTTAAATAATTCATCCAAAGCTTACTAGAAAGCTCCTATATAAATACATATCTATATAAGTCCCATGATATGTATATATATATACATGGTGCTGTCAACTATTAGTTTCAATAGTTATCCACCAAACTTGAAATGTATAAAGCCAGCTCACCAACTTTAAAGCTTCTAAAGAAAATCTTGGAAATCATAAAATATTAAGTACATATAAAAGGCATCAGCATGTATTTTTAACACCGTCACACTCACACATCATATATGTATTTCAATATACATACCCTTTTCATTTACTATAAAAATATATATATATAGATATATTTTTCTTTTCTTTCCATTATCTGCCACTACCTCAATAATCTTTAATTGATACCATACACATGAATAGATAACAAACATGTCCAAGTACTTCCAGGTACCATGTACCGTACATGTGTGAACAATTCTCATACTTGAAATTAATTGTTTATAAACAATAAACTTTTTTATTTTTGTTTTCCCAACTCAATTAAATATAAATATTTAAACTAAAATAAATATTAATAAACTCATAATAATAAATAAAGAATTAAATTAGATCAGATAAAAATTCGGGATGTGACATCCTACCCTCCTAAAAATAAATTTCGTGCTCGAAATTAAAATGCATGAAACATACCGAATAAATGAGGGTATTGTATTCTCATAGCTTCCTCACTTTCCCAAGTCACTTCTTCAACCGTGTGACTCCGCTATAAAATTTTTACCAGTGGTATAGTTTTATTTCGAAGCACTTGTTCTCAGCGATCCAAAATCTGTACTGGTTCTTCTACATAAGTTAAATCTTCCTTCAACTCTATCAGTTTTGTAACTAACACATGAGATGGATCCGATATATACTTCCGAAGTATAGACACATGGAAAACGTCATGTAAGCTTGATAATTCGTCTGGTAATTCCAACCGATATGCCACTATTCCTATCCGTTCCAGAATTTACCTGGGACTTAATTTACCTTTCTTTCCAAACCTCATAATACCCTTCCAAGGAGAAATACGAAGGAAGACAAAATCACCAACTTTGAATTCCAAATCTTTTCTTTTTCGTACATCCACATAACTTTTCTGTTTATCCTGTGCTATCTTCATACGCTACTGAATTATCCTCACTTTTTTTGTTGTAAGTTCAATCAATTCTGGACCCAATAACTTTCTTTCGCCCACTTCACCCCAACACAATGGAGTTCTACATTTTCTCCCATACAAAGCTTTATACGGTGCCATTCCAATAGTAGACTAATAACTATTGTTATAAGCAAATTCAATCAACGGTAAATAGTCATCCCAACTACTTTTGAAATCCAGCACACAAGCTCTCAACATATCTTCCAAAATCTGAATAGTTCGTTCTGACTGCCCATCCGTCTGCCGGTGAAAAGCTGTACTGAACTTTAAAGAAGTTTTCATGGCTTCTTGCAAACTACCCCAAAATCTAGAAGTAAACTTTGGATCCCTATCACAAACAATAGAAATTGGAGCCCCATGCAAACATATGATCTCATCAATATACAAACGAGCATATTCCTTTGTGGAATAAGTAGTTTTTACTGCAAAAAAATGAGCGGATTTCATTAATCTATCAACTATCACCCAAATGGAGTCATGTCCCCATTTTGATCTTGGAAGTCCCATTACAGAATCCATGGTTACATGCTCCCATTTCCACTGTCGAACCGGTAATGGCTGCAACAAACCCGCTGGTTTCTGATGTTCAGCTTTCACTCATTGACATACCAAACACTTTACCACAAATTCTGCAATTTCTCGTTTCATATTGTTCCACCAGTAGTATTCCCTCAAATCTCTGTACATTTTAATACTTCTCGGATGCATAGCATATATAGAACTGTGGGCTTCATCTAAAATATCTTTCTTCAAAGAAACATCATTTGGAACACAAATTCGACTTTTAAAATACAAAGTCCCCTCATCTCTAATTGTAAATTCAGTTTGCATACCTTCTTGAGCTTCCTTTCTTTTCTTATCCAAGAATGCATCATGACTTTGTAACTCCTTAATTCGATCAAGTAACAAAGGTCTCACCGTAACATGTGCAAAGAATGCTCCTTTATTAGTAACTATTAATTCAACTCCCATCAATCTCAACTCCATAATATTTGCCACCCGTGCATACTGTACACAAGATAATCTCCCTGAAGACTTCCTACTCAAAGCATATGCTACTACATTGGTTTTTCCAGGATGATGGTGAATATTACAATCATAATCTTTAATTAACTCCATCCAACGTCTCTGTCTCAAATTTAAGTCCTTCTGTGTAAACAAATACTTCAAACTCTGATGATCTGTAAATATTTCACAAATTTCACCATATAGATAATGCCTCCACAATTTTAAAGCAAAAACAATAGCAGCTAACTCCAAGTCATGTGTAGGATAATTCAATTCATGATTCTTCAATTGTCTGGAAGCATATGCAATTACCTTGCCATGCTGCATCAAAACACATCCCAGACCCTGATGTGAAGCATTAGTGTAAATCACAAAACCTTCGCCACCACACAGAATAGTTAACACTGGGGCTGACATTAATTTTTTCTTCAATTCTTCAAAACTTCTTTGGCATTCCTCACTCCACACAAACTTTACTTCCTTCTGGGTCAACTTTGTTAATGGTAATACGATACTAGAAAACCCTTGGATGAACCTCCGGTAATAACCTGCAAATCCCAGAAAACTTTTGACTTTTGTCACATTAGTAGGCCTTTCCCATTTCACCACTGCTTCCACTTTTGATGGGTCAACATAAATACCATCCCCAGATACTACATGCCCCAAAAATACAACTTTATCAAGCCAAAACTCACATTTGCTGAACTTAGCAAAAAGTTGTTTTCCCGTAACATCTGTAGTACAATTCTTAAATGCTTTTCATGTTCATCCACACTCCGAGAATATATCAAAATATCATCGATGAAGACAATAACAAATGAGTCAACATACGGATGAAATAATCGATTCATTAAATCCATAAACACCGCTGGAGCATTAGTTAACCCAAAAGGCATTACCAAAAACTCATAATGGCTATATCGAGTTCAGAAAGCAGTTTTAGAAATATCACTATCCTTTACTTTCAACTGGTGATATCCTGACCTCAAGTCAATCTTAGAAAACACCCCTGCCCCTTGCAACTGATCAAACTGATCATCAATTCGTGGCAATGGATACTTGTTTCTGATGGTTGCCTTATTTAACTGTCTGTAATCAATACAAAACCGCATAGTACCATCCTTTTTCTTGACAAATAGCATCGATGCACCCCACGATGAAATACTGGGTCGAATGAAGCCCTTATCTAGTAGGTCTTGCAATTGTACATTCAACTCTTTCAATTCTGTCGGTGCCATTCGATATGGAGCAATGGAAATTAGAGTTGTTCCTGGTACCAGCTCAATGGTAAAATCTACCTCTCTATCCACTGGTAACTCCGGTAATTCTTCTGGAAACACATCTGTGAATTCCCTTACTACTGGTACATTTTCAAGTGTCACCTCTTTATTTTCAGTATCAACCACATAAGCCAAGTAACCCTGACATCCTTTCTTCAACAACTTTCTAGTTTGTATCGTTGATATGAGACAGTGTGGAATAACATTTCTTTCTCTTGTAAATCTAAATTATGGCTCCCCTGGTATCTTAAATACAACTTCTTTTGGGAAACAATCTATTGAAGCATGATACGCAGACAGTCAATTCATACCCAAAATGATATCAAAATCTGGTATACCCAACGGTATCAAATTCACCTTTAACTGTCTATCTCCCAATTGTAAAACACAGTCCTGATATTCATTTACAACCACTACCACTTCCCCCATTGGTGTAGAAATAAACAATTTACTATCTAATGATGAAAGTGTTCTACCCAAATGCATAGCAATAGATGATGCAACAAATGAATGGGTTGAGCTAGGGTCAATAAGCACAGTAACATTTTTATCCAAAATAAAAAGTGTAGCTGTCACCACTTCTAGTGTTGCTTGAGCATCCTGAAGTGTCATAGCAAACACTCTTCCTTGGGCTTGTGAACCACTGGTAACACCTCTACCTTCTCTGGACGAGCTCCCCTGTGCAAAACCTCTACCAGAACCAGCAACACTACCTACTGAGGTCACTCCTGTCAACATAGGACAATCTCTCTTCCGATGACCCGGCTGATGGCAATGATAGCACTTTTCTGTTTTCAACACAGGACAATCCTTCTTCTGATGGCCTTCCTTTCCACACTGGAAACACCCCCTGCCAGTTCCACGTCCTCCAAAGCTACCTTGTTGTATAGATTGTTGTTCAGAAAGCCCTTGACCTCTTCCAATACCTGATGTCTGCCCTTGAGATTCATTACCCCTTCCCCTTCCATACCGTGACCTTTGACTTTTTTGACTTGAAATTCCTTCACCTCCTATTGATTGTGATAACTCAGATCTATTTCTTTTGTATTGTTCCCTTCTTTCTTGTAATTCTTTCACATCCCTTTCGGTAATCATGGCTTTATTCACAAGTCTATTGTAATATGTTTCCTCAAACACAGAAACTCTGGACTTAATAGCCGCCTCTAAACCAACTTGGAATTTTATACATTTATCTTCTTTATTCTGTACAAACTTGGGTGCAAACCTCGATAAAGCTGTACACTTAACTTCATAATCAACTACAGACATTCTATCTTGTTTTTATAGAATAAACTCCCGTTCCTTCTCTTTTCTGTAACTTGGAGGAAAATATTTCTCATAGAATGCTTTAACAAATGGATTCCATAATATCACCTCTTTCTCTCCTGGAATGAGCAATAAATGTTTTGTCGTGTCCCACCAATAACTAGCTTCATTTTTGAACATAAATGTAGCTAAGTTTACATTCTGGTCTTCTGCTGCACCCATCACTGCAAATATCGATTCCATTCTTCTTACCCACCTCTCTACTTGTTCTAGTTTGGTAGTACCTGAAAATTCTAGGGGTGTTAACTTGATAAACCTCTCATAATCTGAGCCTTTCTTTCCTTTCTATTGTCTTTCCAGCCTTTCTTGTATCATCATTTGATTTGCCATAAATTGTTTGTTTTGTTCTGGTAAGTCTGTTATCGCCTTCTCCATTTTCTGCATACCAGTTAAGTACTCCTGTTCTCTTCTCATACCACCTTGAATAGGTTGTTCCACTTCAGCCTCAACAGGAACATAAGAGGCTTCTTCCTCAATTCTATGATAACCACTTCCTCCTTCCATTACTTTTTATCTGCAATGAATTTTGAATATAACAACATATATATATATATATATATATATATATATATATATATATATATATAATACATAATTACCAAATATATTTGTTAGTATAAAATCAAGTCAAAGAAATGACTTTACTACGCACTTCCTATTGCCACTGCCAGTCAAGACTCTTACGACCACCAGAACCTAGAAAACCTAGGCTCTGATACCAAAAGTTGTCACACCCCAACCCAGTTTACACTATTTAATAAATTGAACAAATTGGAATGCATCCAACCATCTGCATTAACCTCATTTATACATGACATTATCCTACATCAGAGTACCTGCTTAACAGTTTACAATTAAAGATAAATTATAAATCCACCTCGCAAGTTCTAAAAAAACTAAACAAGTAACTTCAAGTCATAATATTAAGTTTTACTACAATATTTACATTTTATACAAAAGACGTTCCATGGTTCTTTTCTCCATTCACACATAACACTCTAGACTTGGTAGTAGTAACCCAACCTGATACCTGAAAAATATAAATATGGAAGGAATGAGCTTAAAGCCCAATGAATGCAACACTACTACATCAGAGTAATATAAGCAAATATTATCTACTAACTTCAATTAAACTTCATTAACATATTACAAGTATTAAAATATAGTACTCTCCTTCTAAGCCAGAGTAGGGACCTTATATAATATAATACTCTCCTTCTAGGCTAGAGTATGGACCTTATTTAAATATAGTACTCTCCTTCTTGGCCAGAGTATGGACCCTTTTTAATGTAGTACTTTTCTTCCAGGCCAAAGTATGGACCTTATATAATATAATCAAGTTATATATATATTCATCTTCAATTCACATAAACCACTGCAATACTTCAATTAAACATATCCAAGAATAAACTTCCAGTGAGTACACTCACCTTGGCTACTTCCTGACTTATCTACTTATCCCTTGGTAATGTCGAAGTTGTAAACTCCTTTTCCTTGCCTATACAACATTTATAATCATGTCATATATATTTCTAAAGAAAATTTAAACAATTTAATCCTCAATTCAAATATAAATCCCAGCCTTGGTATGTAATTGTAATTGGAGTACCATATAGATTAATTTCAGGGCAGTAATTAAAATCATGTCAGAATTGTATCACTTCATATAATTTAACAATTTAACTAGGAAAGAAATAATGATAGAAATTTGGTTCAAGAGCACCTCAATAAGTAAAGTATTGACAATTTAAATAATAAAAATTTTCAATATAAAATTTAAACTACAAAATTTTCTACCTTTACACGATTTTTCCCTAACTTTCCTTAATTGTTTCCTCTTCCTTATACTATTTCTACTTTCCTTCATTCTCCTTATTTCTCTCTCTTTCAATCTCCTCTCTGACTTCGATAATATATTTCTATCCATTTATTGCATGCTTTCTCAGATTACTCACCATATATATATATATATATATATATATAGATAGATATAGATATATCACCTCAACAAGTCAAACTGCTTAACAATTCTTTCCCTTTCAGATAATTTAGAACTTGAATGTATCAAATTAAATAAATGGCAATCTACATGAGTTATATAAAAATTCATAAATCAGACTATCCATGGAAAGTTGAAATATTAAACATCAAATATAATTTCTTTACCTTAGGTTGAATCCAACAAAGATTGTAGAGAATTTTCCTTCTTTTTCTACAGAACACCCACTTTCTAATTCTATCTCTCTTCTTTTCTCACTCTCTTTCACTTTCCTTATTTCCTTTTCTGGTTTGGCTTCTCTAGTCCCGCTGTTTCTTTTCTTTTTCTACACACCTTTAATTTTAGCATACTGGTTCGGAGAACCCCCCAAACGAAAGAGGTAAAATAATGTATATATGAAACTTTTATTAGGTGTGTGACGTGTGTCCAAGCCTGCTCATGCTCTCTTTCTTAATTTATTCCTTAAATAATTCATCCAATGCTTACTAGAAAGCTCCTATATAAATACATATCTATATAAGTCCCATGATATGTATATATATATACATGGTGCTGTCAACTGTTAGTTTCAATATATAGTTATCCACCAAACTTGAAATGTATAAAGCCAGCTCACCAACTTTAAATCTTCCAAAGAAAAGCTTAGAAATCATAAAATATTAAGTACATATAAAAGGCATCATCATGTATTTTTAACACCATCACACTCACGCATCATATATGTATTTCAATATACATACCCTTTTCATTTACTATAAATATATATATTTCTTTTCTTCCCATTATCTGCCACTACCTCAATAATCTTTAATTGATACCATACACATGAATAGATAACAAACATGTCCAAATACTTCCAGGTACCATGTACCGTGCATGTGTGAACAATTCTCATACTTGAAATTAATTGTTTATAAACAATAAACTTTCTTATTTTTGTTTTCCTAACTCAATTAAATATAAATATTTAAACTGAAATAAATATTAATAAACTCATAATAATAAATAAAGAATTAAATTAGATCAGATAAAAATTCGGGATGTGATATTCCCTCTAGGCTACATTAACTCCACGGACCCTCGGTACCTCCTTGGCGTCCGGGTTTTTCACAAAATCCTTTTTATCAAAACATTTTCCAAAAAAACCCCTTTCTTTGATTCATTTCAAATCAACTTTCCCAATTATTTGCCCAATGCCATGCATGAATGTCTTATGCCATTTCATGCCATGTCAATACTCATAATCATACATTTAATTCAAGTCTAAACCACTTAGCATGCTTTACAAGAATTTTAAAAAAAATAAATAAAAATAAATAAATACAACAAGCTTACATTCAACAATAATAAAGCATAGTAAGCATTTAGAACATGAAATTAATTGACACAAGCATGTTTTTTCATGTAATTTCAACTAAACACATAGTCACATACTTTGTTTATAACAATTTAATCATTTTAAAAGAAAAATCAATACAATTAATGTCGTGCTCGGGTTTTTCCCGACCTGTTTTTTTGGATTTTTATAAAAATATTTTGTTTTATCCATTTATGTAATGTGTACACGAGTGCAACCTTTTTTTTATGAAACTTTTAAAAGTTTAATATTCTTCAGTTCAAGATGATTACCTGTTCCCCCACCTAAACTTAATTGATATTAAGTGACCATTTGAGGATAATTTGGTCAAAAACACTTAAAAGTTTATGTAAAAATGTTTTTGCAGGGATGTGCATTTACAGTATAAGGGTTATACTAAACGCTTACGGGTTAGAAAATTAAATGGGCTTAATGTGACGGAGTGGCTACGGCCTATATTTTATTTTATTTGGAGTAGGGCAAATTTATTAATAATAGGAGTCGTCACCTAGCATAGGATTACGGTGTGCTAGGTTGCCTCTGACGTCTAAGGACTTTGGAAAAATAGATGGACACATGAGAGGTCTAATTTGGGCCCTAACATATTTGACATCCACTTAGTCTACGAAAACCAGATTAATGGGCTCGGTGGTTTGGTTGTGCATGGGAAATGTGTTAGGCACCCCACGACACCCATCGAACACGGTTACCTTACTTTTTATATTGCATTCTTGAGAAGAAACATATGTGTAATTTTAAAAAGATATTTTATTTAATAATGCTTTAAAGGCTGTAATCTTATTTATAGGCAAATGAGATGTTTTCATAGTTTGAGAAATATATATTTAAACATATGAGTTTTATATATTTTAGATATTGATGTGACCTGACCTAGGTTGCCTACATACCTCATCTCATCAAAGGTGAGGATCAGGTCAAATGTAGGAAAAATATTTCTAAGGAAACTGGTAATTTAGAAAAGTATATATATATCTCTAAGGAAGTTTATATGCTTTAGGAAGCTAATATTTAATTATATATATATATTATTTCATTTCTAGAAAATATGATTTCCAAAAATATGGCTTTAGGTAATATTTTAAAAGATACTAATGCCAAATAAAAATAAGATATTGTTTTAAAAATATTTTAGAGTATTTAATTTCTGAGTAAAGATTTCATTTAAGAAATATATATCTATATATATATATACACACACACACACACAGAGGTATATTTTAGAAAATATAATATTTTTAAAATATATTATTTCTAAAGCAAAATAAGAGTTTTTAGAAAATATTATTTCTAAGAAATATAAGATTTCATAAATATGATTTAAGGGCATATTTTATCTAGAAAATATGATTTCTAAAGGGGAATAAGATTTAAGAACACATGAATTTAGGAAAAAGAAAAACAATTTTATGTTTATGATCTTTGCAATTTTATGTTTATTTGATAAAATTAAGAAGAAAAGATTTCCTAGGAAATACAATTATAAAGGACAATAATTTTCGGAGATAATACGCCCCAAAATCCTAAATACATGAACTCTTATCTCGTATTAAGATTTGACATGACTTTCCTTACACAACCACAACTTTACAATAAAAATAATTAAACAAAGAAGTGGATGAAAACCACTCTCTAATTTATTAAATCGATACAACCATAATATTAAACAACCTTGTCAAAAATAATCCATGATAACTGGACAAAATGAACTAACTCTCAAAAAAAATATCGTCATTCTTATTACAATGCGAAAATTGAACTAAACCAAAGAATGCGACAAGCAAGCCAAAATCCATCACCATCATGTAATCCCATCCCGTTCTTACTCAACGTGTACCTGAAATGTGATAATGGGGTGAGCTCACAAGCTCAGCAATAAATGCTAAACACAATCATCGTTCAGCAAATTAACCTTACCTTATATTCCTGTATATATAAGAAACTCAAATAAGTTCATTATTCAAATGTGTATAACCCAGTTAATTATAAACTTAATAAATAACCATCTTTTATTTTTAATAAATCGGCATATCTTACATGAGCCCCGGGCTCCCGTCCAACAAAATGGTGTGAATCGTATAGTCCCTGACTACCAAAAACACATGTGTGGCTGGATTGTACGTCTACTTCCCAGATGATCCCTGATCACGTCCACACAATAAGGGCTCATTAGACCCATGTCCATAACAAAAGGGTAGTGCACTCCCAAATAGGTAGGTCCCTGACCATACCCATGAGTCATCATAGGGTCGGTCCCTGACTGCCCTCCGACTAATCCAAACTCATCATTATTAACTATGGTGAATTATGATAGACATTATTAATTAATAATTTAAATTAATAAGCAATACTCCCGAACACACTTTTAATTTAAAACAAAACCCTAAAGACCCAACTAGTGGGAGTACAGAAATTCTGGACACTCTCTAATATTATATATAAATCCCTGTAACATTTTTGAGTCAAACCTTTAATAATTTTTCCGCACTCTCCATTAATTGGTTTTTTTTTTCAAGTTTTAATTTGGTTAAATTATCTAAACAGTATCTAAAAAACAGGATTTCATCACAATTTATTTCAATATGCTTACACAGAGTAATATAGAATTTCCTGTAATTTTGAAATATGATCACTATTTTTCTTTCCTAATTTAATTAAATCAAGATCACTTAAAAGAAAATAATTAAAAATAATATTGAATCTCTATGGACACAACAGTGAACCCAAAATAACAGATTTAGAAAGTGACACGGAAACCCAGTTAAAAACGCATATGGGTCTCTCTCTCTCATTCACTTGTCCCTTGACTGCTAGTGGTTACACAAACCCACTACATCACCATCATCCGAATATGATTCCCAATATGCTATTAGCAATTAATTATGGAAATCTATAGTTACATCTAATCTAACCCACTAGCAGGAGTCATTCTAAATAAAATTACTTATATAAGAGGTCTAACATGCATATATACGTACATAACTATTTATATATATATATATATATATATATATATATATATATATATATATATATATATTTGCAGCTTCACAGTACTCCAACAAAGTTAACAGAGCAGGTTCACGCCTCTAAATTCCATGATATGCTTCCACAAATCTCCTTAGTTCTTCAACCATATATGCCACATATATTATATCACATATATACCAATAGATCATAACAGGAACCCATCTATAATAATCATTGAAATCCTTTGAATGGAAACTGTACATTGCATTATGTAAAACTTTAAATTCAACTTACCAATAATAACATGCCTAGACTAAACCATCCTAACTAAATCCTTGATTTTGAGTTCTACGATCAAACTTAATTTAATTATTTAGAACAAATAATTTCTTTTATTGGAACCTAATAATTTAAGAAAACAAGTGCACAATTGTACTAGTATAATCCTAACTTTAAGAATAATATTTCTACAATTTATTTAAAACACACAAATTAGATTTTTTTTAAGATTTATCATAATCAAGTTTCAAATATATATAAAAATACAATGCAAGATTAACTTGCCTTAAATATCGTTTCACCTTCCTTTTCAGACTCGACTATTGAAATATAATTTCTCCTTCTTCTCTAGGCAATTTCTCAGTCACCGTCTACCTTCTGGCTACCACAGACGTCAACTTTAAATATCACTCTCAATATCTCACGCTTCTCTCTTCTTTTCTTTCTTTTTTTTTTTTTTTTGTTTTACAAATAATATCTCTATAGAACTGATACGACATGAGTTATAAAAGATAATTATAACTGAGGTTGAGATAGTTTAGGATTCCTTTTTGAAATTTAAATTTTAAAAACTCTAATATCTTTAATTTAACATTCAAATAATAAATAATAAATAATAAAATATAATATACGAAATTTAAGGGTTTTACATTCTACCCACCTAAAAAGAAATTTCGTCCTCGAAATTTGCATACCTTATTCGAAGAGTTGTGGGTACTTTTCCTTCATTTCTGACTCTAGCTCCCAAGTAGCCTCTCTCTCGTCCTGATGATTCCACTGCACCTTCACCAAAGGTATCTCTGCCCGCCTCAACTGTTTCACCATACTGTCAACAATGCGAACAGGCATCTCAGCATAGGTTGCATTAGGACGAATCTGGACCTCTGTGCAGTCAATGGCCTGAGTTTCATCCCTCAAGCACCTCCTCAACATGGAGACATGGAAAACATCATAAACAGTAGATAGTCTGGGTGGTAAAGCTAATCTATACGCCACCTCCCCAATCCTCTCTGTGATCTCAAAAGATCCAATGAATCGAGGAGCTAACTTCCCTTTCTTCCTGCCAAATCTCGTAACCCCCTTCATTGGTGATACTTTCAAGAACACCAAGTCACCCATACTAAACTCCAAAGCACGACGGCGTCGATCTACATAGCTCTTCTGTCGACTCTGAGCTGTGCGAAGTCTATCTCGAATGATGGCAACCTTCTCCGTAGTCTCTTGTGATACCAAACTGTCACGCCCCAAAATCCTAAATACATGAACTCTTATCTCGTATTAAGATTTGACATGACTTTCCTTACACAACCACAACTTTACAATAAAAATAATTAAATAAAGAAGTGGATGAAAACCACTCTCTAATTTATTAAATCGATACAACCATAATATCAAACAACCTTGTCAAAAATAATGCATGATAACTGGACAAAATGAACTAACTCTCAAAAAAAATATCGTCATTCTTATTACAATGCAAAAATTGAACTAAACCAAAGAATGCGACAAACAAGCCAAAATCCATCACCATCATGTAATCCCATCACGTTCTTACTCAACGTGTACATGAAATGTGATAATGGGGTGAGCTCACAAGCTCAGCAATAAATGCTAAACACAATCATCGTTCAGCAAATTAACCTTACCTTATATTCCTGTATATATAAGCAACTTAAATAAGTTCATTATTCAAATGTGTATAACCCAGTTAATTATAAACTTAATAAATAACCATCTTTTATTTTTAATAAATCGGCATATCTCACATGAGCCCCGGGCTCCCGTCCAATAAAATGGTGTGAATCGTATAGTCCCTGACTACCAAAAACACACGTGTGGCTGGATTGTATGTCTACTTCCCAGATGATCCCTGATCACGTCCACACAATAAGGGCTCATTAGACCCATGGCCATAACAAAAGGGTAGTGCACTCCCAAATAGGTAGGTCCCTGACCATACCCACGAGTCATCATAGGGTCGGTCCCTGACTGCCCTCCGACTAATCCAAACTCATCATTATTAACTATGGTGAATTATGATAGACATTATTAATTAATAATTTAAATTAATAAGCAATACTCCCGAACACACTTTTAATTTAAAACAAAACCCTAAAGACCCAACTAGTGGGAGTACAGAAATTCTGGACACGCTCTAATATTATATATAAATCCCTGTAACATTTTTGAGTCAAACCTTTAATAATTTTTCCGCACTCTCCATTAATTGGTTTTTTTTTTCAAGTTTTAATTTGGTTAAATTATCTAAACAGTATCTAAAAAACAGGATTTCATCACAATTTATTTCAATATGCTTACACAGAGTAATATAGAATTTCCTGTAATTTTGAAATATGATCACTATTTTTCTTTCCTAATTTAATTAAATCAAGATCACTTAAAAGAAAATAATTAAAAATAATATTGAATCTCTATGGACACAACAGTGAACCCAAAATAACAGATTTAGAAAGTGACACGGAAACCCAGTTAAAAACGCATATGGGTCTCTCTCTCTCATTCACTTGTCCCTTGACTGCTAGTGGTTACACAAACCCACTACATCACCATCATCCGAATATGATTCCCAATATGCTATTAGCAATTAATTATGAAAATCTATAGTTACATCTAATCTAACCCACTAGCAGGAGTCATTCTAAATAAAATTACTTATATAAGAGGTCTAACATGCATATATACGTACATAAATATTCATATATATATATATATATATATATATATATTTGCAGCTTCACAGTACTCCAACAAAGTTAACAGAGCAGGTTCACGCCTCTAAATTCCATGATATGCTTCCACAAATCTCCTTAGTTCTTCAACCATATATGCCACATATATTATATCACATATATACCAATAGATTGAAATCCTTTGAATGGAAACTGTACATTGCATTATGTAAAACTTTAAATTCAACTTACCAATAATAACATGCCTTGACTAAATCATCCTAACTAAATCCTTGATTTTGAGTTCTACGATCAAACTTAATTTAATTATTTAGAACAAATAATTTCTTTTATTGGAACCTAATAATTTAAGAAAACAAGTGCACAGTTGTACTAGTATAATCCTAACTTTACGAATAATATTTCTATAATTTATTTAAAACACACAAATTAGATTTTTTTAAGATTTATCATAATCAAGTTTCAAATATATATAAAAATACAATGCAAGATTAACTTGCCTCAAATATCGTTTCACCTTCCTTTTCAGACTCGACTATTGAAATATAATTTCTCCTTCTTCTCTAGGCAATTTCTCAGTCACCGTCTACCTTCTGGCTACCACACACGTCAACTTTAAATATCACCTTCCTTTTCAGACTCGACTATTGAAATATAATTTCTCCTTCTTCTCTAGGCAATTTCTCAGTCACCGTCTACCTTCTGGCTACCACACACGTCAACTTTAAATATCACTCTCAATATCTCACGCTTCTCTCTTCTTTTCTTTTTTTTTTTTTTTCTTTTTTTTTTTTTTGTTTTACAAATAATATCTCTATAGAACTGATACGGCATGAGTTATAAAAGATAATTATAACTGTGGTTGAGATAGTTTAGGATTCCTTTTTGACATTTAAATTTTAAAAACTCTAATATCTTTAATTTAACATTCAAATAATAAATAATAAATAATAAAATATAATATACGAAATTTATGGGTTTTACATTCTACCCACCTAAAAAGAAATTTCGTCATTCAAATAATAAATAATAAATAATAAAATATAATATACGAAATTTATGGGTTTTACATTCTACCCACCTAAAAAGAAATTTCGTCCTCGAAATTTGCATACCTTATTCGAAGAGTTGTGGGTACTTTTCCTTCATTTCTGACTCTAGCTCCCAAGTAGCCTCTCTCTCTCGTCCTGATGATTCCACTACACCTTCACCAAAGGTATCTCTGCCCGCCTCAACTGTTTCACCATACTGTTAACAATGCGAACATGAATTTAGGAAAAAGAAAAACAATTTTATGTTTATGATCTTTGCAATTTTATGTTTATTTGATAAAATTAAGAAGAAAAGATTTCCTAGGAAATACAATTATAAAGGACAATAATTTCCGGAGATAATACAATCCTAAAAAGGCATGCATGGTTACTTGAATATACGATTTCATAAAAATTATATATATATATTTGGGAAATAGTAACCCAAAAGAGAATGATATTTTTTGGAAGGCTTGTTTTAGGAAACAATGACTTAAGGAAAATATATGATTCCATTATAGAAAATAGAATTATTAAAGAAAACTATAATTTTAGAAAATACGATATTTTGGAAATCTGATAAAAAAAATATGATTCTATTATAGAAAATAGAATTATTAAAGAAAAACTATAATTTTAGAAAATACCATATTTTGGAAATCTGATAAAAAATATAGTTTCGAAAGAAAAATAAGATAAAAATATGAAGAACTACTATATTCAGAAAATAATATTTCTTAAAAAAATATGATTTTTAGAACAAAGTTTATTTTACTTTAGAAAAGATAACGAATGGGTTTTATTATTTATTTTTAGAAAATATAATTTCATTTCTTTAATTCATTAGTAAACTAAAAGATCTATAGTCTCTTTTATTTAAAGAAATACATTATTGTTTGAAAATATTATTTCCCACTATCATTATTTAATAGTTAGAAAATATGAATCTAAAGAACACATTATTATAATGTAAGAGAAGTAGAGTTACAATATATGCAAAGTGATTAAGATTTACATGGATTAGAATAATGCCTTCAAACCAAAATTCTTGTTACAGCTAAATTATAACTATAGTATCAATGACAACTATGGTGTCATGAAATCATGTTGACTATAATAAATATAAAAAAAATTGATATGGCTCACGTGACAATTTAAATGCCATGAGATTAAGTAGACAATGAAAGAAATAAGATCCTCGTGATAAATATGTGTCATGCAATTACTAAGCGTGACAGTAAGGGAAACATATATGTAATACCTTAACAAAATAGATATACAAGAGAAAGGGGTAACTATTTAAATCATATAAATTCATCCATAACAATTTAAAACAAGAAAACAATGGTTTGAAAAGCAGCTTTTGTCTTCTGATTTTTTTTAGTATGGCTTGCCTTATGCCTCTTTTTATTTCTAGTTGCACAGAGCTTTGACTTGCATTCGGAAGACCCAAAGAAGCTTGGAGGCGCAGAGCTTTGATTCCAACTCAGGCTATTGGATGATTGGAGCTTGCTAAACGCTACTGAGACAATGGGGAGAAGTTTGCGTAAATTACACTTAGACCCTCCGAAGTTAGGTCATATTTCAGCCAGATGAAGATTTTGGTTTTAACTTTCACTTACACCCTAATCTACTTTTTGACTTCTGATACATGTGAATTGACTATTTTACCTTCAATTTTTTTAATACAATATATATATATATATAATCTTAAATGACAAAAAAGCCCATACTATATATATATGTGTGGGTGTATATATATATATATATATTCAACACCTATATATATATATATATTTGTCACCTATATATATATATATCTGTGGGTGTATATAAATATATATATATATATTTAACACCGGCAGCTCCCACCATTAACAACACCTCCATCACCACCAACGTCCTACCCTAACACCTGCACCACCAACCCATCCAAAACCAAACTGCACCCCTACCCAACACCTCATCACCACCACCCACCTAAAACCAAACCCAAAAATACACAAAATCCCATCCCATCTACTGCCGAAATGGACGTTGATGACAGAATCGAAGGCGAAGTCGATTGTTGAAGACGATGTTGAAGAGCAAGTTGATATCGGCGGCCGGTGTCGGATTACAACCTCTATGGTGGCCCAATCAATATATCTCGGCAGTGAGACATCGGATTACAAGCTTACAGCCTCGACGACGTCGTAATCGGCGGCAAAAATCCTCATATCGTGCTCCGGCGGGAGGGTTTGTGAGAAGGGAGAAAATTAATGAGGTAGCTACAGTCGCGTATCTGTGTGGAGAGAGGTAACTACAGTCGCGGCGGCGGTGAAAGAGGTCGTGGTGGAGGTGGTCGCTATGGCGGCGGGAGAGACGATGGGATCAATTCGCCGATGACGACGATTTGTCAAGTCAAACGGCGACGACAGTAGAGACGTTGAATCCTTGTCTTCTTTCTTCGATTTAGGGTTTCTTTCCCACTTTCCACCAAATCACACACACATATATATATCACCCACACCATATACCACCCTCGCCGGCCCGCCGCATCACAGCTCCACAACCCACAGCCACATCCGACGTCGTCATCGCTGATTGCTCTGACTAGACGCCCGTCGTTGCTTTGTCGTCGCTTGGGAACACGCCGATATGAACTGAGGTCGCCGGAATTGAGTTTTTGGTCACAAATATGAGGTCAAAGGGTAGTATAGGCTTTTAACACTTCAAAAGTCCTAAAATTCATATTTGGGGTGCAAGTGAGATGCTAAATCACTAATTCATATACAAGTGAAATCTAAAACCAAAATGTTCATATAAGTATAATATGACCTAATCACAGGGGGTCTAGGTATAATTTACCCTAAAAGTTTCAAAGCTATAGAAATCGTATTGATATTTTTCTCTTTTTCGGACAAATGTTTGGCTGGAGGCTATATTGAAATATGGGTAGATGCCCTACACTCTAGGGTTTAGGTCGTGGAGTGAATTGGTGATGGAGTGTATGTGTCCTCCGCCCCCTAAACAGAGAAGTGATTGGTCTATATATAGGACTTGGTAGATAAGTATTTATTCTTGAAAAATTGACTCACTCACTTATTTTTAAAAAGATCACGAGGATTATCAGAGATATTGTATATCTATTTTATTATTACATTATTTTTTGGGAAGTGATAATTACGGATCAATTCAGTTATATCATTAAAATGTTTGTCCAGAATATTCTAGTTCTGGCAATCCACTACAATACAAATAATAATTAATTATTATTATTGTATGGGATCGTAAGCATGCGACCCCTTAAGATTGTTTGCCCAGAACATAATATTCTGGGCAAAGCTCTATTACTTTCTTATTATATTTTATTTTCTCTTTATTATTATTGTATATTTTTTATTTTCTATTTTTGTATATTATATTTATTTTTTTCTATTCATCTTTGATACTTGCATTTTATTTACTTGAATACTAAATTTATTTATTTTTGAATTATCTATTTTATTATGATTTTGAGATATTCCGGATCCAATGGTGACATCCATTTTATGATAATTTTTTGATTTTTTTAGTCTAGCCAAATTAGTTTTACCGAAATATCCTTACAAATGGGTAGGGGCAAAATTGAGTGTCTACAATTAACATGCTGAACAACAATTCAAAAAGGAAAATTCACGAAGGAGTAAGAAATTGCGCATTATAAACTCTTACCTTCAAGAATGAGAAAATTTTCAAATTGAGTCCAAATTTCGAATTTTCTAGGGTTGGCCAAATGAGAAATTGCTTACATCAATGTGTAGATCTTGATGTGCTCTCTATTTTGCCGTAAATGGCACCAAAAATCTCTAAAAGGTTGGAAAGAAATCAAGTTTGAAATTTTGGAAGCAAAAAAAAATGGAAAAAGAAATTGAGAGAGAAAGAGAGACCTGCGTAGAGATAAAAAAAAATAAGGGAAAAAAAATGGGGCCAAAAATGGCCTTTGCCCCTTTCAAAAAAATTTGTAGGTCCTACCCCTACCTTTATCACAATCTTTCTATCTATATCATCTTATCACATTACAGCAGCATACGATATATATATACAATATATATTAATGCAAAGAAACTAAATCAATCCCTTACACATCTCATTTGTGGGACCCGCTAAAAGAACCATCACAAATCAATCTCCATTCCCTTAACTCACTTTTCTTCTTTTCCCATTGACTTTCGGCTGGTGCATCTCCTATAGCCATCATCAGATACACAAAATATATACATACATATATATATATATATAATGTGACTAAACCAAAAACCAAGTGGGACCCGGCCACAAACACAAACCCTTAATTCTCTTTGATCTCGGCTGGTGGCTGCATTCTTCAACAGATATTATATATATATATATAATATGCAACAACAAAATATAAACTGTAAGTCTTCAAATAAAAATAAATAAATAAAAAAATCAATATCAAATTGATAAATCTCCGATCAGAATTAATCAAATTAATTATGATAACTAAAAATAAAAATAATGAAATAAATATAATCCTAAAAATTTGGATTGTCACGTAGCTTTGGTCATCTCCTATGTTTGGAAGATTGAGTTATATTTCTATTTTTAAATTTAATAGACATGCACGAATGGAGAATAAAAATGGTGTTCTACTGTCTTTAGGGACTCGAACCCAAATATGTGATTTTATCAAAATTATGCCATACCAGCTATAAGATTGATAATGGCACAAAACCCACTATTTTATATACTCAATATATATAATTTAGTAGCATTTGTTCTATTTAAATATTATTAGATATACGTTTTATATTTTATTTGTAATAATTAGAGAAGGAGAAGAAAACAAACAAAAATGAAGAAGTGGAAAATGGCTGCAAGGGAAAGGTTATATAGGAAACTTACGGGTAGTGCTCTAGGAAAATTGGCGAACTCTCTTGTTACAGTGCAGCATTACATTTTAGGATTAATTTTACTAATACCCCCTTAAGTTTGGCCAAATATTACTCTAAAATAACTTTCGAAAATTACTATCACTTAAATCTAAACGTGCGAAAATACAAATCTATCCTTATTTTTAAAATTCATTTTAAACTAAAATATCCACAAATTGAAAAAGACAACATTGCCCCTAATAGTTTCTCTCTCTAAAATATACGCGTGCATATAATATATATATATATATATATATATATATATATACACACACACAAATAGGCTCGGTGGCCTTCCAGCAACGACGACGGCCACGACTGCAACGATGGCAACGGCGGATCCCCGACAGTGACGCCTTCACCTTCTTATCCAAAAATTTAATCATGCATCGATTCATTCGCCAAGTCCAAGCAAGGATCTAAAAACTATGTTCACGGGGATGTTTCCCAATAATTTGAGTGAAAAATATCAGATAAAATGTGAAACAAAAATAGATCAGATGGTCAGTGCATACTAGGAATATGTAAACAATGTGGCAGGGAATAATGGCCTCCACCGCCGGCGTGGTTCAGAGGGTTTGCTGGTGAAGGAAAAAGATAACTGTGCGTGAGAGAAGTTAAGTGGCCTGATTTTTAAAATTACATAAATATCCAGAATTTTTATGAGGTGGCAGATTTTAGTGAGGGTATTTTTGTACAATTGCTTTCCCATTTATATATATATATATAATTGTAAATTACAAAACATATAGGAATAATTTAGTCTTTTAATCTAGTTTTGTAGGTTAAAGAATTTCTTTGACAAAGTCAAAGAGTATTTTAGTTAATTTACATGGTGTTAAAGCTCTGCATGTGACGGCTGGGTGTGAGTAAAAAATGGAACAAACATTTATCATATGGGTGATAGTAATTTTTGAAAGTTATTTGTCATGTGAAAGTTATTCTTACATTTTATACTTTTTGGTCCAAGGATCTATGCCTCACCACGTCATCAGTGCCACCTAGCATCAGCATAGTCAAATTCTACAATTCTACATATATATATATATATATATATATATGTATATATATATATATACACAAGATATCAGGATCTTCTGCTGTCCTGTCAAAGGAAAAGATCACCACCATGGCTACCTATATATATATTTGTGTAGTTAAGAAAGAAGAAAAGATGGGAAACTTGGAGAGAGAAAGTAAAAAGTCAAAAGAAAGATTGGAGAAGAGAGAAAAAGATGAAGTCGGAAAGAAAATGTCTACCAGAGCTTGCCTATAAATTGTCAAAGAATGAAGATGAAAGAGAGCCCGGTTTAGGAGTTGGATAGTGAGAGTCCTCTCCTCCGGAGAGCTGCTTCGAGGAGTCAGCTAGCTGGACGCTTGTGTATTTATTTTCTACATTCTCTTTCAATTAATGCATTATGTTTTTCTTATCTTTAATTTACATGTTTTAATTTATTTTCTATTAGATTAGATACTTTAAATTTCAGTAAATTAGTTCAAAATCCAAACAATGTTTTAATATTTTTTTTCTCTCTAAATAATAATTTGAATCTAAGTTTGTGACATCACCGAATTTTCACGTGTAGGTTGGCCAGACTCACATTCGAAAACACGGGAATATAAAAACAATTTAGTATTTAAACGAATACAGAATACAAGAAGATTAAAAAAAATAAATAAATCGTTGAACGAAATTCTATTAATAAAATAAAACCTCCTTGACAAAAATAAATTTCATGAATTTAAAATTTTAAAATACAACTCAGAAATCTTATAAGTCAAGGACCCATAAACCATAAACTATTAATTCACCAGATATCTAACAATAAATAACAATACTAAAAAGTAAACAAGATGAGTAGATGAATGACAGTCTCTCAGCTGCGGATCCTCAACCTCGAGACTGGAACTTCTAATAACCTGAAAAATATATCGTGGGTTAGACCCATGAGCAAGTTTCTTCTATCAAGCCCTTGAAAACCAATAAATAAAACATCTCTAACCAAAATCATACTAATTAAAGTTTTAACCTTTAATATAAGATGATACATATATAATATATAAAGAACATGTTCATTCATATATTTTTTAAAATCCAAGATCATAAACAATGATAAGACTACCTCCATATTTAAACTAACCATCAAGTACATTCCACTTTTAAGAAAAAACTCTTTTAAACCTAAATTCCATATTTAAACAGTTATTTAACCATTTAAATAATAAATAATAATCTAAGGAATATTTTCCTTTAATCCAAATCCCAATATCCACCAATGTATGATTTTATTTATAAAGATTATGTAGCAAAGATCTATATTTTGGCAACTCCTCCATGCCTTCGCTAATATTATTTTATTAATACTATAAAATAATATATTATCTTTTAAACATTAGTTTATTCTAATATAAGAATAATTATCACCTCCAACTTATAAATACAATATCCATAGATGTATATTTAATTATCTAATTTACCTAACAATTTATTTATAATTTGGCAACTCATCCATGCCTCCACAAATATTTATTTATGTTTTGGCAAATTAACCATGCCTCTAGAAGTATGTTTATTTATATTATAACAACTCAACCATGCCTGTATAAGTAATTTATTTATACTTTGGCAAATCAACCATGCCTGTTAAATGACAATCTGTTTATGTCTTGGCAACTCATCTATGCCTCCAAAAGTATGTTTTTATCCATACTATTAATTAGCAATTCATCCATACTTCCTATGTATGTATTTTATTCATATAATTAATAAGACAATTTATTTATACTTTTAACAACTCATCCATGCCTCCAATTTAATCATGTACCAAACTTTACAATTAACTATGAAATGAATCATATATAGTCACTCCATGCAAGTTATAAGTATATAATTAATTTAAATAAATAACCTATTATGATCTCATCAACACCACCATCACATATATAAACATGTTAAGTATCAATGAACAACTTACTAGTTGATTATGTTATATTTATTTATTTATGTGTGGCAGTATAACATGTAGGCGTATATAACACGTAGGTTACACAATCTAGCAATGTCCAAATAACACATTACACATTAAATATAAATATTACGAATTATTTGGTCAACACCCAACCAATACAAATTATCTAAATTGGTTAAAACAATTATGAGATAAGATATATACATATACAAAATTCGTACTATCTTCCAACTCAATTTTGACAAGGTAAACATCCGTTTCACGAAATTTTCGTGAAATACAAAATTGTAGATAACCGAATTTCCATTCAACCGCGTAAGATTTGAGCCGTTTTGGCACTCGAGGAAATAGATACAGATAGACTACTAAAACGGGAATTGGAAAGAATTTCCTAGTTGAAAAATGATTCTTCCTTTTCTACTAATCAATTTCTTCACATGCATTTATACTATGTCTCGGTGATTAACATGCCAATTTAATCTATAGATTTTGATACCCAAGGTGATAAACTTATGGGTTCTAAGAGGAAAGTTAGAAAAGAACTTGCCTGAAGGTTTCAAAACGAAACCGACGCTTCAACCTTGGTTGTCTCTTCCAAATCCAACATCATCTTTCTCTGATCTAGCCTTTTCTTTGTCAGTTTTCTCTTCTTCTTTTTCTCTGCTCTTTTTTTTTTTTTTTTTTTTTTTTTTTTTTTTTTTGCTAACATGAATTTTTTTTTAACAATATAACCTTATGTGTATATTTTATACACATTAGTACCCTAATCCTATTCCTAGTATGATTACCCAAAAAAACTAATAATACTTTTAAATAAAATATATATACACATATATTATATATATATATATATATATATATATGTATTCCTCACACAATAAAAATAAATAATATATATGGTCAATTCAAATCCTCCTCCATGTTGGACTCTAGTTATATTAATTCATGACACATAAATATAAATAAATAAATAATATATTGCCAATTCAAATCCTCTTCCATGTAGGACTCCAGCTATATTAATATATATAAAACATATAAATATGAATATATATATATATATATATATATATATATATATTATGTAATATATATTTATAAATCCTTTTTAACTATACTTACCATATATATGCATGTAGTCTTATACATATATATTTACTATAAATATATAATTCTCTATATAATTATATAATTATATATATATATATATAATCAATTTAATATGCATAATATATATATATATATATATATATATATATATATATATATATATATATATATATATACACTTATGCATAAATCCATGGGCCTTTAAACTATCCCAAATCATTTAAAGCTTCATTCTCCAACCCAAGACTCAAATCTTTTGATCCAAATATTCCAAGCCCAGTTCATTAAACTTAAACAAATAATTAAATAAATAAACATTTAATATTAAAACAACTAAATACATGATGCACATTATCAAATAAGAATTAATAACCAAGTCATACCATACAAATAAAAATCAACACGCCAACAAATTAATCAACAATCAAGCACATTATCATACCAATAAATCAAATAAATAAGTAAACAAATAATTAATTTAAAATAAATAAATCCATTAAATTCATTTAAAGGCAATTAATTTAATTAAATAATTCTTTAAAATATAGGGGTATTACAAAGTTTCAATACGAAGTCTCAACTCGAATATGGATTCGACCTTATTTATCAGTATACAATTTTAGTAAAGTGATTGTAGGAAAAAAAATTTGTACGGATTGAATGAAGCAACGACAACAATATAAAAATGAGTCTGTCAAAGCTAGCTGACATTTTTTGTGGCATCATTCTCCTATCTCACTAGTCAATAATATTGCGATGTTGTGGACCGAATTTAGTGCGTGCGTTATGACCCGTTTACGACTTGATTACTGGTTGAATGAGCTTTGTGTGGGTCCATGCCCATCAAAATTTTGACCCCTTTTTTATTTGTGGGTGGTAGACTTTAATTAGTGCGCTCTTGCAACACAATAATCATCATTACATGATGTGATTGTTGTAAATAAAAATTTTCAGGACTCGATTTGAAATTATAAACCATATATGAGCAAAAAGATTATGGTACGTACTAACAAAACATTTTCCATCACAATTGAAATTGTTTTTACAAGAGATAGAGCTTCTTGTATACAAAATTGATAATCAAAACAAACGTACACAAAATTGACAATCAAAAGTATCCAAATGATCCTTTCTATTGCCTCTTAATGCTGCTCCCCAAACATGCAACTGACTTCTAGGATTTCTGTGTGTTAACCTACAAAATTGCAACAATCAAATACAGTAATTGCTGTATATATGAAAAATATGATATTTGAAAGTGTTGGTATGATTTTAAGAATTGAGAAATTGAGTTTGAAGAGAGTGATGAAAGTATGATTTGATGATTATTGGGTGGGTCTACTCACCTTCACCTTGCTCCTCCATAACTAGATGGATACCCGTTTTCTTCACCTTCTTTTCTTGTCTAGTGCGACGTATGGGGTCATATGATACAGCTGAAGCCAAAAATGGAGTTAGGGTAGCCAAAAATATGTGGGCTTTGGTCATCTCCCATGTTTGGAAGATTGAGTTATATTTTTATTTTTAAATTTAATAGACAAGCACGAATGGAGAATAAAAATGATGTTCTACTTTCTTTAGGCTTCGTTTGGATACACATGAGAGAAAAGAAAAGAAATAATTATAAGAGAAAAGAAATGAAATGAAATGAAAGAAAAGGAAAGTTATAATTTATATTTATCTTTGGATAGATAATAGAGAAAAAAAAAGAATTGACAATATTGTTATTTGGATAACACAAAGAAGAGAAAAAAAGGGAAAGGATATAATGAAATTGACATCTTACCCTTTTTCATGCAATATTGGTGGAAGTAATAGCAGTTTACTTTTAGTAAATCTTTTTTGCTTCAACCTTGTGAACTCTGAAGGGAACCTATTTTAAGTACTGGTCAATGTTCTCTCTCTCCCTGAACTTGACTTTCATCGCATATCTATAGCCATATACATAATTATTGATCATTTCTTATTATGTGTATGAATCGACTATTTCAGAAGCACAAGGCTGCCGGGCAGGATACTGTTATCACCACTTTCCCAAACACACTCTTGTCCATAATCACGAATTTGAACTCAACAGATTCTTCCCCCTTTAGTCCCAACTCACAAAACCATCCATCCTTTGTCCAATTCATCGCCACTTTCTTCTTCCATGAGCCAAATTCTCTTGCCGATCCCAAAATTGCAACACTCTCACCAAATTCAACTTGGTGATTAAGTCGGACGCGTAGTAGCACCTTCCCACGCCGTGGCCCGGATCCCATCTTCTGCTTCTCTTCCTCTCTGCCAAAAAAAAACCCATTCTGTTGTTCTATTTGTATGAATTTACTTCTGAGCGACTGAAAAAAAGAAAAAAAAAGAAAAAAAAAAAAAAAAAAACACTGCTTTATAATTTGAATAAGTACTTTTGTATGATCACTTAGAGAGTGCAAGAAACATACCATAAGAGATTGTTTGATTTTGATCACTCTAGCTGATTTTATCAGGAGGACTGAGGAGATTTTTTTTTTTTGGTGAGAAAAATACAGATTTGTTAACCAGATGAAACTCCCTTAAGCAGACCCAAAAAAATAAAGATAAAAATGAGAGAGATTAATAATCAGGGTTCAATTTGATTGTTTTTTAACATAGTCATGTTTGGTGCTAGACATCAAGAAACCCAAAAGGAACTGTTTATAAGGTTAATAATTAACCAAATATTATCCAAATTGATTAAACTTCAATCAATTCTAATAACCATTTTATTTAGAAATACGAAAAGAGCATAAAAACCACGAACTTAAAAAAAACAATAAATTCCATCTCTTCCCCTAATAAAGCTTTCTCTGCAATCAAACACAATGGAATTGAACCACAATTGAATGAATTACCTGGTTTCAGTAGAAGAAACGCCACAGACGATTCGAGAACAGTGTCTAGATTGATCACAAATTCAAGACTACGGAGAGGGAGAGTAGTCTCGGCCTCAAGAAAGTGAGAGCATTTTGTTGGCTTTGACGGTACAGGAGGAATCTGGATTGCCCTCTGAGATGGTTGTGTGGATGTACAAGTAGTAGTAGCAGTAGAGCAGACGCCCAATACACGCAGAGAATCATAGAATCATGGAGGCTAATTTTGTCTTTCTCTTTCAATTGTTTCCTTTCCCCTCAAATCTTCTCAAAATTGAGGAGATTTGATTTTACTATATTGGAGAGATTATTCTTTTCATCCAAACACACTTGACACTATTCTTCCCTTTCTTTTCTCTCCAAATCTCTCTAAATCCCTCAATCCAAAAGAGGCCTTAGAGACTTGAACCCACATATGTGATTTTATCAAAATTATGCCATACCAGCTATAAGCTAGCTGACATTTTCTGTGGCATCATTCTCTTATCTCACCAGTCAATAATATTGAGATGTTGTGGCCCGAATTTAGTAAGTGCGTTGTGACCTGTTTACAATCTGATGACTTGTTGAATAAGCTTTGTGTGGGTCCATGCCCATCAAAAATTTGACCCGTTTTTTATTTGTGGGTGATAGACTCTAATTAGTGCGCTTTTATAACCCAATAATCATCGTTACACAGTGTGATTATTATAAATAAAAAATTTAAATCCATATATGACCAAAAAGATTTTGGTACGTGCTAACAAAACAATTTCCATTATGATTGAAATTGTTATTACAACAGACACAGCTTCTTGTACACAAAATTGACAATCAAAACAAACGTACACAAAATTGACAATCAAAAGTATCCAAATGATCCTTTCTATTGCCTGTTAATGCTGTTCCACAAACATGCAACTGTCTTTTAGGATTTCTCTTTGTTAACCTACAAAATTGCAACAATCAAACACAGTAATTAATTAATTGCTGTATATATGAAAAATATTATATTTTAAGAATTGAGAAATTGAGTTTGAAGAGAGTGATTAAAGAATGATATGATGATTATTCGGTGGGTCTACTCACCTTCACCTTGCTCCTCCATAATTAGATGGATACCCATTTTCTTCACCTTCTTTTCTTGTCTAGTGCCACTTATGTAGTCAAATATTGAAGCCTGACTGTAACCACTTATGTAGTCAAATATTGAAGCCTGACTGTAACAGCTGTCATCATCACAAATATTGGGAGGGCCTGGGCTGAGCTTTGGTCTCTTCTTCATCAAATTTTTAATTGGTTGATACTTTTGCTTCTGTTCTTCGTAATTGGTTATGTTGATCAAAATAACGTGACTGCCTTTACACCTCGCATACGTATTTGGTCCCTCCATGCCATAACCATTGATTTTGAGATCAAATCCAATAATTCCATCAATTTCATGAAAATTCGAAACAGCACAGATGGAAATTCCTTTGACATTATTGTAAGAAGATAAATGATCTACCACCAGAGACAAAGAAGAGCCCTCAACTTCACTCTTATGCCTAAACCATTGCGGAATCTCACTTCCCGGAAAACTGATCCATTCAACCCCCTGTTCCATGCACGAACATAACAAGTTTTGAATGCATACATATATATATGTATAGAGAGAAAGGGAAAGAGCAAGAGATGTAAAGTAATTAACCTGAAGCTGACTTTGTGATGATATATTTGGCATGTTCTCCATCTCATCCATAACCAATTTGTGGCACTCACTGAATCTTAATTTGCGATTGTTTGGACCAATTCCACTTGGTGGAATCCAATACCGTTCCAATGATATGCAGCCATGTGCATCCACATATTCAATAGATGACGGAAGTGAAGTCAACGTTTGGAGGCTTGTGCAACCTTCCAAATAAAGGACTTTCAGACATTTGAGTTGAATGAAGCTTGTTGGTATGCTAGAGAAATTGTTTCTACTTAACTCTAAAAAAGATAAAGTGCACAAAGCGGAAAGCAGTTCCAGTTGCAAATAATTAGTTGAAGCAGGAGGAGTACTCTTTCTCTTTCGCACCAATGAAAATGGCACCAATGAATTTGGCATTTTCGGAGACACTCTTTGTAAATCACTTACATGAAGTTCACTAAGGTTACACAACTGTACAATGGATGATGGTAACTGTCCTATAGCGGTTCCTCTAAAGTCAAGGCTTGTTAAATTCTTCATTCTATAAAAAATGTTGCTTGTAACCATTTTAAGCTTTTGGCAATCACGTACCCATAAATACTGAAGCCCTTCAAGAAGCTCAATTGATGAAGGCAAATCTTTTATTCCAGATCCACCCAAATTAAGATGTTGCAAACGATCCATATGCCCCTGAATCTCTGGAAACTTCTCAAGTTTTAAGCATCCCCATAGATCCAAATATTCTAGCTTTTCCAACTTGATGCTTTTTGTGAGACTCCTCAGATTTTTACAGCCCCCCATAACCAAATTAACAAGCCTCTCATGAACTCCAATCGACTCGTGGACCTCAATTAGATTTTTACATCCTTCAAGATTTAATTCCTCGAGATATGGGAGACTAGACAAGTCAGGAGTTTTAAACAAATATAAGGAGTGACCGAGATCAAGGTATTTTAACTTTTGTAGAAACTGGAAAGGAAACAAGCAATGAAAGAAATCAATCAGTTTCAATAAAATCCGACAATACTATTCATATGTAAATAATTGTATATATAAACTCTGATCATACCTTTATACTTGATGATATTTCTTTGATTTGGTTGCGACAAAGACGAAGTTGAACAAGATTTTTTGGATGGAAATTGGATGGCAAAAACTTTGTAGGATAATCATCCCAATCGAGATAATATAATTCATTTGAAAGATATGTAAATTGTCCACAAGGTCGTACGCCACTAAGTTTGAGTAGTTTAAGTTTCTTCATCTTCTCAAAGACATCGACATCTACATGTAACTCCTCTGGTACATGTTCATCAGGCACGTTTAACACAATGCCTTTAATTGTTTCTATCACCTAATTATCGAAAACTTTATGTAAGTTACTATTAAAACCTTAAAATTATCCAAGTTTACAATTGTTTAGATGGAAAAAAGATGCAGCAATCCTTTTATTTATTTATTTTTGGCACAACTTGAATATCAAAATTGCAATTAAACTTATATGGAGTTAGAATGTACTGTATTCTCTCTGAACACTTTATAGATATCTTCATAAAACCACAACCTACTTCGTTTGCCAGGATCATCAGGTGATTCTTGACGAACAATTTCCTTACCCATTTCTTGTAACAAATCATGCATGCACAGCTCTTTGGTTGATGAGATAGTTATCAATGACCGTTCAATAAGAATTGGAATTCGTGGGTGAAACCCATTACTGCCCAATACATCCATTACATAATCTTCATCATACCCTTTGAAGAAACAAGCAATGTCAAGGAATAAATCCTTCTCTGTGTCATCAAGGCTATCAAAACTTATCTTAAGAACATCATGAATTTGTTTATTAGGAATTCTTTTCAAATTATCCAATTCATGTTCCCACTCTTTAAAACTTCTTTTAAATAAATGAGAACCCAAAACTTGAAGAGCTAATGGAAGGCCTCCAGCATAATTTACCACACTTCGTGAAAGATCCAAATAATCCTCCAAGGGATGGTTGGTAGTGAAAGCATGCCAACTAAAAAGTTGAAGAGCTTCATCGTCTTTCAACAACTCAACCTTGTACATTTCATCTACTTTTTGCTCCACCAATAAACGTTCATTTCTGGTGGTTACAATGATCCTACTTCCAAAACCAAACCAATCATTTGCTCCAACTAAACTTTCCAATTGCTTCAAACTATCCACATTGTCAAGAACTACCAGGACCTTCTTGTAATGTAGTCTTTTCTTTATCACATTGATCCCGTAGTCAACATTAGACATCTTTAGATCTTCTTCCATTAGGATGTCATTCAAGAGTTGTTGTTGCAGATCAGTTAGACCATTCTGTCGTTCTGAAACTTCTTTCACATCTTTAAGGAAACAATAACCTTCAAATTGATTAAATATTCGATTGAAGACAACTTTGGCTATGGTTGTCTTTCCTATTCCCCCCGTTCCACAAATTCCCACAGTGCACACATCCTTTGGCCCATTATTTAGCAAAGTGATCACTCCGTTGACACGAGAATCTATCCCCACTTCATACTTGGCAATATATAATGGTTTATATTCCAATATTTTTATATTCTCTTGAACAATTTTTTGGATAAATTTCGCCTCATACCTATGAAGTACAAATCACATTAAAAAGAACTAGTGAGTCATAATTTTTTTTATATTTTATTTATGGGTAAATAATAATAATAGTCATAAATTACTCATTTGGTAAACTAAATTGATTGAAATAGACTAATGCATCATAAAAATGTTAGATAACTCAAGTGTAACTCAAGTGTACACAAATAAATAAAAATTATTTTAATTATGGATTATTAATATTTATTTTTTCTTTTTCTTTTTGTTTTTTTTAGACAAGTCATATTCAAACACAACTAGGAAAAAAAAAACAGTCATGTTCAAACATGTCTATTATTTATGGACTTACATTTGAAAACAGCAGCGATACCACTTTAATAAAGTCTTTCTGTTCCATGGACCAAATTAGGTAAAAAAAAAATTTTTTAAACTTAATTAGAATGGCAATCTTAAGTTTAACCCACCTATCAATTAACCTTGAAACCATAATTTTTTTATTTATTTTTCCCTTTTTGGTAAGAAACATCTAAAGCTTAATAATAACTCTAAATAATAAATATTCAACTTTAATTAGATTAGTTTAATTCTAATTTGGCATAAAAATAAAAAAATAAAAAAATCAGGAGATACGCAATTGAGTGCGAATAATAAATATATATTCATTTAAAGATTAAAACACTCACTTAAAATTAAAATATGGCGAACATACTATTGAGTTAATAGGATATTGGTATTTTCTCTCCTCGGAAAGTGAGAGGATTGAGGCTTTAACTTCATAGAGCAAAAATGTGTGTGTTATTTACTAAGATATAAAATAATAATAACAATTAAAATTTTGTATAAGATATTGTGCAATTTTTCTCAATAAAAAAAAAAAAACAAATTCTCAATAAAAAAAGAATGCTAATTGAAAAAATAAATTGTACTTCATGTTTGCTTCTACTAGTAATTAGGTACGTATTGCAAAGTCGTTTAGTTAAACTTGTGCACATATTTCATACGGCAATATAGAAGAAGAATAAAATTTGTTGAGTCAGTTATTACCCATCTGCTACATCGTTTAAATCCCACCAGCTTAAATTTGCTGCCTCTTCCAAAACTGCCCTCCACTTTTGCACCTTTTCCTTATCCTCTCCAAAATTTTCCTCATGTTTGGCAAATGCTTCTGCAAAACTTCCTTTTTGTTTTCGTACTTGTGACGGATCGACATTGTAGAAAATTGGCAAAATCGTCTGTCCCACTTTATTCCTGCATTCAACGATGTGTACGAGTTCATCCAAACACCAAGAGGACGATGCGTAGTTTTTCGAAAAAATGATGATTGCAAATTTCGATTCCTTAATTGCCTTGAGGAGTTCAGAAGGAATCGATTTTCCTCTCTGAAGTTTCTCATCATCTTTGAAGGTGTGAATTCCTTTGTGTTGCAGAGCCATATAGAGATGGTCCACAAAGTTCTTGCGGGTATCTTCACCTCTAAAACTCAAGAAGACGTCATAATTCCATTGAGGCGAAGAAGAAGATGAAGATGAAGGAAATGCATCCATTGAGGCTTGCTAATTTGTGAATGCAAAATTTATGGGTGTGATTATGATACTTACATATATCTCTCCCCCTCTATATTATATAGAGAGAGAATGCATATGATAAGAAGTTGCAAGGAATTTTGTATGAAACTTCGATCTTTTTTCTGGGTGATGGACATGGATGTGCAAGTTGATGGTAAACAAAACAGTGTGAAAAACGTGTAGGTGGGTGATATTAGGCTGCTGAAGAAAGTTTTTAAAACATGTACAAAGCCGACAAGCTTAATGCTCAGTCTGTTGTAATCGATATTTATATGCACATATTGTCATTACTAGTAAGTTGTGGTATATTTAGATTAAGATTTATTAGGTTGCTATATAATTTAAAATAAAGTTACCTCTCTGTTGGCTGAGATTTGATGCCCCAATAAGGTTAATGACAATTTGTATATGTCCAAGGATTGTCATTGTCTTAAAAGAGTTGGGATAGCCTTGACCAATAAGGCTCACGACAATTTACATATGTCCAAGGATTGTCTTTGTCTTTGTCTTAAATTCTTTGTATGTTCCCAAGGCAGGAAATTGCTTGGATGATAGCAATTGTCCAAGGATTGTCATTGTCTTACAAAAAGAATGATCGAAACTTTTCAGACTGGGGGAGCTTGAATATTTATTGATGATGAATTCCCGCGCATGAACGACTTGATTTTAATCGTTAGAATATTCATTGTGCTCTTTTATTTTCCTGGCAAAAAGTAATCTCAATGAATAATTGTTGCCCTTCTGTGCAGCAACTTCAATTCGTTTTTCACCAGCCTAGAGCCATTTACAATAAAAGGAATTAAAAAAAGAAAAAGAAAAAGAAAAGAGTAGAATATTATATATAATATCACTTGTAGAATATATATATATAAAGACTAAAAGCACCAATTTGTAGAAAACGGAAATGCATTCATGTAAATGTGGCAAACGTTTAAATTATGGCAAACGTTAGATGGTGAATGCGATACATAACAGCTAGTACAGGTTGCATGACATGGAAAAGTTAGAAATATAGCTCATAACTAAAATACAGGAAAGATATGGACAGAAAGGTAAAAACCCTCCGATGTTAACACAGCAAAAAAAGTGAGAGATGCTTGTGCTTATACAGGCAGATGCATGTGTTTATGCATATACTCATTACAAAGGGTGGATCCATTTTACAATTCATTACAACAGTAGCAAGACTTGATCCCAAAGTTCGGATATTCCTTTCCTATTTAACTTCTATAAAGGCCCATAGTGTTCATCTTTTACAATATTCAGATCCCGAGTGTCTAGAGACCCATTTAGTTTAAGGTGCACAGTGTTAAGAAGAAAAAAATATATTTAAAGGAGGCATTATATAAAAAGTTCCATATATATACATATAAAGGGCTGGGCGGGGCAAGTGCCCCCTTGGCATACATTGGCTCTGCCCATGGATGGACTCAGTCTATATTAATAAAATTTTATCTTTATATGCATATACTTGTTGGGATTTATATGCCATGGCATAGCAAATTCCTATTTGAATTATAGTGACATATGTTCCTGACGTTTCTGAAATATTTATGCTTGATACAATTGGTGAATTCAATGTATTATGTTTCGATTCATTATATAATTGATAGTGTCCACTTAATTACAAGAGATATTTATATATGTATGTGATGGCGATCAATACATGAATATAAATAGTAATCATAAATTGTTCATAGTCAATAATTATGGATGAACTCATAATTAATTTAGACTTGAACTGGATCCGCGTTAGGTTGAGATATATTGCGAGAGCCATCGTATGCAATTGCTCCCTATCACTGTCATGGCATTTGACTCTTAAGAATGAGAAAAGTATAAACTCTTTTATTAGTTAATAATTACTTTGATTTGTTCGGCGGATACTTCGGGATCCTTAGACCGACACTTTGGGTAGTTATGTAATTAATAGTTAGAGGGTTATATTTTTAATATTTGTATCACTGTTACTTGTATTTATTTTGTATTAAATATGGTTGATTACAAAGTAAATTCGAAGGCTTTCGTGTGTTTTTAGACAAAATGATTTATTATATATTTAAGTATTTAAATTATTATTTTTGTCAAACAAATATTTTATTGTGATCGAGCTGAAAATAATCAAAGGTACCAAAATAAATATATTAATTAAGTAGTCGGATTGATAGTTTTATTTATTCGATAACTAATTTTGCATAGAGGGGTCAAAGTGCAACATTGACTTAGATGTTATTTATTATTTAATTGGAGTTCAATTAATTTCTTTTAGTGGAGTAGAAATTAATTTATAAATGAATTGAATTGGGTTCATGCACAAGGTTAATTATTAATTCATTGTAGCCAATAAAATAATAAGCCCAAATAATTCTTACTCATAACCCAACTTGATATTGGAATCCTATTAGATTTAAGACATATGAATTAGAGATTGAAAATGATTTATTATTTCTTTTTCTTTATCTTTATGTTGCCTATATATATACATGGTCTATGTATATTTTAGGTGTGATTTTTGGAAGAAGAAAAAAGTAATCTATTTTCTCTCTCTAGAAAATTAGGGTTAATGTTCTCATATAATAGAGGCTCCCACAAGCCTAGTTTTATAAGGTCATTCATGGAGGCTTATGAGCGATTTCTAAAGGCAAAACAATTATTAAGAAGATGGAGATTCAAGGATAAGGCATCTTGCTAAGGGATTTACAATAAGTGAGAACATTCACTTTAGAGGAAAGATTTAAAGGTTTACTCAAACATTTGATGTAAGTATTCAATCTATTAATTGAATGATACATCATATTTTATTTTTACATAAAACTTGTCTTTATGTTATGAATCAAGATCTATGAATCAAAATCCCTCAAAAGTTTTTAAAATTTACACGTTTCCCTATAGTGGTATCAGAGAATGGTTTGATTCATTACTAGAGATCATGTTTTTTATGAAAATCATCATTCATCGATCCAAATTATATTTGCATATGTATATATTAATATATGATCATGATGTATGTATATTTGTGATTGGATGATGTTGATGTATGTTTGGGCCATGGATGAAGTTTATAGGTTTATTGAATATAATTTTATCTTTGGATGAATGTAATTAAGGCTTTGATTTAGCCGTTTGAAAGTTCAATGATGTAATTTAATTTTTTCCATTGTATTTCAAATTGTAAATATTTATTAAAGCTATGTAATCTTCATCAAAGGATGCTATGAAGCTTCAAGAAGGTCCAAGAGGGTTAAATTAGGCTTCAGGAATTTTCTGGGATTTTTTTAGAAATTTTCTGGATTTTTTAGGGCCTAAATTTAATTTTTATGGATTTTTTAATATTTTTTTTGGCGGTTTTCCGGTAACTTTCTGAAGATTGGAATAGCGCTAGCGGCAAGGGAAGCGCCGGAGTTTGGACAGCCAATTCAATGCGGCGCGGCACACTAAAGTCCTGTGTAATCGGATTGTTGGCCCTTGATTTTCATCACAGGTAGAAAGAGATCAAGTGTGGCGAGCTCACAGTGCGCACCATGCGCACCCAATGAGCCCAGCGCGTGTTCGCGCTGGTCATACCAGCGCACTACAGGCGCGTGGCAGCACGTGCCACGCGCTGCCGCTATCTATAAGCGCGTGCATGAGAGTGTGGGGCGCATGGGCGCGCATGGTGGGCGCGTGGGAGTGCGTGGAAGCTACTGGAACTAGTTTCTCGATTCCTGCAGGTGCATAGATATAACGGTGGACCTCCAGGGTTGTTTTTATAATTATTTTATGCTGTTTTTGCTCATTAAAGAGTAAATTACTGCCCCAAAGTAGATTTTAATATTATTCTCCATTATTTAAAGATTGTGGGAGTTTAATGGGGTGCAATAATTGTAGCACTAAGTAATTATTTAGTTTTTAATATAAAAAGCTAAATCCATTGGCCATTTCATTTATTTATTTATGTGATGTATGGAATGCATGAAATAGATAATTGTTAATTAATTATTGTTCAAGCATTGGATTCATGATTTTTTATCTAAATGACTTGATTTATATTAATTAAATTATAAAAATGAATTGGATTTAATTACTAATTAATTAGAGGGCACTTAAAGGGAAACAAAAAATTATTTTTAAAGTGTGCCTCAAATTAAATATTAGTGAATCATTTAAAAGTCCAGTTATTTTCTAAATTTAATTGGATTAAAATCAAGGCGTTTTGCATGCATTATATCATGGATATGAATAAATAAATAAATAAATAACCCTAATTATAAATGATTAAAAAAATTTGAGTAGGAGCGAGGATTTTTATACATTACCTCATGGCTTTCGTTATTAAAAGCATTGTAATTAGATCTTCAAAAATAAGGCCCCACGCATATTTGAAGAGTCTTAATATTACAAGAATGGTTGGCTCATGAAAATAAAAATATTAAATGTTCATTGTAATTAGATCTTTAAAAATAAGGTCCTACGCATGATTTAAAGAGTCTAGATTATAATGACAAGATATTTAATGTTTTATTTATTATTAGAGCTTTAATAACGTTATACACTCAATCTAAAATCAATAGTGTTAGCTCCCCAATGGAGTGGTCTACACTAGGTGATTTAGAAAGGCTAAACAAAATTGGGAATCATTTCATATGATAGACAAGGCATTGTCTTAGGAGATATGGAAATGATGGGATTTGTCCGCCAGCAGTAATAGTGAACTTCACCAACCGAATAAGTTATTGGCGTATTGATTATCCGATTTTTCATGCAGTAGTTAAGGGACCCACATATTATTATTTTAATGAAAGTGCTCACCAAATAGCAAATGAATCCCAACAATAGTAATAATGAATTCCTCCATCAGGATAAGTTATTGACGTATTAATAGTGTGATTTATTATGCTATGAAGCTGAGGTACTCACATTAATTAAAAGGGATTGTTCACCAATAATGATAATGATCTCTTATTATATTGAGATTTATTATATTATGTGGTTAACAAACTCATTCTAATTTTAGAAATGCATGATAGTATTAATAATTCACCTTGCATATTGTATGAATGCATTTATATTTAGATATTATGTCTAATCCATTTTATCTGCTTGCTTATATATTTAACGTATTTAGACCTCATTTATATTGACTGGAAAATGAACTTAGATATTTTATTCACAACGTAGTGGTACAAAATATATTTACTACTCCTAAACCTAATCCTTTTACTTTAAATATACCCAAGAGAACATTAATGCTTTTAATAAGTGAAATAAGGCAAATGATATGACTTGGTGCAATATTCTAGAGTTTATCTCGAATACGCTCCAAAGTTAACATTTGCATTATTTTATTTTCTTCAAGCATCATGTTAAAAATCAATGAGAGGTTTTGGTTAGATTAGATAGAGTTTATGCCTTAGTGCTGTGTCAGACTTGATTACCATTGAGACAGTCTAAGGAACTCCAGTAAGAAATCGTATTTTGAAAATGATTGTTTATTATTTAAAAATTTAACGGGAGGTTAATAAGGCTGACTTGGGTGGTAAGTTTCAAGTTGACATGATTATTGCCTTGTTACCAAACTCGTTTGACTATTTTAGAGTGAACTAAATAAGGAACCAGTTTGAGTTTACACTCGCTGATATTCTTAAAAAATTGGTAACAGATGAAGGGATAGTCAAAAGTATAGGCGTTCCTATTAATCTAACCTGGTCTATACCATCTTCTTCTAGACCCAAGTGGAAGGGCAAAGCAAAGAAGAAGGATGATAATAGAACTAGGCTAGCACAAAACATTGGTATCCAAAAGGTTAAAGGGAATAAGGCAGTGTATGTTGAGGGTGAATGAAACTGTTTCTTTTGCTGCAAACTAAGACACTAAAGGACGAACTGTCTAAGCAATGACGTGGCACATGAAAATGTATATTTAATCATTGAGCCATATTATGTGGTTGTGTCTATTAATTCCTGATGGATAGATTCTGAAGCCACTAAACATGTTTGCAATTTGTTGCAAGGATTTCAGGAATCCAGAAGCCTCGATGATATGGAATATATTTGTATTTGACCTGATGTCAAGGTTGTAGCTAAGTCAGTGGGAGTATTACATTTGAAATTAGAGAGTATGAGGATATTAGTATTAGAGAATTATCTTTATGTACAGATGTTAGACGCAATCTAATTCTTTTTTCACTTTTGGTTTATAAAAATTGTGTTGTTATTTTCTAAAACTGGTTTTATAAAATTGATTAGATGTGCAATTGCTTCTGATGCATTGAAAAATGGTCAATATACTATAACCACAAGCTCTTAAATTTTGCAGGATGTAGAAACTAATGTTGCATCTTCTAGATTGAATGTTAAGAGAAAATTTGTTATTCCAAACTTATTGTATTTTTAGTATTTATTTTTTGGGTTGTAATCAGTCAAAATGAGATTCAAAGTTGGTCAAAGAAGGTTTATAACCTAGTGAGGCAGGGGAGCCTAAACCAAACTTGTGAATCCTGTTTTGAATGATAGATAACCCTAAGGGCTTTAATCAGCCAAATAAAATAGACATAAAGAACAATTGGAGTCGGTACACATGGACACGTGTGGTCTTATGAACATCCAAGCAAGATTACTCACGTTTTGGATAAATTTACCTGTTGCGACACAAGTCTTAAACTTTTGGTACATTCTGAGAGTGTCAAGACTGATGTGGAGCACAGATTAGGTAAACTTATCAAAACACTTCAATCTGATCATGGATATGAGTATTTCTTGGGATAGTGCAAAGACTATATGGTCAATGAGGGTGTTATGTACCAGTTATCCGCAATTGATGCTAAATGGATTTAGGTGTCAAATAGGAATAACAGAATTCTGCTTAACATGGTTAGATCTATGATCAGTTATACTTCATTATCTCTTTCATTTTAGAGCTTAGCTTGACGATATTGATGCACATTATGAACTGTATTCCATCTTAGTCCATCTCAAGGATACCATTTGAGCTGTGTTTTTGACTAAATCTTAGTTTGAATCATATGCATATATGGGGTAGTCTTGCATATATGCGCTTGATATGGACACGTAAGTTGGAAACAGATCATATGCATGATTGATTTGATAGCTACTCTAAAGGCACTAGGATGTAGGGGTGGCAATATTTGACACGATACGCTAACATGACACGAACACGACACAAGATAAGCGAGTTTGGGTTTGGGTTAATCGTGTTCGTGTCATAATCGTGTCGACACGGATTGACCTGCTAACTAAACGTGTCGTGTTCATGTTTACTCCTGTAAACACGATTATGACACGATTAACCCGATTAACTAAAAGTGTCAGATAAACGTGTCGTGTTTGTGTAAAAAATGACCCATTTAGCAAAATATGTCGTATTCGTGTCGAAAATGACTTAAATGTGTCTTTTTGTGTAGTGTCAAATCTTGATCCATTTATTAAACAGGTTATGTGTTTCGTGTCGTGTTACACGTATAATAATCATGTCGTGTTCGTGTCAAGGGTCTTAGACACGATTAATAATCGTGTCGTGTTCGTGTCAACCCTAATTGTGTCCGTGTCGTAATCGTGTCGACACGAATATCGCACGCCAACACAAATTGCCACCCCTACTAGGATGGATTATTTTATGATCACAATGATAAAAGTTAATTGTTTACACTCACTGTTTATCTATAGAAGGATCATATTATGAATGATATACCAAGTAGCATAATGTTTGAGAGTATGGTATTAGTACCAGTTATACCACAAGATGAACACACTTATTATAGAGATTAAGAATTATAGATGAATTCCCTATTGATGTGTTAGTATCATCTAGTACACAGATTCTTGCCTCGGTACATTGATATAGTGGGAGGATTATTATCCCGTCCAACAGAATCATGTTTTTAGGTGATACCTTTATGGACATCCCTGTCAAACATGAGTTGGACCCACTAAGCTACACGGAAGCGTGAACCGATATAGATACATATTGTTTTGGTGAGTTGCTATGAAATCAGAGTTGGAATCTATGTATTCTAATAAAATCTGGGATCTTGTAGAACTTTCTAGTAGGGTGATACCTATGGAAGGCAAGTTAATCTACAAAAGGATACCAGAAGATTTCTTAGTGAATAAATCATGAGTGTACAAGGGAATGTCATTATTTTTCTAATTCTATATATATTGATGACATCCTACTCATTTAGTATGATATGGAAAGTTTTGTCATCAGTAAAGAGGTAGTTGTTCAATTATTTAGAAATGAAGGGTTTTAAAGATGTAAGCTATATTCCTAGGATCAAGTTTTTGCAAGATCGGGTTAAAAGAAAAATAGGCTTATCTTAATAATCCTACATTGATAAAGTTTTGACCAGGTTTGGTATGCATGACTCAAAGAATGAGTTCTTGCTTGATTGATATGGATTATTCTCTCTAGTAAGTAGTTTTCCAAGACTAGCAGAGGAGATTAAGCAAATGAGATTGGAATAATATGCTTTGCCATATGGGAGTCTCAGATATGCCATGGTCTATACCAAACAGGACATCCGCTACATAGTAGGGATAGTCAGTAGATAGTAGTCCAATCCTGGACTTGATAACTGGTCTATTATGAAAAATATCATAAAGTACCTTAAAAGAACCAATAATCTCATACTTGTTTATGGATGTGATGATGTGGTTCTAGTCAGGTATGATAGTTCTATTTTCAAATTAGAAGTAGATACTATGAGGTTCATGACTTAATGTATGTTCACTCAATGAAGGGAAAATCAGTTAGTAGATTGTTTAAGAAAATTTCAACTGCTGACTCAAACCTGAAGGTGGCATACATTGCAGTCTTAAAGGCAGCAAAGGAAGCCTCTTGGTTTGATCTCACAGATTTAGAGGTTACGGAGTATACTAGCCTGTCTATCGAGCTATATTGCGACAATAGTGCAGAAGTAGTCCAAACCAATGAACCAAGGTTCCATAGAGGAATAAGGTACACTGAGAGGAAAGTATCATGTTCTACATGATATTGTCCGGCAAGAAAATATGCTCATGGCTAGAACATTGCATTGGAACACAACTTTGTTTATCCATTAACAAAGGTGTTATCGATCAATAGTTTCGATCATCGCCTAGATAACATTGGAGTTAGATGTAATTTGAATTGGCTATGAGGGCAAGTGGGAGCTGTTGGGATTTATATGCCCTGGTATAACAAATTCCTATTTGGATTATAGTGACATATGTTCCTGACGTTTCTGAAATATTTATACTTGATAAAATTGGTGAATTCAATGTATTATGTTTCGATTCATTATAAAATTGATAGTGTCCACTTGATTACAAGAGATATTTATATATGTATATGATGGCGATCAATACATGAATGTAAATAGTAATCATAAATTGTTCATAGTCGGTAATTATGGATGGACTCATAATTAATTAAGACTTGAACTGGATCCGCGTTAGGTTGAGATATATTGCGAAAGCTGTCGTATGCAATTGCTCCCTATCACTGTCATGGCGTTTGACTCTTAAGTATCAAAAAAATATAAACTCTTTTATTAGTTAATAATTACTTTGATTTGTTCGGCGGATACTTCGGGATCCTTAGACCGACACTTTGCGTAGTTATGTAATTAATAGTTAGAGGGTTATTTTTTCAATATTTGCATCGTTGCTACTTGTATTTATTTTGTATTGATTATGGTTGATCATAAAGTAAATTCGAAGGCTTTTATGTGTTTTTAGACAAAATAATTTATTATATATTTATTTATTTAAATTATTATTTTTGTTAAACAAATATTTTATTGTGATCGAGCCGGAAATAATCAAAGGTATCAAAATAAATATATTAATTAAGTAGTCGGATTGATGGCTTTATTTATCCGATAACTAATTATGCATAGTGGGGACAAAGTGCAACATTGACTTAGAGGTTATTTATTATTTAATTGGAGTTCAATTAATTTCTTTTTGTGGAGTAGAAATTAATTTATGAATTAATTAAATTGGGTTCATGGACCGGGCTAATTATTAATTCATTGTAGCCAATAAAATAATAAGCCCAAAGGATTTTCACTCATAGCTCAACTTGATATTGGAATCCTATTAGATTTCAGACATGTGAATTAGAGATTGAGAAGGATTTACTGTTTCTTTTTCTTTATCTTTATGTTGCCTATATATATACATAGTCTATGTATATTTTAGGTGTGATTTTTGAAAGAAGGAAAAAAGAATCTATTTTCTCTATCTAAAAAATTAGGGTTAATATTCTCATCTAATGGAGGCTCTCACAAGCCAAGTATTCTAAGGTCATTCATGGAGGCTTATGAGTGATTCCTAAAGGCAAAACAATTACTAAGAAGATGAAGATCCAAGGAGAAGGCATCTTGCTAAGGGAACTACAATAAGTGAGAACAATCACTTTAGAGGAAAGATTTAAAGGTTTACTCAGACCTTTGATGTAAGTATTCAATCTATTAATTGAATGATACATCATATTTTATTTTTGCATAAAACTTGTCTTTATGTGATGAATCAAGATCTATAAATCAAAATCTCTCAAAAGTTTTTCGAACTTGTACGTTTCCCGACAAAACTGTCATTAGTAGTAAGTTGTTGTATATTTAGATTAAGATTTATTAGGTTGCTATATAATTTAAAATAAAGCTACCTCTCTGTTGATTGAGATTTGATGCCCCAATAAGGTTAACGACAAGTTACACATGTCTAAGGATTGTCATTGTCTTAAAAGAGTAGGGATACCCTTGACCAGTAAGGCTCACGACAATTTACATATGTCCAAGGATCGTCATTGTCTTTGTCTTTGTCTTTGTCTTAACTTCTTTGTATGTTAGCAACTGTAACATCTAGGTTATTTTTTAAACAAACTCCCACAACTAATTTCGTTGCACAATTTACAGTTGTGTAATTTTTTATTAATTTATTACTAATTTATAATTATAGTTGTTACTCTCATGTTATTTAATAGATTTTTTCTTATTTTCAATGTTCATATACATCTTTCTCTATGTTAAGTTTTTAAATTTGAAACGGAGAAATATTGTGCTTCCGAGTGCCCGTATAGAAGTGAGTTTTTATAGAGGGAGATTAGACCAATTACTAAAATCCAACAAAGCAAGGCTCTACCATCCTGGCTCCGTGTCATTAACATATAAACAAATCGTGTGGAAGGTGTGGGTGGGTCAAGTTAGGCTGCTGAAGAAAGACTTCTTAGAGGTTTTAATTTAACAAACAAATAAAAGATAATTTTAGAGGTGGCATTATATAAAAAATTCCATATATATACATATAAAATATTTAAAAAATTATATATGTATAATGGGAGGGGCCAGGCCAGGGGCAAGTGCCCCCTGGGCATACATTGGCTCCGCCCATGGATGGACTCAGTCTACAATAATAAAATTTGATCTTTATATGCATATACTATCATTAGTAGTAAGTCGTTGTATATTTAGATTTAGATTTTTTAGGTGGCTATATAATTTAAAATAAAGCTACCTCTCTGTTGATTGAGATTTGATGCCCCAATGAGGTTAACGACAAGTTACACATGTCCAAGGATTGTCATTGTCTTAAAAGAGTAGGGATACCCTTGACCAGTAAGGCTCACGACAATTTACATATGTCCAAGGATCGTCTTTGTCTTTGTCTTTGTCTTTGTCTTAACTTCTTTGAATGTTAGCAATTGTTACATCGAGGTTATTTTTTAAACAAACTCCTACATCTAATTTCGTTGCACCATTTACAGTTGTGTAATATTTTATTTATTTATTACTAATTTATAAATATAGTTGTTACTCTCATGTTATTTTAATAGATTTTTTCTTATTTACAATGTTTATATACATCTTTCTCTAGGTTAAGTTTTTAAATTTGAAATGGAGAAATATTGAGCTTCAAAGTGCCCGTACAAAAGTGAGTTTTGACCAAGGGAGATTAGACCACTTACTAAAATCCAACCAAACAAGGCTCTACCATCCTGGCTCCGTGTCATTAACATATAAACAAACCATGTGGAAGGTGTTGGTGGGTCAAGTTTAGTTACTGAGGAAAGACTTCTTAGAGGTTTTAATTTAACAAAGAAAATTTAACTTTCGGTAAGTTATGAAAAAAAAAAAAATAGAAAATAAGAGATAATTTTTTTAAAGCAAATAATTTTAGAGGAGGCATTATATAAAAAATTCCATATATAAACATATAAAATATTTAAAAAATTATATATGTATAGTGGGAGGGGCCAGGCCAGGGGCAAGTGCCCCCTGGGCATACATTGGCTCCGCCCATGGATAGACTCAATCTACATTAATTAAATTTGATCTTTATATGCATATACTGTCATTAGTTGTAAGTTGTTGTCTATTTATATTTAGATTTATTAGGTTGCTATATAATTTAAAATAAAGCTACCTCTCTGTTGATTGAGATTTGATGCCCCAATAAGGTTAACAACAATTTACACATGTCCAAGGATTGTCATTGTCTTAAAAGAGTAGGGATACCCTTGACTAGTAAGGCTCAGGACAATTTACATATGTCCAAGGATCGCCTTTGTCTTTGTCTTTATCTTTGTCTTAACTTCTTTGTATGTTAGCAATTGTTACATCTAGGTTATTTTTTAAACAAACTCCCACATCTAATTTCGTTGCACAATTTACAGTTGTGTAATATTTTATTTATTTATTACTAATTTATAATTATAGTTGTTACTCTCATGTTATTTTAATAGATTTTTTTTCTTATTTTCAATGTTTATATACATCTTTCTCTATGTTAAGTTTTTAAATTTGAAACGGAGAAATATTGAGCTTCAGAGTGCCCATACAGAAGTGAGTTTTGACTAAGGGAGATTAGACCACTTACTAAAATTCAACCAAACAAGGCTCTACCATCTTGGCTCTGTGTCAGTAACATATAAACAAACCATGTGGAAGGTGTGGGTGGGTCAAGTTAAGCGGCTGAAGAAAGACTTCTTAGAGGTTTTAATTTAACAAATAAAATTTAACTTTCGGTAAATTATGAAAAAAAAAAAACACTAGAAAATAAGAGATAATTTTAAAAACAAATAATTTTGGAGGAGGAATTATATAAAAAATTCCATGTATATACATAAAATATTTAATAAATTATATATGTATAGTGGGAGGGGCCAGGGCCAAGGGCAAGTGCCCCCTGGGCATACATTGGCTCCGCCATGGATGGACTCAGTCTACATTAATTAGATTTGATCTTTATATGCATATACTGTCATTAGTAGTAAGTTGTTGTATATTTAGATTTAGATTTATTAGGTTGCTATATAATTTAAAATAAAGCTACCTCTCTGTTGATTGAGATTTGATGCCCCAATAAGGTTAACAACAATATACACATGTCCAATGATTGTCATTGTCTTAAAAGAGTAGGGATACCCTTGACCAGTAAGGCTTACGACAATTTACATATGTCCAAGGATTGTCTTTGTCTTTGTCTTAACTTCTTTGTATGTTAGCAATTGTTACATCTAGGTTATTTTTTAAACAAACTCCCACATCTAAGTTCGTTGCACAATTTATAGTTGTGTAATATTTTATTTATTTATTACCAATTTATAATTATAGTTGTTACTCTCATGTTATTTTAATAGATTTTTTCTTATTTTCAATGTTTATATACGTCTTTCTCCATGTTAAGTTTTTAAATTTGAAACGGAGAAATATTGTGCTTCAGAGTGCCCGTACAGAAGTGAGTTTTTACAGAGGGAGATTAGACCACTTACTAAAATCCAACCAAGCAAGGCTCTACCATCCTGGCTCCGTGTCATTAAACATATAAACAAATTTTGTGGAAGGTGTGGGTGGGTCAAGTTAGGCTGCTGAAGAAAGACTTCTTAGAGGTTTTAATTTAACAAAGAAAATTTAACTTTCGGTAAATTATGCAAAAAAAAAAAAAAAATAAAATAAAAAAAAATAATAAAAAAAAAAAAAACAAATAAGAGATAATTTTAAAAACAAATAATTTTAGATGTGGCATTATATAAAAAATTCCATATATATACATTTAAAATATTTAAAAAATTATATGTGTATAGTGGGAGGGGCCAGGCCAGGGGCAAGTGCCCCATGGGCATACATTGGCTCAACCCATGGATGGACTCAGTCTACATTAATAAAATTTGATCTTTATATGCATATACTGTCATTAGTAGTATGTTGTATATTTAGAATTAGATTTTTTAGGTTCCTATATAATTTAAAATAAAGGTACCTCTTTGTTGATTGAGATTTGATGCCCCAATAAGGTTAACGACAATTTACACATGTCTAAGGATTGTCACTGTCTTAAAAGAGTAGGGATACCCTTGACCAGTAAGGCTCACGACAATTTACATATGTCCAAGGATCGTCTTTGTCTTTGTCTTTGTCTTAACTTCTTTGTATGTTAGCAATTGTTACGTCTAGGTTATTTTTTAAACAAACTCCCACATCTAATTTCGTTGCACATTTTACAGTTGTGTAATATTTTATTTATTTATTACTAATTTATAATTATAGTTGTTACTCTCCTGTTATTTTAATAGATTTTTTCTTATTTTCAATGTTTATATACATCTTTCTCTATGTTAAGTTTTTAAATTTGAAACGGAGAAATATTGAGCTTCAAAGTGCCCATACAGAAGTGAGTTTTGACCAAGGGAGATTAGACCACTTACTAAAATCCAACCAAACAAGGCTCTACCATCCTGGCTCCGTGTCATTAACATATAAACAAACCGTGTGGAAGGTGTGGGTGAGTCAAGTTAGGCTGCTGAAGAAAGACTTCTTAGAGGTTTTTATTTAACAAATAAAATTTAACTTTCGGTAAATTATGAAAAGAAAAAAAAAACAACAAAAACTAGAAAATAAGAGATAATTTTAAAAACAAATAATTTTAGAGATGGCATTATGTAAAAAATTCCATATATATACATATAAAATATTTAAAAAATTATATATGTATAGTGCGAGGGGCCAGGCCAGGGGCAAGTGCCCCCTGGGCATACATTGGCTCCGCCTATGGATGGACTCAGTCTACATTAATAAAATTTGATCTTTATATGCATATACTGTCATTAGTAGTAAGTTGTTGTATATTTAGATTTAGATTTATTAGGTTGCTATATTATTTAAAATAAAGCTACCTCTCTGTTGATTGAGATTTGATGCCCCAATAAGGTTAACGACAATTTACACATGTCCAAGGATTGTCATTGTCTTAAAAAAGTAGGGATACCCTTGACCAATAAGGGTCACGACAATTTACATATGTCCAAGGATCGTCTTTGTCTTTGTCTTTGTCTTAACTTCTTTGTATGTTAGCAATTGTTACATCTAGGTTATTTTTTAAACAAACTCCCACATCTAATTTCATTGCACAATTTACAGTTGTGTAATATTTTATTTTATTTATTACTAATTTATAATTATAGTTGTTACTCTCATGTTATTTTAATAGATTTTTTTTCTTATTTTCAATGTTTATATGCATCTCTCTCTATGTTAAGTTTTTAAATTTGAAACGGAGAAATATTGAGCTTCAGAGTGCCCGTACAAAAGTGAGTTTTTACCAAGGGAGATTAGACCACTTACTAAAATCCAACCAAACAAGGCTCTACCATCCCGGCTCCGTGTCATTAACATATAAACAAATCATGTGGAAGGTGTGTGTGGGTCAAGTTAGGCTGCTGAAGAAAGACTTCTTAGTGGTTATTCCATGATAGTATTTTTATGGAGTGTAATTAATTTATGGACCTGTCTGGGACTTCCAAAATTTTGAAAATACCAAGATAGACTTATGTTTAAAACAAATCAAATTGACAAAGAATTACAAGATAAAATATTGAAATATTAAATTAATAAACAAGCACCTACAAAAGAAAAAAGTAAGACTCAAGAGATTCAATGTCGATATGCGATGACAATCTAATAATTGAGACCATATACAGAGAATTACAACACATAAGTCTTAAAGTAAAACAGGCAATCGAACACACATTTTCACAAACTCATAAAGTTAAAAAAAATTCAAAAATTCTTTGTATTTTTTAATAAGTAAGAAAAAAAAAAAAAGAGAAGAAAAAAAAAAGCATACATTTGAGTAATAAAGATAATGAAACATAAAATTTTCAAAATTCTCTGTATTTTTTAAATAGTTGGAAAATAAAAACAATAATGTGCTTATATGTTACTATTTAAAGACCATTCAAGAATAAATGTAATATTTACATTTTTCACCATTTTCCATTTTTTGGAATTTTCTGTTTTTGCAAGGGCATTTTTGTCTTTCTCATTTTTATGTACCGGACACTGTGGAGTGTGCCGGTTGTGTCCGAGAGTTGGTTGGGGCGTTTCATCGAGTTTAGGACTCCTTGAAATGCAAGGTTTGTCATTTTTACTTTTTCTTCCGTTTTTGAGTCCGAACGTTCCCGTGTGAGACCCACTACCGAAATTGTTATACACGGGGGTTGTGTTTTGAGTCCATTACACTTCATGTAGTATTATTTAATGTACAATTGTGTGATCTATATTTAATTGTGGTTGTATCATAGTTAATGAATGTATATTTAAATATGTGGTGTAAAGTTAAAATTAAAAAGATATTTTTATATATAGCCACATGACCCACCTCTTTTGTAAAGAAATTACAAATGACTTTTGGGACATCAAACCCTCATTTTTCTCTTTCTCATTACGCAGACCAACTCTCTCTCTCGCTGGATTTTTTCTTTCTTTTTTCTTTTACAACTTCTATCTTTGATTACTCTTCAACCACTTGGAATTTTTGGGTGCCATTTGCGGCAAATTGAAGAGCGCGTCGAGATCTTCGATTTGATTAGAGCAAATCCTTGTTTGGTCAACTTTGAAATTTCAAAATTAGGGGCACAAAATTGGGGGTTTTTGCATCTTTTTAGGTAGGGGTTTCTAATGCGCAATTTCTTGCTCCTTTGTGAATTTTCCTTCTTGAATTGTTGTCTAGCATGTTAATTGTGTTGATTTTTCTTTTAAAATGATTAAATTATTGTAAACAAGTATGTGACTATATGTTTAGTTGAAATTACATGAAATAGCATGCTTGTATGAATTAATTTTATGTTCTAAATGCTTACTATACTTGATTATTGTTGAATGTAAGCATGTTGTATTTTTTTTGAAAATTCTTGTAAAACATGCTAAGTGGTTTAGACTTAAAGTAAATGTATGATTATCAGTATTGACATGGCATGAAATGGCACAATACATTCATACATAAATATTGGGAAGAAATGGGAAAATGATTTAAAAAGGAAAGAAAATGATTTTTGGGAAAAAAGTCTTTGACGAAAGGTTTTGTGAAAACTCGGACGCCAAAGGGGTATCGAGGGTCCATGGCGTTAATGTGACCTAGAGGGAACTAGGGAAACCCCCTAGCGTGGTTGAGCTATCTGGCCCAAATGACGCTGCGGGGTTACCAAGGGTCAAGGACAATGGTCAATCCTTTTCTCGTGTTGCCAAAGGGGTATTGAGGGGCGGGTTACGTTAACGGTTTGAAAAGTGATGAATGGAAGTGATTTTGAAATGGGGAGCGATACGACATTACATTTCATGGCATGACATTATTTGTTTTTAGCCTTGAGATTGTATTGTATTATTCATCGGTATCGCATGATCCCGTTCCTTTTATTTCTATTCATTGTTTGGATTCACGGGGTCACAAAAGGTGTGTCTTAGACACCTCCTACTGAGCTTATGCTCACCCCATTATTTTAACATTTTTCAGGTTTGGGGAAAGAAGGGGCAGGCGACAACTTATCACAAATTAAGACTAGACTAGAACTCTTATTTTGTTGTCTTTTGTATAGAAACATGATCATGTATCTTTAAAAAAAAAAAAAAAAGGTGTAACTTGTATAATGTTGTAATGGTAGAATTTGTGTAAATAAATATATTTCATGGACTATAACTTAATGTAATTAAAGTAATTCCTTGTTTGGAGGAGATGGAGGAACGGGACATTTTGTATGTATGTGTTGATTTTGGGGATGTTGTATATTATTGTATTTGGGATATGATAGATTAGTTTTGAGGTCAAGTGAGACCATTGCATTTTACATGTATTTCAGCAGGTCGTAGTAGGACTTTTTCTGTAGAGGTCATGCCGAAATTTTTATTTTTTATTTTATTATTTTATTATTTTTATTTTTTTTTTGGGTTGTTACAAAATTTGGTATCACAGTTTTAGGTTCGAAAACCTAAGGACGATGGGTAGTGGCTTGCCTAGAGGGGTATAAGGTTGACCTGCGTTGATTACGTGGTTGTGTTTATGTACTTACCGTTTTATGAAGTATGTTTACTTGCTACTTGGTTATATGTTTACAGTTTTGGAGGTATGTCTATTACTAAGTGCTTACATGTTTAAATACTAAAATTTGTGTTACATGGCCATGCATGTGAAGTAGTTATATGATCCAACTATGAAAATGAAATGGGAATGTATTTGAAAGTGTGTTATACGTGATAAGATGACAAGTTGTGAGCACGAATTGTGCAAATGTGTAGTATATGAAATGATGATGAGGATGGAAGGGATATTTAATTTCACATAATTATTTAATGGACTTATTGTTTAAGCTTTTGTGATAGGACATGGTCGTGTCAAGGGTTATGCTTTGGTTATTGTGTATATATATATAAGTATGCCTTATGTATATACCTATATTCTTATGTGTATATACGGTCGAGCATGGGATGGTTGTGTGAGTTTTGACTCGAGTAGGCGAGGAGCTCGGTTGCTTCAGGGTTGTTGGGTGCCAATTCTTATCGAACGAATGACTTGGTCTTTTAGCTCGCGGATTGAGCTATTTGGTTTGTAGTCATTTTAATTTTCTTGTTGCATTTGTGCGTTGCTTAGAGTACTACTTCAAAATGGGTTCGTATTTTATGGCACGGTGGCTGTATTGTGTGTGAGTTTCATGCATCGGTGTATGGGTTCTTGTGACCGTGGAGGTCAGGTGTGTGAGTGAGGGTTTTGTGGGAGAAAGGTATGACATTAGGGGGTTAGTGTTTGGGACTTTGGTCATGGTTTGGTACGGAGGTTCTTTTTGAACCGGTCGTGGTAGGTGTGACAGAGGTTGTTTGGGTCACGAGTGTAGTCTATCGGTTGTAGATGTGTATTGCGGGTGTTCTGGTACGGTCTAGGGAAGTGTGTTGATTACGGTTAGTTGAGAGGTGATTCCCATTTCAGGAAATTACAGGAGTACGTCATGGGTAATTGACTCTTGATGAGTTGATTGCATGATTCAGTTGATGAACAGGTTTTTGGGTTGGCACGGTTATTGAGAGAGTCTTGAGGTGGTATATAGTGGTCAATTGTAGTTGTGTAGTGCAGGATTACACAATAAGGTAGACAGTATGTGATCAACAGTATGCTTGGTCGTTTATGAATGGAAGGATGGATGATGGGTATTGTGTACCAAATGGGTTGTGTTTTAGAAATTAGAAGTTGTGGGCTGGAGTTGTATTTTGGGTATATTTAGGGTATCGGGCTATTGTATTTGAAATGATTCATTGCATTGTTGATGGTTTTGAGGTGATAGTTGGGCGTTGAGCATTCTAGTTTTATGCTCATTTTGTTTTGAAGATTTGTCGGTATGGTATTACCGTATGGAGGTTTTTTTCTAGTGGTAAATAGTGGTCATTGTAGGGAGTATCAAGAGTGGTGCTTACTCTATTATGATGATGGTGTTATCTTGAGGATGGAAGAAAAATTACTTGGTAGTGGCTTGATGGTCCAGTGGGATAATAGTTTTGAACTGTTAATTTGGATTAATGGCAATGAGGGTGTTAATGTGTGATGTTTAGTGATGATAAGCAGAACGGTTTAAGGTATGATCCGAATGTGGTTTATGATTGTAAGTGTTGTCGTATGTTGTCAGGTAAGTGATGGGATTATACGCCAATTGAGGCAATTGTGGTCAGTTTAGTCTTTAGAACCAAAAAGAGAGGTGTTACCATGTAGGCATCTTTTTCTTTTGAAGAGTCAGTGGATTGTTGTGACTGAGGTCACGGGTCTTGTGCACACGGTGATCAAGGCAATATCGCCTGGGTGAGTAGAGATGAAATGGATGGTAAAGTGTCGTTTTATGGCGTAGAGGTTGTCGGTTGGGAGTAACTGATTCTGGGTAGGACGGGACGTGGTGTTTGAAGGGCTGTGATTGTTTCTAGTGATGGTGTGCCGTGAGCATCATTGCTCTTACCCGATTGGTTTTGGTTAGCAGGGGTATCGCGGTGTATCGTATGTGAGGTTTCGGTGTTGAGAGTGTGTGACGGTCCATTAGTGGCGAGGTTGCCTGGAATCGAGGTCGTAGTCCCGTATGTGTTTCTAGTTGGTTCTTCTCCTTGTGTATAGGGAGTTCATTTCATCTCCGGTGAGATTGGGTGTCCATGGTTGACGATTGGTGAGCAGCGTGTGATAGGGTGTTAGGTGCATTCAGGTATGAGTCGCCAGTCTCTTGTAAGAGTGGGGTTCATTACTGTTCCATTTGTTCTGGTCCTGACAAGGACGTTATTTGTCGTATGTCTTGTCCTCCATTTAGGAGTTGTGTGCATCCGCGGATGGGCTAAACCATGTGTGGTTTATTTTGCTGTTAGAGTTCACCGGTAAAGGTTTAGTTGAATGGGTCGACTCAGTCCCACGGAGGGAGATGGAGTCTTTGGATTTAGTTGTGCTTGTTCTGAGAGTGGTCTTGACCGATAGTGTGTGAGGCACAAGTTGCTTAATAGGGATTATGTGCTTCCAGTGTCTGGTACTAGCGGTGATGGCTAGGGGATGAGTTGTGAGCTTTGAGTTTGAGAATGATTAGGTGATATGATGTGAGCATGTACTTAGATATTTTATAGGCGTTTGATTCGAGCAGTGTTTTAAGGACAAGTGTCGGTGTTGTCTTAGAATTATGTGATTAGAGAAAGTTGATGTGGGACTCCATTGAGGAATAATGAGATGTTTGACTTTGGTTTTGAGGTTTTAGGCAGAAGATGGTTGTATTGAGTATTTTGACGAAGTAAGAATTGAATCGAATGATGTTATGGGGTTGCTTACCTGGTATGGGTGTTATGAGGAAATTAGAGATCTCTCGTGCTGGTTGATGATTGTGACGTTTGGTACTGTATTATTTTTAGGATTGTTACGAGTTGTATGATTGAGGAATGATTGGGACTTTTAGAGCTGGTATGTGACTGTATAGTTGTTGAGGTTACGTATAGCGATGGATGGATAGTGAGTGGATCTCATTGTTATTTTGTATACTGTGTGAGATTGTGCTTGAGTTCTGGACCTGAGGATAGGAATGACATCTGTGTTAAGATCGGATCGATGATGAGAATGGCCTGGCCAACCATTTCTTCTGAATTAGTCTCTCTTTAGGACGATGTAGGGTCAAAGGTCTACGATTGTTTTGGTTGTTAGGGACAGTGAGAGTATGGTATTGCAGGTTGTGTCGATGTGACAATGTGGATTCAGGTGGTCTATCTCGAGTGATGAGGTATATTATGTGGGACCGAGTGTCCAATTCGTTTGATTATTAAAGGTTTTGCTTTAAGGATTTGTGTCCTTGGTACAGGATGGTGCGCTTTACTAATTTGGTGACTAATGTTTATGCAGTAGTTGGGAGATTCATTGTTTAATCATCTTGAAGTTGTTAAGTGTAATGATTGTCGTATAGTATGATTAGTAGTCGTTAGTACGGTATGTGATGATGTAGCTACGTGTTAGATAGCAAGTGATTAGTCTAGCAGATATGTGTAGAGTTAGGATTTGGTGTATCCTTTGAAGGATAAGTTAAGGTTGAATGTTGTCTTATTCGGTGGTCTGGTGACTATTTTTTTCAGACTTTGGAGTCTTTCATGACAGTGTATAGTGAACCAGTGTCAGTTTTGAGTCGGGAGTATTCGTGAGTGATGAGTACCCTCTGACCGGTTGATCAACTATACATCAACCTTCGCAATAGCACGAATCATTGTAAAATAGGGCTATTGGTCCGGTAAGTCGAACCACTAGGACTGCGCTAGTCTTAAGACAACCTAAGTATCTAGAGTCATTTTAGAATGATAAGGTGTAATAAGGAGTTGTTGATTGGTTTGTCACTAAGCTAGTAATTGAAGTGTGCATAAAACAAGAATGCTAGTAAATGAGAGTTAGAGATAATAAAAGGGAAAACTAGGGAAGTGAATCCACCTACGCCCTAAATACATGCTAAATCAAGACTAAATTGGGGATAACACTATATAAGTAATGATCAAGAATTATGTAGCAACACATAGTTGCTTCATAACCAATAAAAAGTTCATGAGATTAAAACAAGAATGGTCTATCAAAAGACAACACATTTGGACTACCTAGACTAAGGTGTAGTATCAAATACATTAACTTAAGCAAAAGACCATCAAGCATTCAATCAAATGATGAAGCACATGAAGGTAAGAATCAAGCATAGTCTATCAAGGGAGGTACCTAAGCAATGGAATATCAAGTTTCAAAATCAACATGCCTTGAAAACCATTCATAGTTAATATCTTCATTGTCACTATAAAAATAAAAGCAATAAGACTAATGTAAGAATCATCAAGACAAGCTAAAGAACTCACATCAATCATTTAAACATGAATATTCATTACAAGAAGTAATAAGCTCTTAAACTATGAAAAGACCAAAGTTTATACATTATAATCCCCAAAATAGAACCTAATCTAGAACATGAACAAAAGGGGAGGCTTCATCACCTCCCTAGATGGAATTTAGTTACCCATGAGTGAGCTAGAAGAAGGAAGAAGCATGGACGGACAAGCCATTTTCGAGCTCCCTTCTTTAGGCTTCAAGAACACCTTTCTTGCTCTCTTCTCTCTCCTCTAATCTTGTAGAATGAAGGATATGATGCATGTGGCCCTTAGTTGCCTTATATCTTTCAACCAAGCTCTCTCTCTCCTCCAAAGACATTCCCAACCACTCTATAAAGTAGGAGGGTGGAAATATGGAAACCAATGCACAAGTGGGCTGAAGAGGGGTTCATTTCCGAGCTGCAATCTGGCCAAATTTCGAGCACTCGAAGGGTGGCCTCGAGCACTCGAAATTATTGTAATGTGTAACATGCAATTCTTGCCCATCACTGACCCATTGTGGAAGAATGACCATAACTTTGTGTTCCAAACTCCGAATGATGATCTGTTTGAAGATTTAGAGAGCTGATTCAGAGCTTTAAAAACTTCATGTTTTGATGAAGACCCAATTCTCAAGTATGGTTGGCCGAAAATGGGGAGAAAGGCAGCACTTTAGTGCTGCCAGGCAGTTCTGCGCACCTCTGGTAAGAAGATCATAACTCTCTGCTCCGAACTCCGAGTGACAAACTGCTTGAATATTTGGAAAGCTGATTCAGGGTTTTACAAACTTTATGTTTTGATGGGAGTCCAGTTCTTGAGTTTTCTAGGTCAAAAATGGCGAGGAAGGCCGGGCTCTACTGCTGCCAGAATTTCAGAATTGGCACCCTTTTTATTCAAAATTCCACAAGGCATCATTTTTGCTTCCTTTTTGCAATTTAACCTGAAAATGTACAAAAACATGCAAATGGAGATAATCTACATAAAATAATCAATTAATGGACTTAACTAATGTAATTTAGGGCGCTTGAATATACAGTATTCGGCGCTTATCACACCCCCAAACTTACATTTTACTAGTTCCTTAGCAAAACCAAAATGCAAAGCTCAATGGAATGAAAAACATGGGAATGCTATTACAAAAATATCAACCATGGAAAAAATAAATATAAACATAGCTCAAATACAACTTGAAACAGATAAAGAGCTGGAGACGGGATCATTGGGAAGACTACCTTGCATATATGAAGCATTGATACAAAAATTGGCAAAAACCATTTCAACATGCATGCATCAACATCATAGTCCATATAAATAATTCAATTGTCATCTCTTAAATGGAAATAACTCAAACTCCAGTGAAAGTGAATTGAATTCTTAACATGCGGCTTGTACTTTCTTTTCCAATTCCAAGGCACAAGTTTTCAAATCAATGAATTCCCCTTTGCATGAAGTCCCTAAGGCATGATTTTATTTTCAAGACAACTTTTGTTGCCTGTTAAGAATTTATTATAACTCAAAAGTGAAACATAAAATGGTTGTGCATTGTTGAAATCCTTTAAGCTTTCTAACCAACCCATGTAGCGAGCGTTAGGCCAACAACTCCCAAACCAGACGGCTTTAGGGTGCTAAGTGTAAAGACACTCCTAGGGCTTAATAGCTCAAGTTGGAAAGGCTACGAATTCCAACAAACCATGTTTATTACACACATTTTTTTGAATGACCGTGCAATGTTTAAGTCCTTTAAGCTTTCTAACCAACCCATGTAACAAGCGTTAGGCCAACAACTCCTAAACCAGACGGCTTTAGGGTGTTAAGTGTAGAGACAGTCCATAGGGCTTAATAGCTCGAGTTGGAAAGGCTACGAACTTCAACTGGTCATTATTTTCTTTCTTTCTCATTTTTTTTTTTTTTTTGTAGGTCCAACTTAAATCATGCCAAAGATATTCATCTATCAGGTTCATCAAATCAGATTAACTTGGTCAAGGTCAAGGTCAATCAAGTTGCATGCCTCACAGTTAAGTTTTCAATGTGCATCTGTGCATTGTGAAGCTTATAAGAGTGTAAATCCAGCAAGAATCTAATTGAGGCATTTATACAGACTACATTGTATTTTGCATGATTACTTCAAATTCAAATTTTTCTTTATTTTCAAAAATGTCAATTGCTTCCATACACAAAGTTTTAAACATATGCTTCATCTCCAACAAGTTCTAAGTTACACTATCATTGCTTTACAAAAATATGATACCAAAACTATGCCAAGAATACAATAATGCACCCCCAAACTTGAACGACACAGTGTCCTCAATGTGGGACGTGGATTAAAGTTAAAGACAAAAATGACAAAGAGTAAAAAGGAACAAAAATACCCAGGGGGAGGAAAAGGCATGGTGAGAAGAACCCCCAAACTTGAATTGGACTGCGCAACCTGGAGAGCATCATGAAAAACAGAGAGAGACAACTACAAAAAGCATTAATAGCACAAGCATAAATACAAAAAAAATAATGAACAAAAAGTTAACAGAAAAGAGAGAATTTGCATTCAAAAGGAAGTTTACATGATTACAAAAGAGCTGTACATAGATCATGTCTACTAGAGCAACCTATGCATAGCAAATTCTGAAAGTTCAAAAGGAAAACAAAAGATACAAGAGAAATATTTACATATGAAACAAAAAGATAAGGTCCAACATTCATAACAAGCTACGGTCTAGAGGGTAAACGGGCGAGGATGGAATGGAGGAGAGATTGAGTCTTACGCCGTTCGGCGGAAGCCAAACGACGTTCCTCAGCTGCGACACGGCGGTCTTCAGCAGTAAGACGAAGATCTTCTTCGGCACGTGAAGAAGTCTCACACATAGTCCGAGTGTACGCGGACAACGAATTCTCAAAACGATCCATCCGCTCATGAATACCAGCAATACTAGCCCGGATGAAAGCCTGGTCCTGCTGAGAGTCGACTGGAGGCTCTACCCTTGCAGTGGCTGCTGCTGTGGAAGCATCCTCAGAAGGAGGAGGAGGTGGAGCTTGGATGAACAGGGGGGCAGCAGGCTGAGGGGTACTAGAATGGCTAAGAACATTGATCCACCGGCGCTTGGTAAAAATTTTAATCTTTTCGCCTTTTGGTTCATGGGGAGGAACAATGAAACCCTTGTGCTTTAGGAGCCGAGTGATGAAAAACGGCAAAGGCAATTTCTGATTTTCAACTTGCGGAACCCGTGCATTATGAGCGTCATGCCAAAACTTCATAAATGTTGTCCAATTGAGCTCCGGGATGGAGAACCATTGGCCTTGGTCCATGGCATATAAGGCTTGCAAAAGGAGGCCCCTACGCTCGGTGCTATGCACCAAGGGGTAGACATTAAAACAGTGTTAATGAACCAGAGGCGTTCCGGAAGATTGGTTTTGCCGATAAAAGACCGGGGCCTATTAGGATCGTCAACATTGCCAATGGCAGCGACAACCTGCTCCACAGTTAATGTATCCGGCTCCTCATATAAAGGGAGATTCTCACGATTGACAATGTCATCAGGACACTCATTGGGGCAACCAGAAACCTGAATGATGTCAGTCATAGTGAAAGCATAGGTGGTGCCATCAATGGATGTAGTGAGAGAAATGGGTGGCTCTTCAGGGCATTGGAGATTCTGGTAGAAGAGGCGCACTACACGGGGGTAGGCAACCCTGGCAAGGGGCACACAAATGTGCTGCAGACGCCTGTTAGTCAATTCGGCTACAGCCCACGAAGTAGTGGGTAGAATGTCAAAGGCATCCGTGAGCGGAAAAGAAAGCTCGTAGTTGAGTTGTTTGCCAACCCAAGGATCACGTGGTCGCTCATGATTGACAGCACGGGCACCCGCAGAGGGTCTAGGAGGGCGAGAAGGACCGGCACGAGACATTTAGAGAGGTGGACTTGGTTCAGGAATTTCAGCGAACACCTGGCGTGCACCACAAAAAGGAGAAGGTGAAAGTGAGTGGGATAGAGGAGCAAACCCAAAAATTTTGGCAAGAAAACAAGCTCTAGCTACTCCCAAACAATCACAAATCTCCATTACATACAAGCCCATCCTCTATTTATACCAAAAATGTGAAAGAGAATGATAAAGAAGAAACTTACTAAAAAATGGAGAACCAAAGGCCCTTTGTGCGTGGGATAAGTGGTGGTGATGGGTAGGAGGTGGGTGATGGTGCTTGGGTTTGAGAGTTGGGCTTGGTAAGGTGGTGGGTGGTGTGGTTTGAGGTGGTGGGTGTTGGTGGTTGAATGGGGTGGTGGTAAGGGTGGGTGGGGAGTTGGAGTCGAGAGTGAGAGATGAGGGTGGCCTGGGGTGGCTGGGGTTGGTTTTTTAAAAGAGAAGTGGCTTGGTTTGAGCACTCGAAGTATGCCTTCGAGTGCTCTAAAATGTGGCAGTGGGCTCGGGTGTTTATTGTGTGAGAACTTAAGCAATGGCGAGCACTCGAAGCTTGGCTTCGAGTGCTCTAGAATTTGGCAGAGAGGTCGGTTGATTTGGTTGAAAGGGTGTGATGAGAGAGAGACCGAGAGATGAGAGAGTTGGTTTGTGGAGTTGGTTGGTTTGTGGAGAAGGGGCTATGGGAGTGCGATGTTGGAGGTTGAGGTTGTGTGGGTGATGTTGAAGAGAGAGAACCGAGAGGGGCATGCATGCATGGGGCTTGCATGCATGCATGCAGGTCGTGGAGTTGGATGTGAAAAACCGAGAGATGGGGAGATGTGGGATGTGAGAAACCGAGAGATGGTGAGGGTGGATGATTGTGGGTTTGTGGGTTGATGAGAGAGAGGCCGAGAAAGTTGGGTGGGGTGGTGAAGTTGCTGGGTGGTGTGGCTTGGGTTGTGAGGGATGGTTGGTTATGAAGTGGCCGAGTGATGAGGTTGGTTGTGAGGTTGATTTGGTTTTGTTAGGTTTGGATGGTTCAGGCAAGATGCCAAGAGGGTGATGTTTGGTGCATGGTGTGTGAGGTTTGCTTGGGTGAGGGGTTGCCGAGAGGAGAGGTTTGCATGGGTTGGGAGATGTATGTGATGGTAGGTGGTTGCATGGTTGTGCATGGGTTTATGGGTTGGTTGGGTTGATTCATGGTGTATGGTTTATGGGTTGCAAGGTTGTGGGTTGAGGGAGGAGGGGGTAAGGTTGGTGAGTTGGGTTGCCGAGAGGTGATGGTGTGCATGAGGGGGTGAGGTTGGGATGGTGAGGATGATAGTGTGGAGTTGGTTGAGTGTGAAGGGTGGTGGGATGTTGGGAAGCCGAGATGTGAAGTGTTGAGTGTTGAGGTTGGTTAGTTGGTGGAGGTTTGTTGGTGGCTGGTTGGTTGAGGATGATGAGGGGTTGCCGAGAGGTTAGTTTGTGGGTTGAGGTGGTGGAAGTTGATGGTGCATGCAAGATGCCAAGAGAGTGAAGTTTGTGGTAGCCGAGATTGGTTTGTGGTGGCACCTGCATGGTTGCATGCATGCATGGTGTGTGGTTAGGTTGCTTGGGTTGCATGAGGATTGCATGGTGGAGAGGGAAGTTGGTTTGTGACTCAGTTGGATGCATGGTGATACATGCATTGTGGTTGCTTGGGTTAAGAGAGAGAGAGGAAGAAAGTTGGGTGGTGAGAGTGAAGTTGCCGAGAGAGAGAATGTGAGGGTTGGTTTGGTGAGATGTTGGTTAGGCTCGAGCACTCTAAATGGGAGCTGGAGTGCTCGAGCTCTGGGCAGTGAGATTGGCCAAGATGTGGTAGGAATGTCGAGCACTCGAAATGGCAATTCGAGTGCTCGAAATTGGATCAGTAAGCTTGGGGAAATGAGTAGGATTGTGGGATGAAATGTTGAGCACTTGGAATGGGTGCTAGAACTTTCGAGCACTCTAAATGGGTGCTAGAGCTCTCAAACTGGAGGCAGTGAGCAGGCTATTGACGCATTGAAATGGACTTATGCAACATTGAGATGGAAGTTGTAAAGTGAGGAACATTATGCAACATAGCAACATTATTCAAATTGGATGGAAATCTCAAAAATAAAATTTTCAAGCTTCAAAACATTGCAACCTTATGCAAACTGGATGGAATTTGCAAAAATGAAATTTTCATGCATAGAGAATTTTTGAAAATTTGTATGTCAGTCCTAAATTCAAGCCATGCATGGAAAATTTGAAACTTTGCACATTATTCCAATCCAATGCATGGATGGGTTTTTAGAAAATTTCGACTTCTTTCCAATGCATGGGAAATTCTCAAACTTTTGAACTTCAATCCATTCTAATGCAAGGAGGGAAAAATTGAAATTGCATATCATCTCAAATGCATGGAAATTATTTTTTATTTTTTATTTTTTTTTAAAAAAAACTTTGCAACTTCATTTTAATCCAATGCATGGAAAATTTTGAAAATTGTTCACAGTTTGCAATTTTTCTCTAATGCATGGAGAATATTGAAAATTTTTCAAACATTGCAAATGCATGGAAAAATTTTAAACGGTGCAAGAATTTCAATGCATGGATGGAATTTGGGAAATTTTTTCAAAAATGCATTAAAAATGAGACATTATGCACATGAGTAGCATTCCTAAGATTCGATGAAATTGCTAGGAAGCGATGGAAATTTCCGGGAATGAAAATTAGAGTTGAGAAGGTCTAAGAAGCCAGTCTAAAAATGTGGAACACAACTTCAGATAGTTCCAGAGAAAGTTAAATTTTGGCATTTCTTAACCATTTCCCAGAAAATTTCATGGCTCAGGCAATTGAACATTAGGGATGCATTGAAGTCGAAAGAATTACTCCCCATGGGTGCTAAAGTTAACGTTGATAGCTAGACGCACCGAGATCAGGTTAGTCCTTATCACCCTATACCATGTCTCTCTAGAGAGTCATGTTTCCCCAAATAAGATAATTCTTTTAAAAGCGGAGAAGGAAGAGCTTGAAGACAAAAGTGGAAAAGAGGTAACGGAAAGACCTTAACCCACTCTTTATCCTCAATGAAGAACTTTGGATTATGGGGCTTATTTGGATTATGGGAAGATGGATTAGGTGAGGGTGCACCAAGCAAAGACTGATGAAGTGTCATATTGAGCACGTGAATGCTCGACAAGTTATCCTTCAGACTTTCAACATCCTCCTCACACTTATACGGCGGTTCGGGCTCAACAGCCTGAGATAACTCAAGTGAGGGAATGGGATGAGATACAAGCTCCCAAGAGAGGGGTGCATTTGATGTTGCCCAAGGAAGAGAATGAATAGGTGGAGGAATTTCAAACAAAGAATTTACCTCCAGAATAGAATTGTCAACATCAAAATCCTCATAATTGAAATGAGCTAAGCAAGCTTTTAGAGGATCCTCCATTAAAGGAGGTGCATCAAGCAAGGGATTATGTAGGGGCTGTGCTGGATTTTTATAGGATACAATCTCATCATCATTAATTTCCTCATTTTGAACCACAAATTCTTCAATCTTTTGTGTGGCTACAATTTGATCTTCACCTACTATTTCTTCATTTTCACATGCGGTAACCACTTGAACATTCTCGTGATGAAAATTACTAGAAGTAAACTCATCATTCATAGAATTCTCTTTTGGATTGACCACAAGTTCAATTAAAAATTCTTCTTCCTTTTCCTGATTTAGAACATCAACCATTTGTTGAATTTGGGCTATTTGGTCATCTAAATCAACTCTAGATTGGGAATGAGAATAGGCGGTGGATTGCATGCTAACAATGTCATCCAACATTTGCTTGTTGGACTCCATCATTTGCGTATGCATAGACTCTATCATTTGTTCGTTGGCAGCTATTAACTCATCCAATGGAGACGGTAGAAAAGGAGAAGAAGAGGGCTGGAAATAATGATCATTGGGTTGAAAATTGGAGTGAAAATGCTGCCCAAGAGATTGTGGGGCGGAATTTCCTATGTCAAGCCACAAGAAGTTTTGATGATCTCCTGAACTTGAGTTATAACCATTGAAGTATGGATCACTACCTGGTTCAGAGAAATTTGCATTTGGTTGCTCTAGATAGAAATCCGAGAATTGTCTCGTTGGAAGACAATCTCTTGTATGATGTGTATTACTAGAGCAAAAAGCACAAAACGCATGTGGTGTGTAGAATTGAGTTGGGAGATAATTATTCTCCATCTAGGAATAATTCAACAACACACAAAGCAATCAACACAACACTTCATCACCATAACCTCCACATATGATATTCCCTCTCTCCTCAATTATCAAGACAAAAATTAAATTGGCCACGACAAGGACCGATGCTTGAACACGAAATTTAAACAGGATAAGAGCCTCAACAAGGGCTTCACAACTAAACTAAAACTAAATTTAACACATGCATAATATTCATAACTCGAAACTAGAAGTCACGAGACTTACCTGGGGTCCTCTAGACTTACAATTTGCTAGCATTCCCCCGGCGAGCTTCGAGTCCCTAGAATCTTACAACACTTAAAACATTGAGATGGTCAAAACACACAAGAAATATTCACAAGACACAATATTCACAATCAAACTAAAATTAACCCTAGAACTTTGGTCGCTAAACCATTTGCAGTCCTCGGCAACGGCGCCAAAAATTGATCGGTTGATCAACTATACATCAACCTTCGCAATAGCACGAATCATTGTAAAATAGGGTTATTGGTCGGGTAAGTCGAACCACTGGGACTGCGCTAGTCTTAAGACAACCTAAGTATCTAGAGTCATTTTAGAATGATAAGGTGTAATAAGGAGTTGTTGATTGGTTTGTCACTAAGCTAGTAATTGAAGTGTGCATAAAACAAGAATGCTAGTAAATGAGAGTTAGAGATAATAAAAGGGGAAACTAGAGAAGTGAATCCACCTACGCCCTAAATACATGCTAAATCAAGACTAAATTGGGGATAAACACTATATAAGTAATGATCAAGAATTATGTAGCAACACATAGTTGCTTCATAACCAATAAAAAGTTCATGAGATTAAAACAAGAATGGTCTATCAAAAGACAACACATTTGGACTACCTAGACTAGGGTGTAGTATCAAATACATTAACTTAAGCAAAAGACCATCAAGCATTCAATCAAATGATGAAGCACATGAAGGTAAGAATCAAGCATAGTCCATCAAAGGAGGTACCTAAGCAATGGAATATCAAGTTTCAAAATCAACATGCCTTGAAAACCATTCATAGTTAATATCTTCATTGTCACTATGAAAATAAAAGCAATAAGACTAATGTAAGAATCATCAAGACAAGCTAAAGAACTTACATCAATCATTTAAACATGAATATTCATTACAAGAAGTAATAAGCTCTTAAACTATGAAAAGACCAAAGTTTATACATTATAATTCCCAAAATAGAACCTAATCTAGAACATGAACAAAAGGGGAGGCTTCATCACCTCCCTAGATGGAGTTTAGTTACCCATGAGTGAGCTAGAAGAAGGAAGAAGCATGGATGGACAAGCCATTTTCGAGCTCCCTTCTTTAGGCTTCAAGAACACCTTTCTTGCTCTCTTCTCTCTCCTCTAATCTTGTAGAATGAAGGATATGATGCATGTGGCCCTTAGTTGCCTTATATCTTTCAACCAAGCTCTCTTTCTCCTCCAAAGACATTCCCAACCACTCTATAAAGAAGGAGGGTGGAAATGTGGAAACCAATGCACAAGTGGGCTGAAGAGGGGTTCATTTCCAAGCTGCAATCTGGCCAAATTTCGAGCACTCGAAGGGTGGCCTCGAGCACTCGAAATTAGTGTAATGCGTAACATGCAATTCTTGCCCATCACTTACCCACTGTGGAAGAATGACCATAACTTTGTGCTCCGAATTCCGAATGATGATCTGTTTGAGTATTTGGAGAGCTGATTCAGAGCTTTAAGAACTTCATGTTTTGATGAAGACCCAATTCTCAGGTATGGTTGGCCGAAAATGGGGAGAAAGGCAGCACTTTAGTGCTGCCAGGCAGTTCTGCGTACCTCTGGTAAGAAGATCATAACTCTTTGTTCCAAACTCTGAATGATGAACTGCTTGAAGATTTGGAAAGCTAATTCAGGGCTTTACAAACTTTATGTTTTGATGGGAGTCCAGTTCTCGAGTTTTCTAGGTCAAAAATGGCAAGGAAGGCCGGGCTCTACTGCTGCCAGAATTTCAGAATTGGCACCCTTTTTATTCAAAATTCCACAAGGCATCATTTTTGCTTCCTTTTTGCAATTTAACCTGAAAATGTACAAAAACATGCAAATGGAGATAATCTACATAAAATAATCAATTAATGGACTTAACTAATGTAATTTAGGGTGCTTGAATATACAGTATTCGGCGCTTATCACCCTCATAGGGTGGTGAGCATTATGTTTTAGTGACAGTGGTTTCTGAATTGCTTGGTTATGTCTGGTGTCAAAAGCAATAATATTGGTGAGTTCATGGCCTTGGGGTTTTGTGAGGTTTTCTCAGGAAAGTGTGTGGCTGTGGGTTTTCTTCATAAGGATGGTAGATTTCGAGAACGAAATCTTTTAAGGAGGGTAGATTGTAATATTTCCATTTTTCACCATTTTCCATTTTCTGGAATTTTTTGTTTTTGCAAAAGCATTTTTGTCTTTCTCGTTTTTATGTACCGGACATCGTGGAGTGTGCCGGTTGTGTCCGAGAGTTGGTTGGGGCATTTCATCGAGTTTAGGACTCCTTGAAATGCAAGGTTTGTCATTTTTACCTTTTTTTACGTTTCTCGGGCCAGACAGTCACGTGTGAGACCCGCTATCAGAATTGTTGTACACGGGGGTTGTGTTTTGAGTCCATTACACTTTATGTATCATTATTTAATGTACAATTATGTGATACATGTTTAATTGTGGTTGTATCATAGTTAGTGGATGTATATTTAAATTTGTGGTGTAAAGTTAAAATTAAAAAGATATTTTTATATATAGACACGGGACCCACCTCTTTTGTAAAGTCATTACAAATGACTTTTGGGTCATCAGACCCTCATTTTTCTCTTTCTCTTTATGCAGACCAGCTCTCTCTCTCTCGCTGGATTTTTTCTTTCTTTTTTCTTTTACAACTCTATCTTTGATTACTCTTCAACCACTTAGAATTTTTGGATGTCTTTTGCGGCAAATTGAAGAGCGCATCGAGATCTTCGATTTGATTGGAGCAAATTCTTGTTTGCGCAACTTTGAAATTTCGAAATTAGGGCACAAAATTGAGGATTTTTGTATCTTTTGAGGTAGGGGTTTCTACTGCGCAATTTCTTGCTCCTTTGTGAATTTTCCTTCTTGAATTGTTGTCTAGCATGTTAATTGTATTGATTTTTCTTTTAAAATGATTAAATTGTTGTAAACAAGTATGCAACTATATGTTTAGTTGAAATTACATGAAATAACATGCTTGCATGAATTAATTTTATATTCTAAATGCTTACTATACTTGATTATTGTTAAATGTAAGCATGTTGTATTTTTTTGAAAATTCTTGTAAAGCATGTTAAGTGGTTTAGACTTGAAGTAAATGTATGATTATGAGTATTGACAAGGCTTGAAATGGCATGATACATTCATGCATAAGCATTGGGAAGAAATGGGAAAATGATTTAAAAAGGAAAGAAAATGATTTTCGGGAAAAAGGTTTTTGACGAAAGGTTTTGTGAAAACCCGAACTCGAAGGGCGTACCTAGGGTCCGTGGTGTTAATGTGACCTAGAGGGAACTAGGGAAACTCCCTAGTGTGCTTGAGCTATTTGGGCCAAATGACGCCGCGGGGCTATCAAGGGTTAGGGACAGTGGCCAATCCTTCTCTCGTGTAGCCAAGGGGGTACCGAGGGGCGGGTTACGTTAATGGTTTGAAAAGTGATGAATGGAAGTGATTTTGAAATGGGGAACGACATAACACGGTATTGCATTTCATGGCACTACATTATCTGTTTTTAGCCTTGAGATTGTGTTGTATTATTCCTCGGTATAGCATGATCCTGTTCCTTTTATATCTATTCATTGTTTGGATTCTTGGGGTCACAAGAGGTATATCTTAGACACCTCCTACTGAGTTTATGTTTACCCCATTATTTTAACATTTTTTAGGTTTGGGGAAAGAAGGGGGCAGACGACAACCTATCGCAAATTAAGACTGGACTAGAAATCTTATTTTGTTATCTTTTGTATAGAAACATGATCATGTACTTAAAATAAAATAAAATAAAATAATATAAAATAAAAAATTGTGTAACTTGTATAGTTTTGTAATGGTAGAATTTGTGTAAATAAATATATTTCATGGACTGTAACTTAATATAATTAAAGTAATTCCTTGTTTGGAAGAGATGGAGGAACGGGACATTTTGTATGTATGTGTTGATTTTGGGGATGTTGTATATTATTGTATTATGCGTTGGGACATGATAGATTAGTTTTGAGGTCAAGTGAGACCATTGCATTTTACATGTATTTCAGCAGATCGTAGTAGAGTCATGCTGAAATTTTTATTTTTATTTTTATTTATTATTATTTTTGGGGTCGTTACAGTAAAATATTGTGCTTATATGTTACCAATACGACCAATCAAAATAATAAAATTAAAAAAACTAATAAAAAAAAACATGTAGTTCGAGGTTAAAATAGAAGCCTAAATATACAACAACTTACAAGTGACAGACCGTGTCGAAGCCATAGGTGGGTCAAATTCGGCGCTGAGAAAATACTTTCTAATGGTCACTCAATAATTTTATGGTGTTGACGCGCTAATATAGCCGTTCCTACATGCCAAATTGATGTAGTGAATGTGCGGTTCAAGAAAAACCTTTTGGGTCAAGTTTAAATTTATAAAAACCACTACCAACACTACTACTAAAGTAGCAAGAGTGAGTAGGGATCGTCCCAAAGGACTATGAGGATCGAGCATGTCGTGGAATTGTTATTAGGGCTAGTAGGTCGAGTGATCAAACAATTGGTTGGTTGGTTGATTAAAGAACAACTAAATTAAATTAAGTGATAGCAAAAGAATGCAATTAAGAGTAAGAGAGAGAGATCTTGCGGTTTAAAGATCACCACCAAGCAATGCATTTCTATATCATTGACAAGTGATTAATGAGGGCAAATGGTGTGTTGCAATATTGGTGTATGTGTGTTTGGTTGATTCAACAAGCAAGGATGACTAGTTAAGCATGTATTGTCTAAACATCATGTGAAAGGTATAATATATCTAAGCAATGAAGCATATATTGTCTAAACAACATGTGAAAGGCACAATAAATCAAAACAAGTCATTAATTCTTTCATTAAGCTCACAATCCAAATACAACACAAGGATAGAGACATATACTAATTTCATTCAAAAGCTTAGATCATCAAACAACAAGCATGGATTGTCCTCCTATTTAATACTACACTACATCTACTCTACTAGCATGAAAATAAATTAGGGGAGAGGCACAATCCATTAAGAGATAAGTATGAACCATCAAGAGAATCACAAAAGCATTCCTTTAAGCACTATGTTTTAACAATCTCCAAATCTATAATATCAATACACATAGACATGCATCAATAACACAAAATCTAGAGGCAAGCACATGAACATCTATTCTAGCATACATAGACATATAGATAGAATGAAATGATCAATTGGAAGCATTAAACCACATAAATCATTGAATAAACAAGATCTATATATATCAAAGTGTCAAAACATCAATTACAACACTAATCCCTCAATAATACACAAGATTAAGATATAGAAAGCATGCTTGGGGCTAACTCTAGCCCCAAGAGGATGTCTAGCCACTCATGGTGATGATGCTCCAACCCTCAAGGGCTAATTCCATGGTTGAAATCTGCTCCTTGTTGATGAAGAACTCCAATGGTGTCTCTAGCCTCCTCCTCCTCTAAGCTTGCTCTCCAAGAGATGATATGAAATAATGTTGGCTCTCCCTTTTTGTAAAAAGCAATCCTTATCCTTATATAGGTAGGTCAAAATGACACCCAAAATGAGCTGGGGTTGTGCACATAATATTCCCTAATGATTGGATAAAGGACAACTTTCAATGAGATGAAATTTTAACTTTTTCGCACTGAAGGAAGTTCGATCGATCGAACCTTAAACTTGGATCGATCGAAAGTAAGTGAGATCAATCGAACTTAGGCTGGATTGATCCAACTGGCTGAGCTTTTTGGAAAAAGACAAATCCGAGATATTTATGGGAGATATTTATGGGAAAAGGACAAAAGTGGTTAGTGGGTGGTACAACTATTGATAGGATCAATCATTTGAATAAGGACAAAAGTGTTCGATCGATCGAAGGATGGTGTTAGATCGATCAAAATTTTGGGAACTTTATGCTTTTGAGTCAAGGCTTGGATCTATCTTGAAGTGCTGAGATTGATCATTGTTCGATCGAACGAACCTTGAACTTGGATCGATCGAACTTTGCTGCTTGTCACCTTTGGCTTCATTTGCTTCCTTCTTTCTCCATTTTGCTCCTTTCTTTGTTTAATCCCAGAATTGCTTCAATTAAGCTCTTATTTGGCTGAGTTAGCTTATTTTCGGGATAAGTGCCTGAAAAAGGAAATAATACGAAATCAATCTAAAACGGTAAAGTAAGATAGATAAAGGTACTAGAATGCCTAAGCTTAAGGGATTTAAATACGCACTTTTCAGTGCTCATCACACCCCCAAACTTAAATATTACTAGTCCCTAGTAATGAATAGAAAGTAAAGGAATGAAATAAACAACTATACAAGTATGAACTAGAAAACAATAAATGGATAACGCCACTTTTGTAGGGAACACGATTGCGCGCACTTAGCACATGCAACAAGCCTTTTAAACCCCTAGGTTACCCCTAGTGGACGAGTAAAGTCTCGTGAGGGTTTCCAGAAATGATACCCACAAACATTAAGCTCATTCTTTCAAAAGAGACACCAATATTGCAAACAAGCATTGGGAGAAAACTAGCTCAAGTATGCAATGTTTCAAACATTTTCGAGCAATCTCCCAAAATCTTAACATCAAGCAAGTAAGCATGCTTAGGGCTAACTCTAGCCCCAAGAGGATGTCTAGCCACTCATGGATGATGTCCTCCAACCCTCAAGGGCAAGCTCCATGGAAGAAATTTGCTCCTTGTTTGATGAAGAGCCTCCAATGGTGTCTTTAGCCTCCTCATTTCCTTTGCTTCCTCTCTAAGTATAAAAGTATAAAGTCTCCAAAGTCTTCCTCAAAAAGTGGCTTATATTCTTTATATAGGTAGGTAAAAAATCACCCCAAATGAGCTAGGCTCGTACACCAATAATCCTCTAATGATTGGATATGAGACAACTTTTAATGAGCCAGAATTTAGAATTTTCTCGAGATTTGGGAAGTTCGATCGATCGAACTTGTGGTGAGATCAATCGAACATGGCTGAGATCTATCGAATTGAAGCTGGATCGATCCTCAATGGCGGTGCCTTTTTGGATAAAAACAAATCTGAGATATTTTGAAGATATTTTTGGGAAAAGGACAAAAATGGTTGGCAGGGTGGTACAGCTGGATAAGATTTGGCATGTGGATAAGGACAAGAAAGTTCGATCGATCAGAGAATGATGTTGGATAGATCGAACTTTTGGGATCTCTGAAAATGACATCATGGCCTGGATCTATCTTGAAGTGCTGAGATCGATGAAAGTTGGATCGATCGAACTTTTCTTGAGATCGATCGAAGTTGCTGAAATTCCACCTTTTGCTTCATTTTGCTCTACTTTGCTCCTTTATTTGATTCATCCCAGAATTGCTTCAATTATGCTCTTATTTGGCTGAGTTAGCTTATTTTGGAGATAAGTACCTGAAACACGAAATCAATACAAAACGGGAAAATAAAATAGATAAAGGTTTTAGAATACCTAAGCTTAAGGGGTTTAAATACGCACTTTTTAGCGCTCATCATATATCTTAAAAATATTTTCAAAAATTCCAAAAGATTTTTATTAATTTTGTTATCCAAAAATCCAAAAAAATATTTTCTTTTTAATTCCATTTTATTTTAAATTTTCTAAAAATCCATAAAATATTTTCATTTTTCAAAAAAAAAAAAAAAAAAATCAAAAATTCTTTGTCATTTGAAACATAGATCGATCTGTAAAATTTCAAGATCGATTTATGTTCGATCGATCTGAGATTTTCCCAGATTGATCGAACTTGTCGGGACCAGTTTTTAAAACAAAACCCTAGGGTCATTTTGATCGATTTGTACAATCGATCTCAGACCTTCATCTCTCTCACCGATGCAAACCCCATCTTCCCAACCTCCGACGTGTCTCCGGTGAGTTTCTCGAATCTCTCTCCCTTACCTCAGATCTCATCTCTCTCTCCTTCGATCCACTTCTCTCCTCGGATTAGGTAAGTTTGTGTTTGATTTTCCATTTTCGAGCTTCAATCTACATGTACTTGATGTTTCTATCCTAGATCTGAGATGCCATGCTTGATTTCTTTCCATATATGAAGCTTTAAGCATGTGTATATATGTGTATCTATATATGTATAGATTTTTGTATATATTTTATTTCTAAATTGATTTTGGGGGTCACGTGCCCAAACAAGTGCCCATTTGTGTGTTGTTGAGGAATTATAGGACCTACGAGCTTGCTCGGGTGCCCCCGTGCCATCCACGTCATAGATCTGTGACTGTTTGCATTTTTTGCAGAGTTTGATCGATTTCTATTTTTCTCAGATCAATCTGAGAAAGATCGATCTCACTTAATTCCAGATTGATCCAACTTAAATCGATCTCATCTTTTCCTAATCGATCGAACATCACAGATTTGCATTTTCACTTCACACACCATCTTTTATGTTCCATGTGATCTTATTTATGCCCAATGCCTGTGTTTTTCACATTGGATGCATTCTATACTTATCCTGTTTAGCATGTTTCACTTGGTCACTGTTTATTTGGCTGCATCATCACTTGCATAGATTCATGATTATTATTTTGAGTTGTCTATCTTATTTCGCATACATGTTTCTTTATTGTAACGGCTCGGATTTCTCAACCCGGTGCGTTAGTGATGAACCGAAAGTTGACCCAATAATGGAATCGAAATGCGGAAGCGAAAGAAGCTAAATGACCTTAAGAGATGTACGTCATCCCTAAGGCCCCAAAATGACTCTCCGTGAAGCCACAGAACTCAAATGAGCTAAGCAAATGAAGTAAGAATGCCTAACCTGAAAAGAGATGAACTAAGGGCAAAATGGTCATTTCTCATTGAAAAGGGTGCCACCGTGCACACCATTGGAAGGACAACGAAAAATGAACAAAATTAGACTCAAGAATTGTCTGATTCTGAGTCCGGGCAGAAAAGATATGAAATTCCAACCCCCGATGTGAAAGTTATGAAGCAATAACTTAACATTTTCCAATATTTTCATAATAAACTTTGAAAACAAAAGTGCATAGAAAACGAGATACATGTCATTGGCCTCCGGTCTCATCTCATACATGTTAAATACATTGAAAAGAGTGCACTTACGTACACTTTATATATACGAATCAACGAATACAAGTTTAAACAAATAGGGCTACAAAGAGGCATCTTATGCTAACACTTACATAAAATAGAAACTTAGAAACTGTAAGCCATCCAAGGAGCAATGGAATCTTCAAATCCTGAGTCCTGTACCTGAAATATGCCCTAGTATCGTAAGGGTGAGTAACATAAAGCTACTCGTAGGAGATGAGCATGCATCGACCTAGCATTTTACAATTTTATCACCTTATGGTGAAACATGTTAAAGGGGCTCATGCCACCTAACGTCTATGTCAAGATGAGACCTAGGGAGCATCCTAAACTACCTAGATCATTTATAACATAATCACATTATTCATGCAATTCAAGCAACACGGAAACATGTTATACAAGGCAACAAGATATAGATTCTCAAAGTCTTCAACTTGAAATCCAAAATAAGAAAACAACAAGTGTGGATCATGCCACCTAACGTCTATGTTCAAAATGAATCTATAAGGTCATTCCTAAGTTACATTTGAACATCAAAACACAAATTATTATATCGATGCAATTTAACCAACAATGGAACTTGCAATACAACGCATGAAGCATGCTTTCACAAAGCTACATCTTAAGCTCAAAATAGGAAATCAAATAAGGAACAACAAGTTACGATATCATCTAGTTATCAACTTGAAATGAAATACGAAATCAAACAAAGTGGATACTCGGATGTCACGCCGGATCAGACCGACAATATAGTTACTTTAGGGTTACTAGCCCATGGGTAACCTCCCTATGTGCGCACTAGACTATATAGAGAGACAATTCCCCGTACTAGAACCAAGTCCTAGCCGTAGCCAAACAACAACATCCCCAAGTTTCCAAAATCAACAAATTGTGCAATAATGTATATATATCAACATGTATATACAATATATCAACTATTTACCAAGTATAATCCAAATTTTGGAAACTTATACAATACATGCTCAAAATTCACAACTACTATGGCATGTAAGATATCAAATACAAAGTGTGCAATTCCTTACACATAGCAACAATATATTCAATAAGGAAAAACATATTCTCATGAATATAAAAGTAACAATTATGTTATCCAATGCTTAAAAGTAATCAAGTGAACATATATCAAATCCAAATCCATGATTTAAATATAGAAACAACTTCCAAAATGCAATTAAATCCATGGAGTAATAAGGTAGAATTTAATTAAACATAAATAGTTAAATTCTCTAAATTCCAAGTTAATCCAAATAACCTCAATTTAATATATATTGAAAGACATGTCATAGTCATCATATCTATAACATCAAATGACAAGTTAAGTGATTAAAACACTTAAAACAAAATTAATCAAGCTAATTAATTAATTTCCTCTAGATTTTTAAACAATTCCAAATGCCCTCAATTTAATCTATGTTAGAGAACATGCCAAGGCCTATTTAAATACCACATTACAACTTGATTTAATGCTTGATACAACCATCTGAATTAAACTTTCACTAAAGATAAATATTAAATAAAAGTTGTAATTCTTAATCAAATGATCCAAATTTAATATTATGTTAACCAACATATCTAAGCATAATTTCCTAGCATGTTACAATTCAAATCAAAGTTATACATCATCATAAATTTTAAATCTTATATAAAGAAATAAAAATTACTAACTTTCTAGATTTGATACAAGGCAAACATATATGTTGTATAATCATGGCAAACACACAATACAACACACAAATAATCCTAAAACATTCCCTACCTCAATTAGAATGAAAATCCCAATTACCACCGAAATGAAATCGCCCCAAATTTTTGGTCCGCAAAACAGATTTTTCAGCTTGCTACCTTCAACTTGTAAAATTCATAAAAAAATTCAATCCTAACCCAAATTGAATGAATCTAAAGCCCAGTGAAAGCTTAAACACTGTAATTTGATAATATCAATTTAGTTTAACAAAATATTTTCCCATTTGAAACAGTTTTGACCCACAACTTTGAAACAAATTCTGTCCAGAAAACACATTTTCAACCTGTAGCTTCCAACTTTGAAAATTCATGAAAAATTCATTTGACATCCAAATTGGGAAAACCTAATTTATTTTAGAAGTAAACATATGAGAGTGTAAAACTAGAAATTTAAGCCATGATCCAATGTCAAAAGGTTAGTGAAATAAATCATCTAAAAATATGTTTTCCAGCTGCAATAAAAACATGGATAACAGATAGTTTCGGATTTTTAAAAAAATTTAGAAATGCTCTAAAATTGTGAAAAAGTTCTAAGTAGTGTAAAACCCATGGGGAAATTTCTAGTAAAAATTTCAAGGCAATTGAAGCACCACAGCTCCATATAAAAATTCATTTCCGGACCAAAAAGGAAAAGCTTCAAATTTTCAGCAACTAGCTTGCAACTTCAAAAATTCATAACTAATTCATTTTAAATCCAAATTACATGAAACCAAAACTAAATGAAAGCTAATTGAGTATATTTTCATATTCTATATTTAATTTGACAAGATTAATTTCAAGTTAAAATAGTTTAAGGGCAAAATACAAGTCATTCTCTTCCATACATGTAAAACACTCAATAATGACATAAAAATACTTCAAAATAATAGATCAATACCTCACTAGAGAATTGAATCTCTAGATACTAAAGCAAAACTAGGAGTTAGGCTAGATCCTTCAAGGGTTTTGAAGAGGAGGATGAGGGGAACAAAAAGTATTCCAAGCTTTATGGTCTAAAGTAAGTGGAAGGGCCTCAAAGATCAAGGTTAATGCCTAAGGCTTCAAGCTCCATCCATAGAGGCTAGGGTTTTCTTGTAAGGAAGAGAATGAAATAATGTAGTTAAGTGTGAGTGGAGGAAATAGAAATCCTTCACTCACTATGTGCTCTTACACCATGGTCAACACACACATCTATGGTCAATTGCACAAAAACCCTCCTTTAAAACCATAATCCCAAAGTGGCCGAAAGATATTTACAAGACTAAATTGTGAACCTACACTTGTCACCAATCCATGGCTCCTTCTTAGGCTTAATCCCACACCTACACTTGTCAACCATCTAAGCCAACAAGTGCACCAATCCTAGGTTAACAAGTGGGTGAATCCTCACCCTCCAAATGTCATCATCCAATGCATTAAAGTGTTTCCACACAAATGTCAACAAGTGAACCAATGAGAGTGTGACACTTGTCATACTTTTTCAAAAATAGAAAAAAGGTCCTTTTTGAAAATATCTTCCAAATTTAATTGCAAAATGGTCCCCAAGATGAAAAATAATTACTTTATTTAATTACACTAAAACCCCACAAGTTAAGAATAATTACACTAAAGTATGCATTAATGCCCCTTTATGAAAGAAGTAAGCAATTAACATACTTTTCTAGAAAAGTAAAAATACCACTATCATGGAAATCAAATATCATAAATGCATGCAAAACCGGAATTAAATCCGAGCACAAAAAGTGAGGTTGTGTAAGGTAAAAGGATAAACGAGAAAAAGACAATGTGAATAGTGTTCGGAAAAAAAAAATGGAAATAACACAATCCCTAAAGGAAGTTGTCAATCCAAGGAAAAGAGTCTCGGAAATCATTCCAGAGCACTCAAGATGACATCAAGTGATGAAAAACCGAACCCAAAAAGGAAAAGACAACGAAAAAAAAAATATTCGTTAAAATCTGAGAAAAAGAAAAGGAAGAAAAATGACCGGGTCATTACATATATACTGTGCTTCAATTCTTTATACCGGTACTAACTTATATTGTAAGTGTTTTTCTTTCTGTTTTGCAGGCCATGGCTAGGGTAAAGACTGTTGCCCGTAAGCATTATGCACGCCGAGTGAGGTAGAGAGTAGAAGAGCAGGCAGGACTATCTCATGTTCAGAACCCCATTCCAGAGCCAGCTCCAGAACAGGTTGATGAGGCTGAGTAGTTAGAGCAGTTAGAGGTAGATCTAGGTCAGTCCCCATCAGCCGACTCTAGACTACAGCCTTCAACTTCTGCATCATCTTCTTCAGCTGAGACTGAGTATATACATTCTCCTTCACCACCACCGGCACAGCCAGGCCAGGACTGCAACAGACCTATCAGGATGCCTTCAGGTGGCACATGAGTCAATATTTGATATTGTTTTCTTCTCTCGGTATCTCCTGACCCGGTCAGCTTATGATGATATTGACCGGAGGGGCATTTTAGCTATTTTAGCCCCAGTCACCTATCTAGTTTACCCGCGGCTTGTTTGGTTGTTCTACTAGAACCTCCAGCCGGCCCTGAGTAACCTGTCAGAGCTGCACACTACTATTAATGGCCACCCCATCTGGATCACAGTTGATATTCTTGCCAGATCTTCTCGGTGCCCATATGTCTGCTCTCCTGATGTTCATTATCCTATCTTGGAGTGGAGGCCTTCTTACACAGACATAACCGTGGCACTGACTGACCACTATACAGATGGTGAAACTTTCGCCACCCAGACTTATCTGCCCGATGACCTTTGGTTCTACGATTCGGTACTATTCAGAAACTTATTTATGGTGGGCCATAAGATCCAGAGACGTTCGGACTTTTTGGTTGCTTTATATGCATTCTATACAGGCCACTGGGTATCTGTGCCGACACTTTACTGGAGTGTCATGATGAGATTGTATTCGACTTACATTAGCAAGGCCAAGCCTAGGCAGGCCACTTTCCTCCCATTTGGCCATCTTATTACTTAGATCCTTCGAGATCAACGCTATCCTTTCCACCCAGATGAGCTTCCAGAGACAGGAGCTTGCCACTATGGCAAGAAGGATTGGAATAAGAGCTATAATGCTCTTTTCAAGAGTCTAGTGGAAGACGCTGTTTTAGTAGTTGAGCAGCTTGAGGAGGAGGAGACGGCAGTAGCAGCAACAGACTATCCAATAGACACACTAGCAGCTGCAGTACATATAGAAATAGACTTAGAGCGAGAGCTTTCAGCAAAGGAGTTACCATATCACTTTCCGGCAGGGTCGCCAGTTCATTCTCCGAAGCAGGCTCAGGATGTACCACAGTTTCATGATCCAGTCATACCTGAGGCTCCAGTTCAGACACCTGGCCTTGGAGAGCGTATCCAAACCTTGGAGGATGCAGTTGTCTCTCTTCGGTCAGATGTGGCATCTCTCAATACGGACGTGACTACTCTCCGCTTTGATGTCTTAGCTGTGCTGCAGGGCATATCCAAACATATCAGGGGATCACGCCCCACTTGCCTTACCTCATCTGCCTGAACTCTATTCCTCTCTTTCATTATTCCATTATATTTGTGATACATTATTGCTCTTTTGATACTGTTGTAATATTTTTGCGGCCAATTTGTCGACCCTAATATTGTGACGTACTATATACTGTTTTTATTTTCCTATTTTATGCATGATCTTTTGGATGTCATATCTTTCTATTGATATATCTGTCTGCGATTGACTCCATTATTAAGTGCATCCCAGTGACTTCAGTGAGAGATTGCTGCCCGAATTTTTCAGGATCACCCTCTTCCTCTCTCATTAGTTCATTTATTATCCCATTTATACTTGCATTTCCACTGTGCACCATTATTGTCCCTTTTGTTATCTGATTAGCTTTTCTCCCATTGCCATCTTTTCAGGACCACAGTTAATCCCAAGTTTTGGGGGGGGGGGGGGGTTATACCACCCACTTTGGATACTTTTGTCCTGGCCATTCTTTGCCATAGCCACACTGGTATACTCTTTCCTTTGTTCTCTTTGCACATTGAGGACACTGTCCCATTTAAGTTTGGGGGTAATGGGTGTTGTTACAGTATTTGCTTTCAATTCAAAATTTTGAGCATGACTTGTGTATTTGAGGGATTTCTATGATTGGTCCATGACTAGCTATGATTTTGATCTTTTGAGGACTATATTGTTTAGAATTTAAAAATTGTTTGACTTGAGAGTCCAATACTCCTTGTATGCCTTGTGGATGCCATTTAGGAGTAAATTTTTCGTAAGATTGATATCTTGCTTGCATTTGTGGTCCACATCATCCTGATTTTGTGATTGTTTTGAGATCACTTTAGGATTCTACACTAGCACAGACGCACACTAGCATTCATTTGTAGGGTACATGTTTTGTTGATTATTGAATTGGTTATATCCCAATTGAGCTAGTAGTGTATTGAAAACTTTCATTTTGATAAAGGTGGATAACAAACCCTTTTCATTGAGTAGCCGGGATTCTAGCCTTATCAAGCACTGAATTTCTCGCGCTGAAAGGTGGAGGGCCCAAACTCTAGGTTAAAAAAAAAAAAAAAAAAAAAAAAGTTACAAAAGTAATAAAAAATGAGGACTTCTCCCAAAAGGTGAGAAGTGGGAAATGATTAGATGGAGGTTGTCTTGATTTGTAGCCTAGTTAAGTTGAGCTTGTAAGTCCTTAAGGGTGTTTGAACACCTAGTGCCCTAAAGCCGTCCGGTTTGGGAGTTATTGACCTAACGTTTGACCTCATGGATCGCTAGAAAGCTTAATAGATCAACACATTGCACTATGTTTCCATCTTTGATCCTTAGGATTAAAAAAAAAAAAAAATGAATGAAAAGAATAAGCGCACCTAGAACAATAAAGTTTTAATAAAAGGTTCACCCTTTGTCTTGATGATCGGTACAAGATTTGTGTGCTAGTCTGAGGGTAAGGATGTGATCATTTCGTTAGTTAGCTAAGATAGCAACATATTTGATGTCGGTCCGCTCAAAAGGATTCTAGAGTTGTTTTGATTTGCATGATCTTTTTCTTGATGTGTGGAGGACCATACTTGTTTGCTTGATGTTGAAATTTTGGGAGATTGCTTGGAAACAGTTGAAAAATTGCATACTTGAGGTAGTTTTCTCCCAATGCTTGTTTGCAATATTGGTGCCTCTTTAGTGAGAACGAGCTTAATGTTTGTGGGTATCATTTCTGGAAACCCTCATGAGCCTTCACTCGTCTACTAGGAGTAACCTAGGGGTTTAAAAAGCTTATTGCATATACTAAATGCAATCGTGTTCCCTACGAAAGTGGCGTTATCCATTTATTAGTTTCTAGTTTATAATTGTATAGTTGTTCATTTCATTCCTTTACTTTATAGTTCATTGCTAGGGACTAGCAATATTTAAGTTTGGGGGTGTGATGAGCGCTGAAAAGTGCTCATTTAAACCCCTTAAGCTTTAGTATTCTAGGACCTTTATCTATCTTATTTTCCCATTTTATTCTAATTTTGTGTTATTTCCCTTTTCAGGTGCTTATCCCAAAAATAAGTCAATTCAGCCAAATAAGAGCATTAAAGAAGTTAACTCAAGCTGAATGGAAGAAAGGAGCAAAGTGGGAGCAAAATGAAGCAAAATGTAGAAATTCAGCATGTTCGATCGATCTCAGCATTTTTTCGATTGATCGAAAGTTCATCGATCTAAACAATTCAAGATGGATCCAAGCCCTTGTCCTTATCTAAAAGAATCCAACAAGTTCGAGCCCTTGTCTTTATCCAAAAGAATCTAACAAGTTTGATCGATCCAACATTTCCCAGATCGATTGAAATGATTCGATCTTATCCACACCTACCACCCACCTACCACTTTTGTCTTTTACCCAAAAATATCCTAAAATATCTTAGAGATTTGTCTTTATTCAAAAAGGTGCTGCCAAGGATGATTAATCTTTGCAGCATTTGATGGATCTCAGCCAAGTTTGATCGATCGAACTTCCTCAAGCTCGAAAAAAAGACAAATTTCAGCTCATTAAAAGATGGTTCATGGTGCAATCATTGGAGGGACCTTAGTGTACGAACCCAGACCATTGGGTGTGACACTTGACCTACTGTGATACCCCTCGGATTCGAGACACGGGTTGATCAGGCCCAGGCCCAAACCCGAGGGAAATATCCAACAATCAATATGTAATTGAACACGGAATACAAGATGGAAATAAGAAATAAAAATAATAAGCTGAAAGAATGCTAATTGTAAATCCTTAAAATAATATAATTATTGAAATCTGTTAAATCTAAACTTCATAGGTTTACAACTTGGGAATCCATCCATTGGACCCCTTATTAAAGATTCTCAAATCGAAACTGAAATAATAAAAATAAAGTCTAAAGCTAACATAAAGAAAATTCCTACATAGTCAGAGGAATGAATATCTGTATCTGCTCTGCATGTTCAAGCTCTAACCCTGGAACTGACGAACACCTAAAAAATAAAGAAGTGGGTCAGGCCCACATGCAAGTCCTGATTTACTACAATCCAAACAGTAATCCGATACGCAGATACATCATAGGAAGACTCAACAATATCTAGAGTAGTCCATATATGTATATAGTACACACTATAGGACGCTCGCTAGTCTAGTAGGTTTGTCTCAGCCTGAATAGAAGGCAACATGCAAATACGCACCCTAAGGTGGGCATGAGTACCTAGACCTACCAGGGAACAACACCTATGTCCAGTTATCCATCCTAGGCGATATACGCGCCCTAACCATGGTCATGAGACTCAAGCTCATACCACGTCACCATATAATATATATATAAAGTCCGTACTCCTCCTAATACAGTATACCGTCCATCTGTGTAGTGGTCTGGTATATGTATAACAACTCCATCCTGAAACCATAGTAGGTCATTCAATTCAAAATTGATATGACACATGTAGGTGATGGACTTAACCTTTATGATTAATCCATACCTTAATCCAAATTTAGGTAGGCCTAGTGTCTGAACTAGTCCATACCTAGTATGTTACCATCCCATACCGGTACATACCATCCTCCAGTTAACATAGTTGATAAAACAGTACTAGATAGTCATCAACCCAACTCCCAAAATATGCACAAACCAAATTAATCCATAAATATAAAACTTAGGCATTCAGTCCAGGCCTAGAAATTATATTTCAACCATTAAATTTGCTAATTATAAAACATGGCATTTACATCATGCATCAAATCCACTAATTGATAAAATTAACTGAACTGTTATATCAATTTACTTCCAACTAAACATAGATAATTCCAAGAATTTATTATGCTTATAAAACTGTCTAAATATAATTAAAACAGTATTAAACAAAAATCCCAATTCCAGTCCGTTAAATGACAAAACAAAAGTATGCAATTTACTTCTCCAAATAGTGCCATAACTGATGCAATTTATATCTAGTTTTAATCATCAGTTAATTCCATCCATATTTACATCTAGTTATACTACTATATGCTTATACCATAATAAAAAAATATAACTAGCAGTTTAAGATTATACAGAGAATTCAAAATTTCAAAAATAGTAGACAAAAGAAAATTAATTCTTCAATCATCCTCCTACGGTTCTCTGTTTAAACTAAAGTTAATTCCATCCTCAATACCTACTTGAAACCATGTTTCCCAACATTTTTATAAGTCTTTGGCAATGATTTACACCCTCCAGTGTCTATTTGTATGGATGAAGTTAATCTAGAGATGGTCAAAACAGAGAGCTTAATTGAACACTCTTGTAATTTATTTGATGGTTCACACTTGTTTCTTGTTGGATTGTACCATACTTTTAGCTTACTTAGTTTAATTTCATGTCTTTAGTGTAGATGTAGTATAGTTGCTTTAAATTCATAAATTGGTGGACAATCTACATTTGTTCCTTGGTGTTCCATACTTATGAATGCATTAGGTGCATGTTTCTAGATAGTTGTGTGTGCATAAATTGTGGTTCATTGAATGGATTTTGGTCTCATTTGATATGTTGTGCTTTCTATTTGATTTAGCTTGACAATCTATACTTATTTGTCATCCATGCCTAGTTTCAATTAATGTCACACACACACACACACACACACACACACACACACACACAAGTTACAAGTAAATTTCCCCATTAATATACAATTGCTAGTGTCTAGTGAAGTCAAGCTTAGTGGGAGCTCTAGTACCCCAAGTCCTCCCCTCTATATCTTTCTCTAGTTTATTAATCATTGAATTTTGTGTACTTTAATTTCATTTGCTTACTAGCTTAATCAATCAATCCAACCAATCTTTGATCACTTGACCTACTAACCCTATATATTGTCTTCATTGCAAAGGCACCCACAATCCCTTGGGACGATCCCTACTCACCCTAGCTATATTTTTAGTTAGAGGTAGTTGTGGCTTTTATAAATTTAAAACTTGGGCACATTGCACACTCACACTCTTAGTTCATCTTTTTGCAAACTTTTGGTGCAACCGACGGCTTCAACCCACTAAGTTTTGTCTTTATTTAAAAAGGCGCCGCCAAGGATGATCGATCTCTGTAGTATTCGATGGATCTCAGCAATGTTTGATCGATGTTAAGATAGTTCGATTGATCGAACCTCCTCAGGTTCGAAAAAAATAAGTTCCAGCTCATTAAAAGTTGGCTCATGGTGCAATCAATTCAAGGACCATAGTGTACGAATCCAGACCATTGGGTATGACACTTGAGCCTCCTATATAAGGATTTTGAGCCTCTTTTACATTATATACCATCATATCTCATATCTTGGAGAGGAGGCTAGAGACTAGAGACTAGAGAGGAAGCTTTTACACATCTTTGGGAGTTCTTCCATTCTTCTAGGGGTTCCATCAAGAAGGAGGTCATTTCTACCATGGAGATAGCCCTTGAGGTTTGGAGGACTACTTCAATGAGTGGCTAAGCATCTTCTTGGGGCTAGAGTTAGCCCTAAGCATGCCTTCTAGACTCTAATGCTTTGTATTTTGAGGGGATTTGTGTTGTAATCTTGTCTTGACATTTATTTTATATTTGAAACTTGTTTATTCAATGATTTGTGTGGTTTAATACTTCCAATTGAACATTTTATTCTATCCATATGTCTATGTATGCTAGAATAGATGTTCATGTGTTTATCTCTAATTTTTGTATTATTGATGTATGTCTATGTGTGTTGATGCTATGGATCTAGAGATTGTCAAGGCATAGGGCTTAATAGAATACTATTGTGGTTTATTTGATGGTTCATACTCATGTCTTGATGGGTTGTACCTCTCTCTTAGTTTCACGAGCTCCCTTTCCTCTGAACTCAGCAGCCCCTATATGCAGAAGGCCTGGTCACTTTTTTATTTGCTTTTTTGAACAACTTTCTTTTTTTCTTTTTCTTTTTTGCAATTATTAACCTAGAATTTGGGCCCTCCACCTTTCGGCACAAGAAATTCAGTGCTTGATGAGGTTAGAATCCTGGCTACTTAGTGAAAAGGATATGTTATCCACCTTTATCAAGAATGAAAGCTTTCAATGCACTACTAGCTCAATTGGGATATAACCAAATTAATAATCAACAAAGCATGTACCCCACAAATGAATACTAGTGTGTGCTTGTGTTAGTGTAGAATCATAGAGTGAATCTCAAAACAATCACAAAATTAAGATGACGTGGACCATAAGTGCAAGCAAGATATCAATCTTTCGAAAAATGTACTCATAAATGGCATCCACAAGGCATACAAGGAGTATTAGACTCTTAAGTCAAACAATTTTTAAATTTTAAGCAATATAGTCCTCAAAAGATCAAAATTATTGCAATTATCGATCTTAAATCTCAATCATGCATTTAAAGCTCAACTTAAATAGAATGCAACAAAGTCACCTTACACCAATTTAAATAACACAATGTCCTCAATGTGCAAAGAGAATAAAAGAAAGAGGAAAGAGTATACCAGTGTAGCTATGGCAAAGAATGGCTGAGACACAAAGTGGGTGGTATAACCCCCCCCCCCCCCCCCCCCAAAAAAAAACTTGGGAATAACTATGGTCCTGAAAAGATGGCACTAGGATAAAACCTCATCAGATAACAAATAGGATAATGACGGTGCACAATGGACATGCAAGTGTAAGTGGGATAGTAAATAAAATAAAGAGAGAGGAATAAAGGTTGTCCTGAAAGAATATGGGCTACACTCTCTCACTGAAGTTGCTGTGATGCACCTGATAATGGAGTCAATCAACAATAGATATATCAATATAATAATCTGACATCCAAAATATTATGCATAAAAATAAAATAAGAACAATGTAATGTATATCACAATAGCCGGGCCAATAGACTGGTCAAAAAAATAGGATAACAGTATCAAAGTATCAGTCAAAGAACATAGAGATATATGATAATGAGAGAGAGAGAGAGAAGTCAGGCAGAGGAAGTCTGTCTGGCAGGGTGTGAACCCCGGATATCTCTGGAAATACTCTGTAGCATAGTCAGTACATCAGTGCGGAGAGTAGTCACATCGATGCTGAGAGAGGCCACATCTGCTCGGAGGGAGACGACTGCATCCTCTTGTGTTTGGATACGCTCTCCCAAGCTGGGTGTCTGAGCTGGAGCACCAGGAATGGCGGGATCGGGAAACTGATACTCACCCTGACTTTACTCCAGAGAATGAAGTGGTGACCCGAGAGTGATGTGGTGACCCCTCTCGAGGCTCCTGCTCCAAGTCAATATCAATAAATGCACCCTCAGTCGCCAGTACTGCTGCTACCTCATTCTCTACCTCCTCGACCTCCTTGGCTGCCAAGATTGCCTCCTCTTCTACACTCTTAATAAGAGCATTGTAACTCTTATTCCAGTCCTTTTTACCATAGTGGCAAGCCCCAATCTCAAGATGCTTCTCTGGGTGAAAAGGATACTGCTAGTCCCGGAGGATCTAAGTAATCAAGTGTGCGAAGGGGATGAACTTGGCCCGCTTAGGCCAACTCTTGTTAATGTAATTTTTGTATAGCTTCATCATTGCACTCCAGTAAAGTGCAGGAACTAAGAACCAATGGCTGGTGAAGAAGGCATATAAGGCTGCTAGAAAATCTTCCCATCTCTGAATCTTGTGCCCCGCCATAAAAACATTTCAGTATAAACTAAATCAAAGAACCATAGGCTATCAGGCAAATAGGTCCTGGTGGCAAAAGTGTCGCCAGCACTGGTAGGGCCATTAAGAGCTGTGGCCATGTCTGCATCTGAGGGCCTCTGAAGAATCAGATAGTCTACACTTAGAGGGCATACATATGGGCACTGGGAGGCTGTAGCTAATGTCTCAACTGTGATGCGGATGAGATGCCCATCTATAATGGTCCGTAACTCCGCCAGGTTACTCGGGTCAGCCGGAGGTCCTGGTAGAACAACCGGACGAGCCTCGGATAAACTGGATTGACTATTAAGGCCAGGATAGGAGAGATGTTGCACTGGTAAATCTCGTCATAGGCCCACTTGGCGCGAATATCTGTTATCAACCCTGTCACGGACCATGCTGGGCTGTGCTGGTGGTGGTACTGGAATAGGGGAAGGAGGTGGCGTGTGCTCAGCCTCTTGAGATGATGAAGATGAAGAAGTAGATGCAGAAGATGAGGAGCGCTCGGACTGAGCAGGAGCTGGCTCCGCAGGCTCCTCTACTCACTGTCGGACCCGGTGGTCATATGTCTGGTGGGCCGAGGTCTTAAACCGAGTCATGGTCTACAAAAAGAAAGAAACACTTGCAAATGTAGTCAGTAATAGGAAATAGTATATGAAATATAGAATTGAAAGCACAACAGATAGAAACATGTTTGTTAGATGAAGATAGACAACTCAGAATATACGCACATGAACCTATTTATGCAAGTGGTAATGCAGCCAAGTATAAACATTGAATGTTAAAAATTTGTGAAACATGCTAGACATGATAAGTATGGAATGCAACCAATGTGGAAAACACAGGCATTGGGCAAAAATCTAATAGCATGGACACAAATGAGGGTGCAGGGGCCTCAATATGCAAAAATAGTGAAGTTCGATCGATCATAGAAAAATGTGATCGATCCAAGTTGGATCGATCATGACATGTATTGGATCAATCATGCTCTGATCGATTAGAGCACTAGTATGATCGATCGAACCTGCTGCGAATTGAAAAGTCACCCATTCGTGACGTGAAAGACACAGGGCGAGTCCAAATGGTCACTTCAAGGCTCGTGACCCCCTATACACCTCAATAATACAATTTTGGTCACTTAAAATGGCACGTGACCCCAGAAATCAAATTTGGAAACAAAATATATATGTACATATATATACTTATGTGTACAAGTTCAGAAATGGAAACAAATCTGACATGGAAGCTTAACATCAAAACATGGCAACCTAAAAACACTTAAATCAACTTTGGAAATGGAAAAAAAATAAAACCAAGAACTTACCAAAGATGATGAGAGAAGTGGACTAAGAGAGAAAAGAGTACATCGAGAGTGGAAATAGAGTTTTAGAGCTTTAGAAGGTCGCCGGAGGTAGAGGAGACAAGGAGAGACGCCGGGAGAGAGGAAGGGCCTTGGATCTTTTTTAAAAAAATTGCTCCTGACATGTTCGATCAATCACATGGATCAATGGATCGATCGAACCTAGATCAATCATGAAGGTGTTCAGATAGATCGAACCCACAAGACGACAAAATATTTTTAAATTTTTAAAATTTTTAAATATTTTTGGATTTTTTATTTTTAAAAAATAAATTTTGAATTTTGAAATTTGAAATTTAAAAAGTCAAAGTCAAATGGAAGCACACACAGATCGATCGAAGATTGATCGATCGAGTTCGATCGATCCAACAGGTGGAAACCTGCAAAAATCTTTGAACGATACATAGAGAAATGATTTTTCAGATTTCACAAATTTTTCGAAGTATAGAATTGAGATCGATCAAAGGGAAAACTGGATCGATCGAGGAATTCTCGGATCGATCTAAGAGAAAGTTCGCACGATACACAGAGAGATGAAATATGTAGAGAATCTTCGCACGATAGAACAGAGAGATGGGAATATGTAGAGATGGTGTTCAATTGATCAAACTTCTTTTGTGATCGATTGAACAGGCACTAAATGCCTAATTTAAAGATGAAGGTGCATGCATTCCCTATCAAAGTCTCAAACAATGTTTATGATCCCAGAATATATCTAGATGACGTAAGAAATGAAAGTAAAATAGAAATGAGGGAGGAATAAGGTTGTAAACCTTACGAATGCTAGTGTTTAACGTCTCTAGCAAGACGTTGGGCTCTTTTAGCCCGAAGCAAAAATATTTTTATACATCCCCTCCTTAATGGGGTGGAAAGAACTTTGAACCCCACCCAACAAACTCTTCCCTAAGGAAATTGTTGGGTTTGATTCAAATGGAATTAACGGTCCTTGATTAACGAAATCTTTGGGCTTCTATGCCCTTGCAACACTTGGTTTAAAAACAACATCTTTTGAAAACTTTTAGAAGATAACCCTTTGAAGTTTTAACATCAAGCAAAGACTCATTTTTGGTAGATTCATTTTCAAGACATTTTTCAACAACACATACTTCTTTATGCTTGTCCAAAGAATTGGGGGTTGGATTAAAAATGTTCAACTTCACCTTCATATGCCCAAATGAAAATTTTATTATCCCCATCCTACAATTTATGTTGGCATTAGCGGTTTCCAAGAAGGGACGACCAAGGATAATAGGAATTTGGATTTGCAACCGGTTCCGTGTCAATGACTACGAAATCGATCAAGAAGAAGAACTTATCAATTTTGATCAACACATCTTCAATAATACCCTGAGGCTTTTTGATGGATCGGTCGGCTAGTTGTAACACTACCGACGTCGATTTTAAATCTCCTAAGCCCAATTAAACATAGACCGAGTATGGAAGAAGGTTCATACTTGCTCTTAAATTAAGAAGAGCTCGATTAATGACATAGTCACCAATAATACAAGAAGTAGTAGGTGAACTGGGGTCTTTAAATTTTGGGAGAGTGTTATGTTGAAAATGGAGCTTACTTGCTCAGTTAAAACTATTATTTTTGGTGCTTGGCTCTTGTTCTTCCTCTTAAGGGTATAAAGATCTTTCAAGAATTTGGCATAAGTTGGAATTTGTCTAATTGTATCCAAGAGAGGAAGATAGATCTTCACTTATCTAAACACATCGATTATCTCATTAATGGTGTGTGCTTGTCGAGGCACCCAAATTGCATGCAAAAAGTGTGTAGTGTGGCCAAGTTTAAATTTAGAAAATGCCACTACCACTTCCAACTAAAAATATAGCTAGAGTGAGTAGGGATCATCCTAAGGGAAATGAGGTGTATTTGTGATGGAAACTAATGTCGGATTAGTAGGACGAATGATCAAAGATGGTTGCTGATTGTTTAATTAAACTACAATGTAATTAAAACTAAAGCAAGTAAATAGCAATCTAGAAAGTAGGGAAAAGATATAGGAGAGAGGTCTTGGGGCTTAGAGTTACCACTAAGCTTCACTTCATCAAATACTAGCAATTGTACATTAATGGGGAAATTTAAATTGTAACTTGTGTGTGTGTGACATCAATTAAAACTAAGCATGGATGTCAAATAAGTATAAATTGTCTAGCCAATTTTAATGAATAGTATAACCTATCAAATGAGACCAATATTTATTTAATTAAACCATAATTAATGCACACACAAATATCTAGAGACATACACTCTTTGCATTCACAAGTATGGAATATCAAGAAACAAGAATGGATTGTTCACCTACCTAAGAAATTAAAGTAATTACACTACAACTAGGCTAAAAACATGAAATTAAACTAACTAAACTAGAGATATGATACAATTCATCAAGAAACAAGCGTCAACCATCAAATAAATCATAAAAGTGTTCCATTAAGCACCATATCTTGACCATCACTAGATCAACATCATCAACACACATAGACATACATCAACTTCATTAACTCGAGAGACAAAAACATAAACATCAATTCTAACATACATAGACATATGAATAGAGCCAAATGATCAATTAAAAGCATTAATCTATACAAATCAAGTAGAAATTACAAGATCTATATTAATTCATTGTCAAAACATCTATTATAATTAAAATCCCCAAAAATACACAAAAGCTAGTTTTGAGAAGCAAGCCTAAGGGCTATCTTTAGTCCCAAGAGAATGATTTAGCCACTCATTGTAGTGGACATGGAACCCTCAAGGGCTAGCTTGGAGGTTGGCATCATTATCTTCATCCTTGCTTTCTTCTCTAAAACCCTAGTTCTAGAGAGAGGAAAATTTCTATAAAATGGTAATATTTTTATCTATCTTCTATGATACAATAAATGTTCAATAAATCAATTACATACTCCTTTGAGTAAGGACCAAGTCAGAATTACAGCCTCTGATTGGAGGAAATTTGCAACTACACAAGTTAAGTAGAAATCGGCGCGCTCGGGAATTAGACAGCTCATTGCCAGCAGGCATTTCGATCGATCGAAGATGTTCGATTGATCAAACACTTAGCTTCAATCGATCAAAGCTGACGTGGCTTGAAAATATCTTCTTTGGCCTTATCCAATTGGCTGAGCTGGCACCGCCTCATTTCGATCGATTGAAGATCTCTTCGATCGATCGAGATTCCCCTTCGATCGATCGAAGTTCCCCTGATGCATTTTTCTTGGCTTCTTTCCAATTTTGCTTCTTAGCTCCAAAACTATGCTAAATGGCTCTTGTTAGCCTGTTTGAACTTTATTATCCTGAAATAGGTAAAAACACAAATAAGTATTTAAGACATGAAAGTAAGATAAATGAATGGACTAAAATACCCTAGCTTAGGTGCTAAAATGTGTCACATTTGAGAACTCATCACACCCCCAAACTTAGATATTCCTAGTCCCTAGCAATGAACTACAAGTAAAATAAAAAAATAAGCAATTAAGTAATTATGAACTAGAAAGCAATAAATGGATAGCGCCATTTTCTTAGGGAACACGATTGCATTTAGCGTATGCAATAAGCCTTTTAAACCCTTAGGTTACCCCTAGTGGACGAGTGAAGTCTGGTGAAGGTTTCCAGAAATGATACCCACAAACATTGAGCTCTTTCTCATAAGAGAGGGAAACTAATTTACAAAACAAACATTGGGCGAAAACTACTTTAAGTATGCAAATTTTCAACCTTTTCCTAGCAATCTCCCAAAATCTCAACACCAAATAAACAAGTATGGTCCTCCACACATCAAGAAAATGATCATGCAAATCAAAACAACTCTAGAATTCTTTTAAATGAACCAGCATCGAATATGTTGCTATCTATGCCAACTAAAGAAATGATCATATCCTTACCCTCAAAGTAGCACACAAATCTAATCCTAATCATCAAAACAAAGAGTGGATCTTTTATTAAAGCTTATTCAACAAGGTGCGCTTATTCATTTAACTCAAATTTTTTTTTTTTTTTTTTTTTTTTTTTTTTTTTTTTTTTTCACTATCCTAGAGAATCAAAGATGGGAGCATGGTGCAATATGTTGATCTATTAAGCTTTCTAGCGATCCATGAGGTCGAGCGTTAGGTCAATGACTCCCAAACCAGACGGCTTTAGGGCATTAAGTGTTTAAACACCCCTAAGGACTTACAAGCTCAAATCAACTAGGTTACAAATCAAAATAACATCGATCTAATCATTTCCCACTTCTCACTTTTTGAGAAAAGTTCTCACTTTTTTATTACTTTTGCAACTTTTTATATTTTTTAATTTTTTTTTTTCATTCAATTATTAACCTAGAGTTTGGGCCCTCCACCTTTCGGCACGAGAAATTTAGTGCTTGATGAGGCTAGAATCCCGGCTACTCAATGAAAAGGGATTGTTATCCACTTTTGTTAAAATGAAAACTTTCAATGCACTACTAGCCCAATTGGGATATAACCAATTCAATAATCAACAAAGCATGTACCCTACAAATGAATACTAGTGTACGCCTGTTGTAGTGTAGAATCCTAGAGTGAATCTCACAGCAATCACAAAATCAGGATCAAGTGGACCACAAATGCAAGCAAGATATCAATCTTTCGAAAAAGTTACTCCTAAATGGCATCCAAAAAGCACACAAGGAGTTTTGGACTCTTAAGTCAAGTAAATTTTAAATTCTAAGTATCATGGTCCTCAAAAGATCAAAATCGTAACCCAAGACTCTCAAATCATATCACAAGGCATACAAAGTAAATACGACATATAAAGTATGCAAATACACTCCCAAACTTAATCTGTGTATTGTCTTTAATGTGTAAAGAAGTAACAGATAATGGAAAGGGTATACCAAATGGGTGAAGCACTATAGACCCGGCAACGGAAGCTTAGCTTTGGAAGCCGCACCCCCAAACTTAAATTCCAAAAACCTGTTTGAAAATGGTCACATGTTAAGCGCCGGATATTGCATATTCAAATGCCATTATTTGCATTAGTTAAGTCCATTAGTTGGTTCTATTGTATAGGTTATCTTCATTTGCATGTCTTTATATATTTTCAGGTTTGTTTCCCAAAAAGGAATAAAAATGATGCTTTTGTGAGTTCTTGAAGATCAAACCATGCCAGGCCGGGGCTCTACAGTTTTGCCAAGCTAATATGTGCCATTGAACTCATGGTACTATTTGTAAAGTGCTAAGAAGAAGGATAGCGTCATCGGGCCAAGCCAAAGTCAAATTAAGAGAAGTGTTTTTGAGCCCAGGACCATTGCGGGCGCCTGCCAACCTCATGCACAAATCCTGCAGGCACCCGCCAATTTGTGATTGAGGCATTCAACCCCAAGGAATGAAAGAAATTCATTATAGTATGTTTCAAATTTGACAGGGCCCCGCCATACACTACAGGCGCTCGCCAGTTGCCATCAGCAGCCCCAAAATACCTCATTGCCAGTGCGTGGATGCCAGCTTTGACACCTCACTGGTGCCCGCTATCAGCCGCGAGTGCCTACCAAGTTACAGACAACAGATCGTGGGCTGTATTGTTTCACCCAATGTTATCCCCTTGATTTAAGGGATAGGTCTGCACTCTTTTAAGGATTTTAGGCCACGAATTAAGAGTGGTTGGGAAGATATTTTTTGCTTATTAGAAGGCTTGAAGCATTGTGTTATTTTATCCAAGATTGTAAGGATTTTTAGAGAGAAAAATATTGTGTTCTTGAGAGTTTATGTGTATTTTGGCTAGGAGGTATGAAAATGGAGGGGAAGATCTCCTCAACCTCTTCCTCCCTTGCTTCCATGGGTAACTAACTCCCTTTTTAGAGAGGTGATGAAGCCCTTCTTTGTTAGCATGCTCTAGTTTTGCTTTTAATTTGGGGAATGAATCATGTATATGGTGGTTTCATATTCTAGAGCTCTACACATGTTGTAATGGACCTTAATTTCTATAAATGATTGTGTTGAATCTATTATCTTGTCTTAGATTATATTTTCTCATGATTATATGGTTTGCATCTTCATAGTAAGAATGGAGATGAAATTATGAAATGGTGTTTAATGGCATGTTGTGTGAGAAATTTGATAATCCATAGCTTAGGGCCTCCCTTTGATGGATTATTCTTGATTTTTGACTTCATGTGCTATTATCATTTGATTGAGGAGTTTGATAGTCTTTAGCTTAGTGAGCATGTCAAAGGCTACACCCTAGTTTAGGTAGTTCAAGCATGTAAAACTTTGATGGATTATACTTGCTTCTTGATTTCATGAATTTCTTGAAGATAATGTAGCAATCTTGTATTACTACATATCATTGTCATATACATAAGTTGTTTCCCAAGTTAATCTCAAGCTAGCATGTTTATATGGTTGGTGGTAGATTCACTTCCCTAGTCTTTTCTACATAAGTTCATCTCCTCTTAAATTCCTTCCATTTATTTTTTTATGCAATTTTCATTTCCTATTTCTAAGTGACAAACAAAACGTACCAAACCTTACACCTCTTTCATCAGACAAAGTGATTTTCAAAACCTTAGTTGCCATAAGCTTACAATCCTTATGGTTTGACTTATCCCTATGATAACCTTATTTTACAATGATTTGTGTTATTGCAAGGGTTGATTACAATTGGTAAACGTATTTTAAACCCACCAATTTTTGGCGCCGTTACCAGGGATTGCAAACAGTTTTATAACTAAGGTTTAAGGACTAACTTTGGTTCGATTGTGAATATTGTTTATGTGGATATTTTTAGTTTGGTTTTGGCTCTTGTGAGATTCTAGGCACTCAAGGCTTGCCGAGGAGAAACCAAAAGATTGTAAGTCTAAAGGACTCCGGGTAAATTTTTCAAAGTTCTAGTAAACAAAAGTTGTGAATATCTTGCATGTGTATAAATTAGAGACCTTTGATTGTGAAGCCCTTGTTGAGGCTATTTTTGTTTTTCTGTATTGCAAAGCATCGGTCCTTGTCGTGGTCATTTATTTTCTGTCTTTTTGATAATTGAGGAGAAATGGAACATTGTTTGTGGATGTTATGGTGAAGGGGTGTTGTGCTTGTTGTGTTAATTTTGTTGTTGATGTTGGGCGGTAGGTTATTATCTTTGCCAACTCTTGAAGAACAATTGACATAAATTCACTTAAAAGGACTTTTAGAAGAAACCTTAGGGAATCTAAAAATATAAGAGGAATTGAACTTGAATTTAATAAAATGTCAGGAAATGAAAAAAAATTGGGGACTGAGGATATCAATAATGAAAGTGGTGAAATTCCAAATGTGGTACCTATGACTATTAGGGACCATTTCATCCCTACAACTTATGCTTCTCTTTCTTACATAGTGATGCCAAACATCGATGCAGCCTAATATGAGATCAAATCTAGCATAATTCAAATGCTTCCATCCTTTTATGGCTTTGAAAATGAAGACCCCTATAAGCATCTTGATGAGTTCCTTAAAATCTGCTCTACCATCAAGATGAGGGGTTTCCCTAAAATTGCACTCTATTTGCGTCTTTTCCCATTCACTTTAAAAGATAGGGCAAAATATTGGTTGAACTCCCTTGTTGCAAATTCCATCACTACCTCAATTGCAATAAGAATTCCTAAAAAAATACAATATGGTGAGTAAGACCAATCAAATGAGGTGTTCCATTCTTAGTTTTTCACAAATCGATTGGGAACAACTCTATGAGACTTTAGAAAGACTTCAAGACCTCCTTAGGAAATGTCCGCACCACCTAATTCCAAAATGGCAATTGGTACAAGCTTTCTATGATGGTTTAACTGAACCACATAGACTCATAGTTGACTCTTCATGTGGAGGGATGTTCATGTCTAAAAATGCGGATGAGGCTTGGACCTTACTCGAGAATTTGAGTGAAAACTCATTGCAACATAGTTTTCGTTGGGCTCCAACCTCAACCAATGCAAAGAACACCAATCTATGTCAACCAAAGACAATGAGGGAAGAATCTTCTCAAGTGGATGCCATAGCTCACAAATTCTACCAATTAATGGCACCATATCTCTCTCCTTCCTGTTAGAATCTAACAAGCAACTCTTGACATCATTGCTATTCTTAGAAATATAGCTTATTGGCAAGCTGTGGTTCGTGATATTTATTTATCTACCTAGAAGAACATTATTGCAGTAAGGGAGGTGATGTTGTTAGGATTCAGTTACAGAATTAGAGATGGCTCTTCCATAAAGCTGTTCTTAGATCCTTGGTGTGAAGGCTTTCTATCCCAGAAATTTAGTTATAGGATGTTGAGAGCTTTGCATCTTGTGAAGGACATGCCCCTAAGTTATTTAATTTCTAATAACACTTAGGATGTGGATAAATTTACTACTGATCTTCAGGAGATGCTTCATATTTGCAGTCAGTATAGTATTTTTGGAGGTTCAGACAAAGTGTTACGGCAGAGGGCTGAGTTTACTTTTAGAGCTGCATGGGAGGTTTGTAGGGTTACAATTCCAAAAGTTAATTGGTTTATTTTGTGTTAGAATAGGGGAAGACCTCGTTGGTCAGTGCATGCAGTGTTAACACTTCAGGAAGGGATTTTAACACATACCAATCTTCAAAGAAGGGGAGTTTAGTTAGCTTCTAGATGTGCCTTATGTTTGGGTAATGTGGAGAGCACTGAGCATATGTTCTGTCAGTGTGAATTTACAAAGCTGGTTTAGTATGGTTTGGGGGAGATTTTGAATTGGGACATTACGGGTTGGTTATCACTTGAGGGATTCAAGACAGTTCTGGTGCAGCAAGTGAAGATAAATTCTTTCCGGAACAAGTTGTTTCGAATGGTGTTTTCTGCCACTCTTTATTTCATTTGGAATAAAAGGAATCGTGGGTTATATAATGAGGGTTCTAGAAATCATATGATTTTAGTTAAATATATTATTTGGGATGTTATGGATGTCTTGGGGGTATACCTCCAGGATATCATCGGATTTTGAATGCTTTTGATTTCTAGGGTTTCTTTTGGGGTATTCCTTTGTTTATGGGATATTGTGAGGGTACTCCTCGTGTGTGATTATACTTTTACTTGAAAAATTTATAAAATTTCCATCATTTAGGAAAAAAAAAAAAAAAAACTCTTGACATCATTGCAGCCTACTCTCCAAATGGTTCATTCACATACTCAGTCAATAGCTAAACTTGAGAATCAGGTGGGACAAATAACTAATTCAATGAACCAACTTTTCCAAAGAGATAAGGAAAAACTTCCCGTTCAACCATTTGAGAATCCTAGAGGGATTCATGTGATTGATGAAGTCCATCCTCCAAGTAGGCCTACTCATGAACATGTCCAAGTAATTACCACCCTTTGGAGTGGTCGAATTGTGGACAACAAGGTTGATGGAGGAAAAGATGAAAAATTTCTTTCTCCCAAAAATCCAAATCCCATCTCATCTAATCCAAATTTCACACCTGAAAATTCAAAGTCTAGCACTGGAAATTCTAAGCTTGTCACCCCAAATATGGAGACCTCTTACGAGCCTAAGGCTCTATTTCCTCAATGTCTCCAAGAGCGACACATTTGGAGAACAAAAGCTGTAAAATTCAGGACATGTGGGAGGCCTTTAGGCAAGTAAAGATCAACCTATCTCTCTTGGATGTTATCAAGCAAATTCCTCCCTATGCCAAATTTCTCAAGGATTTGTGCACTTAAAAACGCACTTCTAAAAGTCATTTACCAAAGAAGGTAAGACTAACTGAACAAGTGAGTATTATAATTCAGCACAGCACCCCTCCAAAGTATAAGGATTCGGGTGCCCCGACAATCTCGTGTGTCATTGGCAACAACAAGATAGAAAGGGCCTTCCTTGACTTAGGAGCGAATGTGAACTTGATTCTGTATTCAATTTACTTGCAACTTGGGTTGGGAGATTTTAAGCCAACCACCGTGGTCTTGCAGCTTGCCGACAAATCGGTCAAGCACCCACGGGGCATTCTTAAAGATGTCATTATCAAAGTGGATAAATTCTACTTCCCGGTAGACTTTGTGGTTCTTGACACGGAATCGGTCTATGATTAAAAGAAACATATTCCCATGATCCTCAATAGGCCTTTCTTAGCTACGGCTAATGCTTCAATAAATTGCCGAACCGGGGTGATGGACATTGCCTTTGGAAATATGTAAGTCAAACTCTACATTTTCTATTCAACTCAACATCCTTCTAAAGAGGATGATTGTTTTCTCATTAATGTGGTAGATGAAGTGGTCAAAGAATCTCTCCCCTTCATTCTAAGTAAGGATCCTCGTGAAACTTGTATATCTCACTTTGATTTTGTAAACTTTGATATCAACCAATCTATCCAAGAAGTAAATTATTTGCTCGACATTGGTGTTATCATCAACTGTCCTCCTTAGAAAGTGCCAAGAGAACCACTTCATTAACTTTCCACTACTCCTCCGGTACTTTTATTGAAATCTCCACCACAACTTGAGTTAAAAAGGCTCCTGGCCTACCTCAAGTATGTGTTTCTTGGTGCGACTAAAACTCTTCCAGTCATCATTGCATCAGACCTTTTAAAGGACCAAGAAAATAGCCTTTTAGCGGTGCTATAAGAGCATAAAGAAGCTATTGGCTGGGCAGTGGCTAATTTAAAAAGAATCGACCCTTCTATTTGTATACGTTACATTCATATAGAGGATGATACCAAACCTTCTCGAGAGGTGCAGCGTCGGTTGAATCCAAACATGAAGGAAGTGGTCATGAAAGAAGTGATCAAGCTACTAGATACGGGAATCATCTACCCCATCTCTGATGGCAAGTGGGTAAACCCCACTCAAGTTGTTCCTAAGAAATACGGCCTCACTGTTGTTAAAAATTCAGCGAGAGAGCTCGTGCCACAACGCACCACCACCGGGTGGCGTGTGTGCATTGACTACTGGAAACTCAACTCTACCACTAGGAATGATCATTTCCCACTCCCATTTATTGATTAAATCCTAAAAAGGCTTGCCGGCCAAAGCTACTACTATTTCCTTGATGGTTATTCTAGCTATAACCAAGTGGCAATTGATCCTCAAGATCAATAGAAGACCACATTCACATGTCCCTTTGGAACCTTTGCCTATAGACGCATGCCCTTTAGGCTATGCAATGCACCGGTAACTTTCCAAAGATGCATGATGTCCATATTTTTTGATATGGTCGAAAAGTTTTTGGAAGTAATCATGGATGATTTTTTCATCTTTGGATCTTCCTTTAACTCATGTCTCCATAATCTATCCCTTGTGCTTCAAAGATGCAAAGAGACAAATCTAATTCTAAGTTGGGAAAAGAGTCATTTCATGGTTCAAGAAGTCATTGTTTTGGGGCACGTTATTTCTAAGAGGGGAATTGTGGTCGACAATGCAAAAGTTGAATTAATCTTTAACATTTCTCCTCCAAATTCTGTCCGACAAATCCGTTCATTTCTTGGTCATGCCAGCTTTTATCGCCGCTTCATCAAAGATTTTAGCAAAATATTTCGGCCTTTGTGTAATCTTCTTACCAAGGATATGCCCTTCAATTTTGATGAAGCATATTTTGAAGCTTTCAAGAAGCTTCGTACTCTTCTCTCTTTAGCCCCAATCATGAAACCCCCTAACCCTTAACTGGTCTCTTCCATTTGAGATCATATGTGATACATCCGATTATACATTGGGTGCAGTTTGGGCCAGCGTGTGGACAAGCTGCCACATGCTATTTATTATGCTAGCAAAACTCTCTCTGATGCTCAATTGAATTACACCACCACTGAAAAAGAGTTGCTAACTGTGGTGTATGCCTTGGATAAATTCTGTTCTTACCTTCTTGGGTCCAAAGTCATCGTCTTTTCGGACTATGCCGCTCTAAGGCATTTACTCGCCAATAAAGAGACGAAACCTAGCTAATTCGATGGATACTCTTATTCCAAGAGTTTGATATTGAAATTCAGGATAAAAAAGGGACAAACAATGTTGTCGCCGACCATCTCTCTCGTTTACTAAATGAAAAATCTTCTAAATTTGCTGCAGTTCATGATTCCTTCCCGGATGAGCAACTATTTCAGATTTCTCATACAAATTTTCCTTGGTTTATGGATATTGTCAACTACCTTGTGGTAGGAAAAATTCCGTCCAAATGGTCCAAATAATAGAAAGACCGATTCTTCTCCCAAGTCAAAAATTTCTTTCGGGAAGATCCGAAATTATTCAAGTATTGCCTGGACCAAATTATCCGGCGATGCATTCATGAAACTGAATTCTCAAGTGTCTTAAATTTCTGCCACACTCTTACGTGTGGAGGACATTTCAGCGCCAAGAAAACTACTGACAAAGTTCTTTAAAGCAGATTTTACTGGCCCTCTTTGTTTCGGGATGCTTACAATTTCTACAAGTCATGTGAGCGTTGCCAAAAGCTCGAATCCATGCCCAGAAGAGACATGATGCCCCTGGGCCCCATCTTAATGATAAATTTTTTTTATGTGTGTGTAATTGACTTCATAGGACCGTTTCCATCCTCCTATGGCTATGAGTATATTCTTGTAGCGATGGATTCTGTGTCTAAATGGGTTAAGGCTAAGGCTACCAAAACCAATGATCATAAAGTTGTGGTCAAGTTCGTTCAATCAAATATCTTTAGTCGATTTGGTATGCCTAAAGCCATCATCAGTGACGGAGGTTCTGATTTCTGTAACCACTATCTCAAATCCGTCTTTCTTAAGTACTCTATCACTCACAAGGTTGCCACACCTTACCACCCTCAAACGAGTGGTCAAGTGGAAGTATCTAATCATGAGATCAAGCCTATTCTGGAAAAAAATGGTTTGACTGGACAGCAAAGATTGGTCATTACGACTAAACGATGCACTTTGGGCTTACCGAACAGTATATAAGACGCCCATTGGCATGTCACCATATAGACTTATATTTGGCAAAGCTTGTTATCTCCCAGTGGAGTTAGAGCACCGTGCTTTTTGGGCCATAAAATGGTTCAACTTTGATCTTAAACAAGCCGGCTCTACTCGCAAATTGCAGCTCAATGAGCTTGAGGAAATTCGAAATGATGCATATGAAAGCGCCAAAATCTATAAGGCAAAGACTAAAGTATTCCATGATAAGCACATTGTCAATAAGTCTTTTGCTCCCGGACAGAAAGTTTGGCTTTTCAATTCTCGGTTGTGACTCTTTCTCAATAAACTCCGTTCACGGTGGGATGGTCCATATGTTATCTCATCTGTCTTTCCTCATGGTGCCGTTGAACTTCATGATCCTACTTATGGATCTCTCTTTAAGGTTAATGGCCAAAGGCTTAAACCTTATGTTGATGGCATCATCTTGTTTCAAAAAGTGGAAAAAGTCCTCTTAATGGACCCAATTTATGAGGACTGATGCGAAATCATGGTTCGTATAGCTATCGACATTAAATTTAGCACTCTTGGGAAGCAATTCTTTCAATTCCAAAGCTTCCCTCTTCTAAAGTTGCCTTAGCCAAAAAAATTTTGGAAAATAGCTAAGTGTAGCCAAAATTTGAACTTTTTCAGAACTATCTCGAATTGCGTTCCACAAGTCACTTTAGGCTTACTTAGTCATTTAAAGTCTTGGTACCATTTTCAGAATTTTTCAAGGTTGTTTGGCAATTTTCTCGAAAAATCCAAAAAATCCTGGGAAATTCGAACCCCAAAATTAGCACTTTTGCAAATGAGCTCTGATTCCCATTCCGAGGGTTATACAAGGTGTCTAGGGTTTATAGGAGCTTAAGTTTCTCATTGGAAAATTTTTGAATCCCGGCACGGCCTCCATTCGGCCAAAATGAAAAAACAGTTTCTGCCAAATTTGGCGGGCACCCGCCAATTCTTGAGGGGCCCCGCCAGGTGCCACTGAGTGTTGCAACTGCATGCCAGGCTTGGCCTATGCCATGCCTTGGCATCCTGCAGGCGCCCGCCAAGCTTCAGACCCTTTTTTAAATCACGCATTCCAAGGCACAATTCAAATTGTATAACTTCTCTCCTCTTACAGCCGACCCCCCCTCCCCAATCTCTCCCTTTTAACCCTTTTTCTCTTAACCTTCTTTCTTCACTTCTATCTCTCCCTCATCTATCTCCATCATTCTCTCAATCCCTAATCTCTCATACTCTTCTACTCCATTTTGCACCAAGCAAGAGGGATTTTGTTTGGTTTCTCCATCATTTTGGGTAAGTTTCTTCTACTCTTTTTCTTTCAAGTTTTGGATTAATGGAGGATGGGATTGCATGTAGTGGAGATTTATGAATGTTTTGGGGCTTGTATTTTTCATTTGCAGGGAAAATTTTTTAGGTTTTTATAACTCTAATCATCCCTTTGCTCTCTACCCTTTATGTCTTGCACACCAGGTGTTCGACGAATTGCCTAAGCCAACTCTTTCTTCCAAATGGCTCCTAAAACTTCCTCCAAGCGTGCTCGCTCCTCCGAAGGACCATTCGAGGATGCTCCTACTACAAAATGGGCTGAGTGACCCATTGAAACAGATGCTAAATTTATTATTAAGGATGATTTAAGGAAAATCCGGAAACGGCTTGGTCAATTAAAGAATTGAAGGACTGTCGCCTTAAAGCTATGTTCAAGCCATGCACTTCGGCATTCTATCTGCGTATAGTACGCAAATTCTACTCTAACATGTTTTACTCATGCACGGAGTCGGAAGTGATTAAGACAAACATTGATGGCACGCCTTATGCGTTCACCATTGATGACCTTACCGCAGCCTTGGAGTGTCCATTGGCATCTCCCTTAGATGAGGACCACCAACCTCTTTACGGTATTTTCCTAGAGGATGTGATTTTATCAGACATTATCTATCAGATGTCCCACAATAATTACACCGGTAATGGCAAAATAAGCACGAACAAGTCATATCTTCCATGCCGGCTGTGGTTCTTGGACTCCATCCTTACCAAAAATGTTCTCCCAATCCCCAAGCACTTTGAACGTAAGGGCATTTTTCTGAACACCCTTTATGCAGCTGAGAAGGGATATTAGTTTTGTGTTCCGCAGCTTATTTGGGACCAACTTCTCAAGGTCTACAATGATCTATTTGTTGCGCAGTCAGATAATGCCCTAACTTGGGCACTTCCTTTCTCATATTTGGTTACCAAGCTGCTCAAGAACAAAAACTTCAAGGCACCCCGTAATGAGGAACGGAATACTGAGGTATATCTTTATGACCTCGGTGCATGGAAGTCAAGCACGGTCTAGCTTAAGACATCTCGACAAGCACACATTGGTGGTATACTGGACTGGGGGGGGGGGGTGCAGATATCCCTATTGCTCCTGCACAGGCTGTTCTTGCATCTGTTGCGCTGCTACCACCTGCCATGTTCTGTGCCGATTATGACTGCCTCAGCACCCGTCTTAACACACTGCAGCTACGAGTTGAGACCATGGAGGGCACCCTTACGGATTTTAGTAAAGAGACTCAGGAGGGGCAGCAGGTCTTATAGGCCATGCTGCAATCTTTGATTAACCGAGCACCAGGCGGAGCTAGTGGCACATCCTCTACTCCGATGATGGAGTGATTTTCTATTTTTAGTTCCTATTTTGATTTCTAGTAATACTATTTGGATTTATTTTAGGCCACGTTTGGCATTCCTTTTAGTTTCCATTTTGAACTTATAACTATGTCCTTTTTGGCTATTTTGCATGGATACTCAGTGTTTGTTAAATAAAGTTGCAGTTGTTTATTTTTATTTCTTTTTATATTCCATATCATGCTTGTGTATATATATGTATTTTTGGCAGGTTTTTAGACTCAAGTTTGGGGGCGTTGCTTTTGGAATTTGCATGGTATTGTCATAACGCCACGGATTTTCCTCCTATACTTAGTAATATTGCTTTTGTTACCCTCTCTATTTTTCATTATTCATTCTTTGTCTTCCCACATTGAGGACAATGTGACATTCAAGTTTGGGAGTATATTTTGGTATGCATTTTTGTTTACATGTGCTAAATTGTTCATGTAAATTGATAAGATAATAATTTTTTGGAAAGCAATGATCGGGTAATCTTGGAACTTGTTAGAGATTGAAGCATGTGTTTAATACTTTGTGTATAGAGACAAATGATAGTTTTGAAAAAAAAAAAAGAAGCTGAAATGATCATGTGGATTCAATTGGTATGTATAAATGCTTTAATTATATTCTCGTTGGATTTCATTTTCTTCTATGCTTCAGACTTCACAGATGCACACCGGAAACTTAATTGTGAGGCATGTAGCCCGATTTACCTTGACCTTAACTCAATTGATTTGAATTGATGACCCTAATGAATGGATATCTTTGGCATGTTGAATATAAAAAAAAAAATTGAATAATGAAAATGACTAGTTTAAGTTCGTAACCTTGCTAACTCGAGTTATTAAGCCCTTGGACTGTCCTTACACTTAGCACCCTAAAGCCTTCCAATTTGGGAGTCGTTGGCCTCGTAGCCTTACTAATTCAAGTTATTAACCTTTTTGGAGTGTCCTTACACTTAGCACCCTAAAGCCATCCAGTTTAGGAGTTGCTGGCCTAACACTTGCTACATGGGTTAGTTAGAAAGCTTAAGGGACTTTGACATTACACAACCATAATATATATATATATATATATATATATATATATATATAAGAAAAAAGAAAAAGAAGTTGTATTTTGAATAAAATCATACCTTAGAGACCTCATTTAAAAGGGAAATCCAATGATTTGAAGACTTGTGTTCTTGAAATGGGAAAAAGAAGGTAAAAGTTGCATATTGGGAATCCGGTTCACTTTTAATGAAGCAAGAGTTGATTTTTATTATAGATGTGACAATTGAAGTATTTATATAGACTATGATGTTGATGCATGAGAATTGAAAGATGTTTTAGTCATTTTGTTATATCAAGGCCTCATATACACAAGGTAGTCTTTATAATAATTCCATCTCCAGTGTTCTCTATGTTCTAAGTTGCATTTGAGATTTGTACATCTTTTTGCACCATGTTTGATATTTTTGGGTAGCATTCTAATTGTTGTCATTTCTTTAAGTACTTCATTTTGGTTTTGCTATGGAACTAGCAAAATATAAGTTTAGGGGTGTGATAAGGGTCGAATACTGCATATTCAAGCGCTCTTATTTGCATTAGTTAAGTCTATTAGTTGGTTCTATTATATAGGTTATCTTCATTTGCATGTTTTTATATATTTTTAGGTTTATTTCCCAAAAAGGAATAAAAATGATATTTTGGTGAGTTCTTAAAGATCAAAGCATGCCAGGCCAGGGGTCTACAGTTTTTCTAAGCTAATATATGCCATTGAACTCATAGCACTTTCTGTAAAGTACTAAGAAGAATGATTGCGTCATCGGGTAAGCCAAAGTCAAATTAAGAGAAGTGTTTTTGAGCCTAAGACCATTGTAGGCGCCCACTAGCCTCATGCACAAATCCTGTGGGTGCCTGCCAATTTGTGATCGAGGCATTCAATTCTAAGGAATGAAAGAAATTCATTCCAGTAGGTTTCAAATTTGGCGGGGCCCCGCCATGCACTGCGGGCGCTCGCCAGTTGCCATCAATAGCCCCAAAATGCCCCATTCCCAGCGCATGGATGCCAGCCTTGACACCTCGTGAACGCCCGCCGTCCGCTGCGGGCGCCCGCCAAGTTGCAGACAATAGGTCATGGGCTGCATTGTTTCACCCAATGTTATCCCTTTGATTTAAGGGATAGGTCTACACTCTCTTAGGGATTTTGGGCTATTAATTAAGAATGGTTGGGAGGATATTTTTTGCTTATTAGAAGGCTTGAAACATTGTATTATTTTATCCAAGATTCTAAGGATTTCTAGAGAGAGAAATATTATGTTTTTGAGAGCTTGTGTGTATTTTGGCTAGGAGGTGCAAAAATGGAGGAGAAGATCTCCTCAACCTCTTCCTCCTTCACTTCCATGGGTAACTAACTCCCTTTCTAGGGAGGTGATGAAGCCCTTCTTTGTAAGCATGCTTTAGTTTTGCTTTTAATTTGGGGAATGAATCATGTATATGGTAGTTTCATATTCTAGAGCTCTACACATGTTGTAATGGACCTTAATTTCTATAAATGATTATGTTAAATCTATTATCTTATCTTAGATTATATTTTTTCATGATTATATGGCTTGCATCTTCATAGTGAGAATGGAGATGAGATTATGAAATGGTGTTTAATGGCATGTTGTGTGAGAAGTTTGATAGTCCATGGCTTAAGGCTTCCCTTTGATGGATTATTCTTGGTTTTTGACTTTATGTGCTATTATCAATTGATTGAGGAGTTTGATAGTCTTTAGCTTAGTGAGCATGTCAAAGGCTACACCCTAGTTTAGGTAGTTCAAGCATGTAAAACTTTGATGGATTATACTTGCTTCTTGATTTCATGAATTTCTTGAAGATAATGTAGCAATCTTGTATTACTACATATCATTGTCATATACATAAGTTGTTTCCCAAGTTAATCACAAGCTAGCATGTTTATATGGTTGGTGGTGGATTCACTTCCCTAGCCCTCTCTACATAAGTTCATCTCCTCTTAAATTCCTTTCATTTATTGTTTTATGCAATTTTCATTTCCTATTTCTAAGTGACAAACAAAACCAAACCTTATACCTCTTTTATCAAACAAAGTGATTTTTAAGACCTTGGTTGCCATAAACTTGCAGTCCTTGTGGTTCGACTTACCCCTATGATAACCCTATTTTACAATGATTTATGTTATTGCAAGGGTTGCTTACAATTGGTAAACATATTTCAAACCCACCATCACACTAACAATTGTCAAAGCATAGGCATCAATGATATAACTGAGAAGTGGAACTGAGAACTGGGCAAAAATCATGGCATCTTATCAATGTAAAGCTCTGAACATCCAAAACTGATATCAAGATCCAAAAATTCATAGATAAAAAATAAATGCAATATCAAATATCCAAAAAATAATGTATTAGTGTAATGTAAACAAGAATATCCACAAATATCCAAAATATTCGAAATATCCAAAAATGTCTAACACAAATATCCAAGCAATATCCAAGATCAATGCAAGTATCAAGATGGTGCAGAAATATCATAGTCATAGCAGTACAGATATAAGATAGGTAATAAGCAGGAAAGAGAGAGAATAGTGGCATCAGACAGTAGGGTCAGGAGATAGCATGTCCGCAATATGCTACAGCATGTTAGACATCTCAGTGCTTTGGCGAGTAAGCTAAGTGGTAAGGTCAGTGCGCAATGCACCTAGCTCATATCTCACCTCACCTACCTCATCTCGCAGCGCATCAAATCGGCGAACTAAATCATCATGTGTGATACCCCTCGATTCTAAAGCCACAGGTGATCAAGTCAGAGCACAGATCCGAGGTATACTAAACAATTAATATTTAAATGAACACAGAATATAAAAAGAATTTTAAAATAAATAATTAAATAAGCTGAAAAGAAATCTAGATAATAATCCTTAAAAGATAAAATCTAATATTTAATACAACTCAGGAATCCATCTAGTGGACCCCTAGTAAACAACCCAACTGAAGATAAACTGAACTAACAAGGAAATCCAAAACTAAATAAAAATAGGAGTCCTACGTAATCGGAAGAATGAATGACCATCTCTGCTCAGCACGAACAAGCTCTAACACTGGAACCGTCCGATACCTAAAAAATAATAGTGGGTCAAGCCGACGAACAAGTTCTACTCTAACTACAATCCAAACTGAGACCCGATACGCAGATACATCCTAGATAACTCAACAATATCTATCTAGTCCGTAAATATATATATCCACACTATGGACTCTCATTGGACTACAAAGGGGGTCTCAACCTGAATAGAAGGCATCATGCGAAATGCACCTGAAGTGGGCATGAGTACCTAAGCCTAACAGGATATATCTCAACCTATCATAGCCAGCTACGCATCCTATTGTATATACGAGCCCTAACCATCGACTCTGAGAGTCAAACTCATATTGCGGTACCATAATTATATATTTAAATTCCATCCAAAACCAAGGTAGTGCCCCCCAACTGTTCGTTGCCAAGATACGAAATCTAAGTAGGATTTAAATGTTTTAATTAAATCCATTTCCTTAATCCAAAATAGGTAGGAGTTAGTGTTTTGATCTAATCCGTACCTAATATACCACCGTCCCATACCGGTGCATATAATCTACAAAATAATTCAATAATTGATAAAATAGATAAAGCAATTCAACAATTAAAATCCATAATAGGTAGGAATTAGCGTTTTGATCTAATCCTAAGCTAATATGCCACTGTCCCATACCGGTGCATATAATCCACAAAACCATTCAATAATTGATAAAACAGAATAAGTAGTTCATCAATTAAAATCCAGAATAAGCATAATAAAATCTAATAAGTATATAACCATATTATGCATCCAATACAAATTTAAAAATCATGTCATAGTCTGTTAAATTGCTAAAATAAAATTAAGCAACTATATCATTTATATCCGTTAACAGCATGCACAATTGTTTAAACGTTCATACTGTTAAATCCATTAGCATATAGATATTAATTATGCAATATGGGGTTTAATATTACATGAAATAATGTTTAGAATCCTTAATAATAACCCAAAATAGTCCAGGAACCCCAAAAATATCAAAACAATACTTATAACCACGTTCAGTACACATTTAGGCATGAGAACAAGCTCTCAAAAGTTGAAAGCTAGCTCTCAACCAATAAGAGCCGGCTCCCCTACCTTGAGAGCCAGCTCTGTGACTTAGGGAGCAAGCTCTTTCTCCCACAGAGAGCCGTGGCCAAAAAACTTAGGGAACCGGCTCCATTCCAATATAGATTTAAAAATCATGTCATAGTCCATTAAATTGCTAAAATAAAATTATGCAACTATATCATTTATATCTGTTAACAGCATGCACAATTGTTTAAACTTTCATACTGTTAAATCCATTATCATATAGATATTAATTATGCAATATGGGGTTTAATATTACATAAAATAATGTTTAAAATCCTTAATAATAACCCAGAATAATCCAGGAACCCCAAAAATATCAAAACAGTACTTATAACCACGTTCAGTACATTTAGGCATGAGGGCAAGCTCTCAAAAGTTGAAAGCTAGCTCTCAACCAATAAGAGCCGGCTCCCCTACCTTGGGAGCCGGCTCTGTGACTTAGTGAGCCAGCTCTTTCTCTCACAGAGAGCCGTGGCCAAAAAAGTTAGGGAACCGGCTCCATTCCCTTGGGAGCCTACTCCATTCCCTTGGGAGCCTGCTCTGTACCTGCTTCCTGTCATCGTTTTCATCTTCGACGATGTTAAAATCCCTCTGTAATGTCTTAGTTTAAGTTCCTAGAGGTCCAACTATGTCCCAACTCATCCAGAAAATTATAAAACCCAGTACGCATCGTTACAAGAAATTTAAAATAGAATTGACAGAATTGAAACAAGTTATACAGTAAATCAATTTCAATCATTCAACACATATAGTACAGTTTAAAACCTGAATTAACATGCATACTTAATCAATATTAATATCCATTTAGTTCATGGAGACTACCTAGGCATACACAGAACACATGTCAAAGGAAAAGAGTAAGAAATAGAACTTGCCTCTGATTTCAGTTTTGATACCTTAACGTCATCTTCTTAATTATTCTGGCAATCCAAGACCGTCCACAACTCCTTTACTGCTCCTAGTTCAACCCACAAGCGAGCTTCCAATACCCCTCCTCGGTTCAGCCCTTGTTTTACCCAAACCCTAACTTTCCTCTCTTTATTTCTCTCAACCCTCACTGTTCGTGAATATAATTTGAGTTTTAAACGCTAGGCAGACCTAATACGATATATATATATAAGCAACTCTGATAACCTAATTTTTAACTAGACCTACAAAAGGAAAACAACACTAAAATAAAATAACCAAGTCCACTATAATACTCCTAATTTTAAAAGGATAGTCTCAACATTTTAATTCATTATTTTATTGCATTTTTAATTGTTAATTGCCAAAATGTTTAATTGTTTTATTTTATTGAATTATTTGATTTATTTTATTGCATTTTTAATTAGTTAATTGCCTAAATGTTTAATTGTTTTATTGAATTGAATTATTTGTGTAATGGATGTTATGCTTACATGGTAATTTAAATTTGTTGTTTTCCTTCATTGTTAAATACGAATCAGTAGTTGGAAATTGTTTTAATTGTTTAATTAGGGTTTTGTTTTCTTTTAGGTAGTCACGTTTTATATAGCAGACTTAGATATAGAATGAATTGTTCTTTTCCCGTCTCTAAATTAAATTAGAATTAGGGTTGGTATTTTTCTTAAGCCTATAAATAAAATAGTAGGTCTGCCAAGGGTTTTTAGAACCCTATTCACGTACTGGAGGCAGAGTGAAACAAAGAGAGACTTGAGAGAAATAGAGAGAGGAAAACTAGGGTTTAGCTAGGACTAAGGCTGAACCAAGGAAGGATTAAAGGGGTGTTGTTCATGTGTTGAACCAAGGAGGAAACAGAAGAGTTAGAATAGTGAAGGATCGCCGAAAAATCTAGGAAGATGGCATAGAGATTTTAATTCAAAATCTCATAAGCAAGTTATATTCTAACTCTTTCCCTTAAATTTGTGTTCTGTGCATGCCTAGGTAGACTCCATGGTTTAAATTAAGGTTAAAATATATCTTATAAGCATGTTTGAATTGTATTTAACTGCATGGAATAAATCTATATTATAGTTGATTGATGTTCATAATTAAATTTTATGTTCGTTGATTTTAAACTTGTTTCAATTCATGTCGATAACGTATGACACCAATTTATAATAAATTCTGGGACATAAATTGAACCTTAGAAGTCTTAATAAAATAGTATAGAGGATTTTGCATGTCGCCGGAGGTGAAGAAGACAACCAGAATTGAAAGACGGCTCTCAGAAGGAAGGAGATGGCTCTCCAAATGAGAGAGCATGCTCTAGGGATGAGAGAGCCGGATCTCACAAGTGTGGAGCCGGCTCCACAGGGGGTGGAGCCGGCTCCACAGGTGGTAGAGCCTAATCCCAGAAGGGTGGAGCCGGCTCCACCAAGGGAAGAGCTAGCTCCCTTGTTTAAGGAGGCGGCTCCCTTTTCTATTTTTTTGGTTTTACGTGGTTCTGAGTTTGGTTTGGCCAGTAGTCTAACGACCCTGGATTTTTTAATCCAGTGTGTCCTGTGATGACCTGAACTGGATCCAAGATACGGAAGCAAGAGAAGAAAAAATGGCCTCAAGAGATATACGTCATCCCTAAGGCACCTGATGACTCCCCATGAAGCCACGAAACTCAAATGAGTTAAACAATGAAGCAAGAATGCCAAACTCAAAAAGAAATGAACCAAGAGCAAAATGGTCATTTCACACTGAAATGGGTGCCACCGAGTACACCATTGGAAAGACAACAAAAATGAACAAGGATAGACTCAAGAATCTCCTGATTCAGAGTCCGGACGGAAAAGGTATGAATTTAAAACAAGGAGGCCTTCACCGTTTAAGGATTACCATAATCCTATCCCACTAAAACTAGAATAACTCACACTACGGGTGGAGTTTTGGCGAATGGTTGGTACCAATGGATAGCTAACTTCGAGTTCTTGAGTCCAGAGTTAAGAATGGCTAGATTTGGATTCAAAATGAAAGAGTTATGACCCTCTGAGGTCAATGTAACAAAGCTGCCCAAGAGAAACTGAGACGAGAAGGACCCAGGGAGGATCGGTCGATCGAAGGCAATGGTCAGTCGGCCAAAACCCCATCGTCGGTCAGCCGAACCCCCATCGTCGGTCGATCGAAGCGCCATTTTTCATAAAAAGGTTACTGGAATGAAGTCTCAAGGAGGATCAGCTGACCGACGTATCTGCTGCAGCTGCTAAAAGCTGTTGCAAAGTGTGGAAATGGTGCAAGGTTCGTTTCTAAGGCTTTACATGCATTCTACATGTTTCGAGCATGTTTCAAAACATTTCCTAGACCCGTTCAAGCATCTAAAACATGCCGAGACAAAGAGGAACTCAAAATGACACCCACGGATGAATTTTTCATAAAAATTCAATAAATCGCCCAAAAATAAGTCAAAAGTTGAAACTCAAGAGTTTTGTGCAATGTGGACATGCACACAAACATAAAAAGACATTTAGGACGTGTCCCAATGGTCCGCAGCCTCAAAATAACTCAAATGCAAAATATGACCTCTCAATGGCCAAAAATGACTAAAAATGCTATTAATGAAGCCAAAATGCATAACCTAAAACAAAATGGTGTTTGGCCCTTGGCCACACCTCAAGAATGATCATAGAAAATCTATAAAAGAGACAGAATGGAATTCCTACACTCGATGCAAAAGTTATGACATAATATCTCCCGAATTTTTAATATTTCCACAATGAACTTTGTAAACGAAAGTATATAATAGAATATATATTTGATGCCATTGGCCTATTGCCTCAACTCATACATATCAAATACAATGAAAAGAGTGTAGTTAAGTACACTTTACATACATGGAATCAAAGAATACAAGTTTGAACAGAAGAAATTACAAAATGAAGTTTCATGCTAACACTTGCATGAAATGGAAACTTAAAGGCTATAAGCCATCCACAGAGCAATGAGCATCACGAACCAAGTCTTTATACCTGAATAAATCCCCCAGTAACTTTGGGGTGAGTAAACAAGTTTACTCGTAGAGAATGAGCATGCATGACTCGATTTCTTTAAGATTTTTAGACAACTTGAATCATTTCAAAAAGGGATCATGTCACCTAACGTCTATGTCAATGGTTAGACTCAGGGAGCATCCTAAGCTACCATGGAGCAATATCAACAAAAATCATGATACATATACATATATGAAATGAATCAAGAATGGAACAATCCAATGAATACAACAAGTTTACAGTTAATATGAACCACGCTATTAATGTAATTAAACAAGGTTTACTATAACCTGAATAACACAATAAGGAGGATACTTAAATACAAGTTAACAAGAATTACATTATCGATGCAATTAACATGATTAGTACATACCAATTAACACGACGGAAATAACACACGAAACCAAGAGTAAGGCATAAAATCTATGCAACTTAACATGATTGGAGCATTCCAATTAACACGATAGGAATAATACATGAAGTCAAGAACAAGACATAATATCTATGTAACTAAACAAGATTGGAGCATTCCAACTTACAAGATATGAATTATACATAGAATCAAGAATAAAGTATAAAATCTATGTGATTTAACAAGATTGGTGCATTTCACATAACACGACAAGTTTAGATCTTCAAGGAATAGCAACTTGAAATTTAAAGACTGAAATCAACCAATGTGGAAACTCGGATATCACCTGGATTAAAACCGTACTCTTGAGATCACTTTAGGGCTACTAACCCGTGGGTACATTTCCCTTAGTGCACACTATAGTGTAGGAGGACAATCCCCTGTACTAGAACCAAGTCCTAGCCATGACAATTCTTGATTGATATCCCAAGTCCCAAAATCAACAAGTTGTGCACCCAAGATTGTATCAAATACAATAAACGCATTAACCACGTTTCATGCACAACCAAGATTTTGGAACACACAAGTCATGCCCTAAGTTCATCAACTATCATGGCATGTGAAATGTCAAGAAATTATAGTGTGCAATTATATAGACAATAACCAAGATACATAGCACATGGAGTTCATTGAAGTAAATATACCACAAGTATAAGATATATGATTTAATTACTTTCTAAGCAACACATGTGTAATTAAACCATTCCAAGACAAATGTGCATTTCGTTAAGTATATTAATGAGATCAAGATACAAGTGTTCACAATGCTTGATAAAAAGAATAAAGTCTAGGGAATTCAAGTCAAATTCACAAGTCTAACAAGAATTCACTATCAATGCATGATTAACTCGATGGAAGCATATAAGGAAATTTAATCTACTCAAGGATTAAATTATCAAGATTTCAAGGTGAGTCAAAATGTTATACGAACAAGTTATTTCAACGATCATGTCAAGGCCAAGTTCATTGTCAAGTTACAAGTCCATTACATACAAGATGCAACCATGTGAATTAAATTCCATACAATGGAATTAATTAAATATAAGTTTGAAGACTTATCCGATTATTCTTGGTTTGATACACGTGAAGGAACTTACCAAGGAAATCATGAATACAAGGTTAGAAACTTAATCTAGCTCATGGAACCATTGAATGGATTTTAATTAATTCATTTAATTAAAATCTCTAGATTTTAAAAGTCATTCAAATGACCTCAAATTAAAGTATGTTATACAACATGTCAAGACTTATTTTAAAATCATGATACAAGTAAGTTTTAAGCAAGATAATACCTTGAGTATTAAACTTTAGTACTAGAAATATAGTAATTGAAAAGTTCCAAAACCTAATCAAATATTCTAGATTTAATATATGTGAAACTACATGGCATGTAAATCATGAATGTCAAGTCGGAATTCCAATAGGGTGAATAATACACCCGTAATAAATTAATTAATCAAATAATTAATTATTCTTTAGATTTTAAAACATCATCGTTTACTCTCAAATTTACATATGTTGAAGAGTGTATTTAGGCCTAATATAATATGCTAAAACATATTGATTTCAAACTAGTTAAGGCCACATGATTTAATTATTTACTCAAGATAAATAATAAATAAAATCTTTGTTACTTGTCCAAATGTTTTAAATTTAATATATGTCAATGACCATATCAAGGGATAATATATTATCATGCCACAAGTTTAAAACATGCTATAATCCACCGAGAAAATTAAATCTCACACATGAAATTTAAATAAATAAAAATTCTAGATTTGATATCCAAGCATGTAAATAAGTGGTACAAGCATCCATAGCATGTTATATAGCAAGAAAGTAAATTATAACACCCCCGACCTCAATTTGAGATGAAAATCCCAAATCCCCACCGGAAGAAAAGTGTTCCGAATCCGCCGAAACCGAAGGGTTTTGTCGGGGACAACACAATTTACATGAATCCAAAGGAAGTCCCATGAAAATCAAAACTTGACTTCAAACCCAAACCCAAGAAATGGTAAAAAATGAATTCTAATAAGGGGGAATGGTAGAACACGTCGAGGGGAACAAAAAACGTGAAGGCCGAGGACTTTTCACTTAAGAAAAGTAAATCAAAGGAGGAGAGAGAAGGTGGCAGCTCCATGGACATCCATGGATGCTTCAAGTCATGCAAGGGGAGTGGGGAAGATGAAAAATGAAATATCTCATCCCCCTTTTATAGAAATCTCAAAAAGTGCCTTGAACGAGCCCCGCCGGGTCCGGAAAAGTGAATTTTGAACAAACGCGCTCAACCGGAAAAACTCTATGAATGAAAAAGATTCAAAATGAGAAAATATGAATAACAGAGGAAATGGTGTTGAAAACCGAGTCTCAAGCAGAAAGTTATGCCTCGAACAAGTTTGGCGGCAACCGGGTCCAAAAACTCTGAAACTGGAGAAAAACGACCAGAACGGAATTCCAAGAGTCAATGACTTGAAAAAATGTGAAAATGAATCCCGTAGAGGATCCAGGCTCTAGACGAGGTATTTTGCAATAACTTTCGTTAATTGCACAATGGCCCCTACAAAAAGGGTTAACTGCAAAACTGCCCCAGAATGAAAATATCTTCCCAAAGATATTTTCTTAGACACCCCTGAAATAAAATATCTTCAAAAGATATTTATGAAAAACACTCCAAGAAATGAAAAAGATTCTGTAGAATTGTGCATCCATGCCCCTACGGACGGCGGGAGCAACCAGAGTACTTTCTTGCAAAAGTAAAGATACGTATTTCGAGAAAACCACCGAAGATGAAGGCATGTGAAGTCAAAAACCAAATCCGAGCATGAAAAGTGAGGTTGTGCCAAAAACTGACAAACGGGGAAAAGACAGAATAGGGAAAAGGACGAAATAGCGCATAGTGTCCAAAAAGTGAAAATGAAGAAATGACTCGGTCCTCAAAGGAAGTTGTCAATCCATATGAAAGAGTCTCAGAAATCATTTTTGAGCACTTGAGATGACACTAAGTAACAAAAAATAGAGCTCAGAAAAGAAAGTTAAACAGAAAAAAAAATTATCCGCAAAATTTCAGGAAAAAGGAAAGGAAGGCAAATGACCGGGTCGTTACAAGTAGGGGGCTTTCTAAGTTGTTTCAGTTGCTATGGTTGATGTATATAACTGTTACGGAGATATAAAAATCACTGAGAAGCATGTTTACATTAAGATGTTGAAGAATGAAATAACATAAGGTTAAATAGTAATCTTGCATATAGAAGGTTGGAAATTTTATTTAAATTGCTTACTGATATTTAGCAATTTTGTTTCTCTGCATGTTGTAAAACTGTTAATCATGTTTCAGCTGTGTATAAGCATATAGTTGTTTATCTGAAAAATAAGTATGCTTAGGTTGGATTAATCGATGTCTAAATATATTGTATATTGCATCAATTATGGTACTGTTTGAAGGATTTAAATGCTTAGTCGTACTTTATCAATTTAAAGGACTGGAATAGGATTCTTAAATCTTATATTGGATGCATAATTTGGTCATACACATGTTAGACTTTATTTATGCTTATTTTGGAGTATGATTGATGAGTCACTTAGGGCCTGTTTAGTAATAGGAATTATTTCCTACTTTCTACTTTCAATTCTGAAAAAGCAAAAATAAAAGTAAAATGATGTTTATTAAATTACTTTCACTTTTTCATTTTGAGAAAGTAATTCTTAAATTTGTGAAGAGAAGAGAAAGTGAGATTTTCTCTACTTCCTATACTGTACGGATGAAGTAATTTCCGCACTGTAGCGCTAAATACTGTAGCGTTAAAACCTAAAATCCGTCTTGTTTATATCATCATCCGTAAGCCTCTCGCCTCATGTATGCTTCAAGAAAGCCCTAGCCTCTCGCCTCATATCTGCTTCTCATTCTACCAAGCGATCGTCATCCTGCGTGCGTCGATCGGCAATGGAGACTCAACGGCCGACCAACACTTCACCTGTAAGTTTGCCCTCTCTTCTCAGATTCTCCCTCTTCTCAGATTCTCTTTCTTCTCAGATGCTCTCTCTCCTCATGTATGAAGATTTTGCCCTAGAATCTACAATTTTCTTCCTAAATCTGTATGTGTATATCTGTATGTGTATATCTATATGTGTATATATAACAATTTGTCTCTATGCCCTTAAATCAAAGACCTCTTCAGCCCCGATCCCTTTGTTTTCGTTCGCTGTATGTGTATATATTTACATGATCTGTTTAAAATATTTCCAAAAATAGAAGAAGTGTTTAAAATATTTTTTGAATTTTTGGTTGATATATAGCTTTTCAAGTTCAAACAGGGCTTGATTTTAGTAGTTTAGGTTGATATATAGCTTTTCAAATTCAAATTGGGCTTTATTTATTTTAAATATTTAGTTTTGTCCAGTTGGTTCGTTGCATCTTTATCAAACTGAAAAAAGAGTACTGCTCTTCAAATCAATTTGTAGTACTGATCTAGTCTGGTGTGTGATTAAGCACAAAAGAAAAATAAAGTTAAAAGTTATAGGAAATTCATAGAGTACTTACACGAAAGTAATACTTTCCCATTCATATGTATAATAGAAATTATGCATTCTTAGTGCTTTTAATTTTAATATAATTTTACATTCTTATAATTTTGTTGCGCATGTGAAATTTTATATATAAAGGCTTCACTTTTGAAAGTTCCTCTAACATCTCTCAAATTTTTTAGAATTTATTGCCTAACAAATTTATAGTTATAATGAATTAGACTTAAATCTGTCATTAATCTATCCATAATGCTTTTGAGTGAATTCCATAGTGTTGCTTGCCATGAACTACCTCACACCCTGCTTCCACTAGTAGATTCTCATATAGGCTTAGTAAATTGGTCAAAAGAAGAGATAGGGTACTGGGTAATGGTAAACGGTAAACCGTATTGGTTATTTTTTCTGGGGGGTTGGTGTTTTTCGCTTCCTCTTGATATTTTTGAAGAGATTGTGTATGCTCTTCTCATTTTTTATTTATTTTTATTTTTAATATATAGATCATTTCCATTAGTTAATTTGTTATTGAAGAGCAGGTCCACTTTGTCTCTTCTATCCTCAAACATGTTTGATTGAATGCTACAAAACTAGCTGATCTTTAAATCTAGAATTCTCTAGTTGACAGTATACTTAATAGTGGGAAGTCAAACTAATATACTTGAGCCGGAACAAGAAAGGGGAATATTTTCAGTGCATAAAACCAAATAGATTGCTGAGTTTTTTTTTTTTTTTGAAAACTGTTTTGCAGTAATCTATCCATCATTCTGGCTCTGTAATAAATTAGGTCTCTGTAACTAAATCTGTATCTTTTTTCCAATTATCTCACTAAGCTTATCAACACTTTGCAAGGAAAAAGGGATCCATAAAGAGCTGCAGGCTTGTGAATTAAGAACTTTTTCTGTTATATATCCTTCTTCATCTATTCTCCATTCTGGCAGAACACGAAAAACTGAAATCCTAATATTAAAGTGCTCTAGATCATAATTATCGTTAAGCACATCTCTAAGAATTTCTAGCAAATCTACTGGAATACTTCCTCTGATCATGATACCTTAAATCTGTGAGTTTAAGCTGAGTCTGAAAATGTTCTTTCTCTTTAAACTGCTGGTAATCTATAGTTACCATAGGAACTATGTAACTATAAACTAGATTTCTTTCTGATGAAAACTGTCTGATGTTGACTTGGGACTCTTGGGATACTTCTGAGATTCTCACTTGGAAAGTCTAATTAGTGTACCATATGCTTAGAATGAGCTTTCTGTAGGTATCAGTATCATTAGCAATAAGAGTGAGTGATAGTTAGAAACCAATTTTGAAGTGTATTTTATGTGATAAAGTGTATTTTATGAGATCTACAATTTTATATTTGATTGGGCATTTTATTCATTAAGGCTTTCATAATTCACCTGACTAACTTATTTGACCCACTCAGTTAAAGTTTTTAGTGTTTTTTATTATATATATATATATATATATATATTGCATCTAGTCTGTTAAGTTAATAATTCTTTGAATAGCTTTAATTTTCAGTTTCCTCTTAGATACTCAAACCCTTACTATGTGAACATGGTACTTGAACACTTAATGTAGAAGTAGAGTAGATAATAGTTACAATTTAAAATTTTTCAAATATTATATAGGAGTTCATTCACAAAATCTTTGGTTAGTTATTGTAATATAAAGATTTTGTTCCTTATATTATTTTACAGTATTATATGTTCAATGCTAAGTTGTAGAAGTATGTTAATTATTGTAGTGATGTATCAAAGTACTCAATTAAGTTGTGTTAGCCACTTTGGTATACAGTAATTATTCACACAGTATTAATTGTTGTAGTGATGGATCAAAGTACTCAATTATTGGATGGGGATAATGTGGTTGAGGATCAAAGTTCTCAATTTCTATGGAGTGAAAAAAATGAAGAGATCTTAATAACTTTGATGGAAGAAGAAAGAAAGAATGGAAATTGAAAAGGCACCACATTTTTTACTGAAGGATGGAAAAATTTAGAAGAAGGGATGTTAAGGTTGACTAAAGAAAAGTATACAAACTTACAACTGAGGAATAAATTAAATAGGTTGAGAGACAGATATAAAGCATACAAAAAATTTCTATCCAACATTGGTTCATCATGGGACCCTGTAACTGGTCTAGTCACACTTACAGATGCCCAATGGGAGGAGATGGAAAAGGTTAGTTGGAATATATTATTTGTAATATTATCTATTGTTTCATATAAATTAACAATAATATATAATTGTAACAAGTGAAGCATGTCAAGCGGTTTCAGAAAAAAAAGATGCAAACATTATGATCTGCTTAGTAACTTATTTGGTGATACATATGCAACTGGTAATCGTGTTCACCCTTCAAATAGAAGCCCATGTATTAGTGGTGATGAGGGAGATGAAAATCCTAATGAGATCAATGAAGTGATAGATACTTCTCGTCATAGGAGTCGGTCTCCTGACCTTACTCGTACAAGATCAACTAAAGAGAGCTTTCAAAAGACAATTTCCTCTGCTATGAGTGGATTTGGAGAATATTTTAAGAAAAAGGCAGAGGCACTAGACAAGGGTGGAGGCTCAAGTGGTATGTCTCAAGTTGATTAAGACTCCGAGAAAGTTACTGAATGCTTGCAAATCTTAGAAGACATGGGACAAATTGATGGAGACACATTTTTCAAGGCTCTAAAACAATTTCGTGATGATCCGCTCTGGAGTAGAGTATTTGTTAAACTTAGTGATGAGAAGAAGCAGGAATGGCTTGAAAGGCTGCAACTGGGACTAGATTGATAGACTGCAACTGGGACAATGGTTTTTAAGCTAGTAAACTTATATCTGTGATTTAGAACTAGTAAACTTATATCTGATGTTAAGTCCCTGGATTTGTTTTGCTAATGTTTATCATTTCTTTGCTTTAATTTGTGTCCTTTTTATTATGTTAATCTAAGATATTATATATGTCATTTGAAGATGAAGTCATTTTTTCTCCTAACTTTTATTGAATGCATTATCATTTTATGAATCTCATATTTCATTGCATCAGGTTTACCATTATGGATCCATTTTGTTTGCCTACTTTAATTGATGATGATGAAGAAGATGAATAGGAGGAAATGGGGGTATGTTTGTTGTTTATTTACATGGTCATAGAGTACATGGAACATTATATGCTTCCACCAAGACCATATATGACTTCTACACTTCAAGGCCATAATTATATACTTGAACTAGTAAATGGCCACCCCATTAGCTGTTATTGACTCTTTAAGATGGATAAACATGTATTTAGAAATTTATATGAATGGTTAAAGGGATTAGGCTTGGAAGATTCTAGATACTTAACCGTACAAGAACAAGTTGCAATGTTCTTGTATACTTTAGCACACAATGAGAGTGTTCGAGTGGTGGCAGAAAGATATCAACATTTTACGGGGACTGTGCATAAATATTTCCACTGAGTTTTAAAGTATGTTTGCAAATTAGGGAAGAGTATAATATGTCCACCAAATATGAACGAGGTACCATTAGAGATTCAACATAATGAGAAATACTTTCCATTCTTTCAGGTAGTTTTTTTTAAAAAAATATTTTTACTTAATTAATTAGTATTGTGAATTTATATTTACTAACAAAAGAATGTGTTATAGAATTGCATTGGTGCAAATGATGGTACACACATCCATGCAAATGTTCCAGCATCTTCACAAATTCCTTATCGTGGAAGGAAATCAAACACAACACAAAATGTAATGGCTATTTGTTCTTTCGACATGAAATTTACATATGTGGCAGGTTGGGAAGGCGCCACGAATGACTCAAAAGTATTATTGGAAACTATTTTTGATCCTACAATGAATTTTTTTATTGCTACCCGAAGGTATTAAATTAAGATATCATATGTTTAAGATATCATATTAAATTAGAAAAAAAGTAATTGTTTTTTGTTTGTGCAGGTAAGTATTATCTTGTGGATTCTGGCTACACCAATATGAGGTACTTCTTAGCACCTTATCATGGCGAAATATATCAGTTACAAGAATATAGGGGGAGACGAATAAGGGGTCCTCATGAACTATTCAACTATAGGCATTCGTCACTAAGAAATGTGATAGAACGTTGTTTTGGTATATTAAAAATGCATTGGCCGATCCTTAAGTTGATGCCTCCTTACAAACTAAGTGTACAAGCACTCATCGTTATTGTTTGTTGCACATTACATAATTTTATTCATGATGAAGCCCGTTTAGATCGTCTTTTTGATGAATATGGGGATGAGAATGTCAATCTTCAAGAAGAAGAAGAAGTGGAGCTAGGTGGTACTTCTCAGAGAGTAAATGTTACACAGGAGCTAATTCAAGAGATGAGTTAAACCCGTGATGCAGTTGTAAATGAGTTGTGGAACAACTATCATGATAGATGAATCACTTCTATTTGCTCATTATAATATTGTCACTTTTATTAGGATTATTTTTCTATTTTTCTATTTGGATATTGTAATATTATCACTTTTTATTAGGATCAATTTTCTATGTGGATATTGTAATATTGTCATTTTTATTTGAATTAATTTTGTATCTAAATGCCATTTGAATTCATGTTATAATCTATATGCTTTTGATATTATATGTATGCTGGGTCGAAATATTAGAGTTGTGTTTCACTTGTTACTATACTAATATGATTTGACATCTTTTTATATTACATTGAGTTGCAACAATGTGACATCTTTTTCTAGTTACATCTTTAATTTAATGATGTTGTATGATATTGCACTTTTGATTCATTCCTAGATAAAATCCTATGATCCGAATCTGTTGATTTCGGTTTAACTAGTAGATCAACTATAGTATCCCTTAACTTTCACTCAGCTTATTTTTTAAAATTATAATCACTTTGATTTTTGTAGAGACTTTTTAATGTCATGTAAAATTACAAAGTTCCAATTAACCCCCACAAATCTCAATAAAGGAAAACAGAATTTTTCTCCAACACTCCAATTGAGCATATCTTAATAGAGTTCATGGCCCCATGGGTAGGGACTAAAAGGATCGAAGGAGAATTTCATTCTTGTAATATAAATTCCATAAATGAGATCTGCTATACCGCATTGAAAATTTCAGCTAATTTTTGAAATCCCGGGTTCAAACCCCGGCAGCGGAATTATTTTCTAATAATTTTCCTTTTTTTATTTGGTAATGAGCCATAAATGATTTATCTTTTTGTGAAAAATAAAATAAAGAGCAGACTAATGACATTTACTTTAATAATTGTGAAAAAGGGTTTAACATAGGCTTAACAATTATAGCCATGTATTACTAGTATGTAAGTTTTGGGTATAACCCAAAAAAATAGAAGAAATCGTTAGCCTCAGCTTTTAAGTTGATTATGAAGGTTGAATTTGTTTCTTCTAAGATTAAATTTAATCAGCAATAATGTCAAGGCTAAAATAATTCAGCAGTTTTATTTGTTAATAGACTTTGTAAATGCCAAAATGCAATAGATATAAAAAGATATAAAACAATGTAAATTACTAAAAGCAAAAACAGAAATTTATTATTTTTTACTAAACACACTTTCTGTGTTTTGCTTTCAAATTTCAAAAGTAGACAGCTGTTTATTAAACACACTTTCTGTGTTTTGCTTTCAAATTTCAAAAGTAACTCACAGTTTACTAAATATAATTTTACTTTCTGTTTCATCTCAAAGAAATCAAAATCATGATTTTACTTTTCAAAAAAGCGAAAGTAAGAAAGTAAAAGCGTTAGTAAACGGGCCCTTATTCCTGTTTTGTCAATTATACGGACTTGTGTTTTGGTATGCACTGGTATGGGATGGTGGCATACTAGGGATGGATTAGTTCAAACACTAAGTCCAACCCATTCTAGATTGAGGTATGGATTAACCATAAAGGTTAAGTCCTACTCATATTGGTGTCAAGTTAAAAATTAATTGAATGACATATTTTGGTTTCTGGATGAATTGTTATACATATGTCAGGCCACTACATCAGATGGATGATATTTTGCATTAGGCTTATACGGATTTTATATATCTATGATTATAGTGCCATGATATGAGCTTGGGTCTCAGGATCATAGCTAGGGTGCGTATATTGCCTAGGATGGATAACTGGACATAGTTGCTGTTCTCTGGTAGGTCTAGGTACACATGACCACGTTATGTGCGATTTGCATGGTATCTCTACTCAGGCTGAGACAAACCTATTGGGCTAGTGAATGTCCTATAGTGTGTAATTATAAATATATGGACTATTCTAGGGATGTATCTGCGTATCGGGTTTCTGTATGGATTGTAGTAGGATAGAGCTTGATCGTGCAGAGTAGATACAATCACTCACTCCTCCCACTACGTAAAAAGCTTTCTATGTTTAGCTTTAGATTTTGTTTCAGTTGTTTCCTTTTCAGTTTGGGATTTTATTAGGGGTCTACTAGATGAATTCCCGAGTTGTTTAATTAATGGAGGTTTTGGATTATTGGATTTTAATAATTTTGTTTTGGGGATTTTTAATTTAGAATTCTTTCAACTTATTATTTTATTCTTATTTCATTTTTGTATTCCGTGCTTATTTATATATTAATTGTTTGGTGTCCCTCGGATCTGTGCTTAGACTTAATCATCTGTGGCTTTAGAATCGAGGGGTATCGCAGTTGGTATCAAAGCACTCCAGGTTCAGTGTCTCTGGGATTCTATTGAATAAGACTTCTGCTTAATGTTTTCTCTTGTTTAGAGCTTTAAGATTATGATTCATTGTATTCTTTTATGGTCCATTTTGATGGTACTGATGTTTGTCTTTCTGTGTTAATAGAATGGTTAACACTAGAACCAGACGGAACAATAAGCGACGAAGGGAAGTGGCACGTAGGCAGCAAGATCTCCTACGGCGTCAGCACATGGAGGAAGAGCAGCAATTGCCAGAGTTTCAAGATGATGATAGTCAATTTCACGAAGAGCAGGAGGAAGTTCAGCAAACTCAGGATCAAGTCAGAGATCCAGAGTATCCTCCTCATCTCAATGACCTTATTGCTCGGGCTATAGAAGCAAGGGAAACAGCTACAACTCAGAATCATCCTCAAGTACAACCGGTACCTGTATCAGCACCAATGGTTCAGACTGATACATGGGAAAAGGCTAGGAGTTCTTTCATAAAGGGGAAGCCACCTGAGTTCTCAGGCTCCACCGATGCGAAAATAGCTCACCAGTGGAAACAGGATATCGAGCGCCATCTTCGCCTGGTTCAGTGCATGGAGGTTAAGAAACAGATGCTTGCTGTGTTCAAGCTAGTGGGTGATGCACTACAATGGTGGGAGTCAGTTACCACCATAGAGAAAAGGATGTCATTGACTTATGATCAGTTCAGTGCTCGCTTTGATGAGAAGTATTTTCCTTATGCAGTCAGGGCAGCTATGAAGATAGAGTTCCTCAATCTGGATCAGGGAAACATGACAGTGGCCGAGTATGAGCAGCAGTTCACGCGTTTATCTCATTTTGCTCCAGAGGAGGTGGATACAGAGGAGAAGAAGTGCAATAGTTTCGTTAAGGGACTGATGTGGTCTATTAAGTGAGCTATTACAGGTAGTCCAGCCTACACTACTTATGCTCAGGTGGTGGACGCCGCTTTGCAACAGTATCACTTAACCGTGGACTTTAGACAGGCTAAAGGTGAGAAGCGGGGTGATTGAGACTCTGCTAATCAGTCAGCGGAGAAAGGGAAAGGCAATTAACACCAACAGAGAGACAAGGGTAAATTCCAGGGACAGCAGTCTTGGAAAAAGCACAAGAGTGGTTCAGATGCTCATAGGAATGAGGCACCTATTTAGAGGCAGTAGAATGGGGGACCACAGGCAGGATAGGGTCAGCTATCGGCTAACTGACAGAGGAGGCCATTTGGTACTTTCTAAGGTAGTTGCTAAACTTATGGAGAGTTTGGTCATACTTCCAGGCAGTGTCCTAAAGCAAGACAGGGGGCACCAGTACCTTTACCCGCTCCACAGGTTCCACGGATTCAGGGATAAATATATTTGGTATTACCAGCACTGCCACAGCCTCAGGGACAGACACCACAGTAGTTGCATTATGGCAGGGTGTACAACCCCATGCCACAGGACGTTCAGGCACCTCAAGCTATTGAGGGTATGTTTCCTATTTATGGATCATAGGGTCGTGTTTTATTTGATACGGGTGCTACACACTCGTTTGTATCTCAGTGTTTTGTTGTATTATCTGGGATGACAACGTGAGTTTGCGATAGACCTCAGGGTATTTCTACACCTTTGGGCGATACCGCCACTCTACATAAGAGTGATGGGCCTATGACACTAGATATTGGTAGACTCAGATTTTTAGCCAATCTATTGGTCCTGGACATACACACTTATGATGTGATAATTGGGATGAATTAGTTATCTCACTACCATGCCCAAGTTAACATCAAGTCTTGCCTTCTTGTAAATCTCAGCTCACACTCTCTATCCTCAAACTCCCTCTCTTTAATCTTCTCTAATTTTTCTCTTCTGCAATTCCTTTCTAAAGTCACTAAACCATACAATTATAAATAGGCAAATTGAACCGACAGTAGCCCTTCTTTTACTCACCAAACAAATGCCATCATGCATACCAAATATCAAACACTTTATCATCTATTTCTTATATCTTCGTACATTTGATTCCAACAAACCCACGTGTAAAAGAAAATCAAAGCCTAGTCCAAAACAATTTTTGGCCAGGCAAAAATTTTAGTGGGACCCGCAAACAACCAATTTCCTCTAAGTTGGCAGACCTACTTTCCTTCTCTTTTCATTTAATTTCGGCAGACCACTTGTCCAATTCGTATCTTCTAATTTCAATCACCTTTTTGCCTTATCATTAAGCACACAACAAATAAAAAAACATAACAACAAAAACCAATCCATTAATATCTTCAAATGGGACCCGCACTACAAATCATTACAATTCCATTACAACTACATTTTTTTCCATTCTCTCACTCCTTCCTCATCCACTTCGGCTGGTGCTTTCTTTTTGCACCAAAATATATATAATATACATAGAAAATGCAACCAAACCAAATTTAAACTCTTTTAAACACCACCACTAGTGGGACCCGCAAAAGCCTTACCCATATTTCATTTCTTTCTTTGCATTCTTGGCTGGGTGCTCCATCCTCATTAGACATATATATATATATATATATATATATATATAACAAAATTAAATCCACTAATTAATCTTCAACAAAATTATATGTGCAACAAAAATTAAACCTATTAAATCTTTTCATTGGGTAACTCACCAAGTCTCCAATCAAAATTAAATAATCAATTTTGTTAACCAAAAATCATGGAATAAATAATAAATTTTAACTCTTAAAAATCCGAGTTGTCACATTCTCCACCACTTAAAAAGAATTTCGTCCCCAAATTCAAATCCAACAGTTTTCGTATACCCGAAAACAACAAAAGTGGCAAAACAAAATCCAAAATTTACTTACCCCAGGCGATGTGAAATTCAGTGACATGAAAAATATTGTGGTAGCTGACTGTGTTAGTTACCCGCCCACACACTCGTAACCGTTGTGGTAACTAGATGATACCGTCACCCGCCCACAAAATAAAACCGATAGTGATCTAGGGACACCTGCCCCTAATCACAGAAAGTAATTATTCTAGTAGCTGCCACTGAACGACATCCGAACACACACACCCAGCTACGAGTAGTAGCTAGTCAGAACCAAACACTTGCCTACTCACACCTGACAACAACATCATCACTACACTCACACTTCTGGCTGGGTACAGGCTCTGATACCATTCTGTCACGCCCCGAATTTTCTAAATTAAATCCTCATTATTCAATTCAAAATACATCAGTATTACACCCAGGGTCTCAAAAGAAATATCATTTTATTGATACAAAATCAATTCCTCAAATAAATATACAAAATTCTCTAAATAAATAATTTAAATCCTTAACGCCAACTCTTCTACCTAAGCCCGCCACTAGCAATCCACGGTACTTGAAACTAAAAGGGGGTGAGACGGGGGAAGTCCTATTAGGAAAACCATAACAAGAATTTTAAAGGGGTTTCATTAAAACCAGTCTCACAAAATATACATATACTTTAAACAAAATACATATATGCAATTTTAACAAGATAGTATTAACAAAATATTTTAGATAAAATCACCCCAAACGATTCAAGGTATAAAAATCCCTACCCTGTAAATGAATTCCACACTGTAACATCAAGTCTTGCTTTCTTGTGAATCTCGGCTCACACTCTCTGTCCTCAAACTCCCTCTCCTTAATCTTCTCTAATTTTTCTCTTCTGCAATTCCTTTCCAAAGTCACTAAACTATACAATTATAAATAGGCAAATTGAATTGACACTAGCCCACCTTCTGCTTACCAAACAAATGCCATCATGCATACAAAATATCAAAAACTTTATCATCTATTTCTTATCTCTTCGTACATTTAATTCCAACAAACCCACATGCAAAAGAAAATCAATGCCATTGTTTTGGCCAAGCAAAAATTTTAGTGGGACCCGCAAGTAACCAATTTCCTCTAAGTTAACAGACCTGCTTTCCTTCTCTTTTCATTTAATTTCGGCAGACCACTTACTCAATTCCTATTTTCTAATTTTAATCACCTTTTTGCCTTATCATTAAGCACACAACAAATAAAAAAATATAACAACAAAAACCAATCCATTAATATCTTCAAATGGGACCCGCACTACAAATCATTACAATTCCATTACAAATACATTTCTTTCCATTCTCTCACTCCTTCCTCATCCACTTCGGCTGGTGTTTTCTTTTTGCACCAAAATATATATAATATATGTAGAAAATGCAACCAAACCAAATTTAAACTATTTTAAACACCACCACTAGTGGGACCCGCAAAAGCCTTACCCATATTTCATTTCTTTCTTTGTATTCTCGGCTGCGTGCTCCATCCTCATCAGACATATATATATATATATATATATATATATATATATATATATATATATATGTAACAAAATTAAATCAACTAATTAATCTTCAACAAAATTATATGTGCAACAAAAATTAAACCCATTAAATCTTTTCATTGGGTAACTCACCAAGTCTCCAATCAAAATTAAATAATCAATTTTGTCAACCAAAAATCATAGAATAAATAATAAATTTTAACTCTTAAAAATTTGAGTTGTCACAGTAGGTTCATCCAGGGGTTCTCAAAGATAGCGGGACCACTCATTCATCTGACTAAAAAGGGGGTACGGTTCGTGTGGGATGAACACTGTCAGAAAGCTTTTGATGAGCTAAAGCGCAAGTTGACTTCTGCACCGGTTCTGTCTACTCCACAGAGCGGGATTGAGTATCTTGTCTACACAGATGCTTCTTTGCAAGGTCTTGGGTGTGTTTTGATGCAGGAAGAGCGACTGATTTCATATGGATCTTGAAAGCTTAAGCCTCATGAGCTTAATTATCCAACACATGATTTGGAGTTGGCAGTTGTGGTCTTTGCCTTACGCATTTGGAGGCATTATCTGTTGAGAGAATTGTTTAGATTATCTAGTGATCACAAAAGTCTGCAGTATTTGTTCACTCAGCGGGAGCTGAATATGAGACAGCCCCAATGGTTAGAGCTTATGAAAGACTATCATTTCTCTATATAGTACTGTGATACCCCTCAAATCTGAGACATACGTTGATCAGGCCCAAACCCAAACCCAAGGGAATATCAAACAATTAAAGTATTTTAAAATGAACACAGATGACAAAAAGATTAAAGAAATAATTAATAAAGTTGAAAGAATTCTAAAATATATAATTCTTAAATAATAAAGATTAAATAATCCAATCCTTCCAAAACCTCCAAGAGTACAACTCGGGAATCCATCTAGTGGACCCCTAAATAAAATCCCAACTGAAACAGAAAAACTGGAAATAAAAACCAAGTCTAATATATGAAATGAAATCCTACGTCATCGGTAGAGTGAATGACCGCCTCTGCTCAGCTGTACAAGCCCTAAGACTGGAACTGTCCGTTACCTAAAAAATATAAGAGTGGGTCAGGCCTATGAACAAGTTCTAATCTAATTACAATCCATGCAGTGACCTGATATGCAGATACACACTAGATATCTTAACAATAGCAATCTAGTCCATACATATATATATATCCACACCAAGGGACATTCACTGGACTATATAGGGGGTTTCAACCTGAATAGAAGGCAACCTGCAAAATGCACCTAAGTGGGCATGAGTACCTAAGCCTAGCAGGGTATACCTCAACCTATCATAGCCAGCTACACATCCACTACATATACGCGCCCTAACCATCGACTCTGAGACTTAAGCTCATATTGTTGTACCATAATCATATATATAAAGTCTGTCCAAAACCAGAGTATGTCATTCAATTCTTTGTTGATCTGACATAAGACTCCTAAGCTGGTTAGCCACTCAACTTACTCAGTCGATTTGACTTAACCGCGAATAACAATAAATCTAGGTAGTCATTCAACTTACTCAGTCGGTCTGACTTAACCACAAACCACAATTAATCCAAATAGTCACTTAACTTACTTAGTCGATCCAACATAAATAAAATTAAGATTCAATATTTTACAATCCTTTCCTTTAATCCAATAGGTTAGGTCTTAGCATTTTGAGTAAAACCATCCCTAGTATGCCATCATCCCATATCGGTGCATACAATCCTCCATATACATGTAAATTACAACAAATAAATAATAATTTAGCAATTTACAGTCCAAAACCATTATCCAAATATTTGCAGAAGAATGTCGAATATTTCAGCAATTAAAATCTAGATGGCAATCCATGTAATTGTAGAAAAGAATTTAATATTTCAACAACTAGCATCCATAGCATGCATAGATCAAAACCAACAAATAGATGACCCTATCATGCATTTAAAATATGTTTTATAATCATACTATAGCCCATTAAATTGCCAAAATTTAGTTAAGCAATTAATTTGTCTTCCATCCGTTAATAGCATAAAAAGTTGTATACTTTTTTACTGTTCCATCCATTAGCCTATGGGTATAATTTATGCCATATGAGGTTTTAATAATTCATGAAATTATATTTAAAACCCTTAGTACACTTCCAAAATCATTTCTGAACACTAAACTAGTCCCAAACAGTGCCCAAAAGTCCAGATTTTACGAAAATAAGGGAGCCTGCTCTTAAACTTGTAGAGCAGGCTCCAAAAAAATGGTGGAGCAGGCTCCAATCTTTATTGGAGCCTCCTCTAGATGGGTAGAGCCAGCTCTACACCTCCTAGAGCCGACTCTACACCTCCTAGAGCCGACTCTACACTTGGAGGGAGCCGACTCCCTCCTGCATGGAGCCGGCTCTCTCCCTCTCTGAGAGCCTTCTGCTACTTCAGACTGTCGTCTTCGACTCCGGCCACTTCCAGCCTTTCTGTTTGGTTTGAAAAATATTCCTAAGAGTCTTATTATTACCCAGTAGCATCCCAATGGTGTGTTTATAGCAACTGGAATCAATTACAGAGATTAAAATTTCTATAGACTTAACATGCTTTAAGAAACAAAACTGAAACCAGGCATGCACAAACTGTAACAGAATAGATTTTAATACATACAGATCATCAATATAGCATATAATATACATGTAAATCTCAGTTAATGATCAATTAAACCCTAGAGACTATCTAGGTGCACAGTACACAAGCCAACGGGAAAGAGAAAGAAAAGAACTTGCTTGTGATTTCAGTTATGAAATCTCGGCGTCGTGTCCATGGTTCCGGCAATGCTGAACACCGTCATGACTTCTACTACCTCTGCTCTTCCCTTCTCCTGGGTCTGACCTTTAAGCCTCAGTTGAAACCCTCACCAAACGTGCTCTGTTTTCTTAAAACCTCTCTCTGTTTCTCTTTGTAACCTTGGTACGTGAATAGGGGTTGTGTATTCTAAAAACCCTAAGTCGACATATTGTTCTATATATATATAGACTTGAATAAAACCCTATTCCCTGTATGATCAGAGACAGAGCCCTAATGCAAATCTTAGTCGGCCCATAAAACAACCTATGTTATATATACGTCGACTACATATATGTGAATTCTACTGTAAATCTATAACTGTAACTTGATTTAACATAAATTTAACATTCTAATTATTACACTAATTTAATCCCATTAAATAATTTAATTAAACCAATTTACCTATTCAGAGGTATAATAGTAAATTACTAAATTAACCCAAATAAAGAAAATCAATATAACAATTAAATACACATTTCAATTACAGAAAACAAGAAATTAATTAATGTAATTAAATCATAATTAAATCAAATAAATAGTGAAAGCAATTAAACACTTAAACAAATAAGCAAATAGTCACATAAAACTGCAAGAAAACAATAATTAAAATGCCGAGACTATCCTTTTAAAATTAGGGGTATTACATTCTTCTCTTCTAACAAAAGGAATTCCGTCCTCGGAATTCGCTCTTACCTTCTTCCAATATTTCAGGAAACTGCGAGCGAATAACATCCTCCCGTTCCCAAGTGACTCAGCCTCATTGTGATGACTCCACTGAACACGAACCAAAGGGATAACCTTATTACAAAGGATTTGATCTCGACGGTGGATAATACGACACGGTGGCTCCAAATAAGTTGCATCCGGCTGCAACTCAATCTCCCCAACATCGATATGCTAATACCGATCCTCATCTCGTAGAAATTTCTGTAACATAAAAACATGAAACACGTTGTGTACGCGATCCAAATTATCCGGAAATGCCTACCGATAAGCAACAGCTCCAACTTGATCCGTAATCATGAATGGACTGACAAATCATGGAGACAACTTCCCTTTCTTCCTAAAGCGCATTACACCCTTTATAGGAGACACTTTTAGTAAAACCTGATCCCCAACCTAAAACTCTAAAGCACGAGTGCGACGATCGGCGTAACTCTTCTACCGACTCTGAGCAGTGCACATGCGATCCCTAATAAGAGCAATCTTCTCAGAAGTATCCTTAATGAACTCAGGACCTAAGAATCTACTCTCACCAACCTCCATCCAACAAACAGGCGATCGACACGGTCGGCCGTACAATGCCTCAAATAGTGCCATCCCAATAGTCTTCTGGAAACTATTGTTATATGTAAACTCCACAAGCGGTAAATAATCCTCCCAGTGGCCCTTGAAATCAAGAATACACGACCGAAGCATATCCTTCATGATCTGATTAACCTTCTCAGTCTGAAGATGATAAGCAGTGCTAAGATGCAACTCTGTACCCAAAGCTTGCTAAAAAACTCTTCCAAAATCCGAACACAAAGCTCGAATCCCTATTCAATATAATAAACAATGGAATTCCATGCAGCTTCACAATCTCTGTAATGTAAAGTCTCACCAACTACTTCGAAGTGAAGTCAATTCGAATAGGTAAGAAATGAGCTGATTTCGTCATTCTTTCCATGATGACCCAAATAGAATTGTGATCCTTGAAGGAATTAGGCAATCCCTCCACAAAATCCAAAGAAATGCTCTCCCATTTCCACTCCGGTATCAGCAGTGGCTGTAGAGCTCCTGGCGACCGTTGATGATCAATCTTGACCATTTGACAAGTATTACATCGAGAGACAAAAATCGCAATGTCCTTTTTCATACTTGCCCACCAAAACTGCCGCTTTATGTCCTGATACATCTTGTCTCCTCCTGGATGAATAGAAAACTCAGAGTGGTAAGTCTCAGTCATCACATCCTTCCTCAAATCATCAACAGAAGGCACCACTAACCATCTCTTGTACCTCAAACCTCCATCAGCACCAACATAGTAAAATGGGACCTCACCGGAAGCTATATCTGCAACTTTGTCAATGCAGTGCTGATCCATGAGTTGTGCCTTCAAAACCTTGTGAATGATAGAAGGTATAACTACTATGCAAGCTATGAAAGCATCCAACAACTCATCCACTATCCTCAAAGTGTTCCACTCGCTAGTGAATAGAGCAAAAAGACTACCACCGGTGACTAAGTGCATCCGCCACCACATTCACTTTCCTTGACTGATACTATATAGAGAAGTGATAGTCCTTCACAAACTCTAACCATCGACGCAGTCTCATATTCAGCTCCTGCTGAGTGAACAAATACTGCAGACTCTTGTGATCACTAAATAATCTAAAAGACTCTCCCAACAGATAATGCCTCCAAATGCGTAAGGCAACGCATAGTTGCCAACTCCAAATCATATGTTGGATAATTAAGCTCGTGAGGCTTAAGCTTCTGAGATCCATACAAAATCGGTCGCTCCTCCTGCATCAAAACACATCCAAGACCCTATAAAGAAGCATCTATGTAGACAAGATACTCTATCCTGCTCTGTAGGGTAGACAAAACCGGTGCAGAAGTCAACTTAGCCTTCAGCTCCTCAAAAGCTTTCTGACAATGTTCATCCCACACAAACCGTACACCCTTCTTAGTCAAATGAGTAAGTGGTCCCGCTATCTTTAAGAACCCCTAGATGAACCTTCTGTAATATCCTGCCAATCCGAGGAAACTCTGAATCTCGGTAGGTAAAGTAAGCTGTCCTCACTCAACCACTACTGAAACCTTGGCTGGATCCACCACTATTCCCCTTTCTGACACCACGTAACCCAGAAATTTCACCTCTCGCTGTTAAAATTCACATTTCTTGAACTTAGCATATAACTGGTGTTCACGAAGCGTCTATAACACAATCCGAAAATGTCTAGCATGATCATCCTCTGACCTTGAATAAATCAAAATGTCATCTATAAAGACAATGACAAACTAATCTAAATAAGCCCTGAAGACTCTATTCATTAAATCTATGAAGACCACTGGTGCATTAGTCAACCCAAACAGCATCACTCAAAACTCATAAGATCCGTATCTAGTGAGAAATGCTGTCCTCGGAACATCCTGCTCCTGAACCCGAAGTTGATGATATCCAGAACGCAGATCAATCTTAGAGAAGTATGTAGCTCCCTTCAACTGATCAAAAAGATCATTAATCCTGGTCAAAGGGTACTTGTTACGAATAGTAATCTTGTTCAACTCCCTGTAATCTATACACAGGCGAAATAAACCATCATTCTTTTTCACAAACAAAACCGGTGCTCCCTAGGGCGACGTACTCCTACAAATAAAACCCTGGCTGAGTAACTGTTAAATCTAATCCCTCAGCTCTCGCATCTTCGCTGGTTCTATCCTATATGGTGCCCTAGCAATAGGCGTAGTGCCTGGAGCTAAGTCAATCACAAAGTCAATCTCATAAATAGGTGGCAACCTTGGAATCTCCTGAAACATATCCGGAAAATCCTATACAATTGGTATGTGATCCAATGACACAATAACCTTCTCCTCTGTTTCTTCATCCACATGGAACAAATAAGTACTAGTGACCCCGTTAGAATGTGGCATAGCAACGACGTATATATCCTGACCAGGTATAGTGAAAACAACAGATCAATCGTAATAATTAACTTGGGCATGGTAATGCGATAACCAATCCATCCCACGTATCACATCATAAGTGTGCATGTCCAGGACCAGTAGATTGGCTAGAAATCTGAGTCTACCAATATCTAGTGTCACAGGCCCATCACTCTCATGTAAAATGGTTGTATTGCCCAAAGGTGTACAAATACCCTAAGGTCTATTGCATACCCTCGTCATTATCCCAGATAAAGCAACAAAAGATCGAGATATAAATGAGTGTGTAGCACCCATATCAAACAAAACACATCCATGTAAACCATGAATAGGAAACTTACCCTCAATAGCCTGAGGTGCCTGAATATCTTGTGGCATGGGGTTACACACCCTGCTATAATGTAGCTGTTGCGGTGCTTGTCCCTGAGGCTGTGGCGGTGCTGGTAAAGCTAGATACGACTGTCTCTGAATCCGTGGAACCTGTGGAACAGGTAAAGGCACTGGCGCCCTCTACCCCTGCTGCACATGTTGTCCCTGTCCCTGTCCCTGTCCCTGTCCTGCTTTAGGACACTGCCTAGATGTATGACCATACTCTCCACAAGTGTAGCAACTACCCTGGAAATGCCAAATGGTCTCCTCTGTCGATTAACCTGTGGCTAACCCTGTCCTACCTGTGGTCCCCCATTTTGCTACCTCTAAATAGGTGCCCCATTCCTGTGAGCATCTAAACCACCCTTATGCTTCTTTCAAGGCTGTTGTCCTTAGAATTTGCCTTTGTCATTCTGCCGGTGTCCATTAGCATTCCCTTTCTCAACTGACTGATTTACAGAGTCTCTGTCACCCCACTTCTCACATTTAGCCTGTCTAAAGTCTACAGTCAATTGATACTGCTGTAAAGCAGTGTCCACCACCTGAGCATAGGTAGTGTAGGCTGGACTACCAGTAATAGCTCACTTAATAGAGCACATCAGTCCCTTCACAAAACTATTCTGCTTCTTCTCCTTTGTATCCACCCCCTCTGGAGTAAAAAGAGATAAACGCGTAAACTGTTGCTCATATTCTGCCACTGTCATGCTCTCTTGCTACAGATTAAGGAATTCAGTTTTCATAGCTGCCCTGACTACATATAAAAAGTACTTCTCATCAAAATATGTACTAAACTAATTATAAGTCAATGACAACCTCTCCCCTGTGGTGGTAACTGACTCCCACCACTGTAGTGTATCTCCAAGTAGCTTGAAAGTAGCAAGCATCTGCTTCTGAACCTCCGTGCACTGAACCAAACGAAAATGTCACTCAATATTCTTCTTCTACTGATAAGCTGCTTTCATATCGGTGGAGCCTGTGAATTCAGATGGACTCTCCTTTGTGAAAGAACTCTTAGCCTACTCCCAAGTATCAATCTAAACCACCGGTGCTGGTATCGGTGTCGGCTGTACTGGAGGCTGTATCTGAAATGCAGTCGTTACCCATGCTTCTATAGCCCGAGCAATGAGGTCGTTCATATGAGGAGGATACTCTGGATCTCTGACCTAATCCTGAGTCTGTTGTACACCCTCCTGCTCTACATGAAACTGACCCTCATCATTTTGAAACTCTGGCATTTGCTGCTCTTCCTCTATTTGCTAACACCACAAGTGATCTTGCTGCCAACGTGCCGCTTTCCTTTGCCTGTTGTTCTGTCCTCCTCTCCTAGTGTTAACCGTCTGTTAACACAGAAAGACAGACATCAGTACGATTTTAAATGAACCGTAAAGGAATACAATGAATCCTAAACTTAAGCTCTAATCAAGAGAAAATGCTACACGGAAGTCTTAATATGAAACATCCTAGAGACACTTGAACCTGGAGTGCTCTAATACCAACTGTAATACCCCTCGGATTTGAGACACGGGTTGAACAGGCCCAAGCCCAAACCCGAGGAAATATCAAACAACTAAAGTATTTTAAAATGAATACAGATGACAAAAAGATTTAAGAAATTCTAAAATATATAATTCTCAAATAATAAAGATTAAATAATCCAATCCTTCCAAAACCTCCAAGAGTACAACTCAGGAATCCATCTAATGGACCCCTAAATAAAATCCCAATTGAAACTGAAAAATCGGAAATCCTACGTCGTCGGTAGAGTGAATGACCACCTCTACCTAGCTGGACAAGCCCTAAGACTGGAACCGTTCGTTACTTCAAAAATATAAGAGTAGGTTAGGCCCACGAACAAATTCTAATCTAACTATAATCCATGCAGTAACTCAATACGTAAATACACACTAGATATCTCAACAATAGTTATCTAGTTCATACATATATATATCCACACTAAAGGACATTCACTGGACTATATAGGGGGTTTTAACCTGAATAGAAGGCAACATGCAAAATGCACCTAAGTGGGCATGAGTACCTAAGCCTAACAGGGTATACCTCAACCTATCATAGCCAGCTACACATCCACTGCATATACGCTCCCTAACCATCGACTCTGAGACTCAAGCTCATATCGTGGTACCATAATCATACATATAAAGTCAGTCCAAAACCATAGCATGTCATTCAATTCTTTGTTGATTTGACTCGTTATCTAATTCGCCACTCAACTTACTCAGTCGATCTGACTTAACCGCGAATAACAATAAATCTAGGCAATCATTCAACTTACTCAGTCGATCTGACTTAACCATAAACCACAATTAATCTAGATAGTCAATCAACTTACTCAGTTGATCCGACTTAAATAAAATTAGAATTCAATATTTTACAATCCTTTCCTTTAATCCAATAGGTTAGGTCTTAGCGTTTTGAGCTAAACCATCTCTAGTATGCCACTGTCCCATACCGGTGCATACAATCCTCCATATCCATGTAAATTACAGCACATAAATAATAGTTTAGCAATTTACAATCCAAAACCATTATCCAAATATTTGCAGAAGAATGTTTAATACTTTAGCAATTAAAATCTAGACGGCAATCCATGTAATTATAGAAAAGAATTTAATATTTCAACAATTAACATCCAGAGCATGCATAGATCAAAACCAACAAATAGATGACCCTATCATGCATTTAAAATATATTTTATAATCATACTATATCCCATTAAATTGCCAAAATTTAGTTAAGCAATCAATTTGTCTTCCATCCGTTAATAGCATAAAAAGTTGTATACTTTTCTACTGTTCCATCCATTAGCCTATAGGTATATTTTATGCCATATGAGGTTTTAATAATTCATGAAATTATATTTAAAACCCTCAGTACACTTCCAAAATCATTTCAGAACACCAAACTAGTCCCAAACAGTGCCCAAAAGTCCAAATTTTACAAAAATAAGGGAGCCTGCTCTTAAACTTGTAGAGCAGGCTCCAAAAAAAATGGTGGACCAGGCTCCAATCTTTATTAGAGCCACCTCTAGATGGGTAGAGCCGGCTCTACACCTCCTAGAGCCGGCTCTACACTTGGGGGGAGCCGTCTCCCTCCTCCATGGAGCCGGCTCTTTCCCTCTTTGAGAGCCGTCTGCTACTTCCGACTGTCGTCTTCCACTCCGGCCACTTCTAGTCTTTCTGTTTGGTTTTAAAATTGTTCCTAAGAGTCTTATTATTACCTAGTTGCATCCCAATGGTGTGTTTATAGCAATTGGATTCAATTAACATGCTTTAAGAAACAAAACTGAAACCAGACATGCCCGAACTGTTACAGAATATTTTTCAACACATACAGATCATTAATATAGCATATAATATACATGTAAATCTCAGTTAATGATTAATTAAACCCTAGAGACTACCTAGGTGCATAGAACATGAGCCAACAGGAAAGAGGAAGAAAAGAACTTGCCTGTGATTTCAGTTATGAAATCTCAGCGTCGTGTCCACGGTTCCAGCAGTACTGAACACCATCAAGCCTTCTACTACCTCTGCACTTCCCTTTTCCTAGGTCTGACCTTTAAGCCGCAGTCAAAACCCTTACCGAACGTGCTCTGTTTTCTCAAAACCTCTATCTGTTTCTCTTTGTAACCTTGGTACGTGAATAGGGGTTGTGTATTCTAAAAACCCTAAGTCGACATACTGTTCTATATATATATAGACTTGAATAAAACCCTATTCCCTGTATGATCAGAGACAGAGCCCTAATGTAAATCTTAGTCGGCCCATAAAACAACCTATGTTATATATACGTCGGCTATATATACGTGAATTCTACTGTAAAGCTATAACCGTAACTTAATTTAACACAAATTTAACAATCTAATTATTACACTAATTTAATCCCATTAAAACATTTAATTAAACCAATTTACCCATTAAAAGGTATAATACTAAATTACTAAATTAACCCAAATAAAGAAAATCAATATAACAATTAAATACACTTTTCGATTACAGAAAACAAGAAATCAATTAATGCAATTAAATCACAATTAAATCAAATAAATAATGAAAATAATTAAACACTTAATTATGAGTTTTCTGTTCATCCAAGAGGAGACAAGATGTATCAGGATATGAAGCGGCAGTTTTGGTGGGTAGGTATGAAAAAGGACATTGCTATTTTTGTTTCTCGATATAGTACTTGTCAGATGGTCAAGATTGATCATTAGCGGCCGCCAGGAGCTCTACAACCAGTACCTATACCAGAGTGGATGTAAGAGAGCATTTCTACTGATTTTATGGTGGGATTGCCTAATTCTTTCAAGGATCACAATTCCATTTGGGTTATCAGTGATAGGTTGACTAAATTTGCTCATTTCTTGCCCATTCGCACTGACTTCACATCGAAGCAGTTGGCAAGACTTTACATTACAGAGATTATAAAGTTCCATGGCATTCCTTTATCTATTATATCGGACAGAGATTCGACCTTTGTATCCGGATTTTGAAAGAGTTTTCAGCAGGCCTTGGGTACAGAATTACATCTTAGTACTGCTTATTATCCTTAGACTAATGGACCGACCGAGAGGGTTAATTAGATCATGGAAGATATGCTCCGTTCGTGTGTTCTTGACTTCAAGGGCCACTGGGAGGATTATTTTCCACTTGTGGAGTTCACATATAATAATAGTTTCCAGAAGACTATTGGTATGGCACCGTTTGAAGCGTTGTACGGCCGACCATGTCGATCTCCTGTTTACTGGATGAAGGTTGGTAAGGGTAGATTTCTAGGTCCTGAGTTTCTTAAGGATACTTCTGAGAAGATTGCTCTTATTAGGGAACGCATGCGCACTGCCCATAGTAGGCAGATGAGTTATGCAGATCGTCGTACTCGTGCTTTGGAGTTTCAGGTTAGGGATCAGGTTCTACTCAAAGTGTCTCTTATGAAAGGCGTAATGCGCTTTAGGAAGAAAGGGAAGTTGTCACCATGGTTTATCGGTCCGTTCATGATTACGGATCGAGTTGGAGATGTAGCTTATCGGTTGGCACTTCCGGATAATTTGGATCGTGTGCACAATGTGTTCCATGTTGCAGAAATTTCTGCGAGATGAGGATAGATATCAGCATATCGATGTTGGGGAGATTGAATTGCAGCCGGATGCAACATATTTAGAGCCATCGTGTCGTATTGTAGACCGTCGAGATCAAATTCTTCGTAATAAGGTTATCCCTTTAGTGTGTGTTCAGTGAAGTCATCATAATGAGGCTGAGTCTACTTGTGAACAGAAGGATGTCATTCGCTCGTAGTTTCCTAAAATATTGGAAGAAGGTAAGAGAGAATTTCGAGGATAGAATTCCTTTAGTTAGGGGGAAGAATGTAATACCCCTAATTTTAAAAGGATAGTCTCAGTATTTTAATTCATTATTTTATTGCATTTTTAATTTGTTGTTGGAAATTGTTTTAATTGTTTAATTAGGGTTTTGCTTTCTTTTAGGTAGTCACGTTTTATATAGCCGACTTAGATATAGAATGAATTGTTCTTTTCCCATCTTTAAATTAAATTAGAATTAGGGTTGGTATTTTTCTTAAGCCTATAAATATAATAGTAGTTCTGCCAAGGGTTTTTAGAACCCTATTCACGTATTGGAGGCAGAGTGAAATAGAGAGAGACTTGAGAGAAATAGAGAGAGGAAAACTAGGGTTTAGCTAGGACTAAGGCTGAACCAAGGAAGGATTAAAGGAGTGTTGTTCGTGTGTTGAACCAAGGAGGAAACTGAGGAGTTAGAACAGTGAAGGATCATCGGAAAATCTAGGAAGACGGCATAGAGATTTTAATTCAAAATCTCACAGGCAAGTTATATTCTAACTCTTTCCCTTAAATCTATGTTCTGTGCATACCTAGGTAGACTCCAGGGTTTAAATTAAGGTTAAAATATATCTTATAAGCACGTTTGAATTGTATTTAACTGCATGGAATAAACCTATATTATGGCTGATTGATGTTCATAATTAAATTTTATGTTCGTTGATTTTAAACTAGTTTCAATTCATGTCGATAACGTATGACACCAGTTTAAAATTAATTCTGGGACATAAATTAAACATTAGAAGTCTTAATAAAATAGTACAGAGGATTCTGCATGTCGCCGGAGGCAAAGAAGACAACCAGAATTGAAAGACGGCTCTCAAAAGGAAGGAAACGGCTCTCCAGAAGAAAGAGCCGGCTCTAGGGATGAGAGAGCCAGCTCTCACAAGTGTGAAGTCGGCTCCACAAGAGGGAGAGCCGGTTCCCACAAGGGTGGAGCCGGCTCCACCAAGGGGAGAGCCAGCTCCCTTGTTTAGGGAGGCGGCTCCCTCTTCTATTTTTTTGGTTTTTCATGGTTCTGAGTTTGGTTTGGCCAGTAGGGGGCTTTCTAAGTTGTTTCAGTTGCTATGGTTGATGTATATAATTGTTACGGAGATATAAAAATCACTGAGAAGTATGTTTGCATTAAGATGTTAAAGAATGAAATGACATAAGGTTAAACAGTAATCTTGCGTGTGGAAGGTTGGAAAATTTATTTAAATTGCTTACTTATATTTAGCAATTTTGTTTCTCTACATGATGTAAAATTGTTAATCATGTTTCAACTGTGCATAAGCATATAGTTGTTTATCTGAAAAATAAGTATGCTTAGGTTGGATTAATCGATGTCTAAATATATTGTATATTGCATCAATTATGGTACTGTTTGGAGGATTTAAATGCTTAGTCTTACTTTATCAATTTAAAGGACTGGAATAGGATTCTTAAATCTTATATTGGATACATAATTTGGTCATACAAATGTTAGACTTTATTTATGCTTATTTTGGAGTATGATTAATGAGTTACTTATTCATGTTTTGTTAATTATATGGACTTGTGTTTTGGTATGCACCGGTATGGGACGGTGGCATATTAGGGATGGATTAGTTCAAACACTAAGTCTTACCTATTCTGGATTGAGATATGGATTAACCATAAAGGTTAAGTCCTACTTATATTGGTGTCAGGTCAATAATTAATTGAATGACATATTTTGGTTTCTGGATGGATTGTTATACATATGTCAGGCCACTATATCAGATGGATGATATTTTGTATTAGGCTTATACGGACTTTATATATTTATGATTATAGTGCCATGATATGAGCTTGGGTCTCAGGATCATGGTTAGGGTGCGTATATCGCCTAGGATGGATAACCGGACATAGTTATTGTTCCTTGGTAGGTCTAGGTACACATAACCACGTTATGTGCCATTTGCATGGCATCTCTACTCAGGCTGAGATAGACCTATTGGTCTAGTGAGCATCCTATAGTATGTAATTATACATATATGAACTATTCTAGTTATTGTTGAGCAATCTAGGATATATCTGCGTACCGAGTTTCTATATAGATTGTAATAGGATAGAATTTGCATGTGGGCTAGACCCACTCTTATTTTTTAAGTGTTCGTCAGTTCCAGAGTTAGAGCTTGATCGTGCAGAGCAGATACAGTCACTCACTCCTCCGACTATGTAGGACTGCTTTCCATGTTTAGCTTTAGATTTTGTTTCAGTTGTTTCCTTTTCAGTTTGGGATTTTATTAGAGGCCCACTAGATGAATTCCCGAGTTATTTAATGTAATACCCCTAATTTTCAAAAGGATAGTCTCGATCTTTTGTTTAATTGTTTTCTTTTCATTAATTGTTTTATTTAATGTTTTATTTGGTTAATTGGTATAAAGTTTAATTGGTTTAATTATAATTCGTTGATAGTTTGACCTGGTTGTTGACTTTGTTTAATTTTATTTTCTTACGTGTGTTATTTAATTTTTAATTATTTGTTAAATGTTTTACTTAGTTTTATTTGGTTAATTGGTATAAAGTTTAATTGGTAATTAAAGCAACCGTGACTGTTGTATCGTTCCATTAGGTATACACAGTAGCCGTCATGGTATAAACTTGAAACTTCTGTATGGGCCGAGCAAATCCGATTAGGGTTGAGGGAACTTAGGATTTGTGTGGCCTATAAATACTCACTTAGGGGTCTGCCCAGGGTTTTAAGAAGAGGATTACAACATCGTAAGTCTGAGGCAGTTTTAGAGACGGTAGGAAAACAGAGAGCAAATAGAGGAGAGTTTCACCGGAAAATATAAACGAATGTTGGTGGGAGGCAAGTTCTATCCTTACTCTCTCCCTTAGGTTACATGTTCTTTGCATTCTTAAATAATTCTAGGATTAAATTGAATCAATTAAAACAAAAGATGTTTTTGTTCGTGCTAAAAAAAAACTGAAACATATCAATATGTGTTGTGTGCATGGAAACCTGTTAAAACATGAGTTATACTTGCATGATTGTTTATTTAAATTCCTGTTGGTGATGTAATAAGGGCTTAAACATAGACTGGGAATGTTTAGAGGTTTAGATTCAACCTATGGAAACCATAGTAGAAGGATATAGAGGGTGCAGAAGACGTCGGGATCGGAGAAGACGGGGCAGAGAGGGAGAGAGCCGGCTCTCCCTAAGAGGGAGCCGGCTCCCTTTTAATTTGGAGGTGGCTCCTTTTAGTTGGAGCCGGCTCCAATGCTAAAGGAGGCGGCTCCAACTTTAGGGAGCCGGCTCCTTTATGCAATTTTAATTTTTTTTCATTTTCAGGCAGTTTTAGTTGTAGTGGTAGGTTCTCTATGGTTCCAGTTGGGTTTAGGGCTGTGTGTGAGGTGTATGGATGGTACTTGGAGACAATTCTAAGACTTCAGGAGGCATGTTAATAACCTAACTATGGTTGTCACTTGAACAGTATATGTTTTAAACAATTTAAAACACTATAATTGGAGTCGGAAGAGTTAGATTGGTTTAATCCTTTATTTTTTGTATTCTTCAGAGACAAATAATATAATTAATACATGTGTCACCATATAACATGATCATGTGTCTGAATTATATTGGTTTTGGATGCATTGGAGTTGAGTGATATTAAGATTTAAACATACTTAGCACTCTACTGAGTGTGTGAAACATTAGAGATTAAGCATGCCTATGTATATGCTGAAGTTTTGTTTTGATGCTTTCATTAGTACTGCTAGTATCAATTTTTGGGGCATGGACCTTGTTGATATTTACCCCAAATGTCTGTGATATCAACTACTGGATGTGGAATACTATTAATATTTAAACTTAGTATTATATCGGATTTTGTGTAACAGTATGTACTGACTATGTTTACTCTACTTATTGATGCTCACATCACTACTGTTGTTATCAATTATTGGATGTATGGAATTAGTTGATATTCGCTTCAGTTGCCGATATTATCAACTACTGGATGGTTGGATAGTATACACCGGTATTGGATGGTGGTATACTAGGGACAGTTTGGTTTCAAAATACCAAAACCTACCTATTCTGGATTAATGAATGGATTAACTAAAAGTTAAATCCTATGGATTTGTAGTGTCATGGTAACAACTAGTTGAGCGGCACTACTATGGATTTTGAATGGATTTTAAATATATTACTATTATAGTACCTTGATATGAGCTTGAGTCTCAAGATCGATGGTTAGGGAGCATATATGCATTGGGATGCATAGCTGGATACGATGGTTAGAGGTGTACCCTGTTTAGGTTTTAGGTACACATGCCCACTTCGTGTGCGTTTTAGCATGTTACCTTTATTCAGGTTGAGACTGGCCTGTAGTCCAGTGAGAGTCCTTTAGTGTGACTATATATATAATTACAGACTATTAGCTATTGTTGAATTGTTTAGGATGTACATGCGTATCGGGCCTCTGTTTGGATTGTAGTAGTATAGAACTTGCGCGTGGGCCTGACCCACTTCTATTTTTCAGGTACACGACAGTTCCAAACTTAGACGTGTTCGTGCTGAGCAGAGGTCTCTATTCACTCTTCCAATGATGTAGGGCTCTCTCCATAGTTTTATTTCTGGACGTTTATTACAGTTGTTTTATCTTCCGTTTGGATGTTTAATAGGGGTCCACTAGAGATGGATTCCCGAGTTGTAAACTGAGGGAGTTTTGGAGTTTGGGTTTGATGGATTTTAATAATTATAATATTTTGCGGATTCTATTTTTAGTTCTTTTCAGCTTTAATTTCATTTCTTAATTCATTTTGTATTCCGTGTTCATTATAAAATATTAATTGTTAGATATTCCCTCGGGTTTGGGCCTGGACCTGATCAACCCGTGTCTTGGATCCGAGGGGTATCACATTTAATTAATGGAGGTTTTGGATTATTGGATTTTAATAATTTTGTTTTGAGGATTTTTAATTTAGAATTCTTTCAGCTTATTATTTTATTCTTATGTCATTTTTGTATTCCGTGCTTATTTATATATTAATTGTTCGGTGTCCCTCAGATCTGTGCTCGAACTTAATCATCCGTGGCTCTAGAATCGAGGGGTATCACATTGGCTAACCCGTGAAAAGTATAAAAACCCTAGAAATATATTATTCATTAAATAATATCTAATCCTAATTTAATTATTAATAATTCCTAATAATTAAACTAACCCAAAAAAAATACATATATACCCATAGATATATGTATAAACATCCATTAAATCCATACCATCCAATCCCATCCTTAAATAAAAATGTAAAATAAAATAAATCTTTAAAATTACCAATTAAACTACACATCATCACACAACAGATAATTTAATTAAACCACAAATTTCATATAACACAAAAGCAATCATCAATTAAACAATTAAATAATTAAACAAATACCAAATAATCAAACAAATACCAAATTATCAAATCAGTGAAAATAAAAATGCACTAAAAACATAAAATAAATACCAAGACTATCCTTTTAAAATTAGGGGTATTACATCGTGTCTCCCCACCAAGTCGTCATGTCTCCTCACCAGATCATCATGCCTCCTCGTGATATCCTCGTGTCGCCCAATCATATCAGCTCTGAAAGATATGAAATCTGTGTGCAGCTGAGCTACCTCTGATCTGTACCTAAAATCAATGCTAGTATGGGCTGTCGGCTTAGTAGGAGGAGCATATGAAGGGCCAGTCTGCTGAGATGCACCAGGTACATCTGGCTGGGAGGTATAACCTAAAGTGGTAATGCAACGTCTCTGCCTGGGTAGAGATCTATTTGTTGTATCATCCTCTAGAGCATCGCCTGCTGCGGCTGCCTTTGCTACTGCTCTCTGCTGCTATGCCTGAAGTCTCTGTTTGCTCTATTTTTACGGCTTGAATTGAAAGTTTTATTCCAGCGGGTCAATTCATAAGCTCTCTTGGCTTACTCTGCATCAGGCTCTAGAATCTCCTCAGGGTCAAACTGATATCCCTGGTCCAGAAGCAGCTGTGTAATCAAATGGCCAAATGGTAAAGGCCAGGTCTCTGCTCTAGTGCTGTGCGTGTGATGCAAGTTCTTCCAAAACTTATGCATGATCTCCCAAATAAGTGTAGGAATGGAGATCCAATACCCCTGGTCTAAATAGTATAAAGCCTGAAATATCCCCTCCCACCTCTGAGTTCCATGACCAGTAGGGAATGGATTGAGGTGCAACACAGAATCGAAGAACCAATACCGGGAATCAATCTCAACCCGATCTGTAAATGTGTGCCCCTCATATGCTACATGTGGAGATAATGTAGCTACTATGGTTAGCTCAGTGGGAAATGGTGGATGTGTAAGGAACAGAGGCTCCTGAGTATCATCAACCAATGGAGAAGTGTAGGGGCATCGACTGGCAGTAGCTATGGCTGGGAGAGAAATATCAATCTTCTGATCGTCAATAGTAGTATATAGAAGAAGTCTATCATCCTCATCCATCCGGAGGTGCTGGTAGAATAGAGCAACCAACCAGGGGCTAGACGATTGTGTCTGCTGGACTCATAATAGTAGTAATGCCCTACCTCAATAACTCATCATAGGACCACCTAGTCTGGTCCAATATAGCGAATAGCTCTGTATCAAATCTATACTAGGTCTCCCATGTCTTACTGGCGTAAGACTCAGCGGGAACCTCTAGGATAATAACATGGTCGGCATCCATGACAGATGTCTCGGACTGAACTGAGGCCGAAGATAGAAAAGATGAAGAAGATAAAGACTCTGAAACTAGAGCAGGAGGCTATGGAACTCGATGAACTCGCTTCTTAGCAAGAGTCTTTCGTCTACGCTGTATTTGTAAAACACAAGTATGAATCAGTGCACAGGTAGAAAATATGGTAAGCAACTGATAAGGAAACATAAAGCATGCCTGAAACAGATAGAAATGGCAAATAGACAAATAGGATCATGCTTGTGCAAGAAGTGATTAGAAAAGCTTCAAAATCATCATTCTACATGCCTCAATTAACAAAACAAAACAAATAGGCAATAATGGCATAGAGGGCAGAAAAGTCACATATGGAATAGTTAGAGCAGAAATATGATCAACAGAAGAAATATAGGCTGTAATGTGTATAAATAATGTAACATGCATTCACAAACCTAAAACTCAAGTAGATGTTGCAAGGATAGGACAAGTAGACCCTAGGATGACATCGTATCAATTCCTAGCAAGAATGTCTACAAGTGCAATAGTGAAAATCAAATACAGTAAGCAGGATAACATGAAGCATACAGGCATGGCAACTGTCAACCTAGGACTTAAGAAACAAGCATGTCATGCAATAATGACTAAGTGAAATGCACGGCTGCAAAACACTACAATCCAAGGCATATTATGACAAGCAAGTTCAATAAAGAATCCTAGACATGGTATGCAACTAGATGGCATATATCAGAATGATGCACCAATAACAAAAACTCCAAACAAAGAAATATCTTGTACTACAATGCAATAAAATCAAAGTCCTATGATCACTCATGGCTCATGACCTCCTCTAATGCTTAAATGAAGCAGAGAATGGTTAAATTCTGAGAATACAAGAAGCTTACCATCAGGAAGTCATAATATGGACCGGAAAGAACTTCGGTCATTAAGAATAGATCACCAAGCAAATGGCATTCAATAGATAAATATCAAGATCAAGCAAACATATTCCCAAGCTTGGTTCAATGTGCATGTCAGAATTCAAATTAAGCTCAAGAATTGATATTAAGGCCAAAGAACAGAACAAAAAAAAAAAAAAAACAAAAAAAAAAACAAAAAAAACATCCAAATTATGCATTTTAAACTTCCAAGAATCCATAAGACACCCCCAAACTTAGTCAAAAATCACATTTGGCAGGAAGATAGGGTCAAAGGATACACAGGAAATCTCAAAAACTGTTAATGTGATATAAGTGTGTGTAAAACGGTGTATATACAAGCAACAAGTTGCAATTATTCCAAAGGGCAAACAGTTATTCAAAAGAAATCATATTTGACAAGTTTCAAAGTCATGAAGCACAAGAAGATCAAAAGCATGATAAAGAAGGTGAAAAGACATCAAACTGTGCCCTAGCATGGCAAAAGTCAAGAATTATATCACAAATAAGTTCAAAGGCACTTAGCATTTTCAAATGGATGCAAAAGAATCAAATGGAACAAGCTTCAATTCAAGTAAAGGCATTTTGGTCAACTTTGGAATTTCTCAACACTTTTGGGGCAAAATTAGAATTTTTGAAAACTTTGGGGTCAAGACATTCAATTGCATTGTAGAAAAACTTCATGATAAGAATCATGCAATGACTGAAAACTAAATGAAAGAATCATACAACTCAACTTCACATTTTTCAAACAAAGTTCAAAAATGTCCCTTTTTGAATATTTGGAACCCATCAAGTGTGATCACAAAGCATTTTAACAATGAAAGCTCATTTTACCAATAAATAATGTACTTAATCCAATTAAAACTTTTTAAAGAGGTCCATTTGAAACATTTTTATGCATTGAAGACAAGACTTATCATTTTCAACACTAATGAGACAAGGTGGAATTATGCTCACAATAATTCAAACTTTCAAAGCCATTTCAAAATCAACATCAACATTTCTTCTTTGAAAACAAGTCAAACACTTCTTTCCTCCTTAATCCAAAATCAATTTTCAAATTGTTTCCAAATTCCATCTCAAAGTCCAAGAATCAAACCACATGCCATTTTAGATTTTAAAATCAAAGTGCAGAAATTTTTCAAAAATCCGGCATGGTTTCTCCTTAAAAATGGACATCCCAAAAAAATTTCAAACACAATAAGCATCCATGTATAACATTCAACATAATCAATTAATCAATCTCAACATCCAATAAAGGACACCGCCCACAATTAATCCACAAAACCAATTCAAATTTTGCTTATTCTCCTTCTAACAACTACAATCAACAACCATCCATCCATTCATTGACAAAGTGTACCCACCATCATGCAACATGTATCAAAGTGTAGCCCAAATCAAATGTTCCCAATATTTTTAAAAACAATTTTTTGCATTTTTATTTTATTTTTTATTTTTTATTTGGTTTGCCTCTTTTCAATTTTTATTTTGGTTTCAATTTTTTTTATATACAGGAATATAAAAAGGTTAAAATGCAAAACTAAATAGAATGGAAATGAAAACAAGAAGAAAAATAAAAAGAAAATAAAATAAAAATAAAAATAAAAATAAAAATAAAAATTCGGAACTTGCCCAACTTAAAGAGGTGAAAAGGAGGGTAGAGGAAAATATTGGGAGCAAAAACATAATTTTTCAAGCCTCGCCGGACTTGGGGAAGACGACCGGAGGCTCGTTGAAACCTCGCCGGAAACTGCAAAAGCTCACCGGAGCTTGTTTCAGCGTCTCCTTGGCCTAAATCGGCCGGAGACGATGGGTGTGATGGAAAATAGAGAGAAATGGAGAAAGAGATGCCGGGATTTGGCCTTAGGGCCAAAAATCTTCGCTGTCATCAATGGAGGAAATGGCGATGAGCTTGGTTTGCTCGTCGGCAAGAGAGATGGAGAAGGTGGTTTGGTTGAGGTGAGGGAGAGTGAATAGTGTGAGAGATGGAGATGAGGGAAGAGAGGAAGAGTGGTTTACGTGAGAGAGAGAGAGAGAGAGAGAGATAGGGGCTAGGGTTTGGGTGAGAGAGAAGATGAATAGGAAGAAAAAGAGAAAAAAGAAAAGAAAAAGGGAAAAGAAAATGGGGGAGAATAAGAGAAAATATATATATAAAAAAATAGAAAATAAAACAAAATAAATAAAATAAATAAAATTTTTTGAAACTGAACGGCCAAAGAGATTTCCGAAAGATTTCAAATGACGCATTTTTGATTAATCGAAGTACTTTCGATTGATTGAACCTAACTTTGATCGATCGAAATGGAATTTAAAAGGTCCTCAAACCAGGTGATTCAATCGATCAAAGTGGGACTTCGATCCATCGAACTTGAGTTCAATCGATCGAAACCTCACTTGTAGTACTCATAATGCAGAAAATGGCTCTTAAGCCGAATTTTTCAATTCAACTCATATCTAGACGACGCAAAAACATGTAAAAACATAAATGAGGGAGGAATAGGGTTGTCAAACCCTACGAAATGCACTAGTCTTTAATGTCTTTAGCAAGATGTTGGGCTCTTTTAGCCCGGATCAAAAATCTTGTTGTACATCCCCTCCTCGACGGGGTGAATTGCCTTTTGAATCCCACCCAACAAATTATTCCCTAAAGAACTTGTTGGATTTGATTCAAAAGAGATTGATGGTTCTTTGTCAATGCAACTTTTGGGCTTCTATAAAATCATTTTGGAAGACAAATCATTAAAGTTTTCAACCTCAAGCAAAGACTCAACTTTTTCAGTTTAATTTTCAAGACACCTATCCACAACACACACTTCTTCATGTTTGTCCATTGAACTTGGGGTTGCATTAAATATGTTTAACTTCACCTTCATATGCCCAAATAAAATTTTCATTATCCCCGTCCTACAATTGATATTGGCATTTGTGGTTGCCAAGAAGGGACGGCCAAGGATAACGGGAATTTGGCTTTGGGGATTTGGGACCGGTTCCGTGTCAATAACAACGAAATCAATCGGAAAAAAGAATTTATCAATTTTAATCAACACGTCCTTAATAATACCCCAAAAATTTTTGATAGATCGGTCAACTAGTTACAAAACTACCGACGTTGGTTTCAAGTCTTCTAAGCCCAATTTAACATGCACCGAATAGGAAAGAAGGTTAACACTTGCTCCTAAATCTAAAAGAGCCCGGTTAATGGCATGGTCAGCAATGATGCAAGAAGTAGTAGGTGAACCGAGGTTTTTAAATTTTGGAAGAGTGTTATGTTGCAATATTGAGCTCACGTGCTCGGTCAAGACCATTTTCTTTGGTTATTGGCTTTTGTTCTTCCTCATTTGGGTGTAAAGATTTTTAAAAAATTTGGCATAAGCTAGAATTTGTTTGATTGTATCCAAGAGTGGAAGATTTATCTTCATTTGCCTAAACATTTCAATTATTTCATTGGCCTTGGTCTTTTGCTTTTCAAGAGAAATTGATCCTTTTAAGGTATCTGAAAATGGAGCATTTGGCTCAAAATCTTTTTCAAAGCCTTTTTGAGAATCACTTCCAACACAAGAATTTTTTAAATCATCTTTCGAATCTTTTTCAACAAAAGGTTCATGCACATGCAATGAAGGAGGAATAGGATGTGAAATGGGACGGGTGTCAACTTTTGGTTGCACAGGTTCACTCTTTTTATTGTGAACTCCAACTTGATTGTCAACAATTTTTCCACTTCTCAAGGTTGTCACCGCATTGACATGTTCAATTGTGGGACTTTCCGATGAGGAATTTGTCTCCACAACAAATTGTTGCTTTGGTGGATTCAAAGGCATTTTCCCTTTGTTGTGGAGACAAGATTCAAAGGCATTTTCCCTTTTTCCCAAGCATTCAATGTGCTAGCTATTTACCTGACTTGGGTCTCTAGCTTTGCAATGGATTGGGAATGAAAATGAAGTAATTGAGTATTTGCCTCCAAAATACCCAAGCGGTCAACACTTTTTCCTTAAAAGGGGGACTCTTAGAATTTACTTGAGAATAAGATGATTGATTAGGAAAATGAGAGTTAGAAAATTGATTTCCATGTGATAATTGAAAAGATGATCTAAAACCTTGGGAACCTTGGCTTTGCATTGGGGGTGGAACATACTTGCTTTGAAAACCACATTGGGGAAAGTTTGAGCCTTCCCCTTAGCTTTTCCAAGAAAAGTTTAGATGGTTCCTCCACCTGGGATTGTAATGTGTGCCATAGGGATTATTCCCTTGGTTGAAAAATGTGGCATTTACTTGTTTATGATGCTCACTTTGCACATGTCCATGGGGATAATTGGAAGTAGAATGTAAGACACTAGAACAAGTCATGCATGATTCATTAGAATTATGATGACGAACTTGATTAGGGGAGGAAGACACTTGATTCACCGAATTTTGATTGATAAAAAATTGATCAAACCTTTGAGATAAAGACTTGGCTCCGACGGCTATGTCATTGGAATTGTCAACTTGATATAAGCCGATATTCTTTCTTCCACCTAAATTTCTACCATTTTTGGATGACAAAGATTGATGCATTGAATTCTCACTCATGGGTATATCCTCTTACAGTGTTTCAGGATTTCAATAACACAATTGATAAATTGTGTCTAGCTGATATGCCTACTACAAATGGTATCTATACATGGTGCAACAAGAGGTATAGCTCTAGAAGAATTTATACTAAGCTTGATAGGGGTTTGATGAATGAGGAGTGGCCCTTACTTTTCCAGATTCTTATGTTTTTCTCACTCTTCCTTTAACCTCTGATCATTGGGGTTTAAGCATTAAATTCCTAATGAAGTTGGCAGCAGGGCCTAAGCCTTTTAGGTTCCTGATGGTGTGGAACAAGCAACAAGCAGTTAAAGAGTTAGTAGGTGTGACTTGGAATGTTCAGTTTCATGGGGATCCTATTAAAAAGTTGATGTATAAGTTGAAGATATGCAAGCAAGCTGTGAAAGAATGGAATTTAGAGAAGTTTGGCTCAATGTATGAAGAAGTTATTTCTTGCAAAAAAGCTTTGGGGATTACTCAGTAGCTGATTATTGATAATCCAATGGATGCAATTTTAATACAACAGAAGGATGAAGATAGAAGGAAACTGGAAAATGCAATCTCCAATGAATCCATTATTTTGGCTTAAAAGTCCATTATTAGGTGGGTTAAAGATCAGGACAGATGTACTAAGTTCTTTTATCAGAAGATCAATCAACATAGGTCAGCTAATAATATATCCATTCTCCAAGTTGAAGGTGAAATCAGTATTGATCCTACAGTGATTAATGATACCTTTGTGGATCATTTTAAAAAGGCTTTTGCAGACACCAATGTTTTGCCATGTGATCCGAAGACTAGATATATCAGGAAAACTTTAGATATTGAAAAAATAGGCATGTTGGAAGCTATTGTATCTAGAGAGGGGGTGAAGCTGACAGTCTTTAATATGGGTGCTGACAGAGCTCCAGGTCCAGATGGTTTTATAGCTCGATTCTTTCAACAATATTGGACTATTGTTGTGGAGGACTTTACTGATGCTATTTTACAATTTTTCAAGCAGCCAGTTTTGGGTGGAGGTACTAATAGCACTTTTATTACTTTAATTCAGAAGAAAAAGGATGCAATTATAGTAGGGGATTTCAGGCCTATATCTCTATGTAATACTTTTTACAAAATCATTGCTAAGATACTTGCAAACAGATTATCTAAGGTTCTGGGGAGGATTGTGGGCAGTGAACAAACTACTTTCATTCAGAATAGAAGGATCCAAGATAGTATAATCATTGCCAATGTGCTTATGAGGGGTTTTGGGTCCAAAAGAGCTAAACCAACCTTAGCTTGGAAGATTGATTTGAAAAAGGCATATGATATTGTGAACTGGAATTTCCTTCTTCAGCTACTGAAGTTATTTGGATTTGGTGATCAATGGATTGCTTGGATTAAAGAATGTATTTCATCACTTTGGTTTTCAATTCTTGTTAATGGATTTCCTCAGGGATTTTTTCAGCCTGAAAGAGGATTAAGACAGGGGTGTCCTTTATCCCCCTTATTGTTTACTTTGATTACTGAATATTTTTCAGGTATGATGGACTTGGAGGTTAGAAAAGGGACTGTGGTTCCTTCAGTAGCTGCTGTCAAGGCTAGAATTCCAATCACTCATCAGTTTTTTGTTGATGATTTACTATTGGTTGTCAGAGATAACATGGCTTCAATTTTAATTGTCAAGAGATTGTTGATTCAGTTTGAAAAAACCTCAGGTTTATCTGTTAATAAGGACAAATTAGAGGTTTTTCTTATAAAATCAGTGAGAAGAAGGGATGCTATTGTTAGATCTTTAGGGTGTAGGGTAGGAAAACTACTTTTCACTTACTTGGGGCTCCTTATTTCTAATAAATTGCTGAGAAGAGTTGACTGCCTTAGTTTGGTTGATAAAGTAATTGTTGTTACCTCTAGATGGAATGGTATGAATATATCAATGGCTGGAAGAGTGGAATTGAGTAGAGCTGTGATTATTCCAATGGTGCATTATTGGACTTCAGTATTTTTTCTTCTTGCTGCTGTTTCAAATTTGATTGAGAGAAGAATGAGGAACTTTGTTTGGGGCACCTTGAAAACAAAAAGAAGTTGCATGGGCTCCGGTGGAAAAATCTTACAATGCCTAAAGAGGAAGGAGGTTTGGGGTTAAGGAAGATTATTGATATTGATAAAGCTGCTAAAATTAGTCTTGCTTGGGATTTTTTACTTTCAAAAGACAGGATTTGGGTTGCTTGGTTTCAGCACTGTTATTTAAGGACTTCATCATTTTAGAATGTTATTCCTACGATTAATTCATCTGCTATGTGGAGAAGCTTATTGGCTGTTCATGATGTTGTCAAGGAAAATTACAGGTATAGAATTGGTGATGGCCTAAATATAAAAGTTTTCTTGGATCCATGGTGTGAAGGGAAGATGCTAAGCGAATTATTTAACCATAGGCTGTTACGGTGCCTAAGTAGGAACAAAAATATCAGTATGCATGAGCTTATTATAGAGGGAGAATAGGATGTATCTCAATTGAATAATACTACTCATGAGCTAATTCAGATGTTCCAAAATTAGAAAATTCATGGTGGAGTGGATAAAATTCAGTGGGTAACCATATTTAGTTTCAAAGCTACTTGGGAAGCTACTCATTTCAGATTGCAAGAAGTGAATTGGGCTGGTTTGTGCTAGAGTGGGGGGAGACCTAGGTGGTCAGTTCATGTAGTTTTGGTGATGCATAATGCCATCCTCACACACTCTTATTTGCAAAGAAAAGGTTTTGCTTTGGTTTCTAAATGCATTATTTGCTACAAGGAAGTGGAGAGTATTGATCATTTATTTTGTTGCTGTGAGTATACAAGAAAAGTATGGCATAATTTTGTAGGAATTTGTATTTTGAATGCTCAAGTTTGTAATGGGATATATGAGTTGGCGGAGTTCTTTACTCAATAATATCAAGGGAAGGGAAGGGAAGGAAGATGAAGATGGCAAGGATCTTGTTTACAGCTTCCTTATATTTTTTATAGGGTCAAAGGAATAACAAAATGCATAATGATACAGTGTGAGAGTCTAAAGATTTAGCAAAGTGTATTCTTTGGGAGGTACTTGATGTCATGGGGGTATGCCTTTAGGATATCCTGTAGCTCTCTTGTTTTTATTGGCTTGTTTTGAGCATTTTGTCTTCCCTTTTTAAGGGATTTGTTTTGTTTTGGTAAAGGTATTCCCTTATTTGTCTTTGTACTATATTTTTCATATTTATAAAAACTCCTTCATTTAGGGAAAAAAAAAATTCTCACTCATGCTTTCATAAAGACGCCAAACATCATTTTCATGCTTATTAAGATAAGAACCATCAATAGATGCATCAACCATACCCTTGTGATTATTCGGCAAACTTTTAAAGAAGTATTGAACTAATTACCATGTAGGCATATCATGATGTGGACACTTCCTAAGCAAATCATTGAATCTTTCCCATGCCTCATGAAATAATTTCCCATTCCCTTGAGAAAAATCTCTAATTGAAGTTCTCATTGCATTGGTCATTGAAACCGGATAGTACTTTTTCAAGAACTCTTGTTGCATTTCTGACAAAGAAGTTATCAAAAAAGGCCTAAGCTTGTTGAACCAATATTTTGCCTTATCTTTAAGAGTGAAAGGAAAAAGTTTTAATCTCAAAAACATCTTTTGGCATGTTCATTTATTTCATGGTGGTGCATACTTCAAAAAACTCATCCAAATGCTTGTAAGGTTCTTCACTTGGAAGTCCATGATAGTTAGGAAGCATTTGAATAGTTTACGGTTTAAATTTCGTAGTGATGTGCTCTCAATGGGGGTAATTGAATGCATGCAGGTGCATTATATTCATTTGGCAAATAATGATCATGCAAAGCAAGAGGAGGATTCACAATTGGAGGTGCTACATAAGCACCTTGATTACCTTGAATAATGGGAGGTTGTGGAGCAAAAATTAGCCGAGGCATTCCCAATGGAACTTGGCCTTGTTGTTATAGTGGAATGAAAGGTCTTGGCATGCCTAATGGTACTTGAATGTTGTCATGATGCACATTAGGGTGAAGGATGCCTTGTTGGTCTATGTGACCAAGGTCCTCCACATGGTCCTCATTGATGTCTTCCATTGATGAAATGGAATGACTAGAATTACCCCTTCCCTTAGAATAACGAACAATGGATTCAAGATTCAAATTAAATGGGACAAGAGTAAGATTTAACGACCTACAACCATACATGCACAAACAAAATACAAACAAGTAACAAGCAAGTAATAATCACTTCTCTTCCGCAACAAATCAATAATCAACAATCCTCCACATACGATGATCCCATGCTCCCATGCTTTGAACAATATGCAAGAAAAATTAAATTGCCTCCATGCAGGCTCACAATTTATCTATAAAAGTAAAGACTTGCCTCCACACGGGCTCACGATTTAACTAGAGATAGAATTTAGAGAAGCTCACAAAAGGTCCTTAAGCAACTTCAAATGATTTTTCAATTTTTTCTTTGCCTTGCTTTGCTTTGCAATTTTATTATTTTTGAGCTTTTTATACTCTTGCTTAGCTTTGCTTGGCTTCTTTTGTTTCTTTGCTCTAGAGTCCTTTTGCTTCACCCCTTTTTACTCAACTCACCTAGCCAATTAAGATCAAACACAATAAGTAATCAAAATAAAATAAAAATAAAAACAAGATCAAAAGAGTACTAATTCCTAATTAATTAAATCTAGAGACAAAAACATGAACATCAATTCTAGCATACATAGACATATGACTAGAGTCAAATGATCAATTGAAAGCATTAATCTATACAAATCAAGTAGAAATTACAAGATCTATATTAATTCATGGTCAAAACATCTATTATAATTAAAATCCCCAAAAATACACAAAAGGTAGGTTTGAGAAGCAAGCTTAGGGGACATCTCTAGCCCCAAGAGAAGGATTTAGCCACTCATTGTAGTGGACATGGAATCCTCAAGGGCTAGCCTGGAGGTTGGCAACATTATCTTTATCCTTGCTTTCTTTTCCAAAACCCTAGTTCTAGAGAGAGAAAAATTTCTATAAAATGGTAATATCTCTATCTATCTTCTATGATACAATAAATGTTTAATAAATCAATTACATACTCCTTTGAGTAAGGACCAAGTTAGAATTACGGCCTCTGATTGGAGGAAATTCGCAACTACACAAGTTAGGTAGAAATCGACACGCTCGGGAATTAGACAACTCACTGCCAGCAGGCATTTCGAGCGATCAAAGATGTTCGATCGATCAAACACTTAGCTTTAATCAATTGAAGCTGAAGTGGCTTAAAAATATCTTCTTTGGCCTTATCCGATTAGCTGAGCTGGCACCGCCTCATTTCGATCGATTGAAGATCTCTTCGATTAAAGATCTCTTCGATTGATCGGGATTCCCCTTCGATCGATCGAAGTTCCCCTGGTGCATTTTTCTTGGCTTCTTTCCAACTTTGGTCTTTAGCTCCAAAACTATGCTAAATGGCTCTTGTTAGCCTATTTGAACTTTATTAACCTAAAATAGGCAAAAACACAAATAAGTATCTAAGACATGAAAGTAAGATAGATGAATGGACTAAAATACCCTAACTTAGGTGCTAAAATGCATCACATATGAGCACTCATCAATTAACTTTACCTTGTTGCTTTTTAAGAGAATTGGATCATTCTAAGGCATCTGAAAATAGAGCCTTTGGCTCAAAAACTTTGTCAAAATTCTTTTTCAAAACATCGTCAACACAATAATTTTTCAAATCATTTTTTAAATCTTTCTCAACAAAATAATCTTTCATATGTAATAAAGAAGGAATATAATATGAAACGGGACGGGTGTCAACTTTTGGTTTTACTGGTTCACTCTCTTCATTTTGAATACCAACTTGATTGTCCACAATTCTTTCACTTCTCAAAGTGGTCACAGCATTGACATACTGAATTGTGTGACCTTCTGAGGAGGAATTGGTCTCTATGACAAATTGTTGTTTGGGAGGTGGATTCAAATGCATTTTCCCCTTTTCCATAGCATTTAATGTACTAGCTATTTGCCCAACTTGGGTTTCTAGCTTCGCAATGGATTGGGAATAAGAATATAGTAATTGGGTGTTTGCCTCTAAAATACCCAAAGCTGTCAACACTTTTTCCTCAAATGCGGGACTCCTTGAGTTCCCTTGAGAATATGACGATTGATTTGGAAAGTGAGTGTTTGAAAATTGGTTTCCATGTGGTGCTTGGTATGACAATCTATAACCTTGGGAACCTTGGCTTTGCATTAGGGGCGGAACATACTTTCCTTGAAAATCACTTTGGGGAGGATTTGAGCCTTCCCTTTGGCTTTTCCAAAAGAAGTTTGGATGGTTCCTTCACCCGGTATTGTAATGAGTTCTATAGGGATTATTCTCTTGGTTGACAAATGCGGCATTTACTTGTTCATGGTTCTCACTTTGCACATGCTCATGGAGATAATTGGAAGTAGAATGTAAGACCCTAGAACAAGTCATGCAAGCGTCATTGGAATTATGATGAGAATGGTTAGAGGAGGAAGATACTTGATTCACCGAATTTTGGTTGATCAAAAATTAATCAAACCTTTGAGATAAAGACTTGACTTCGACGGCTATGTCATTGGAATTCTCAACTTGATACAAGCTAACATTCTTCCTTCCACCTAGATTTCTACCATTTTTGGAAGACAAGGATCGATGCATTGAATTCTCACTCATGCTCTCATAAAGACGCCATAAATCATCCTCATGCCTGTCAAGATATGAACAACCCATGGAAGCATCTACCATTCCTTTATAATTATCCGATAAACTTTCAAAGAAAAATTGGACCAATTATCATTTTGGAATGTCATGATATGGACATTTCCTAACCAAATCATTTACGTGCTCCCATGCCTCATGAAACATCTCCCCTTCCCCTTGAGAAAACTCTCGAATTGAGGTTCTCATTGCATTGGTCTTTGAAACCAGATAATACTTTTTCAAGAACTCTTGTTATATTTCTGCCCAATAAGTTATTGAAAAAGGCTTAAGATTGTTGAACCAATATTTTGCCTTATCTTTAAGGGTAAAAGAAAAGAGTTTTAATCGCAAAACCATTTCTGGCATGTCCTGGTATTTCATGGTGGAACACACTTCAAGAAACTCATCTAAATGCTTATAAGGTTCTTTACTTGGAAGTCCATGATAATTGGGAAGTATTTGAATAGTCTGTGGTTGATTTCATAGTGATGTGCTCTAAATGGGGGTAATTGAACGCACGTCGGTGCATTATACTCATTTGGAACATAATGATCTCTCAAAGCAAGAGGGGGATTCATAACCGATGGTGCTACACAAATACCATGATTTCCTTGAATAATGGTAGGGGTTATCGCGGGCACCAACATTTAAAGATGCACTAAGAATGTGAGTGTGCAATGTGGCCAAGTTTTAAATTTAAAAAAGCCACTACTACTTCTAACTAAGAATATAGCTAGGGTGAGTAGGGATCGTCCCAAGGGATTATGAGCGTGTTTTCAATGGAAACAATGTATAGGGTTAGTAGGTCGAATGATCAAAAGGTTAGTTGGTTTGGTTGATTAAACTACAATGCAATTAAAATTAAAACAAGTAAAAGGTAACAATTTAGAATGTAGGTAAAAGATATAGAGGAGAGGACTTGGGGTACTAGAGCTCACCACTAAGCTTGACTTCACTAGACGCTAGCAATTGCACATCAATGGGGGAAATTGAATTGTAACTTGTGTGTGTGTGTGACATTAATTGAAACTAGGCATGGATGGCAAATAAGTATAGATTGTCTAGCTAATTCAAATGGAAAGCATAACCTATCAAATGGGACCAAAATCCATTCAATGAAACCACAATTTATGCACACTTAACTCTCTAAAAACATACACCATTTGCATTCATAAGTATGGAACACCTAGAAACAAGAATAGATTGTCCACCTATCTATGAATCTAAAGCAACTACACTACAACTACACTAAAGACATGGAAAATAAACTAAATAAGCTAAAGGTGTGGCACAATCCATCAAATAAATTACAAGAGTGTTCAATTAAGTACTATGTTTTGACCATCTCTAGATTAACTTCATCCATACATATAGACATGCATAAACTTCACTAAATCTAGAGAAAAGCACAATAATCATCCATTTTAGCATATATAGACATATGGTTAGAAATAAATAATCAATTGAAAGCATAAATCCATATACATCAAGTAGAAACCACAAAATATATATATAAATCCAAGATCAAAACATTTATTACAAGAAAATCCCCAAAAATATACAAAACACTAGGTCTAGGAAGCAAACTTAGGGGCTACTCTAGACCCAAGTAGATGTCTAACCACTCTTTGAAGTAGTCATCCAACCCTCAAGGGCTATCTCCATGGTAGGAATGACCACCTTCTTGATGGAAACCCTAAAAGAATAGAAGGACTCCCAAAGATGTGTAAAAGCTCTCTAGTCTCTAGCCTCCTCTCCAAGATATGAGATATATTATGTGTAATGAAGATATGTTCAATCCTACCCTTAAAATGGCTCCAAATCCTTATATAAGAGGCTCAAGTGTCACACCTAATGGTCTGGATTCGTGCACTAGGGTCCTTGCAATGATTACACCATGAGCCAACTTTTAATGAGCTAGAATTTATTTTATTTTGGACTTGAGGAGGTTCGATCAATCAAACTGTGTTGAGGTTGATCGAACTGAGGTGAGATCCATCGAATGCTACAGAAATCGATCATCTTTGGCGACGTCTTTTTGAATAAAGACAAATCTCTTAGACATTTTGGGATATTTTGCAAAAGAGACAAGAGTGGTAGGTGGGGTGGTAGGTGTGGATAAGATCGAATAATTTTGATCGATATGAGAAAGGTTAGATCGATCGAAGATGGTGAAATCTTTTGGATAAGGACAATTGCTTGGATCCATCTTGATATGTCTAGATCGATGTTGCTATCGAAGGAATGTTGACATCGATCGAACTTGCTGTTTTTCCACACCTGGCTTCCACTTTGCTCTTTTCCTCCATTCAGCTTGAGATTACTTCTTTTAAGCTCTTATTTGGCTGAATAAACTAATATTTGAGATAAGTACCTAAAAATGGCAATAATATGAAATTAGTCTAAAACGGAAAAATAAAATAGATAAAGGTCCTAGATACATAAGCTTAAGGGGTTTAATTGTGCACTTTTCAGCGCTCATCACACTCCCAAACTTAAATATTGCTAGTCCCTAGCAATAAACTACGAAGTAAAGGAATGAAATGAACGATTATACAACTATGAACTAGAAAGCAATAAATAGATAACGCCACTTTTGTAGGGAATACGATTGCATTTATCATATACAACAAACCTTTTAAACCCCTAGGTTACCCCTAGTGGACAAGTGATGTTTCGTGAGGGTTTCTAGAAATGATACCCACAAACATTAAGCTCATTCTCACAAAAGAGGTACCAATATTGCAAACAAGCATTGGAAGAAAACTACCTCAAGTATGCAATTTTTCATTCATTTCCAAGCAATCTCCCAAAATTTCAACATCAAGCAAGTAATATGGTCCTCCACACATCAAGAAAGTGATCATGTAAATCAATTCAACTCTAGAATCCTTTTTTAGTGGACCGGCATCAAATATGTTGTTATCTAAGCCAACTAAAGAAATGATCACATCCTTACCCTCAAACTAGTACACAAATCTAGTACCAATCATCAAGACAAATAATGGACCTTTTATTAAAGCTTTATTGATCTAGGTGCGTTTATTCTTTTCACTCAAATTTTTTTTTTTCTATCCATAAGGATCAAAGATGGAAGCATAATGCAATGTGTTGATCTATTAAGCTTTCTAGCGATCCATGAGATCGAGTGTTAGGTCAATGACTCCCAAACCAGACGGCTTTAGGGCACTAGGTGTTCAAACACCCCTAAGGACTTCCAAGCTCAAATCAACTAGGCTACAAATCAAGACAACCTCCATCTAATTATTTCCCATTTCTTATCTTTTGGGAGAAGTCCTCAATTTTTATTGCTTTTGTCAAGCAATTTTTAAATTTTAAGCAATATAGTCCTCAAAAGATCAAAATCATAGCTAGTTATGGACCAATCATAGAAAATCCCTCAAATACACAAGTTAGGCTTAAAATTTTGAATTAAAAGTAAACACTGCAATTAACACCTATTACCCCCAAACTTAAATGGTACAGTGTCCTCAATGTGCAAAGAGAACAAAAAGAAAGAGTATACCAATGCAACTAAGGCAAAGAATGGCCGGGACACAACTATCCAAAGTGGGTGGTACAACCCCCCCAAACTTGGAATTGACTGCGGTCTTGAAAAGATGGCACTTGGATAAAACTCATCAGTTAACAAAGGGATAATACACAGTGGATATGTAAGTGTAAATGGGATAGTAAATGAAGTAAAGAGAGAGGAATAAGGGTGAACCTGAAAAAATTTGGGCAGCACTCTCTCTTACTGAAGTCATTGGGATGTACCTGATAAATGGAGTTAATCATAGATAAATGTATTAATATAAAATCCAGACATCCAAAAATATTATGTATAGAAAAAGATAAATAATGTACAGCACATCACAGTATCAGGGCCAATAGACTAGCCGCAAAAATATCATATCAGTAGCAATGTAAAAGTAATGTATCACAAATATATCAAATGAGGAGAGTAAAGAGATAGAGAAATTAGGCAGAGGAGGTAGGGCGAGCGGGGCGTGATCCCCGAATATCTCTGGATATGTCACGCAGCGCAGCTAAGATATCCGCACGGAGCGTAGAAATGTCAGCTTTGAGAGAGACTACTGTATCCTCCAATGACTAGACACGCTCTCCTAGCCCAGGTGTCAGAAGTGGAGCCTCAGGTATGACTGGATCATGAAACTGTGGTATATCCTAACCCTGCTCTTGGAAATGAACTGGCGACCCAACTGGAGAGTGATGCTGTAACTCCTCTGAAGGCTACTGCTCCAGGTCTATATCCATATGTACTACAGCCGCCGGTGCAACTGCTGGATCATTCGCTGCTGCTGCTGCTATCTCTGCCTCCTCAGCCTCTGTAGCCTCCTCTGCTGCTAAAATAGTATCCTTCTCCAAGCTCTTGATAAGAGCATTGTAGTTCTTGTTCCAGTCCTTCTTGCCGTAGTGGCAATCCCCTAACTCAGAATGCTCTTGTGGATGGAAAAGGTAGTGCTGGTCCCGTAGGATCTGAGCAATAAGATAAGCGAAGGGGAGATACTTAGCCCGTTTGGGCTTAGCCTTGCTAATATAATCTGTATACAACTTCATTATGACACTCCAGTAGAGTGCAGGAATGGAGCACCAGTGCCTGGTGTAGAAAGCATAAAAGGCTGCCAGAAAAAATGAACGTCTCTGGATCTTATGGCCCGCCAAAAATACATTTTGGTATAATACCGAATCGAAAAACCATAAATCATCGGGCAGATAAATCTTGGTGGCGAAAGTCTCGCCATCTACGTAATGGCCAGTGAGGGCAACGGCCATGTCTGCATCAGAAGGCCTCCCCAGAATAGGATAATTAAGACATGGAGGGCAGACATGTGGGCACCGAGAATATGTGGCCAATGTATCAACTGTAATATGGATGGGATATCCATCGATGGTAGTTTGTAGCTCTGATAGATTACCTGGGGCCGGCCAGAGGTTCAGGTAGAACATTCGAATAAGCCACGGGAAAACAGGATAAGTAACTGGCGCCAGAATTGCTAAAATGCTGCGCCGGTCAATATCATCGAAAGCTGCCCGGGTCAAAACTAACTTGGAAACGAAAGCTATATCATATACGGACTCATGCGACACCGAAAGGCGTCTGAACTTCTAAATAGGTCAATCTCAAACCTGGCCAAGCTGTGCCGGTGGTGGAGAAGGAAAAGATATATGCTTATCCTCATCAGAATGGGATGAAGATGCAGAAATGGTAGAGATAGATCGGTCAGACTGAGCAGGAGCTGGCTCCTTATACTATTGTAACAGCTTAAGCTACTTAGCCTGCTCTGGATCCTATGATGAAACGGCTCAGCAGGATCCTCTACTCTCTGTCTCTAATACCCTTAATTTTAAAAGGATAGTCTTGGCATTTTTATTTTTCTTTTATTGCATTTTTATTTGTTATTTTATTTATTTGCTTTGTTTTGTGATTATCTGCGTAATTGGTTAATTATTTAATGCTTATTTAATTGTGTTAATTGTTTATTTTCTGTGATTGTTTAATTGGCTTCATCAATTAATTAGTTGGATTTTATTTGTTTTATTACTGCTATTATTTGATAAATTATTAATAATATTACTTCTTTTAATTAATTAGTTAAATTGATAAGTATTTATTTACGTTGTGTATCGTGACTTAGGGTTTTAGGTTTCAATGTGCAGCCGACTTAGTAGTAAATTAATTAAGGTATCAGTTTCATTCTTGGATTACAATTAGAATTAGGGTTGAGGGTTTATAGGTCTATATATATACATGTATACGTTCTGCCTATGGTTGAAACAAACCTTATTCCTGGAGTGAGAGGCAGAGAGATACAGAGGAGGAAACACAGAGTGACCATGGGTGCTTAATAAAGCAGTTTAAGGAGGGAGGAACAGGGTTGTTTCTGGGTGGAACCAAAGCACTGGAGGAGTAAACCTGCAGTATAGGACACTAACGTAGCGTTCAGAAACTATGGAATTATAGTTTCAAATCTGAAACTCAAAGGCAAGTTCTGTTCTATTCTATCCCTTTAATCTGTGTTCTGTGCATGCTTAGATAGACTCCAGGGATTAAACTAAGTCTTAATTACATCTTTTATGCATGTTTAATCTGTGTTTAGAATCATTAAATTAATTTGTTTTTCAGTTGGTTAAAAGTTCAGTTTTAAATCTTGTTGCCGATGCTTAACAGCTTCTGCTTCAATTCAAGTTTTGATTGTACATTATTGTCTTACGACCAATCTGGAACTGGGATGGACCTTAAAACATGTAATAAAAATTACTACAAAGGATTGGTACTCATAGGAATCGGAGAAGACGAAGATTAAACAGACAACGGCTGCTAAGGGAGGGAGAGCAGGCTCCCAAAACCCTCAGAGCCAGCTCCCAAAGAGTTGGAGCCACTCTAAGTGATTTAGAGCAGGCTCTAAATTTTGAAAGAGTCTGCTCTCTCCTAAAATGCTACAGAATTGGTTTTTAGGGGCTGTTTGGGCTATACTGGGTGTATGCACTTCGTTTAAATTGTTTTAAGTGATGTATGGGACTGTATAAGATTGGTATTACGATGAAAAAATATAAAATCATAATTGGATTGAAGAATAGTGCAAGAAAAACCTAAGAGAAAACTGGTAGCTTGCACACTGTCTTGTTGGTTTTACTTACTGGAACTTGGCACGGTTTTTTTATATATAATCTAATTATAAATAATCATATATTTTTTTAGTGTTATAAGTATGGTGAATTAATTATATTTAACTATACTTAGTATGGAATTAATTGATACTCAAATTGTTATAATTGTATCGATTTATTAGCTGTTTTGGAGGATTTGAATGCTATGGATTTGAACGCTATGGTTTATTTTAGCAGTTTATACCTAATGTCATTATATATGTATTAAACTATACTGATGCATATTTCAGAGAATGGTTGATAAATTAATTAATGTTATTTTTATCAATTATGTGGATTGGAGGACTGTATGCACTAGTATGGGACGGTGGCATACTAGGTATGGATTAGTTCAACACTAAATCCTACCTAACGTGGATTAAGGTGTGGATTAACCATAAAGGTTAAGTCCAACTCCTATTAGTGTTAGGTCAGTAAATAACTTAATGACATAATTTGGTTTCTGGGATGGATTGTTATACATATATCAAACCACTATACTAGATGGGTGATATTTTCTATTAGGAGGACACGGATTTTATATATATATGATATGGTACCATGGTATGAGCTTGAGTCTCAGGACCATGGTTAGGGTGCGTATATCATCTAGGATGGATAGCTGGACAGAGGTGTTGTTCCCTGGTAGGTCTAGGTACACATGACCACATTATGTGCGATTTGCATAGTATCTCTACTCAGGCTGAGACAGACCTATTGGACTAGTGAGCGTCCTATAGTGTGTACTTATACATATATGGACTACTCTAGATATTGTTGAGTCTATCTAGGATGTATCTGCATATCGGATTCCTGTTTGGATTGTAGTAGATCAGGACTTGCATGTGGGCATGACCCACTCTTTTATTTTTCAGGTGCTCGTCAGTTCCAGGGTTAGAGTTTGATCGTGTAGAGCAGATACGGACTTCTATTCCTCCGACTACGTAGGACTACTATCTTATTAGCTTTGGATCTTATTTTAGTTATTTTATTTTATAGTTGGGATTGTTATTAGTGGTCCACTAGATAGATTCCCGAGTTGTTAAATAATTGGAGGTTTTGGAGTTTGCATTGTTATAATATTACCTTGAGGATTTTCAATTAGAATTCATTTCAGCTTTAGTATTTTTTTTTAATTCAATTTTGTATTCTGTGTTTGATTTAAATATTAATTGTTTGATATTCCCTCGGGTTTGGGCCTGGGCCTGATCAACCCGTGTCTCAGATCCGAGGGGAATCACAGTTGGTATCAGAGCACTCCCGGTTCAAGTGTCTCTAGGATTCTATCGTATAAGACTTCCGCGTAGCGTTTTATCTTGATTAGAGCTTAAGTTTAGGATTCATTGTATTCTTTACGGTTTAGTTAAATCGTACTGATGTCGGTCCTTCTGTGTTGACAGAATGGCTAACGCAAGAACCAGATGGAACAATCAGCGACGAAGGGAAGCGGCCTGTAGGCAGCTTCAGGAGGATGATGGTCAGTTCCATGAGGAGCGTGAGGAAGTTCAACAAATTGGGGACCAGGGAAGAGATCCAGAGTTTCCTCCTCACATCAATGACCTTATTGCTCGGGCTATAGAAGCAAGGGTAACAGCTGCACTTCGGAATCAGCCTCAGGTACAGTTGGTACCGTTACCAGCACCAGTACCTACACCGGTTGTTCATACTGATACTTGGGAGAAGGCCAAGAGTCCTTTCACAAAGGGGAGCCCACCTGAGTTCACAGGCTCCACCGATGCGAGAGCAGCTCACCAATGGAAACATGATATTGAACGACATCTTCACTTGGTTCATTCACGGAGGTTCAGAAGCAGATGCTTACTACCTTCAAGCTAGTTGGGGATGCACTACAATGGTGGGAGTCAGTTATCACTATAGAGGAGAGGATGACATTGACTTATGATGAGTTTAGTGCACGCTTTGAAGAGAAATACTTCCCTTATACAGTCAGGGCAGCCGTGGAGACTGAGTTTCTTAATCTACAGCAGGGGAACATGACAGTAGCGGAGTATGAGCAACAGTTCACACGCTTGTCTCTCTTTGCACCGGAGGAGGTGGATATAGAGGAGAAAAAGCGCAACAGTTTCGTCAAGGGATTGATGTGATCTATCAAGAGAGCTATTACAGGTAGTCCAGCCTATACTACCTAAGCTCAGGTGGTAGACACTGCTCTACAGCAGTATCAGTTGACCGTGGATTTCAGACAGGCCAAGGGTGAGAGGCGGAGTGACAGAGACTCTGCTAATCAGTCAGCTGAGAAAGGGAATGGGAACGGACACTGATAGAATGACAAAGGCAAATTCCAGGGACAGCAGCCTTTGAAGAAGCACAAAGGTGGTTCAGATGCTCCCAGGGATGTGGCACCTATTCAGCGACAGGAGAATGGGGGACTACAAGCAGGATAGGGTTAGCCACAAGCTAACCGACAGAGGAGGCTATTTGGTACTTTCCAGGGTAGTTGCTACACTTATGGAGAGTATGGTCACACTTCCAGGAAGTGTCCTACAGCAAGACAGGGACAGAGACAGGGATAGGGACAACATGTGCAGCAGGGGCAAAGGGCGCCAGTGCCTTTACCAGCTCCATAGGTTCCACGGATTCTAGGACAAACATATCCGGCTTTACCAGCGCCGCCACAGCCTCAAGGACAGGCACCGCAGCAGTTACATTATGGCAGGGTGTACAACCCTAAGCCACTAGATATGCAGGCACCTCAGGATGTTGATGGTAAGTTTCCTATTCATGGTTTACTTGGACGTGTTTTATTTGATACGGGTGCTACACACTCATTTGTAGCTAGGACTTTTGTTGCTTTGTCTGGGATGACGACTCGGGTATGCAGTAGACCACAACGTATTTCTACACCATTGGACGATACAGCCATTTTACATGAGAGTGATGGGTCTGTGACACTAGACATTGGTAGACTTAGATTTTTAACCAATCTACTAGTTTTAGATATGCACACTTATGATGTGATACTTGGGATGGATTGGTTATCTCACTACCATGCCCAAGTTAATTGTTTTGATAGGTTTATTGTGTTCACCATACCTAGTCAGGACATGCACGTCGCCGCTATGCCGTGTTCTAGCGGGGTCACTAATACCTATTTGTTTCATATGGAGGAGGAAATAGAGGAGGGGACTACTGTATCATTGGATAACATACCGATTGTATAGGATTTCCCGAATGTATTTCAGGAGATTCCAGGGTTGCCGCCAAGTCGCGAGATTGACTTTATGATAGACTTAGCTCCAGGTACTATGCCTATTGCTAGGGCACCATATAGGATGACACCAGTGGAGATGCGAGAGCTGAGGGATCAGATTCAGCAATTACTCAGCCAGGGTTTTATTCATAGGAGTACTTCACTCTGGGAGCACCAGTTCTGTTTGTGAAGAAGAAGGATGGTTCGCTCCGCCTGTGTATAGATTATAGGGAGTTGAACAAGATTACGATTCATAACAAGTATCCTTTGCCCAGGATTGATGATTTATTTGATCAGTTAAAGAGAGATACCTATTTCTCTAAGATTGATCTACGGTTTGGATATCATCAACTTCGGGTTCAAGAGCAGGATGTTCCAAGGACAGCGTTTCTCACTAGATATAGATCTTATGAGTTTCGGTTGATGCCATCCGGGTTGACTAATGCACCAGCAGTTTTCATGGATTTAATGAACAGAGTCTTCAGGGCTTACTTGGATCAATTTGTCATTGTCTTCATAGATGACATTTTGATTTACTTAAGGTCAGAGGATGACCATGCTAAGCATCTGCGGATTGTGTTGTAGACACTTCGTGAGCACCAGTTGTATGCCAAGTTCGAGAAGTGTGAATTTTGGCAACGGGAGGTGAAGTTTCTGGGTCACGTGGTGTCAGAAAGGGGAATAGCGGTGGATCTGGCCAAGGTTTCAGCGGTGGTTGAGTGGGGACAGCCTACTTCACCTACTGAGATTCAAAGTTTCCTCGGTTTGGCAGGATATTACAGGAGGTTCATCCAGGGGTTCTCAAAGATAGCAGGACCACTCACTCATCTGACTAAGAAGGATGTACGATTCGTGTGGGATCAACATTGCCAGAAAGCTTTTGATGAGCTGAAGACTAAGTTGACTTCTGCATTGGTTTTATCTACCCCACAAAGCGGGATAGAGTATCTGGTCTGCACGGATGCTTCTTTGCAGGGTCTTGGATGTGTTTTAATGCAGGATGAGCGACCAATTTCGTATGGGTCTCGGAAGCTTAAGCCTCACGAGCTTAATTATCCAACACATGATTTGGAGTTGGTAGTTGTGGTCTTTGCTTTACGTATTTGGAGGCATTATCTATTGGGTGAGTCCTTCAGATTATTCAGTGATCACAAGAGTCTGCAGTATTTGTTCACTCAGCGGGAGCTGAATATGACACAACGCAGGTGGTTAGAGTTTGTGAAAGACTATCACTTTTCTATACAGTACCATCCAGGGAAAGCGAATGTGGTGGTGGATGCACTCAGTCGCTGACCTGTTGGTAGTCTTTACACTTTATTTACTACTAAGTGGAATGTATTGAAAAAGGTTGATGAATTATCGGATGCTTTCATAGCTTGCATGGTAGTTACACCTTTAATCATTTGCAAGGTTTTGAAGGCACAACTAGCGGATTAGCAGTGTATTGACAAAGTTACATAAATAGTTTCCAGAGAGGTTCCATTCAACCATGTTGGGGCTGATGGAGGTTTGTGGTACAAGGGACAGTTAGCGGTACCTTTTGTTGACGATTTGAGGAAGGATGTGATGACTAAGACTCATCACCCTGAGTTTTCTATTCATCCAGGAGGGGATAAGATGTATCAGGATATGAAGCGGCAGTTTTGGTGGGCAGGTATGAAGAGGGACATTGCTCTTTTTGTTTCTCAGTGTAGTATTTGTCAGATGGTCAAGATAGATCATCAGAGGCCGCCAGGAGCTCTACAGCCACTGCCGATACCGGAGTGGAAATGGGAGAGCATTTTAATGGACTTTGGGAAGGGATTGCCCAATTCTTTCAAGGATCACAATTCTATTTGGGTCATAGTGGACAGATTGATGAAATCAGCTCATTTCTTGTCCATTCGCACTGACTTCACTTCGGAACAGTTGGCGAGACTTTACATTTCAGAGATTGTGAAGTTGCATGGCATTCCATTGTCTATTATCTCAGACAAGGATTCGAGCTTTCTGTTAGGCTTTTGGAAGAGTTTTCAGCAGGCTTTGGGTACAGAATTACACCTTAGTACTGCTTATCATCCTCAGATTGATGGACAGACTGAGAGGGTTAATCAGATCATGGAAGATATGCTTCGATCGTGTGTTCTTGATTTTAAAGGCCACTGGGAGGATTATTTACCACTTGTGGAGTTTGCATATAACAATAGTTTCCAGAAGACTATTGGGATGGCACCATTTGAGACGTTATACGGCCAACCATGTCGATCGCCTATTTGTTGGATGGAGGTTGGCCAGAGCAGATTCTTGGGTCTAGAGTTCATTAAGGATACTTCCAAGAAGATCGCTCTTATTCGGGATCGCATGCGTACTGCCCAAAGTAGGCAGAAGAGCTTTGCGGATCGTCGCACACGTGCTTTGGAGTTTCGGATTGGGGATCAGGTTCTTCTCAAAGTATCTCCTATGAAAGGGGTAATGCGCTTTGGAAGAAAGGGAAGTTGTCTCCGCGATTTGTCGATCCATTCACGATTACCGATCACGTTGGAGCTGTTGCTTATCGATTGGCACTTCCGGATAATTTGGACCGCGTACACAACGTATTCCATGTTTCCTTGTTGCGAAAATTTCTGCGAGATGAGGATCGGTATCATCATATAGATGTTGGGGAGATTGAGTTGCAGCCGGATGTAACTTATTTAGAGCCACCAAGTCGGATTGTCGACCGGCGAGATCAAATACTTCGTAATAAGGTTATTCCTTTGGTTCGTGTTCAGCGGAGCCATCACAATAAGGCTGAGTCCACTTGGGAACGGAAGGATGTCATTCGCGCGCAGTTTCCTGAAATATTGGAAGAAGGTAAGAGCGAATTCCGAGGATGGAATTCCTTTTGTTAGGGGGGAAGAATGTAATACCCCTAATTTTAAAAGGATAGTCTCGGCATTTTTTGCATTTTTATTTGTTATTTTATTTATTTGCTTTGTTTTGTGATTATTTGCGTAATTAGTTAATTATTTAATGCTTATTTAATTGTGTTAATTGTTTATTTTCTGTGATTGTTTAATTGGCTTCATAAATTAATTAGTTGGATTTTATTTGTTTTATTACTGCTATTATTTGATAAATTATTAATAATATTACTTATTTTAATTAATTAGTTAAATTGATAACTGTTTATTATGTTGTGTATCGTGACTTAGGGTTTTAGGTTTCAATGTGTAGCAGACTTAGTAGTAAATTAATTATGGTATCAGTTTCATTCTTGGATTACAATTAGAATTAGGGTTAAGGGTTTATAGGTCTATATATATACATGTATACGTTCTGCCTAGGGTTGAAACAAACCTTATTCCCGAAGTGAGAGGCAGAGAGATACAAAGGAGGAAACACAGAGTGACCTTGGGTGCTTAACAAAGTAGTTCAAAGAGGGAGGAACAGGGTTGTTTTTGGGTGGAACCAAAGCACCGGAGGAGTAAACCTGTAGTATAGGACACTAACATAGCATTCAGAAACTGTGGAATTAGAGTTTCAAATCTAAAACTCAAAGGCAAGTTTTGTTCTATTCTATCCCTTTAATCTGTGTTTTGTGCATGGTTAGATAGACTCCAGGGATTAAACTAAGTCTTAATTACATCTCTTATGCATGTTTAATCTGTGTTTAGAATCATTGAATTAATCTGTTTTTCAGTTGGTTAAAAGTTCAGTTTAAATCTTGCTGTCGATGCTTAACAACTTATGTTTCAATTCATGTTTTGATTGTATATTATTGTCTTACGACCAATATGGAACTGGGATGGACCTTAAAATATGTAATGAAAATTACTACAGAGGACTGGTACTCATAGGAATCGGAGAAGACGAAGATTAAACGGACAACGGCTGCTAAGGGAGGGAGAGCAGGCTCCCAAAACCCTTAGAGCTGTCTCCCAAAGAGTTGGAGCAGGCTCTAAGTGATTTAGAGCAAGCTCTAAATTTTGAAAGAGCTTGCTCTCTCCTAAAATGCTACAGAATTGGTTTTTAGGGGCTGTTTAGGCTATACTGGGTGTATGCACTTCGTTTAAATTGTTTTAAGTGATGTATGGGACTATATAAGATTGCTATTATGATGAAAAAATATAAAATCATAATTGGATTAAAGAATAGTGCAAGAAAAACCTAAGAGAAAAATGGTAGCTTGCACACTGTCTTGTTTGTTTTACTTACTGGAACTTGGCACGGTTTTCTTATATATAATATTATATTTTTTTAGTGTTATAAGTATGGTGAATTAATTATATTTAACTATACTTAGTTTGGAATTAATTGATACTCAAATTGTTATAATTGTATCGATTTATCGGCTGTTTTGGAGGATTTGAACGCTATGGTTTATTTTAGCAGTTTAGATAATTGGAGTACGATTTTTTAGGTTCTGTAGTGAATACCTAATGTCATTATATATGTATTAAACTATACAGATGCATATTTCAAAGAACGGTTGATAAATTAATTAATGTTATTTTTATCAATTATGTGGATTGGAGGACTGTATGCACCGGTATGGGACGGTGGCATACTAGGTATGAATTAGTTCAACACTAAATCCTACCTAACATGGATTAAGGTGTGGATTAACCATAAAGGTTAAGTCCAACTCCTATTAGTGTCAGGTCAATAAATAACTGAATGACATAATTTGGTTTCTGGGATGGATTGTTATACATATATCAAACCATTATACTAGATGGGTGATATTTTGTATCATGAGGACACAGATTTATATATATATGATATGGTACCATGGTATGAGCTTGAGTCTCAGGACCATGGTTAGGATGCGTATATCGCCTAGGTGGATAGCTGGACAAAGGTGTTGTTCCCTGGTAGGTCTAGGTACACATGACCATATTATATGCGATTTGCATGGTGTCTCTACTCAGGCTGAGACAGACCTATTGGACTAGTGAGTGTCCTATAGTGTGTACTTATACATATATGGACTACTCTAGATATTGTTGAGTGTATCTAGGTTGTATCTGCGTATCGGATTCCTGTTTGGATCGTAGTAGATCAGGACTTGCATGTGAGCCTGACCCACTCTTTTATTTTTCAGGTGCTCGTTAGTTCCAGGGTTAGAGTTTGATCGTGCAGAGCAGATACGGACTTCTATTCCTCCGACTATGTAGGACTACTATCTTATTAGCTCTGGATCTTATTTCAGTTATTTTATTTTGCAGTTGGGATTTTTATTAGGGGTCCACTAGATGGATTCTCGAGTTGTTAAATAATTGGAGGTTTTGGAGTTTGGATTTTTATAATATTACCTTAAGGATTTTCAATTAGAATTCATTTCAGCTTTAGCATTTATTTTTAGTTCAATTTTGTATTATGTGTTCAATTTAAATATTAATTGTTTGATATTCCCTCGGGTTTGGGCCTGGGCCTGATTAACCTGTGTCTCGGATCCGAGGGGTATCACAGTGTCGAACTCTCCTCTCATACTGTCAACGGGCCTGATTAACCCGTGCCATGGCCTGCAAAACATAAAAGAAATACTTACAAAATAAGTCAGTAACAGATAATAGAGAATTGAAGCACAGTATATAGAAACATGTATGTCAAATAAGATAGACAACTCAGAGTAATTGACATGAATCTATGCAAGTGACGAGGCAAGCAAGTAAACAGTGACTAAGTGAAGCATGCTAAATAATGTAAGTATGTAATACATCCAATGTGGAAAACACAGGCATTGGGCATAAATAAAATAGCATGGAACATAATAGATTGTGTGTGAAGTGTGCATATGCAGATTTGTGAAGTTTGATCGATCATGACTTGAGTGAGATCGATCTCTCTCAGATCGATCAGGACTAAGTTCGATCGATTTTTCGTTGATCGATCAAAGAAAACTTCAATCGATTAAACTATTGCGAGAAATTCAAAAAGTCACAGATCTATGACGTGGATGACACGGGGGCACCCAAGCAAGCTTGTAGGTCCCTCTACACCTCAACAACACAAAAATGGTCATTTGAATAGGCACGTGACCCCCAAAATCTAAATTGAAATCAAAATATATACAAATATATATACACATCTATGCATATATATATATATATATATATATATATATATATATAAGCTCAAAATCATCAACAATGGCAACAAATCCAATATAGAATCTCAAATCTAGTATGGAAACATGGAAAATATCAAGATTGAAGCTCGGGATCTAAAATAGAACTCAAACTTACCAAATCGGGGAGAGAAGTGGATCGAGAGAGAGAGATAAGATCTGAGATGAGGAAGAGGGATTCGAAGGTCTGGAAGCTCGTCGGAGGTTCGTCAGAGGTTGGGAAGAAGGTTTGCAGCGGCAAAAGGGAGCTAGGGTTAAGATCGATGTGTAAATCAATCAAAATGACCCTTGGCTTCTATTTTTAAAAACTGTTTCCGACATGTTCGATCGATCTAGAAAAATTGCAAATCGATCGAACATAGATCAATCTTAAAGAAACATAGATCGATCTAAGCTTCAAAACGACACAGTATTTTTTTTAAAAAAAATTAATTTTTGAATTTTTTTAAATATTTTTTTTGGATTTTTGAAAATGAAAATAAAAATAAAATGTTTTTGGATTTTTTTTGAAAATATTTTTAAAATAAAAATAAAAATAAAGGAAAAATATTTTTGTATATATATATATATTTTTTTAAAAAAAAAAAAAAAAAAGTCCTTAAGACTAAAAATATTTATGAAAATTTTGAAAATAAAATAAAATAGAATTTGAATTTTTTTTTTCTTTTTTTTTTTATAAATAAATCAAAATTCAAAAAGGGCAGTTAAAATCAAAGTCAAAGTCAACAAAGGGATATAGATCAATCAATCCAAGATCGATCTGGAAGATACTTCGATCGATCCAATAGCTGAAAACCTGCAAACAAATTCGATCGATACACAGAGTGGTGATTTTCATGGGTTTTAAAAAAATTTCTAAGTATAAAATGAAGATCGATCTAAGGAAAGTCTCGATCGATCTTGGAGCACTCAGATCGATCTGAACTGAAGTTCGCTCAATACACAGAGAGCTGAAATATGCATGAAATTCTCGATCGATGGGACTGAGAGATGATTGGATGCACAGATGGATGTTTGATCGATCGAACCTCTTTCGAGATCGATCAAACAAGTGCAAAATGCTTAATTTCAGAAGGGAAGTGCATGCATTCTCAATCACAATTCCTAGCAATGTGTATAAACCCAGAATATATCTAGATGACGCAAGAAATGAAAGGTAAAATAGAAATAAGGGAGGAATAGGGTTGTAAACCCTACGAAACATTGCTAGTCTTTAACGTCTCTAGCAAGGCGTTGGGCTCTTTTAGCCCAGATCAAATATCTTATTATGCATCCCCTCCTTGATGGGGTGAATGGATTTTTGAATCCCACCCAACAAATGGTTCTTTAGAGAACTTGTTGGATTTAATTCAAAAGATATTGATGGTCCTTGGTCTATACAACTCTTGGGCTTCCATGCCCTTTCCAACTTTGAAGTTTTCTTTTGAAACAACATTCTTTGCTTTGAAGTTTAAATATTGATCTTTTGAGATTTTATGTTCAAGCAAAGACTCGACTTTATTAAATTCATTAGCTATACATTTTTCAACAACACACACTTCTTCATATTTGTCTATTGAATTCAGGGTTGAATTAAAGATGTTCAACTTCACCTTCATGTGGCCAAATGAGATTTTCATTATCCCTGTCCTACAATTGATGTTGGCATTTGCGGTTGCTAAGAAGGAACGGCCAAGGATAACATGAATTGGCTCTTGGGATTCAGAACCGGTTCCATGTCTATGACAACGAAATCAACGGGGAAGAAGAACTTATCAATCTTAATCAAAACATCCTCAATGATACCTCAGGGTTTTTTGATGGATCGGTCAGCAAGTTGTAAAACCACCGACATCGGTTTCAAGTCTCCTAAGCCCAATTTGACATATACTGAATGTGGAAGAAGGTTAACACTTGCTCCTTAGTCTAAAAGAGCCCGATTGATGACATGGTCACCAATGATGCAAGATATAGTAGGTGAACCGAGGTCCTTAAACTTTGGGAGAGTGTTGTGTTACAAAATGGAGCTCACTTGCTCGGTTAAGACCACTTTTCTTGGTGTTTGGCTCTTGTTCTTCCTCTTTTGGGAGCAAAGATCTTTTGAGAACTTGGCATAAGCCGAAATTTGCTTAATTGCATCCAAAAGCAAAAGATTGATCTTCATTTGCCTAAACATTTCAATGATTTCATTCGTCTTGGTCTTTTGTTTGTCAAGAGAAATGGATCCTTTCAAGGCATCCGAAAACGGAGCTCTAGGCTCAAAAGCTTTTTCAAAATCTTTCTTTGAAGAATCTTCAACACAAGAATTCTTAGAATCATTTTTCAAATCATGATTCAAATCATCATTTTTCACAACTTTCTTAATAAGATGATCATGCACATGCAATAAAGGAAGAATAAAATGTGAAACGGGATGGGTGACAACTTTAGGTTGCATCGGTTCACTCTCTTCATTGGAAATACCTACTTGGTTATCAACAATTCTCCCACTTCTCAAGGTTGTCACCGCATTGACATGCTCAATTGTGTGACCTTCCGATGAGGAATGAGTCTCCACAACACATTGTTGCTTTGGTGGTGCATTTAAAGGCATCTTCCCTTTCTCTCTAGCATTCAAAGTACTAGCTAATTGTCCGACTTGGATTTCTAGCTTAGCAATGGATTGGGAATAGGAATGAAGTAATTGAGTGGTTGCTTCTAGAGTGCCTAGGGAGGTCAACACTTTCTCCTCAAAAGCGGGACTCCTTAAGTTTCCTTGAGAATACGATGATTGGTTAGGGAAATGAGAATTAGAGAATTGATTACAATGCGATGATTGCAAAGAAGATCTATAACCTTGGGACCCTTGGCTTTGCATTGGAGGTGGAACATACTTTACTTAAAAACCACCTTGGGGAAGGTTTGAGCCTTCCCGTTGGCTTTTCCAAGAGAAATTTGGATGGTTCCTCCACCCTAGATTATAGTGTGAGCCATAAGGATTATTCCCTTGGTTAGCAAAAACAGTATTTGCTTGTTCATGGTTCTCACTTTGCATATGTCTATGGGGACAATTGGAAGTAGAATGCAAGACACTTGAACAAGTCATGCAAGATTCATTAGATGCATGATGATGAACATGATTAGGGGAGGAAGATACTTGATTCACCAAATTTTGGTTGATCATGAATTGATCAAACCTTTGAGATAATGATTTCACTCGGTGGCTATGTCATTAGAATTGTCAACTTAATATAAGCCAACATTCTTCCTTCCACCTAGGTTTCTACCATTTTTAGAGGACAAAGATCTATGCATTGAATTCTCACTCATGCTTTCATACAATTACCACACATCATTTTCATGCTTGTCAAGATAAGAACCACCCATAGATGCATCAACCATTCCCTTGTGATTATCTGGTAAATTTTCAAAGAAATATTGCACTAGTTACCACTTAGGTATGTCATGATGTGGGCACTTCCTAAGCAATTCATGAAACATTTCCCATACCTCATGAAACATTTCCCCATCCCCTTGAGAAAATTCACAAATGGAAGTTCTCATGGCATTGGTCTTCGAAACTGGATAGTACTTCTTCAAGAACTCTTGTTGCATTTCTGCCCAAGAAGTTATCGAAAAAGGTCTAAGATTGTTGAACCAATATTTTGCCTTGTCTTTAAGGGTAAAAGGAAAAAGTTTGAGTCTTAACGCTTCTTCTGGCATGTCCGTGTATTTCACAGTGGAACACACTTCAAGAAACTCATCCAAATGCTTATAGGGTTCTTCACTTGGAAGTCCATGATAATTGGGAACCATTTGAATGGTTTGTGGTTTAATCTCATAGTGATGTGCTCTAAATGGGGGCAATTGAATACAAGTAGGTGCATTGTATTCATTAGGCACATAATGGTCTCTTAAAGCAATTGGAGGATTCACAACTGGTGGTGCTACATAAGCACCTTGATTGCCTTGAATTAAGGGAGGTTGTGGAGCAAAAATTGGCCTAGACATTCCCAATGGAATTTGGCCTTGTTGTTATGGTGGGATGAATGGCCTTGGCATGCCCAATGGTGCTTGAATATTTTCATGATGCACATTAGGGTGGAGGATGCCTTGTTGGTCTATGTGACCAAGGTCCTCCACATAGTCGTCATTTAATTCCTCCATTGGTGAAATGGAGTGATGCGAACTACCTCTTCCCCTAGAATTATAAACAACCGATTCAAGATGCAAATTAGGAGGGACTAGAGTAGGATTCAATGACCAACAACCATGCATGCATTAGCAAAAAAAATAACAAGCAAATAACAATCACTTCACTCCCACAACAAATCAATCATCAAACATTCTCCACATACATTGATCCCATACTCACATATTTGAACAATATGTAAAGTAAAAGTAAATTGCCTCCACGCGAGCTGATGATTTATGTATGAAATGAAAACATGCCACCACGCGGGCCGACGATTTAACTAGAGATCAAGTTAGAAAGATCCCACAAAAAGCAACTTCAATTCATTTTCAATTTTCAAGCTTTGCTATGCTTTCCAAATTTTAGATTTTAGCCCCTTTTTGTGCTTTGGCTTAACTTCACTTGGCTTCTTTGTTTCCTTTGTTCTTTAATTCCCTTGGCTTGACTCTCTTACTCAATGCACCTAGCCAATCAAGAACAAACATAATAAGTATCTAAAAAGAAAATAAAATAAAGAAATGATCAAAAGAGTACTAATTCCTATTTGTTTCCAAAATAATACGGCATTACCAATTCAATCCCCGGCGACGGTGCCAAAAACTTAGTGGTTATCGCAGGCACTAACGTTTAAATATGCACTAAGAATGTGAGTGTGCAATGTGGCCAAGTTTTAAATTTATGAAAGACACTACTACCTCTAACTAAGAATATAGCTAGGGTAAGTAGGGATCGTCCCAAGGGATTGTGGGCGTGTTTGTAATGGAAATAATGTATAGGGTTAGTAGGTCGAATGATCAAAAGGTTGGTTGGTTTAGTTGATTAAACTACAATGCATTTGAAATTAAAACAAGTAAAATGTAACAATTTATAATATAGGTAAAAGATATACAGGAGAGGACTTGGGGTACTAGAGCTCACCACTAAGCTTGACTTCACTAGACACTAGCAATTGCATATCAATGGGGGAAATTGAATTGTAACTTGTGTGTGTGTGTGACATTAATTGAAACTAGGCATGGATGGCGAATAAGTATAGATTGTCTAGCCAATTCAAATGGAAAGCACAACCTATCAAATGAGACCAAAATCCATTCAATGAAATCACAATTTATGCACACACAACTATCTAAAAACATACACCATTTGCATTCATAAGTATGGAATACCAAGGAACAAGAATAGATTGTCCACCTATCTATGAATCTAAAGCAACTACACTACAACTACACTAAAGACATGGAAATTAAACTAAGTAAGCTAAAGGTGTGGCACAATCCATCAAGAAACAAGTGTGAACCATCAAATAAATTACAAGAGTATTCAATTAAGCACTATGTTTTGACCATCTCTAGATTAACTTCATCCATACACATAGACACGCATAAACTCCACTAAATCTAGATAAAAGCATATGAATCATCCATTCTAGCATACATAGACATACGGTTAGAAATAGATAATCAATTGAAAGCATTAATCCATACCCATCAAGTAGAAACCACAAGATATATATATATAAATCCAAGATCAAAACATTTATTACAAGCAATTCCCCAAAAATATACAAAACACTAGGTTTAGGAAGCAAACTTAGGGGCTACTCTAGCCCCAAGTAGATGTCTAACCACTCATTGAAGTAGTCATCCAACCCTCAAAGGCTATCTCCATGGTTGGAATGACCTCCTTCTTGATGGAAACCCTAGAAGAATGGAAGAACTCCCAAAGATGTGTAAAAACTCTCTAGTCTCTAGCATCCTCTCTATGATATGAGATATATTATGTGTAATGAAGATATATTCAATCCTGCTCTTAAAATGGCTCCAAATCCTTATATAGGGGGCTTAAGTGTCACACCCAATGGTCTGGATTTGTGCACTAGGGTCCTTGCAATGATTGCACCATAAGGCAACTTTTAATGAGCTGGAATTTATTTTATTTCGACTTGAGGAGGTTCGATCGATCGAACTGTGTTGAGATTGATCGAACTGAAGTGAGATCCATCGAATGCTGCAGAGATCGATCATCATTGGCGGTGCCTTTTTGAATAAAGACAAATCTCTGAGATATTTTGGGATATTTTGGGAAAGAGACAAGAATGGTAGGTAGGGTGGTAGGTGTGGATAAGATCGAATAATTTCGATCGGTGTGAGAACGGTTGGATTGATTGAAGATGGTGAGATCTTTTGGATAAGGACAATTGTTTGGATCCATTTTGATATGTCTAGATCAATGTTGCTCTGATCGATCGAATGAATGTTGAGATCGATCAAACTTGCTGTTTTTCCACACTTGGCTTCCACTTTGCTCTTTTTCTTCCATTCAACTTGAGATTGCTTCTTTTAAGATCTTATTTGGCTGAATTAACTTATTTTTAAGATAAGTGCCTGAAAAGGGCAATAATATGAAATTAGTCTAAGATGGAAAAATAAGATAGATAAAGGTCCAAGAATACCTTAGCTTAAGGGGTTTAATTGCGCACTTTTCAGCGCTCATTAAATAGGAGGTTGTGGTGGAACAAAAACTGGCCGAGGCATTCCCAATGAAACATGGCGTTGTTATTGTTGTGGATTGAAGGGTCTTGGCATGTCTAACGGTACTTGAATGTTGTTATGATGCACATTAAGGTGGAGGATACCTTGTTGGTCAATGTGACCAAGGTCCTCTACATAGTCCTCATTAATATCCTCCATTGATAAAATGGAGCGATGAGAGCTACCCCTTCCCCTAGGATTGCGAATAATGGATTCAAGATTCAAATTAAGTGGGACAAGAGTTGGATTCAATGATCTACGACCATGCATATGATACCCCTCGGATCCGAGACACGGGTTGATCAGGCCCAGGCCCAAACCCGAGGAAAATATCAAATAATTAATACTTTAATAAACACATAATACAAATTGAAATAATAAGAAATAAATAATAAATGGCTGGAAAGAACTCTAATTGAAAAATCCTCAAAGTATAATCATTAAAATCCATTAATCCAAAACCTCCAATTATTTAACAACTCGGGAATCCACCTAGAGGATCCCTAATAAAAATCCCAACTGTAAACTACAATAACTGTAATCAAAATCCAAACTAGTAAGGAAGCAGTCCTACGTAGTCGGTGGAATGAAAGACTGTATCTACTCTGCACGATCAAGCTCTAACCCTGGAACTGACAAGCACCTGGAAAATAAAAGAATGGGTCAGGCCCACATGCAAGTCCTATTATACTACGATCCAAACAAGAATCCGATACGTAGATACATCCTAGATAGACTCAACAATATCTAGAGTAATCCATATATGTATATAATACACACTATAGGACGCTCACTAGTCCAATAGGTCTGTCTCAACCTAAGTAGAGATACCATGCAAATCGCACATTACGTGGTCATGTGTACCTAGACCTACCAGGGAACAGCATTACTGTCCATCTATCCATCCTAGGTGATATACGCACCCTAACCATAGTCATGAGACTCAAGATCATACCATAGTACCATAACATAAATATATAAAGTCCGTTCCAAGTGTGTCATTCAAAAGGTTTATTGACCTAACACCTAGTTATAAGTAGGACTTAACTTTTGTAGTTAATCCATCTTATTTCATTATAGGTAGGACTTAATGTTTGAACTAATCCATCCCCAATATAGGTAGGTCTCAGTGTTTTAAACTGAGCCATCCCTCGTATGCCACCGTCCTATACCGGTGCATAGACATCCATATAAGTAGGACTTAACTTTTTATAATTAATCCAACTCATTCCAAAATAGGTAGGATTTAGTGTTTTACTAATCCATCCCTAGTATGCCACCATCCCATACCGGTGCACACAATCCTCTAAACAACATAATTGTAAAGACAATAATTGTTATCTATCAACCATTATCCAAGATATGCATAAATACAGTTTAATACATATAACATGACATTAGGCATTCATTATAAAACCTAAACATAACATTCCAACCATTTAAATTGCTAATATGAGTCATAGTATTTAAATCCTCCATTTACCATAGTTGACCAAAAACAGTATAAATAGTTATCAACTACATTCCAAAATAAGCACAAATATAAATTCACATGTGTAAAACTAAATCATGCACCCACTAACAAAGTTAGAATCCAAATCCCAGTCCTTTAAATTTGTAAAATAAGATTACACAATCCACCTCTCTAAACAGTACTATACTGGTGCAATATATAACCGATTTAAACACCAGTTAACTCCATTTAAGCATACACATATTTAAATTATTATATGCCTAAATCACAGCTGAAAACATGATTCTCAATTCAAGATTTTTTAGAGAAATCAAAGTTTCAAAAACAGTAAGCAACAGAAGTTAATTCTCCAATCCTTCACCTACGAACTCTCTGTTTAAGCTTAGATTAATCCCATCCTCAATGTCTAAATGTAGGCTTCCTTCCCAATAATTTTATAAGTCTTAAGCAGTAAATTACATTATTCAGTAGCACATAGACAGCCTTAGAAAAATCCAGTTTAACCAAACAGACCTCAATTTATCAGTTTTATGTATTAAAGGAGAAAGAGAAGGCTCTGAAAACAAAAGAGCCTTCTCCACATCAAGGAGAGCCTTCTCCACATCAAGGAGAGCCTTCTCCACTTCAAAGAAAGCGTCTGTTCTTCTGTTGTCTTCTCCGACTCCGGTGGTTTCCAGTCTTTGAATTTAGTTTTATTATAGATTTTAAAGTCCCATCCTCATCACAGATTGATCACAAGACAAAGTTATACAACTAAGAATTTAATTACATATCAATGTTTAAAACAAACAACAACCATATATAAACTGAACTTGTAATAACAGAGCAACAGATTTAATTCAATGATGTTAGAAACTGATTTAACATGCATAAATGATGTAATTAAAACTTAGTTTAATTCCTGGAGTCTAACAAAGCATGCACAGAACACAGATTCATGGGAAAGAGAAGAACAGAGACTTGCCTTCGAGACTTTAGTTTAAAATCTCTAACTGTCATCTCTATCAACTCCGGCAATGTCGGTTGTGTTTAAACGCCCTCTACTACTCCTAGTTCAGTCCAGTAACATACACCAACCTCCCCTCCTCGATTTAATCTTAGCTGAAGCCCAAAACCCCAGCTTCCTCCTTTTATCCCTCTCTGTAACTCTCTGGTTTTTCCACTACGAGAACAGAGATTCTCTGCTTGTAATTACAGAATTACGGTTTCTACTAAACCCTAAACCACCGTATTACATATATTTATAGGTGTATATTAATAACCCTAGTCCATGAATAATTAGACTAAGCCCTAGTCAGCCCATGAAACTATCTATGTTTCCCTATGGCGACTTACCTAGACGTGAATTATAATCCAAAGTTAACTGTAACCTAAAAAAAAATTCAATAATTAAATCAATGCAATAATTTAAAATCCAATTAATGAAAATAAAATCTAATTAATGAAAATACATAATTAAAACCCAATTAAATAATTAAATACACTTAAACAATTAATTCCAATTAAATAATTAAAAATAACTCAATTAATTCAATTTAATCACCACAATAAAACAATTAAACAATTAATCAAATAAAAATGTAATTAAATCAAAAATTAAATACCAGAAATATCCTTTTAATATTAGAGGTATTACATTCTTCCCCCTTAACAAAAGGAATTCCGTCCTCGGAATTCGCTCTTACCTTCTTCCAATATTTCAGGAACTGCGAGCGAACGACATCTTCCCGTTCCTAAGTGGGCTTAGCCTCATTGTGATGACTCCATTGAACACGAACTAATTGAATAACCTTATTACGAAGGATTTGATCCCGCCGGTCGACAATATGACACGGTGGCTCCAAATAAGTTGCATCCGGCTGTAACTCAATCTTCCTAACATCGATATGCTGATACCGATCCTCATCTCGCAGAAAGTTCCGCAACATGGAAACATGGAATAAGTTGTGTATGCGATCCAAATTATCCGAAAGTGCCAACTGATAAGCGACTGCTCCAACTCGATCCGTAATCATGAATGGACCAACAAATTGTGGTGACAACTTCCCTTTCTTCCCAAAGCGCATGACTCCTTTCATAGGAGACACTTTGAGTAGAACCTGATCCCCAACCTGAAACTCCAAAGCACGAGTATGACGATCAGCATAGCTCTTCTGCCTACTCTGGGCATTACGCATGCGATCCCTAATAAGAGCTATCTTCTCAGAAGTATCTTTGATGAACTCAGGACCCAAGAATCTGCTTTCGCCAACCTCCATCCAACAAATAGGCGATTGACACGGTCGGCCGTATAACGCCTCAAATGGTGCCATCCCAATAGTCTTCTGGAAACTACTATTATAAGCAAACTCCACAAGCGGTAAATAATCCTCCCAGTGGCCCTTGAAATCAAGAACACATGATAGAAGCATATCCTCTATGATTTGATTAACCCGCTCAGTCTGTCCATCAGTCTGAGGATGATAAGTAGTACTAAAGTGCAACTCGATACCCAAAGCATGCTAAAAACTCTTCTAAAATCCAGACACAAAGCTCGAATCCCTGTCTGATATAATAGACAATGGAATGCCATGCAACTTTATAATCTCGGTAATGTAAAGTCTCGCCAACTGCTCCGAAGTGAAGTTAGTACGAATAGGCAAGAAATGAGTTGATTTCGCCAGTCTGTCCACGATAACCCAAATGCAATTGTGATCCTTGAAGGAATTTGGCAACCCTTCCACAAAATCAATAGAAATGCTCTCCCATTTCTACTCCGATATCGGCAGTGGCTGTAGAGCTCCTGGCGGCCTCTGATGATCAATCTTGACCATCTGACAAGTACTACATCGGGAAACAAAAAGAGCAATGTCCCTTTTCATACCTGCCTACCAAAAATGCTACTTCATATCCTAATACATCTTGTCGCCTCCTGGATGAACAAAAAACTCAGAGTGGTGAGTCTTAGTCATCACATCCTTCCTCAAATTATCAGCAGAAGGTACCACTAACCGTCTCTTGTACCTCAAACCTCCATCAGCCCCAACATAGAGAATGAAACCTCTCCGGAAGCTATCTCTACAACCTTGTCAATGCACTGCTGATCCGTGAGTTGTGCGTTTAAAACCTTGTGAATGATAGAAGGTGTAACAACCATACAAGCCATAAAAGCATCCGATAACTCATCCATTGTCCTCAAAGTATTCCACTCAGTAGCGAACAGAGCAGAAAGATTACCAATAGGTCGGCGACTGAGTGCATCTACCACCACATTCGTTTTCCCTGGATAGTACTGTATAGAGAAGTGATAGTCTTTCACAAATTCCAACCATCTACGCTGTCTCATATTCAGCTCCCGCAAAGTAAACAAGTACTGCAGACTCTTGTGATCATTAAATAATCTGAAGGACTCACCCAACAGATAACGCCTCCAAATGCGTAAGGCAAAGACCACAGCTGCCAACTCCAAATCATGTGTTGGATAATTAAGCTCATGCGGCTTAAGGTTCCGAGATCCATATGAAATCGGTCGCTCCTCCTGCATCAAAACATATCCAAGACCCTACAAAGAAGCATCTGTGTAGACCAGATACTCTATCCCACTCTGTGGGGTAGACAAAACTGGTGCAGAAGTCAACTTAGTCTTCAGCTCATCAAAAGCTTTCTGGCAATGCTCATCCCATACGAACCGTACACCCTTCTTAGTCAGATGAGTGAGTGGTCCCGCTATCTTTGAGAATCCCTGGATGAACCTCCTGTAATATCCTGCCAGACCAAGAAAACTCTGAATCTCGATAGGTGAAGTAGGTTGTCCCCACTCAACCACTGCTGAAACCTTGGTTGGATCCACCGCTATTCCTCTTTCCGACACCACGTGACCCAGAAACTTCACCTCCCGCTGCCAAAATTCACATTTCTCGAACTTGGCATACAACTGGTGATCACGAAGCGTCTGCAAGACTATCTAAAGATGTCTAGCATGATCGTCCTTAGACCTAGAATAGATCAAAATATCATCAATGAAAATAATGACAAACTGATCCAAATAGGCCTTGAAGACCCTGTTCATTAAATCCATGAAGACCGCTGGTGCATTAGTCAACTCGAACGGTATCACTCGAAACTCATAAAATCCATATCTAGTGAGAAACGCTGTCCTCAGAACATCCTGCTCCCTAACACGAAGTTGATGATATCCAGACTGTAGATCAATCTTAGAGAAATAGGTAGCTCCCTTCAACTGATCAAACAAGTCATCAATCTTGGGCAAAGGATACTTGTTATGAATAGTAACCTTGTTCAACTCCCGGTAATTTATACACAGTCGAAGCGAACCATCCTTCTTCTTCACAAACCAGACCAGTGCTCCCCAGGGTGAAGTATGATGAGTGCTGAAAAGTGCGTATTTAAACCCTTTAAGCTTAGGTATTCTAGTACCTTTATCTATCTTACTTTACCATTTTAGATTGATTTTGTATTATTTCCATTTTCAGGCACTTATCCCAAAAATAAGCTAACTCAGCTAAATAAGAGCTTAATTGAAGCAATTCTGGGATTAAACAAAGAAAGGAGCAAAGTGGAGAAAAAAAGAAGCAAATGAAGCCAAAGGTGGGAAGCAGCAAAGTTTGATCGATCCAACTTCAACTTTCAATCGATCAAACACTGATCGATCTCAGTACTTCAAGATAGATCCAAACCTTAACCCAAAGCAGAAAGTCCAAAGTTCGATCGATCCAACACCACCCTTCGATTGATTGAACACTTTTGTCCTTATTCAAATAATTGATCTTATCTAGTTGTACCACCTTACCAACCACTTTTGTCCTTTTCCCAAAAATATCTTTAAAATATCTCAGATTTGTCTTTTCCCAAAAAGCTCAACCAGTTGGATTGATCTAGCCTAAGTTCGATGGATCTCAGCCAAGTTCGATCGATCCAAGTCCAAGGTTCGATCGATCGAACTTCCTCCAGTGCGAAAAAGTTAAAAAGTCAGCTTGTTCAATCCGTCCTCTATCCAATCATTAGAGAATATTCTTTGCATGACCCCAGCTCATTTTATGTGTCACTTGACCTACCTATAAAAAGAATATGATGCATTTTTTTGAGACATATACAATTCTAGGGATTATTCTCAAATGAGGCAAGCTTAGAGGAGGAGGAGGCTAGAGACACCATTGGAGACTCTTCATCAACAATGAGCAGATTTCTTCCATGGAATTAGCCCTTGAGGGATGGAGCAACATCACTATGAGTGGCTAGACATCCTCTTGGGGCTAGAGTTAGCCCCAAGCATGCTTTCTATATCTTAATCTTGTGTATTATTGAGGGATTAGTGTTGTAATTAATGTTTTGACACTTTGATATATATAGATCTTGATTGTTCAATGATTTATCTGGTTAAATGTTTTCAATTGATCATTTCATTCTATCCATATGTCTATGTATGTTAGAATAGATGTTCATGTGTTTGTCTCTAGATTTTGTATTATTGTGCATGTCTATGTGTCTTGATGCTATAGATTTAGAGATTGTCAAAACATAATGCTTAATGGAATGCTCTTATGATTTTCTTGATGGTTCATACATATTCCTTGATGGATTGTGCCTCTCCTCTAGTTTATTTCCATGCTAGTAGAGTAGATGTAGTGTAGTGTTAAATGGGAGGACAATCCATGCTTGTTGTTTGATGATCCAAGCTTTTGAATGCAAGTAGCATATGTCTCTAAACTTATTTTGTGACGACCCTGGATTTTTCAACCCAGTGTGTCCTCTGATGACCCAAACTGGATCCAAGATGTGGAAGTTAGAACAAGACAATGGTCTCCCAAGGCACAACACACCTCTAAGACCCTAAGATGACTTTCCATGAGGTCACAGAACCCAAAGGAATAAGTGCGGAAGCAAGAGATCAGAAGGATAATAATTAAGCCCTCAGGGGCAAAATAGTCATTTCATAGAGAAATGGATGCTACCAAGCATACCATTGGAAAGACAATGCAAAATTAATAAATTTAGACTCAAGAATCACCTAATTCGGAGTCCGGATGGCAAAGATATCAAGTCCCGAAGTCGAAGGAAGGGAAACCCTATCCCCGTTCGAACCAAATTCTGACACTACTTCACTAAAACATGAATAACTTGAGCTACAAATGGAATCTGAATCTCTAATTAGTACCATTGGAAAGATCATTTTAACGCGGTCAGTTTAGACTCAAGAATAGACCAAATCTGAGTTAAAACGAGTGAGATATGGCCCGTTGAAGAAGAGTGTCTAGTGCAGGAACAGTATCCGCGGACGCCTGCCAAGGACCTGCGGGCGCCTGCCCAAATGGGCAGAACCATGGGAAATGGTGCGGAGCAGCCTTGTGCATGGCGGGCGCCCACCCAAGACCCACGGGCGCCAGCCCAAATGGGCAGAACCCTGGGTCTAATGCAGCAACAGTGATTTAGCATAAAATTGAACTTGCGACGAGGTTTTCAAGGTCAAGATGACATTTTTCGGGAAAACACGAAAAAGAAACTCCCCCTAAAATCACATTTTCTATGTAATAGAGTTAAGAACAGAATTTATTTCCCAAAGGAAATACCCAAAATTCCCTTAAGCTAGAATTTTTAACAAAAAGGGGAAATGAATCCGTAGGTGGCTCAAAACGCAAACGATGAGGTTTTGCCCGGAAACGTAACTTACCTATTTAGACGCGCTACAATGGTCCATGGCTTAAAAATACCACCGATACAAAATCCAACCCCCCAACGGGCAAAAAGGCAAAAATAGAACTTGGAATGAAAACTCGGAATCCAAAAATACAAAACGGGATCAAATGACCATTTGGCCCTTGGCCACACTTCATATAAGATTAATAAGACCCTATAAAAGAATGAAAATGGAATTCCCACACCCGATGCAACCATGGTGAAGCAATGACTTGCGATTTTTCAAGGTTTTCATAACATTTCATGAAGTTAAAAAGTTGCATAGAACACAATATACATGTCATTGGCCTCCGGCCTCATCTCATACATATCAAATACATTGAAAGAAGTGTACTTAAGTACACATTACATACATGGAATCAAATATACATATTTTGGCATATAAGTTTACAAAATGACATTTCAAGCTAACATTTGCATGAAATGGAAACTTGAAAGCTACACGACATCCAAGGAATGCTAGGCTTCACGAACCAAGTCTTCGTACCTGAAATATGCCCCAGTATCATAGGGGTGAGTAACATAAAGCTACTCGTAGGAGATGAGCATGCATCGACCTAGCAATTTACAATTTTGCCACCTTAAGGTGAAACATGTTAAAGGGGCTCATACCACCTAACGTCTATGTCAAAGTGAGACTCGGGGAGCATCCTAAGCTACCTAAGAGTCTAAGCAACAAGAATCATGATATATATACATATATGAAATGAATCAAGGTTGGGATAATCCAAGAACAAGACAAGAAAGATGCTTGAACATAGATTTACATGAATTGCATTATCAATACAATTAAACAAGGTTTGGAGCATTCCAATTAACACGATAAGAAAAAACACATGAAGTCTAGGACAATGCATAATATCTATGCAAGTAAACAAAATTAAGGCATTCCAATGAACATGACAAGGATTATACATGAAACCAAGTACAAGGCATAATGTCTATGAAATTAACAATGTTGAAGCATTTCAAGTAACACGATAAGAGTAATACAAGAAATCAATGACAATACATAATATCTATGTAAGTTCACAAGGATGGAACATTCCATGAAACACGAAAAGAGTCATACGTAAAGTTAAGAACAAGGCATAATATCTATGCAATTAATAAGATTTGTGCATTTCATAAAACACGTCAAGGAGTAACATATGGAATCAAGGATAAGGCATACTATCTATGCACGTAAACAAGAATGGAATATTCCATATAACACGACAATAAGTATACTTGGATATAAGTTAACAAGAATTACATTATTAATGCAATTTACATGATTAGACTACACCAATTAACATGACAAGAAGTATACTTGAAATCACGAATGAAGCATAAAATCTATACAATGAAACAAGATTGGTGCATTTCACATATCACGACAAAGACAATGTGTGAAATCAACCAATGTGGAAACTTGGATATCGCCCGGATTAAAACCATACTCTTGAGATCACTTTAGGGCTACTAACCCATGGGTACCTTTCCCCTAGTGCGCACTATAGTTGTAGGAGGACATTCCCCCGTACTAGAACCAAGTCCTAGCCATGACAATTCTTGATTGATATCCCAAGTCCCAAAATCAACAAGTTATGCAAGTCAAGATTGTATCAAATACAAAAAATGCATTAACCACGTTTCATGCACAACCAAGATTTTGGAACATACAAGTCATGCCCTAAGTACTCAACTATGATGGCATGTGAAATGTCAAGAAATCATAGTGTGCAACTATATAGACAACAACCATGATATATAGTGCTTGGAATTTATTGAAGAAAATATACCATAAATATAAGTTACATGATTCAATTACCTTCTAAGCAACACATGTGTAATTAAACCATTTCAAGACAAGTACATGTTCATTAAATACGTTAATGAAACTGAGATACAAGGGGTCATGATTATATCGATGGGAGCATAAAAAGGGAACTTAATCTACTCAAGGGATCAAGTTATCAAGATTTCAAGGTAAGTTCAAGTGTTCTACAACAAGGCATGTCAAGGATCATGTCAAGGCCAAGTTCAATGTCAAGTTACAAGTTCATTTCATACAAGATGCAACCATGTGAATTAAGTTCCATACAAAGGAATTAATTAAATATAAGTTTCAAAACTTATCCGATTATTCTTGATTTGATACACATGAAAGAGCTTGTCAAGGAAATCATGAATACAAGGTTAGAAACTTAATCTAGCTCATGGAACTATTGAATGGATTTTAATTATTTCATTTAATTAAAATCTCTAGATTTTAAAAGTCATCCAAGTGACCTCAATTTAATGTATGTTATACAACATGTCAAGACTTGTTTTAAAAACACGATACAAGTGAATTACATGCAAGATACGACCATGAGTATTAAACTTTAATACTAGAAAAATAATAAATGATAGATTTCAAAACCTAATCAAATATTCTAGATTTAATATATATGAAACTAGATGACATGTACATCATGAATATCAAGTCGAAAATCAAATGGAGTGAATAGTACACTCGGGGCGAATTAACTAATCAATTAATTAAATATTCTCTAGATTTTAAAATAACTCTGATTACTCCCAATTTAATCTATGTGGATGAACACGCTAGGGTCTAATATAATATGCTAACACATATTGATTTCAAGCTAATTAAGGCCATGTGAATTAATCTTTCACTTAAGATAAATATTAAATAAAAGCTTTAATACTTGTTCAAATGTTCCCATTTTTATACATGACAATGAGCATATCATGGAGTAATATAATATCATGCTGCATGTTTAAACCAAGTCACGAGCAACCGGGAAAATTAGATCCCTTACAAGAAAAATAAATTAAAAAATCTCTAGATTTTATATTTAAGCATGTAATCATGTTGTACAAGCATCAATATCATGCTATATAACAAGAATTAAATCTAGAACATCCCCTACCTCAATTTGAGATGAAATTTCAAAGGCCCACCAAAATAAAAGTGCTCCGAATTCGACGATACCGAGAGGTTTTGTCGGGGACAACACCGTGACCAAGAATCCACAAGAATCCCCATGAATATCTCAACTTGACTCCAAACCTGAACTCAAAAAATCGTCGGAAACGGATTCTAATAAGGGCATAAGATGCGCGGCCTTCAAGACAAGCATTAAACGTTAAGGCCAAAGAGTTTTCACTCGAGGGAAGTGGCCGGAAAATGAAGAAGAAGCATGGAAGCCATGGCTGCCAACCAAGAGAGAGGAGAGAGAGAAGAAAATTCTGATTTTTCTCTTTAAGTCCCCTATTTATAGAAAATCCCCAAAAGTGCCCCGAAAGGGTCCCGCCAGGTCTGGAAAAGTGGATTTTGAGCAGACATGCTCAAACGGAAAAACTCCATGAACAAAAAAGATTCAAAATGAGAAAATATGAACAACGGAAGAAACGGCGTTGAAAACTGAGTCCCGAGCAGAAAGTTATGCCCCGAACAAGTTCGGCGGCAACTTGGTCCAGAAACTCTGAAACTGGAGAAAAATGACCAGAATGGAATTCTAAGAGTCCACGACTCAACAAAATGCGAAAACGAATCCCGTATGAGGATCCAGGCTCCAGACGAGACATTTTGTAATAACTTTCATTAATTGCACAATGGCCCCTATGATAAGCGCCGAATATTGCATATTCAAGCGCCCTAAATTGCATTAGTTAAGTCCATCTTTTGATTATTTATGTATATTATCTCCATTTCCATGTTTTAATGCATTTTCAGGTTCATTGGCCAAAAAGAAGCAAGGTTGAAGTTTTGTTGTAATTTTGGATAAGAAAGGCACAATGCTGAAGCTTGGCAGCAGTGGAACCTGACTTTTGTCACCATTTTTGACCAAGTAAACTCAAGAACTGGACTTCCATCATAACATAAAAGATTTAGATCTCTGAATCCGCTTTCCAAATCTTCAAGCATTTTGTCATTCGGAGTTCGGACCAGAGAGTTATGATCTTCTTATTAGAGGTGCTCAAAACTGCCTGGCAGCAATGAAAGTCTGCCTTGTTCTTCAATTTCGACCAACCAGACTTGAGAATTGGATCTCCACCAAAACATAAAGTTTTTAGAGCTCTGAATTAGCTTTCCAAATCTTCAAATGGTTCATCATTCGGTTCGGAGCGCAAAGTTATGGCCGTTTTACCAAAGTAAGTCCGGGCGGAGCAAACCAAGCATAGGGCATTCTGGCCAATTTTTAAGTGCTCGAGGCCTTATTTCGAGTGCTCGAAATTAGGGCAGATTGCTTCACGAGATCAGCCACTTGTGCTCAGAAATTTGCTAACTTTGTATACTCTCTTTATGAGTTGGTTGGGGATGTTTCTTGGAGGAGAGAGAGGGCTTTTTGGGTGGAGTAACATGCCTACAAAAGAGGGGAGCCACACATTACTTAGGATTATCCTTCATTTTGACAAGAAGGAGGAGAGAGAAAAGAGCAAAGAGGAGGAGTTCTTGAAGCTTCAAGGAGGAAGCTCGAAAATGGAGGGGAAAGCCTTGTTTCTTCCTTCATCTAGGGCCACCATGGGTAACTAAACCTCCTCTAGGGAGGTGATGAAGCTCCATTTTGTAAGCTTTGCTTTGTTTTGATTTATATTTGGGGGTTAATATATGTATGTAATCCTTCCATGAACTAGAGCTCTTCATTTGATGTAATGAATTTCAATATCTATACATAATCATCTTGAGTTAAATATCTTGTCTTAGATGGTTTTTCTCCTATGATTATATTGCTACATTTTCATAGTGACAATGGAATGGAGTTTATGGAAGTGTTGTTAATGGCATGATATGTAGGAGACTTGATAATCTATTGCTTAGGATCTTCCTTTGATAGATTATTCTTGGATTCTATGTCATGTGCTTCTACTATGTGATTAAGGGCTTGATAACTCTATGCTTTGTGAGTATGTCTAAGGTTACAACCTAGTTTAGGTAAGTAAAACATGCAATGCTTTGATAGGTTATTCTTACCTATTGATTTCATAAATTTCTTGAAGGGAATGTAATAATTTGTGTTGTTGCATCCCATGGTTATACATATATGTTATTCCCCTAAGTAAATCATATCCTAGCATGCTTATTGATGGTTGTGGAGTCTCTTCCCTAGTCTCTTCTCTATTGTTCTATCTCATCTAATTCTTGCAAGTCACTATTGTTTTATGCACATTTGAATTCCTAGTTTAGTGACAAACAAAACAAACCCTCTATGAACACCCCTTATCACTCTAAAATGACTCTAGACACTTAGGTTGCCATAGATTAGCGCAGTCCCAGTGGTTCGACTTACCCGACCAATAGCCCTATTTTACAATGATTCGTGCTATTGCAAAGGTTGATGTTTAATTGACCAACCGATCAATTTTTGGTGCCGTTGCCGGGGACTGCAAACAATTTGGTGACCAAAGTTCTAGGGTTAATTTTTGTTTGATTGTGAATATTGTGTCTTGTGAATATTCCTTGTGTGTTTTGACCATCTTTGTGTTTTAAGTGTTGTAAGATTCTAGGGACTTGAAGCTCGCCGTGGGAATGCTAGCAAATTGTAAGTCTAGAGGACCCCAGGTAAGTCTCGTGACTTCTAGTTTCGAGTTGTGAATATTGTGCATGTGTTAAATTTAGTTCTAGTTTCGAGTTGTGAATATTGTGCATGTGTTAAATTTAGTTTTAGTTTAGTTGTGAAGCCCTTGTGGAGGCTCTTATCCTGTTTAAATTTCGTGTTCAAGCATCGGTCCTTGTCGTGGCCAATTTAATTTTTGTCTTGATAATTGAGGAGAAAGGGAATATCATATGTGGAGGTTATGGTGATGAAGTGTTATGTTGATTGCTTTGTGTGTTGTTGAATTACTCCTAGATGGAGAATAATTATCTCCCAACTCAATTCTACACACCACATGAGTTTTGTGCCTTTTGCTCTAGTCATACACATCATACAAGAGAATGTCTTCCAACGAGACAATTCTCGGACTTCTATCTAGAGCAACCAAATGAAAATTTCTTTGAACCGGGTAGTGATCCATACTTCAATGGTTATAACTCAGGTTGGGGAGATCAACAAAACTTCTTGTGGCGTGACATAGGAAATTCAGCCCTACAATCTCATGAGCAACATTTCCAAACCAATTTTCAGCCCCATGATCATCATGTTCAGCCCTTATTTCAAACACCCTCTCCATTTGAAGAAGTGATTGCCAATAACAACAAAGAAATGATGGAGTCCATGATGGACTCCAACAATCAACTATTGGCTTCCCTTGCTAGCATGCAATCCACAGTAGAGTCTATCAATCAAGTGGTACCATATCACCAGTCCCAAGTTAGTGCAATGATAGATGACCAAATATCTCAAATTCAACAAAGGATTAATGCTAAAAATCATGAAGAGGAGGAAACATTTTCATTTGAATTTATGACCAATCCAAAAGAAAATTCTATGAATGATGAGATTACTCCTAGTAACTTTCATCATGAGAATGATCAAGTGGTTATTACATGTGAAAATGATGAAATGGTGGTTGAAGATCAAATTGTTGCCCCACATCAAAATGAACAATTGTGGTTCAAAATGGGAAAAATAATGATGTAGAGATTGTCTACCCTACTCCCAAACAGCCCCTACAAAATCCTTTAGTTGATGCACCTCCTTTAATGGAGGATCCTCTAAAAGCTTGCTTAGCTCATTTCAATTATGAGGATTTTGATGTTGATAAGTCTATTTGGGAGGTAAATTCTTTGTTTAATATTCCTCCACCCATTCACTCTCTTCCTTGGGCAACATCAAATGTATCCCTCTCTTGGGAGCTTGCACCTCCTCTCATTCCTTCACTTGAGTTATCTCAAGCTATTGAGCCTGAGCCGCAGGATAAGTGTGAGGAGGATGTTGAAATTCTGAAGGATAATTGGTCGAGCATACCCGTGCTCAATATGGCCCTTCACAAGTCTTTGCTTGATGTGCCTTCATTTGATCCACCTTTCCCTCATCCAAATCAGCCCCTAAATAATCCAAAGTTCTTCATTGAGGATGAAGAGTGGATTGAGGTCTTTCCATTACCTCTTTCCAACTTTTGTCTTCAAGCTCTTTTCCTTCTGCTTCCAAAAAAACTTTCTTACTTAGGGAAGCTTGAATCTCTAGAGAGACATGGTATAGGGTAAGGAGGACTAACTTGATCTCGGTGTGTCTAGCTATCGAGATTTTTGAGGATTAGTGCCTGCTCTAACTTCGTCTAGCTATCGACATTAAATTTAGCAAAGCAAGGGAATAAATTCTTTCGATGTTCCAAGCTTCCCTACCTTCTCAAATTGCTCGTGCCTTGAAATTTTCTGGGAAATGGTTTCGAAAAGCCAAAAATTTAATTTTTCTGAAATGGTCTTCAGTTGTGTTCCGCAATTTTAGACCGGCTTCTTAGACCTTCTCAGCCCTAATTTTCATTCCCGAAATTTTCCATCGCTTCCTAGCAATTTCATCGGATCTTGGGAATGCTTCTCATGTGCATATATTCTCATTTTTAATGCACAAGTTGGAAATTTTCTCAAAATTCTCCATGCATTAGAGAGAAGCTGCAAGGTTTGAAAATTTTCTCAAAATTTCCCATGCATTGGAGATGAAATGCAAAGTTTGAAAATTTTTCATCCAGGCATTAGAAATGTTGAGCAATTTAACAATTTTTCCAAAAATTTTCCACCCATGCATTGGAACGGACTGAATTTGCAAGTTTGAAAAATTATCCATGCATTAGAGAAAAGTTGCAAAGTTTAAAAATTTTCTAAATTCATCCAAGCATTGGCGCACAATTGCAAAGTTTGAAGAATTTTTAAAAATTAATCCATGCATTGGATTGACATTGCAAGTTTTAAAAAAATTTCTACATTCATCCATGCATTGGAAATGTGTTGCATTTTGAAAATTTTTCCAATTTGATTCATGCATTAGCAAGATGTTGCAAAGTTTGACACATTTGTTTCAGCAATTGCATCCATTCAAAATGCTCACTGGGCCAAGATTCTAGTGCTCGAATGATCACCATCAATCCCAAGCTCGTTGCCCATTTTTGGAGCACTCTAGCTTCCATTTGGATTGCTCCAAATTACCACACCAACTTGCCGAGGAAACTGCCTTCATTTAGAGCACTCTAGCTTCCATTTTAGAGTGCTCCAATTGTGAACCAATCTCACCCCAAGCTCACTGCCTAATTTTGGAGCACTCTAAATCCCATTCAGATTGCTCCAAATTACCACACCAACATCCCGCAGCTACTGCCTCTATTTCGAGCCCTCGAATCCCAATTTCGAGTGCTCGAACCTCCATCCCATATCGTGGCCAATCTCTCTGCCCCAAGCTCGAGCATTCCAGCTTCCTCTTTGGCGTGCTCGAATTTTGCTCCATCCCATAATAACCTCTCTCAATCTCACTGCCAAGAGTTCAAGCACTCGAAGTCCCATTTTGAGTGCTCAAAGTGTGATCCAAGCATCAACCCAATTCACTCTCTCTTATCATCTCAGCCATCCTCCATCCAACCTTTCTCTTTCTCTCTCACTAACAAACCAACAACCATCCAATCCCAACACAAGCCAACTTCCCAACACAAGCAACCCACCACCTCATTTCCCTTGGCACAAGCAACACAAGCAACCTCTCGGCATCCTTATGCAATCCTCATGCAACACAAGCCAACTTCCCAACACAAGCAACCCACCACTTCACTCCCTCGGCATCAAACACCAAACCAACCTTCCTCATCTCATTTCTCTCTCTCCACAGCACAACCACCCCCTCAACACCATACACACACCACCCCCAAGCAACCAACTCCCATAACCCACAAACCTTCCCCACCCTCTCGGCATCTCTGCAGCCCATCTTCTCAACACCAAACCAACTTCCTTCCCTGCATCAACCTCCATTCCCCAAACCAACCACTCTCGGCATATCTCTCTGCAACCCAAAACACCAACCCCACAACCTCATCTCCATAAACCATGCATGCATTTCAACACCACCCCATCAACCACAAACCAACCTCTCGCAGCCAACCATGCAAACCAACTTCTCTCTCTTCCACCATCCTTCCTCTCAACCCCAACACATCCTTCTCCAACACAACCACCCAACCTTCTAACACCAACCTACACAACCCCTCTCGGCAAACCCACTTCCCTCTCATGCTCGAACTCAACCAACCAATTCCCTCTCACTCGGCTCAACCTCTCCACAACTCATCAACCTCACAACCCCTCCACCAAACCAACCTTCCTCTCTCTCTCAACCCACCACGCAGCCCATGCACAACCATGCAAACCCCAACCACAACAGCCAAGCCCACTGCCGGATTTTCGATCACTTGAAGACCCACTTCGAGTGCTCGAACCAAGCTCCACCTCCTCTCTTTTAAACCCACTTCATTTCATCTCTTCCTTCACTTCATCCCCACTCTCAGAGCCAACTCCTCATTCACCCACCACCTCGGCTCCCAACTCACCCAACCCACCCCATGCACACCACACCCCAACCATGTAACAACCCAACCTCCTCCTACCTCCCCCACCTCACCACCATCATCAAACCACCCTCAAACCCACACCCCCATCACCCACAAACCTTCTCTCTCTCTCCACCCGAGCCATGCCTCCATGCCAACCAAAAAAAATATAAAATAAAATAAAAAAAGAAAAAAAAAAAGAAGCTAAATTTTAAATTTAAAAAAAAAAAAAAAAATCTATATATATGTGACTGTTTTTCTTAAAAGCCTATGCTTTTACTTGTGTATAGTAGTTGTGTTTTGACAGGTCTTCCTGTCCAAGTTTGGGGGACGCTTTTGCGCACTCACATAGCTGAACATCTACATCGTCGTCACTCCACTTGGTATTATTGTTCTTTTCCCCCCTTTTTTGCTCTTATTTTGGTATGCTTGTCTTCACACCTTAAGGATAATGTGTCATTCAAGTTTGGGGGTGCATTTATGTATTTTTGGTTTCATAATTTTTGCTAAGCAATGATAGTATAACTTGACACTTGTCGGAGATGAAACATATGTTTAATATCTTGTGTATAGAAGCAATTGAAATTTTTGAAAATAAAGAAAAATTTGAGTTGAAATGATCATGTAGATTCAAATTAGTCTGTATAAATGTCTCAATTAAATTCTCGCTGGATTTGACACTCTTTTAAGCTTCACAATACACAGATGCACATTGGAAACTTAACTGTGAGACATGCAAGTTAATCGACCTTGACCTTGGCCTAGTTAATCTGATTTGATGAACCTAATAGATGAATATCTTTGGCATGATTTAAGTTGTCTAAAAAAAAATAATAAATAAAAAATAAAACTGAGAAAGAAAGAAAAAAATGACCAGTTGACGTTTGTAGCCTTTCCAACTCGAGCTATTAAGCCCTAGGAGTGTCTCTACACTTAGCACCCTAAAGCCGTCTGGTTTGGGAGTTGTTGGCCTAACGCTTGCTACAAGGGTTGGCTAGAAAGCTTAAAGGACTTAAACATTGCACGGTCATTCAAAAAAAAACTTGTAATAAGCATGGTTTGCTGGAGTTCGTAGCCTTTCCAACTTGAGCTATTAAGCCCTTTGGAGTGTCTCTACACTTAACAACCTAAAGCCATCTGGTTTGGGAGCTGTTGGCCTAACGCTTGCTACATAGGTTGGCTAAAAAGCTTAAGGGACTTCAGCATTGCACAACCATTCTATGTTTCGCTTATGAGTTACAATAAATTGTCAACAAGCAACAAAAGTTGTCTTGTAAGTAAAATCATGCCTTAGGGACCTCATTTAAAGGGGAATTCAATGATTTGAAAACTTGTGCTTGGAAATTGGAAAAGAAAGTAAAAGCCGCATGTTGAGAATCCAATCCACTTTCACTGAAGTTAGAGTTGATTTCCATTTAAGAAATGACAATTGAGTTATTTATATGGACTATGATGTTGATACATGCATGTTGAAATGTGTTTAGTATCAATGCTTCATATATGCAAGGTAGTCTTCCCAATGACCCCATCTCCAGCTCTTTTTCTGTTTCAAGTTATTTTTGAGCTATGTATATATCTCATTTTACCATGGATGATATTTTTGTAGTAGCATGCCCATGGTTGTCATTTCATTAAGTTTTTCATTGTAGTTTTGCTAAGGGACTAGCAAAATGTAAGTTTGGGGGTGTGATAAGCGCCGAATATTGCATATTCAAGCGCCCTAAATTGCATTAGTTAAGTCCATCTTTTGATTATTTATGTAGATTATCTCCATTTCCATGTTTTTATGCATTTTCAGGTTCATTGGCCAAAAAGAAGCAAGGTTGAAGTTTTGTTGTAATTTTGGATAAGAAAGGCACAATGCTGAAGCTTGGCAGCAGTGGAACCTGACTTTTGTCGCCATTTTTGACCTAGCAAACTTAAGAACTGGACTTCCATCATAACATAAAAGATTTAGAGCTCTGAATCAGCTTTCTAAATCTTCAAGTGGTTCATCATTCGGAGTTTGGACCAGAGAGTTATGATCTTCTTATTAGAGGTGCTCAAAACTGCCTGGCAGCAATGAATGTCTGCCTTGTTCTTCAATTTCGACCAACCAGACTTGAGAATTGGATCCCCACCAAAACATAAAGTTTTTAGAGCTCTGAATTAGCTTTCCAAATCTTCAAATGGTTCATCATTCGGTTCGGAGCGCAAAGTTATGGCCGTTTTACCAAAGGACATCCGGGCGGAGCAAACCAAGCATAGAGCATTCTGGCCAATTTTTGAGTGCTCGAGGCCTTATTTCGAGTGCTCGAAATTAGGGCAGATTGCTTCACGAGATCAGCCACTTGTGCTCAGAAATTTGCTAACTTTGTATGCTCTCTTTATGAGTTGGTTGGGGATGTTTCTTGGAGGAGAGAGAGGGCTTTTTGGGTGGAGTAACATGTCTACAAAAGAGGGGAGCCACACATTACTTAGGATTATCCTTCATTTTGACAAGAGGGAGGAGAGAGAAGAGAACAAAGAGGAGGAGTTCTTGAAGCTTCAAGGAGGAAGCTCGAAAATGGTGGGGAAAGCCTTGCTTCTTCCTTCATCTAGGGCTACCATGGGTAACTAAACCTCCTCTAGGGAGGTGATGAAGCTCCATTTTGTAAGCTTTGTTTTGTTTTGATTTATATTTGGGGGTTAATATATGTATGTAATCCTTCCATGAACTAGAGCTCTTCATTTGATGTAATGAATTTCAATATCTATACATAATCATCTTGAGTTAAATATCTTGTCTTAGATGGTTTTTCTCCTATGATTATATTGCTACATTTTCATAGTGACAATGGAATGGAGTTTATGGAAGTGTTGTTAATGGCATGATATGTAGGAGACTTGATAATCTATTGCTTAGGATCTTCCTTTGATAGATTATTCTTGGATTCTATGTCATGTGCTTCTACTATATGATTAAGGGCTTGATAACTCTATGCTTAGTGAGTATGTCTAAGGTTACAACCTAGTTTAGGTAAGCAAAACATGCAATGCTTTGATAGGTTATTCTTACCTATTGATTTCATAAATTTCTTGAAGGGAATGTAATAATTTGTGTTGTTGCATCCCATGGTTATACATATATGTTATTCCCCTAAGTAAATCATATCCTAGCATACTTATTGATGGTTGTGGAGTCTCTTCCCTAGTCTCTTCTCTATTGTTCTATCTCATCTAATTCTTGCAAGTCACTATTGTTTTATGCACATTTGAATTCCTAGTTTAGTGACAAACAAAACAAACCCTCTATGAACACCCCTTATCACTCTAAAATGACTCTAGACACTTAGGTTGCCATAGATTAGCGCAGTCCCAGTGGTTCGACTTACCCGACCAATAGCCCTATTTTACAATGATTCGTGCTATTGCAAAGGTTGATGTTTAATTGACCAACCGATCACCCTACAAAAAAGGTTAACTGCGAAACTGCCCCAGAATGAAAATATCTTCCAAAAGATATTTTCTTAGATGCCCCTGAAATAAAATATCTTTAAAATATATTTACGAAAAACACCCCAAAAATGAAAAAGATTCTAAAGAATTGTGCATCCATGCCCCTATGGGCACTAGGAGCAACCAGAGTACTTTCTTGCAAAAGTAAAGATACGTATTTCGAGAAAATCACTCAAGATGAAGGCACATGAAGTCAAAAACCAACTCCGAGCATGAGAAGTGAGGTTGTGCCAAAAACTGACAAATGAAGATAACACAGAATAAGGGAAAGGACGAAATAGCGCATAGTGTCGAAAAACGAAAAATGTGAAAATGACTCGGTCCTCAAAGGAAGTTGTCAATCCATGGAAAAGAGCCTCAGGAACCAATTCCGAGCACTCGAGATGACACTAAGCGACACGAAATAGAGCTCAGAAAAGAAAATTAAACGAAAAAATTTCATTCGTAAAATTTCAAGAAAAAGGAAAGGAAGGCAAATGACTCGGTCGTTACATGTATTGTATTTGGATTGTGAGCTTAATGAAAGGATTAATGACTTGCATTGATCTATTGTGCCTTTCACATGTTATTTAGACAATATATGCTTTATTGCTTAGATATATTGTGCCTTTCACATGATGTTTAGATAATACATGCTTAACTAGTCATCCTTGCTTGTTGAATCAACCAAACACACACACACACCAATATTACAACACGCCATTTACCCTCATTAGTCACTTATCAATGGCATAGAAATGCATTGCTTGGTGGTGATCTCTAAACCCCAAGATTCTTCTCCCTCTTATTTGTTCTTAATTGCATTCTTTTGTTATCACTTAGTTTAATTTAGTTGCTCTCTAATCTAATCAACCAACCAACCAATTGTTTGATCACTCGACATACTAGCCCTAATAGCGATTCCATAACCTTGTTCGACCCTCACAATCCCTTGGGACGATCCGTACTCGCCCTTGCTATATTTATAGTGAAAGGTAGTAGTGGCTTTTATAAATGTAAAACTCTTGGCCCTCGCCTTAATGCACACTCTCCAAACTTGATGGTAGTGCAGCAGACCTCAACAAGTTTTTGGCGCCGTTGCTGGGGATTGATTTGATTTGATTTGGCAACGTCGGATTTGTGGAATCAATTTTGGATTAATACTCTTTTGATCGTGTCTTTAATTTATTTTTATTTTTCTTTTTAGTTACTTATTATATTGTTCATACTTGACTAGGTGTATTGTTGGAGAGGAAGCAAGCAAAGGAACATTCAAGCAAAGCAAAAAAAGTAAAAAGCTAAAAATTTAAAAATTTGCTAAGCTAAGCTTTAAATTTGGAGTTGAAGTGCTAAAGGACCTTTGTGAGACTTTCTCTACTCAATCCATTAGTTAAATCATCGGCCCGAGTGGAAACTTGTTTCTTAATTGTTCTTTGCATCATTGTTGTTAAAGCATAGGAGTATTGTAATACCCCTAATTTTCAAAAGGATAGGATTGGAAATTTACTTTTATTTTTCATTGATTAATTGATAGGATTGGAAATTTAATTTTATTTTTCATTGATTAATTGATTTAGTTATGTGACTTAGTTGTTTTGTTTTTCTTAAGTGATTAATTATGGTTGCTTAAATGATTTTAATTGTTTTGTTTCCTTATTTGAATTAAGTGTTGTATTATTTGTTAATTTTTTTTTAGTTAATTGGTGTATTTGATTTATTTATTTACGTGTATTATTTGGCTGTTATTAATTACTGTAATTACATAATTGTTTAATATAGTTAATTCACGGTTTATGGGAGCTGGTGTATCGTGACTTAGGGTTTTAGGTGTCAAGATGTAGCCGCCTTGTTATTTTGCCTATTAAGATGTTTTATTCTTGGAATACAACTAGAATTAGGGTTTAGGGTTTATAAGTCTATACATATACATATGTACATTCTACCTAGGGTTGAAAACAAATAAATTTCTCGGAGAAACAGAGGGAGGAGTTAGAGAGAAACGCAGAGTATCCTTGGTTGATTATTAAAGCAATTCAAAGAGGAAGGCATGGGGTGTTTCTAGGTTGAACTAAAGCACTGGAGGAGCAGACTTGCTGTTAGGACACAAACGTACCTTACAGAAACTGTGGAATTAGAGTTTCAAATCTGAAACTCCAAGGCAAGTCTCTGTTCTACTCTTTCCCCTTAATTTGTGTTCTGTGCATGCCTGGTTAGACTTCAGGGTTTTAATAAAAGATAAAATGGATTGACACAAACATAATAACATGTTTTCCATGCAAATATGAATTTATTTGATCTCAGTGAGTTAACTGTTTTGCATACTGGTTGATTTTCGGCTATCTGTGTCTTTTACGTTTAAGCCTATTTTATTGAGATTAGAAATATGACTGGATGCCTTACAATTATTCTGAGAATGAGTTTAATCCCTAGAACAAGATTTTAAAAGAATTTTGAGTCTTACTAAATAAATCTGTTGTAAGTTATCTAAGGTTGCTATCAGAAATTATGTAATCGTTGCTGTAAGACTTGTGTCTAGTTCAGATCGTGGTTACGTATCAGTGGGTTAAGATTACCCTAGAACTAAGATTGAACCCTAGAACAACCATTAAGAACCTTACAGAGGTCTGGAAAACACCGCAGTTGAAGAAGAAGCAGCAGAACGGACGACGGCAACTAAGGGGAGAAGAGCAAGCTCTAAGAAGAGGAGGAGCCGGCTCTTTCTACCTTAGAGCCAGCTCCAAAGGAAGGTGGAGCCGGCTCTAGCATCTAGGAGCTGGCTCCTAGATTAGTTGAGCAGGCTCTTTTGGAAAAATAGAGCAGGCTCTTTGTTTTGAATGAGCCTGCTCTCAGTTGAACGCACCAAATTTTGTTTCTGTGCACTGTTTGGTCTGTATAGGTTCTTGGAACTTTGTTTAGGCTGTTTAAAATTGTTGTTGGGTCTAGAATAAACCCGTTATACTATGGAAAATATTAATCCATGATTGGGTTAAGGATTGGAGCAAATTAAATTTAAGAAAAATCGAGAGTTGCTAACTGTTTTGAACATTCAAACCATTTATTGGAACTTGGAATTTTTCTGGCATAAATAATTTATGGTTTAATTATATCTAAACAGAGGTATAAGAATAGTAAGTGCTTGTAACCATCGATTCTTGATTTGGAATTAGTTGATATATATTTTTTTTATAAATTCTGTTCAATTTAAGGAGTTTATGGAGGATTGGATTATTACGCCGTGTATTAGCATTTTAAATGATTAAAATGTGATGGTTGGATTCTGTAATAATTCCTATTGACTTGTTATAGGTATTAAATGATAATTATGCATATAATGGATTATGGTTTATTTGTATCTTATACTGTTTCCGTCAACTGGGTTAACTGGAGGGGCTATTTGTACAGTCTCTTCATATATGTAAAGAATTATAATGAGATATCTAAATGTTATATTGGATGCATAAATTGGTTGTATACGTGCTAAACTATATTTATGCTTATTTTGGGATGTGGTTAATAAATAATTGTACCGTGTTAATAACTACGTGAACTGGAGGATTGTATGTACCGGTATGGGACGGTGACATACTAGGTATGGATTAGTTCAAACACTAAATCCTACCTAATTTGGAATGAGTTGGATTAACCATAAAAAGGTTAAGTCCCATTATATGGATGTATATGAACCGATATGGGACGGTGTCATATTAGGGATGGCTTAGTTCAAAACACTAAGACCTACCTATATTGGGAATGGATTAGTTCAAAACACTAAGTCCGACCCAATTTGGATTCAGGAATGGATTAACCATAAAGGTTAAGTCCATCACCTACATGTGTCATATCAATTGTGAATTGAATGATCTACTATGGTTTCCGAATGGATTTATTATATAGATATCAGACCACTACACAGATGGATGATATTCTGTATTAGGAGGAGTATGGACTTTATATATTTATTATATGTGCCATGGTATGAGCTTGAGTCTCAGGACCATGGTTAGGGCGCGTATATTGCCTAGGATGGATAACTAGACATAGGTGTTGTTCCCTGGTAGGTCTAGGTACTCATACCCACCTTAGGGTGCGTATTCGCATGTTGCCTCCTATTCAGTCTGAGACAGATCTGCTAGACTAGCGAGCGTCCTATAGTGTGTACTATATATACATATATTGACTACTCTAGATATTGTTGAGTCTTTCTAGGATGTATCTGCGTATCAGATTACTGTTTGGATCGTAGTAGATCAGGACTTGCATGTGGGCCTGACCCACTCTATTATTTTTCAGGTGTTTGACAGTACCAGGCTTGGAGCTTGATCGTGTTGATGCAGATACAGACACTCACTCTTCCGGTTACATAGGATTTCCTTTCTACTTTAATTTTGGTTTTTAATTATGTAAATTTATTCAAGGTTTTGGGATTAGGGGTCCACTAGGTGGATTCCCGAGTTGTACGGTTTAAAATTATATTAATTTATTAATTCAAGTCTGAGGATTCTTATTTTAGTTTTCTTCCAGTGTATTGTTATTAAGTTTTTTTTTACTCGGTCTTTTATTTTTCTGCTTGTTTACATATTAATTGTTTGGTTTCCCTCGGATCTGTGCTCAGACTTGATCACCCGTGGCTCTAAAATCGAGGGGTATCACAAGTATGAATTAAGTGTTTGTGGAAAAAGTCTAATTGCATTGTTATGAAGGCATAGTGTTTGTCATTCGTTGTGCTTGTTGTGTTTTGCATTGTGCATGCATGGACGTTGTTCATTGAGACCCACTCTTGTCCCTCTTGATTTACATCTTGAATCCATCGTTAGAAATCCTAGGGGAAGAGGAAGTTCAAATAGAACCAATCTATCAATGGATGACAATAATGATGATCATGTTGAGGACCTTGGTCACATAGACCAACAAAGTATTCTTTATCCTAATGTGCACAATGAGAACATATAAGTACCATTAGGCATGCCTAGGCCATTCATTCACCAACCACCACAACAACAAGGCCAAGCTCTATATGGAATTCCAAGGCCAATGTACGCTCCACAACCTCCCATCATCAATCAAGGAATTCAAAACCAAGGTGTTCATGTTGCACCTCAAGTAGTTAATCCACCTCTTGCTTTAAGAGACCATTATGTGCCTAAAGAGTATAATGCACCTACATGCATCCAATTGCCTCTATTTAGAGCACATCATTATGAAATTAAGCCACAAACCATTCAAATGCTTCCTAACTATCATGGACTTCCAAGTGAAGAACCTTACAAGCATTTGGATGAGTTTCTTGAAGTATGTTCCACCGTAAAATATATGGACATGCCGGAAGAGGTCTTAAGACTCAAACTTTTTTCATTCACCTTAAAAGACAAGGCAAAGTATTGGTTTAACAATCTTAGGCATTTTTCAATCACTTCTTGGGCAAAAATGCAACAAGAGTTCTTGAAGAAGTACTATCCGGTTTCAAAAACTAATGCCATGAGAACCTCAATTCGAGAATTTTCACATGGGGATAGAGAAACGTTTCATGAGGCATGGGAACACTTCAATAAGTTGCTAAGGAAGTGTCCACATCATGACATGCCCAAATGGCAATTAGTTCAATATTTCTTTGAGAGCATATCGGACAATTATAAAGGTATGGTTGATGCTTCCATGGGTGACTCATACATTGATAGGCATAAGGATGACGTATGGCGTCTTTATGAGTGCATGAGTGAAAATTCTTTGCATAGAACATTATCATCCAAGAATGGTATAATTTCACAAGGTAGGAAGAGTGTTGGCTTACATCAAGTCGACCATTTAAATGAAATAGTCGCTGAAATGAAGTCTTTATCTCAAAGGTTTGATCAATTTTTGATTAACCAAAACTCGGCGAACCAAGTATCTTCCTTCCCTAACCATTCTCATCGTGCATCAAATGAAACATGTGTGACTTGTTCTAGTGTTCTTCATTCTAATTCTCATTGTCCTCACGGACAAGTGCAAAATGAACCTAATGAACAAGTCAATGCAGCTTTTGTGAACCAAGGGAATAATCCTTATGGTACTCATTATAATCCAAGTTGTAGGAATCATCCGAATTTCTCTTGGAAAAACCAAGGAGAGGGCTCAAACCCTTCCCAAGGCGGTTTTCAAGGGAAGTACATTCCACCTCCACTTCAAAACCAAGGATCCCAAGGTTATAGACCTTATCAATCACAAGGGAATCAATTTGCTAATTCTCATTTTCCCAACCAATCTTATTCCCAAGGAAATACTAGAAATCCCGCCTTTGAAGAAAAAGTTTTGAATGCTTTGGGCACTTTAGAGGCTAACACTCAATTACTTCATTCTCACTCTCAATCTATTGCGAAGCTAGAAACCCAAGTAGGGCAAATAGAAAGCACTCTCAATGCAAGAGAGAAGGGAAAGATGCCTATAAATGCCCCACCTAAACAACAATGTGTTATGGAAACCCATTACTCATCGAAAGGCCACCATTGAACATGTTAATGCGGTGACTACCTTGCGAAGTCGTAGGATTGTGGACAATCAAGTTGAAATGTCTAATAAAGAGAGTGAACCGGTGCAACCTCAAGTTGTCACCCGTCCCGTTTCATATCCCATTCCTCCTTCATTGCATATACATGATCTTGTGAATGAGAAATTCTTGAAAATGTGTTTGAAAAAGAAGTTTTGAAAAATGATATTGAAAAAGTTTTGCTGAAAAATGATTTGAAACAAAATGATTTAAAAACTTCTTATGTTGAAGAGAGTTCAAAAGAAAATTATGAAAAAGTGTTTGAACCAAAAGTTCCATTTCCGGATGCCTTAAAAGGATCCATTTCAAAAGACAAGCAAAAGGCAAAAACCAATGAAATTATGGAAATATTTAGGCAAGTAAAAGTTAATCTTCCACTTCTGGATGCAATCAAGCAAATTCTGGCTTATACCAAATTCTTGAAAGACTTGTGCACCCAAAAGCGGAAGAACAAGAGCCAAGCACCAAGAAAAGTGGTTTTGACCGAGCAAGTAAGCTCAATTTTGCAACATAACACTTTGCCAAAGTTTAAGGACCCCGGTTCACCTACTACTTCATGCATTATTGGTGATCATATCATTAATCGGGCACTTCTTGACTTAGGAGCTAGTGTTAACCTTCTTCCATACTCGGTTTATGTCAAATTGGGCCTAGGTGAATTAAAACCAACGTCGGTAGTTTTGCAACTTGCCGACCGATCTATCAAGAAGCCTAGGGGTATCATCGAGGATGTTTTAATTAAAATTGATAAATTTTTCTTTCCCGTTGATTTCGTTGTCATACACACGGAACCGGTCCCCAATCCTAAGAGCCAAATTCTCGTTATCCTTGGCCGTCCTTTCTTGGCAACTGCTAATGCCAACATCAATTGTAGGATGGGGATAATGAAGATCTCATTTAGTCACATGAAGATGAAGTTGAATATCTTTAATCCCACACCCAATTCATTTGACAAATATGAAGGAGAGGTTAATGTTGTGGATAAATGTCATGATCTTCAATGTCAAGGAAATGAACTTTTGTGTAAGACTAAAACTTCCAAAGGATCATCTTCAACCTTGCATTCTCAAAGTCTTGTTTCAAATTCTTGCTTCGAAAGGGCATGGAAGCCCAAAGGTTGTGATTGCATAGACAAATGATCAAAAGTTTCTTTTAAGCTTAATCCAACAAGTTCTTCAAAGAACCATTTGTTGGGTAAAGTTCAAAGCATCTATCACCCCAATAAGGAGGGGATGCATTATAAGATCTTTGATCAAGGCTAAAAGAGCCCAATGTCTTGCTAGAGACGTTAAAGACTAGCAAAAACATTTCGTAGGGTGTCAAAACTCTATTCTTCCCTCATTTCTATCTAAAATTTCATTTCTTGCGAAGTCTAGATACTTGTTTTTGGTTCATATGCATTGATAGGAACTTTGATTAGGATTGCATGAATTTTTGTGTTGTAATTGAGCATTTTGCATAAGTTTGATCGATCTCAAATGAGAGTTCGATCGATCGAACTTCTACCTACATCTAACACTTAGAAAAAATTTCTACCTGCATCCAAATCACCTCTCTGTCCCATCGTTCGAACTTATTCTCAGATCGGTTAGGAGACCTTCGATCGATCCAACTTAAAAGTTCGATCGATCTTATGATTCAACACTTAGATAAATTTTGAGCTTGCATCAACCTGCATATTTCAGCTCTCTGTCTCATCGATCGAAACATTTTAAGATCGATCTGAAGTTTTTTCGATCGATCCAACTTCAAAGTTCGATTGACCTTCAAGTTCCAACACTTAGCCAAATTTTTTAACCAAAAACCTGCATATTTTTTCTCTCTGTTTGATCAATCGAACTCTTGTTCCGATCGATCTCAGTTCTTCATTTCATTAATTTGACTTTGTTTTGACTTTTCAAATTTCAAAAATAAAAAAATATATATTTTCATTTTTTATTTTTATTTTATTTTATTTTTATTTCATTTCATTATATTTTATTTTTCAAAAAGTTTTCAAAAATACAAAAATATTTTAGTTTTTAATTATTATTGTTTATTCAATTAAAAAAAATGAAAATAAAAATCTAAAAATATTTTATTCTATTTTATTTTATTTTACAATTTTTAATTTTAATTCTAAATTTTTTATTTTAGTTTTTCATTTTTCAAAAATTTCAAAATTTCAAAAAAAAATACTTTGAAGAGAGTTCATCAAAGTTCGATCGATCTGAAGTCTCAGTTCGATCGATCAAACTCTGTCGGGAATGTTTTTAAAATAGACCTGGAGGGTCTCAAGATCGATCATTTAGATCGATCCAACCCTCCAAACCCTAACCCCCTTCTCTCTCGTCGCCGTCAATATGCATACTCATCTCTTCCATCTCCGGCGAGATCTCCGGTGAGATCCAAGCTACACTCTCTCCCTCATCTCGGATTTCACTTCCTTCGTACCTTCTCCACTTCTCTCATCGTTTTGAGGTAAAATCCGAGATCTCATCTATGATTTAAGCTTCGATATGATGCTTACATGCGATATATGTTACATTCATGCTTTATACATGATTAAATCTCCATTTTTGAAGCTTCGAAGCACTGAGTTATAGATATGTATATACGTGTATATATGTTTGAATATATGTTGTATATATTTATTCATTTTGGGAGAATGGGCCTTCTACAGTGATGGGATTTGATGATATGTTGTGTTGATGGGCCCACGAACATGGTCGTGTGGGCCCCGTGCTTCCAAAGTCACAGATATGTGACTGTTTACATTCATCGCACAGTTCAATCGATCGAACTTGTATCTCAGATCGATCTTGAGAGATCAATCAAACTCATATCTCAGATCGATCAAAGTTGTGAGATCGATCTCACTTATTTTCGATCGATCCAACTTTTGTGATTGATCTCACTTCTTTTTCTGATCGATCGAACTTCACAAATCTCACACACACACTTCATTCATCATGCCTTATGTTCATGTTATCTCATATATGCTCAATGTCTGTGATATTCCACATTAGATGCATTTCATACTTACATTGTTTAGCATGTTTCATATCTTGTCACTTGCATAGATTCATGTTATCTATATGATTTACCTATCTTATTTGACATGCGTGTTTCTATTTTGTGCTTTCAATTATTTTACAGGCTATGACTAAGCGCAAGACCGTTGCCAAGAGGTAACACGGGCCTCAGAGACATAATAGACCACGGTTAGAGGAGCCAGCAGAGCCCTCTCAAGCACAGGAGGAGCCAGTACAGCCTACTCCACCTCAGTCACCTGCTCATGAGGCTGAGGATGATTATATTCCATCCACCTCTGCAGCTCATCCAGCATTTACACCATTACAATCTCCACCACATGCTGGAGCTTAGCATTCACCAATACCATCTCCACCACGCCAACCAGCTCAAGAGCGTGATAGGCCCGCGCCTAGATATGCGCATATGGTAGTCGACCATGAGTCAGTGTTTGACACAGCTTTTTTCTCCAGATCGGTGCTGACCCGATCAGCTAACCACGATATCATTCAGAGGGGCCTTGCAGCTATTCTTGCCTCAGTCACAGAGCCAGTCTATCCGCGGCTGGTATGGTTGTTCTTCCAGAACCTCCAACCATCCCCGCGTACCACAGCTGAGCTGGTCACTACTATAGATGGCCATCAGATCACTATCATAGTGGACTCGCTAGCCCGCTCTTGCCACTGTCCACACCGCTGTCCTCCAAAGCTCCAGGAGACATATCCGAGGCTATACAGGCCTTCTTCTGCCGACATGGCGGTATTTCTTACAGGTCACCATGCCGGTGGCGAGACCTTCGCCACCCGGACATTCCTTCCAGATGACCTATGGTTCATTGATTCTATGCTCTTCCGGAACATCTACATGGCAGCGCACAAGATTCAGAGGAGGGGAGATTATTTGACAGCCTTCTACGCCTTCTACACCAGCCACTGGGTATCTATTCCCGCGCTCATCTGAAGCGTGATGAGGAAGCTATTTGATGAGTATATTAGCAAGGAGACACCCGGATGGGCTAAGTCTCTCCCATTTAGCCACCTCATCACCCAGATTCTTATCGACCAGCGTTACCCTATTCATCCTCGGGAGCACCCTGAGAGAGGTTCCTGTCACTTCTTGAAGAAGGACTGGAACAAGAGCTACAACGCCATTATTACTAGACTGCAGGACCATACGGTAGTGGCTGCAAAGGAGCTAGAGTCTGAGGAGGAGGCAAAGGCAACAGCTCAGGCAGCAGTAACAAATCCTGTAGCGGACGACGCATCAGTCGATCCAGCTACCGAGCATATAGACATTAATTTAGAGCGCCCTGCAGATGACACAGAGCAGTACTCTCCAGCTGAGTCGCCCATTCATGACCAGGAGCAGACTCAGGAGTTTTCTTCTGATTCATCTATACCTGAGGCTCCAGATCTAACCCCCGGCTTTGGAGTACGCCTGCAAACTCTTGAGGATGCTGTTGCTGCCATACGAGCTGATCTTACGACCCACAGAGCTGATTTTGCTACCTTCCGTACGGATGTCGCGACTATATTCCGAGATCTATCCAGAGATATCCGCAGAGCCCGACCTGCTCGTCCTACCTCATCGTCCTGAGTTACTAGTTCCTTCTATCTTCTGATCCCTCTCTGATCTCTGATCTCTATTTTTATCACTGTACAGTATTATTATTTTTGCAACCGGTCTGTTGGCTTTGATATTTCTGTTGTACCTGCACTTTATCTATTTTATATATCTGCTTTTATTATGGATGTCATATATTATATTCTCATATCTGTATGTTTGACTCCATCAGGTGCATCACAGTAATTTCAGTGAGAAAGTGCTACCCGATTTTCAGGACCACCCTTATACCTCTCTCATCTCTTTATCTATTTATCCCATTTACACTTGTATGTCCACTGTGCACTGATTATGCCATTTTGTTATCTGATGAGTTTATCCAAGTACCAATTTTCAGGACCACAGTTCACCCAAGTTTGGGGGGGCCATGCCACCCACTTTAGATACTTCAGTCCCGATCATTCTTGCTTAGTTGCACTGGTATACTCTTTCCTTTGTTATCTTGTATATTGAGGACATTGTGCCATTCAAGTTTGGGGGGAATGGTGCTTTATAGTGTTAGTTTTAAATTCAAAATTTTGAGCATGACTTGTGTAATTGAAGGATATTTCTATGACTGGTCCATATCTAGCTATGATTTTGATCTTTTGAGAACTATATTGCTTAAAATTTAAAAATTGCTTGACTTGAGAGTCCAATACTCCTTGTATGCATTGTGGAAGCCATTTAGGAGTAAATTTTTCGAAAGATTGATATCTTGCTTGCTCGTGATCCACATCATCTTGATTTTGTGATTGTTTTGAAATTCATTCTAGGATTCTACACTTGCATTGGCGCATGCTAGCATTCATTTGTGGGGTACATGCTTTGTTGATTATTGAATTAGTTATATCCCAATTGAGCTAGTAGTGCATTGAAAGCTTTCATTCTTGATAAAGGTGGATAACAACCCCTTTTCACTAAGTAACTGGGATTCTAGCCTCATCAAGCACTGAACTTCTCGCGCCGAAAGGTGGAGGGCCCAAACTCTAGGTTAATAATTGAACTTGTTCAAAAAAAAAAAAAAAAAAAAAAAAAAAAAAAGAGTGAGGACTTCTCCCAAAAGGTGAGACGTAAGAAATGATTAGATGGAGGCTGTCTTAATTTGTAGCCTAGTTGATTTGAGCTTGTAAGTCCGTAGGGGTGTTTGAACGCCTAATGCCCTAAAGCAGTCTGATTTGGGAGTCATTGACCTAACGCTCGACCTAATGAATCGCTAGAAAGCTTAATAAATCAACACATTGCACCATACTTCCATCTTTGATCCTATAAAAAATAAAAATAAAAATATCGAGTGAAAAGAATAAGCGCACCTAGAACAATAAAGCTTTAATAAAAGGTCCACTTCTTGTCTTGATGATCGGTACTAGATTTGTGTGCTAGTTTGAGGGTAAGGATGTGATTAATTCTTTAGTTGGCTAAGATAGCAACATATTTGATGTCGGTCCACTCAAAAGGATTCTAGAGTTGTTTTGATTTGCATAATCATTTTCTTGATGTGTGGAGGACATACTTGCTTGCTTGATGTTGAGATTTTGGGAGATTGCTTGAAAATATTTGAAAAATTGCATACTTGAGGTAGTTTTCTCCCAATACTTGTTTGCAATATTGGTGCCTCTTTAGAAAGAATGAGCTTAATGTTTATGGGTATCATTTCTGGAAACCCTCACGAGACTTCACTCGTCCACTAGGGGTAACCTAGGGGTTTAAAAGGCTTGTTGTACATGCTAAGTGCAATCGTGTTCCCTACGAAAGTGGCATTATCCATTTATTGTTTTCTAGATTCATAGTTGTATAGTTGTTCATTTCATTCCTTTACAATCTAGTTCATTACTAGGGACTAGTAATATTTAAGTTTGGGGGTGTGATGAGTGTTGAAAAGTGCGTATTTAAACCCCTTAAGCTTAGGCATTCTAGTACCTTTATCTATCTTACTTTACCGTTTTAGATTGATTTCGTATTATTTCTATTTTCAGGCACTTATCCCGAAAATAAGCTAACTCAGCCAAATAAGAGCTTAATTGAAGCAATTCTGGGATTAAACAAAGAAAGGAGCAAAGTGGAGAAAGAAATAAGCAAATGAAGCCAAAGGTGGGAAGCAGCAAAGTTCGATCGATCCAACTTCAAGGTTCGATCGATCGAATATTGATCGATCTCAATACTTCAAGATAAATCCAAATCTTGGCCCAAAGCAGAAAGTCCAAAGTTCAATCAATCCAACACCACCCTTCGATCGATCGAACACTTTTGTCCTTATTCAAATGATTGATTTTATCTAGTTGTACCACCTTACCAACCACTTTTGTCCTTTTCCCAAAAATATCTTCAAAATATCTCAGATTTGTCTTTTCCCAAAAAGCTCAACCAGTTGGATCGATCCAGCCTAAGTTCGATGGATCGATCCAGCCTAAGTTCGATGGATCTCAGCCAAGTTCGATCGATCTAAGTCCAAGGTTCGATCGATCGAACTTCCTCCAGTGTGAAAAAGTTAAAAAGCCAGCTTGTTCAATCCGTCCTCTATCTAATCATTAGAGAATATTCTTTGCACGACCCCAGCTCATTTTGTGTGTCACTTAACCTACTTATAAAAGGAATATGATGCACTTTTTGAGACATATACAATTCTAGGGATTATTCTTAAAGGAGGCAAGTTTAGAGGAGGAGGAGGTTAGAGACACCATTGGAGACTCTTCATCAAAAAGGAGTAGATTTCGTCCATGGAATTAGCCCTTGAGGGTTAAAGCAACATCACCATGAGTGGCTAGACATCCTCTTGGGGCTAGAGTTAGCCCCAAGCATGCTTTCTATATCTTAATCTTGTGTATTATTGAGGGATTAGTGTTGTAATTAATGTTTTGACACTTTGATATATATAGATCTTGATTGTTCAATGATTTATGTGGTTAAATGCTTTCAATTGATCATTTCATTCTATCCATATGTCTATGTATGTTAGAATAGATGTTCATGTACCTGTCTCTAGATTTTATGTTATTGATGCATGTCTATGTGTCTTGATGCTATAGATTTAGAGATTGTCAAAACATAGTGCTTAATGGAATGCTCTTGTGATTTTCTTGATGGTTCATACTTATTCCTTGATGGATTGTGCCTCTCCCCTAGTTTATTTTCATTCTAGTAGTGTAGATGTAGTGTAGTTGTAGTGTAGTGTTAAATGGGTGGACAATCCATGCTTATTGTTTGATAATCTAAGCTTTTGAATACAAGTAACATATGTCTCTAACCTTGTGTTGTATTTGGATTGTGAGCTTAATGAAAGGATTAATGACTTGTCTTGATCTATTGTGCCTTTCATATGTTGTTTAGACAATATATGCTTCATTGCTTAGATATATTGTGCCTTTCACATGATATTTAGATAATACATGCTTAACTAGTCATCCTTGCTTGTTGAATCAAGCAAACACACACAAAGCACACACCAATATTGCAACACACCATTTGCCCTCATTAGTCACTTGTCAATGGTATAGAAATACATTGCTTGGTGGTGATCTCTAAACCCTAAGACTCTTCTCTCTCTTATTTGATCTTAATTACATTCTTTTGTTATCACTTAGTTTAATTTAGTTGCTCTCTAGTCTAATCAACCAACCAACCAATTGTTTGATCACTCGACCTACTAGTCCTAATAGCGATTCCATAACCTTGTTCGACCCTCACAATCCCTTGGGACGATCCCTATTCGCCCTTGTTATATTTATAGTGAAAGGTAGTAGTGGTTTTTATAAATGTAAAACTTTTGGCCCTCGCCTTAATGCACACTTTCCAAACTTGACGGTAGTGCGGCAAACCTCAACAAAGTACTTCGGCGAATAAAACCCTGGCTAAGTAGCTGCTGAATCTGATCCCTCAGCTTGCGCATCTCCACTAGTGCCATCCGATACGGTGCCCTAGCAATAGGCGTAGTGCCTGGAGCTAAGTCTATCACAAAGTCGATCTCGCAACTAGGAGCTGACCCTGGAATCTCCTGAAATACATCCGGGAAATCCTGTACAATTGGTATGCTATCCAATGATACTGTAATCCCCTTCTCCGTCTCCTACTCTATCCAAAACAAATAGGTGCTAATGTCCACTAAAACGTGGCATAGCAATGACGTAAACTATCCTGACTAGGTATGGTGAACACAATAGACCTTTCCAAAACAAATAACTTGAGCATGGCAGTGATAACCAATCCATCTCAAGTATCACGTCATACGTGTGCATGTCCAGGACCAAAAGATTTGCTAGAAATCTGAGTCTCCAATATCTAGTGTCACAGGCCCATCCTCTCATGAGAAATGGTAGTATTGCCCAACAGGTAAAAAATATCCTGAGGTCTATTGCATATGTGTGTCACCAACCAATTTATAAAAATCCCCTGTGTCCAAATACTCCGTAGAGCAAAATACATAAGGTAACACGAAATACTCCACAATTGTCCCATTTTAGATTATTGTTCTATCCTTGGAATTCCTCCTTCCAAACAAACCTACCATATCGACTTACACAAGTTCGTTTATAAACTCCTTGGTAATCGTCCTGTCTCAACATAATGTACCACAAGCAAATATCTATTTGCCTGAGTAAAACCAATCACTCCACTGTGATAGACATTTATAAGCGAAACATACACATTCTAATACAGCTTAATAAAACCATATGTGTATAAATCGCAAAAATGCCATCACAAAACACAATAAAATAGCCAAAACCGTTAGTTCACTTTATTAAGAACTTTTCCAAACCAAAACTGTCAAACAAGTAACCATAAGGTATTCTTTAACATAACCATAATGTACGTGATTAAATCCGTACCACATTCTTACTAATACCTCCTCCACTACTAGCAATTATAAGTACTCTTAAAAGAATAGTCACCCTTTAACTCCGGTGCTCCCCATATTGGATGCTCCGGTATCTCCTCCATCCTAATCTTCTTTGGGGTCTTCCTCTCCGCTTGGCTCAGCCTCGAGCACTACCAAAGTTGTGTTAGGTCCACAGTATGGTGGCCAATCCCACACACAAGAAACTTTCCTTGACTTGTACTTCGAAGCAACGCCTATTGGAATCAACTCCCTGGTCTCCAATTCTGCCTTCTTGGTCGGCCTTCGTAGGGGAATCACCGGAGTAACCTTTCTCGGCCTTGGGCCCATCTTTGCTTTCATCGCGGACCCCATCCTCTTCCTAGTGCCAAACATTCAGCAATTATAGAACAATCTTGACATCAGTACTTTCTAAACGAACCGTAAAGGAATACTATGAATCCTAAACTTAAGCTCTAATCAAGAGAAAACGCTATGCGGAAGTCTTAATATGAAACATCCTAGAGACACTTGAACCTGGAATGCTCTGATACCAACTATGATACCCCTCGGATCCGAGACACGGGTTGATCAGGCCCAGGCCCAAACGCGAGGGAAAAATATCAAAGAATTAATACTTTAATAAACACAGAATACAAATTGAAATAATAAGAAATAAATAATAAATGGCTGGAAAGAACTCTAATTGAAAAATCCTCAAAGTATAATCATTAAAATCAATTAATCCAAAACCTCCAATTATTTAACAACTCGGGAATCCATCTAGAGGACCCCTAATAAAAATCCCAACTGTAAAATACAATAACTGTAATCAAAATCCAAACTAGTAAGGAAGCAGTCCTACGTAGTCGGTGGAATGGAAGACTGTATCTGCTCTGCACAATCAAGCTCTAACCCTGGAACTGACGAGCACCTAGAAAATAAAAGAGTGGGTCAGGCCCACATGCAAGTCCTATTCTACTACGATCCAAACAAGAATTTGATACGCAGATACATCCTAGATAGACTCAATAATATCTAGAGTAGTCCATATATGTATTTAATACACACTATAGGACGCTCACTAGTCTAATAGGTCTGTCTCAGCCTGAGCAGAGATACCATGAAAATCGCACATTACCTGGTCATGTGTACCTAGACCTACCAGGGAATAGCACTACTGTCCAGCTATCCATCTTAAGCGTTATACGCACCCTAACCATGGTCATGAGACTCAAGCTCATACCATAGTACCATAACATAAATATATAAAGTCCGTTCCAAGTGTGTCATTCAAAAGGTTTATTAACCTGACACCTAATTATAAATAGGACTTAACTTTTGTAGTTAATCCATCTTATTTCAATATAGGTAGGACCTAGTGTTTGAACTAATCCATCCCCAATATAGGTAGCTCTCAGTAGCACATAGACAGCCTTAGAAAAATCTAGTTTAACCAAACAGACCTCAATTTATCAGTTTTACGTATTAAAGGAGAAAGAGAAGGCTCTGAAAACAAAAGAGCCTTCTCCACATCAAGGAGAGCCTCTCCATCTCAAGGAGAGCCTTCTCCACTTCAAGGAAAGAGTCTGTTCTTTTGTTGTCTTCTCCAACTCCGGTGGTTTCCAGTCTTTGAATTCAGTTTTATTACACATTTTAAAGTCCCATCCTCATCCCAGATTGATCACAAGACAGAGTTATACAACTAAGAATTTAATTACACATCAATGTTTAAAGCAAACAACAGCTATATTTAAACTGAACTTGTAACAACAAAGCAACAAATTTAATTCAATGATGCTAGAAATTGATTTAACATGCATAAACGATGTAATTAAAACTTAGTTTAATTCCTGGAGTCTAACTAAGCATGCACGGAACACAGATTCATGGGAAAGAGAAGAACAGAGACTTGCCTTCGAGACTTTAGTTTAAAATCTCTAACTGTCGTCTCTATCAACTCCGGCAACGTCGGTTGTGTTTAAACGCCCTCTGCTGCTCCTAGTTTAGTCCAGTAACATACATCAACCTCCCCTCCTTGATTTAGTCTTAGTTGAAGCCCAAAACCCTAACTTCCTCCCTTTATCCCTCTCTGTAACTCTCTGGTTTTTCCACTACGAAAACAGAGGTTCTCTGCTTGTAATTACAGAATTACGGTTTCTACTAAACCCTAAACCACCGTATTAAGTATATTTATAGGTGTATATTAATAACCCTAGTCCATGAATAATTAGACTAAGCCCTAGTCGGCCCATGAAAATAATACTTGAATTACGGTTTCCCTATGGTAGCTTACCTATATGTGAATTATAATCCAAAGTTAACTGTAACCTAAAAAAAAATTCAATAATTAAATCAATGCAGTAATTTAAAATCCAATTAATGAAAATAAAATCCAATTAATGAAAATACATAATTAAAACCCAATTAAATAATTAAATACACTTAAACAATTAATTCCAATTAAATAATTAAAAATAACTCAATTAATTCAATTTTATCACCACAATAAAACAACTAAACAATTAATCAAATAAAAATACAATTAAATCAAAGATTAAGTACCAGAAATATCCTTTTAATATTAGGGGTATTACAATGCATGCACTATCAAAATGAACAACAAATCACGATAATAATATACCAAGCACTTCTCCTCTGCAACAAATCAATCAACAAACCTCCTCAAATATTGATCCCATACTCCCATGCTTTGAACAATATGCAAGAAAAGTAAAATTGCCTCCACGCAGGCTCACAATTTATCTAGGAATTTAAAGACTTGCCTCCACGTGGGCTCACGATTTAATTAGGGAGAAAGTTTAAAAAGCTCACAAAGGGTGCTTAAGCAATTTCAAATTATTTTTCAATTTTTGCTTTGCCTAGTTTTGCAAATTTTTAGATTTTTATGCTTTTGCTTAGCTTTGCTTGGCTTCTTTACTTTTGAATTTCTCTTTGCTTCACTTTCTTGGCTCGATACACCTAGTCAATCAAGAACAAACAGAATAAGTAACCAAAGAAAAATAAAAATAAAAACAGGATCAAAATAGTACTAATTCCTAATTGATTTCCAAAATACGACAGTGCCAATCCCCAGTAACGATGCCAAAACTTGGTGGGGTCAATACCTAGTTGCAATAAAATGTGTAGTGCGGCCAAGTTTAAATTTAAAGAATGCCACTACCACTACTAACTATAAATGTAGCTAGAGTGAGTAGGGATCATCCCAAAGGAAAGGAAGTGTATTTTTGCTTGGAAATCAATGTCGGATTAGTAGGTCGAATGATCAAAGATGGTTTGGGTGGTTAATTAAACTACAATTTAAACTAAATAGAAGCAATACGAAGCAACTAGAGTAAATGAAGTATAAAGAATATAAGAGAAAGGTCTTGGGACTTAGAGTTCACAACTAAGCACCACCTTCCTAGACATTCAATTTTTTATGGATTAAGGGGATTATATGTTGCAAAGGAAAGTGTGTGCCATTAATTGAATTCTCAAGCATGGATGGCCAAGTAAGCATACATTGTCTAGCCAAACTAATGAATAGCACAACATATCAAATTAAGTCATTATTCCTTCCCTTAAGTCCACAGTTAATGCACATCATCAAATTAGAGAAATATACTACTTGCATTCATAAGCATGGAACATCAAACAACAAATATGGATTGTCCTCCTATCTAAGAAAGTAAGGCAACTACACTACAACTAAGCTAGTGACATAAAAATTAAACTAATTAAACTAAGGAGGAAGCGCAATCCATCAAGAAATAAGTATGTACCATCAAACAAACCACAAGAGTAATCTATTTAAGCACCATGCCTTGACCATCATTAAATCGATTCATAGTATCAACACACATAGACATGCATCAATATCACAAAATCCAAAAATAAACACATGAACATTCATCCTAGCATACATAGACATTTGGATAGAATTAAATGATCAATTAAAAGTATTAAACCACACAAATCATTGTAGAAACAAGATTCATATATATATAAGATGTCAATACAAGAATTACAACACAAATCCCCTTTAATTACAAAACATCAAAGTCTAGGAAGCATGCTTAAAGCTATCTCTAGCCCCAAGAGAATGGTTTAGCCACTCATTGATGTTGTCATCCAACCCTCAAGGGCTATCTCCATGGTAGAAATGATCTTCTTCTCCTTGGTGAAAACCCTAGATGAGTGGAAGAACTTTCCCCAAATGGTGTGTATCTCTTTCTTTATCTCTAGACTCCTCCAACGTCTCTGTTGAATATGGTTCCTTTCTAATTGTATCTATGGTTCTTTATCTCCTCTAAATGGCCAAAATCCTTATATAGGTAGCTCAAATATCACACCCAATGGTCAAACCTCATGCACTAGGACCTCGAAATGATTGTACCACGAGCACACCTTTTAATTGGCTGGAACTCTATTTTTCTAGCACTTGAGGAGGTTCGATCGATCACAAGGGTGTTTCGATCGATCGAACTATGGCAGCGCCTTATTAAAATAATGATAAAACTAAGATATTTTCGGGATATTTTGGGAAAAGGACAAAAGTGGTAGGTGGGGATATGATCAAAAATGTTCGATCGATCAAAGGAATGTTGGATCGATCGAAAAGGGAAATTTTCTGAGGATAAAGACAAAAGGCTCGATCCATCTTGGCATGGTTGGAACGATCACTGTGTGATCGATTAGAGCTTGTTTCGATCGATCGAAGAAGGCTGTTTTTCACCACTTTGCTTCCACTTTGCTCCTTTCTTCCACTAAGATTGAGAATGCATCTTTTATGCTCTAATTCAGCTGAATTGATTTATTTTGGGGATAAGTGCCTGAAAAGGGAAATAACATGAAATTAGACTAAAATGGGAAAATAAGATAGAATAAGGTCCTAGAACGTTCAAGCTTAAGGGGTTTAAATGCGCATTTTTCAGCGCTTATCAGGAAATAAGCACCATAACCATAGTGCTCAACGCCAAACCGCCTCCCAAAACCAACAACAACATAATCAGTCGATAATTACTTAGCCGGTCACTCGAGTCACTCTTCTCAAGGCAACATACGCATTCAGTCAAAAAGACTTCACGCACTAGCGTCAACATCATTACCTTTTTCCTCCACCATTCATTAGAATAACCTTGGCCCCAATGTTATTGTGTATGTCATGATGGCTCAAAAATGTTAGGTGTCAAATAATTAGGCCCATTTACAATATCTGACATTATAATCCAATTTGAATCAACTCGAATCCAACAAGGAATTTTTGTCCTGATTTAAAAAGAACTAAAATTACTGTTCCTCTATCATTTATCATCTACACTTTAAATTTTGTATTAAAAAAATTAATAATAATAAATATATATATAAAAGGGAACGAAATGTGTGTCATATTGGAGTCCTTCTCCATAGTTTGGCAGGATAAGGGGAAAAAAAGTTATAATTTTATGTTATTGTGTATGTCATGATGACTCAAAAATGTTGAACAGAACATTCGAGTCTCAAGAAGTATGAACAAAGAACAAAATATTACTTTGGTCAAGACGCGTGGAACTCGTGACAAAAAAAAAAAAATAAAGGGCGAACTACAAATAACCCCCCTTAACTTTCACCTCTTAGCAAATAACCCCCCTCAACTGTCACGAGGGGGGTATTCTAACTAACTTCTGTTCAAGTGATTTTCTAACGAAATTTTGGGACGAAATTACCCCCTCAACATCTTCAACATTCGTGGTGACTGTAAGTCAACATCTTCAACATTCGTGGTGACTGTAAGAGAAGAGATTGCCGAAAAATGGGTGGAGCTTAGTGTCACGAAGTGATTCCTAAGACGCTTGGAGGATGGAAGACACGCATGCTGGTTGGCAAAGAGCAGAGTTTGACTGGGAATGGTTCCAGGGAAGGGGCGTGCAGGAGCACAGGATGGTACCTCTTCAGAGTTCAGGCAGGTCGACTCGGTTCAGTTCGAGGTGCTTGTCGCTAGTCTTGGACTTGACTATGAAGAAGGGAGTTGGCCATCCCTGCACAAACTGGTCGGGAGCTGGAGCCGTTCCCCTGACGAGGCCATGGCAGGCCGAAACCAGTCAGCATGTATCCTCGGGAGGGCAGGTCGTGGTGGCTGACCAGGGCGCTTGCGCGAGCTGAAGCAACGCCTTGGTGCCGCACGGGCCGTGCCGCTGCGCCAAATCTCTAGGCCCGTGACAAATGGTATCAGAGCAGGACTTGGGGTAAAGCACGGTAGGGTGCCCCCTTGTCGGTCCGGGAGGGGTCAGAGAATGAAGACGGTGCATTGAAGTTGCGTCGATGAGAAGGAATCAATGCAGTTCAGGGGGAGAGCCTCCATCTCCCCAGGAAGAAGCGTCCGTTGAAGTTGCGCATTGAAGGGCCGGAGGGCCGCGCGCACCAAAGTTCGTGCTTAGTCCTTGGGTGATGCAAACCATGGTGAAGGGCGAGCATCAAGTCGGCAGAAGGCCATTGCTTGCTCGGGATGTCGCGGAGGCGGCATGACGGAGAAGAGTCACGTCCTTGAGGAGTGGACGTCCCCTTGGTCCGAGGCCTATCATTGGGCGAGTGCAGTGCAGGGAGCTGCACAAGGAAGCGATGGTGGGAAGGCGAGCATACCGCATGGAGGCAGACTTTGGAAGGGAGTGGACGCAGTAGTGAAGCGCCGCACTGCGACGAGGACGTCGCAGGATTTGGGTGGGGGAGAATGTCACGAAGTGATTCCTAAGACGCTTGGAGGATGGAAGACACGCATGCTGGTTGGCAAAGAGCAGAGTTTGACTGGGAATGGTTCCAGGGAAGGGGCGTGCAGGAGCACAGGATGGTACCTCTTCAGAGTTCAGGCAGGTCGACTCGGTTCAGTTCGAGGTGCTTGTCGCTAGTCTTGGACTTGACTATGAAGAAGGGAGTTGGCCATCCCTGCACAAACTGGTCGGGAGCTGGAGCCGTTCCCCTGACGAGGCCATGGCAGGCCGAAACCAGTCAGCATGTATCCTCGGGAGGGCAGGTCGTGGTGGCTGACCAGGGCGCTTGCGCGAGCTGAAGCAACGCCTTGGTGCCGCACGGGCCGTGCCGCTGCGCCAAATCTCTAGGCCCGTGACATTAGGCTATTATTTCTAAACTGCATCGTTGATGCCAACGGCGACCACCAAAACCCAAACCGAAAATCTCAAGTCAAAACCGAAAATTAATCAACAGAGGTCGGCATCCTCCAATGATCAAAGTAACAGAGGCCATCATAACCAAATTTGGACTGTCAATGAAATTCTGAGCAAAGATTCAACGACCGCAGGCCTTCGTTGAAGATCGATGTGGCTCAGCAGAGGTCGTCATACCAAATTTTGGACTTAGCCGAGTTGACTCAGCCATCGACCCTACCTTTGGATACAGAGGAAGAGAGAGTACACTACAGAGGAGTCCAGCGAAGGCCGTGGGGCAAGTACGCGACGGAGATCCGAGATTCGAACTGACGCGGGTCTAGAAATCCCAATATTGTATGGTGACAAACTTTCTAAGGGCAAGAGTGTAGTCGTCATCGAGTCCAACAAGGCCGACATGGACGTCGAGACCTTTTATGACGGTTACTTGGCCGCCATCATGGTCGACGAAGGTGGTGTCGTCGCCGTCGGATCCACTATTGCCCTTCTCGCTGAGAACGAGGAAGAAATAAACGAAGCTAGATTGAAGGCTAGTAATTCGTCTACTTCGTCTTCTCCATCTTCTTCGGCTGAAATTTTAGATTCGTCTCCTCCTCCGCCTTTGTTGTAGAATGACATAAATGTTAAAATGACTGCAACCTGTATACAAGTTCCTGTTATGCTTGCACATGCTGAGAGCATCAACCTTCAATTTGAGAAGCCTCTTGATGAGGTAATGTTATGATATTCTCTACTACTGTATTGCCTTTTAACTTGAAGTTTTAATAGAGTTTGGTTGCTGACAATTTTTGTCGCAAAAACTATTTTCGAAGTATATATATATATATTACTTTGACCAATTTGTTCTTCCAAATGCTTAAAACTTGAGTGGTAGGATGGGACCGGTGACAACATTATTGAAAATATATTTTTCCTTGTGGATTCCTGGCCGGTTTACTATTTGTCTTGTATATTACTTTTGTGCTTTCACTTCACAAGTTCACATGCAACATTTTTGTGATTTTTTTTCAATTTTTCCGTCTATGCATCTGAATTATCCATAATTATGATGGATGATTACACTATAAGGACATGTATGATGAATATGTGTGTATAATTAGAATGACTATGGGAGAAATAAATAAATTCTACAGTTAACTTTGCAAAGGGGTAATCTGGTCTAAAAAATTATCTTAAAAAATAATCAAACAGAGATCAGTCAGAATACCTCCCCTCATGATAGTTGAGGAAGGTTGTTTGCTAAAACATTTCATAAGAGGTGTTTTTTGCAAAGAAATGAAAGTCACCGGTACCTCCCTACCACTCAAGTTTCAAGCAATTGGAAAAACAAACTGGATGGTACCGATGACAACATTATTGAAAATATATTTTTCCTTGTGGATTCTTGGCCGGTTTAATATTTGTCTTGTATATTACTTGTGTGCATTCACTTCACAAGTTCATATGCGACATTTTTGTGATTTTTTTTCAATTTTTCCATCTATGCATTTGAATTATCCATAATTATGATGGATGATTACACTATAAGGACATGTATGATGAATGTGTGTGTATAATTAGAACGACTATGGGAGACAAAAATAAATTCTCCATTTGACTTTGCAGATGGGTAATTTGGTCTAAAAAATTATCTTAAAAAATAATCAAACGGAGAGCGGTTAGAATACCTCCTTTCATGATAGTTAGGGGAAGTTTTTTACTAAAACATTTCATAAGAGGTGTTATTTGCAAAGAAATGAAAGTCAAGAGAGGTTATGTACAGTTTGCCCAATAATAAATGATGCTCCATTTTTTCAATCTTATTATCCACCCAATTCGTGACAAAGAAAGAAATAATAAATGATGCTCCATTTTTTCAATCTTATTATCCACCCAATCCGTGACAAAGAAAGAAATAATAAATGATGCTCCATTTTTTCATCTTCTCCACCCAATTGCAAATGGCGCTCTTCACACAAATATCTGTGAAATGGGGCTTAGACAATGACTGTAGGTCCTACAAGAAATATACTCCACTTCTTTCACCACACTCGTCCATTTCTTTCTTCTAACTGACACATTTCTACTCTACACATAATGTCGCCCCGAATGCTCTAAATACGTTAATAGGTTAATAAGATGGAAAGTTGGGAACACGTCACTGTATCGGGTGGGAACACGTGAATACTGTGGACCTACCATTTCCAACGCACACAAACACATAACATAATATAATATAATATATATATATACCCCTCTTTCGAGATGAACAAGTATAATGAGTCGGAGGGAATAATATAAAACCAAGCATAGAAATAAATATTGATTGCATTCCATTTGTATACTTACTCAATTAACTATAATATATTATTTTAATTTTTTTATTGTCATCTATTTGTATTCTTATTTTGAAGACATACATAAAATTACACATTGATTTAAAGGTAAATTACATTTGCATCCCTTCAGATTAGGTCAAATCTTATTTAGATGAACATTTTGGTTTCAACTTTTACTTCATCTTAAAAAAAAATATGAAATGTGATTTAGGTCCTCACTTATTTAATATATTTTGTTAAAAATATCAAATTCCTTAAAAGACAAAAATACTCCTAATTTTTTCTAACACAACATCTCTCTTACTTTCTCTCTCTAATATGTATATACATATTATGTGTATCTATATATTTCAGTACGTTCTTCATCTCCTCACCCCGCATTACATGGAACTTCACGATCTCATTTCGAAGTTCTACATAACTACTCCGACTCATTCCAGTTCCTCCACATAAATGTGTGCTCAATAGTACTGCATTCATTTTCTCGCTCATCCATTTTTTCTCTCTAGAAATTCTTGGTATTCCTTCCATACACAATTTTTTTTGGGGTGTGGTAGATAGAAATTCTTTCTCATGTATGTTCTGAAAAATGACAGATACACAAATCATGACCGTTGGTAAAGATGAGATGGCAAGGGGATATATAATTGTATTTAATCATTATACTCTGTTCTATTTTTTTTATTATTATTATTATTTACAAAGAGTAATGATAATTATTTTTTATTATCAACATGTATACATAAGCATATTATGCATACATGAATATATATATATATACACACTACATATATTATTATTACTATCTCTTATATCTTATATTTATCATTGAAGTCAAAGTTGAAATTAGTTGGAGATTTTAGATATATCATTGTTAACATAATGCTTCACATTGAAATTTCGTTCTAATTTTTATCAATTAGAGCAATACGAGTTCATCTATTGGATTTACTTGTATGTTGGTGGAGTAGACAGTGGTGGCGGTGAGTCTGGTGACAGAGGGAATTGAGAGATTTGATAGACAGAGAGGAAAGTAGAAAGTAGTTTTAATTTGTTAATGGGCTATGAGCATTTTTGTAACTTAAAGATGGGTTCTAGGAAAAAACTTATTTTTTTTTTAGGTCAACAATATGTCAAAAGGGTAACATAGTCATTTTGTATATAAAAAGTGATCTAACTTGAGGGGTTATCAGTGTAATTTACCACTGATTTAAATAGGAAAAAGTAAAAAAAAAAAAACAAAAACAAAACAAAACAAAACAAAACAAAAAATGAAAGAACTTTGAAATGGAAAAAATTTAGAGTTTGAGATTATTTATTTATTTATTGTTTAAATCAAAGGAGTTTAGAAAGTAAAAATGACAATAATAATAATAATAATAATTTTAATAATTGAAAATTATAATTATTTTTTTTAGGTTAAAGTTAATAATTGAAAATTTAAAAAAGGGCATTAAGTATAATTAATACTAAATATATATATATATATATATATATATAGCCCCATCCATTATATAATTTAGGGGTGGCAAATTATGACACGACACAACAACCCGACACAAACACGACACGAGTTAAAAGGGTTTGAGTTTGGCATAAATGGGTTTGGGTCATAAAAGGGTCAATACAATTAACCCGTTTAGTTAACCGTATCGGGTTAAGGTTGAGGGGTTCAACCCATGTAACATGTTTATAACCTATTTAACTCAACATATTATAATCATGAATATAACCTATGTAATATGTTTCCTATTTAAACTCAATTATTATGGATAGTTAAGTTATTTTAACATAAACCTTGTTTATACCTTATGAATTTTTTTTTTTTTTTCCTTTTGAATATTTGGGTTAATTATGACAATTTTTTTCTATTATTTAGTATTTGATTAAATATTAAATGTCTCGTTTTAATAAACTGGTCATTAAAATGGTTAACACGATTACCTGTTTAATAAGCGGGTTGGGTTAGTGTTGAGATTCTTGACTCGATTATTAAATGGGTTGGGTTTGAATTTACCTATTTAGTATAATATACTTACATCAACACGACACGAACACGACCCACGAACACGAATTGCCACCTCTACTATATATGGATACTACTTTTTCTAATATACATATAGTGGGTGGGGCCAGGGGCAGGTGTGGGATGGAAGTAAATAAGTATTCACTTCTCGGGGCAGGACCTCAGGGGGACTTCGCCTAAGTAGCCTACCTAATAGGTCTTCATTTTTTTTTTTTTTTTTTAATATTATATCCGTCTTAAAATTTTTATTTTCTTTCTATTTTCATACAATAAAAAGGCTTCTAAATTTTTTATTTCCTTATATTATAAATTTTAAATTTTTTTATTTGTTTATATTATTACTTTCCTAAAAATATTATTTCATTCATATTATTAAACTCTGCCCAATAAAAAAATTCCAATTTTTTTTTTTTTTTTTAATTTCCTTATATTATAACTCCTTTAAAATTTTTATTTGTATTTATTATTATACCAGAGATTTAATAAGGACCAAAAGATTTATATCTTTATACCTCTTTTCTCTTTATCTCTCTCAACTTTTCAACACAGGTAACAGAGAGTTACTTTTTTCTCCGAAATTTATAAAACTTTTCAAATTCTTATATTAACTTTTATCTTCTCTGTTTTTTTTTTCTTTTTTTTCTTTCTTATACATTTTTATGATTGCTCTATATTACATATTAAAAGGCCACTTTTATATTTTTTACAGCCTAAGGCTTCAAATTATATCCCGCTCACTCTCAATCATATATTATATTATATATGTATAAATTAGTCATTAAAAAATTATTAAGTATTAGGTAGACAAATTTTGAGAGAATTGACCGTTAACAGTTAACACACTTATTTTCTCTCTAGAATGTTACTTTTCTTTGAAAAAAAAGAGGTAATAAGACTTAGGCTATGTTTGGTACGATGGGTTTGAAGGGAATGAAAACATTAGTTACGAGGAACAAGGAAGAAAAGGGAAGGGAAGGATAATTTTAATTTCGTATTGTGTTTGGTTGATTAATGAAATAAAATAAAAAAATAAAAAAAAAGAGAAGAATAATAATCATGTTTGAAAAAAGAAAGAGAAAGAAAAGAAAGAGAATTATTTTATTAAATTGATTATTATACCTTTTTATATTTTAAAATATATATATATATATATATATATATATATATATATATATATTTTCTCCTAGCAGGCCCACAAGAAAAGAAAAAAAAATAAAAAAATTTAGGGCAAATTATGTCAGCCTCCCCGATCTCGCCTCCATCTCTATTCTCGTTCTCAACACTGGAACTTGCCCTCTCTGTCTCTCTTTCTCTCTCTCTCTCTGCACTACAAGATTCAGAAGTTCAAAACCCATATATTTCAGTTTATCTATCTGTCTACAAGAATCAAAAGTTCAAAACCTATATCAGTATATCATTTCAGATTATTCAGAAAATCAAAACCCATATTTTTCAATTTCCATCGTCGTTGTTCCAGTTTGGGTTCGCCATTCGCAAGCTTCAACCGCTGGCCCGCCGTCTCTCACTCTCTCTGCAACTTCTAACTTGTATGTATATGTAATCTTGAGATTAAAATTGGCATCACAAATATTACATCAACCATTGTCTTCACTTTCTTCCTATTTTCACCCATTTTTGGGAGGATAAAAAAATTACTGTATAAACCTATATATAATCCTCCAAAGCCTTTTCTTTCTTTTTCTTTTCTTCCATCCATTTTAACCAAACACAAATTTTTAATCGCCCTTTATTATCTTTCCTTCTTTTTTTCATTGCACCAAACTGCCCCTCAGGACAAGGCCCAACGGAAAAAGAAATATCGTTTTAAGGTCTATTCAAACACGTGACAACTGACAACAATTCAAAGTAAGAAAAGCTAGACTTTGGTGCATGGATGGGGCCTTGTGGATCGACGGCTGTGATCAGTTATTGTCTTTTGTTGACCGGTCATCTTCCAACCAGTCACACACATTTACTACTAAATTTCCTTTGTTTTTTTATAAAAAATAAACAACATAATTAGGACAAGACCCAACGGAAAAAGAAATATAGTTTTAAGGTTTATTTAAACACGTGACAACTGACAACAATTCAACGTAAGAAAAATAGACTTTGGTGAATGGGTGGGGCCTTGTGGATCGACGGCTGTGATCAATTATTGCCTTTTGTTAACTGGCCATCCAACCAGGCACACACGTTTGGACTGTTTACTACGGAGTACTAGATTTCCTTTTCTTCTTCTTCTTCTTCTTCTTTTTCTTTTTTTTTTTTTTTTTTTTTTTTTTGAAACTTTGTATGTGTTATAAATAAAAAATAAACAACATAATTTGTACACTTCGTCTAAACTTTCTCTATAAATACAGGGCAAATTAATTCTCTCTACATTCACAATCAGAGTCTTTGAACTCTGTTTCTCCATTCTGCACCGAAGAGGCATGGTAACAAGAGCTGCATCTCATTAGAAGTATATCCCCAACAGTGTGAGTCCCTCTCTCCTCTTGCTCTCCCCATGCATGCTTGCATATTTTTTTATAAGTGTATATGTGTGTGTATTTTAATTATGAAAACCGAAAGTAACATACAATATCGTTGACTCTTAGCTAAACAAAAATCTCACCGGACTTAGTTCGGTTGGTATGATTTTTCTTTTTAAAAAGAGACAAGTTATTGAGAGTTCAAGTCGTGTTAAGGATACGTTGATATCTGTTTACTCTAACTTTTTAAAGGAAAAATAAAAATAAATTGAAAGTTGGAGAACAAAAGCCTGTAATTTGAGAAGGCAACACTCCCAAAGATTACAAAAACAAATGATACAACTCTTTACATTTTAGGAAGCATAAAATTAAAATCAAATCAGATTAATAATTGATTTGAATCAATCCAAACCGTATAGTAGCGGTTTCAACTTACATTGGTGTTGGAATTTGGCCCATAACTAGCGTAATATTAAATGAAGCGGAAAGTTTATATGCCTGAGCTCCATTTATTATTTACTACAGTACTATCTCTGTTTTATTTTTTTTTAATATTTATCTTTTTATTTTTGAATGTTCCAAAATAAATACCTCATTTCAAAAATCAAAATATTAATTTTTATTCTATTACTCATTTAACCTTCTTGCATTAAATTTTAAAAAGTAAACATCATGTAAACTCACTCTAAATAATTTAATAATTCATTCCTTATTAATATAATAAGAAAATTATTAAAACTGATCACCATCTTCTTAAAAAATTTGATTTCCTTAAAGGAACATGATAGAAAGAGCATAAACTGATGAAATTCATATCGAGTTGTGGCTCTAATTTGCTTTCCCCCAAGTAAAAGTTGAGGTAAAAGTTGTGATTCAATTTTTGTCGTGTAAGTTTGGATCCGCGCACAACTAAAAAGTGAAGTTCCTCTTATGAAAAGAGTATGACTTCTCTCATTTTTTTAATTTAGATATATTTAATAATTAATTTGACTTTTCACAAATACATTTCATTAATTATTTAAATAATTTGCAATCATTATTTTTATAAATTTTGTAAGTGTGTATATAAAATATAGTATATGATATATGTCAAAAGGCAGTTTTTGTGAGATCCACCCAAACCGTTTTCAAAATGTCAACCTTTGCATTTAATGCAAAGCGCACTCGAGTAAACTGATCATCCCTTAATTGAGTAAATATTGAGTGTGTCTCACGTTATTAATGTACTTTCTTACTGAAACATAATATATTACTTTTTTGTTAGTAATTTTATAAATAAATAGGTTAATTATTATTATTTTTTTAAAAATAAAAATTTAATATTGAACAAGTACATTAATAACATAACATACCCAATACTTATTCTCCCCAATCATCACAAATAAAAATTAAATAATGATATCTTTACCCTCAACTCACCGTTTTGCACTGTGCGACTTAAGTTACAAATAAATATAAAAAGGACACTTTAGTAATTAGGTTATTTCCTTTGTCCGAACAAAGCTAGTTCTACAATATCTGCCTAACAGAGATGGTAAATCTCTAACTGACGAGAGTTATATCCCTAAACATAGTAAATCTCTCTATTTCTTTTTCTCTCTCTGTGTGTATATATATATATATATATATATATATGGATGTGTCTGTAGTAGACTTATGATTCATTTGCCCATTATTTGCTTCTTTGATTAAATTTTCTGAATCTAACAGACTATATGTAAATGATCTGGGATCATTGGTCCCTGTCAATATGTAAATAAAAAGCTAAAAAATTTTTTATACATTTTTAACACACTTTTGACTCAATTACTTACGTGTATAATAGTAATTGCCGGTAGACAATATAATAACTTCTCCAAAAATGTCTGCTTAACCGGTTCATTCATGCTTCATACATTTCTAACATGTATCTAAACGTCTTTCTTGATTCAAAAGCTAAACGTTTACATATTTGAATGTGAAAAATAATGGCATCAACTTAAAGCTAGGAAAGAAAACTAAAAATGCTAAGAGTATCTTGCAGAACTTCAAGGCTAGCTCCACAACAAGTATAAATCTGTGATGCAAAACAATCATACCACTAAGGCAAGTACTGAATTCTCGGGCGCGGCTCAACAATTGATGATGATGGAGTTCTCATTCCTCTCCTTCCCAATTCTTTTCACATTCCTTCTCTTTATGTTCATGCTATTCAAAACCAATATCAGTTCATCTTCAAAACTGCCTCCTGGGCCATGGAAGCTACCCCTAATAGGAAACATTCCCCAATTTATTGGATCTCTACCCCATCGCCGCCTAAGAGATTTGGCCATTAAATATGGACCTCTGATGCACCTACGACTCGGACAACTTTCAATTGTTGTCATTTCTTCAGCAGAATATGCCAAAGAGGTATTGAAAACACATGATATCGTCTTTGCTAGCAGGCCTTTTAATCCCACGGTAAATATCATATTTGAGAATGACATTGTGCTTGCACCTTATGGGAATTACTGGAGACAACTTCGGAAACTTTGCATAATGGAGCTTTTAAGTGTCAGACGTGTCCAATCATTCCGACCCATCAGGGAAGAAGAGACCTCGAATTTGATCAAATCTATTTCAACACATACAGAATCTCTCATCAATCTCAGTGAAAAGCTTTTCTCGATTACATACAGCATCACTGCAACGGCAGCCCTTGGTACGAAATTCCATGGGCAAGAAGAATTCATCTCTCTTATCAGGGAAGCCTTAGAGATAGCAGGAGGTTTCACTTTTGCTGATCTCTTCCCCTCGGTTAAAATGCTTGCTGTGATAACTGGGCTGAGGCCTAGAGCTGAGAAAGTTCATCGAAAACTTGATATGATATTAACTACTGTCATTGAGGAACATAAAGCTAGGCAAATGGCAAAACAGACCGGGGATGGTGAAACTGATAATGAAGACCTGGTAGATGTTCTTCTAAAAGTTCAGGAGGAGGGTAACCTTGAGATCCCTTTAACTACGACAAACATACAGTCAGTTATCTTGGTTAGTACATTTAATTACTTTCTTCTTCTATCAATATCAATTAAGCATTTAATGTGTAATGCGCGCATATTTTCTTTTCTTCTGACTCAGTTTGCTCTTTCAGGACATGTTCAGTGGAGGGATTGAGACATCAGCTACAACTTTAATCTGGGCAATGTCAGAATTGCTGAAAAATCCAAGAGTGATGGAGAAGGCACAAGCTGAGGTGAGACATGTTTCATGTCAAAAAGGACATATCCTGAATGAAGATGACCTCCATGAATTGACTTACTTAAAGTTAGTTATCAAAGAAACTCTGAGATTGCACACTCCTCTTCCTTTTTTAGTTCCAAGAGAGAGTAGGGAGAGATGTGAAATCAATGGATATGAGATACCTGCGAAAACCCAAGTCCTTGTCAATTCATGGGCAATTAGTAGAGATCCTGAAAATTGGCGTGATCCAGAGAGCTTTGTTCCTGAGAGATTCCTTGACAGTTCAATTGATTACAAGGGGACTCATTTTCAATATCTACCATTTGGTGCTGGAAGGAGAGTCTGTCCTGGCATGTCGTTTGGAATGGCTAGTGTTGAGCTTCCACTTGCAAATTTATTGTATCACTTTGACTGGAAACTACCCGAGAGAGAGAAGCAAGAAGATCTAGACATGACTGAGGCCTGTGGTGCAACAATTAGCAAGAAAAGAGATCTATGTGTAATTCCCATTGCTTATACTCCTTCAATTGGTGAATAAGATATTAACACAAGAAGGTAGAAATCATTGGATGGTCATTACTATAGAAAGGTAAATTAAGAGCAGAAGTTATGTGGTCAGCCAGAAATAACTGAATAAAGAGTCGGCTTCACTTATTGTGTTTTTACAGAAAAGTTTTATAGAGTTTTGATCTCAAAAGCTTTGCTCTTTGATTAAGTTCAATAAACCTCTAACTTCATTGTAGGTCCACTTTTGAATCTCATACAAGCCTTTACATTCCACAATGAGCAATGATTCTCTAACTGAAATATGAGATTTGACTAACTTTTTGGGTAAAAGAATACTGAGTAATTTATGGTCTATATTAATCTTAATTACAAAGATTATTACTATCTCATTGCTATTGCACTTTAGAAATATAAATAATTAAAATAGATGTCCTATCCTACTAAATATGTATATTCTATCAGATATCCACTAAGGGATCTCAAGAAATTAAATATTGTATCTCTAAATGTATACACAATTTTACCTCCATATTCTGAGACATTTTATTTATATATATTTCATGCCCTACAAGACACTACGAAGTATTTAAAAAAGAATCCATTCCTAGCACCAATTTTTAAAAAGAAAAGAAAATAATAAAGAAAATAATCATAATTTATTATGAGAATGTTAAAAAAAAGAATCCATTTAAAAATTAAATATTATAAGTAGAATAAAAATATATATTTTCAAGTATTCCTCCAACTACTTCTCTTCCAAAAATTATTGAGTATGCAAAGAAAAGTCAATAGAATAATGTAGGCACAGATTGCTACAATATTGTAATCTTTGTGACGGACATCAAAATCTTTTATTTAATTTTGTCCACGAAATTACATCACTGTCTTCAAATCAAAACAACTCTAGAATCCTTTTGAGTGAACCGGCATTAACTGTGTTGCTATCTTAGCCAACTAAAGAATTAATCACATCCTTACCCTCAAATTAGCACACAAATCTAGTACCGATCATCAAGACAAAAAATGGACCTTTTCTTAAAGCTTTATTCATTTAGGTGCGCTTATTCTTTTCACTCGATTTTATTTATTTATTTTTATTTATTTTTTTTTTATTGAGGATCAAAGATGGAAGTATAGTGCAATGTATTAATCTATTAAGCTTTCTAACGATTTATAAGGTCGAGCGTCAGGTCAATAACTCCCAAACCAGACGGCTTTAGGGCATTAGGCATTTAAATACCCCTACAGACTTACAAGCTCAAATCAACTAGGCTACAAATCAAGACAACAACTATCTAATCATTTCCCACTTCTCACCTTTTGGGAGAAGTCCTCACTTTTTTATAGCTTTTGCTTTTGCTTTTGCTTTTGTTTTTTTTTGGAAGCAAGTTCAATTATTAACCTAGAGTTTGAGCCCTCCACCTTTCGGCGGGAGAAGTTCAGTGCTTGATGGGGCTAGAATCCCGGTTACTTAGTGAAAAAGGATTGTTATCCACCTTTATCAAGAATGAAAGCTTTCAATACACTACTAGCTTAATTGGGATATAACCAATTCAATAATTGACAAAGCATGTACCCCACAAATGAATGCTAGTGTGCGCCGGTGCTAGTGTAGAAGACTAGAGTGAATCTCAAAATAATCACAAAATCAAGATGATATAGACCACAAGTGCAAGCATGATATCAATTTTTTCAAAAATTTACTCTTAAATAGCATTCATAAGGCATACAAGGAGTATTGGACTCTCAAGTCAAGCAATTTTTAAATTTTAAGCAATATAGTCCTCAAAAGATCAAAATTATAGCTAGATATAGACCAATCATAGAAATATCCCACAAATACACAAGTCATGATCAAAATTTTGAATTTAAAACTAACATTGTAAAGCACCAGTCCCCCCAAACTTAAATGGCACAATGTCCTCAATGTGCAAAGAGAACAAAGGAAAGAGTATACTAGTGCAACTAAGCAAGAATGATCCGGACTGAAGTATCCGAAGTGGGTGGCATTGCCCCCCCAAACTTGGGATGAATTGTGGTCCTGAAAATTGGCACTTGGATAAACTTATCAGATAACAAAATAGGATAATCAATGCACAGTGGACATGCAAGTGTAAATGGGATAAATAGATAAAGAAATGAGAAATGTATAAGGGTGGTTCTGGAAATTCGGTAGCACTCTCTCACTGAAGTCACTGTAATGCACCTGATGGAGTCAAACATACAGATTTGAGAATACAATTAAATGACATCCATAGCAAAAATAGATATATATAAAACGGATAAAGTGCAGGTACAACAAAAATATCAAAGCCGACAGACCGGCTATAAAAATAATACAGTGACAATAGTAAAGTACCAAAAGGAGAGAGGGATCATAAGATAGAAAAGACTGGGAGCTCAGGAGGATGAGGTAGGACGGGCAGGTCTGGCTTCGCAGATGTCTCTGGATAAATCTCTGAACATGGTCGCGACATCCGTGCGGAAGGCAGCAAAATTAGCTCTGTGGGCTGTGAGGTCAGCTCGGATGGAAACAACATCATCCTTAAGCATCTACAGACGTACTCCAAAGCTGGGGGTTATATCTGGAGTCTCAGGCATAGATGAATCAGAAGAAGCTCCTGAGTCTGCTCTTGCTTATAAATGGGCGACCGGGCTAGAGAGTCCTGCTCTGCATCGTCTGCAGGGCGCTCTAAGTCTATGTCTAAGTGCTCGGCAGCTGGATCGACTGGTGCGTCGTCCGCTGCGGGATGTGTTGCTATTACCTCTGTCGGTGCCTCTGCTTGGGCCTGTGCCTCCTCCAACTCCAACTCCGCTGCAGCCAGTACCGCGTGGTCCTGAAGCCTGGTAATAAGGGAGCGGTAGGTCTTGTTCTAGTCCTTCTTGAGGTTATGACAGGAACCTCTCTCGGGGTGCTCCCGAGGATGGATGGGGTAGCGCTGGTGGATGAGGATCTGGGTGATGAGGTGGCTGAAAGGAAGAGACTTAGCCCGTCCGGGCGTTTCCTTGCTGATGTACTTGTCATACAACTTCCTCATCACACTCCAGATGAGCGCGGGAATGGACATCCAGTGCCTGGTGTAGAAAGAGTAAAGGGCTGTCAGATAATCGCCCCTCCTCTGAATCTTGTGCCCCGCCATGTATATGTTCCGGTAAAGAATGGAATCGGTAAACCATAAGTCGTCAGGAAGGAATGTCAGGGTGGCGAAGGTCTCGCCACTAGCATGGTGACCCATAAGAAAAACCGCCATGTCAGCATATGAAGGCCTGAATAGCCTCGAATATGTGTCCTGAAGCTCTGGGGGACATCTGTGTGGACAACGGTAAGAGCGGGCTAAAGTGTCCACTGTAATGGTGATCGGATGGCCATCGATAGAAGTGACCATCTCAGCTGTGGTACGCGGTGATGGTCGAAGGTTCTGGTAAAACAACCGAACCCGCCGTGGGTAGACCGGCTCTGTAACGGGGGCAAGAATAGCGACTAGGCCTCACTGAATAATATCCTGGTAGGTGGATCGGGTCAGCACAGATCGAGAGAAGAAGGCCGTGTCAAACTCGAACTCATGGTCTAGTGTTATGTGCGCATATCGAGGCATGGGCCTATCATGCTGCAGATAAGCTTGCTAAGCTAGCTGAGGTGGTATATGTGAATGTTCAGCTCCAGTCTGCGGTGGAGATGGTGATCGAGTGAAAGCAGGATGAGCCGCAGAAGTGGATGGTATGTGGTCATCCTCAGGCTCATGAGATGGTGACTGAGGCGGGGTAGCCTGTGCTGGCTCCCGCTGTGCATAAGAGGGCTCTGCTGGCTCCTCTGTCCGTGGCCTAGTGTGTCGGGTGGGCCCGTGTTGCCTGTTGGCAACGGTCTTCCTTTTTGCCATGGCCTGCAAAAAGAAAAAGAAAAACTTGCTACGGGAGTTAGTGCTGGAATAAGAAATTTTAAAGCACGAAATAGAATCATGTTTGTCAAATAAGATAGACAAAACAAATATGACATGAATCTATGCAAGTGGTAGAATATGAAACATGTTAAACAATGTAAGTATGAAATGCATCCAATGTGGAATATCACAAGCATTAGGCATATATGAGATAGCATGAACATAAGATATGATGAATGAAGTGTGTGTGTGAGATCTGTGAAGTTCGATTGATCATAAAAAGAAGTGAGATCGATCACAAAAGTTGGATCGATCAAAAGTAAGTGAGATCGATCTCACTACTTCGATCGATCGAAGACATGAGTTCGATCGATCTCTAAAGATCGATCGGAGATACTAGTTCGATCGATCGAACTGTGCGACGAGGAAAACTCAAAGATCACAGATCTGTGACCTTGGAAGCATGGGACCCACACGAACATGTTCGTAGGCCCATCAACACAACAAATCATCCAATCCCATCACAAATCGAGGCCCATACTCCCAAATCGAATCAAATCATCAAAAATATATACACATATATACACATATATATACATATATATACAAATGCTTCAAGCTTCAACAATGGAGGATTTTGTCATGTATATAGCATGTATTCAACATATAAAGCATGTATGCACAAGATTGAAGCTTAAATCATGAGGGACATTCTCGGATCTTACCTCAAACAATGAGAGAAGTGGAGATGTGGAAGAGTGGAGATGTATCCGAGAAGGAAGAGAGAGATTGATGCTTAGATGCTCGCCGGAAAGCTTCGCCGGAGACGGTGAAGTGGTTGGACAATGACGGTGACGAAGAGAGGTTAAGGTTTTGAGGATGAGGGTGAGTTAGATTGATCTTTGTAATCGATCTTGCAAACCCTCAGTTCTATTTTTAATAACATTCCCGAGAGAGTTCGATCAATCGAACTCAACTGTGATCGATCGAACTTTGATGAACTCTCTTCAAGGTTTTTTTTTCTTTGAAAATTGCAAAGTGAAAATTAAAAATTGGGATTAAAATTAAAAATTGGAAAATAAAATAAAACATTTTTGGTTTTTTTTTTTTTATTTTTAAATTAAATTGAATAAACACTAATAATTAAAAATTAATTAAAATAGAATTTTTTTGAATTTTTTTTTTTGAAAAAAACTTTTTGAAAAATAAAATAAAATAAAATAAAATGAAATATAAATGCAAATGTTTTTGGATTTTTGAAAATTTGAAAAGTTAAAACAAAGTCAAAATAATGAAATGAAGATTGAGATCGATCGAAACAATAGTTCGATCGATCAGACAGAGCAAAAATATGCAGGTTTTTGGCTTAGAAAATTGGCTAAGTGTTGGAACATGAAATTGATCGAACTAGAAAGTTGGATCGATCGAAGAACTTTTAGATCGATCTTGGAATGTTTCGAACGATTAGACAGACAGCTGAAATATGCAGGTTGATGCAGGCTCAAAATTTTTCTAACTGTTGAGTCCTGAGATCGATCGAAGGTCTCTTGATCGATCTAAGAGTTAGTTTGAACGATGGGAAAGAGAGGTGATTTGGATGTAGGTTTCTGCAGGTCGAAAAAATTTCCAAGTGTTGGATGCAGAATAGAGTTCGATCGATCGAACTCAAGTTTGAGATCGATCGAATTTTGCAGACTGCTCAATAATGACATGAAAGCTTGCAATCCTCACCAAAGTTCCTTGAAATGCATATGAACCAAAAATAAGTATCTAGACTTCGCAAGAAATGAAATGAAAGATAGAAATGGGGGAGGAATAGGGTTTTGACACCCTACGAATGCTTTTCCTAGTCTTTAACGTCTCTAGCAAGACATTGGACTCTTTTAGCCCGGATCAAAGATCTTATAATGTATCCCCTCCTTATTGGGGTGATAGATGCTTTGAACTCCTCCCAACAAATGGTTCTTTAAAGAACTTGTTGGATTAAGCTCAAAAGAAATCTTTGGTCCCTTGTCTATGCAATCACAACCTTTGGGCTTCCGTGCCTTTTCAAAGCAAGAGTTTGAAACAAAACTTTTAGAATGCAAGGTTAAAGATGATCTTTTGGAAGTTTTGGTTTTACACAAAAGCTCATTTCCTTGACATTGAAGATCATGACATTCATCTACAACATTAACTTCTCCTTCATATTTGTCAAATGAATTGGGTGTAAGATTAAAGATATTTAACTCACCTTCATGGACGGCCAAGGATAACAGGAATTTGGCTCTTAGGATTGGGAACTGGTTCCGTGTCTATGACAACGAAATCAACCGGGAAGAAGAATTTGTCAATCTTTATCAAAACATCCTCGATTATACCCCGAGGCATCTTAATGGATCGGTCGACAAGTTGCAAAACTATCAACGTCAGTTTCAATTCACCTAGGCCCAATTTGACATAAACCGAGTATGGAAGAAGGTTAACACTTGCTCCTAAGTCAATAAGCGCCCGATTAATGATATGATCACCAATAATGCATGATGTAGTGGGTGAACCGGGGTCCTTAAACTTTGGAAGAGTGTTATGTTTCAAAATTGAGCTTACTTGCTCGGTCAACACCACTTTTCTTGGTGCTTGACTCTTGTTCTTCCGCTTTTGGGTGCACAAGTCTTTCAAAAATTTGGCATAAGCCGAAATTTGCTTGATTGCATCCAATAGTGGAAGATTAACTTTCACTTGCCTAAACATTTCCATGATTTCATTGGTTTTTGCCTTTTGTTTGTCTTTTGAAATGGATCATTTTAAGGCATCCGGAAATGGAACCTTTGGTTCAAACACTTTTTCAAAATTTTCTTTTGAACTCTCTTCAACATAAGAAGTTTTCAAGTCATTTTTCAATAAAACCTTTTCAACATTATTTTCAAAACTTCTTTTTCAAACACATTTTTCAAGACTTTCTCATTCACAAGGTCATGTATATGCAATGAAGGAGGAATGGGATGTGAAACGAGACGGGTGACAACTTGACGTTGCACTGGTTCACTCTCTTTATTGGACATTCCAACTTGGTTGTCCACAATCCTACCACTCCGCAATGTAGTCACCGCATTAACATGTTCAATGGTGTGGTCTTCTGATGAGGAATGGGTTTCCACAACACATTGTTGCTTAGGTGGGGCATTAATAGGCATCTTTTCTTTCTCTCTCGCACTGAGTGTGCTTGCTATTTGCCTTACTTGGGTTTTTAGCTTCACAATAGATTGAGAGTGAGAATGAAGTAATTGAGTGTTAGCCTCTAAAGTGCCCAAAGCATTCAAAACTTTCTCTTCAAAGGCGGGACTTCTAGGATTACCTTGGGAATAAGATTGGTTGGGAAAATGAGAATTAGCAAATTGATTCCATTGTGATTAATAAGGTTTATAACCTTGTGATCCTTGATTTTGAAGTGGAGGTGGAATGTACTTCCCTTGAAAATCGCCTTGGGAAGGGTTTGAGCCCTCTCCTTGGTTTTTCCAAGAGAAATTCGGATGATTCCTCCTTGGTTTTACAATCTAGTTCACTGCTAGGGACTAGTAATATTTAAGTTTGGGGGTATGATGAGCGTTGAAAAGTGCGTATTTAAACCCCTTAAGCTTAGGCATTCTAGTACCTTTATCTATCTTACTTTACCGTTTTAGATTGATTTCGTATTATTTCTATTTTCAGGCACTTATCCCGAAAATAAGCTAACTCAGCCAAATAAGAGCTTAATTGAAGCAATTCTGGGATTAAACAAAGAAAGGAGCAAAGTGGAGAAAGAAATAAGCAAATGAAGCCAAAATTGGGAAGCAGCAGAGTTCGATCGATCCAATTTTAAGGATCGATCGATCGAATACTGATCGATCTCAGTACTTCAAGATAGATCCAAATCTTGACCCAAAGCAAAAAGTCCAAAGTTCAATCAATCCAACACCACCCTTCGATCGATCGAACACTTTTGTCCTTATTTAAATGATTGATCTTATCTAGTTGTACCACCCTACCAACCACTTTTGTCCTTTTCCCAAAAATATCTTCAAAATATCTCAGATTTGTCTTTTCCCAAAAAGCTCAACCAGTTAGATCGATCCAGCCTAAGTTCGATGGATCTCAGCCAAGTTCGATCGATCCAAGTCCAAGGTTCGATCGATCGAACTTCCTCCAGTGCGAAAAAGTTAAAAAGCCAGCTTGTTCAATCCGTCCTCTATCCAATCATTAGAGAATATTCTTTGCACGACCCCAGCTTATTTTGTGTGTCACTTAACCTACTTATAAAAGGAATATGATGCACTTTTTGAGACATATACAATTCTAGGGATTATTCTTAAAGGAGGCAAGCTTAGAGGAGGAGAAGGCTAGAGACACCATTGGAGACTCTTCATCAACAAGGAGTAGATTTCATCCGTGGAATTAGCCCTTGAGGGTTAGAGCAACATCACCATGAGTGGCTAGACATCCTCTTGGGGCTAGAGTTAGCCCCAAGCATGCTTTCTATATCTTAATCTTGTGTATTATTGAGGGATTAGTGTTGTAATTAATATTTTGACACTTTGATATATATAGATCTTGATTGTTCAATGATTTATGTGGTTAAATGCTTTCAATTGATCATTTCATTCTATCCATATGTCTATGTATGTTAGAATAGATGTTCATGTACTTGTCTCTAGATTTTATGTTATTGATGCATGTCTATGTGTCTTGATGCTATAGATTTAGAGATTGTCAAAACATAGTGCTTAATGGAATGCTCTTATGATTTTCTTGATTGTTCATACTTATTCCTTGATGGATTATGCCTCTCCCCTAGTTTATTTTCATGCTAGTAGTGTAGATGTAGTGTAGTTGTAGTGTAGTGTTAAATGGGTGGACAATCCATGCTTGTTGTTTGATAATCCAAGCTTTTGAATACAAGTAACATATGTCTCTAACCTTGTGTTGTATTTGGATTGTGAGCTTAATGAAAGGATTAATGACTTGTTTTGATCTATTGTGCCTTTCATATGTTGTTTAGACAATATATGCTTCCTTGTTTAGATATATTGTGCCTTTCACATGATGTTTAGATAATACATGCTTAACTAGTCATCCTTGCTTGTTGAATCAAGCAAACACACACACATGCACACACCAATATTGCAACACACCATTTGCCCTCATTAGTCTCTTGTCAATGGTATAGAAATGCATTGCTTGGTGGTGATCTCTAAACCCTAAGACTCTTCTCTCTCTTATTTGTTCTTAATTACATTCTTTTGTTATCACTTAGTTTAATTTAGTTGCTCTCTAGTCTAATCAACCAACCAACCAATTGTTTGATCACTCGACCTACTAGCCCTAATAGCGATTCCATAACCTTGTTCGACCCTCACAATCCCTTGGGACAATTCCTATTCGCCCTTGTTATATTTATTGTGAAAGGTAGTAGTGGCTTTTATAAATGTAAAACTCTTGGCCCTCGCCTTAATGCACACTCTCCAAACTTGACGGTAGTGCGGCAAACCTCAACAAAGTACTTCGTCGAATAAAACCCTGGCTAAGTAGCTGCTGAATCTGATCCCTCAGCTTTCGCATCTCCACTAGTGCCATCCTATACGATGCCCTAGTAATAGTCGTAGTGCCTGGAGCTAAGTCTATCACAAAGTCGATCTCGCGACTAAGCGGCAACCCTGGAATCTCCTGAAATACATCCGTGAAATCCTGTACAATTGGTATGCTATCCAATTATACTGTAATCCCCTCCTCCGTCTCCTACTCTATCCAAAACAAATAGGTGCTAGTGTCCCCACTAGAACGTGGCATAGCAATGACGTAAACTATCCTAACTAGGTATGGTGAACACAATAGACCTTTCCAAAATAAATAACTTGAGCATGGTAGTGATAACCAATCCATCTCAAGTATCACGTCATACGTGTGCATGTCCAGGACCAAAAGATTTACTAGAAATCTGAGTCTACCAATATCTAGTGTCACAGGCCCATCCTCTCATGAGAAATGGCAGTATTGCCCAACAGGTAAAAAATATCCTGAGGTCTATTGCATATGTGTGTCACTAACCAATTTATAAAAATCCCCTGTGTCCAAATACTCCGTAGAGCAAAATACATAAGGTAACACGAAATACTCCACAATTGTCCCATTTTAGATTATTGTTCTATCCTTGGAATTCCTCCTTCCAAACAAACCTACCATATCAACTTACACAAGTTCGTTTATAAACTCCTTGGTAATCGTCCTGTCTCAACATAATGTACCACAAGCAAATATCTAATTGCCTGAGCAAAACCAATCACTCCACTGTGATAGACATTTATAAGCCCAATATACACATTCTAATACAGCTTAATAAAACCATATGTGTATAAATCACAAAAATGCCATCACAAAACACAATAAAATAGCCAAAACCGTTAGTTCACTTTATTAAGAACTTTTCCAAACCAAAACTGTCAAACAAGTAACCATAAGGTATTCTTTAACATAACCCTAATGTACGTGATTAAATCCGTACCACATTCTTACTAATACCTCATCCACTACTAGCAATTATAAGTACTCTTAAAAGAACAGTCACCCTTTAACTCCGGTGCTCCCCATATTGGATGCTCTAGTATTTCCTCCATCCTAATCTTCTTCGGGGTGTTCCTCTCCGCTTGGCTCAGCCTCGAGCACCACCAAAGTTGTGTTAGGTCCACAGTATTGATGAGCACTGAAAAGTGCGCATTTAAACCCGTTAAGCTTAAGCATTCTAGTACCTTTATCTATCTTACTTTGCCGTTTTAGACTTATTACGTGTTATTTATATTTTCAGGCACTAATCCCAAAATTTAGCTAACTCAGCCAAATAAGAGCTTAATTGAAGCAATCCTGAGATAAACCAAAGGAGGGAGCAAAGTGGAGAAAGAAAAGAGCAAAAAGGAATCAAGTTGTGCAGCTGAAAAGTTCGATCGATCCAACTTAGAGTTCGATCGATCGAACATCTATGATCGATCACAGTACTTCTCGATAGATCCAACCTTGGCCTTTGTTGAAATTCCAAGTTCGATCGATCGAACATCACCTTCGATCGATCGAACCCTATTTTGTCATATTCAAATGATTGATCTTATCCACAGCTGTACGCCTACCAACCACTTTTGTCTTTTTCCCCATAAATATCTTGAAAATATCCTAGCCTTGTCATTATCCGAAGGAGTCAGACTACTTCGATCGATCCAAGATGCAGTTCGATCGATCGAACCCATCTTCGATCGATCTAAGTTAAGGTTCGATCGATCGAACTTCCTCCAGCGAGAAAAAGTTAAAATCCAGCTCATTTATTCCGTCCTTCATCCAATCATTGGAGAATATGCCTTGCACGACCACAGCTCATCATGGGGTGTATTTGACCTACCTATATAAGGAATATGATACACTTTTTGAGTAAGTCTCTTGTCACACATTGAAAATCATCTTGGAGGCTATTCTTGGAGTGGAGAGGAAGAAGGGAGGAAGCTAGAGCAACCATTGGAGGAGATCTTCACCAACAAGGAGCAGCCATGGAGTTAGCCCTTGAGGGTTGGATCATCACTACCATGAGTGGCTAGACATCCTCTTTGGGCTAGAGTTAGCCCCAAGCATGCTTTCTATACTCTAATCTTGTGTATTATTGAGGGATTAGTGTTGTATGATACATCTTGATATTCATGTATATATAAATCTTGATTATTTCATGGTTTGTATGGTTTAATGCTTCCAATTGACTATTCTATTCTATCCATATGTCTATGTATGCTAGAGTAGGATATTCATGTGCTTATCCCTAGATTTAGTGTTTTTGATGCATGTCTATGTGTATTGATGCTATAGATCTAGAGATTATCAAGATGATATGCTTAATGAATGCTATTTTGGTTCATTTGATGGTTTATGCCTATTCTTGATGGTTTGTGCCTCTCCCCTAGTCTAGATAGCTTTATTTTCATGCTAGTAGTGTAGATTTAGTGTAGTGGTAGTGTAATGTTAGATGGGAGGACAATCTAATCTTGATGTTTGATGTTCCATGCTTGTGAGTCCAAATGGCATATTCCTCTAATATTGTGTTGTATGTGGATTGTGAGCTTAATGAAGGATTAATGACTAGTTATGATATGTTGTATCTTTCACATGTGTTTAGACAATTTATTCCTCTCCCAATAGATATTTTGTACCTCTCACATGATGTTTAGATAATGCATGTTTAACTAAATCATCCTTATGGATTGCTTGGACTATGAGCTTAATGAAAAGTTCAATGACTTGAATTGTTATTTTGTTATCTTCACATGATGTTTAGACAATATATTCCTCTACCAATAGATGTATTGTGGCCTCACACATGTTGATTGAGACAATTTGCACTTGTTGAGTCACCCTTACCAATTGAATGTCTTTTACACACACAACATTGTTGCAACACATTCATTTCCCTCATTAGTCACTTGATTATGGTTTGGAATAGTATTGTTTGGTGGTGATCTCTACACCCCAAGACCTTTCCTTCTTACTTACTCTTTATCTTATTGCATTTTAATTAATTCTTTTCTAGAAGTAATCAACCAACCCAACTCTCTTTTGCAATCATTTGGTACGCTAGAGTCGAAGTTGAAATTCCAACACGTATGATCCCTTGGGACCGATCCCTACTCACTCTTGCTACGTTAGTAGTGGTGTTGGTAGTGGTTTTTATAAATTTAAATTTGACATAAAAGGCTTTTCTTGAACCACACATTCACTACATTTAGTTTGGCGTTTACAAGCAACCTCGTCAAGTATGGTGGCCAATCCCACACACAAGAAACTTTCCTTGACTTGTACTTCGAAGCAACGCCTATTGGAATCAACTCCCTGGTCTCCAATTCTGCCATAGGGGAATCACCGGAGTAACCTTTCTCGGCCTTGGGCCCGTCTTTGCTTTCATCGCGGACCCCATCCTCTTCCTAGTGCCAAACATTCAGCAATTATAGAACAATCTTGACATCAGTAAAACGAACCGTAAGGGAATACTATGAATCCTAAACTTAAGCTCTAATCAAGAGAAAACGCTATGCGGAAGTCTTAATACGAAACATCCTAGAGACACTTGAACCTGGAATGCTCTGATACCAACTATGATACCCCTCGGATCCGAGACACGGGTTGATCAGGCACAAGCCCAAACTCGAGGGAAAAATATCAAACAATTAATACTTTAATAAACACATAATACAAAAGAAATAAATAATAAATGGCTGGAAAGAACTCTAATTGAAAAATCCTCAAAGTATAATCATTAAAATCAATTAATCCAAAACCTCCAATTATTTAACAACTCGGGAATCCATCTAGAAGACCCCTAATAAAAATCCCAACTGTAAAATACAATAACTGTAATCAAAATCCAAACTAGTAAGGAAGCAGTCCTACGTAGTCGGTGGAATGGAAGACTGTATTCACTCTGCACAATCAAGCTCTAACCTTGGAACTGACGAGCACCTGGAAAATAAAAGAGTGGGTCAGGCCCACATGCAAGTCCTATTCTACTACGATCCAAACAAGAATTCGATACGCAGATACATCCTAGATAGACTCAATAATATCTAGAGTAGTCCATATATGTATATAATACACACTATAGGACGCTCACTAGTCTAATAGGTCTGTCTCAGCCTGAGCAGAGATACCATGCAAATCGCACATTACCTGGTCATGTGTACCTAGACCTACCAGGGAACAGCACTACTGTCCAGCTATCCATCCTAAGCGATATACGCACCCTAACCATGGTCATAAGACTCAAGCTCATACCATAGTACCATAACATAAATATATAAAGTCCGTTCCAAGTGTGTCATTCAAAAGGTTTATTAACCTGACACCTAATTATAAGTAGGACTTAACTTTTGTAGTTAATCCATCTTATTTCAATATAGGTAGGACCTAGTGTTTGAACTAATCCATCCCTAATATAGGTAGCTCTCAGTGTTTTGAACTGAGCTGTCCCTAATATGCCACCGTCCCATACCGATGCATAGACATCCATATAAGTAGGACTTAAATTTTTATAGTTAATCCAACTCATTCCAAAATAGGTGGGATTTAGTGTTTTACTAATCCATCCCTAGTATGCCACTGTCCTATACCGATGCACACAATCCTCCAAACAACATAATTGTAAAGACAATAATTGTTATCTATCAACCATTATCCAGGATATGCATAAATACAATTTAATACATATAACATGACATTAGGCATTCATTACAGAACCTAAACATCACATTCCAACCATTTAAATTGCTAATATGAGTCATAACATTTAAATCCTCCATTTACCATAGTTGACCAAAAACAGTAGAAATAGTTATCAACTACATTCCAAAATAAGCACAAATACAATTTCACATGTGTAAAACTAATCATGCATCCACTAACAGAGTTAGAATCCAAATCCCAGTCCTTTAAATTTGTAAAATAAGATTACACAATCTACCTCTCTAAACAGAACCATACTAGTGCTATGTATAATCGATTTAAACACCAGTTAACTCCATTTAAGCATAGACATAATTAAATTACTATTTGCCTAAATCACAGCTGAAAACATGATTCTCAATTTAAGAATTTTCAGAGAAATCAAAGTTTCAAAAACAGTAAGCAACAGAAGTTAATTCTCCAATCCTTCACATACGAACTATCTGTTTAAACTTAGATTAATCCTATCCTCAATATCTAAATGTAGGCTTGCTTTCCAATAATTTTATAAGTCTTTAGCAGTGAATTACATTATTCAGTAACACATAGACAGCCTTAGAAAAATCCAGTTTAACCAAACAGACCTCAAGTTATCAGTTTTACGTATTAAAGGAGAAAGAGAAGGCTCTGAAAACAAAAGAGCCTTCTCTACATCAAGGAGAGCCTCTCCATCTCAAGGAGAGCCTTCTCCACTTCAAGGAAAGCGTCTGTTCTTTTGTTGTCTTCTCCGACTCCAGTGGTTTCCAGTCTTTGAATTCAGTTTTATTACAGATTTTAAAGTCCTATCCTCATCCCAGATTGATCACAAGACAGAGTTATACAACTAAGAATATAATTACACATCAATGTTTAAAGCAAACAACAGCTATATATAAACTGAACTTGTAACAACAGAGCAACAAATTTAATTCAATGATGCTAGAAATTGATTTAACATGCATAAACGATGTAATTAAAACTTAGTTTAATTCCTGGAGTCTAACTAAGCATGCACAGAACATAGATTCATGGGAAAGAGAAGAACAGAGACTTGCCTTCGAGACTTTAGTTTAAAATCTCTAACTGTCGTCTCTATCAACTCCGGCAACGTAGGTTGTGTTTAAACGTCCTCTGCTGCTCCTAGTTCAGTCCAGTAACATACATCAACCTCCCCTCCTTGATTTAGTCTTAGTTGAAGCCCAAAACCCTAACTTCCACCCTTTATCCCTCTCTGTAACTCTCTGGTTTTTCCACTACGAAAACAGAGGTTCTCTGCTTGTAATTACAGAATTACGGTTTCTACTAAACCCTAAACCACCGTATTACGTATATTTATAGGTGTATATTAATAACCCTAATCCATGAATAATTAGACTAAGCCCTAGTCGGCCCATGAAAGTATCTATGTTTCCCTATGGTAGCTTACCTATACGTGAATTATAATCCAAAGTTAACTGTAACCTAAAAAAAAATTCAATAATTAAATCAATGCAGTAATTTAAAATCCAATTAATGAAAATACATAATTAAAACCCAATTAAATAATTAAATACACTTAAACAATTAATTCCAATTAAATAATTAAAAATAACTCAATTAATTCAATTTAATCACCACAATAAAACAATTAAACAATTAATCAAATAAAAATGCAATTAAATCAAAAATTAAGTACCAGAAATATCCTTTTAATATTAGGGGTATTACAATGCATGCACTATCAAAATGAACAACAAATCACGATAATAATATACCAAGCACTTCTCCTCTGCAACAAATCAATCAACAAACCTCCTCAAATATTGATCCCATACTCCCATGCTTTGAACAATATGCAAGAAAAGTAAAATTGCCTCCACGCAGGCTCACAATTTATCTAGAAATTTAAAGACTTGCCTCCACGTGGGCTCACGATTTAATTAGGGAGAAAGTTAAAAAAGCTCACAAAGGGTGCTTAAGCAATTTCAAATTATTTTTCAATTTTTGCTTTCCCTTGTTTTGCAAATTTTTAGATTTTTATGCTTTTGCTTAGCTTTGCTTGGCTTCTTTACTTTTGAATTTCTCTTTGCTTCACTTTCTTAGCTCGATACACCTAGTCAATCAAGAACAAACAGAATAAGTAGCCAAAGAAAAATAAAAATAAAAATAGGATCAAAATAGTACTAATTCCTAATTGATTTCCAAAATACGACGGTGCCAATCCCCGGCAACAATGCCAAAACTTGGTGGGGTCAATACCTAGTTGCAATAAAATGTGTAGTGTGGCCAAGTTTAAATTTAAAGAATGCCACTACCACTACTAACTATAAATGTAGCTAGAGTGAGTAGGGATCATCCCAAAGGAAAGGAAGTGTATTTTTGCTTGAAAATCAATGTCGGATTAGTAGGTTGAATGATCAAAGATGGTTTGGGTGGTTAATTAAACTACAATTTAAACTAAATAGAAGCAATGCGAAGCAACTAGAGTAAATGAAGTATAAAGAATATAAGAGAAAGGTCTTAGGACTTAGAGTTCACCACTAAGCACCACCTTCCTAGACATTCAATTTTTTATGGATTAGGGGGATTATATGTTGCAAAGGAAAGTGTGTGCCATTAATTGAATTCTCAAGCATGGATGGCCAAGTAAGCATACATTGTCTAGCCAAACTAGTGAATAGCACAACATATCAAATTAAGTCATTATTCCTTCCCTTAAGTCCACAGTTAATGCACATCATCAAATTAGAGAAATATACTACTTGCATTCATAAGCATGGAACATCAAACAACAAATATGGATTGTCCTCCTATCTAAGAAAGTAAGGTAACTACACTACAACTAAGCTAGTGACATAAAAATTAAACTAATTAAACTAAGGAGGAAGCGCAATGCATCAAGAAATAAGTATGTACCTGATCGGTTGATCAACTATACATCAACCTTCGCAATAGCACGAATCATTGTAAAATAGGGCTATTGGTCGGGTAAGTCGAACCACTGGGACTGCGCTAGTCTATAGCAACCTAAGTGTCTAGAATTGTTCTTAGAATGATAAGGGGTTTATAGAGGTTTGTTGGATGCCACTTAAGCTAGGAAATTAAAAGTGCATAAAACAATAAATTGCAAGAATTCAAGGGCGTGAAGTACAAGTAAAGAAGGCTAGGGAAATGAATCCACCTCCATCCCTATACACATGCTAGGTTAAGAATAATTTAAGGGAAAAACAACATATATGATAGTCATGATACATAACAATACTAGGTTGCTATAATATCCTCAAGAAGTTCATTTAAATAGGAAGGCAAGAATAAACCATCAAAGGTTCACATGATCAACTACCTAAACTAAAATGTAGCTTAGAACATGCTTACTAAGTCAAGGATTATCAAGCCCTAATTTAAATGGTGAATGCACATAAAGCAAAGAATCAAGTATAGACCATCAAAGGAAAACCCTAAGCCATGAACTATCTAGGTTCTCCAACTCCATGCCATTGAAACCATTCCATGATCTAACTTCCATTGTCAACATGGAAGTGCAAGCAATATGATTACGAAAAGTAACCATCCAAGACAAGATGAATAACTCACAATAATCATTTATAAACATTCAACATTCATTACAACAAAAATGAGGCTCTTGACCATGGAAAGACTATCAAAACATTGTAATCCCCAAAAATAAACTATACTAACACATGCTTACAAGGGAGGGGTTTCATCACATCCCTAGAAGAGGAGTTAGTTACCCATTGGAGCCTTAGAATGAAGAAGAAGCTTGAACTCCATCTCCAATTTTTGAGCTCCCCTTTGTTAGCTTCAAGAACACCTTCCTTTCTTGCTCTCTTCTCCCTCTTCTATCTTGCAAAAATCAAAGATAAATAATGTGTGGCCCTTGGGTAGCTTTTTATTCTCCAACACACCCTCTCTCTCCTCCAAGGAACACCTCCAACCACTTCATAAAGAAGGAAGATGGCATTGAGGAAACCAATGTGCAAGTGGCTGAAATTGAGCCATTTCTGAGTGCAATCTGCCTGATTTTCGAGCACTCGAAAAGTGATCTCGAGCACTCTAACTTAGTGCAATGTGCAACATGTTCCTCTTGCTCAACGCTGACCTATTTTGGGAAAACTGCTATAACTTTGCGCCCCAAACTCCGAATGATGATCTGTTTGAAGATTTGGAGAGCTGATTCAGTGTTTTAAAACTTTATGTTTTGATGAAGACCAAATTCTCAAGTCTGGTTGGTCGAAAATGGGGAGAAAGGCAGTACTTCAGTGCTGCCAGGCAGTTCTGCGCACCTCTGTTACGAAGATCATAACTCTTTGCTCCGAACTCCGAATGATGAACCACTTAAAGATTTGGAAAGCTGATTCAGAGATCTAAATCTTTTATGTTATGATGGAAGTCTAGTTCTTGAGTTTTCTAGGTCGAAAATGGCGACAAAAGTCAGGATCACTGCTACCAGAAATTCAGAAATGGCATCCTTTTTGCTCAAAATTCCACAAGGCATCATTTTTGCTTCCTTTTTGCACTTTAACCTGAAAATGCATAAAAACATGCAAATGGAGTTAATCTACATAAAATAATTAATAACTGGACTTTGTTAATGTAATTTAGGGCGCTCGAATATACAATATTCGGCGCTTATCACACCCCCAAACTTACATTTTGCTAGTCCCTTAGCAAAACTACAATGAAAAACATAATGAAAAGACAACCATGGGCATGCTACTACAAAAATATCATCCATGGTAAAATGAGATAGATACATAGCTCAAATACAACTTGAAACAGACAAAAACTGGAGATGGGGTCATTGGGAAAACTACCTTGCATATATGAAGCATTGATACAAAAAATGGGAAAAACCATTTCAACATGCATGCATCAACATCATAGTCCATATAAATAATTCAATTGTCATCTCTTAAATGGAAATAACTCAAACTCCAGTGAAAGTGAATTGGATTCTCAACATGCGGCTTTTACTTTCTTTTCCAATTCCAAGGCACAAGTTTTCAAATCAATGAATTCCCTTTTACATGAAGTCCCTAAGGCATGATTTTATTTTCAAGACAACTTTTGTTGCTTGTTAACAATTTATTTCAACTCATAAGCGAAACATAGAATGGTTGTGCAATGCTAAAGTCCTTTAAGCTTTCTAACCAACCTATGTAGCAAGCGTTAGGCCAACAACTCCCAAACCAGACGGCTTTAGGGTGTTAAGTGTAGAGACACTCCAAAGGACTTAATAGCTCAAGTTGGAAAGGCTACGAACTCTAGCTAACCATGTTTATTACAATTTTTTTTGAATGACCGTGCAATGTTTAAGTCCTTTAAGCTTTCTAACCAACCCTTGTAGCAAGCGTTAGGCCAACAACTCCCAAACCAGACGGCTTTAGGGTGTTAAGTGTAGAGACACTCCAAAGGGCTTAATAGCTCGAGTTGGAAAGGCTACGAACGTCAACTGGACATTTTTCATTCATTTTTTTTTTTTTTTTTTTTTAACTTAAATCATGCCAAAGATATTCATCTATCAGGTTCATCAAATCAGATTAACTAGGCCAAGGTCAAGGTTGATCAAGCTGCATGCCTCACAGTTAAGTTTCCAATGTGCATCTGTGCATTGTGAAGCTTATAAGAGTGTAAATCCAGCAAGAATCTAATTGAAACATTTATACAGACTAATTTGAATCTACATGATCATTTCAACTCAAATTTTTCTTTATTTTCAAAAATTTCAATTGCTTCTATACACAAGGTATTAAACATATGTTTCATCTCCGACAAGTGTCAAGTTATATTATCATTGCTTAGCAAAAATTATGAAACCAAAAATATGCCAAGAATGCTTTGATGCACCCCCAAACTTAAACTACACAGTGTCCTCAATGTGGGACATGGAGTCAAGTGAGAGACAAAAATGACAAAGAGTAAAAAAAAGAACAACAATACCCAGGGGGAGGAAACGGCATTGTGAGACAAAAACCCCCAAACTTGAATTGGACTGCGCAACCTGGAGAGCAACATGAAGAACAAAAAGAAACAACCACAAACAGCATTAATAGCACAAGCATAAATACAGAAAAAGAATGTAGCGAAAGTTAACAGAACAGAAAGAATTTGCATTGCAAAAAGAGTTTACATGATGACAAAAAGAGCTGTACAGGGATCATGTCGACTAGAGCAACCTATACATAGCAAATTCTTACAGTTCAAAAGGAAAACAATAGATACAAGAGAAATAGTTACATATGAAACAAAAAGATAAGGTCCACACTCGCAACAAGCTACTGTCCAGAAGGTAAATGGGCGAGGATGGAATGGAGGAGAGATTGAGTCTTACGCCGTTCAGCGGAAGCCAAACGACGTTCCTCAGCAGCGACACGGCGGTCTTCAGCAGCGAGACGACGATCTTCTTCAGCACGTGAAGAAGTCTCACACAGAGTCTGAGTGCACGCGGACAAAGAATTCTCAAAACGATCTAGTCGCTCATGAATACCGACAATGGAAGCCCGGATGAAAGCCTGGTCCTGGTGAGAGTCGACCGGAGGCTCTACCCTTGCAGCGGCTGCGGCGGTGGAGGCATCCTCAGAAGGAGGAGGAGGAGGAGCGTGGATTAACAGGGGAGCAGGAGGCTGAGGGGTACCAGAATGGCTAAGAACATTGATCCACCGGCGCTGGGTAAAAATTTTAATCTTTTCGCCTTTCGGTTCATGGGGAGGAACAAGGAAACCCTTGTGCTGAAGGAGCCGAGTGATGAAAAATGGCAAAGGCAATTTTCGATTTTCAACTCGCGGAACCCGTGCATTATGAGCATCATGCCAAAACTTCATAAATGTGGTCCAAATGAGCTCGGGGATGGAGAACCATTGGCCTTGGTCCATGGCATATAAGGCTTGCAGAAGGAGGCCCCGACGCTCGGTGCTATGCACCAAAGGGCAGACATTGTGCTTAAAGACAGTGTCAATGAACCATAGGCATTCCGGAAGATTGGTTTTGCGGATAAAAGACCGGGGCCGAGTAGGATCGTCAATAGTGCAAATGGCAGCGGCAATCTGCTCCACAGTTAATGTATCCAGCTCCTCATATAAAGGGAGATTTTCACGATTGACAATGTCATCGGGGCACTCAATGGGGCAACCAGAAACCTGAATGATGTCAGTCATAGTGAAAGCATAGGTGGTGCCATCAATGGATGTAGTGAGAGAAATGGGCGGCTCTTCAGGGCATTGGAGATTCTGATAGAAGAGGCGCACTACACGGGGGTAGGCAACCCGGGCAAGGGGAGCGCAAATGTGCTGCAGACGTCGGTTAGTCAATTCGGCGACAGCCCACGAAGTTGTGGGTAGAATGTCAAAGGCATCCGTGAGTGGAAATGAGAGTTCGTAGTTGAGTTGTTTGCGATCCCAAGGATCACGTGGTCACTCACGAGTGACAGCACGGGCACCCGAGGAGGGTCGAGGAGGGCGAGAAGGACCGGCACGAGACATTTAGAGAGGTGGACTTGGTTGAGGAATTTTAGCGAACACCTGGCGTGCACCACAAAAAGGAGAAGGTGAAAATGAGTGGGGTGGAGGATGAAACCCAAAAATTTTTGGCCCTGCAATTGTAAGAACGACTCCCAAACAATCACAAATCTCCATTGCATGCAAGCCCATCCTCCATTGATACCAAAAATGTGAAAGAGAAAGAGAAGGAGAAACTCACCCCACAATGGAGAACCAAAGGCCCTGTGTGCGTGGGATAAATAGTGGGGATGGGTGGGAGGTTGATGATGGTGCTTGGGTTAGAGGAGAGTGGGGAAAAAGGTGGAGGAGGTGAAGATGGGTTTGCATGGGGTGGTGAGGTTGAGGGTGGTTGGGTTGTGGAGTTGGTGGAGGAGAGGGGTTGGAAGCCGAGGAGAGGAGATGAGGTTGAGTGAGAGTGGTGGGCTGGGGTTTTAAAAGGGAAGGAGAGAGAGGCTTGGTTCGAGCACTCGAAGGGTGCCTTCGAGTGCTCGAAATGGGGGCAGTGGCCTCGGCTGGTTTGCATGAGAGAGCCCGGGCAATGGCGAGCACTCGAAACTCGGGTTCGAGTGCTCTAGAAATCGGCAGAGAGGGGTGGGTTTGGGTTGGTGTGGTGGGTTTGTTGTGGAGATGGTTGGCATGGTGTGGGGGGCATGGTTGTGACATGCATGGTTGCATGGTGGCTAAGAGTGGAGGTGGTGATTGGGGTTGTGAGAAGGAGAAGGAAGGTTGGTGGAGGGAATTTAGTAGTGTGTGAGGTGGGATGCATGCATGGGGTGTGCATGCGAGCTGGTTGCTTGGTTGTGGGGTGGTGGGTTGGTTGGTTTGGGTAGAGAGAGAAAGCTGGTTGCATGGTTGGCAAGCATGATGGGAGGTGGATGTGTCGAGAGGGTGGTTGAGATGGTGGAGTGTGGAGTAGGTTGATGTGGTGTATGATGGTGGGTTGAGATCATGGGTGCATGCATGGGTTGGGTGAAGCTTGCATGCAGGGTGGTCGCGGGTGCATGGTATGCAGTGAGTTGGGTTGTATGAAGTGGGTTGTTTGGTTGGAGATGAGTAAGGGTTTTTGTGTGGTAGAGAGAGAGAGGAGTTGAGGTAGGTGGTGAAGCTTGAGGCTGCGGGAGAGAGAGATGGGTGCTGTGGGTCGAGGTTTGAGAGAGATGTGGGTCGATGAGAGGGTGGGTGGTTTGAGGGGGTGAGGTTGGTGGTTGAGTGTGGATGAAGTTTGTTGGGTTTGAGTTGCCGAGAGTGAGGGTGGTGGATGGTGGGTTGGTGAGGATGATGTGGGGATGGGGAGGTGGGGTTGAGGTTGGTGGGTGGTGTTGGTGGTGGTTATGGAGGTTTAGGTTGTGTAGAGAGAGGTTGGTTGAGTGTGAGAAGGTTGGTTTAATGGTGTGAGCTTGCATGGGTTTGGTTGGGTGGTGAGTGTTGGGTGTGTTGGCGAGAAAGAGATGGTGTTGATGTTGGTGTGGGATTTCGAGCACTCGAAATGTGGCTTCGAGTGCTCCAAAAACAAGCAGAAGTCTCAGAATTGTGTTGTGGAAGTTTCGAGCATGCTGAAATTTTTGGTTGGAGGCTCGAGCACTCGAAATGGGAATTCGAGTGCTCGAGATGAGGACAGTAGCTGGGGATGAGGTTGAGAGGGGGTTCAAGCACTCGGAATGGGTTTGAGAGAGCTCGAAAATTGCAGCCAAATTAAAGTGAAGCTTGAAAACTAAATCTCTCGGCATGGAGCTTGAATGTTGGTGCATGGCCATGCATGAGCTTGCATGGATGGTTCAAGGAATGAGATCATTAATACATGGAAGCATAAAGAATTTGAGCAGGGGGCTCGGATAGGAAAGAATGCATGCATCAGAGAAATGCATGCAACCATGCATGAAAAATAGAAATGCATGAAATGCATGCAAGCAAGGAACTTTGCGGATCAGGATAAAATTTTGGAGGAGCATGAAATTCCTATGCATGCAATGTTGATGGATTCAAGCCAATGTATGGGAAAAATTTAAACGCTGCAACATCCTCTCATTCAATTGGATGGAAAATTGGAAAAGAACTCTCTTTTTTTTTTTTTTTTTCAAACTTGTCAATTTCTAAGGCATGGAAAAATTGCCAACTTTCAGAACATCACACAAAGCATGGGTGGATGTAAGAAAATTTTCAAACCTTTGCAACATCACACAAAGCATGAATGAAATTTATGGAGAAAATTTTAAACTTGCAAATTCATTCCATTCCAATGCATGGGAAATTTTGAAAATTTTGTTTTGAAACTTTGCAAAATTTTTTTTTTTTTTTCAAACTTTGCAATCATCTCAAATGCATGGAAATATTTTTTTTTTTTTTTTTTTTTTTTTTTTTTTTTAAAACTTTGCAACTCCATGTTAATTCAATGCATGGAAAAATTTAAACTTTGCACTTTCATTCCAATGTAATGCATGGATGGAAAATTTTGAAAACTTTTCAACTTCTTTCTATTGCATGGACAATTTGGAAAGTTTTTCAAAATGTAGCACCTTTCCAACGCATGGATGATTTTGAGAAACCATGATCCAACAATGCATTGAAGATGAGAGGCTATGCATGTGAGTACCATGTCAAAAGTCCGAGAAAATTGCCTGATAGAGCCAAAAACTTCCGGGAATGAAAACAAGAATTAAGACGGTCTAAGAAGCCAGTCTAAAAATGTGGAACACAACTTAAGATAGTTCCAGAGAAAGTGAAATTTTGGCATTTCTACACCGTTTCCCAGAAAATTTTGCAAGGCATGAGCAATTTCAAAGAGACGGAAGCTTGGAAATTGAAAGAATTGCTTCCTTTGCTTTGTTAAATTTACTGTCGATAGCTAGACAACGCTAGAGCAGGCACTAATCCTCATAAATTGGATCTGTCAAGAGGACTTCCTCAACTTTTCGGGTTAGGATGGTGCCGTCAATGCAAGGCTTAAGCCGTTGGCCATTTACCTTGAAGAGTGATCCACTTGCAGGATCATGAAGTTCGATTGCTCCATGAGGAAAGACGGTAGTGACAATGTATGGACCATCCCATCTTGACCGGAGTTTACCGGGAAAGAGTTTCAAGCGGGAATTGAAAAGCCAGACCTTTTGTCCCGGGGCAAAAGACTTTTTGACGATGTGTTTGTCATGAAAAGCTTTAGTCTTTGCCTTGTAAATTTTTGCGCTTTCATACGCGTCATTATGCAATTCCTCAAGTTCATTTAATTGCAACGCACGATTAGAGCCGGCTTGTTTGAGATCAAAATTGAACCTTTTTATGGCCCAATAAGCACGGTGCTCTAATTCTACCGGGAGATGACATGCTTTGCCAAAGACAAGTCGATATGGTGACATGCCAATGGGTGTCCTATAAACTGTCCGGTAAGCCCAAAGCGCATCGTTTAGCCTTAATGACCAATCTTTGCGGTCCGCTCTAACCGTTTTTTCTAAAATGTGCTTAATCTCCCAGTTAGAAATCTCTACTTGACCACTCGTTTGAGGGTGGTAAGGTGTAGCAACCTTATGAATGACGGAATACCTAGCAAGGACGGATTTTAGATAACGATTTCGGAAATGAGATCCGCCATCACTAATGATTGCTCGGGGCGTACCAAAACGACTAAAGATGTGAGACTGAATGAAATGGATCACGACTTTATGATCATTGGTTTTGGTAGCCTCGGCTTCAACCCATTTAGACACATAATCCACCGCTACAAGGATGTACTCATAGCCATAAGAAGATGGAAATGGTCCCATGAAGTCAATCCCCCACACATCAAAAATTTCAACAATTAAAATGTTGGTGAGGGGCATCATGTCTCTTCGGGACATGGATCCAAGTTTTTGACATCGTTCACACGATTTGCAAAAATTGTATGCATCCCGGAACAAGGTAGGCCAAAAGAATCCGCTTTGAAGGACTTTGTTAGCGGTCTTTTTGGCACTGAAATGGCCTCCACAAGCAAGAGTATGGCAAAAATTTAAAATGCTTGTGGCCTCGGTTTCAGGAATACATCGCCGGATGATTTGGTCCGGGCAATACTTGAATAGTTCCGGATCTTCCCAAAAGAAATGCTTGACTTGGGAGAAAAACCGGTCCCTCTCTTGTTTGGACCAATGAGCTGGAATTTTGCCAACCACAAGATAATTGACAATATCCACAAACCATGGAAGAGTAGAATGTGAAACTTGAAGAAGTTGCTCATCCGGAAAGGAATCACGGATGGCTGCAAATTCTGAAGATTTCTCAATAAGTAAGCGAGAGAGATGATCGGCGACAACATTGTCGGTCCCTTTTTTGTCCCGGATGTCAATGTCAAACTCTTGAAGTAAGAGGATCCATCGAATTAAGCGGGGTTTTGTCTCTTTTTTCGCTAACAAATGCCTAAGAGCGGCATGATCTGAAAAGACGATGACCTTGGAGCCAAGAAGATAGGAGCGAAATTTATCCAAGGCGTACACCACAGCTAGCAATTCTTTTTCAGTGGTGGTGTAGTTCAATTGGGCATCGCAGAGAGTTTTGCTAGCATAATAAATGACATGCGGAAGTTTATCCACACGTTGGCCCAAAACCGCCCCTAATGCATAGTCGGATGCATCACACATGATCTCAAAGGGAAGAGACCAATTAGGGGGTTTCATGATCGGGGCAGAGGAGAGGAGAATGCGAAGTTTGATGAAAGCTTCCATGCAAGCGTCATCAAAATTGAACGGAACATCCTTGGCTAAGAGATTACACAAGGGCCGTGAGATTTTGCTAAAATCTTTGATGAAGCGACGATAGAATCCGGCATGGCCAAGAAAAGAACGGATTTGACGGACGGAATTCGGAGGAGGAAGATTAGAGATTAACTCAACTTTTGCCTTGTCTACCTCGATTCCCCGCTTAGAAATGACATGTCCTAAAACAATGCCTTCTTGGACCATAAAGTGGCTTTTCTCCCAACTTAGAATGAGATTCGTCTCTTTGCATCTTTGGAGCACAAGAGATAAATTTTTGAGACACGAGTCAAAGGAGGAGCCAAATACGGAAAAATCATCCATGAAAACTTCCAAGAACCTTTCAACCATATCGGAGAATATGGACATCATGCACCTTTGGAACGTTGCCGGTGCATTGCATAGACCAAAAGGCATGCGTCGATAGGCAAAAGTACCAAAGGGACATGTGAATGTTGTTTTCTCTTGATCTTGGGGGGCGATTGCCACTTGGTTATAGCCGGAATAACCATCAAGAAAATAATAGAAGCTTTGGCCGGCTAACCTTTCTAGGATTTGATCAATAAATGGGAGTGGGAAATGATCCTTCCTAGTTGATGAGTTGAGTTTACGATAGTCAATGCACACACGCCACCCGGTGGTGGTTCATTGTGGCACGAGCTCGCCCGCTGAATTTTCAACAACGGTGAGCCCGGATTTCTTGGGGACAACTTGTGTGGGGCTCACCCACTTGCTATTAGAGATAGGATAGATGATTCCCGCATCTAGCAATTTGATCACCTCTTTCATGACCACTTCTTTCATGTTTGGATTTAACCAGCGCTGGACCTCTCTAGTAGGATTTGCGTCATCCTCCATATGAATGCGGTGCATATAAATGGAGGGGTCAATTCCTTTCAAATCTGCCACTGTCCAACCAATAGCTTCTTTATGCTCTTGGAGCACCGCTAAAAGGTTGGTCTCTTGGTCTTTTCGAAGGTCCGAGGCAATAATGACCGGAAGGGTTTGCTTTGGACCAAGGAACACATACTTAAGATGGGCCGGGAGCGGCTTAAGCTCAAGTTGTGGCGGAGATAACAATGATGGGACCGGAGGAGTGGTGGAAAGTTGGGGAAGTGGTTCTTTTGGAATTTTCCAAGGAGGTACATCCATGATAGCATTAATATCAAGCAAGGAATTGACTTCTTGAATGGCTTGATCAACATCAAAGTTTGAGAAGTCAAAATGGGACATGCAAGTTTCAAGGGGATCTTTGCTTAGGATGAAGGGGAGAGATTCTTCGACCACTTCATCGATGACATCCACAAGAAAACAATCATCCTCATTGGAGGGATGTTGAGTTGCATGAAAGATGTGGAGTTTGACTTGCATGTTTCCAAAAGCAATGTCCATCACCCCGGTTCGGCAATTAATTGATGCATTAGCCGTGGCTAAAAATGGCCTACCAAGGATCACGGGAATGTGCTTTTTTGGGTCATGGACCGGTTCCGTATCAAGAACCACAAAATCTACCGGGAAGTAGAATTTGTCCACTTTGATGATAACGTCCTCGAGAATACCTCATGGATGCTTGACCGATCTATCGGCAAGTTGCAAAACCACGGAAGTCGGCTTAAGATCTCCCAAACCAAGTTGTAGGTAGACCGAGTATGGAACTAAATTCACACTAGCTCCTAAGTCAAGGAGGGCCCTCTCGATTTTGCTGTCACCAATGACGCACGAGATTGTGGGGGCACCCGGATCCTTATACTTCGGGGGAGTGCTGTGCTGAATGATAGCACTAACATTTTCAGTCAACCTCACTTTTTTTGGCAAATGATTTTTAGAAGTGCGCTTTTGAGTGCACAAATCTTTGAGAAATTTTGCATAGGGAGGGATTTGCTTGATAGCATCCAAGAGGGGCAAGTTAATCTTCACTTGCTTGAAAACTTCCCACATGTCTTGAATTTTACAATTCTTGTTCCCAAAATGTGTCGACTCTTGAAGACGTTGAGGAAACGGAGCTTTTGGCTCATAAGTAGTTTCCACATTTGGGGAGACATGTGTGGGATTTCCGTGAATGGTATTTGGACAAGAATTTGGATTAGAAGAGCTTGAATTTGGATTTTTCAAAGGAGAAACTTCCTCACTTTTGTCTCCATCGACCTTGTTGTCAACCACTCTACCACTCCGAAGGGTGGTGATAGCTTGAACTTGTTCATGAGTCGGCCCACTCGGAGGAGGGGTTTCGTCAATCACATGCATTCCTCTAGGATTTTCAAAAGGTTGAGAGGGAAGCTTGCCCTTGTCCTTTTGAAGCAATTGATTCACCGAGTTAGCTATTTGGCCCACTTGATTTTCGAGATTAGCTATGGATTGAGTATGAGAGTGAACCATTTGGAGAGTAGGCTGCAAGGATGTCAAGAGTTGCTTGTTGGCATCCATTATTTGCTTATTTAATGATTCCATCATTTGCTTGTTTGCAGCTACTATCTCGTCAGTTGGACACACAGGAGGTTGATTGGAGACATTTGGATTGTAAGGAGGACGGTAGCTTGGAGAGGCTTGGAAAGGTCTACCTTGATATTGAGAAGAGGGCTGATTTTGCCGCCCTTGGTTTTGGAATTGGGAATTCTGTGGGGCTTGTTGCCGCCATGAGAAATTCGGATGATCTCTCCAACCCGGATTGTAGGTGTTGGAATATGGATTGTTCCCGGGCCGCGAGAACATGGCATTAGCTTGCTCTTGGTTGGGACTAGGAAATTGTTCCGGTGTGGGGCAATCTTCTGAGAGATAGAATGGACTAGTACATGAAGCACAAACTGAACTTGCCGAATTTTGAGACAATGAAGGAGGAAGATGTGGTGCCATCAATTGGTAGAATTTATGAGCGATGGCATCCACTTGAGATGATTCCTCCCTTATTGACTTTGGTTGACAAGGGTTGGTGTTGTTTGGAGTGGTTGCGGTCGGAGCCCTACGAGAATTGTGTTGAAGTGAATTTTCACTCAAATTCTCAAGTAAGGTCCAAGCCTCATCCGCATTCTTGGACATGAACATCCCACCACAAGAAGAATCAACCATGAATCTATGGGTTTCGGTCAAGCCAGCATAGAAAGCTTGCACTAATTGCCATTTTGGGATCAAATGATGAGGACATTTTCGAAGAAGATCTTGTAGCCTTTCCCAAGTCTCGTGGAGTTGTTCTTCATCAACTTGAGAAAAGCTTAGAATGGAACGCCTCATTTGGTTGGTTTTACTCACCGGATAATATGGAGATGAAGTGCATTGTCCGGAAAACCTCTCAACCGGATGGTCGAACAGATTTCAAGGAACTCATCAAGATGCTTATATGGATCTTCATTATCAAAGCAATGAAATGATGGAAGCATTTGAATGGTACTAGACTTGATCTCATATTGAGCTGCATCGATGTTTGGCATCACTATACAAGAAGGAGAAGCATAGGTGGTAGGAATGAAATGATCTCTAAGAGTCATTGGTTCTACATTAGGAATTTCAGCCCTTTCATTCCCCGGATTTCCTACATTATCCCCCATTATATTGAATTCAGTTTCAAGGTCCCTTGTAAGAGTGGGTTCCCTAAGGTTCCGTCTAAGAGTTCTTTCAAGTGAATTTATATCAATAGGCGAGTCAAGTGTGGGAAGAGAGAGTGACCTACGGCCAAACATCAACAATTCACAACAACATCATCACAACAAATCTTTATCATCAACTCCACATACGATGTTCCCTTTCTCCTCAATTATCAAGACAGAAAATAAATGGCCACGACAAGGACCGATGCTTGGAATTGAAAATACACAATTGAAAAAGCCTCGACAAGGGCTTGCAATTTATCTACTTCTAAGCTTAACATATGCACGATATTCACAATTCGAAACTAGAAGGTCAAGAGACTTACCTGGGGGCCTCTAGACTTACAATTTGCTAGCATTCCCCACGGCGAGCTTCGAGTTCCTAGAATCTCACTTACAACACAAAAATTGTTAAACCACACAAGAAATATTCACAAAACACAGTATTCACAATCAAACTAAATTTAACCCTAGAACTTTGGTTGCTAAACCGTTTACAGTCCCCGGCAACGGCGCCAAAAATTGATCGGTTGATCAACTATACATCAACCTTCGCAATAGCACGAATCATTGTAAAATAGGGCTATTGGTCGGGTAAGTCAAACCACTGGGACTGCGCTAGTCTATAGCAACCTAAGTGTCTAGAATTGTTCTTAGAATGATAAGGGGTTTATAGAGGTTTATTGGATGCCACTTAAGCTAGGAAATTAAAAGTGCATAAAACAATAAATTGCAAGAATTCAAGGGAGTGAAGTACAAGTAAAGAAGGCTAGGGAAATGAATCCACCTCCATCCCTATACACATGCTAGGTTAAGAATAATTTAAGGGAAAAACAACATATATGATAGTCATGATACATAACAATACTAGGTTGCTATAATATCCTCAAGAAGTTCATTTAAATAGGAAGGCAAGAATAAAGCATCAAAGGTTCACATGATCAACTACCTAAACTAAAATGTAGCTTAGAACATGCTTACTAAGTCAAGAATTATCAAGCCCTAATTTAAATGGTGAATGCACATAAAGCAAAGAATCAAGTATAGACCATCAAAGGGAAACCCTAAGCCATGAACTATCTAGGTTCTCCAACTCCATGCCATTGAAACCATTCCATGATCTAACTTCCATTGTCACCATGGAAGTGCAAGCAATATGATTACGAAAAGTAACCATCCAAGACAAGATGAATAACTCACAATAATCATTTATAAACATTCAACATTCATTACAACAAAAATGAGGCTCTTGACCATGGAAAGACTATCAAAAATACATTATAATCCCCAAAAATAAACTATACTAACACATGCTTACAAGGGAGGGGTTTCATCACCTCCCTAGAAGAGGAGTTAGTTACCCATTGGAGCCTTAGAATGAAGAAGAAGCTTGAACTCCATCTCCAATTTTCGAGCTCCCCTTTGTTAGCTTCAAGAACACCTTCCTTTCTTGCTCTCTTCTCCCTCTTCTATCTTGCAAAAATCAAAGATAAATAATATGTGGCCCTTGGGTAGCTTTTTATTCTCCAACACACCCTCTCTCTCCTCCAAGGAACACCTCCAACCACTTCATAAAGAAGGAAGATGGCATTGAGGAAACCAATGTGCAAGTGGCTGAAATTGAGCCATTTCCGAGTGCAATCTGCCTGATTTTCGAGCACTCGAAAAGTGATCTCGAGCACTCTAACTTAGTGCAATGTGCAACATGTTCCTCTTGCTCAGCGCTAACCTATTTTGGGAAAACTGCTATAACTTTGTGCCCCGAACTCTGAATGATGATCTGTTTGAAGATTTGGAGAGCTGATTCAGTGTTTTAAAAACTTCATGTTTTGATGAAGACCCAATTCTCAAGTCTGGTTGGTCGAAAATGGGGAGAAAGGCAGTACTTTAGTGCTGCCAGGCAGTTCTGCGCACCTCTGTTACGAAGATCATAACTCTCTGCTCCGAACTCCGAATGATGAACCACTTGAAGATTTGGAAAGCTGATTCAGAGATCTAAATCTTTCATGTTATGATAGAAGTCTAGTTCTTGAGTTTTCTAGGTCGAAAATGGCGACAAAAGTCAGGATCACAGCTGCCAGAAATTCAGAAATGGCATCCTTTTTGCTCAAAATTCCACAAGGCATCATTTTTGCTTCCTTTTTGCACTTTAACCTGAAAATGCATAAAAACATGCAAATGGAGTTAATCTACATAAAATAATTAATAGCTGGACTTTGTTAATGTAATTTAGGGCGCTCGAATATACAATATTCGGCGCTTATCAGTACCATCACACAAACCACAAGAGTAATCTATTTAAGCACCATGCCTTGACCATCATTAAATCGATTCATAGTATCAACACACATAGACATGCATCAATATCACAAAATCCAAAAACAAACACATGAACATTCATCCTAGCATACATAGACATTTGGATAGAATTAAATGATGAATTGAAAGTAGTAAACCACATAAATCATTGTAGAAACAAGATTCATATATATATAAGATGTCAATACAAGAATTACAACACAAATCCCCTTTAATTACAAAACATCAAAGTCTAGGAAGCATGCTTAAAGCTATCTCTAGCCCCAAGAGAATGGTTTAGCCACTCATTGATGTTGTCATCCAACCCTCAAGGGCTATCTCCATGGTAGAAATGATCTTCTTCTCCTTGGTGAAAACCCTAGATGAGTGGAAGAACTTTCCCCAAATGGTGTGTATCTCTTTCTTTATCTCTAGACTCCTCCAACGTCTATGTTGAATATGGTTCCTTTCTAATTGTATCTATGGTTCTTTATCTCCTCTAAATGGCCAAAATCCTTATATAGGTAGCTCAAATGTCACACCCAATGGTCAAACCTCATGCACTAGGACCTCCAAATGATTGTACCACGAGCACACCTTTTAATTGGCTGGAACTCTATTTTTCTAGCACTTGAGGAGGTTCGATCGATCACAAGGGTGTTTCGATCGATCGAACTATGGCAGCGCCTTATTGAAATAATGATAAAACTAAGATATTTTCGGGATATTTTGGGAAAAGGACAAAAGTGGTAGGTGGGGATATGATCAAAAATATTCGATCGATCAAAGGAATGTTGGATCGATCGAAAAGGGAAATTTTCTGAGGATAAAGACAAAAGGCTCGATCCATCTTGGCATGGTTGGAACGATCACTGTGTGATCGATTAGAGCTTGTTTCGATCGATCGAAGAAGGCTGTTTTTCACCACTTTTCTTCCACTCTGCTCCTTTCTTCCACTAAGATTGAGAATGCATCTTTTATGTTCTAATTCAGCTGAATTGATTTATTTTGGGGATAAGTGCCTGAAAAGGGAAATAACATGAAATTAGACTAAAACGAGAAAATAAAATAGAATAAGGTCCTAGAACGTTCAAGCTTAAGGGGTTTAAATGCGCACTTTTCAGCGCTTATCAGGAAATAAGCACCATAACCATAGTGCTCAACGCCAAACCGCCTCCCAAAACCAACAACAACATAATCAGTCGATAATTACCTAGCCGGTCACTTGAGTCACTCTTCTCAAGGCAACATACGCATTCAGTCAAAAAGACTTCACGCACTAGCGTCAACATCATTACCTTTTTCCTCCACCGTTCCTTAGAATAACCTTGGCCCCAATGTTATTGTGTATGTCATGATGGCTCAAAAATGTTAGGTGTTAAACAATTAGGCCCATTTACAATATCTGACGTGATAATCCAATTTGAATCAACTCGAATCCAACAAAGAATTTTTGTCCTGATTTAAAAAGAACTAAAATTATTGTTCCTCTATCATTTATCATCTACACTTTAAATTTTGTATTAAAAAAATTAATAATAAATATATATAAAAAAGGGAACGAAATGTGTGTCATATTGGAGTCCTTCTCCATAGTTTGGCAGGTTAAGGGGAAAAAAAGTTATAATTTTATGTTATTGTGTATGTCATGATGACTCAAAAATGTTGAACAAAACATTCGAGTCTCAAGAAGTATGAACAAAGAACAAAATATTACTTTGGTCAAGACACGTGGAACTCGTGACAAAGAAAAAAATAATAAAGGGCGAACTACAAATAACCCCCCTTAACTTTCACCTCTTAGCAAATAACCCCCTTTATGAAATGTTTTAGCAAATAACCCCCTCAACTGTCACGAGGGGGGTATTCTAACTAACTTCTGTTCAAGTGATTTTCTAACCAAATTTTGGGACGAAATTACCCCCTCAACATCTTCAACATTCGTGGTGACTGTAAGTCAACATCTTCAACATTCGTGGTGACTGTAAGAGAAGAGATTGCCGAAAAATGGGTGGAGCTTAGGCTATTATTTCTAAACTGCATCGTTGATGCCAACGGCGGCCACCAAAACCCAAACCGAAAATCTCAAGTTAAAACCGAAAATCAATCAACAGAGGTCGGCATCCTCCAATGATCAAAGTAACAGAGGTCATCATAACCAAATTTGGACTGTCAATGAAATTCTAAGCAAAGATTCAACGACCGCAGGCCTTCGTTGAAGATCGATGTGGCTCAGCAGAGGTCGTCATACCAAATTTTGGACTTAGCCGAGTTGACTCAGCCATCGACGCTACCTTTGGATACAGAGGAAGAGAGAGTACACTACAGAGGAGTCCAGCGAAGGCCGTGGGGCAAGTACGTGACGGAGATCCGAGATTCGAACTGACGCGGGTCTAGAAATCCCAATATTGTATGGTGACAAACTTTCTAAGGGCAAGAGTGTAGTCGTCATCGAGTCCGACAAGGCCGACATGGACGTCGAGACCTTTTATGACGGTTACTTGGCCGCCATCATGGTCGACGAAGGTGGTGTCGTCGCCGTCGGATCCACTATTGCCCTTCTCGCTGAGAACGAGGAAGAAATAAACTAAGCTAGATTGAAGGCTAGTAATTCGACTACTTCGTCTTCTCCATCTTCTTTGGCTGAAATTTTAGATTCGTCTCCTCCTCCGCCTTTGTTGTAGAATGACATAAATGTTAAAGTGACTGCAACCTGTATACAAGTTCCTGTTATGCTTGCACATGCTGAGAGCATCAACCTTCAATTTGAGAAGCCTCTTGATGAGGTAATGTTATGATATTCTCTACTACTGTATTGCCTTTTAACTTGAAGTTTTAATAGAGTTTGGTTGCTGACAATTTTTGTCGCAAAAACTATTTTCGAAGTATATATATATATATATATTACTTTGACCAATTTGTTCTTCCAAATGCTTGAAACTTGAGTGGTAGGATGGGACCGGTGACAACATTACTGAAAATATATTTTTCCTTGTGGATTCCTGGCCGGTTTACTATTTGTCTTGTATATTACTTTTGTGCTTTCACTTCACGAGTTCACATGCAACATTTTTGTGATTTTTTTTCAATTTTTCCATCCATGCATCTGAATTATCCATAATTATGATGGATGATTACACTATAAGGACATGTATAATGAACATGTGTGTATAATTAGAATGACTATGGGAGAAATAAATAAATTCTACAGTTAACTTTGCAAAGGGGTAATTTGGTCTAAAAAATTATCTTAAAAAATAATCAAACAGAGATCAGTCAGAATACCTCCCCTCATGATAGTTGAGGAAGGTTGTTTGCTAAAACATTTCATAAGAGGTGTTTTTTGCAAAGAAATGAAAGTCACCGGTACCTCCCTACCACTCAAGTTTCAAGCATTTGGAAAAACAAACTGGATGGTACCGGTGACAACATTATTGAAAATATATTTTTCCTTGTGGATTCTTGGCCGGTTTAATATTTGTCTTGTATATTACTTGTGTGCATTCACTTCACAAGTTCATATGCGACATTTTTGTGATTTTTTTTCAATTTTTCCATCTATGCATTTGAATTATCCATAATTATGATGGATGATTACACTATAAGGACATGTATGATGAGAGTATGTGTATAATTAGAACGACTATGGGAGACAAAAATAAATTCTCCATTTGACTTTGCAGATGGGTAATTTGGTCTAAAAAATTATCTTAAAAAATAATCAAACGGAGAGCGGTTAGAATACCTTCTTTCATGATAGTTAAGGGAAGTTTTTTACTAAAACATTTCATAAGAGGTGTTATTTGCAAAGAAATGAAAGTCAAGAGAGGTTATGTACAGTTTGCCCAATAATAAATGATGCTCCATTTTTTCAAACTTATTATCCACCCAATTCGTGACAAAGAAAGAAATAATAAATGATGCTCCATTTTTTCAATCTTATTATCCACCCAATTTGTGAAAAAGAAAGAAATAATAAATGATGCTCCATTTTTTCATCTTATCCACCCAATTGCAAATGGCGCTCTTCACACAAATATCTGTGAAATGGGGCTTAGACAATGACTGTAGGTCCTACAAGAAATATACTACACTTCTTTCACTACACTCGTCCATTTCTCTTTCCTAACTGACACATTTCTACTCTACACATAATGCCGCCCCGGATGCTCTAAATACGTTAATAGGTTAATAAGATGGAAAGTTAGGAACGCGTCACTGTATCGGGTGAGAACACGTGAATATTGTGGACCTACCATTTCCAACGCACACAAACACATAACATAATATAATATAATATAATATATATACCCCATTTTCGAGATGAACAAGTATAATAAGTCGGAGGGAATAATATATACCCAAGCATAGAAATAAATATTGATTGCATTCCATTTGTATACTTACTCAATTAAATATAATATATTATTTTAAATTTTTTATTGTCATCTATTTGTATTCTTATTTTGAAGACATACATAAAATTACACATTGATTTAAAGGTAAATTACATTTGCATCCCTTCAGGTTAGGTCAAATCTTATCTAGATGAACATTTTGGTTTTAACTTTTACTTCATCTTTAAAAAAAATATAAAATGTCATTTATGTCCTCACTTATTTAATATATTTTGTTAAAAATATCAAATTCCTTAAAAGGCAAAAGTACTCCTAATTTTTTCTAACACAACATCTCTCTTACTTTCTCTCTCTAATATGTATATACATATTATGTGTATCTATATATTTCAGTACGTTCTTCATCTCCTCACCCCGCATTACATGGAACTTCACGATCTCATTTCGAAGTTCTACACAACTACTCCGACTCATTCCAGTTCCTCCACATAAATGTGTGCTCAATAGTACTGCATTCATTTTCTCGCTCATCCATTTTTTCTCTCTAGAAATTCTTGGTATTCCTTCCATACAAAATTTTTTTTGGGGTGTGGTAGATAGAAATTCTTTCTCATGTATGTTCTGAAAAATTACAGATACACAAATCATGACCGTTGGTAAAGATGAGATGGCAAGGGGATATATAATTGTATTTAATCATTATACTCTGTTCTATTTTTTTTATTATTATTATTATTTACAAAGAGTAATGATAATTATTTTTTATTATCAACATGTATACATAAGCATATTATGCATACATGAATATATATATATATACACACTACATATATTATTATTACTATCTCTTATATCTTATATTTATCATTGAAGTCAAAGTTGAAATTAGTTGGAGATTTTAGATATATCATTGTTAACATAATGCTTCACATTGAAATTTCGTTCTAATTTTTATCATTTAGAGCAATATGAGTTCATATATTGGATTTACTTGTATGTTGGTGGAGTAGACAGTGGTGGTGGTGAGTCTGGTGACAGAGGGAATTGAGAGATTTGATAGACAGAGAGGAAAGTAGAAAGTAGTTTTAATTTGTTAATGGGCTATGAGCATTTTTGTAACTTAAAGAAGGGTTCTAGGAAAAAACTTATTTTTTTTTAGGTCAACAATATGTCAAAAGGGTAACATAGTCATTTTGTATATAAAAAGTGATCTAACTTGAGGGGTTATCAGTGTAATTTACCACTGATTTAAATAAGAAAAAGTAAAAAAAAAAAAAAAAAACAAAACAAAAAAAAAAACAAAACAAAAAAAAAAAAAAATGAAAGAACTTTGAAATGGAAAAAATTTAGAGTTTGAGATTATTTATTTATTTTTTGTTTAAATCAAAGGAGTTTAGAAAGTAAAAATGACAATAATAATAATAATAATAATAATAATAATAATAATTATAATTTTAATAATTGAAAATTATAATTATTTTTTTTAGGTTAAAGTTAATAATTGAAAATTTAAAAAAGGGCATTAAGTATAATTAATACTAAATATATATATATATATATAGCCCCATCCATTATATAATTTAGGGGTGGCAAATTATGACACGACACGACAACCCGACACGAACACAACACGAGTTAAAAGGGTTTGAGTTTGGCATAAATGGGTTTGGGTCATAAAAGGGTCGATACGATTAACCCGTTTACTTAACCGTATCGGGTTAAGGTTTAGGGGTTCAACCCTTGTAACATGTTTATAACCTATTTAACTCAACATATTATAATCGTGAATATAACCTATGTAATATGTTTCCTATTTAAACTTAATTACTATGGATAATTAAGTTATTTTAACATAAACCTTGTTTATGCCTTATGAATTTTTTTTTTTTTCTCCTTTTGAATATTTGAGTTAAATATGACAATTTTTTTCTATTATTTAGTATTTGATTAAATATTAAATGTCTCGTTTTAATAAACCGGTCATTAAACGGGTTAACACGATTACTTGTTTAATAAGCGGGTTGGGTTAGTGTTGAGATTCTTGACTCGATTATTAAATGAGTTGGGTTTGGATTTACCTATTTAGTATAATACCCTTACATCAACACGACACGAACACGACCCACGAACACGAATTGCCACCTCTACTATATATGGATACTACTTTTTCTAATATATATATAGTGGGTGGGGCCAGGGGCAGGTGTGGGATGGAAGTAAATAAGTACTCACTTCTCGGTGGCAGGACCTCAGGGGGACTTCGCCTAAGTCGCCTACCTAATAGGTCTTCATTTTTTTTTTTTTTTTTAATATTATATCCGTCTTAAAATTTTTATTTTCTTTCTATTTTCATACAATAAAAAGGCTTCTAAATTTTTTATTTCCTTATATTATAAATTTTAAATTTTTTTATTTGTTTACATTATAACTTTCCTAAAAATATTATTTCATTCATATTATTAAACTCTACCCAATAAAAAAATTCCAAATTTTTTTTTTTTTAATTTCCTTATATTATAACTCCTTTAAAATTTTTATTTGTATTTATTATTATACCAGAGATTTAATAAGGACCAAAAGATTTATATCTTTATACCTCTTTTCTCTCTCTCTCTCTCAACTTTTCAACACAGGTAACAGAGAGTTTCTTTTTTCTCCGAAATTTATAAAACTTTTCAAATTCTTATATTAACTTTTATCTTCTCTGTTTTTTTTTTCTTTTTTTTTTTTCTTATACATTTTTATGATTGCTCTATATTACATATTAAAAGGTCACTTTTATATTTTTTACAGCCTAAGGCTTCAAATTATATCCCGCTCACTCTCAATCATATATTATATTATATATGTATAAATTAGTCATTAAAAAATTATTAAGTATTAGGTAGACAAATTTTGAGAGAATTGACCGTTAACAGTTAACACACTTATTTTCTCTCTAGAATGTTACTTTCCTTTGAAAAAAAAGAGGTAATAAGACTTAGGCTATGTTTGGTACGATGGGTTTGAAGGGAAATGAAAACATTAGTTATGAGGAAAAGGTAAGAAAAGGGAAAGGAAGGATAATTTTAATTTCGTATTGTGTTTGGTTGATTAATGAAATAATAAAAAAAAAAAGGGAAGAATAATAATCATGTTTGGAAAAAAAAAAAGAGAAAGAAAAGAAAGAGAATTATTTTATTTCAGCCTCCCCGATCTCGCCTCCATCTCTATTCTCGTTCTCAACACTGGAACTTGCCCTCTCTGTCTCTCTTTCTCTCTCTCTCTCTACACTACAAGAATTAGAAGTTCAAAACCCATATATTTCAGTTTATCTATCTGTCTACAAGAATCAAAAGTTCAAAACCTGTATCGGTATATCATTTCAGATTATTCAGAAAATCAAAACCCATATCTTTCAATTTCCATCGTTGTTGTTCCAGTTTGGGTTCGCCGTTCGCAAGCTTCAACCGCTAGCCCGCCATCTCTCACTCTCTCTGCAACTTCTAACTTGTATGTATATGTAATCTTGAGATTAAAATTGGCATCACAAATATTACATCAGCCATTGTCTTCACTTTCTTCTCATTTTCTCTCATTTTTGGGAGGATAAGAAAATTACTGTATAAACCTATATATAATCCTCCAAACCTTTTCTTTCCTTTTCTTTTCTTCTATCTATTTTAACCAAACACAAATTTTTAATCACCCTTTATTATCTTTCCTTCCTTTTTTATTGCACCAAACTGCCCCTCAGGACAAGGCCCAACGGAAAAAGAAATATAGTTTTAAGGTTTATTTAAACACGTGACAACTGACAACAATTCAACGTAAGAAAAATAGACTTTGGTGCATGGGTGGGGCCTTGTGGATCGACGGCTGTGATCAATTATTGTCTTTTGTTGACTGGCCATCTTCCAACCAGGCACACACATTTTGGACTGTTTACTACGGAGTACTAAATTTCCTTTTCTTCTTCTTTTTCTTTTTCTTTTTTTTTTTTTTTTTTTTGAAACTTTGTATGTGTTATAAATAAAAAATAAACAACATAATTTGTACACTTCGTCTAAACTTTCTCTATAAATACAGGGCAAATTAATTCTCTCTACATTCACAATCAGAGTCTTTGTTCTCTGTTTCTCCATTCTGCACCGAAGAGGCATGGTAACAAGAGCTGCATCTCATTAGAAGTATATCCCCAACAGTGTGAGTCCCTCTCTCCTCTTGCTCTCCCCATGCATGCTTGCATATTTTTTTATAAGTGTATATGTGTGTGTATTTTAATTATGAAAACCGAAAGTAACATACAATATCGTTGACTCTCAGCTAAACAAAAATCTCACCGGACTTAGTTCGGTTGGTATAATTTTTCTTTTTAAAAAGAGACAAGTCATTGAGAGTTCAAGTCGTGTTAAGGATACGTTGATATCTGTTTACTCTAACTTTTTAAAGGAAAAATAAAAATAAATTGAAAGTTGGAGAACAAAAGCCTGTAATTTGAGAAGGCAACACTCCCAAAGATTACGAAAACAAATGATACAACTCTTTACATTTTAGGAAGCATAAAATTAAAATCAAATCAGATTAATAATTGATTTGAATTAATCCAAACCGTATAGTAGCGGTTTCAACTTACATTGGTGTTGGAATTTGGCCCATAACTAGCGTAATATTAAATGAAGCGGAAAGTTTATATGCCTGAGCTCCATTTATTATTTACTACAGTACTATCTCTGTTTTATTTTTTTTTAATATTTATCTTTTTATTTTTGAATGTTCCAAAATAAATACCTCATTTCAAAAATCAAAATATTAATTTTTATTCTATTACTCATTTAACCTTCTTGCATTAAATTTTAAAAAGTAAACATCATGTGAACTCACTCTAAATAATTTAATAATTCATTCCTTACTAATATTATAAGAAAATTATTAAAACTGATCACCATCTTCTTAGTAATTTTATAAATAAATAGGTTAATTATTATTATTTTTTTAAAAATAAAAATTTAATATTGAACAAGTACATTAATAACATAACATACCCAATACTTATTCTCCCCAATCATCACAAATAAAAATTAAATAATGATATCTTTACCCTCATATAAGATCCACTCGTAAATCCATCCCCTCTGTCATCGTCAGTCGACAGCTCACCGTTTTGCACTGTGCGACTTAAGTTACAAATAAATATAAAAATGACACTTTAGTAATTAGGTTATTTCCTTTGTCCGAACAAAGCTAATTCTACAATATCTGCCCAACAGAGATGGTAAATCTCTAACTGACGAGAGTTATATCCCTAAACATAGTAAATCTCTCTATTTCTTTTTCTCTGTGTGTGTGTGTATATATATATATATATATATATATATGGATGTGTCTGTAGTAGACTTATGATTCATTTGCCCATTATTTGCTTCTTTGATTAAATTTTCTGAATCTAACAGACTATATGTAAATGATCTGGGATCATTGGTCCCTGTCAATATGTAAATAAAAAGCTAAAAAAATTTTAATACATTTTTAACACACTTTTGACTCAATTACTTACGTGTATAATAGTAATTGCCAGTAGACAATATAATAACTTCTCCAAAAATGTCTGCTTAACCGGTTCATTCATGCTTCATACATTTCTAACATGTATCTAAACGTCTTTCTTGATTCAAAAGCTAAACGTTTACATATTTGAATGTGAAAAACAATGGCATCAACTTAAAGCTAGGAAAGAAAACTAAAAATGCTAAGAGTATCTTGCAGAACTTCAAGGCTAGCTCCACAACAAGTATAAATCTGTGATGCAAAACAATCATACCACTAAGGCAAGTACTGAATTCTCGGGCGCGGCTTAACAATTGATGATGATGGAGTTCTCATTCCTCTCCTTCCCAATTCTTTTCACATTCCTTCTCTTTATGTTCATGCTATTCAAAACCAATATCAGTTCAACTTCAAAACTGCCTCCTAAGCCATGGAAGCTACCCCTAATAGGAAACATTCCCCAATTTATTGGATCTCTACCCCATCGCCGCCTAAGAGATTTGGCCATTAAATATGGACCTCTGATGCACCTACGACTCGGACAACTTTCAATTGTTGTCATTTCTTCAGCAGAATATGCCAAAGAGGTATTGAAAACACATGATATCGTCTTTGCTAGCAGGCCTTTTAATCCCACGGTAAATATCATATTTGAGAATGACATTGTGCTTGCACCTTATGGGAATTACTGGAGACAACTTCGGAAACTTTGCATAATGGAGCTTTTAAGTGTCAGACGTGTCCAATCATTCCGACCCATCAGGAAAGAAGAGACCTCGAATTTGATCAAATCTATTTCAACACATACAGAATCTCTCATCAATCTCAGTGAAAAGCTTTTCTCGATTACATACAGCATCACTGCAACGGCAGCCCTTGGTAAGAAATTCCATGGGCAAGAAGAATTCATCTCTCTTATCAGGGAAGCCTTAGAGATAGCAGGAGGTTTCACTTTTGCTGATCTCTTCCCCTCGGTTAAAATGCTTGCTGTGATAACTGGGCTAAGGCCTAGAGCTGAGAAAGTTCATCGAAAACTTGATATGATATTAACTACTTTCATTGAGGAACATAAAGCTAGGCAGATGGCAAAACAGACTGGGGATGGTGAAACTGATAATGAAGACCTGGTAGATGTTCTTCTAAAAGTTCAGGAGGAGGGTAACCTTGAGATCCTTTTAACTACGACAAACATACAGTCAGTTATCTTGGTTAGTACATTTAATTACTTTTTTCTTCTATGAATATCAATTAAGCATTCAATGTGTAATGCGTGCATATTTTCTTTTCTTCTGACTCAGTTTGCTCTTTCAGGACATGTTCAGTAGAGGGATTGAGACATCAGCTACAACTTTAATCTGGGCAATGTCAGAATTGCTGAAAAATCCAAGAGTGATGGAGAAGGCACAAGCAGAGGTGAGACATGTTTCATATCAAAAAGGACATATCCTGAATGAAGATGACCTCCATGAATTGACTTACTTAAAGTTAGTTATCAAAGAAACTCTGAGATTGCACACTCCTCTTCCTTTTTTAGTTCCAAGAGAGAGTATGGAGAGATATGAAATCAATGGATATGAGATACCTGCGAAAACCCAAGTCCTTGTCAATTCATGGGCAATTAGTAGAGATCCTGAAAATTGGAGTGATCCAGAGAGCTTTGTTCCTGAGAGATTCCTTGACAGATCAATTGATTACAAGGGGACTCATTTTCAATATCTACCATTTGGTGCTGGAAGGAGAGTCTGTCCTGGCATGTCGTTCGGAATGGCTAGTGTTGAGCTTCCACTTGCAAATTTATTGTATCACTTTAACTGGAAACTACCCGAGAAAGAGAAGCAAGAAGATCTAGACATGACTGAGGCCTGTGGTGCAGCAATTACTAAGAAAAGAGATCTATGTGTAATTCCCATTGCTTATACTCCTTCAATTGGTGAATAAGATATTAACACCAGAAGTTAGAAATCATTGGATGGTCATTACTATAGAAAGGTAAATTAAGAGCAGAAGTTATATGGTCTGCCATAAATAACTGAATAAAGAGTCGGCTTCACTTATTGTGTTTTTACAGAAAAGTTTTATAGAGTTTTGATCTCAAAAGCTTTGCTCTTTGATTAAGTTCAATAAACCTCTAACTTCATTGTAGGTCCACTTTTGAATCTCATACAAGCCTTTACATTCCACAATGAGCAATGATTCTCTAACTGAAATATGAGATTTGACTAACTTTTTGGGTAAAAGAATACTGAGTAATTTATGGTCTATATTAATCTTAATTACAAAGATTATTACCATCTCATTGCTATTGCACTTTAGAAATATAAATAATTAAAATAGATGTCCTATCCTACTAAATATGTATATTCTATCAGATATCCACTAAGGGATCTCAAGAAATTAAATATTGTATCTCTAAATGTATACACAATTTTAACTCCATATTCTGAGACATTTTATTTATATATATTTCATGCCCTACAAGACACTACAAAGTATTTAAAAAAGAATCCATTCCTACCACCAATTTTTAAAAAGAAAAGAAAATAATCATAATTTATTATGAGAATGTTAAAAAAAAAAAGAATCCATTTAAAAATTAAATATTATAAGTAGAATAAAAAAATATATTTTCAAGTATTCCTCCAACTACTTCTCTTCCAAAAATTATTGAGTATGCAGAGAAAAGTCAACAGAATGATGTAGGCACAGATTGCTACAATATTGTAATCTTTGTGATGGACATCAAAATCTTTTATTTAATTTTGTCCATGAAATTACATCACTGTCTTCAAATCAAAACAACTCTAGAATCCTTTTGACTGAACCGGCATCAACTGTGTTGCTATCTTAGCCAACTAAAGAATTAATCACATCCTTACTCTCAAATTAGCACACAAATCTAGTACCGATCATCAAGACAAAAAATGGACCTTTTATTAAAGCTTTATTCATCTAGGTGCGCTTATTCTTTTCACTCGATTTTATTTTTATTTTATTTTTTTTTTTTTTTTATTGAGGATCAAAGATGGAAGTATAATGCAATGTATTGATCTATTAAGCTTTCTAACGATTCATGAGGTCGAGCGTCAGGTCAATGACTCCCAAACCAGACGGCTTTAGGGCATTAGGCATTCAAATACCCCTACGAACTTACAAGCTCAAATCAACTAGGCTACAAATCAAGACAACAACTATCTAATCATTTCCCACTTCTCACCTAGAGTTTGGGCCCTCCACCTTTCGGCGCGAGAAGTTCAGTGCTTGATGAGGCTAGAATCCCGGTTACTTAGTGGAAAGGGATTGTTATCCACCTTTATCAAGAATGAAAGCTTTCAATGCACTACTAGCTTAATTGGGATATAACCAATTCAATAATTAACAAAGCATGTACCCCACAAATGAATGCTAGTGTGCGCCAGTGCTAGTGTAGAAGACTAGAGTGAATCTCAAAACAATCACAAAATCAAGATGATATAGACCACAAGTGCAAGCATGATATCAATTTTTCAAAAAATTTACTCTTAAATGGCATTCATAAGGCATACAAGGAGTATTAGACTCTCAAGTCAAGCAATTTTTAAATTTTAAGCAATATAGTCCTCAAAAGATCAAAATTATAGCTAGATATAGACCAATCATAGAAATATCCCACAAATACACAAGTCATGATCAAAATTTTGAATTTAAAACTAATATTGTAAAGCACCAGTCCCCCCAAACTTAAATGGCACAATGTCCTCAATGTGCAAAGAACAAAGGAAAGAGTATACCAGTGCAACTAAGCAAGAATGATCCGGACTGAAGTATCCGAAGTGGGTGGCATTGCCCCCCCAAACTTGGGATGAATTGTGGTCCTGAAAATTGGCACTTGGATAAACTTATCAGATAACAAAATGGGATAATCACTGCACAGTGGACATGTAAGTGTAAATGGGATAAATAGATAAAGAAATGAGAGATGTATAAGGGTGGTTCTGGAAATTGGGTAACACTCTCTCACTGAAGTCACTGTGATGCACCTGATGGAGTTAAACATACAGATATGAGAATACAATCATATGACATCCATAGCAAAATAGATATATATAAAATGGATAAAGTGCAGGTACAACAAAAATATCAAAGCCGACAAACCGGCTGTAAAAATAATACAGTGACAATAGTAAAGTATCAAAAGGAGAGAGGGATCATAAGATAGAAAAGACTGGGAGCTCAGGAGGATGAGGTAGGACGGGCAGGTCTGGCTTCGCGGATGTCTCTGGATAAATCTCTGAACATGGTCGCGACATCCGTGCAGAAGGCAGCAAAATTAGCTCTGTGGGCTGTGAGGTTAGCTCGGATGGAAACAACAGCATCCTCAAGTGTCTACAAACGTACTCCAAAGCCGGGGGTTATATCTGGAGTCTCAGGCGTAGATGAATCAGAAGAAGCTCCTGAGTCTGCTCCTGCATATGAATGGGCGACCGGGCTAGAGAGTCCTGCTCTGCATCATTTACAGGGCGCTCTAAGTCTATGTCTAAGTGCTCGGCAGCTGGATCGACTGGTGGGTCGTCCGCTGCGGGATGTGCTGCTGTTACCTCTGTCGGTGCCTCTGCTTGTGCCTGTGCCTCCTCCAACTCCAACTCCGCTACAGCCAGTACCACGTGGTCCTGAAGTCTGGTAATAAGGGAGCGGTAGGTCTTGTTCTAGTCCTTCTTGAGGTAATGACTGGAACCTCTCTCGGGGTGCTCCCGAGGATAGATGAGGTAGCGCTGGTGGATGAGGATCTGGCTGATGAGGTGGCTGAAAGGAAGAGACTTAGCCCGTCCGGGCGTTTCCTTGCTGATGTACTCGTCATGCAGCTTTCTCATCACGCTCCAGATGAGCGCAGGAATGGACATCCAGTGCCCGGTGTAGAAAGAGTAAAGGGCTGTCAGATAATCGCCCCTCCTCTGAATCTTGTGCCCCGCCATGTATATGTTTCGGTAAAGAACGGAATCGGTAAACCATAGGTCGTTAGGAAGGAATGTCTGGGTGGCGAAGGTCTCGCCACTAGCATGGTGACCCATAAGAAAAACCGCCATGTCAGCATATGAAGGCCTGAATAGCCTCGGATATGTGTCCTGAAGCTCTGGGGGACATCTGTGCGAACAGCGGCAAGAGCGGGCTAAAGTGTCCACTGTAATGGTGATCGGATGGCCATCGATAGAAGTGACCATCTCAGCTGTGGTACGCGGCGATGGTCGAAGGTTCTGGTAAAACAACCGAACACGCCGTGGGTAGACCGGCTCTGTAACAGGGGCAAGAATAGCGACTAGTCTCCACTAAATAATATCCTGGTAGGCGGATCGAGTTAGCACAGATCAAGAGAAGAAGGCCGTTTCAAACTCGGACTCATGGTCTAGTGTCATGTGCGCATATTGAGACATTGGCCTATCACGCCGCAGATAAGCTAGCTGAGGTGGTATATATGAATGTTCAGCTCTAGTCTGCGGTGGAGATGGTGATGGAGTGAAAGCAGGATGAGCCGCAGAAGTGGATGGTATGTGGTCATCCTCAGGCTCATGAGATGGTGACTGAGGCGGGGTAGCCTGTGCTGGCTCCCGCTGTGCATAAGAGGGCTCTGTTGGCTCCTCTGTCCATGGCCTAATGTGTCGGGTGGGCCCGTGTTGCCTGTTGGCAACGGTCTTCCTTTTTGCCATGGCCTGTAAAAAGAAAAAGAAAAACTTGCAATGGGAGTTAGTGCTAGAATAAGAAATTTTAAAGCACGAAATAGAATCATGTTTGTCAAACAAGATAGACAAAACAAATATGACATGAATCTATGCAAATGGTAAAATATGAAACATGTTAAACAATGTAAGTATGAAATGCATCCAATGTGGAATATCACAAGCATTGGGCATATATGAGATAGCATGAACATAAGATATGATGAATGAAGTGTGTGTGTGAGATTTGTGAAGTTCGATTGATCATAAAAAGAAGTGAGATCGATCACAAAAGTTGGATCGATCGAAAGTCAGTGAGATCGATCTCACTACTTCGATCGATCGGAGACATGAGTTCGATCGATCTCTAAAGATCGATCGGAGATACTAGTTCAATCGATCAAACTGTGCGACGAGGAAAACTCAAAGGTCATAGATCTGTGACCTATGAAGCATGGGGCCCACATGAACATGTTCGTAGGGCCATCAACACAACAAATCATCCAATCCCATCAAAAATCGAGGCCCATACTCCCAAATCGAATCAAATCGTCAAAAATATATACACATATATATACATATATATACACATGCTTCAAGCTTCAACAATGGAGGATTTTGTCATGTATATAGCATGTATTCAACATATAAAGCATGTATGCACAAGATTGAAGCTTAAATCATGAGGGACATTCTCGGATCTTACCTCAAACAATGAGAGAAGTGGAGATGTGGAAGAGTGGAGATGTATCCGAGAAGGGAGAGAGAGATTGATACTTGGATGCTCGCCGGAAAGCTTCGCCGGAGACGGTGAAGTGGTTGGACAGTGACGGTGACGAAGAGAGGTTAAGGTTTTGAGGATGAGGGTGAGTTAGATCGATCTTTGTAATCGATCTTGCAAACCATCAGTTCTATTTTTAATAACATTCCCGACAGAGTTCGATCAATCGAACTCAACTATGATCGATTGAACTTTGATGAACACCATTCAAGGTTTTTTTTTTTTTTTTTTTTTTTTTTTTTTTTCCTTTGAAAATTGCAAAGTGAAAATTAAAAATTGGGATCAAAATTAAAAATTGGAAAATAAAATAAAACATTTTTGGTTTTTTTTTTTATTTTTAAATTAAATTGAATAAACACTAATAATTAAAAATTAATTAAAATAGAATTTTTTTGAATTTTTTTTTTTTAAAAAAACTTTTTGAAAAATAAAATGAAATGAAATAAAATGAAAATAAAATGAAATACAAATGCAAATGTTTTTGGATTTTTGGAAATTTGAAAAGTTAAAACAAAGTCAAAATAATGAAATGAAGATTGAGATAGATCGAAACAATAGTTCGATCGATCAGACAGAGCAAAAATATGCAGGTTTTTAGCTCAGAAAATTAGCTAAGTGTTGGAACATGAAATCGATCGAACTGGAAAGTTGGATCGATCGAAGAACTTTCAGATCGATCTTGGAATGTTTCGAATAATCAGACAGACAACTAAAATATGCAGGTTGATGCAGGCTCAAAATTTTTCTAAGTGTTGAGTCATGAGATCGATCGAAGGTCTCTTGATCGATCTAAGAGTTAGTTTGAAAGATGGGAAAGAGAAGTGATTTGGATGCAGGTTTCTGCAGGTCGAAAAAATTTCTAAGTGTTAGATGCAGAATGGAGTTCGATCGATCGAACTCAAGTTTGAGATCGATCGAATTTTGCAAACTGCTCAATAATGACATGAAAGCTTGCAATCCTCACCAAAGTTCCTTGAAATGCATATGAACCAAAAACAAGTATCTAGACTTCGCAAGAAATGAAATAAAAGATAGAAATGGGGGAGGAATAGGGTTTTGACACCCTACGAATGCTTTTGCTAGTCTTTAACGTCTCTAGCAAGACATTGGACTCTTTTAGCCCGTATCAAAGATCTTATAATGTATCCCCTCCTTGTTGGGGTGGTAGATGCTTTGAACTCCTCCCAACAAATGGTTCTTTGAAGAACTTGTTGGATTAAGCTCAAAAGAAATCTTTAGTCCCTTGTCTATGCAATCACAACCTTTGGGCTTCCGTGCCCTTTCCAAGCAAGAGTTTGAAACAAAACTTTTAGAATGCAAGGTTAAAGATGATCTTTTGGAAGTTTTGGTTTTACACAAAAGCTCATTTCCTTGACATTGAAGATCATGACATTCATCTACAACATTAACTTCTCCTTCATATTTGTCAAATGAATTGGGTGTAAGATTAAAGATATTTAACTTCACCTTCATGGACGGCCAAGGATAACAGGAATTTGGCTCTTAGGATTGGGAATCGGTTCCGTGTCTATGACAACGAAATCAACCGGGAAGAAGAATTTGTCAATCTTTATCAAAACATCCTTGATTATACCCCTAGGCTTCTTAATGGATCGGTCGACAAGTTGCAAAACTATCAACGTCAGTTTCAATTCACCTAGGCCCAATTTGACATAAACCGAGTATGGAAGAAGGTTAACACTTGCTCCTGAGTCAAGAAGCGCCCGATTAATGATATGATCACCAATAATGCATGATGTAGTGGGTGAACCGGGGTCCTTAAACTTTGGAGGAGTGTTATGTTGCAAAATTGAGCTTACTTGCTCGGTCAAAACCACTTTTCTTGGTGCTTGACTCTTGTTCTTCCGCTTTTGGGTGCACAAGTCTTTCAAGAATTTGGCATAAGCCAAAATTTGCTTGATTGCATCCAATAGTGGAAGATTAACTTTCACTTGCCTAAACATTTTCATGATTTCATTGGTTTTTGCCTTTTGTTTGTCTTTTGAAATGGATCCTTTTAAGGCATCCGGAAATGGAACCTTTGGTTCAAACACTTTTTCAAAATTTTCTTTTGAACTCTCTTCAACATAAGAAGTTTTCAAGTCATTTTTCAATAAAAACTTTTTAACATTATTTTCAAAACTTCATTTTCAAACACATTTTTCAAGACCTTCTCATTCACAAGGTCATATATATGCAATGAAGGAGGAATGGGATGTGAAACGGGACGGGTGACAACTTGACGTTGCACTGGTTCACTCTCTTTATTGGACATTCCAACTTGGTTGTCCATAATCCTACCACTCCGCAAGGTAGTCACCGCATTAACATGTTCACTAGTGTGATCTTTCGATGAGGAATGGGTTTCCACAACACATTGTTGCTTAGGTGGGGCATTAATAGGCATCTTTTCTTTCTCTCTCGCATTGAGTGTGCTTGCTATTTGCCTTACTTGGGTTTTTAGCTGCACAATAGATTGAGAGTGAGAATGAAGCAATTGAGTGTTAGCCTCTAAAGTGCCCAAAGCATTCAAAACTTTCTCTTCAAAGGCGGGACTTCTAGTATTACCTTGGGAATAAGATTAGTTAGGAAAATGAGAATTAGCAAATTGATTCCATTATGATTGATAAGGTCTATAACCTTGTGATCCTTGATTTTGAAGTGAAGGTGGAATGTATTTCCCTTGAAAACCGCCTTGGGAAGGGTTTGAGCCCTCCCCTTGGTTTTTCCAAGAGAAATTCAGATGATTCCTCCAACTTGGATTATAATGAGTACCATAAGGATTGTTCCCTTGGTTCGCAAAAGCCGCATCGACTTGTTCATTAGGTTCACTTTACACTTGTCTGTGAGCACAATGAGAAGTAGAATGAAGAACACTTGAATAAGTCATAAATGTTTCATTTGATGCACGATGAGAATGGTTAGGAAAGGAAGATACTTGGTTCGCTGAGTTTTGGTTAATCAAAAATTTATCAAACCTTTGAGATAAAGACTTCATTTCGGCAGCTATTTCATTTGAATGGTCGACTTGATTTAAGCCAACACTCTTCCTACCTTGTGAATTTTTACCATTCTTGGATGATAGTGTTCTATGCAAAGAATTTTCACTCATTCTTTCATAGAGACGCCACAGGTCATCCTCATGCCTATCAATGTATGAGCCACCCATGGAAGCATCAACCATGCCCTTATAGTTGTCTGATAAGCTCTCGAAAAAGTATTGAACTAATTGCCATTTGGGCATGTCATGATGTGGACACTTCCTAAGCAATTCATTGAAGCATTCCCATGCCTCATGAAACGTTTCTCCATCCCCATGTGAAAATTCTCGAATTGAGGTCCTCATGGCATTGGTCTTAGAAACCGGATAGTACTTCTTCAAGAACTCTTATTGCATTTCTGCCTAAGAAGTGATTGAAAAAGGCCTAAGATTGTTAAACCAATACTTTGCCTTGTCTTTTAAGGTGAATGGAAAAAGTTTGAGTCTTAAAACCTCTTCCGGCATGTCCGTATATTTTACGGTGGAACATACCTCAAGAAACTCATCCAAATGCTTGTAAGGTTCATCACTTGGAAGTCCATGATAGTTAGGAAGCATTTGAATGGTTTGTGACTTAATTTCATAATGATGTGCTCTAAATGGAGGCAATTGAATGCATGTAGGTGCATTATACTCATTAGGCACATAATGGTCTCTTAAAGCAAGAGGTGGATTAGTTACTTGAGGTGCAACATGAACACCTTGGTTTTGAATTCCTTGATTGTTGATGGGAGGTTGTGGAGCATACATTGGCCTTGGCATTCCATATGGAACTTGGCCTTGTTGTTGTGGTGGTTGGTTAATGAATGGCCTAGACATGCCTAATGGTACTTGTATGTTCTCATTGTGCACATTGGGATGAAGAATACCTTGTTGGTCTATGTGACCAATATCCTCAACATGATTATCATTATGGTCATCCATTGAAAGATTGGCTCTATTTGAACTTCCTCTTCCCTTAGGATTTCTAACGATAGATTCAAGATGCAAATCAAGAGGGACAAGAGTTGGTCTCAATGAACGACATCCATGCATGCACAATGCAAAACAAAATAAACACAAAGAATGACAAACACTATGCCTTCACAACAATGCAATTAAACTTCTTCCACAAACACTTAATTCATACTCCCATGCTTTAACAACAATGATGCAAGACAATTAAAAATAAGCCTCCACGCGGGCCGACGATTTAACTAAAGGATTGAGTAAAGAAATTCTCACAAAGGTCCTTTAACACTTCAACTCCAAATTTTAAAGCTTAGCTTAGCAATTTTAGAATTTTTAGTTTTTTGTTTTCTTTGCTTGCTTGAATTGAATGCTCAATGGCTCATTTGCTTGCTTCCTCTCCAACAATGCACCTAGTTAAGTAATCAACACAATAAGTAACCAAAAAGAAAAATAAAAATAAAGTAAAGACACGATCAAAAGAGTATTAATCCTAATCAATTCCACAAATCCGACGTTGCCTAATCTAATCAATCAATCCCAGGTAACGACGCCAAAATTTGACGCGCTAATATGGCTGTTCCTACACGCCAAATTGATGTAGTGAATATGCGGTTCAAGAAAAGCCTTTTGGGTCAAGTTTAAATTTATAAAAACCACTATCAACACTACTACTAAAGTAGCAAGAGTGAATAAGGATCTACCCAAGGGACTGTGAGGATCGAGCAATGTCGTGGAATTGTTATTAGGGCTAGTAGGTCGAGTGATCAAACAATTGGTTGGTTGGTTGATTGAAGAACAACTAAATTAATCTAAGTGACAGCAAAAGAATGCAATTAAGAGTAAGAGAGAGATCTTGGGGTTTAGAAATCACCACCAAGTAATGCATTTCTATATCATTGACAAGTAATTAATGAGGGCAAATGGTGGGTTGCAATATTGGTGTGTATGTGTATGTTTGGTTGATTCAACAAGCAATGATGACTAGTTAAGCATGTATTGTCTAAACATCATGTGAAAAGCACAATATTATCTAAGCAATGAAGCATATATTGTCTAAACAACATGTAAAAGGCACAATAAATCAAAACAAGTCATTAATCATTTCATTAAGCTCACAATCCAAATACAACACAAGGATAGAGACATATGTTAATTGCATTCAAAAGCTTGGATCATCAAACAACAAGCATAGATTATCCTCCCATTTAACACTACATTACAATTACACCACATCTACTCTACTAGCATGAAAATAAACTAGGGGAGAGGCACAATCCATCAAGAGATAAGCATGAACCATCAAGAGAATCACAAAAGCATTCTTTTAAGTACTATGTTTTGACAATCTCCAAATCTATAGCATCAATACACATAGATATGCATCAATAACACAAAATCTAGAGACAAGCACATGAACATCTATTCTAGCATACATAGACATATGGATAAAATGAAATGATCAATTGGAAGCATTAAACCACATAAATCATTGAATAAACAAGATATATATATATATATATATATCAAAGTGTCAAAACATCAATTACAACACTAATCCCTCAATAATACACAAGATTAAAATATAGAAAGCATGCTTGGGGTTAACTCTAGCCCCAACAGGATGTCTAGCCACTCATGGTGATGATGCTCCAACCCTCAAGAGCTAATTCTATAGTTGAAATCTGCTACTTATTGATGAAGAACTCCAATGGTATCTCTAGCCTCCTCCTCCTTTAAGCTTGCTCTCCAAGAGATGATATGAAATAATGTTGGCTTTCCCTTTTTGTAAAAAGCAATCATTATCCTTATATAGGTAGGTCAAAATGACACCCAAAATGAGCTGGGATCGTGCACATAATATTCCCTAATAATTGGATAAAGGACAACTTTCAATGAGATGGAATTTTAACTTTTTCACACTGGAAGAAGTTTGATTGATCGAACCTTGAACTTGGATCGATCGAAAGTAAGTGAGATCGATCGAACTTAGGTTGGATCGATCCAACTAGTTGAGTTTTTTGAAAAAAGACAAATCCGAGATATTTATGAGAGATATTTATGGGAAAAGGACGAAAGTGGTTAGTGGGTGGTACAGCTGTGGATAGGATCAATCATTTGAATAAGGACAAAAGTGTTCGATCGATCGAAGGATGGTGTTGGATCGATCGAACTTTTGGGAACTTTATACTTTTGGGTCAAGGTTTGGATCTATCTTGAAGTGCTGAGATCGATCATTGTTCGATCGATCGAACCTTGAACTTGGATCGATCGAACTTTGCTGCTTGTCACATTTGGCTTCATTTGCTTCTTTCTTTCTCCACTTTGCTCATTTCTTTGTTTAATCCCAGAATTGCTTCAATGAAGTTCTTATTTGGCTGAGTTAGCTTATTTTCGGGATAAGTGCCTGAAAAAGGAAATAATACGAAATCAATCTAAAACGATAAAGTAAGATAGATAAAGGTACTAGAATGCCTAAGTTTAAGGGGTTTAAATACGCACTTTTCAGTACTCATCAAATGTAATTTATGGACCGACACTAGACCTTCAAAACTTTTAAATGAGAGACCCTTCATACAAAATTTTGGGAATCTAAAGATCACGCATAGGCATATGCTTCAAACAAATCAAATTGACAAAGAATTACATGACAATCTATTGAAATACATAATTATATTAATAAACAAGCACCTACAAAAGACAAAAGCAAGGCTCAAGAGATTCAATGACCATATACAATGGCAATCTAATAATTGACACTGTATACAGACGTCAATTATAAAAGATGAACACTCTGGGCCTCTTTGTAGAAGAAGTAAATTAAGCAGGGAATATTTGAACTTTGGGATCAAGTCTTGCTATTGTTGTAATGAATTGTAAAATGGATCCACCCTTTGTTATGAGTATGTGCATAAACACGTGCATCTGCCAGTAAAAGCACAAGCATCTCTCACTTTTTTCTTTTTTTTTGGCTGTGTTAACATCGGAGGGCTTTTACTTTTCTGTCCGTATCTTTTGTGTATTTTCGATATTACCTACAATTCTAACTTTTTCCATGTCATGCAGCCTCTACTAGCATTCTGTTTTATGAATGCATTTCCGTTTTCCACAAATTGGTGCTTTTTGTCTTTATATATATATATATATATTCTACAAGTGCTATTAGCCTATTATATATAATATTCTACTCTCTTTTTTATTTTTTTCTCTTCCTTTTAATGTAAATGGCTTTAGGTTGGTGAAAAACGAATTGAAGTTGCTGCACAGAAGTGCAACACTTATTCATTGAGTTTACTATTTGGCAGAAAAAAAAAGGAGCACAATGAATATTCTAATGATTCATCGTCAATAATATTCAAGCTCCCCCAGTCTGAAAAGTTTCCATCATTCTTTTTGTGATTACAATATGTTTCTGTTAGTAACATTGAGAGAAATCAGTTTTTTCTATTCAGTGATAGATCATAAACTTAATTAAACCATCGTACAAGGCTTTGATAAATTTTGAAGTAGAAAAATCTCATTTCAAACTTAAAAAGTATTTCAAATTTTACCTTTGAGCAAAGTCAATCAATTGATTTAATCAAATCAATCAACCAATCTATTCTAATGCGTTGGCCATATGGACTTTTGTGACGCTAGTTGAATGAATCATCGTGTGTTGAGGCACTTTGTGCCCAATTTAATTATGTTATGGGAACTAGATGTCGATTAGTTGACTAACTAGCCAACCTAACTAGTCGATTACTTTTTAGAACAATCTACCATTTTTTTTGTGTTTTAAAATTTAACGATTAGTTCAACTGTTCACTCGTGCATTAAATGCTCTATAGTAGTCAAATTTTTGAGTGGGACTATAAAATACACTAATGTCCGAACATTTATGACTATGAGCTGAACCCTTCAATGATTACATTCATACTCTTGTGAGTGTACCCTAAATTTGAGCTTCAAACTTAATTGATTATTCGTTTATAGTTATAGGATTGTGAGTTTAAACTTGTATAATGAAGAGAATTATTACTTTATGAAACATTTTATACTATTTAATGTGACGTACGGAAAAGGTATTATCTCTATTTTTCATAGAGGCAAAATGGGAGTATGAATTTCTTACCAAGAAAAAAAATAAATAAATAAATAAAAAGATTGAAAGAGAATTGGTGCGACTCTTTTGAAGTCTAATTGAAGGGACTTTCACTTAGCAGGGGGGAAGAGCTTTGCAAAGCTTATAAAAGAGGTTTGCTATTCCGTGAAGGAGAGTGATTGTAAAAGAAAAGGTTTGTTCTCCTTGTGAGGAGAGTCATATTGAATTTGGGAATCTCCAAATCCTTATATTCTTCTTTTCTCTTGTCACTTTACTATGCATTGTTGGTAATTTATTTACATGTACATGTACCAATACCATTGGATATTTGCTTGACAATCAGTGCATGCAGAATCCCTGTGTCTCAGCTCAGGTGGTAAAGAAGTGAGGTGGAGTAGGTTGACGATTCTAATCTTGCCTTAATTTTTTTTTAAATGAATTAGAAAAATTAAAAAATTAAAATAAGTCTTTCCTTGTAACGATCTGAACCCGAGAGTCCGAATTGCTAACCGAGTCCTTACTCAAACCCGAAGTCAACTAAACACGCTACTGTCCTTTTCTATGTCAATACATAATATACATATATGTCATTCCTGGGTTTATAAATAATAATAATAAAAATAAAATGAGATCATAGTTATAAAATAAATCAAATAAGTCCACTAACCTATTAAAATCTGTGGTGGAGCGTCGTCCACCACTTCTTTCTCGTGACCTGAAAAATGTTAAGATGATGGGATGAGCGTAAAGCTCAGTAGGAAGTGTCTAAGACACACCTCTTACGACCCCCTAAATCCATACAATGAATAGGATACGAGAGAACGGGATCATATCTCGGGAAAAACAAACAAAGTAACGATAATAATCAATAAATACATATGCAAGTCGTCTAACCACCAAATATACAATGTATGTCAATGCAATGTCATGCCATGCAATGTCGCTCCCCATTTTCGAAACAATGCCGTTTCAACTTCCAAATTGTTAGTGCGATCCGACCCAAGGCACCTTCAAGGCGTTATGAAGGGAGGTTGGCTAGCATTCCCCAACCACGTGGCACATCCATGGTGTTGTCTGGGCCTAGATAGCTCAACCATACTAGAGTCTCTCTCTACCTCCACTCTAGACCATACTAACATCACAGACGACTAGGCACCTCCTAGGTGTCCGGATTTTCATAAACACTTTTCAAAAACCATTTTCCAATACAATTTCATTTGTTTTTTTTTTTTAAAAAAAAAAAAACAAAAAAAAAAAAAACAAACTTTTCCCTTTACTTTCCCAATAGCAATTTCTAAATTATGCAATTTCTTTAATGCCATGACAATATAAAATTTTCATACATATCATCCACATCATTTAAGTATGTTTAAAACATGAATTTTCACATAATATTACATTCTCATATTTCTAAATCATAACATTTTATATACTTTCAATTCGCAAATCTAGCAACTTAAATACATAAAGTATAAAATAAAATCATTTATTTTCATAACTACAACATCACTTTTCATAGCAATTTAAAATCATAGGGCATATAAAATATCAACACTAAGCATGCTTCTTCACCACAAAGAATTTAATCATATTCATAACCTCACTTAACAGATAACATGTCTTTATCACCTTAAATACCAACAATCACAACAAACATAATCAAGATAATTAAAATTAAGAATGCTTAGAGTCAAATTAAAGGAAAAATTCACAAGAAATCTAAGAAATTGTGCATTAGAACACCCCTACCTCACTTAGAAGAAAAAGGCCCAAATTGAACCCAAAATTTGAAATCTTAAATGGTGGCCAAATTGAACTTTGCTCCTATCAAAACGTAGGCCTCGACGCACTCATTAACTTTGCCTTTTGTAGCAACATTGAAATCTCAAAGGATAAAGAGATATCTAAGCTTAAAGGTTGAAAAAAAACAAAAAACAAAAAACAAAAAACAAAAAAAAACTGCTAGGACAAGTGAGAGAGTTTCTACGTGGGTGAGATAAAAATGATTCATCTGATGATTTATGGTCATTATATGTGGCTAAAGAAATAACTAGTGGGTCCCACATTAAAATATCATTCTTTTAATCATTTAATATATATTTATAAATATTCCAATTAAATTGTAACCATACAATTTAACTTACAACAATGTAAATGAACATGAAATAATGATACATAATATGCAATGGACCTAAGACACAAGCTCTGTACATGATGACTTCGGTAGTGGGACCGCCTCCTGGCTCGAAAAACAAAAAAATGTCGGGATGGTAACCGTTGCATTTTCAAGAGTCCTAAATGTAATGCCTTAACCAACTCTTAGACACAACTAGCACACCCCACGGTGTCTGGCACACAAAACAAAAATAGACGAAAATATCCTCGAAAAATAAAAAAATTCCAAAAAATGAAAAATGGTAAAAATTAGAAACATTACATTCTACCTCTCCTTAAATAGATTTTGTCCTCAAAATCTACCCTCCTTAAAGAAGAAGGCCCACAGTACATACCTTCTTGAGAAACACCTCACAAAACCACAAGACCATGAACTCGTCAACATTATTGCCTTTGACACCAAACATCACCGGACAATCAGAAACCACTGCCACTAAAACCCAATGATCACCACCCTATGAGGGTACTCATTTCTCACGACATCGCAACACAAAACCAGCTGGTACACTCAACACTATACTCGACTCAAGACAGACATCATCAATCTGCTCTACACTACCACAAAGGCTCCAAAGCCCGAAAAAAAGAACAGACATCAAACCACCAAGCACGACAATGTCTAAAGCAAACTCATGCTTCAATAGACACACTAAATTTCAGACAAGGAACCTCGTCCATCTCACAATCAAGCCCAACTCTAATCTACATAGCCCTGTTAGACTAAACACTCACTATGTAACACTTAACTACACCATCACGAATTCGTACAAACGACTACTAACCACACAAATTAGCAATCACTATACTTATCACTGTCAAGATAACCAAACAACAATTCTCCCAATGACTACAAAAACATGAGTCACCAGAACAATAAAATGTATTATCCTGTACCTAGAACCCAAATCCTTAAAACTAGATCTTCAATAATCAATGGTCATACCATAAACCCTTTATCAGGCACTTGGTACTACTTAGCACACCTCGTCACTTGAGACAAGCCACCCGAATCCGGATTGCCACACTGACACTGTAACGACCCACTCTACCACATGGTATGATATTGTTCACTTTGGGCCTAAACCCGCACAGTTTTGCTCTTGAGCTTCACCTCAAAAGGCCTCATACCAATTGGAGATGACATATTTACATATAAGCACTTCACCTTTCCCTTCCCCAAGCGATTTGGGACTGTGCACTCGTAGCTCGCCAGTGTGGTAGCCTGACAGTGTCTCTCGCACCCGCCCACACGGTCATCATAATCCACCCCCCTTGGAGGCTCGACGTCCCCGTCGGCACACTTCCGGCTTGGTTAGGCTCTGATACCATTTGTAACGACCCACTCCACCACATGGTATGATATTGTCCGTTTTAGGCCTGAGCCCTCACGGTTTTGCTCTTGGGCTTCACCCCAAAAGGCCTCATACCAATTGGAGATGACATACTTACATATAAGCACTTCACCTTTCCCTTCCCCAGGCGATGTGGGACTGTGCACTCGTAGCTCGCCAATGTGGTAGCCTGACAGTGTCTCTCGCACACGCCCATGACACACCCGCCCACACGGTCATCACAGACACAACATGCAGTACCGTACTCTCACTGTCTACGACCAGTTGAAACAATCAATGACCTTTGACCCAACATCGTGCTAAAGAGAGACTGATTCAGGAGAACTAGTTCGCCAGGCCATTCTCATCATCGATCCAGTCTCAACACAGATGTCGTTCTTGTCCTCAAGTCCAAACCTCAAACACACTATCATACAGTCCACAAGACAACTATGAGATTCACTTGCTATCAATTCATTGTTCTACGTAACCATAACGACTAAACAATCACATACTTACTCTAAAAATCCCAATCATGCTTTAATCATACAATCCTAACAAGCTAGTAATAACACAGCACCAAACGTCAGAATCATTGACTAGCATAAAAACTCTCTCTAATGATCTCATAGCACCCATACCAAGTAGAAGACTCCATCATACCATTCAGTTCAATCTTCTTCAAAATACACAATACGACCGTCTCATGCTTGAAACCTCAAAATCAAAATTAATCATTCCCATTATTCCTCAACGGAATCCCCACATTCACTTTCTTTAATCACGTAGTTCTAAGGTGACATCGACATTTATCCTCAAGACACTGCTAGAATCAAATGCTTATTAAAACATTCGAGTACATAACTCACATCACATCACCTAACCATCCTCAAGTTTATAATTCACGACACATCACTAGCCATTACCGAAAGTACCAGACACCAGAAACAAATCCCTATTCGGCAACTCGTGCCGTCAAAACCACCCTTAAAACAAGTACTACTAAAACTGATGACTTTATCTCCCTCCGTAAAAGTGAGTCGACCAAATCAACCAAACCTTTACCGATGAACTCAACAATATAACAAATCATACATAGGTCCGTCCACCCACGAACACGCACAACTCTTAAATAGAAAACAAGATTCACGACAAACGACATCTTTGCCAAGACTAGAACAAATAGAAAGGGTTACAAATCTCACTCTCACAAGAGACTGACGACTCACACCTGAATGCACCCGACACCTTGTCACATGCTACACACCAACTGTCTAACCATGGACACCCAATCTCACCTAAGATGAACAAAAATTCCTTACGCATAAAGAGAAGAACCAAATAGGTACTCGTACAGAACTACGAACTCAATTCTAGGCGACCTCGCCACTAACGAACCATCATACACTATCAACACAAGAACCTCGCATACGATACCCTGCAACACCCATGCTAACCAAAACCAATCAGATCCCTACCACCAATTCATCGAGTACTAAGATACAACTCACAACACAACCATTAGACAAGAGCATCAATGCTTACAACATACCAACACTAGAAACAATCACAACCCATCAAACATCGCATCCTGTCACTCCCAAATGACAACCCATATGCCATAAAATGACACTTTACCACCCGTTCCATCACTACCTTCCTAGATAATACTGTCTCGATCACTGTGCACACCCAACTCGTGACCTCAGTCACAACAACCCACTGACTCGTCAAAAGAAAAAGGTGTTTATCTGGCAATATCATCCTTACTGGCTCTAAAGACTAAGATAACCACAATTGCCTCAACTAGCGCATAATCCCATCACCTACACGACAACATATAACAACTTATACTCTCCAATCCACCCTCTAATCATATTGCAAGCCATTTCTGCTCATCAATACTAAACATCACACCATAACGCCTCTACTACCATCCTCGAATGACAACTCAAACCTCTCATCTCACTAGATCACAAAGTCACTACCAAGCAATTCTTCCTATGACACCATCATAACAAAAGAATAAACATTACTCTCGATACCTTCCACAACAGCCAATACCTGCCGCTAGAAAAAAATCTCTATACGGCAATACCATTCTGACAAATTCCAAAAGCACAAAAACCAGAATGCTCAACATCCAAATGCCTCCCCAAACCATCTACAACATAATCAATCATTAACACTTATCGACTACTCCAACCATTCTTACCAAGATAATCTAAGTGCCTAAGTAAGATAACTTCACACCATTGGTTCAACTTCATTACCTCTCCTCTTCACCATTCCTTAGAACACTCTTGATCCTAACAAAAGTCAAATGGGGCTACCAACTAAACCTACGGGATCACCCTCGTCCCAATCATCAGTCTATCTCTTTGAATCCTTAAACAACAAAAACTACCTCCTCATACCCTATACACAACATAAAGTTCAACTCCAGTCCACAACTTACAATTTCTAAAACACAGTTCATTTGGTAACACAATACCTACCATCTATCACTTCATCCGCAACCACCAAACATACCGATGACTACATAATACCTGCCTTATCATGCAATCCTACACTATATAGCTAAAATTGACCACCAAACACCACCTTGAGACTCTCAATAACTGTGCCAACTTAATCCTGCTCGCTAGCCAAGCCATGCAATCAACTCTCCATGAGTCGATTACTCGCGACACACTCCTATAGTTTCCTGGAATGGGGATCTCCTCTCAACCAACCATGACCAACACGTTTCCTTAGACTGTACTAGAATACTCAAAATGCACATCTATTATGACCGGTTCGAAAAAAATCTTCACACCAAACCGTAACCCAAGTCACAAACACTAACCTCCTAATGTCATACCTTTCTCCCTCGAAAACCTCACATCGCACACCTGATCCCGCCGATCATAGGAACCCACGCGCTAACACATGAAACTCATATGTCTCACCTTGGACACTACATTACACCATATACAACCGTTCCAGGACCATGCCTCGAGCACCGCACCACAAAAACAATAAGAAAAATGAACAACCACGTACCGAATAGCTCAATCCACGAGCTAAAAATCCACGCCATTCGTTCGATAAGAACTGGCACCCGAACAACTCTAGAGCAACCTAACTCCTCACCTACTCGGGTCAAAACTCACACAACTGTCTACGTCGCAACAAATACTCTACCATACTAGCGACAATACTAGGCTTGACCGCATATGCACATAAGTATATAGATATCTATATATAAAATGATTGTAACCCACAATACCATATGAAACGTGTTTTTATATACCATACCCACTACTTGCCACATTATTATTTAAATTTAAATCAGCACAAACTGTGCCTACCACTCGCCATTGCCATGTATCTCAGACTTGTCATCTTGTCACAATTAACTTGCTTTCAAATCACATATACACTTCCTTTACATATACTGACATCTAAACACATAAGCATTTAGCAAATAGGCATGTCTGTCAAACATTAAACATTAAAATAGGAAACAAGGAAGCATGCTTCTTAAATAGTTAAACACCTTAACACATAAGCACGTAAACATGCAATTCAACTTCCACACAACCCTAGGTAGGCCTCTACCCGTCGTCTTAATGATTTTCGAACCATCGCTCTGATACCAACTTTGTAACAACCCGAACCCGAGGGTCTGAATCGTTAACAGGGTCCTTACCCGAACCTGAGGTCAACTAAAGACGCTACCGTCTTTTCCTATATCAATACATAATATACATATCATCCCAGGGTTTATAAATAATAATAATAATAATAATAAAATGAGATCATTGCTACAAAATCTATCAAAACAGTCCACTAACCCATCAAAACCTGTGGAGGAGCATCATCCACCACTTCCTTCTCGTAACCTGAAAAATGTTAAGATGATGGGATGAGCATAAAGCTCAGTAGGAAGCGTCTAAGACACACCTCTTACGACCCCGTGAATCCATATAATGAATAGGATACGAGAGAACGGGATCATATCTCGGGGAAAACAAGCAAAGTAACGATAATAATCAACAAATACATACGCAAGTCATCTAACCACCAAATATACAATGTATGCCAATGTAATGCCATGCCATGTAATGTCGCTCCCCATTTCTGAAACAATGCCGTTTCAACTTCTAAACCGTTAGTGCGATCCAACCTAAGGTACCTCTAAGGCGTTACAAAGGGAGGGTTGGCTAGCTTTCCCCGACCACATGGCACCTCCATCGCGTCGTCTAGGCCTAGGTAGCTCAACCACACTAGATTCTCTCTCTAGCTCCCCTCTAGACCATACTAACACCACGGACCACTAGGCGCCTCCTAGGTGTCCGGGTTTTCACAAACAGTTTTCAAAAACCATTTTCCAATACAATTTCATTTGTTAAAAATAAAAAAAAATAAAAAAAATATTTTTCCTTTTACTTTCCCAATGGCAATGTATGAATTATGCCATGACAATATAGAAATTTCATACATATCATCCACATCATTTAAGCATGTTTAAAACATGAATTTTCACACAATATTACATTCTCATATTTCTAAATCATGGCATTTTACATACTTTCAATTCGCAAATTCAGCAACTTAAATACATAAGGCATAAAATAAAATCATTTATTTTCATAACTACAACATCACTTTTCATAACAATTTAAAATCATAGGGCATATAATATATCAACACTAAGCATACTTCTTCACCACAAAGAATTTAATCATATTTATAAGCTCACTTAACAAATAACATGTCTTTATCACCTTAAATACCAACAACCAAAACAAGTATAATCAAGATAATTAAAATTAAGCATGCTTAGAGTCAAATTGAAGGGAAAATTCACAAGAAATCTAAGAAATTGTGGATTAGAACACCCCTACCTCAATTAGAAGAAAAAGTCCCAAATTGAACCCAAAATTTGAAATTTCAAATGGTGGCCAAATTGAACTTTGCTCTAATCAAAACATAGGCCTCGATGCACTCATCAACTTTGCCTTTTGTAGCAAGATTGAAATCTCAAAGGATAAAGAGATATCTAAGCTTAAAGGTTGAAAAAAATAATAATAAATAAATAAATAAAAATAATCAAACAAACAAACAAACAAACAAAAACTGCTGGGACGAGTGAGAGAGTTTCTGCGTGGGTGAGATAAAAATGATCCATCTTATGACTTATGGTTATTATATATGGCTAAAGAAATAACTAGTGGGTCCCACATTAAAATATCTTTTTTTTAATCATTTAATATATATATATATATATATATATATATATATATATATATATATATATATATTCTAATTAAATTACAACCATACAATTTAACTTACAACAATGTAAATGAACATAAAATAATGATACATGATATGCAATGGATCCAAGACACAACCCCCGTACACGACAACCCCGATAGTGAGACCGCCTCCCGACCCGAAAAGGGAAAAATGTCGGGATGGTAACCGTTGTATTTCTAAGAGTCCTGAATTCAATGGAATGCCTCAACCAACTCTTAGACACAACAGGCACACCCCACAGTGTCAGGTACGCAAAAAGAGAAAAGACGAAAATACCTTAAAAAAATCAGAAAATTTTAGAAAATGAAAAATGGTAAAAATTGGAAACATTACATTCCTCTTATCTTCTTCTCTTTCGATTTGAGTACTAACTTGATTAATTTGTACATAGTAAAGTTGTATGAGGCGATGACGTGGTCAAATTTGGATTGTAGGATTGAGACTTGCAGGGAGTGGTGGTCGGGTTTGTGTCGCCATCCTACCATAAGCTTAAAGAGTGTGCATTAAGGCGAGGGCCAAGTTTTACATTTATAGAAGCCACTACTACTTTTCACTATAAATATAGCTAGGGCAAGTAGGGATCGTCCTAAGGGATTGTGAGGGTCGAACAAGGTTGTGGAATCGCTATTAGGGCTAGTAGGTCGAGTGATCAAACAATTGGTTGGTCGGTTGATTAGACTAGAGAGCAACTAAATTAAACTAAGTGATAACAAAAGAATGCAACTAAGAGCAAATAAGAGATAGAAGAGTCTTGGGGTTTAGAAATCACCACCAAGCAATGCATTTCTATACCATTGACAAGTGACTAATAAGGGCAAATAGTGTGTTGCAAAATTGGTGTGTGTGTGTGTTTGGTTGATTCAACAAGTAAAGATGACTAGTTAAGCATGTATTGTCTAAACATTATGTGAAAGGCATAATATATCTAAGCAATGAAGCATAAATTGTCTAAACAACATGTGAAAGGCACAATAGATCAAAACAATTCATTAATCCTTTCATTAAGCTCATAATCCAAATACAACACAAGGTTAGAGACATATGCTACTTGCATTCAAAAGCACAGATCATCAAACAACAAGCATAGCTTGTCCTCCCATTAAACACTACACTACAACTACACTACATCTACACTACTAGCATGAAAATAAACTAAGGGAGAGGCACAATCCATCAAGGAATAGGTATGAACCATTAAGAAAATCACAAGAGCATTCTATTAAGCACTATGTTTTGACAATCTCTAAATCTATAGCATCAATACACATAGACATGCATCAATAATACAAAATCTAGAGACAAGCACATGAACATCCATTCTAACATACATAGACATATGGATAGAATGAAATGATCAATTGAAAGCATTTAACCACATAAATCATTGAACAATCAAGATCTATATATATCAAAGAGTCAAAACATTAATTACAACACTAATCCCTCAATAATACACAAGATTAAGATATAGAAAGCATGCTTGGGGCTAACTCTAGCCCCAAGAGGATGTCTAGCCACACATGGTGATGTTGCTCCAACCCTCAAGGGCTAACTCCATGGAAGAAATCTACTCCTTGTTGATGAAGAACTCCCCCCTTTGTATCTCTAGCCTCCTCCTCCTCTAAGCTTGCTCTCCAAGAAATGATATGATATTAAGTTGGTTCCCCCTTGTAAAAAGCAATCATTATCCTTATATAGGTAGGTCAAATGACACCCAAAATGAGCTGGGGTCGTGCACACAATATTCCCTAATGACTGGATAAAGGACAACTTTCAATGAGCTGGAAATTTAACTTTTTCGCGCTGAAGGAAGTTCGATCGATCGAACCTTAGACTTGGATCGATCGAACTTGGCTGAGATCTATCGAACTTAGGCTGGATCGATCTTCAATGGTAGCGCTTTTTGGATAAAGACAAATCTGAGATATTTTGAAGATATTTTTAGGAAAAGGACAAAAGTGGTTGGTAGGGTGGTACAACTAGATAAGTTCAATCATTTGGATAAGGACAAAGCAGTTCGATCGATTGAAAAATGGTGTTGGATCGATCGAACTTTTGAGATCTCTGAAAATGTCATCATGGCTCTGATCCATCTTGAAGTGCTGAGATCGATCATGTTGGATCGATCTAACTTTGATCTGAGATCGATCGAAGATGTTGATTTCCACCTTTTTCTTCCTTTTGCTTCCACTTGGCTCCTTTTTTTTATTTATCCCAAAATTGTTTCAATTAAGCTCTTATTTGGCTGAGTTAGCTTATTTTCTGGATAAGTACCTGAAAATGGAAATAATACAAAATTAATCTAAAACGGTAAAGTAAAATAGATAAAGGTACTAGAATGCCTAAGCTTAAGGGGTTTAAATACGCACTTTTCAGCGCTCATCACACCCCTAAACTTAAATATTGCTAGTCCCTAGCAATGAACTAGAAAGTAAAGGAATGAAATGAACAACTATACAAGTATGAATCTATAAAACAATAAATGGATAACGCCACTTTCGTAAGGAACACGATTGCACTTAGCATATGCAATAAGCCTTTTAAACCCCTGGGTTACCCCTAGTGGACGAGTGAAGTCTCGTGAGGGTTTCCAGAAATGATACCCACAAACATTAAGCTCATTCTTTCAAAAGAGGTACCAATATTGCAAATAAGCATTGGAAGAAAACTACCTCAAGTATGCAATTTTTCAAACATTTCTAAGCAATCTCCCAAAATTTCAACATCAAGCAAACAAGTATGGTCCTCCACACATCAAGAAAATGATCATGCAAATCAAAACAACTCTAGAATCCTTTTTGAGTGGACCGGCATCAAATGTGTTGCTATCTTAGCCAACTAGAGAAATGATCACATCCTTACCCTTAAACTAGCACACAAATCTAGTACCTATCATTAAGACAAAAGGTGGACATTTTATTAAAGCTTTATTGTTCTAGGTGCGCTTATTCTTTTCACTTGATTTTTTTTTTTTTTTTATAGGATCAAAGATGGAAGTATGGTACAATGTGTTGATCTATTAAGCTTTCTAGTGATTCATGGGGTCGAGCGTTAGGTCAATGACTCCCAAACCAGACGGCTTTAGGACATTAGGCATTCAAATACCCCTACGGACTTACAAGCTCAAATAAACTAGGCTACAAATCAAGACAACAACCATCTAATCATTTCTCACTTCTCACCTTTTGGGAGAAGTCCTCACTTTTTTTATTACTTTTGCAACCTCTTTTTTTTTTTTTTTTTTTTTTAAGCAAGTTCAATTATTAACCTAGAGTTTGGGCCCTCCACCTTTCGGCGCAAGAAGTTCAGTGCTTGATGAGGCTAGAATCCCAGCTACTTAGTGAAAAGGGGTTGTTATCCACCTTTATCAAGAATGAAAGTTTTCAATGCACTACTAGCTCAATTGGGATATAACCAATTCAATAATCAACAAAACATGTACCCCACAAATGAATGCTAGTGTGTGCCTGTGCTAGTGTAGAATATTAGAGTGAATCTCAAAACAATCACAAAATCAAGATGATGTGGACCACAAGTGCAAGCAAGATATCAATCTTTCGAAAAATTTACTCCTAAATAGCTTCCACAAGGCATACAAGGAGTATTGGACTCTCAAGTCAAGCAATTTTTAAATTTTAAGCAATAAAGTCCTCAATAGATCAAAATCATAGCTAGATATGGACCAATCATAGAAATATCCCTCAAATACACAAGTCATGCTCAAAATCTTGAAATTTAAAGCTAACACTGCAAAGCACCATTCCCCCCAAACTTAAATGGCATAATGTCCTCAATGTGCAAGAGAACAAAGGAAAGAGTATACCAGTGCAACTAAGGCATAGAATGATCGGGACTGAAGTATCCGAAGTGGGTGGCATGGCCCCCCCAAACTTGGGATGAACTGTGGTCCTGAAAATTGGCACTTGGATAAACTCATCAGATAACAAAATGGGATAATTAGTGTACAGTGGACATGCAAGTGTAAATGGGATAAACAGATAAAGAGATGAGAGAGGTATAAGGGTGGTCCTAAAAATTGGGTAGCACTCTCTCACTGAAGTCACTGTGATGCACCTGATGGAGTCAAACATATAGATATAAGAATATAATATATGACATCCATAATAAAAGCAGATATATAAAACAAATAAAGTGCAGGTACAACAGAAATATCAAAGCCGACAGACCGGCTGCAAAAATAATAGTACTATACAGTGACAAAAATAGAGATCAAAGATGGATCAAAAGATAGAAGGAACTGGGAACTTAAGACGATGATGTAGGACGGGCAGGTCGGGTTCCGCGGATATCTCTAGATAGATCTCGAAACATAGTCGTGACATCCGTACGAAAGGTAGCAAAATCAGCTCTGTGGGCCGTAAGATCAGCTCGTATAGCAACAACAGCATCCTCAAGAGTCTGCCTGCGTACTCCAAAGCCGGGGGTCTGATCTGGAGCCTCAGGTAGGGATGAATCAGAAGAAAGCTCCTGAGTTTGCTCCTGCTCGTGAATGGGCGACCCAGCTGGAGAGTACTGCTCTGTGTCATCTGCAGGTCGCTCCAAATCAATGTCTATATGCTCGGCAGCTGGACCTACTGGTACATCGTCCGCTGTGGGATCTGCTGTTGCTGCCTCAGCTGTTGCATCTGCCTCCTCAGCCTCTAGCTCCTCTACAGCCACTACTGCGTGGTCCTGCAGTCTAGTAATAATGGCATTGTAGCTCTTGTCCCAGTCCTTCTTCAAGAAGTGACAGGAACCTCTCTCAGGGTGCTCTCGAGGATGAATAGGGTAGCGCTGGTCGATAAGAATCTGGTTAATGAGGTGGCCGAATGGGAAAAACTTAGCCCGTCCGGGCTTCTCCTTGCTGATATACTCGTCAAATAGCTTCCTCATCACGCTCCAGATGAGTGCTGGAATAGATACCCAGTGGCCCGTGTAGAATGCGTAGAGGGCTGTAAGATAGTCCCCTCTTCGCTGGATCTTGTGCCCGGCCATATATATATTCCGAAAGAGAACAGAATCGAAGAACTATATGTCATCTGGAAGGAATGTGTCGGTGGCGAAAGTCTTGCCATCGGCATAGTGACCTGTAAGAAATACTGCCATGTCAGCATAAGAAGGCCTGTATAGCCTTAGATATAACTCCTGTAGCTCTAGAGGGCATCTATGTGGACAATGGCAAGAGCGGGCTAGCGAGTCCACAGTGATAGTGATCTGCTGGCCATCTATGGTAGTAACCAGCTCTGCTGTGGTACGCAGGGATGGTCGGAGGTTCTGGAAGAACAACCGTACCAGCCGCGGGTAGACTGGCTCTGTAACTGGGGCAAGAATAGCTGCAAGGCCCCTCTGAATGATGTCGTGGTAAGCTGATCGGGTCAGCACCGATCTGGAGAAAAAGGCCGTGTCGAACACCGACTCATGGTCTACTGCCATATGCGTATATCTAAGCGTGGGCCTATCACGCTCCTGAGCTGGCTGAGCTGGCTGGCGTGGTGGAGATAGTACTGGTGAATGATCAGTTCCAGCATGTGATGGAGATGGTGATGGTATAAATGCAGACTGAGCTACAGAGGTGGATGGAATATGAGCATCCTCAGCCTCATAAGCAGGTGACTGAGGTGAAGTAGGCTGTACTGGCTCCTCCTGTGCATAAGAGGGCTCTGCTTGCTCCTCTATCCGTGGTCTGATATGTCTTTGAGGCCCGTGTTGCCTCTTGGCAACAGTCTTGTGCCTAGTCATAGCCTGGAAAATAATTTAAAAACTTGCCAGGGGAGTTAGTACCAGAATAAAGAATTGAAAGTATAAAATAGAAACATGCATGTCAAATAAGATAGACAAATCATATAGATGACATGAATCTATGCAAGTGATAGGATATGAAACATGCTAAACAGTGTAAGTATGAAATGCATCCAATGTGGAATATCACAGGCATTGGGCATATATGAGATAGCATGAACATAAGGCATGATGAATGAAGTGTGTGTGTGAGATCTGTGAAGTTCGATCGATCATAAAAAGGTTTGAGATCAATCTCAAAACTTCGATCAATCTGAGGTATGAGTTCGATTGATCTCTCAAGATCGATCTGAGATTGAAGTTCGATCGATCGAACTGTGCGAAGGTGAAAACTCAAAGGTCACAGATCTGTGACTTTAGAAGCATGGGGCCCACACGAACAAGGTCGTGGGCCCATCAACACAACAAATCAATAAATTCTAGCCACATTACAGAGCCCATACTCCCATAATCAATTCGAAAATCAAAAAAATAAAAACATATATACAAACATGTTTCAAGCTCATCAATGGTGGATTTCATCATCATTCATCCTAGATCTAGCATGTAGGTAACATATATTATCGAAGTAAAGCTTGAAATGATAAAGTGTGGTTTGGATCTCACCTCTAGTCACGAGGGAAGAGGAGATAAAGATGGTGATGCAAATCCGAGAGGAGAGAGAGAAAATCAAAGGTTGGAACTCGCCGAAAATGGAAAAGGTGATTGGGGTTCACGGCGACGATGAGGGAAGCAAAGGTTAGGGTAGGGAGTTGTTGAATCGATCTTGTAATCAATCTCACAACTCTCGATTTTATTTTTTTAAAAACATTTTCCTATTAGTTCGATCGATCGAACTTTGATGAACTTTCCTCAAAGTATTTTTTTGAAATTTTTGAAATTTTTGAAAAATGAAAAACTAAAATTAAAAATTAGAATTAAAATTAAAAATTGTAAAATAAAAGAAAATAAAATAGAATAAAATATTTTTGCATTTTATTTTTAATTGAATAAACAATAATAATTAAAAACTAAATAAACTAAAATATTTTTATATTTTTGAAAACTTTTTGAAAAATAAAATAAAATGAAATGAAATGAAAATAAAATAAAATAAAATAAAAATGAAAATATTTTTGAATTTTTGAAATTTGAAAAGTCAAAATAATGAAATGAAGAATTGAGATCGATCAGAACAAGAGTTTGATCGATCAGACAGAGGGCAAAAATATGCAAGTTTATGGCTCAGAAAATTGGCTAAGTGGAACTTGAAGATCGATCGAACTTTGAAGTTGGATCGATCGAACAAGTTCAGATCGATCTTGGAATGTTTTCGATCGATGAGACAGAGAGCTGAATATGCAGATTGATGCAGGCTCAAAATTTTTCTAAGTATTGGATCATGAGATCGATCAAACTTTGAAGTTGCATCGATTTAAGGTTTTCTGATCGATCTGAGAATTAGTTCGAACGATGGGACAGAGAGGTGATTTGGATGCTGGTCGAAAATTTTTCTAAGTATTGGATGCAGGTGGAAGTTCGATCGATCGAACTCTCATTTGAGATCGATCGAACTTATGCAAAATGCTCAACCACAACACAAAAATTCGTGCAATCCTAATCACAGTTCCTATCAATGCATATGAACCAAAAACAAGTATCTAGACTTCGCAAGAAATGAAATTTAAGATAGAAATGAGGGAGGAATACGGTTTTGACACCCTACGAAATATTTTTGCTAATCTTTAATGTCTCTAGCAAGACATTGGGCTCTTTTAGCCCAGATCAAAGATCTTATAATGCATCCCCTCTTTGTTGGGGTGATAGATGCTTTAAACTCCACCTAACAAATGGTTCTTTAAAGAACTAGTTGGATTAAGCTCAAAAGAAACTTTTGATCCTTTGTCTATGCAATCATAACCTTTGGGCTTCCATGCCCTTTCAAAGTAAGAATTTGAAACAACACTTTTAGAATGCAAGGTTGAAGATGATCCCTTTGAAGTTTTGGTCTTACACAAAAGCTCACTTCCTTGACATTGAAGATCATGACATTTATCTACAACATTAACCTCTCCTTCATATTTGTCAAATGAATTGGGTATGGGATTGAAAATATTCAACTTTACCTTCATGTGGCCAAATGAGATCTTCATTATCCCCGTCCTACAATTGATGTTGGCATTAGCGGTTGCCAAGAAAGGATGGCCAAGGATAACGGGAATTTGGCTTTTAGGATTGAGGACCGGTTCCGTGTCTATGACAACGAAATCAACCGGGAAGAAGAATTTATCAATTTTAATCAAAACATCCTCAATTATACCCTTAGGCTTCTTAATGGATTGGTCGGCAAGTTGCAAAACTACCGACGTTGGTTTTAATTCACCTAGGCCCAATTTGACATAAACCGAGTATGGAAGAAGGTTAACACTTGCTCCTAACTCAAGAAGCCCCCGATTAATGATGTGTTCACCAATGATGCATGATGTAGTAGGTGAACTGAGGTCCTTAAACTTTGGCAAAGTGTTATGTTGCAAAATTGAGCTTACTTGCTCGATCAAAACCACTTTCCTTGGTGCTTAGCTCTTGTTCTTCCGCTTTTGGGTGCACAAGTCTTTCAAGAATTTGGCATAAGCCAGAATTTGCTTGATTGCATTCAAAAGTGGAAGATTAACTTTTACTTGCCTAAACATTTCCATAATTTCATTGGTTTTTGACTTTTGCTTTTCCTTCGAAATGGACCCTTTTAAGGCATCCGGAAATGAAACTTTTGGTTCAAACACTTTTTCAGAATTTCCTTTTGAACTCTCTTCAACACAAGAAGTTTTCAAATCACTTTGTTTCAAATCATTTTTCAACAAAACCTTTTCAAATTCATTTTTTTGCAAATCTTTCTTCAAATCATTCTTCAAATCACATTTCGAAGTTTTCTCATTCACAAGATCATGTATATGCAATGAAGGAGGAATGGGATGTGAAACGGGATGGGTGACAACTTGAGGTTGCACCGGTTCACTCTCTTCATTGGACATTTCAACTTGATTGTCCACAATCCTACCACTCCACAAGGTAGTCATCGCATTAACATGTTCAATGGTGTGGCCTTCCGATGAGAAGTTTTCAAATCACTTTGTTTCAAATCATTTTTCAACAAAACCTTTTCAAATTCATTTTTTTGCAAAATCTTTCTTCAAATCATTTTCAAAATCATTCTTCAAATCACATTTCGAAGTTTTCTCATCCACTAGATCATGTATATGCAATGAAGGAGGAATGGGAAGTGAAACAAGACGAGTGACAACTTGAGGGTGCACCGGTTCACTCTCTTTATTGGACATTTCAATTTGATTGTCCACAATCCTACCACTCCACAAGGTAGTCATCGCATTAACATGTTCAATGGTGTGGCCTTTCGATAAGGAATGGGTTTCCACAACACATTGTTGCTTAGCTGGGGCATTAATAGGCATTTTTCCCTTCTCTTTTGCATTGAGAGTGCTTGTTATTTGCCCTACTTGAGTTTCTAACTTCGCAATAGATTGAGAGTGAGAATGAAGCAATTAAGTATTAGTCTCTAAAGTGCCCAAAGCATTTAAAACTTCTTCTTCAAAAGCGGGACTTCTAGTATTTCCTTGGGAATAAGATTGGTTGGGAAAATGAGAATTAGCAAATTGATTCCCTTGTGATTGATAAGGTCTATAACCTTGGGATCCTTGGTTTTGAAGTGGAGGTGGAATGTACTTCCCTTGAAAACCGCCTTGGGAAGGGTTTGAGCCCTCTCCTTGGTTTTTCCAAGAGAAATTCGGATGATTCCTCCAACTTGGATTATAATGAGTACCATAAGGATTGTTCCCTTGGTTCACAAAAGCCGCATTGACTTGTTCATTAGGTTCACTTTACACTTGTCCGTAAGCACAATGAGAAGTAGAATAAAGAACACTAGAACAAGTCATACATGTTTCATTTGATGCACGATGAGAATGGTTAGGAAAGGAAGATACTTGGTTCGCCGAATTTTAGTTAATCAAAAATTTATCAAACCTTTGAGATAAATACTTCATTTCGGCGGCAATTTCATTTGAATGGTCGACTTGATGTAAGCCAACACTATTCTTACCTTGTGAATTTCTACCATTCTTGGATGATAGTGTTCTATGTAAAGAATTTTCACTCATACTTTCATAGAAACGCCACACGTCATCCTTATGCCTATCAATATATGAGCCACCCATGGAAGCGTCAACCATACCCTTATAGTTGTCCGATAAGCTCTCAAAGAAGTATTGAACTAATTGCCATTTGGGCATGTCATGATGTGGACACTTCCTAAGCAATTCATTGAAGCGTTCTCATGCCTCATGAAACGTTTCTCCATCCCCATGTGAAAATTCTCGAATTGAGGTCCTCATGGTATTGGTCTTAGAAACCGGATAGTACTTCTTCAAGAACTCTTGTTGCATTTCTGCCCAAGAAGTGATTGAAAAAGGCCTAAGATCATTAAACCAATACTTTGCCTTATCTTTTAAGGTGAATGGAAAAAGTTTGAGTCTTAACCTCTTCTGGCATGTCCGTATATTTTACGGTGGAACATACTTCAAGAAACTCATCCAAATGCTTGTAAGGTTCTTCACTTGGAAGTCCATGATAGTTAGGAAGCATTTGAATGGTTTGTGGCTTAATTTCATAATGATGTTCTCTAAATGGAGGCAATTGGATGCATGTAGGTGCATTATACTCATTAAGCACATAATGGTCTCTTAAAGCATGAGGTGGATTAGCTACTTGAGGTGCAACATGAACACCTTGGTTTTGAATTCCTTGATTGATGATGGGAAGTTTCGGTGCATACATTGGCCTTGGCATTCCATATGGAACTTGGCCTTGTTGTTGTGGTGGTTGGTGAATGTATGGCCTTGGCATGCCTAATGGTACTTGTATGTTCTCATTGTGCACATTAAGATGAAGAATACCTTGTTGGTCTATATGACCAAGGTCCTCAACATGATCATCATTATGGTCATCCATTGATAGATTGGTTCTATTTGAACTTCCTCTTCCCCTAGGATTTCTAACGATGGATTCAAGATGCAAATCTAAAGGGACAAGAGTGGGTCTCAATGAACGACGTCCATGCATGCAAAATGCAAAACACAACAAGCACAAAGAATGACAAACATTATGCCTTCACAACAATGCAATTAGACTTCTTCCACAAACACTTAATTCATACTCCTATGCTTTAACAACAATGATGCAATGAACAATTAAAAACAAGCCTCCACGCGGGCTGATAAGCGCCGAATATTGTATATTCAAGCGCCCTTAGCTGCATTAGTTAAATCCATTATTTAATTATTCTTTATAAATTATCTTTATTTGCACGCTTTTATTTATTTTCAGGTTCATTGGCCAAAAAGGAGCAAAAATGGTGTTTTATTCAATCTTTGAATAGCAATGTGCTCAAGGCTAAGTTCTGCCAGCAGCGGAATCTGACTTTGCTCTCCATTTTTGACTAATCAAACTCGAGAACTGGACTTCTATTAAAACATGACATATTTAGAGCTTTGATTTAACTTCCCAAATCTTCAAACGGTTCGTCATTTGGAGTTTGGAGCAGAAAGTTATGGCTGTTCTACCAAAGTTGTGCAAAGCAGGTCAAGAGGAAGGAGCTCACTGGACTAACTTCGAGCGCTCGAAGTGCTTAGTTCGAGCGCTCGCACTCTGGGCAGATTCCTCTCCATGAACCATCACTTCAACCCACTTGCACCTTGTTTCCCTCATCTCTGATTTCCATCTTTATGGGTTGGTTGGAGATGTCTTTTGGTGGTTTTTTGTGCCTTGTTTGGTGGAGAGGAATGTCTACATAAAGGAGGGGAACCACACAAACAAGATCATATCTCATCTTTGCAAGATTTTTGGAGAGAGAAAGAGGAGGAGAAGATAGAGTTCTTGAAGCCAAGGAAAGGGAGCTCGAAAATGGAGGTTCCAACCAAGCTTCTTCCTTCTTTTAAGGCTCCCATGGGTAACTAAACCTCCTTCTAGGGAGGTGATGAAGCCCCTCCCTTGTAAACATGTCCTAGTATAGTTCTATTTTGGGGATTGCAATGTATAATCTTTGGTTTTTTCATGGTCTAGAGCATCTTGCCTCTTGTAATGGATCTTCATGTATTTAAATGATTAATGTTGAGTCAATTATCTATCTTTGATGGTTTATTCTTTTAATCATGTTGCTTGCACTCTCATGGTGACAATGGTAGTGAGATCATGAAATGGTTTAATGGCATGTTGATAAGGACTCTGATAGATCATTGCTTAGGTGAAACCTTTGATGATTTATGCTTACTTCTTACCTTCATGTGCTTCATCATTTTATCTAGGGCTTGATAGTCTTTCATTCAAGTAAATGTGGTTAAGCTACACCTTAGTTAGGTAGTCTAAACATGTTAACCTTTGATGGATTATGCTTGCTTCAGATTTAATGAACTTCTTGAGGATATTATAGCAACCAAGTGTTGCTATGTATCATGACCATAGTATATATTGTTTTTCCCCCCAATTTAGCTCTAATCTAGCATGTGTATAGGGATGGAGGCGGATTCACTTCCCTAGTCTTCTTTACTTGTATTTCATCTCCCTTAAACTCTTGCAAACTTTTAATTTATGCACCTTAATTTCATAGCTTAAGTGACAACCAACAATTCCTCTATGAACACCTCTATCATTCTAAAAAGACTCTAGACACTTAGGTTGCCATAGATTAGCGCAGTCCCAGTGGTTCGACTTACCCGACCAATAGCCCTATTTTACAATGATTCGTGCTATTGCGAAGGTTGATTTATAATTGTAATCGACTCAACCGATCAATTTTTGGCGCCGTTGCCGGGGACTGCAAACGGTTTAGCAACCGAAGTTCTAGGGATAATTTTAGTTTGATTGTTAATATTGTGTTTTGTGAATATTTCCTTGTGTGGTTTTGACAACTCTGTTGTTGTAAGTGTGTGAGATTCTAGGAACTCGGGGCTCACTGAGGGAACGCTAGCAAATTTGTAAGTCTAGGGGACTCCAGGTAAGTTTCTTGACCTTCTAGTTTCAAATTTGTAATATATTGTGCATGTGTTAACCTTAGTGATAATTCAGTTTTAAAGCCCTGGTTGAGGCTATTATCTTGTTTAAATTTCCTATACAAGCATCGGTCCTTGTCGTGGCCATTTAAATTCTGTCTTGATAATTGAGGAGAATGGGAACATCGTATGTGAAGTTGGGAATGATGAATAGTAGCATTGATAGCATTATATATTGTTGATGTTTGGCCGTAGATCGCTCTCCCTACCAACTCTTGACTCGCCAGTTGACATAAATTCACTTGAAAGAACGCTTAGACGAAACCTTAGGGAATCTTCTAGCGTAAGAGAGCTTGAAACTGACTTTAACACAATGGCTGAAAATGTAGGAGATGTTAGAAATGAGGGAATTAGGGCCGAAATTCCAAATGAAGAGCCAATGACTCTCAAGGACCATTTCATCCCTACTACATATGCTTCACTTTCATGCATAGTGATGCTAAACATTGATGCGGCTCAATATGAGATCAAATCAAGTACCATTCAAATGCTTCCATCTTTCCATGGCCTTGATAATGAAGATCCGTATAAGCATCTTGATGAATTCCTTGAAATCTGTTCGACCATCCGGTTGAGAGGTTTTCCTGAGAATGCACTCCATCTGCATCTTTTCCCATTTTCTTTAAAAGATAGGGCAAAGTATTGGTTAAACTCACTCACTCCAAATTCCATCACTTCTTGGGCTCAATTACAGCAAGAATTCCTTAAGAAGTATTATCCGGTAAGTAAAACCAACCAAATGAGGCGTTCCATTCTTAGCTTTTCTCAAACGGATGGAGAACAACTCTATAAGACTTGGGAAAGGCTACAAGACCTTCTTAGAAAATGTCCGCATCATTTGATTCCAAAATGGCAATTAGTGCAAGCTTTCTATGCCGGCTTAACCGAACCCCATAGATTCATGGTTGACTCTTCTTGTGGCGGGATGTTCATGTCCAAGAATGCAGACGAGGCTTGGACCCTACTAGAGAATTTAAGCGAAAATTCACTTCAACATAATTCTTGTAGGGCTCCGACCTCAACCAATGGAAAGAACACCAACCCGTGTCAACTAAAATCAATAACGGAGGAATCATCCCAAGTGGATGCCATAGCTCATAAATTCTATCAATTGATGGCACCACATCTCTCTCCTTCATTATCTCAAAATTCGGCAAGTTCGGTATGCTCATCATGTACTAGTCCATTCCATCTCACGGAAGATTGCCCCACACCGGAGCAATATTCCAATCCAAATGAAGAGCAAGCTAATGCCATGTTCTCAAGATCCGGAAATAATCCCTATTCCAATACCTACAATCCGGGATGGCGAGATCACCCTAATTTTTCGTGGCGACAACAAGCCCCACAAAATTCCCAATTCCAAAATCAAGGGCATCAAAATCAGCCCCCTCCTCAATTTCAAAATAGGCAATTTCCAGCCTCCTCAAGCTACCGTCCTCCGTATAATCCAAATGTCTCTAATCAACCCCCGGTCTTCCCAACTGATGAAATTGTGGCTGCAAACAAGCAAATGATGGAGTCATTAAACAAGCAAATCATGGACTCCAACAAGCAACTCTTGACATCTTTGCAGCCTACTCTTCAAATGGTTCACTCTCATACTCAATCCATAGCTAAGCTCGAAAATCAAGTGGGCCAAATAGCTAACTCTGGGAACCAATTGCTTCAAAAGGACAAGGGTAACCTTCCTGCTCAACCATTTGAAAATCCTAGAGAGATGCATGCGATTGATGAAACCCCTCCATCGAGTGGGCCGAGTCATGAGCATGTTCAAGCAATTACCACCCTTAGGACTGGTAGAGTGGTTGACAACAACATTGATGGAGACAAAAATGGAAAAGAACCTCCTTTGAGAAATCTAAATTCAAGCTCTTCCAATCAAATTCCAAGCTCTTCTTGTCCAAATACCATTCACGGAAATCCCACACATGTTAACCCAAATGTGGAAACTACTTATGAGCCAAAAGCTCCGTTTCTGCAACGTCTTCAAGATTTAACACACATTGGGAACAAGAATTGTAAAATTCAAGACATGTGGGAAGTTTTCAAGCAAGTGAAGATCAACTTGCCCCTCTTGGATGCTATCAAGCAAATTCCTCCTTATGCGAAATTTCTCAAAGACTTGTGCACTCAAAAGCGCACTTCTAAAAGTCATTTGCCAAAGAAAGTGAGGTTAACTGAAAATGTTAGTGCTATCATTCAGCACAGCACTCCTCCAAAGTATAAGGATCCGGGTGCCCCCACAATCTCTTGTGTTATTGGTGACAACAAAATCGAGAGGGCCCTCCTTGACTTAGGAGCTAGTGTGAATTTAATTCCATACTCAGTTTACTTACAGCTTGGCCTAGGAGATTTAAAGCCGACTTCCGTGGTTTTGCAACTTGCCGATAGATCGGTCAAGCATCCACGAGGCATTCTTGAGGATGTTATCATCCAAGTGGACAAATTCTACTTCCCGGTAGACTTTGTGGTTCTTGACACGGAACCGGTTCACGATCCAAAAAAGCATATTCCAGTGATCCTTGGTAGGCCATTCTTAGCTACGGCTAATGCATCAATTAATTGCCGAACCGGGGTGATGGACATTGCTTTTGGAAACATGCAAGTCAAACTCCATATCTTTCATGCAACTCAACATCCTTCCAATGAGGATGATTGTTTTCTTGTTGATGTCATTGATGAAGTGGTTGAAGAATCTCTCCCCTTCATTCTAAGCAAGGACCCCCTTGAGACTTGCATGTCTCATTTCGACTTCTTAAACTTTGATATTGACCAATCCATCCAAGAAGTTAATTCTCTACTTGATGTCGACGCTATCATGGATTTTCCCCCTTGGAAAATTCCAAGAGAGCCGCTTCCTCAGCTTTCCACTACTCCTCCGGTTCCGTCTTTGAAATCTCCACCACTACTTGAGCTAAAGCCGCTCCCAGCCTATCTCAAGTATGTATTCCTTGGTTCAAATCAAACTCTCCCGGTCATCATTGCATCGGATCTTCTAAAGGACCAAGAAACCAACCTTTTAGCGGTGCTACAAGAGCACAAAGAAGCTATTGGTTGGGCAGTGGCTGACTTGAAGGGAATTGACCCCTCCATCTGTATGCACCGCATTCATATGGAGGATGACGCAAAGCCTACTAGAGAGGTTCAGCGCCGGTTAAATCCTAACATGAAGGAAGTGGTAATGAAGGAAGTAATAAAATTGTTAGATGCGGGAATCATCTACCCCATCTCTGATAGCAAGTGGGTAAGCCCCACACAAGTTGTTCCCAAGAAATCTGGTCTCACCGTTGTTGAAAATTCAGCGGGTGAGCTTATACCACAACGAACCACCACCGGGTGGTGTGTGTGTATTGATTACCGAAAGCTCAATTCGTCAACTAGGAAAGATCATTTTCCATTACCATTTATTGATCAAATCCTAGAAAGGCTAGCCGGCCAAAGTTACTATTATTTTCTCAACGGTTATTCCGGCTATAACCAAGTGGCAATCGCCCCTCAAGATCAAGAGAAAACAACATTCACATATCCCTTTGGAACTTTTGTATATCGACGCATGCCTTTTGGGCTATGCAATGCTTCTGCAACGTTTCAAAGATGTATGATGTCCATATTTTCCGATATGGTTGAAAAATTCTTGGAAGTTTTCATGGACGATTTTTCTGTCTTTGGCTCCTCCTTTGATTCTTGTCTCAACAACTTATCTCTTGTACTCCAAAGATGTAAGAAGACAAATCTAATTCTAAGCTGGGAGAAAAGCCATTTCATGGTCCAAGAAGGCATTGTTCTAGGTCATGTCATCTCTAAACGGGGAATCGAGGTAGACAAGGCCAAAGTTGAGTTAATTTCTAATCTTCCTCCTCCGAATTCCATCCGTCAAATCCGTTCTTTTCTTGGCCATGCCGGATTTTATCGTCGCTTCATCAAAGACTTTAGCAAAGTCTCACGGCCCTTGTGTAATCTCGTAGCCAAGGATGTTCCATTCGATTTTGATGAAGCTTGTATGGAAGCTTTCATTAAACTTCGCACTCTCCTCTCATCTGCCCCAATAATGAAACCGCCTAATTGGTCTCTTCCTTTTGAGATCATGTGTGATGCATCCAACTATGCATTAGGTGCGGTTTTGGGCCAACGTATGGACAAGCTCCCATACGTCATTTATTACGCTAGTCGAACTCTTTCTGATGCTCAATTAAATTACACAACTACTGAAAAAGAGTTGCTAGCTGTAGTTTATGCCTTGGACAAATTCCGCTCCTATCTTTTAGGTTCCAAGGTCATAGTTTTCTCGGATCATGCCGCCCTTCGGCATTTGCTATCAAAAAAAGAGACCAAACCCCGCTTGATTCGATGGATACTCTTACTTCAAGAGTTTGACATTGAAATTTGGGATAAAAAAGGGGCAGACAATGTTGTCGCCGATCATCTCTCTCGCTTACTCATTGAAAAATCGTCCGATTTCGCTGTTGTCCGTGATTCTTTTCCGGATGAGCAACTCTTCCAGATTTCCCATGCAAATCTTCCATGGTTTGCGGATATTGTTAACTACCTTGCGGTAGGTAAAATTCCAACTCATTGGTCCAAACAAGAGAAGGACCGGTTCTTTTCCCAAGTCAAGCATTTCTTTTGGGAAGATCCGGAGCTATTCAAATACTGCCCGGACCAAATCATCCGGCGATGTATTCCTGAAGTCGAGACCACAAGCATTCTCAATTTCTCTCATACTCTTGCTTGTGGAGGCCATTTCAGTGCCAAAAAGACCGCTCACAAAGTTCTTCAAAACGGATTCTATTGGCCCTCCTTGTTTCGAGATGCATACAATTTCTGTAAATCATGTGAAAGATGCCAAAGGCTCGGATCCATGTCCCAAAGAGACATGATGCCCCTCAATTCCATATTAATTATTAAAATTTTTGATGTGTGGGGAAACGACTTCATGGGACCATTTCCATCTTCTTATGGCTACGAGTACATCCTTGTAGCGGTGGATTACGTTTCCAAATGGGTGGAAGCCGCGGCCACCAGAACCAGTGATCATAAAGTTATGATCGAGTTCATTCAATCTAACATCTTTAGTCGTTTTGGTACGCCCCGAGCAATCATCAGCGATGGCGGATTACATTTCAGAAATCGTTATCTTAAATCCATCCTTTCTAAGTATTCCGTCATCCATAAGGTTGCTACACCTTACCATCCTCAAACGAGTGGTCAAGCAGAGGTTTCTAACCGGCAGATAAAGCACATTTTGGAAAAAACGGTTCGACCGGACCGCAAAAATTGGTCACTAAGACTAGACGATGCACTTTGGCCTTACCGGAAGGCTTATAAGACATCCATTGGCATGTCGCCAGATCGACTTATCTTTGGCAAAGCGTGTCATCTTCTAGTAGAATTAGAGCACCGTGCTTTTTGGGCCATAAAAAGGCTAAATTTTGATCTCAAACAGGTCGGCTTTAATCGTGCTTTGCAACTGAATGAACTTGAGGAAATCCGAAATGATGCATACGAAAATGCCAAAATCTATAAGGCAAAGACTAAAAATTTTCATGACAAGCACATTGTTAGCAAGTCTTTCGCCCCGGGACAAAAGGTTTGGCTTTTCAATTCCAGCTTGAAACTCTTTCCCGGTAAACTCCGGTCAAGATGGGATGGTCCATACATCGTCACTACTATCTTCCCTCATGGAGCAATCGAACTCCAAGATCCGGCAAGAGGATCGCTCTTTAAAGTTAATGGCCAACGGCTTAAGCCTTGCATTGACGGCATAGTCCCAACCCGAAAAATTGAGGAAGTCCTCTTGACAGACCCAATTTACGAGGATTGATGCCTATTCTAGCTTCGTCTAGCTATCGACTTTAAATTTAGCACAGCATGAGAAGCACTTCTTTCTATTTCCAGGCTTCTCTACATTTTCATTGCCTGGGCTTTGAAATTTTTTGGGAAATTGCTAAGGAAAGCCAAAATTTAACCTTATCCGAAATTATCTTAGATTATGTCCAACAATTCAAACTGGTTCTCTTAGGCCTTCTACAACCCTTATTTTTATACTTGGAAATTTTCAGCTCCATCCGGCAATTTTATTGGATCTTTGGAATGCTTCACATGTGTATAACCTCTAATTTTTAATGCATTATTGGAAAATTTTCTCCAAATTCCATTCATGCATTGAAAAGATGTTGGCAAATTGGCAATTTCAGTCATTTCACCCAAGCTTTGCTCACTGGTCAAATTTCGAGCACTCAAAGTCCAAGCTTCGAGCACTTGAAACTTCCATTTTTCAATTAAGAGCCTACTGTCTCAAGTTCGAGCGCTCGAAGTACACACTTCGAGCGCTCGAAAGTCCATCGAAGCTCACTGCCTCAACTTCGAGTACTCAAAGTGCACACTTCGAGGGCTCGAAACTCACTGCCTCAAGTTCGAGCGCTCGAAGGCCTAACTTCGAGCACTCGAACCCTCCTTCCCCACATTTTAAAATCTGCACTTTCTCTCTTCCGCGTCTTTCCTGCTCCTCAACCCACGACCTCCTCCCTCCATTTCCAACTTCTCCCATTACTTCTCTTCTACCCCCCTCCCTCCCATTACTTCTCTTCTACCCCCCTCCCTCCATCAACCCACAACCTCAACCTTTCCACCTTCCTCTCTTCCTCCATTAACTCCTACCCACATCCCACTTTTCTCCTTCATTTACCCACATCCCACTACTCTCTTTCCATAACTCATCCACCCATTTCACTCCTCTCCTTCTTCTTCATCCATCCCTATATATATGACCATCACCCCCACTATTCCTCCTCATTCCATCCGTGTTTCTCTCCACTCTTCTTCCAAGGTATGTCTCTTCCCTCTTTCTCTTCAATCTTTGTGTTATTTATATTACATTTGAGGAGTATGGGCATCAAATCCTTGGAGTTTAATTGTGCCTTGTTGCTATGCTTTATCATAGAGAGCATTGTGTCTGAAATTTTTTGGGTTTCTTCATAGATCCCTTTCATTCTCACAGCCTTTCTTTCTTTATGCATACCAGGTGCTCGCTGAAATTCCCCAACCAAGTTCGCCTCTCCAAATGTCTCATGCCGGCCCTTCCCGTCGTCCTAGACCCTCTGAGGATGTTCTCGTCGTTCCTTATGAACAGCCCCGAGCCCCTTGGCTCGACAAAAAGCTCAATTATGAGCTTCTCTTCCCGCTCACGGGTGTCTTTGACACTCTTCCCACCACTTCATGGGCTGTTGCGGAGCTAATTAACCGGCGTCTTCAGCACATTTGCCAACCCGTTGCCAAGGTCACCTACCCCCGTGTGGTGCGGCTCTTCTTCCAGAATCTCAATTGCCCCGAAGAGCCGCCGGTCACTCTCACCACATCCATTGATGGCATCCCTTTTTCCTTCACTCTTGCTGATATGGTGGCGGTCTCTGGCTGTCCTCTGGAGTGCCCCGATGACATTGTCAATCGTGAGAATCTCCCTTTATATGAGGAGCCGGATACTTTAACTGTGGAACAGGTTGTCGCTGCCATTTGCAACGTGGATGACCCTCATCGACCTCGGAGTTTTACACTCAAATCCACCCTTTCGGAGCGAGTTTGGTTCCTTGACTCCGTTCTCAAGCATAATGTTTACCCCTTGGCGCACAGCACCGAGCGCCAAGGCCTGATGTTGCAAGCCTTGTATGCCATGGACCAAGGCAAATGGTTCTCTGTCCTAGAACTCATTTGGGACACATTTATGCAGTTTTGGGACGAGTGTATCAACGTACGGCAGCAGCGTCTTAAAAATCAGCCTTTGCCATTACCATTCTTTGTTATCAAGCTCTTGAAGTACAAAGGCTTCATTGTTCCTCCTCATGAACCAAGGGGCAAAAAGATTCAAACTTTTACTCTCCGCCGGTGGACCAATGTTCTAAGCCATTCTCAGAACCCTCGGCTCGCTGCTCCTCCTTTGCCCTACTCTCCATCTCCTTCTTTTTCTGAGGATGACCCCATGGCGGAGGACGCTGAAAGGGACGAGCCTCCTGTTGATCTTCCGCCAGACCAAACCTTCATCCGGGCTAGTCTTGCCCGTCTTCATGAGCGGATGGATCGTTTTGAGATTTCTTTGGCCGACTACACTCGGACTGTGCGTGAGGACTACTTCCGTGCTGAAGAAGACCGTCGCCTTGCTGTCGACGACCGCCGTATTGCGGCAGAGGACCGTCGCGTGGCACAGGAGGACCGGCGTGAGACTCAATCCCTCCTCAATGCCATCTTCGCCCGTTTTCCCCCGGCTCCGTAGATAGTTGCCAGTGTTGAACTTTATCATTTTGTTTTGTATTTGTGTATGCTTCCTTTCTGTTTTTCTTTTACTTTTCAACTTTAGGATTATGCTATGCATAAGTTGCTCTGGTTCAACATGATTGACTCTCAGTTCCTTTTATAATCATGTTATTATGAATAAAAATCCTTTAGCATTTCTGTTATCTTCTTTTCTGAAATTTTCCGTCCATATTTTACTGTTTGTTACTATTTTTGTCGTTGTTCTGCCTTTTCTTCATGTCCCATTACAGGTGGCACATTTCAAGTTTGGGGGACGCATTTTACGCCTTTATATAACTGGAAACCTTTGCCTTCGTCACTCCACTTGGTATTTTTGTTCCTTTTATCCCCTATGCCCTTTATTTTTCCATCTTTGTCTCCCACATTGAGGACAATGTGTCCTTCCAGTTTGGGGGTGCAACTTGCATTGTTGGTTCCATATTTTTGCCAAGCAATGACAGTATAATTTGAAACTTGGTGAAGATAAAGCATATGTTTAATACCGTGGATATAGAAGCAATTGTGAATTTTTGAAAATAAAGAAAAATGTGATTTTAAAGTGATCATGTGGATTCAAATTAGTCTGTATAAATGTCTCAATTAGATTCTCGTTGGATTTTCCACTCTTTTATGCTTCACAATGCACAGATGCACATTGGAAACTTAACCGTGAGGCATGTAACTTGATTAACCGTGATCTTGACCTAGTCAATCTGAATTGATGAACCTAATAGATGGATACCTTTGGTGTGAAAAAATAAATAAATAAATTTGACCAGTTTGAGTTTGTAGCCTTTCCAACTTGAGTTATTAAGCCCTAGGAGTGTCTCTACACTCAACACCCTAAAGCCATCTGGTTTGGGAATTGTTGGCCTAACGCTTGCTATATGGGTTGGTCAGAAAGCTTAAAAGACTTAGACATTGCACATTCATTCAAAAATATTTTTATTAAACATGGTTCGTTAGAGTTCGTAGCCTTGCCAATTCGAGCTATTAAGCCCTAAGAGTGTCTCTACACTCAGCACCCTAAAGCCATCTGGTTTGGGAGTTGTTGGCCTAACGCTTGCTATACGGGTTGGTTAGAAAGCTTAAAGGATTTCAGCATTGCACAACCATTTTATGTATCATTTTTGAGTTAAAATAAACTGTCAACAAGCAACAAAGTTGTTTGTAAATTAATTCATGCCTTAGGGACTTCATTTAAAATGGAATTCAACGATTTGAAGACTTGTGTCTTGAAACTGGAAAAAGAAAGTAAAAGCCGCATGTTGTGAATCCAATCCACTTTCACTGAAGCTAGAGTTGATTTCCAGTCAAGAGATGACAATTGAGTTATTTATATAGACTAGGATGTTGATGCGTGTTTATTGAAATGTGTTTAACCAATTTTTTTGTATCAATGCTTCATATATGCATGGTAGTCTCCTCAATGACCCCGTCTCCAGTCCTCTGTCTGTTTCGAGTTATATTCGAGCTATGTATATATTTCATTTTGCCATAGTTGATTTTGTGGTAGCATTTCCATTGTTGTCATTTCATTGAGTTTTTCATTTTAGTTTTGCTAAGGGACTAGCAAAATGTAAGTTTGGGGGTGTGATAAGCGCCGAATATTGCATATTCAAGCGCCCTTAGCTGCATTAGTTAAATCCATTATTTGATTATTCTTTATAAATTATCTTTATTTGCACGCTTTTATTTATTTTCAGGTTCATTGGCCAAAAAGGAGCAAAAATGGTGTTTTATTCAATCTTTGAATAGCAATGTGCTCAAGGCTAAGTTCTGGCAGCAGCGGAATCTGACTTTGCTTGCCATTTTTGACCGATCAAACTCGAGAACTGGACTTCCATTAAAACATGACATATTTAGAGCTTTGATTTAACGTTCCAAATCTTTAAACGGTTCATCATTTGGAGTTCGGAACAGAAAGTTATGGCTATTCTACCAAAGTTGTGCAAAGCAGGTCAAGAGGAAGGAGCTCACTGGACTAACTTTGAGCGCTCGAAGTGCTTAGTTCGAGCACTCAAAGTGCTAGTTCAAGCGCTCGAAGTGCTTAGTTTGAGCGCTCGAAGTGCTTAGTTCGAGCGCTCGAACTCTGGGCAGATTCCTCTTCGGGAACCATCACTTCAGCCCACTTGCACCTTGTTTCCCTCATCTCTGATTTCCATCTTTATGGGTTGGTTGGAGATGTCTTTTGGTAGTTTTTTGTGCCTTATTTGGTGGAGAGGAATGTCTACACAAAGGAGGGGAACCACACAAATAAGATCATATCTCATCTTTGCAAAAATTTTGGAGAGAGAAAGAGGAGGAAAAGATAGAGTTCTTGAAGCCAAGGAAAGAGAGCTCGAAAATGGAGGTTCCAACCAAGCTTCTTCTTTCTTCTAAGGCTCCTATGGGAACTAAACCTCCTTCTAGGGAGGTGATGAAGCCCCTCCCTTGTAAGTATGTCCTAGTATAGTTCTATTTTGGGGATTGCAATGTATAATCTTTGGTCTTTTCATGGTCTAGAGCATCTTGCCTCTTGTAATGGATCTTCATGTATTTAAATTATTAATGTTGAGTCAATTATCTATCTTTGATGGTTTATTCTTTTAATCATGTTGCTTGCACTCTCATGGTGACAATGGTAGTGAGATCATGAAATGGTTTAATGGCATGTTGATAAGGACTCTGATAGATCATTGCTTAGGTGAAACCTTTGATGATTTATGCTTACTTCTTACCTTCATGTGCTTCATCATTTTATCTAGGGCTTGATAGTCTTTCATTCAAGTAAATGTGGTTAAGCTACACCTTAGTTAGGTAGTCTAAACATGTTAACCTTTGATGGATTATGCTTGCTTCAGATTTAATGAACTTCTTGAGGATATTATAGCAACCAAGTGTTGCTATGTATCATGACCATAGTATATATTGTTTTTTCCCCCAATTTAGCTCTAATCTAGCATGTGTATAGGGATGGAGGCGGATTCACTTCCCTAGTCTTCTTTACTTGTATTTCATCTCCCTTAAACTCTTGCAAAATTTTAATTTATGCACCTTAATTTCATAGGTTAAGTGACAACCAACAATTCCTCTATGAACACCTCTATCATTCTAAAAAGACTCTAGACACTTAGGTTGCCATATATGAGCGCAGTCCCAGTGGTTCGACTTACCCGACCAATAGCCCTATTTTACAATGATTCGTGCTATTGCGAAGGTTGATTTATAATTGTAATCGACTCAACCGATCACGGGCCGACGATTTAACTAAGGGATTGAGTAAAGAAAGTCTCACAAAGGTTCTTTAGCACTTCAACTCCAAATTTAAAGCTTAGCTTAGCAAATTTTTAAAATTTTTAGCTTTTTACTTTCTTTGCTTTGCTTGAATGCTCCTTTGCTTGCTTCCTCTCCAACAATACACCTAGTCAAGTAAGAACAACATAATAAATAACCAAAAAGAAAAATAAAAATAAAGTAAAGACACAATCAAAAGAGTACTAATCCTAATTGATTCCACAATTCCGACGTTACCAAATCAAATCAATCCCCGGCAACGGTGCCAAAAACTTGGTGGTCGGGTTTGTGTCGCCGTCCTACCACAAGCTTAAAGAGTGTGCATTAAGGCGAGAGTCAAGTTTTACATTTATAGAAGCCACTACTACCTTTCACTATAAATATAGCTAGGGCGAGTAGGGATCGTCTCAAGGGATTGTGAGGGTCGAACAAGGTTATAGAATCGCTATTAGGGCTAGTAGGTCGAGTGATCAAACAATTGGTTGGTTGGTTGATTAGACTAGAGAGCAATTAAATTAAACTAAGTGATAACAAAAGAATGCAACTAAGAGCAAATAAGAGAGAGAAGAGTCTTGGGGTTTAGAGATCACCACCAAGTAATGCATTTCAATACCATTGACAAGTGACTAATGAGGGCAAATGGTGTGTTTCAATATTGGTGTATGTGTGTGTGTGTGTGTGTGTGTGTTTGGTTGATTCAACAAGCAAGGATGACTAGTTAAGCATATATTGTCTAAACATCATGTGAAAGGCACAATATATCTAAGCAATGAAGCATATATTGTCTAAACAACATGTAAAGGCACAATAGATCAAAACAAGTCATTAATCCTTTCATTAAGCTCACAATCCAAATACAACACAAGGTTAGAACATATGCTACTTGCATTCAAAAGCATGGATCATCAAACAACAAGCATGGATTTTCCTCCCATTTAACACTACACTACAACTATACTACATCTACACCACTAGCATGAAAATAAACTAAGGGAGAGGCACAATCCATCAAGGAATATGTATGAACCATCAAGAAAATCACAAGAGTATTCCATTAAGCACTAGGTTTTGACAATCTCTAAATCTATAGCATCAATATACACAGACATGCATCAATAACACAAAATCTAGAGCCAAACACATGAACATCTATTCGAACATACATAGACATATGGATAGAATGAAATGATTAATTGAAAGCATTTAACCACATAAATCATTGAACAATCAAGATCTATATATATCAAAGAGTCAAAACATTAATTGTAACACTAATCCCTCAATAATACACAAGATTAAGATATAGAAAGCATATTTGGGGCTAACTCTAGCCCCAAGAGGATGTCTAGCCACTCATGGTGATGTTGCTCCAACCCTCAAGGGCTAACTTCATAGAAGAAATCTGCTCCTTGTTGATGAAGAACTCCTCCCCCTTTTGTGTCTCTAGCCTCCTCCTCCTCTAAGCTTGCTCTACAAGAGATGATCTGATATTATGTTGGTTCCCCCTTGTAAAAAACAATCCTTATCCTTATATAGGTAGGTCAAATGACACACAAAATGAGCTGGGGTCGTGCACACAATATTCCCTAATGATTGGATAAAGGACAACTTTCAATGAGCTGGAAATTTAACTTTTTCGCACTAGAGGAAGTTCGATCGATCGAGCCTTGGACTTGGATCGATCGAACTTGGCTAAGATCTATCGAACTTAGGCTAGATCGATCTTCAATGGTAGCGTTTTTTGGATAAAAACAAATCTTAGATATTTTGAAGATATTTTTGGGAAAATGACAAAAGTGGTTGGTAGGGTAGTACAACTAGATAAGATCAATCATTTGGATAAGGACAAAGCAGTTCGATCGATCGAAGAATGGTGTTGGATCGATCGAACTTTTGAGATCTCTGAAAATGTCATCATGGCTCTGATCCATCTTGAAGTGCTGAGATTGATCATGTTGGATCGATCGAACTTTGATCTGAGATCGATCGAAGATGTTGATTTCCACCTTTTTCTTCCTTTTGCTTCCACTTGACTCCTTTCTTTGATTTATCCCAAAATTGCTTCAATTAAGCTCTTATTTGACTGAGTTAGCTTATTTTCGGGATAAGTGCCTGAAAATGGAAATAATACGAAATCAATCTAAAACGGTAAAGTAAGATAGATAAAGGTACTAGAATGCCTAAGCTTAAGGGGTTTAAATACGCACTTTTCAGCGCTCATCAGGGAGTCCAGATGAGAATTGAACAAGGATTCTCTCTAACCAAATTCTACTACAAACTTCAACATAGAATTTAACAATTTGAGACCCTTTGGCTGGTATCACACCGGTGCTTTCTGATTATCCAAATTCTTCTCTCTTTCATATATGATCTTGCATAAATAATATATTTACTATTGATGTGAATAATATAAAAAGATTATAAATAATAATGAAGCCTCAAGTGTTGTAGAAATATGAGAATTCTAGAATATTAAAGAGATGGTAGAAACTGATTTTTTTTTTTTCACCTAGCAATGGTTAGTGGGGTTATGAGTTAGTAATTAGAGGAGAAAGGGGAGGAGTTAGTAGTTAGTAATATGGATGAACACTGACACTCACACCAACCCGTGAGGTTCGCCCACCACCTGGGCTACAAGGCATATCCAAAAGATAGTAAATAAATAGTGAATTTGTAAATATATATATTTAGGTGGAGTGTTCTAAATATTAAATTTTAATCATTGACTATGGTGCATCCTAACCGTCTATTAAAAATGAAGATATCTATATATAAATAAGAGTAACATTTATAACAACATACTCTAAACTTTTTGTGAGTCCGGAGTGTGAAGTTGTCAAAGTGGGTGTAATAAGTGCATTAAGTTTGTATGTGTCTCACGAGGAGTTTACTTTATATGTAATGATCACTTGATTTATTGGTAAGTTTTGAAATTAATTAACATGAAGTTCAAAGAGGTCAATGGAAGATGAAAAATGACCCAATTGAATATATATGAAAATTGGTTGTTAAGAATTTGGTTCCTAATTTTTATTGATTTGCTTTTCTATTAAAAATAAGAGATTTTATTAAACATGATTTTTTTATTATTTATAATTGAAAGAATATGTTAGTTGAGATTTATGATGAACAGATCCAATTATATAAAGGAAACAGTAAACCTAACCATGTTAAATTACTTTGTCACTACTTTTACAACTCCTACCGGAAATATTGTCTCTTCCAAAATTGCCGTCTTCAATTCTCACCCAAGAACATCTTTGAGAGAAAAAAAGTGTTACTAATACTCAATACTATTTTGCAAAAAAATTTAGCTACGAAATCACCGAGCCATGGCTTCTACTATTATCACAATCTATTAGCAGCCGCTGTTAATTGTGACAGAAAAAATACCATTAAAAAAAATTATTTTAATGATGCCCCTTTATTCTTCACAATTAAAGTATTCGTCACAATTAAAGTATCTATTACTTTGCTTTTAAATCAAATTAATTTCCAATAAGCCAATTCTGCTATGGAGATTGTAGACGCCTAAAATTTGTGATGGTCTAATCACCGTCGGATTGGTCAAGAAGTCAAATATTTCTTAATTAATTAAATTTCACAAATACGGGTCCCATCAATGGACACGTGTCAAAATCTTAGAGGTTCAGACCTTTAAAGAAAAGGGCGGTTAAATTCAAATTAATTCAAAATTTGAATTTGAATTTATTTCTATATAAAAGGAATCAAATCCTTTATTTATGGAAAAATCGCACAATATTGGGGAGTTTCCAAATTGAACAACCCACCTTTTGGCCTATAAATACAAGGTCACCCCTCACATTTTGAGACACACAGAGAAAGAGACAAACAGAACATTGAAACTCTGTCGAAGCTCTGACTCAACAAAGACTCTGAAGTTTCAGAAGAGCAACAACAACACTCCGAAGTTTTTGAAGAAGAAGAACAAGTGTGCCACACCTACGCCGTTCTTCATCAAAACCTTTCAACATTCAAAGATTCTGAAAAACAACAAGCACACAAGTGTCGTTCTCCTTCGAAGACTTTCAAATCCACTATTCGAGGTCAAGCCTCACCGGCCCTCGTTCAAAAATCCATTCGAGTTTTCTTCAATTTTGAAGAACTTAAATACAATCCAACCACCGGCCCAAGATCAAGCTTCTGAAGCCCTTGCACTGACATTCCAAGGAGATTCAATCAGAGGGAGATTCTATATTGTAATAGAATCGCCAACAGAGAATTGTACTCATTTATTTTCTGACATTTATTTAATAAAATTATTGTTTATTACATTTATTTTTGTTCCTGAATTTCCGGAATCAAAATTTGTGTGTACAAATTTTTGGCACGCCCGGTAGGACCATTCTGCCTCTCATCTCAATCTCCTTGATCACTTCATCAACACCTTCTCTTACTCGCATCAATGGCCTCCAAGAAGATTCAAATCGCTCATGGCTTGAAGAATGCTACTAAGAATGTCGCGGTTGCAACAACCAAACAAGGCTCTCACCTCGAAGGCAACCAAGAACACCGCTGCTCCATCAAGAGATAGCAACACCTCCACGGGACCAACGACCAGCAGCAAAGCAATGGCCATTTCTTTGGCGCGATGCCAAGCACAGTGCGTGTTAACTCCACTAAGCCTGCGAATGCAAAGGCTCAACCGTTCATCACCCTTGAATCATTGAGAGCCATGAAGATCAACACCGCGAGCCCTGAGGAAGACATCATTGGTATGGAAGGCTTCTCTCCGAGAAGTATGTCGCCACATTTATCTCGATCTATTCTGGATTCTAGTTCAAGCACGGGCTCACACTCAGCCTCATCCCCGGTATCTCCAAGAGGTGCGACTTCACTAGGGTATGCTGATTCTCTGAATCCTTCACATTCAACTTACATGCGAGTCATGATGGCCGACACAGCATCGATAGAAGAACTACTGGTGACTATGGCCCGTGCTATTGAGAAACTCACCAAGACTGTGGAAGACAAAGACTTGCAGATTACTTCATTAATGAATAAGATTGAAGTACAAAAGCCCGCCGAGTCAAGTCAAAGACCTACACACCCTCCGGTTTCACGCCACAAGCAACCATGGCAAACAAGACTCACCATGCAACCACATCCGAACAGGGGGCAAACCAAACCAACTTCGCCCCCTCCATCGCTTCGTTGTATGTCCAACAACTTCAAGACATGATTAGTAACACGATCAGGTCACAATATGGCGGAGCAACTCACAGTTCTCTCATGTATTCGAAACCTTACACAAAGCGAATCGACAATATAAGAATGCCAGTCGGATACCAACCTCCCAAGTTACAATAGTTTGATGGAAAGGGCAATCCTAAGCAACATGTCGCTCATTTTGTTGAAACTTGTAACAACGCCGGAACTGATGGTGATCTTTTGGTGAAACAATTCGTTCATTCCCTTAAGGGAAATATAAGAATGCCAGTCGGATACCAACCTCCCAAGTTACAACAGTTTGTTGGAAAGGGCAATCCTAAGCAACATGTCGCTCATTTTGTTGAAACTTATAACAACGCCGGAACTGATGGTGATCTTTTGGTGAAACAATTCGTTCGTTCCCTTAAGGGAAATGCCTTTGATTGGTACACTGACTTAGAGGCTGATTCGATAGATGGCTGGGACCAAATGGAACGTGAATTCTTAAACCGCTTTTACAGTACCCATCGTACCGTGAGCATGATAGAACTTATCAACACCAGGCAGTTGAAGGATGAACCCGTTATAAACTACATCAATAGGTGGCGTGCACTTAGCCTGGACTGCAAGGACCGACTCTCAGAAATTTCTGCTGTTGAGATGTGCATGCAAGGTATACATTGGGGACTTCCCTATATTCTTCAAGGCATCAAACCCCATACCTTTAAAGAGTTGGCCACACGTGCCCATGACACAGAGAAAGAGACAAACAGAACATTGAAGCTCTGCCGAAGCTCTGACTCAACAAAGACTCTGAAGTTTCAGAAGAACAACAACAACACTCCGAAGTTTTTGAAGAACAACAACAACAAGCGTGCCACACCTACGCCGTTCTTCATCAAAGCCTTTCAACATTCAAAGATTCTGAAGAACAATAGGCACACAAGTGTCGTTCTCCTTCGAAGACTTTCAAATCCATTATTCAAGGTCAAGCCTCACCAGCTCTCGTTCAGAAATCCATTCGAGTTTTCTTCAATTTTGAAGAAGTCAAATACAATCCAACCACCGGCCCAAGATCAAGCTTCTGAAGCCCTTGCGCCGACGTTCCAAGGAAATTCAATCAGAGGGAGATTCTATATTGTAATAGAATCACCAACAAAGAATTGTACTCATTTATTTTCTGACATTTATTTAATAAAATTATTGTTTATCACATTTATTTTCGTTCCTGAATTTTCGGAATCAAAATTTGTGTGTACAGAGATCAAGTGACATTTGTAGAGGACTTCTAGTCATTAGACCATATTTTAGAGAGGATTAATTTTTATCTCATAATAACTTTTTACTCGTGTTTTAAAGACAAACCGAAACAAATAATTTTGTACTAATAATTCAGAGAAAACAAAACAGTATTATGTTTGTTGAATTTGGGGTCAAAATGTCTGGTCAAACCGACCAAAAATATTATTTTTGTCAAATACTTGACTTTTGTTTTTCCATCCTTTCTTTTATTTCACCGCCTACTGAAATCATAAGTAAGTGGTCATTCATAACAAAATTCACATCCGTTCTTTGGAAGATTTGATTGTGGTACATTTTTATTTTTATTTTTAGGGTAAATTACACTACCGCTCCAAGTTTAGGTTAAAAGCAACCATCTACACCTTAAACACTATTTGAATAATGACACCCCTCCCTAAATTTGATAAATTAAAGGATGACACTCCAAACCAAAGTAAGAGTATTTATTGCCCTTTGACTTATGAATAGAGTTATTTGAATTATGAATTTACTAATTTAAACCCCAAAGGGTTGACCCTATTTGGAAAAGACTCAGACATTAGTGCTTCATGAAACATAAGGCACAAATAATTTCTTGAAGGGGAGGGGGTGTATGAGTACAACTAAGAAAAAAATGACTTTGTTATTTTAACCTTCTCAATCGAAAAAAGAAAAAAAAAAAACCTTCTCAAAGTATTTTAATGGACAAAATTAGTCCCTTCGTCTCCACACCACAAAATCTAAAAATCCAAACTCAATTAATACAAAATTTAGAACCTAACCATGAGCTGAATAATCAAACCACCCAAATCCACCAATATCCCGCCACTACCACCCACAACCACCACCATAGATACCAACACCACCACCACACCTACAGATAATTTAACCAATTTATGCATATAGTTACAGCAAGAACGGAAGAGAAAAATTGACATTCTCTTGCACTTTGTCTGGTACGAACCTCTTACAAATTCAAAGGCTGACATTGATGCAGCTCAGAGAACTAAAGATTTTCATATGGGATGGTAAGAACAAAACGCACACTCTCTCAAGACACTGAATTCTATCTATAAACTTGAGTAGTTGAGTGGGTTTTTTTTTTTTTTTTTTGAAAGTCAAATTCAATTTTATTAAGAAAGGAAACTGTACAGCCCAATAAGCTAGCCTATAGCTAACTACCGAACAAGAGCCCAAGGAAACAAGCCCTTCAAATTTGGATCTGAGTACTAACTTGATCAATTTGCTTTCTCAATTGTCAAATTTGAACTTGCATAGTTTAGAAGAGAATTGAATAAGATTCCCTCCAACCAAAATTTTCTTTTGCACTCCACAAATCTCAATTCTTCTATCTAAATTCAGTTATATCATTACTTTATTCAATTTTATTACTTATAAATTCTGTTCTAACACAAATTTCAACGTAGAATTTATCAAATCGAAACACTTTGGCTGGTACCATACCAGTACTCTTTGATTATCCAAATTCTTCTCTTTTATATACGATCTTGCATCATCAAATAATATGTATATATATATATATATATATATATATTTACTATTGATGTGAATAATATAAAAAGATTATAAACAATAATGAGGCCTCAAGTGTTGTAAGTGTTGTAGAAAGATGAGAATTCTAGAATATTGAAGAGTTAGTTCTGATTAGATTACAAAAGTTCATAGAAAAATAGTGAATTTGTAAGTATATATTTAGGTGGAGTGTTCTAGATATTAAATCATCCAAACTTTTTTTGTGAGTCCGTATGGGAGTGTGAAGTTGTAAGAGTGGGTGTAATAAGTACATTAAATTTGTATTTGTGTCACGAATTCACTATATATGTAATGATCATTTGGTTTATTGGTAAGTTTTGGAATTAATTAACATGAAGTTCAAAGAGATCAATGAAAGATGAAAAATGACAAGTTGAATGATTTTTATTATTATTTATAATTAAAAGAATATATTACTTGAGATTTATGATATGCCTTTATCTATTTTATTTTAAAAAAAAAAAAAAAAAAAAAAAAAAAAAAAAAAAAAAACCCATTAACGACCCCAATTAGAAAAAGAGAACAGAAACCTAACTATGCTAAATTACTTTGTTATTTCACTAAAAAAAATTTGTGACAGAAAAAATACCGTTAAACAATATTATTTTAATAACGTCTGCTTTATCCTTCACAATTAAAGTATCCGTCACAATTAGAGTATCCATTAGTTTGCTTTTCTTTATGTACATTATCTCATAAAATCAAATTAATTTCCAATAAGCTAATTCTGCTATGGAGATCATGTCAAGATCCCTCTATAATGTTGACATTTGGGGAGGACTTCTAGTTATTAGACCATATTTTAGAGAGGATTAATTTTTATCTCATGACAACTTTGTACTCGTGTTTTAAAGACAAACCGAAACAAATAACTATGTACTTACATATTCAAAGAAAACAAGACAATATTATCGTGTTTTAAAACCTCCGGTGGTGGTGTTTTTCTCGCTTCCGTCCGATTGTTGGGTGGGTTTTGTCGTCGTCCTCGTCTTACTCTTCACCCTCAAGGTCTCCGATCGTCATCAGATCTAGTTCTATAAAATCACGTGATCGTAAAATATTTTATCCTCCTCAAGCAGCAGCTACAGTTGATACAGTTGATGAAGAAAAGTTTGGATCACTGTTGTCGTCACCGTTGATGATTTTACCACCCTTGAGTAAAGCAGAGGCGGAGGATGACTACAATGACTATTTTCACTTGTTCAGTAAAGCAAAGGAGGAGGAGGAGGACTACAATGGCTATTTTCACTTTTTCAGCGTTGCTGACCAGAAAAAATACAGAGTGAGGAAGAATCTAGGGCTAAAGTGGCAAAGGGAGTACCTTACACCGGACAACGCCGCCTGTATTGGCTCCACTCATGCCTGGCTCGTCTTTCTCGACCCTCGCAATGGCTACCTCTATCTATTAAATCCCTTCATCAAGCACCAAAACTTTTCTTCTCTTCATAATCATAATCATCTCCCATACATACCCCTACCTTCTTTGGAAACTCTCGAGATCGTCGTATTCTGAAATCAGATAACCTCTCTCCCTCCACTTCTCTAATCAGAGACTTCCTTATGACCGACTGGCAAAAGGAAGAAGAGTACAACTCACCCCCCTCTGAAACAGTTCAATCTCATTATATACGAGATGTTGTTTTGTCATCATCGCCATCGCCATCATCATCTCAATGCACTGCGACTGCGGTGATGAACTATTGCGGAGATTTATATTTCTGTAAACTTGGGGTGGGTGAGAGATGGACTCTCTTGACCGGCGACCTTAGCCGCGCCTACTGCGACCTTATATATTTCTGCAAAGATGGACGTTTTTATGCCTTGGGCGAGGACGAGCATTATCAACTTGGAGCCTGGGATCTTACTGATCATTCTTGTCCTAAATATCAACTCATTGATCCCACCTTCTCTAATCCACGGATGATCCCGGAAATGATAGATCACTATAAGTCTTCTAATCCATGGAGTTGTTTTGTGAAATATTTGGTGGAATCCTCAGGGGATCTTTTACTGGTTTTCAGGTTTTTCGATACAGAGTTTGTTCCGGGGGAGGAAGATTCCCGGCCAATGTTTCACAGGACCTTGAGATTTGTTGTTCATAAGTTGAATTTCAATCTGAATAAGTGGGAATCTCTAGAATGCTTAAATGATCGTGCATTATTTGTGGGTTATAATCATTCCACTGTCTCTCAACCCGTGATTATCCAGAGCTCAGAGGAAATTCAATCTATTTTACAGAAAATTATGAAGAATTGCATCTCATGTGCAATACAGGTCATGATAATGGCGTCTTCCACTTAGAAGATAACTCCATCACTTATTATCGCACACGTGATTGGAAGCGCATTGAACCACATTCTCTTCTGGTACCATCGCCGGTTTGGGTTTGCGATGCCCAAAATAATGCCCGTAGCAAGCTAGTCATATCCTTCTGTCTTTATACTCTGAGGTGAGGTATGTTCTCTCTTTTCTTGCATTCTAGGTGCATACACACTGGCACACATATTGCGATGCTTACCATTTTGTCACACTTATTATATATTTTTTTATGCTGAAATTGTTTAGAAATTTCATGGGTGTATACTTGATGTGCTTCTACTTATAATTTTCAATTAATAAAGATATATTATTGTCTGTATTGATTTCAAATTTCCATTGCCCTTCCCCGCCATGATCTGGCTAACAAGATCAATATATTAACTCATAAACAAACACAATTGCAGTCATTTTTAATAGCTAGCAAAACCTCAGCAAGAATATTATCAAGCCAAAAAAATATTTCTACCCACTATGTTTTCTTAAAGGAAATTTTGCTAAATGTTTCATTTCCTAAACTACATTAATCTAAGCTTGGACCTCTCATTTTCAGACGAACATGACAAGGACATGGTTTGAATACTCCGAAGACTGAACTCCAACAAAGGCAAAATAAAGCCTAACTACCCTTGCCACAAGGCAGTGCAATAAAAGATGATCAACCGACTCTTCATTCCTCTTGCACATGGAAGCCCAATTCACAATCTATCTCCTCCTCCTCAGGTTGTACAGGGTCAAAATCATCCTCATAACAAATGGCCAAGCAAAAAAGGCCACCTCAAGAGGTGCCTTCGTGCGCCAAATGGCATTTCATGGAAAAGCTAGTGTCGGTCTATCATCCGACAGGACCCTATAGAACGAGCGCACATCAACCCTCCCTGAGAAGATAGCATCCACACTCGGGTGTCAACAACACCATTCACCACCTCCTGGTGATGCATCTCCAAGAATCTGAGGAAATCATCCACCTCTTTGAGAAAGCTTTATGTCTATTCTATTTCTCTAGCACACGTAAAATTCACATGCATGACTCAAGGACATTTTATTACTACACCCAGTTAGCTCACTTAAAATATACTAACAAGTTACATATGTGATGCAGATTGTTTTGGTCAAGGGCGTGAATTCACAAAGCGTTCAGTATCAAGCCTTTTACTGTTTGTGCTTGGGATGCTGTTCAGCATGCCTTTACATTTTCTATCAAGACGTGCTCTTTTGTTTATGTTTGTAATTTTATTTTGCTGTTTTGGACTCTCTGACAAGGGGTCATCAGTTGCTCACTTTTTTCTTTCAACAGTCGCTATAACTGGTGGTTTAATTTATCTGGTATTTCCCTTGCATTTTTTCTTAGTGTTGGTGTCGTAATTTTTACTGCATATGTTATTTTGACAGCTCAATTTATTGCCGTTTTCCCTGCACTTCTTCTCATGAATTCTTTGCTTAATACTTAAAAGTCCTGCACTTCTTCTCATGAACGCTGTGCTTAATACTTAATAGTCCTTTTTGGGAAGCACCTTCAATGGGACAGAATGAGAAGGATACATTCCTTTGTCAAGGACAGTAGGTCTATGTTTGTGTTGACACCCTTTTTTGGCACGCCACGTGGTGACCACCTAGCAGTGAGTAACTATGGGATAAACAAGAAAGCCAATAGTTCAGGATTTTTTTTGCATTTAATTTTTTTTTTAATAATATAATAGTGAGGGTAAATAAGTAAATTTATAGTTCTGACATAGGGTGTCTTTGCGGGAAAAAAAAAAAAATTTGACAAATCTCAAGTTTAATTACAATTAGGCCAAACATCAAGAAGGTCATTGTAGTTTGCCCAAGACAAAAAATTAGTCAAAAGCTGCTCAAAATAACTTTCAAAACCAAAAAGTCAGAAACTAACTTTCAAATACCAATCCAAACAAGCCTTTATGTGTATTTTGCCCTTTTTAGTTCCTTGTTCATCCAATCAAAATGGATGGTATGATCAAACACCTTTCCATTGGTCTGAATCTCCCTCTCTTCTAGGGTTTAGGAGTAGGGAGTAATAAAGATTTCTTATAGGCAATCGAGGAGCACTGTACTCTGACCGCCGAATACGACCCCAACGACGACAACCAACTATGATGAAACTATGGCCACCGAGTAGCGATTGTCTTCATCGGCCGGCGAGATTTTTCAAAGCCTCCTCCTCCGGTAGTGTTGGTCCGAGTACTCTTCATGGAATCAAATCCTTGTCATCATTGGTGAGATCAATGCCATCATCATCATCTCTTGGATTCCCCCTTTGCTTTGGGAGATCATCTGTTAGCTTTTCGTCGACGATGATGATGCCTCATCAAGTGGTAGCGACGGTGGTGATGGCAACGGCGGGAGTTGACGAAGAAGAAGGAAAAGAAATCCTGTTGCCCAACAATAGGACACCGCAGCCGGGTTTGATGGTACCTTCTGGCTTATTGGTTGCTGAGGGCGAGGAAGAATTGTCCTTTGCCAAGCTTACTACTACCAAAATGGATGAGAAAGAGGAATCTGAATCCGAATCGATCGGAAGAAGTAGGGCACAATGGTACTAACACTAATATTAATGAAGATTACTATGACCTGTTGAGTGTTGAAGGAAAGAAATTAGTATTGAAGAAGAAGATCAAGAAGGAGAAGAATGTTCCCCTTCCATGGCAGAGGGACTTTCTTCCACCAGACGATGCCATTTGCTTTGGTTCCTCTCATGGTTGGTTAGCCTATATTCACCCTCGCAACGCTTCCATCTACCTCTACAACCCATTAATCATAGACCACTCTTTCCCTTACATCCCCCCTTCCTCCTATTGAGACCCTTCCTTGTGTCATTTCATCTCTCCGCCGCTGCAAAAACTCCGCCTCCTCCTCCTCCTCTGTTACTACGGATTACACCATTCCAGAGCAGATTTCAGCCATCTCGTCTGAACATATATGTCGAGATTTATTTTAAAAGATAGCATTTTCCTCACCCCCTCCATATTCCAACAACAATAGCAATGAAGACGGAGACAATTGCACGGTGATGGCCATCCAAGGGTACTCGGAATGGCAACTTGCTTTCTGCAGGATTGGGGACCCTTCATGGACTACCTTATGGTAAGATTTCGAGGCTACACCGACCTCGTATACTTACGTGAGCACCAACTTTTTTATACTTGCCCACTTGGGGTTTAGAATCTTGGGATCTTCACAACGGCCTCTCCAAAGTGTGGTTTCATAACTCAATCCTTGCCTCCCACAATGAGTGTTGTCAATAAGGTGGTGAAATGTTGGTCTTGTAGACCATTTCTAGCGGAGTCTGTCAGGGGATCTGTTAATAGTTCAAAGGTATCATTCTCGGGCTGTTCTTGGCAAGACAGTTGCATTTGATGTGTATAAGTTCGATTTTAGGAGCAAAGAATGGGTACATGTACCAAGCTTTAGGTGATGATCGAGTATTGTTTGTTGGTCCCAATCACTGTCAGTCTCTCTCTGGGCCCATGATTCTCTCCTGGGACGTTCATCCCCGATTCCATTTACTTCACTGACGAACCTGCAAAAGAAGGTGGTTATGGATGTACTGATTTGGGTTTCCTCAACTTGAAAAATAAAACCATCTATCGTCACCACTTGAAGAAGAACCAGAAGAAGAACAAGAATGGACTGTCTAATACTTGGATTGTGCCTAGGCCGTATTAATGTTGAAATCATCAGCCATTTTAATTTTATTTAACCCTGCCTATCTTAGATCACAAATCCTTACTAGTCTGAATTTTTGCTCGTTTATTTTGGTTCCTGTTATTTGGAAATGTTTCCTTAAAAATAATGTTGTTGTCTCTTTTTCTGGTGTTTTAATTATGCCACGACAATGGTTTGAGAAGGCTCATATGACTGACGGCCAGATTGATGATCGACAATGGAATACTCTGGCAAAGGTACATACATATATATGTATATAGAATGGCAGTGTATGTATGTGTGTGTGTGTGTGTGTGTATATCAGCTTTATATATATAATATGAATCTTAGCTAAGTACGAACGGTGGGAAGCTGGTGAGATTGATAATTTCTGTACCATAGCTTGTGTTTAGATTTCAAACTTAAGTGATAATTGAGAAATCACTGTGGCCATGTGTGCTATACATGAACATGTGGAATTCAAAAATAATTGATGAGATTGAGGTTTGATTGTATTAAATGCGCAATTACAAAGTCGCATTGCATATTTATAATGTTTAATTATATTAATTTGATGTAGTTGAAGTTAGAATGAATAAGTATAATAGAATCCTAGAAACTTTGAATTTGGGAACTCTTGATTTTCGCCACGAATTTGAGTGATTTCGGTTCCAATAGTTAGATTAAAGGAGGAGGAGGAGTAGGGGATTGGTGTAAAACTTCGGTTGATTGATGAAGATTGAAGTTGGAGTGAATGCTGAATAGTGATGGGAGTGTAGAGTAAGAACATGTAGGGTTTGTTTGTGGGGTTTAAAATATGTTTTTTCCCATGTGAAAAATGTGGTTTACTGTGTTTAACCCATGAGAAGATGAGTAATATCATTTTTAATTTTTTTTTCTTTTTTTTAGATAAGCGTCTGAATCTCATTGGGTGCCACGTCAGCTAGGAAGACGATGTGTTTTTTTTTTAATATATATGAAGGACAATCTTCGTTTCTACATTTGTACTCCCATTTTTTAGAGGGCAGACTAAGAACAGAACGAGAAAGGTTGTTATACGAAACATTAAAAGAACTTAGATTGAATAAAACACCAATAGAGGCAGGGACTTCTCCACTTTGATTGTTTCGAGCTAATTCGAGTTGTATGAGTGCGGATATATTCCCGATAGTGGCAGAAATGTGACCGTTAAAATGGTTCTCTCTTCATAGTTTGTTCAGAGTTTCCGGGATTTGATTATCAAGATAGTTGGTCTCCAAGTTCAAAACAACAAGTGAGGATAGGTTGGAGAGACTAATGGGTTAGCTTCCATTGAGAACATTCTTAGAAAGGTCTAAAGTTCTAAAGCCTAAAGAGCTCACACTAAGGTAAGCATGAATGGTTCTAGAAAAGTAGTTATGATTAAGGGTTAAGGACTGAAGTTTGTATAAGCTATTTCCACCCCTAAGAGTCTAGAATGGAACCAGAGAGGTTGTTATGCTCAAGAGCAAGGAAAACAAGCCAGGGCGAGGTGGTGACTGGTGAGACTAATTGAGTACTGAACCAGACAGGCACAGATATATATATATATAATTTCACTATTGTAAGTCACTGAAATTACTAAAAAAATTATATTATTGCCCCAACACAATTTCGAGGATAACGAATTGAAGCTAACATTGAGCTTAAAAAGCTTAGTATAGTTTGCAAGACGAGCCGGAATTGTCCACGCGAGTGAGTTGTTACCAAGGTCTATAGTCGGGTGCCAAACGAGTTCAGAGGCTCTCCTCCCCTCCATCTTACACAAAATGCCTAGCGGCCTGATTATTGTATAGTGCAACACTTCATAACTACATAGTAAGATATATAGTTGAAAATTGGGCCTTTTATTGCAAGGTCGATCCTTCTTTTAACAGAAAAATACTTTAATGTTCGTGGTATATTAATGATGACAAGTAATAAGAGATCCAACTAATTAAATACACTTTTTCTTGTATGACAAGGTATGATTGGTTGATGACACTAGATTACGTGATATTACCACTGGTACTTCATGGAAGTCTTTCTCTTGGAATAACTATATTTCTAGAGTGGGCCCAACCAACATTTACTAGATGGGGTACCCAAATTACAACATTCCCACTATCTTTAACCACAGAATGATCATGGTGCCCCTGATAGTTTTGGGTTAAATTGAGGAGTGCTTGGGGTGATTGTCGCTCTCGACACTCCCACAACACCTGTGAACGGTAACCGGAATGCTTGGGGTGACTGCCGCTCTCGACAGTCCCACAATAGATGTGAACTGTAACTGTTTTGACATATACCTTTCCCTATATGCCAACAATCATGACTTCTTTAAATTTTATATTTATATTTCACATGTATTGTGATTGGTTGAAAAATCAACCACATCAATTTTTAACCATTCCGTAACAGTTGAGTGTCAAGTGTCCAACTCTCACTAGCACTCCTCAATTAAACCAAAACTACCTCAATTAAACCAAAACTAGCAGGGTCACTATGGTCATTATGTGGCTAGCACTCCTCTAAATTGAGACCTAAGTGAGTTGTGCACAAGAATTTGAGCTATGTGGCGTTTTAGGGAGACTTTGCTCATTCAATGCTTTATAGAAGATATTGGATGAACAGGGCATTGGTATACTTATCTAATAAACATGCAGCATTTTAGTTGACGTGAGCTTTGGACCTTTGGTTAGTGGCGAAGTAGATGAGCCCCATTGTTTAATTACAAATAGTACAGATCTCAATACTTTGTTGCCATCTATATTTTAATGTATCCAGTGGTTTATTATCTATCAAAATGTCCAATTTTTAGAATGTAACACATATTCTGAAAAAAAAATAATAATAATAAAAATAAAAAAATAAAAAATAATAATCAAATCACAAATGTTATGGAGACAAATGTTTTGGAGAGGACTCGAATTAGTAACATCCAGTGTAATTAAATTGATTGAGAATGCAAAATCACATAACATTGTTATGACACCAAGTGTTGCATTTGTTTATTTAATAGTATTACAGTGTTTGCATCCTTGATGCAATAAGTTGCATGTATTATAAGAAAGTTTACGCTATGAATGCATGCATATTGCATGCTCGATGTAGCATGTTGTATTCTCTATTTAATTTATTTTTAAATGAGTTCTATTATTTTTGATACATAATTAGTCACATAAACAAGGTGAAATAGTAAATTTTTATTTGTAGGAATAAATAGCAGAACTCTTTGACTAAACTTCATTTTTCAAAAATTATATTGGTACATTTGTTTAAGGTGTCACGTTGATCTATGGAAACTGTGGGATCACATGCTGTTTTATACATAGTAATATTGTATTTAACTTGCACCACGTTTGCTGGTGAACTGTTTGGGCATCTATTTTTGATCATTCAATAACGATATGTTCTTCCCCCTAGATTTGACTTCTTTTTCATCTTCTTTTAGGATAATCAAATATTCTTAAAAAAACTAAAGAAACCTTTTGAAAATGATACTTTGAGAAAATCTCACCATTCGTTTTTTAATCTTTACTTGCCTTGGAATCTTCTTCTATAGTTTTGAGCACCTAATTCACCGCATGGTATTATATTATTCCTTTTAGACTAGTACAGTTTTATTTTTAAATTTTATCCCAAAATATTTCATATCATTTGGAGTCTATCAATCCTACATATATAGTACTTTCTCTTTTCACACCCAAACGATATGAGATTGTACACCCGTAACTTAGCAGTATGATAGTTTGTCAGTGCCTTACTCACACCCACCCACAAGATCACCACAATCCACCCTCTAAAAGAACCAACATCCCCGCTAGCACATTTTCGATTGGATCAGACTCGATGCTATTTGTAACAACCCACACTGACTTGTGTTACTAGTGGGTGTGGATTGACATATAGTGAAATGATTTAGCACTTCTGAATAACTTATATCATAGTACAAGTGGTGGGCTGGGTCACATTGGGATGTCATTTTTAAAAAGGGGTCAACCCAAATCTTTAGTCATTCCGTTCGTTCCAGCCTATAATTGACCCAACCAGCCCAACCATTAACATTTATGATCCCATCCATTATTTTATTTTTTATTATTTTTATTTTAAAAGCATCTGTATCGACTCCACAATACATTCACTATTTAAGTTAAGAATATGGTTTAAAAGTGTTGACCCTAAAATCGGCTCCTAAGATCCGATTTGGAATTGAATGGAAAACGGGCGTGCCAAAACCAAATATATGGTTCGATTATAAATTGTCAACTTGTAGTCCCTTTCAAGAGTTGACTTTCAGACGATGCGAGGATAAAGAGAACAGTGATACTCCTCTTAGAGTTCAAGAACTGCCTTAGTTAAAATGACTTTTCAATGAATAAATTATAGTAAAGATTAAGAGAATAGAAAATGGAGGAAAACAGATATAGCAAGAAAAGAAAGGGAAAGAATAAAGAAAGAATGAGGAGAGATACCGAGAGATTGAGATAAAGAGATAGAGATGAAGAAAAAATAGTAAGGATGTTATTCTTAGAAAGGCTTGAAGAAACAAACAAATAATAATAAAGATTCTGAGGGTGCTGGACCTTTAGTACAGCATACCTCTTTGTTTATTTATAGAAAAAATTGTAAACAAATTCCTACCAATTAGCATTCTAATTACAATAAAACTCTCACTAACTACTAAATTCAAACTCAAATTGATATTCATAGATAAAGATTAATTCCTAACTAAAATCTAGTAATCATATAAATCCTACCTAACATAAAGTGTCTCAAAAGATTTCAAAAATATTCCTATCTATTCCTATCCGATCAATAAGCCTTTGCGTGCAACTTTACCCTGTGTAAAACCTACCGCATCACTGTTCCTTTATCTGTAATCCTTTCATACATAACACTGATAAGCCTTGTTTCAACTGATTTGTTGATCCGAATCCCTTCAGCCCAATCATGACCCAAATCCAGTGCTTTTAAAGCCATACTTCCAAGCCCGAACTAATCACTGTATCCTCAGCCCAATTTTTGTTCAACCCAAGTTCTTGAACATCATCATTTATCAGGCCCATATACTCTTGGCCCATAATACCATGTTAATGTTTATCAAGCCCAATTAAATCCCAAATCCAAATTACCAAAATGGGTGTTGAGGTCATTCGGATTTATGGATCCATGATTGGGCCGAAGATGGGTCTACAACTCAAATGCCAAAGTAGGTGTCAACAATGCCCCCCAATTTTGGTAGCCGTTTTAACCCTTCGACTTCTAAAATTTGAATACACTCATTGCATTGGGACATAGCAAACGTATCATATAATCTTTTGAGTTATATCAGGAGTAGATTTCCAAAAAATGCCAATCACACTAACCCATTTTGTCATACATTAATTACATTGTGATGATCCTTTCATTTTTCACTAAAAACACATCTCTTCTCTCATTTAAACGAAACTCTGCAAACGAAATCCTCTCATTCTATCAAAGTTCTTCTCTTTCTAAAACTCTGTCTGCAACCAAATTCTTCTTGCAACTATGGCTTCAAAATCACAGAAGTAAAGTGATTTGACCTTGGAAAATCCCTCTCCCGAAGCAACATCGCATACCCAAATGACAAAATCTGTAATCAAAACCCTAGCCCCTACCGACCTGAATACCACCACCTTGATCGATATCACATAGAACGCTAAAGGACTTGGCCCCAAGCCGAGCAACAACTTCTTTTCTCAAAACCTCTCTATCTGACAGCGGAAGGAGATAGACCAACCCTCTCTATTAGAAATTGGCATCCACCAATGCTCCAATGGAACGACTGGGTGGATCGTGTATCAGTAGCGAAAGGAGAACAGTGGAAAAGGATGGGAATTTATGACCTCATCCAGCTTAGTAAGATCCCTTTTACTTTTGACCGAGCCTTGTTTTTTGCTTCTTTACACTTTTGGTCTCCCACAACCAATTCACTACACTTGCACTGTCGTATGATGGCTCCTACCTTGAGGGAAGTCTGTTTTTTAACGGGGTTAAAGCTTAGGGGAGATAAAATCAATTATCTCCTTCAAGATGAAGAGATCTCTTTTTATTTTCCAGAACAAAAAGGGACTAAACCCTATGTGCAATCACATGGTCCTTTCTTAAAAGAAATGTTAGGGGAAGAAGGGACCGATGTAGATGAACAAGAACATATAGGGTTTCTACTATTGTGGTTATGTAGATATCTGTTGCGTGCCACTGCCATTCAGATCACCAAGGACCTTACTCAACTGGCCATTGCCCTATCGCAAGGAAAACCCATGCCACTAGCTCCGTTTCTCTTAGCTTCTTTATACAGAGGCTTGTCTGACCTCATTACGTCCAACTTTTCAAGGTCTGAAGGACCACTTTGGCTTTACCAATTCTGGTTACATGCATATTTTCCTGAACTAGCTCTTCCCATTTGGCTTGCTCCAAATGATCCTTTGCTGTCTTTCGGATATGCTAGAGTCAAACCCAAAGACCATTCCTTTAATGACTGTTTTCAATTTTTCTATCATCAATGCAAGATCAGGACTCAATCCCAATTCCTTCCTTTTTCCAATTGTCAATTAGCTCCATCTTGGTTGTTTCCTCCTACTGCTGAGTCTTCACCTAAACATATTGACCTTTATATCACTTCATGGGGCCATTTCTTGATTGCAAAGGATATACCTTGCAATACCGTTGCTCCCAATTTGCCTAAGAGCCGAACTGGGGTTGAGTTTTACAACCCAGCACAGTTAGCTCGGCAATTTGGATTGACCCAAATGATCCCAGTGCCTCCCCATTTTTCTTACAACAAGAACTATCACAAGCGGGTTAAGCTCTCAAACAGTGAACAGATTCAAGATGTTACCAATCGGTTTACCGAACGTCTTCAAGAATTTCAGTACAAGTCCTTTCTAGAAGAACCGCATACAAATCCAAGCTTTGAAACCTGGTGGGCTTCATATATCAATTTACCAGGACTGTAGATTGTAGTCAACTTGTGTCCACCCTCCTTGGTTCCTACAAATTCATATCCCTCAATTTTCAAGGTGTGGATTCCATTGAACCCGTTGATCTTACTACCACTCCTGAGCCAAAGAAAATACCAAATATTGCACCAACTCGTTCTCCTCCTACAGCTCCTGCAGGTAGGACCAGATCTCACTCTCGACAAAGTAAGTTTTTTATCCTTGTCTTTTCCACAATACTTCTGTTTGGTTTATATGATCACTTAACAATGGATAATAAAATTCCAGGCACATATTCCAATGCACCAAAGAAATCTGTTACCAAATCTAAAGAAACTCACATTGATTTCTATGTTCCTTTGAAAAGTATTTCCCCATCTTCGGCCACTCAGGTAACACTCCTAATTAAGTCATATATATCCTTTTTGATGTATATCATTCCCTTACTTAAACTTCTTTTCCAGAAAGCTACAAGAAGGAAAACCATAGGAAAGAAACCCAAGAAGTCAAGAGCCAAGAGACACTTTGATTTGATTGATGATGATGAAGCGGATGATGATGAAGTCATCTCCAAGAAGAAGAAACCTGCTACCGAATCTACCTATGTAATTTCTTTGTTGCCTGATCTTATATATATATTACTCCTTGAATATAATTAAATCGGCATTATTTTCAGAAAGCTCCAGTCTCCTCAAATCAAAAATCAATTCAAGAAATCTCTACTGATCATGTCGAAGATGAAGACAAAATTGAAGTATCAGTAGGACAAAAGTCAAGGTCTCTAGTGTCTTCCCCAAACCTGGCTGCAACTTCAATTGGTGAACAAATTGGAGATTCTGATGAAGTAAGTAGTGATATATATATATATATATATATATATATATATATATATATATATATACATTTTTTTATGACCTGTTCTTGTAAACTTATTATAGCTATGGCATATTTCAGGTACAACAAGGCTCGGCTATTCCAACTAATCCTGTCAGTACCAATCTAAGCTCTCCCTTTGCAACCCTTGACTCTTTATTTGATTCTGTCTTTGACTCACCTGATCTTGAACCTCCTGAAATTCCAACTGAACAAACCTTTGACACACCCCCAAAAGTAACAAAAGACATCCAGATCCTATCTCAAATGGTGCAACAAAACTTGTCTTTAGCCCCTTCATTCAAAAATGAGTTAACTGAAACCTTGTCCTTCTTGAGTAGTTACCCAAGATTCTCTTTAGGTGACCAAGCTCTCTTCAAGAACTTCCAACTTCAAGTCCCTTCCATGATTACTGCTTATGCCGAGTCTACTCAAACTCTCAACCATTATGCTGTTCAAACCCGAGAAAAAGAACTGCTTGCTCAATCTTTGAAAAATGGAAAAGAATTGCACTTGTCATTGAAAAGAGAAGTTGTTGAACTGGATGCAAGGGAGAAAAAGCTTCAAACACAACTAGCTCAGCTTCAAAAAGACAAATCACAACTCAGCAACAAAATGGTAGAACTAAAGAAAGAAGCAGAAGTTGCTGCCCCAAGGTTCAAAGCACTCCAGACTCGAATGCCAAAGTTAGAGCAGTCCAAAAAGCAGGCAGAAACGAAGCTCTGTGACGGCCCAAGTTTTGTAAACCCGGTGTGTCAGTGATGACCAAAAGATGACCCAATAATGGATCCGAAATGTGGAAGCAAAAGGTGAAACAACGGTCTCTAGAGATACAATGTGTCTCTAAGATACCAATGTGACCCTCAATGATGTCACGGAAGCCAAAGGAAACAAATGCAGAAGTGTCGTTTCAAAAACAGACAAAAAGAACCTAGGGGCAAAATGGTCATTTTGTAAAAAGTGGATTCAGGTGCTATCGAGAACACCTCTGGAAAAACAATGACAAATTAGTCAAGTTCAAAAGAAAGTTTACTCAATTTGGAGTCCGGACGGGGGAGAAAGGTCAAAAACAAAAATGATGTCATGGCGGCCCGACGAGGACAACCTACCACTGCTGCAACTCAAAGTAAAACCGGGCATTTAAACGGACTTTTTTGGAAAAACTCAAAGAAGAAACCCCCCCTAAAATCAAGTTTCCTACCCCAATAACGGACAGAAACAAAAAAAAAAAATGCATTGTAAAATGCCCAGAATGTGCCCAAGAAAATCAGGTCAAGAGGAAAAAAAAATAATCCGAGCTACTGCCCAAGTTTTGGAAATAGGGTTTCGGGAGGTTTTTAAATTGCCTAAATTGAAAAAGCAATCTTAAAATACACCCACAAGACCTCCGGAAGTTTCAGATCGGTCGTGACGATTTTTAAAAAAAAAGTCGATGAATAGTACCAACTACATTTATACTAAAAATTTGCAAAACCTGGCAGCAAGGATTTTCTGGAAAAATATGAATTTTTGAGGGCCAAGATGATGTTTTCTAGAAAAACACAAAAGAAACCCCCCTCAAAATCAAGTTTTCTACGTGACTCGCGAGGAAAAATGAAAAAAACTCATTGTGAAATACTCGAAATGCGCCTGGAACAGAATAGGGTAAAACTCCCTAAAAATGCTACTTAGAGTTTTTGTTTCATCAAGGAAGGTATTATTTGCCAAAGTGAGCATGCAAGTGTATGTAATATGATAAAATAGATGTGCTACAATGGCCTATGGCCTCATTACAATACATTTACAACATTTGACATGTCAAACTTCCAAGTTGGAAAAATTACATTTCATAGACAAATCATGAACATGCTAACACTTGCATGTGAACAAGAATGCTTCTAAAGAAGCTCAACTCAGCAAATCACCCAAGCAATTGCAATCTCCAATTTTGTATCATGTACCTGAAATATGCCCCAGTATCGTAGAGGTGAGTAACATAAAGCTACTCGTAGGAAATGAGCATACATCGACCTACGTTTTACAAGTGTACATGATTTAATCATTGTGGTTCATTCCACCTAACGTCTATATCAAAGGTGAGACTCAAGGAGCATCCTAGCTACCTAAGATCATTTCTAGCATAAAACACATCCTTTATGCAATTTCAACAACACAAGAGCATGCTACACATAGCAACAAGATATAACATGCTTACACAAAGCAACTAGTTAGAAACATACTTACACAAAGCAACCAGATAGAAACATTCTTACACAAAGCAACTAAATATAGATTCTCAAAGTTATCAACTTGAAATCTAAATGCTAAATCAACTAAATATACCAATTTAGTATGGATGTACTTAACAACATCAAATCGCCAATAGCCAAAACCAAAGTCACAATATAAACATGATTGATAACTTGGAATTGAATGCGAAAACAAATAGTGGAAGACTTGGACATCACGTCTTGGACTAAACCAAGAACAAATTGGTTATTTCGGGCATTAACCCGTTGGGAAGACCACCCTAGTGCGCACTATCTTAATTGGGGAGAACTTATACCTCCCGCACTAAAGCCGAACTTTAGCCATATCACAGTAACAATGTCCCAAGACTCCAAAATAATCAAATAAGTTCACAACTTATACGTAATTTATATAATGCACTAAGTCACCTTCCATGCACAAGTAGATTGTATCCACACAACACATGCTCTAAATCCATAACTACTATAGGATGACAATGTCGAATCTTCAAAGTGTGATTCGTTACACGCTATAACAATATAATCCAATATTCAAAACATAAACTCATAAATTCATTATAAGTCAAAAGTCATGTTTTAAACATACTATCAATGTCAAATACATGAGTTAATCAATAATACCATAGAAACGGAATTTAATCTATAAACTAATTAAATTCCCTAGGTTTCAAATCTCAATCAAATGGCCTCCAATTAATACATGATAAACAATATAGCATGGTCATTACATACACCACATCAAAACTCGATTAGGCCATAAGAACAATAAAGTGGAATTTAATTAAATCATGATAATCAAATCTCTAACTTCTAAAACAACATCAAATGATTCCAAATTAACATATGCTAGAACATAAGTCATAGTTATCACAAATATCAAGTTAAACACTTAATTAGGCCAATGGAACCCTTAATTAGATTTTAATTAATCATTTTAATTAAAATCTCTAGATTTTCATACTTGTCCAAATGCTCTCAAATTAAAGTATGTTAAATAACATGCCAAGACATAATTTAGAAGCATATCACAAGTTAATTTCATGCAAGGTACGGCCATGGGATTTAATCTTTCACAAAAGATAAATATTAAATAAAATATGCAATTTTTATTCAATCAATACCAATTTAATATATGTTAACAAACATATTAAAACATGATTTTCTAACATGCCACAATTCAAATCAAAGTTATATATCATCATGAATTTTAAATCTTATACAAAGAAATAAAAATTACCAACTTTCTAAATCATGAGAAATACTCAATACACCACACATAAGTTGTATAATCATGAGAAATACTCAATACACCACATATAAATCCTAAAACATTCCCTACCTCAATTTGAGATGAAAATCTCAAAAGCCATCAAAATGGAACGGCTCCGAATCCGACGAAACTACTAGGTTTTGTTGGGGACAACGCCGTGAACATAACCCCCATGAAAGCCCCATCAAAATGATAACTTGAACTCAAAACCAAACTCAAGAAATGGTCAAAACTGAATTCTAATAAGGGGGAAAGGTAGAGTACGGCGAGGGGAACAACAAACGTTAAGGCCGAAGACTTTCCATCAAGGAAAAGTGAACCAAAAGAGGAGAAAGAAGATGGCAACACCCCTTGGGCTGCCATGGGAGCTCCAGGTCGTGCATGAAGAGGGGAGAAGATGAAAAATGAAATATCTCACCCCCCTTTTATAGAAATCTCAAAAAGTGCCCCGAACGGGCCCCGCCTGGTTTGAAAAAGTAAAATTTGAGCAGACGCTCTCAAATGGCAAAACTTTGTGAACAAAAAAGATTCAAAATGATAAAATATGAATAACGAAAGAAACGGCGTCAAAAATTGAGTCCCGAACAGAAATTTATACCCAAAACAAGTTTAGCGCAAACCGGAGTCAGAAACCCTGAAACTGGAAAACATCGACCAGGAGGAAATTCCAAGAGTACACAACTCTACGAAATGTGAAAATGAATCCCGTACGAGGATCCAGACTCAAAATAAGACATTTTGCAATAACTTTCATTAATAGCACAATGGCCCCTCCAAAAAGTGAAAACTGCACTTATGGCCCAGAATGAAAATATCTTCCAAAAATATTTTCTTAAAAACCCCTGAAATAAAATATCTTCAAAAGATATTTATGAAAAATACCCCAAGAAAAGAAAATAATTTCAAAGAACTTTGCATCCATGCCCCTATGGACACCGGGAGCAACCAGAGTACTTTCTTGCAAAAGTAAAGATACGTATTTCGTGGAAACCACTCAAGATGGAGATACATGAAGTCAAAAACCAACTTCGAACACAAGAAGTGTGGTTATGCCAGCAAAGTGTCAAACAGGGAAAAAACAAAATAGGGAAAAAGACGAAAAGTGAATAGTGTAGAAAAACGAAAAATGTGGAAACGACTCGGTCCTCAAAGGAAGTTGTCAATCCACAGAAATGAGTCTTGAAAATCACTCCAGAGCACTCGAGACGACACTAAGCAAAAAGGAACTGAACTCAGAAAGGAAAAACAATGGAAAAAAAATATCCGTGAAAATCCGGGTTATTACAAGCTCGATTAGACCAGAGTATCATGGGCAAGTTTCAAAGCCCAATTTGAAGAATTTCATCAAAACTTTAATCAACCTTGAATTTTTATCAACTCATGACAATTATTATGGATCTGTAATGTGGTTTTCTAACAATCTTTTAGAAGTAAGGTAGTTTTCTTTAAACAATCTAGCTATCACAATATATATTAATGCTACTACTTATTTATCATAGGAGCAAACTTTATCTTTACATACCTTGTATAAAAATACAATCCACACTATTTTGACTTACTGTAATTTTCTTTTCTTCCATGAGCTCAAAAATAGTTGGCTTATATTTTTTAAGGTATCTCCCATTTATTGGCCTCTCATGGATTTCACCATCTAGATCTTTTAACCTGTAAGCGCCTCCATGCAATACTTGATGAACTAAATATGGACCCTTCCAAGTAGGTGACCACTTGCCATAAACTCTATCCACCTTCCCAGGTGGAAGAATTGTTTACCATACCATATCACCTTCTGCAAATGACTTGAACTTCATCCTTTTGTTGTAAGCCCTCATTACTTTTGCTTTATGTACCATAAGGTGATCGAAAGCAAGTTTCTGGACTTCATCTAAGTCTTCCAACTCTGCAAGCATTGCTTCGTTATAATCGGCAGGTATGAGATTATGTTGCAAAGCTACCCTTGCCGATTTAACATTTAACTCGCATCATGACCAAATGTTAGCCGATATGGAGTTATTCCCGTACTTGTCCTTTTTGAGTTTCTATAAGCTCATAAGGCCTTTGAAAGGGTTTCATGCCAACGCCTCGGCTTGTCTTTTATCATTTTCTCAATAATTTCAATAACAACTTTATTTGAAGCCTCGGCCTGACCATTCCCTTGAGCATAATAGGGTGTTGAAGTTACCATTTTTACCTGCATATCACGGCCAAGTTGTAATACTTCATTTGCTCGAAAAATAGAACCATTATCGGCAACAATTGTTTCCAGTAATCCAAATTGGTGAAAGATATGTCGCTCCAAAAATTATATAACGATATTATGAGTTACCGATACATATTCCTCGGCCTCTACCCATTTAGTAAAGTAATCAGTAGCTAGAATAATCCAATGATGACCATTTGATGAAGGAGGATTAATCTTGCCAATTAGATCCGTAGCCCAACCTCTGAAAGGCCATGGTTCAACTAGTAATTGCACTTCTATTGCTGGGACCTACTACATTGGACCATGTTTTTGACAGTCTATACAGCCTTTTGCATAAGTCATACAATCTTTTCTCATTCCTAGCCAATAATATCCATATCGGTGTATCAACTACCTTATTTTTATGCCAGCTTGGTGAGTTCCACATATCCCTTCATGTACCTCAGCCATAATCTTCAAACCTTCAAACTTGCTAATGCACTGAAATAACAAACCATCATCAGCCGATCTTCTATAAAGATCTCCATCCATAAGCACATAATCGACTGTACTTCTTTTAATTCTTCGATCGACTTCAGGAGTTCGATGTTGCAAGAACAAGATGTAAGGAATTCACCAATCATCATCATCCAATTCGGCAACATCAGTGGCAAAGACTTCTTCCATAATTTGATTTCTTGTTTCAGCCGATGGAAGAGATCGGCATGTAATCTTCATTACTCTTTCCTTCATTCCACTCGGCACTCTAACTCCTGAAGCTGTCTGTGCTAAATCATTAGCTATTTTATTCATGGCCCTTGGTCTATATTCCAAAGTCACATTGTGAAATTAATTAACCAATTGGGTTGCCAATGAATGGAATGGTCTTAATTGCCAATTCAAACATCTAAAGTCTTTTTAAATTTGTTAATCACTAAACTCGAATCTTCCACAATGTGGACATCTTTGACTGCCATTTCCAACAGAATTTCCAAGCCGATAATTAATGCTTCATACTCGGCTTGATTATTTGAACACCTGAAATCCAAAAAGAAGGAAAACGAAATTTGATTCCCTGTTGGGGATATTATCACTATACCAGCTCCCGAGCCTTCACTGGTACTTAACCCATCGAACATTAAAGTCCATGGAGTCATGAATATGGATGCCGAGTCAAGCTCATCAAATACTTGTGACTCAATTTCAGGCGAGGGATGATCGGCAAAAAAATCTGCCAATGCTCTTCCCTTAATTGTCTTTTGTGGAACATATGCAAAGTTGAATTCCATTAGTACCAAAGCCCACTTGTCAATCCGGCCTGTGATTAATGGCCTTGATAGCATATACTTTATAAGATCGGTTTGGTAAACAATATAAACCAAAATAAACAGCATATAGACTCTTAATTTCATTGCTGCAAAATACAAAGCCAAACATAATTTCTCAATCGATGTATATCTACACTCGACTGGAGTTAAAACTCGGCTGAGATAATATATTGCTTGTTCACTTCCTGCCTCATTCTCTTGGGCTAACATAGCTCCAATGGATTCTTCAGCAGCCGATAAATATAACTTCATCGGCCATTTCTTCCTTGGTGGCGTCATAACAGGAGGACTCGACAAATATTTCTTAATCTGGTCAAATGCCCTTTGATGTATATCATCCCATTTGAATTCTTCCATCGGCTTCAACTTGAGTAGCGGGGAAAACACATGTAACTTCCCAGCTGTATTTGCAATAAATCTCCTAAGATAATTCACTTGCCCAAGCAACCTTTGCAACTATTTCTTGCTTCTTGGCTCACTAGCATCAATAATCGCCTTAACTTTATTCCTATCAATCTTTATACCCCTTTCACGAACCAAGAAACCCAAAAAGTTTCCTGCCAATACTCCAAAGGCACATTTTATTGGATTCATTTTTAGCTTATGAGCCCTCATCCTCTCAAGAGATGTTTTAAGGTGAACTAAGTGTTCCTTCTTCGTTGCTGACTTCACCACCACATCATCAATATATACCTCCATAAACTTGCCGAGCATATCATGAAAAATAGAATTCATGGCTCGCTGATATGTGGCACCAGCATTCCTCAACCCAAAAGGCATTACCACCCATTCAAAAGTTCCAATCGATCCAGGACACCTAAAAACTGCCTTTGGAATGTCCTCCTCGGCTATATAAATCTGATTATAACCTGAGTGTCCATCCATAAAAGACATAATTTGGTGCTTTGCAGCCGCATCAATCAGTTGATCGGCAATCGGCATTGGATACTCATCTTTTAAAGTTGCCAAGTTTATGTTTCGAAAATCAACACATATGCGTAATTTTCCATTCTTCTTGATAACAGGGACAACATTTGATAACCATTCAACATACCTTGTAGTTCGAATAAAGCCAGCATCCAATAATCTTTCAATTTCCACCTTGACTTTATCTACCACCTCTTGAGACATTCGACGAGGTGGCTATTTATATGGCTTGTAGCCATCTTTAATAGGCAACCGATGTTCCACCAATTCTCTGGATAAACCCGGCATTTCCTCATAGTTCCAAGCAAAACAGTCACTGTATTGTTTCAACATGCCGATAACCTCGGCTTGTAATTCTGGTTCAAACAATGCACTGATATAAGTTGGTCTAGGCTCTACGTCAGTGCCTAAATTCACCTCCTTTAACGGATCCTGAGTTTCTGCTTTAAGATCATCGAGCTTAGTTGGTGCTAACTCCAAGTCTTCCAACTGAATTGCATCCAACTTTTCATTACTGAACCGATCAATCTCAGTAAGATTAACCGATGGTCCTGGCTCTATTATTGCTTCTTTTTCTAATCGTTTTTCGGCTATGTATGCTTGTAGCCTAATGCAAGCGGCCCTAAAGGCCTGCTGCCGAGCAACTTCTCTTTCAAGTTTCACTTCCATCAACAACTTCTTCAATTATAGCAAGCCGAGAGAATTCTACCTTCGTCCTGGAATTCTCCTGCTGCAACTCGTCGATTTCACGATCAGCAAGACTTCTTCTCATGATTCCCGAGGTTGGTCTTCCATCGGCTCCTGTTCCCACAAATTGAATAGGAACACATTCTTTGTCATACAAAATAGCATCTGCCGAGTACACTTTTGCCACAAATGGCTTATCATCGGCATTTACTATTTTTACCTTATCTCCATCCCAAAAAATCAGCATCTGGTGTAATGATGATGGGATACACATATTTGGATGAATCCAGTCACAGCCTAATAATAAATTATAGGAAGCCGTGGATTCAATAATAAAAAATGCCGCAAAAGACGTCCTACCTCCAACTTCTACTTCTAAAGGAAGGATCCCTTTAGTGCAGTAGAGCCTCCGTTGAAACCACAAATTGCCACATCCGTATGAATAACATCTTCCATACTCTTGCCAAGTTTCTTCAATGTGTTTGCTGAAATAACATTCAGAACCGAGCCATTGTCTACCAAGACTCAATTAACAGGTTGATCTTTTACCCATACCTTAACATACAAATGCCTGAGTTGTTGAGTCATTGCTAACAAAGGTTTTTCAAAAACTGTAATACCCCTATATTTTAAAGAATTATTTAATTAAATTAATTGCCTTTAAAATGAATTTAATGAATTTATTTCTTTTAAATTAATTATTTGTTTATTTGTTTATTTGATTTATTGGTATGATGATGTGCTTGATTGTTGATTGATTTGTTGGCGTGTTGATTTTTATTTGTATGGTATGACTTGGTTGTTAATTCTTATTAGATTATGTGATACATTTATTTAGTTGTTTTAATATTAAGTATTTATTTATTTGTTTAAATTTAATGGATTGGGTTTCGATTATTTGGACCAAAGGATTTGGGTCTTGGCCTGGAGAAGGAAGCCTCAAAGGATTTTGGATGGTTTAAAGACCCATGAATTTATGCATGAGTATATATATATATATATATATTATGCATATTAAATAGATTATATATATATATATATAATTATATAGAGAATTATATATTTATAGTAAGTATATATGTATAGGACTATATGCATCTATATGGTAAGTATAGTTAAAAATGATTTATAAATATATATTACATAATATATATATTTATATTTATATGTTTTATGTATATTAATATAGTTAGAGTCCTACGTGGAGAAGGATTGGCAATATATATTTTTTATTTTTATTGGGTGAGAAATATATATATAATAAATAATTATATATATAATATAATATATGTGTATATATTTTATTTAAGATTATTATTATTTTTATTTGGATAGTCATACTAGGAATATGATTAGGGTATTAATATGTTTAAATATACACATAAGGTTATATTGTTAGAAGATTTTCCACGTTAGAAAAAAATAAGAGAAGCAGAGAAAAAGAAGAAGGGAAGGCTGACAAAGAAAAGACCGAATCAGAGAAAGAGGACGTCGGATTTGGAAAAGACAACCAAGGTTGAAGCGTCGATTTCGTTTCAAAACGTTCAGGCAAGTTCTTTTCTAACTCTCCTCTTAGAACCCACAAGTTTATCACCTTGGGTATCAAATAGATTAAATTAGCATGTTAATCACCTAGATATAGGATAAATGCATGTGAAGAAATTCATTAAAAGAAAAGGAAGAATCCTTCTTTAATTAGGAAACTTTCTCCAATTCCCGTTTTAATATTCTGATTGTATCTCTTTCCTCGAGTGTCAAAACGGCTCAAATCTTATAAGGTTGAATGGAAATTCGATTATTTACAATTTTGTATTTCACGAAAATTTCGTGAAACGGATGTTTACCTTGTCAAAATTGAGTTGGAAGACAGTACGAATTTTGTATATGTATATATCTTATCCCATAATTGTTTTAACCAATTTAGATAATTTGTATTGGTTGGATGATGACCAAATAATTAGTAATATTTATATTTTATGTGTAATATATTATTTGGACATTGCTAGATTGTGTAACCTACGTGTTATATACGCCTACATGTTATACTGTCACACATAAATAAATAAATATAACATAATCAACTAATAAGTTGTTCATTGATATTTAACATGTTTATATATGTGATTGTGGTGTTGATGAAATCATAATAGGCTGTTTATTTAAATTAATTATATGCTTATAACTTGCATGGAGTGCCTATGTATGATTCATTTCATAGTTAATTGTAAAGTTTGATACATGGTTAAATTGGAGGCATAGATGAGTTGCTAAAAGCATAAATAAATTGTCTTATTAATTGTATGTATAAAATACATACATAGGAAATATGGATGAATTGCTAATTAATAGTATGGATAAAAAAACATACTTTTGGAGGCATGGATGAGTTGCCAAGACATAAACAAATTGTCATTTAACAGGCATAGTTGATTTGCCAAAGTATAAATAAATTACTTATAGAGGCATGATTGAGTTGTTATAGTATAAATAAACATACTTCTAGAGGCATGGTTGATTTGCTAAAACATAAATAAATATTTGTGGAGGCATGTATGAGTTGCCAAAATGTAAATAAATTGTTAGGTAAGTTAGATGATTAAATATACATTTATGGATATTGTGTTTATAAGTTGGAGGTGATAATTATTCTTATATTAGAATAAACTAATGTTTAAAAAGATAATATATTATTTTATAGTATTAATAAAATAATATTAGCGAAGGTATAGATCTTTGCTATATAATCCTTATAAATAAAATTATACATTGGTGGATATTGGGATTTGGACTAAAAGAAAATATTCCTTGGATTATTATTTATTATTTAAATGGTTAAATAACTGTTTAAATAAGGAATTTAGGTTTAAAAGAGTTTTTTCTTAAAAGTGGAATGTACTTAATGGCTAGTTTAAATATGGAGGTAGTCTTATCATTGTTTATGATCTTGGATTTTAAGAAATATACGAATGAACATGTTCTTTATATATTATATATGCATCATCTTATATTAAATATTAAAACTTTAATTAGGATGATTTTGGTTAGAGATGTTTTATTTATTGGTTTTCAGAGGTTTGGTAGAAGGAACTTGCTCGTGGGTCTAACCCACGATTTATTTTTCAGGTTATTAGAAGTTCCAGTCTCGAGGTTGAGGATCCGCAGCTGAGAGACTGTCATTCATCTACTCATCTTGTTTACTTTTTAGTATTGTTATTTATTGTTAGATATCTGGTGAATTAATAGTTTATGATTTAGGGGTCCTTGACTTATAGGATTCCCGAATTGTATTTTAGAATTTTAAATTCATGAAATTTATTTTTGTCAAGGAGGTTTTATTTTATTAATTGAATTTTATTTAATAAAACAATTGTACTACCATGCCATAATGACCTGACAGTGATGTAGGGGTAAAAGACACCTTAGAATCATTAAACCTTTGCAACCACAAGTCATTAACAAGCACCCAATCCAACTTGGCATTGATTTTGGATTAGATATTTTCCTTGTTACACCAAGACCACTCCCCATTATTGATAGGGAGATCATCCATACCAACATCAAAGATCACACTATTGAATTCATCCAGCTTGCTTTGAGGGATCCTCAAACCTCTTAGAGATGTTTTATTTATTGGTTTTCAGAGGTTTGGTAGAAGGAACTTGCTCGTGGGTCTAACCCACGATTTATTTTTCAGGTTATTAGAAGTTCCAGTCTCGAGGTTGAGGATCCGCAGCTGAGAGACTGTCATTCATCTACTCATCTTGTTTACTTTTTAGTATTGTTATTTATTGTTAGATATCTGGTGAATTAATAGTTTATGATTTAGGGGTCCTTGACTTATAGGATTCCCGAGTTGTATTTTAGAATTTTAAATTCATGAAATTTATTTTTGTCAAGGAGGTTTTATTTTATTAATTGAATTTCGTTCAGCGATTTATTCATTCTTTTTATGTTGTATTCTGTGTTCGTTTAAATACTAAATTGTTTTGATATTCCTGTGTTTTCGGGTGTGGGCTTGGCCAACCTACACATGAAAATTCGGAGGTATCACAAAAACCACCTTCTCTGCCGATTCTGAAGAAAGGATTGATAAATTCCGAATCGGCTGAGTTTCCTTCTCATTCTTCTCAATATTTGCATTTGATGCCGATGGAGCCTGAAACATCGCTGGTAATACAAAGGCCATATTACATGACATCTCATCTGGGAAACTGCCAAACTGAATTCTGAATTCATTGTTACGTCTAAGCCACGTCGGCTGATGCTCTTCATACAGGTTATCTTTATCTGGAATGCCGATAACCTTGGCTTGCATTACTTTACTTCCTCCTTCAGCTTTTCTTTTTTCCTCAGCCCTTCTCCTTTGTTCTCTACGCTTTTGAGATTGAGTTAGGCCCCCATTCTGAGATTGTTGAGCTTTAGGGAACTTTGGATGATTAACTCGAGTCCATCTATCTTCAATCGAGTCTGTCCTTGGTTTCACAGTTCGTACTCTATATGAATCGGCTCCTTTCTGTACCCAAATTTCTGACTGAACCGGCGACTGCCTCTTAAAACTGGTATGCCGATTTTGGGAATGAAATCGGCTAGATATATCAACTTGCCGAGTTAGCCTTCCTGCTTTCAAATGGCTGTTGCTAGAACCACCTTGCTGAGGCTCCTCCCTAGGCTTCAATGGGAAAATAAGCCTCTCAAGAATTCCTTTCTTCTTTGGTTGAACCTCCATTGGCACATCTTCCTTTGGTTTTTGCTTTCCTTTGCAATTTAGGCAACAATCATGATCAATCAAGGCTAATTGAGCCTTCCTTAATTGCCTCTGCAATTCTGCCATCTTTTCAGGTGTCGTAGTTGATGAAAGGAACTCACCAGATATCTTTTCAGCCTCCTGCTGATTCTCTCGCTTAGCTAAGCTTATCACATTTGTAGTTGTGATTGTTGGAAACGGATTAGTATCCACCTTCATAGTCTCTGAAGTTTTCTCCGGGAATTTTAAAGTGCCTTCGTCAATAGCTTTCTGCAACACACCTCATAGAACAGTACAATCATTAGTAGCATGGTTCCAAGAGTTATGATACTTATAATACTCTTTTCCTTTCAAGTCACTTGCCGATGGAATCCTATGCCCTTTAGGCAAAGCTATCATTTTATCAGCATCAAGTGATCAAAGATTTGATCTGTTTTCGACAAGTCGAAAGAATAGCTTTTCCCGGTATCGGCAGGACCTTTCCTTGCTGCCGATGTTGATGTTGATGAATTGCCCCCCATGGTCGGTTTATGTTTAACTAACGCTTCACAAACGTATGGCTTTTTGATATTAACTTCGGCAACGTCAACCTCTAATTCATCTCCAACTTCTGCCGAGAATACCTCATAATTAGGGTCCTTGTACCAAGTACCCTTAGAAGAATTCTTTCTCTCTTTCTCTTCTTTTAGTATTTCCTCATACCGAGAAGCCCTGTCTGCCAAATCAAAGAGATCTTGAAACTCAACCCCATCAAACCTCTTGCGATGCTCAATGTCTAAACCGTTTAATGCCAACTTGATGTATTCTGGTTCTGGCAAACTTACTCGGCATTTGAGTTTAACCTTTCTGAACCTGGCAACAAAAGTCTCAACCGATTCACTCAACAACTGAGATAATCGAGATATGTCTGCCAGTGTAGCTTCTGTCTCTGTTCGGTATAATTAGGTATGGAACGCTTCCTCCATCTCCTCCCAAGTCTGAATAGAATTGGTCGGTAAGTTGCTTTACCATTCAAACGCCGCCCCGGCAAGAGAACTAGAGAATAACCTCATCCTTAACCAAGGGCTAGGACCAGCTTCTCCACATTGTGCGGTGAACCTCGCAATATGCTGCACCGTAGAGAAATTTTCTTCGCCACTGTACATAGAAAAATTGAGATACCAATAATTTCTAGGCAACTCATGGGCATCGACATGATCAGGATAGGGCTTTCTGTATTCTAGCCGAGCACGTCTGCGACCTTGTGCTACTTCAGCCTGTATTAAAGTCAAATCTGAGCCCTATCAATCCCTGCATTTCTTCCTGGAGGATCATTTGGGTGCCGAGGAATGAATGGATTAACTCATTCCCTTTGATGATCAGCATTTACTTGCCCCCCAGCAGCCGCTGGAGGTATCAATGGATTAGCCCTGCCTTGGTTTAGGTTGCCTATTACTTCCTGCTGATCCCTTGCTGGTGGAATCGGCTGCACATGTGGACGTCGCACATTCTGATTATGTTGATCATTCATTGGTGGCTGGTACACCGGCATAGTATTTACTGCTGGCGGATCTGATAAAATTGGAGGATTCCCCATTCGCATGCTGAGTGTATGATTCGGCGTATTGCCGATGGTAATACCAAGTCCTGCACTTGGTGGTATGATGCTTGTTCGAGGCCCTTGGGAAATATGTATCAATGGTACCGTCATACGCCGATATACTGGTTTCAAGCCTCTGATTCATCTTCTCCATTTGAGCGTACATCATCTGATTTAATTCTCCAGTCATCGACCTCATCTCATATATCTGATAAACCAAAATTTGATTTGATTCACCCACCTGAGACCCTACTTCACCAATCTGTGCTTGCTGGGCATCAATTTTCTGCATAATTGATTCCAGTACCCGACCCAAAGGAAGATCGGATGGAATAGATGACTCGGCATCATCACCAACGCCGAGTTGCTGGTTCTCTTCGTCAGCATTGTCACCTATAGTCACACCTTTCGAATTTCTTAGCTTTGGAGGCATCTTTACTATAATTTGCTCACCTAATGGGTCCCACCGGGCGTGCCAAAAATGTTGACCCTAAAATCGGCTCCTAAGATCCGATTTGGAATTGAATGGAAAACGGGCGTGCCAGAACCAAATATATGGTTCGATTGTAAATTGTCAACTTGTAGTCTCTTTCAAGGGTTAACTTTCAGACGATGCGAGGATAAAGAGAACAGTGATACTCCTCTTAGAGTTCAAGAACTGCCTTAGTTAAAAGGACTTTTCAATGAATAAATTATAGTAAAGATTAAGAGAATAAAAAAGGGAGGAAAACAGATATAGCAAGAAAAGAAAGGGAAAGAATAAAGAAAGAATGAGGAGAGATACCGAGAGATTGAGATTGAGAGATAAAGATGAAGAAGAAATAGCAAGGATGCTATTCTTAGAAAGGCTTGAAAAAGCAAACAAATAATAATAAGGATTCTGAGGGTGCTGGACCTTTAGTACAGCATGCCTCTTTGTTTATTTATAGAAAATATTGTAAACAAATTCCTACCAATTAGCATTCTAATTACAATAAAACTCTCACTAACTACTAAATTCAAACTCAAATTGATATTCCTAGATAAAGATTAATTCCTAACTAAAATCTGGTAATTATATAAATCCTACCTAACATAAAGTGTCTCAAAAGATTTCAAAAATATTCCTATCTGTTCCTATTCAATCAATAAGCCCTTGCGTGTAGCTTTGCCCTGTGTAAAACCTGCCACATCACTATTCCTTTATCTGTAATCCTTTCATGCATGACACTGATAAGCCTTGTTTCAACTGATTTGTTGATCTGAATCCCTTCAGCCCAATCATGACCCAAATCCAGTGCTTTTAAAGCCATACTTCCAAGCCCGAACTAATCACTGTATCCTCAGCCCAATTTTTGTGCAACCCAAGTTCTTGAACATCATCATTTATCAGGCCCATATACTCTTGGCCCATAATACCATGTTAATGTTTATCAAGCCCAATTAGAGCCCAGATCCAAATTACCAAAATAGGTGTTGAGGTCATTCGGATTTATGGATCCATGATTGGGCCGAAGATGGGTCTACAACCCAAATGCTAAAATGGGTGTCAACAAAAAATGAGACCTCACGGACCTATCTCCCGAATCTTTGCCAACCCCGTTATGCCCCTAGAAGCAGTCCCATCCATCATTTTGCAATCTCGTTTCTTTTGTTTAATCATCATTTTGGTATACATGTTCTTTCCATTAATTCCAACCATTGTCATTGTTAATTGCATTTCATTTTGTATCCGCTAGTTTATTGAGTTTTCTTTTTTTTATATATATTTTTAAAAATAAAAAATTCACAAGGCTCGTAACTATTTGGTAAGTTCATCAGTCCATGGAATTGTAGCATTGCTTTTGATTTTTTAAATTGAGACAAACACCACCAGAACAAATAATGAAAAGCAATATTTATTTTTTTTTTAATTTTTTGGATTAGCAAGGAAAAATAATAAATTTGTCATCTCATGTTGGTATTATAATACCAAGATTAGTGACTTATAAATTTATATGTTTATTATGTATATTCGGGGTATGTACCTCTGAGTTATGGTTAAACTATACCCACTTTGTTTTTGAAGAATTGTGGCATTAATTAAGTAACACCCTTTTTCATGGATAATGAAATATTCATGTTCTTATATATGTCTAGCGGTTAGGTTCTTTGTGTTACTCATATTTAATAAAAAAAATTATGAATATTATTATTATTTTTCTCAATTCTCTATTTCTCTTGTCAACTATCATGTGTCCGGACAGTGTTTTATATTGAGTTTGGGACAACTTTAAAGATAAGACTAATACAATATTGTCTCACTTCAAACGTGTTTGAAGAAGACTATTGACAGATATGGATTGTATCATAGAGTCGTATTGGACCACTATCACATGTACGTAAGAAGACCATACGACTTTAGGATAGTACTGTTGCATGTCTCTCATTATCCACCAATTATTTCCTTTTAGTTTATTATTATTATTTTCTTAATTTTGTTATTGAATTAATATCTATTATTTTGTATTGTTTAAATTCTATGTTCATTATAGTATCTATTTTGTTCAACTCGATATATTATTTATTTCAATGAAAGCATTGGTGATTTTATATTGATGTAATATTTATTGGTGTATTATTCAATGTTCATTCTAATTGTTGTAGTACTCATGTTATTGAAAATTTTGTTAATTCACATTGTGTTATGAAATTTTTAATGGGATTATTATTGTAATATTTTTAAAAAATAATTAAATTATTTATTATATAATTTTTAAATGGGATTATTATTTCATATTTATTTACTGAATTATTATTTTTTATTATTTATAAAAATAAAATAAAAATTCGTTATTTCAATCATTAGTGTCCAATTCGTTATTTAAATCATTAGTGTGATTCTTAATTAAAAAAAATTTACACTTTCTCGATTATCCACCAGATCAGATGGGTATGCGTTTGAGAGAAAGAGACTGAAAAAAGATATGAGAAGAGCCAACAATTGACCACCCACAATTGGTAATTAATATTTTTAATTGTTCATATATTTTGATAAATGTTTGTAGGATTTTGATAAATAAAAATTATTTGTCCTTTCTAGCTGCTCCTACTTTTATACATATATAGCCTCTTTATTTCTAATTGACGGTTGAAATATTTTATAATCAAAATGATTAAGATTTAATGTCCAGAACTTTGCACCCAAGGGAGGAACTAGTAATAGGCTAACCTGGGCTATAACCAGATCCAATTGAAAAAAAAAAATTAGTACTATGGTTCCTATAAGCCTATATACTACTATTTCTCTTCTTATTAGCCCAGCCCAATCCATAGTATTTCTATAAATAAAAAGAGTTATAAAATTTACAAAGGTCATGGGGGGTTGATGATGACTTGATAATTTTTTATTAAATTGGGTAATTTATTATATAGTGGATTAATAACTAGTCAGGGCGGAGCACATAGGTCTTACTTTCTAATATGAATTTATTGATAAGGAACATATATATCTTACATTCTTGTAGTTGTTTATTTTAATACTTGTATGGAGTAAACTTCAATGGATTCTTAACTGTGAAAATATGTTAGAGTTTGGAAGTATAAATGTGTTAAAAGGTTGTAGATTATTGGGTTTAATTGAATAACCGATGCATGAGAATTATGTATTTAAAGCATGAATGACACACTAAGCAATCATGGGTTTAGTTATTTTTAGTCCTTCCTACTTTGCAATCCTGGCTCCGCCCCTGTTTGCACCTAAATATATAAATATTTTTAAATTCTCTAATCTTCTTCAATCTATCGATTTCTACTAACCCTTTAATATTCTAGCGATTTATACTAACGCTGCATACTTCACAGCCTTCTATATTATTGAAATGAATAGTATATATATATATATATATAAGGCATAAGAGAAGAAAAATAGTATGTGTGGGGTTGAATTTTTTATTTTTATAAAAACATTATATCTGAACAAATCCATGTTTGCATTTTATCAGTTTTATTTATTATGATGATATTTTTAACATTTCCTTTATTTAAACATATATATTTATATTTATATATATATCCTAGATTTACAACCACATTGCCTCGTCTACAAGAGAGAAGCTTCCAGTGAAAATCACTGTGAATCTTTGAGTACCTACTACATCGCGCACCTTTCATGCCTTCTCCTCCCTCTCACCTAGCGCAAAACCAATCTCAACGAACAGAAAAGCTTCAGTGGCTGTTGATCCTAATTATAACAAATATTTTGAGCTCATAAATAAAGCTTGGAATTCTCAATTAAATAATAATGTTTATATATAATAATACAAGTAATTCTAAATCGCAATTAATTTTTATTTAACTATTAATATCAATATTAAAAATATATATATTTATGAGCACAAAATAATTAAAAACAAAACAAAAAATAATAATAATTAAAAACAAAACAAAACAAAACAAAAAAAAAGTTATTGACATGCATATAGGCATATGGATACGGGTAGGTAAACATATAGACTATGAATGGATACATACACATACAGATCTAAAACTTGTAAAACTCTTTAATCTCTCAAGACATTTATATACACATATCTGCACCATCGCATATGAATGTGTAGGTCACAACAGAAACAGCACAAAAGACCTAGATAAGAAGGGTGTTATAGCACAACACCCCAGACTTTAACCAGTTATAATTTCTTAGGCTGCCAATAATGTCATCCACCAAGACAACTTAAAATAAAACTAAAGTAAGGTCAATATATTACAGGGGCTCTCACAGTAATGAAAGCGATAGATTTGCCTTGGTGCCTGAGAAAACAATACTAATACAATTGTTACTGTCACACAATTGATAAATAGCAAGAAGTTTGCTTCGAACTTGATACTACTTCATAAAACATAAAAATAATATAATATTTTTCTTTTAATACAAATTACAAAGAAAAGGAAATTAAAGGAAACAGCCACCCATCCCACTTGTAATCACCTTTCCTAGTGCTCCAAACCCATCTGCTAAGATAGATAGATAGATATATATACATTGATAATAAACTCATACACCAAACTTTTGTTCCTACTAGGACTTGAACTCTCGACCTTCTACTTTGGAAAGCAGAGGAGACACCACTATAGTCTACGACGACAAGCCACCAGATTACAGCAATGAAGGACCCAACTGTTTGTAGGAACCCACTTCCGGAGCCAACTACCAAGTACAATAGGCGCAGAAGGCTGAACTCGAGGCATTTTGAATCTTTGTTCATTGAACTTGAGTCCCAGAATTCATTTGACTCGAGAGCACCTGTCCAAAACAGCCATAAGGTCTCACTTTCTACCATTAAACAGCCATAAGGTCTCACTTTCTACCATTAAACTGCCATAAGCGACAACAAATAAAAGCACCCAAGCTGAAAAGACGTTCTGAGTTCAGCCTTACTCCAAATATCAAATAAATAAGACCATGCTTGTTGCCAGAGGACAAACATTCCAGCCCCAAAATAAAGTCTCAAGAGGACTACAATTCCACACCACACTAGCAACAAGAACAATCCTCGATACCCTCTGATTTAAATTAAACAGAATTGGTGATCTTTAATGGCAGCATTGCCCAACAAAGAAGATAACTATCCAGTAGGCTTTAATTCTCCAAATAATACTCCATCTGGAACTAAATTCCCGGCTATGGCTGCATCTGCACTCTTCTGTAATCTGTTTGTCCCCCTTAACAAGTCGTAAAAAAACTTTATCTGCAGTCTTAACAGAAAATCAGTTCCACCCATCTCTCCAAGAGGGTTCTCAAGATTAATCGGCATCTCTCTTGTTAAAAGAGGGGTTCTCAAGATTAAATCAGTATCTCTCTTGTTAAAAGAGCTTTCAACCAGATCATAGCCGAAAAGAAACTAAGAAAAATGATTCCAAACATAGCATTTTCCAATGTTACCCACCAACATCATTATTAAAGGATTCCCTTATCTCAAATACCAACATCACTATTAAAGGATTCCCTTATCTCAAATTTCTTGCAAATAACGACTAACAAATTGTCTAATGATCTGTTAACCATCATATCTGCCACTAATATCAGACATTAGAGATACAGATGACCACACAAATACTAAACTTATAACAACTCAACTTGTGCCTTAAAAGCTTCACATAATTATGTCCAATACATGCTTTTTCCTTCATCGATTCACAATGGCCTCCATAGCCAATTTTATTGTTGTCTTATTGTCTGTACTAAAGGATGTGTATGGTATTTATGTACCATACATGCTTTCCTTCAACGACTTCAAAACAGCTTTGTAAGCCAGTTTTTTTGCCATCTTCTTGTCTGCTGCAGTGCATGAACGCTTGTGTGAGATACCATTTGCTTCAACCTCAACGGTGAAGAAAGCGACACCATTTTCACTAGACAATACAGTCTTTTTCTTATTATAATGTTTCTTTTGGCAAAGATCATTCAGCTCCCTTACTGGATGTAGAGTTAATGTCTCTGGTGTAACTAGGGGTTCCAGAAGAGGTCTTATGCTCTGAAAGACGGTCTCCTTGTTGTATCCAGAATCAATCAGAATTGCCCCAGCTAGAGATTCTATTATATCCCCCAGTACCTGAATCAATTCCAGGATTAAAAGAAAGAAAAAAATGTTCAAACCAAAACGTGGCAGCTTAAGAAAATTGATGGATCATCAAACTTCAGTCGAAACAAAGTAGTGAAATTATGCCTGAAAGTAGAAATGTAGTGCAAATTTGACTAAGGAATGCATACCGAAGCATTTAAAAATTTCTTTCACTGTCGTCGACTAGCTTATCATTCATCAAAGTTAAACAACTATTGACAAGGTAAACTGCAAAAATTAACCAAATAAAAACATATTGGGTTTCACATTGGTTTCTTTTCCCACATCAATTTTATTTTTTTGCCATACTCATGAAAGTAGTTACTTAAACTACAAATATTAGCTAAAAGATCATGTATAAAAGAAATCTCGAAATATGTTTGAGGAGGTTTTCCACCATCCAGCTTACCAGTATTTCAAGATCACATCTATAATCCGAGATGCAAATGCACAAAGAGGAGAAGAGAAGTTATGTTAACTAAAAATTGAGTTCGCTGTACATTCTAAAAATAAATAAATAAATGTTAGATGGATGTAAGAGATAGTTTATGCAGAATAACAAATAACGTAATTTAGCAGAGAGAGATTAATCCGTCTGAAGAAAGATTCAAGTCTATTTGAGAATTAGAATATTATAGAGTAGGGATCTTCTGAATGTTACTCATTTAATAATATGGAAATGTAAGTGGGTGAAGAAATAAGTGCACCTCATTCTCTTCAACCCTTCTTCACATTCTCCCTCTCTCTGCGTCCATCTTTTCTATTTCAACCTTAGTTTCATCGAGTATATCTCGTTTTCTGCAACCCACCCTTGCACACTATCTCCCTCTACCTCCCTCTCTCTCTATCCATATATAAATCTCAATCCTACTTTCACATCTCTCACATTACAACTTCTACATTTCATAGAAACTTAAATAGAAGCCACAGAGAGAGAAGAGATTGCATGCAGGTCATTCAAACTAAAATGCAATATACCTTAAATGGAAGTCTTAACTCGTTTTCCTCTGACCTGATATTAATCAATATCAAATCCAGACATGTTAATGGAGGAAACAAGCAATAGATAAAAAAACATTCTGCCAAGAATTTAAATTTCAAGAAGAAAAAAGGAAAGGACGACATCCTTTTTAGTAGAGACAGACCCAGGAAATTTTGTGTGTGTGTGTGGGTGGGTGTGGGTGGGTGGGTATGTGTGTGTGGGGGGGGGGGGGGGGGGGGGGGGACCGGGTGTTTATGAAAAGAAAGCTGCTCGCGAATAAGGCCAGATCTTTAAAGCGCGGAGTTCACCTTTCTCACTATAAGAGAGGATTCCACTATAGATATGGCGGGCAGCCTCCCACAGATCCAGAAGCCATATTGGCGGAGCAGAAATCCAATTCATAGGTATATAATTCAAAAAAGGAAAAATCAATTGTATTAATACTAAAATATATATATATACATATATTCAGTGGGGGAAATTGCCCCCACTGAATATACACTAGGTCCATGCCTGCTTTTTAGAATACAAATCTAATTGGTTTCAATATTATGTTTTTTGTGGATGCCACTCAGCAGGTGCTCTGTCAATGTTTTAGTAGCAAGACAATGAGCTAGGAAAAAAACTGTACATTGAAGTACCTTTTAGAAAAGGAAAAAACTGAAAAAACATAAAAACCAAAAAAAATAAAATAAAACAACAGAAATCAAAAGCAACTCCGATTTCAAAGGGCACATACATGTGCCATGATTTTGTGGTGGCCACTTTATATACTTGGACAAATCAAAAGCTGCTTTTGATTTTGATAGTTCATTTTAGTTTTGGACCACTCATAGTTGGTGCACAACATGGTAGATGATAAGGTCTCATATGCAGCCCCATGGGTTTGTTGATGATTCTAGCTGTACAACTCAACTGTGGCCCTTTTGACTGCATTCTTATGCTAATAATTTAAAAATCATATTAATAATCCAATTAAGACAGTTCCTTGTTAAATGCTGCAACAAAGGCAAAGAAGAATATTGCAGCGCAAAGGAGTTAATATTTGACAAGGAAAGCAGTTAATATGGAAGACTAACCTTGGGGAAAGTTGTCTCCGATTGCCATCCAAAAGTTGATTCCAAGGACAGCTGCTCAAAACTGGTCACAGTGCTTTTAATATGCCCATGAAGCTCTTGCGAGGCATGCAGAATGTGTTTGTGCAATCCAGCCTTAACTGCAGAATGGGCATAACAGTCATTGTTCACAGAAGCTGACCTTAGGTCAGTTAACAGCCCAGGTGATAGTCCAGGATATTTATGGCACAGGTGCATTGTTATGAGATAATCTAACACCGCGTCCCCAAGAAATTCTAACCGCTGCGCCACCAACAAAATAAGCATTATCCTCTCAGCAGAAATAGATCTATATAATTAGTTTTAAAGCTGTATATATGAGTCAACTTTAAAATGGGTATATGTGTATCTTCAGTGTCATGGAAAAATCAGAATGTATTGAACATGCCATCCTAGTAGTTTGATGAAAAAGTAAAAACTATTTATTTTTAGTGCTGTTTGCAAGATCAATCTTGGCAACACAACTTTAATACTTGACAAAAAATCACTGAGTTCTAACTTCTATGAAACAGATCCTCAATGTGGACCTTCCAATACCACAAGGAAGCAAGCTGGAATTCATATACCATTGCAAATAAAAACTCAACTTTTCATTAACCATACAAAAGATATTTAAGATCATTGCAAAAATAAAATTCAAGCCATTTTTCAAGAGAGGATACGATGAAATGAGAGACTAATTCTAGCTGATATCATTATAATGCTTTATCTTCAACATTAGTACAGAGTGATTAATGAGGGTAATTAATATCAAAATCCTGAAAGTTAATGTAAAGGCCTGAAGACAACTTCCCCCAACAGCAACACTACTGAAATTCATCTGAAAAATGCAAATATGAATATTACCTGATAGCATCTAGGAATCTCAGGTAGCATGTAAGAACCATGGGTTAATGCTTCTACTAGCAAAGACGGGTCTCGAAATGAATAGTTCAACAAGGATTCTACATATCTGATATTAACAAGCTTCTCTGGTTGCACTGGGAAGTCCCTCCCATATGGTATATTGGCAAAATCCGCCTTTATACCAAGCCAATCCATTAATGATAGAGCTGCTAGTTCACCTCCTGTAATGAGGTATGCACCAATTAATGCCTCCACAACATCAGCAACTGTCTTACTCTTCACCTTTCTTATTCCCCTATTGTAGACTTTTCTCTTAGTAGAAACCGATTCTTCGTCCAATGTGTAATCTCCGGATCGATCGCCAGGAACGATCCACATTTTAGGATCAAAAGGCTCAGTACGAATAAAGCCCTACAAGTTGAAAAGAATAATAAAATTTTTGAATCTTGCTTACAAGTCCCTGAAAATATATGAGATAAACATGATCTAGCAATACAAATAATTTTTTTATGCAAGCAAGAAATTTTAGAGAAATTTTATTTTTTTTATGGCTATGATTCCACTATCCAATCTAGAGCTAGTATAGTATGTAGAATTAATTGAGCCCCAAAACATATCAAGTTGGGGACAAACTTCATAAGATAAATGAATTTACAATGCCAAGGGCCCTTGATCAACATTTTCTTAACTCTAGAGCGCTGATACTTCAATTTGGGAGTAATAGACCCAAAGTTGATATTAGCATCACACGTACTCCTATCCCTGCCCTCCCAATTCTCCTTTTTTTTAAAGATTAGTTTCTTCAAGTAGACCCAAAAAATAAGTCTTTCACCCAAACTTACAACTATAACACTCAGAAAAGTCAAATTGGATCATCCTATATCATTTGTGAACCATGAGGTCCACAAATATGAGGATACTCCCTTCATCCCATATTAGTTGTCCCTCTTTGGTATTATAACTCTTTAAGTGTACAATCAATTAATGCATTGTCCCCTTTTAAATTACCATGTTGTCCTTTTCAATTTAAATATGCATATTATCAAGTTCGGAAATTTTTGAAACCTTAAAGGGTAATTAAGGGAAAATAGCAATTTTTAACCTTAACTTGTCAAATGGGACAACTAATTTGGGACATCCCAAAAAAGAAAGAGGGACAAATAGTATGGGACAGATGGAGTAATCCATACGATAGTAAGTAGTATTTAAATGGAACTAAATGTTTAACATTCCAAATTACAAACAAAAGAACTAGGGAAAAAAAAAATTACAAACAGAAGGTATGTTAATATTCAGTATGCAATATTTTCCATTACTCGCCAACAATAGAATACAACAATCATAAACATGACAGCAGTTACAAGTCCTACATTTAACACTTCCATGTGTAGAGCTTTACACACTGACAAATAAACATTATTAAACAACTCCATGCAATCAATTTTCCAGTGAAAATAGAAGCTTCTGAAGCTTCTCTTCTTCCTAGGTTGGTTAAAATACAATACTAGGGGGAAGAAGATATCTACGCAGTTTACCAGTGTGAAATACGTATACAAGGATAAGTTAAATGGAAGTCAGCATGCTAACAACTAACTTTATATTTGACCTATAAAAAATGAGTCAGATAGTCCCAAAAATAAAATTAGTCCATTTAAAGAGGGATATTAAGCATGAAGGGTTAAGAATGCAAATGCATCCTTATATCAAGCATAAAGGATCAAGTACACAAATTCAAGATGATGACCACGATCAAACATTAAAGTAATATGACAAGTAAAAGATTACCGGAAGTTTGCAGTCACATCCTAGCTTGCAAAGCGCAGCATTAGAAATTATTTTCTCTTTTTTGATACTAAGAAGGCCCTCGTGGTGATTTTGATTGGTTTTGAATAATTGCTGACTGGCAGCATATTTGAGGAAAGAGTCCCCAATGGTCTCCAGTGATTCCAAATGAAATTTCTCTTGACATTTCTTTGTAGTAATTGCTTCCAAGACCTACCATAGATGGATTGGTTAGCACAAGTTCAAAGTGAAAATTGGAACATACACTTCAACTACATGATATACACTTCGCAAATTCAGAGTCAGAAAAATAACGTATCTAAAGTGAAAAAAATGGCTACAGCAGAATTGCAAAACTGAAACTACAAAGACATACTAAAGAGGTTAGTAATATAAACATGTTACAATTGGCATGATTTTATTATTAGGCAAGAATTGGTTATACTATCTACAGATCCATGCTTTGCCAAATGTAGCATGTTAAAAAGCTAACAAAATACACCCAAATGTGACCTTAATTATTTAATACAATATGTAAACTATGGTACATCAGGTATCCAAATTTTAATTAACTACCTGATCAAATAACAGTATCAAACCACTGGGAAACAAAAAAAAAAAAAAATTCCAGCATTGTCGGTGAAATGCAGCTAGGGACAATGTCATAATCAAACAAATGGACAGTGTAAATGGTATTTGACTTTTAACTTTAGTTTACACTTTTAGGACACAATGGTTTGCAGCTGTAAAGAAATTACACCCTCAAACATTAAAACAACATTGTTTTTGACACTTTCTGACCGAAAAAATTATAGATGAACTTCATTTTTAATAACACAAGTCAGATACCAATCACTATAAAATGGGCACTCGACATAGTTAATAAAGTAGCAGAAGAGAATGTGGTTATTATTAAATGTTGATATTTTCAGGAAGAACTAATGCTTTTATCTTTTTTGTTAGCTAAGCATGGATTTTTTGTCATAACACCCAATAAATCCACAAAGTTAGCTAAGCATGGATTTTTGTCAGAACACCCAATAAATCCACAAAATAACAAATGTTCAACCAGTATTTATGAGGTATAATGAAATTCTTTAAAGGATATAGAAATTAGACAATTAAAAATAATTCTTTATTTGATTTAGCTACTGAAAATTTGCAGTAAAAATATTTAAAAAAGAATTGTCATGTATTTTATAAAGAACGTTGGTGTTGCAACTATTCATACATAAAATGCTATTATATGCATTTATCTATCTGAAAATTCTATTTGCAACACGGGAGAAATAATATGTGGAAAAAAAAACCTGAATTCTCTTGAAAGGAGGTATTTGGCCAAAAACTCAGCATGACGGCTTAATTTATTTCTTTTTATTATGAATTTCATTTTTTATATTGCTAATAATTACTACTTTCAACAGATACAAATTTTGAGTTACTATGTAATCACTCTAAAATATGTAAGTACAAAATTAAAGAGTACAAAAACAATGAATAAGTTCCTCAAGTGCCTTTCTTTCATTATATTGACACCTGACAACAATATTTCACCTCTGCTTCTAAATGGTTTTATTCATTCTATTCATCAATGACTTCCAAAAACCTTTGCAGCCATATAGAATCCATATCAACTTGCATCCACACAATGTATACAAGTATTGACAGAATACAGAGTAATCATACGTGCTTGTATAATTTACACAAAAGTGACATATATGGAATGAAATGACAAAAAGAAAGAAAACTTAGCTGGGAATGTACATTTCAACCAGATATTGTTTATTGAAAAAAATTAGTAGGAAACGATTCAAGAGCACAAGTTGACCTCATCATTTTAACACAAGCATTATAATTTCTGGCATGGTGAGATAAGCAAGTAAGATACCTTGAAGGTTGGAATAACAACATTTTGCATGCAGTGATCCGCGTGCATCTTTTTCAAGTTCACAGCAATAAGCAACGACTCGATCCGGTGCATGATAGATGGAACAAATGAGAAAGAATAAATTGTAGAGATTGATATAGGAGACATGATAACAGAACAAAGTTCAGGAGGCACTTCAACGGATGCATTGCTTGGTTCTACAAAGAACAAAAAAATAAATCAAGCACAAAATTTGCCATTGGTAAACCAGTATAACAGTGAAAAAACTTAACATGCACATAAAATCTTACGAAAAAGCAAAAATCTAACATCATGTTGCAAATAGTCCCCAAGGCAAAAAAATCCCCTATTAGAAGTTCGCAAATCAGCCATGGTGTTAAATCTACCATTAATGAATACATGAAATTATTCAAATGACCAGATGATACCCTATTGTCAAACATTGTTGTCCGCTAAACTGTTTAGATTCACTCAATTAAATGAGCCATAGAATGTCCTTTTGAACGATGATCCACTCCACTACTTTCTCACCCTTCCGAACCATTTCTACTTCCTTTCAAACCCCACGACACATATATACGTATATGTGTATATATATAGCACCAATTTGTTTGGATTCATAACGTGAATTTTTCTAAAACCTTTGTCTTCTATTACACATTCTTCACAAACCCTGTCTGCCCAACTAATCTGTGTAGTCATCTTCTCTCTATGACTTGCGAGAGAGAAGGGCAGCTTCAAATCACCACTGCAACACCACACCAAAGCCATTTGTAAACCATTTTACATGTTCATTTCACTATAATTTCCTGCTCCAAATTCTGTAGCCAATTGTCACTTGCTTTGACGAGAACTGTTTGTTAAAATTTAATCCCAATACCATCAATATTTCAACACCAATTTAATGTTTGTTAGCAGTTTCAGATTGACAACAACTCCATTCTGATGAGTATGGGCATAAGATTCCTAACTCAGAAAAATGCCGTTACATGTATTTGCAAGTAAACTAACGCAATGAAAATCCAAGAGATAAGGTTCAGCATTAGAGGGTAAAGGATGGGTTAGAGAGAGAAAATGGAAATGTGGTTTTAGGGTGAGTTGCAGAAAGGTTATTCAACCAGGCTTACCCTTATAAATTTAAGGCCAGAATTTAAATAAAGGGACCAGTCTTAAAACTAGCACGATCAAATTTAGCATTGCGGCCTTTTTACATCCTTTTTTTTATATCAAACATGACACAAAAAAAAGTGTGTGTGTGTGTGTGTGTGTGTGTGTGTGTCCATGTGTGCATAAACAAGAAATGGATGGAAACCAGATAAAATTACAAAGAAGCGAACAATCTATCCAACCTTTCTCCTTCTGCTGTCTACATCTCTGAAGGCAATTTTGCACTGGAAAAATATGTCTCCCATTAAGCAGCGATTCACTTTCAAAACACAAGTCAATTCCATGCCTGTAAATAGCATTACAGTAACACTATCATTTTAATTTTCATACCATAAATTAAAAAACTCTATTCCATACAATAGTTTATGGAAGTATAACAAATAAATTCTGCATACCGTGATTTATAGTATTTCTTGTAAGGAATAGCTTGTCCATTCTTTAGCCTCAGAAGTGAGTTCCCATCCAAATTATTTAATGTGCCAGTGATACAGTAAACATTACCATTGTGAGGAGTGCATACAACAGAATTCTCTAGCATGCAGCTGCAGACAGAACCATGCTTTGTCTTCACCAGATGAGTATAACCCTTGGGAAGAGAACAATTTGTGTGTTTCTTATCTAGAGGTAGGCGTGGAAATCGCACAGAACTAATACATTTCCAATCAATGAATGGAGGATTCTGATGTGAGCCAGTAGATGGGAGTAGCAGATAGTCATGTACTGGAAAATCATTCTTCAAATGAAATGCATCTATCACCCCTCTCAATTTATTGAAATTATGATCAAGAAGAGCTCTGAAAATAGTAACTTGAAACCACTGACATAAAAGAACCTGGAAGATATAACTTAATGGTCAATAGAAACCAAACCTATATTTTCTATTTCAATTAATTATTCCACAATACAACAATAAAGGTAACTAAGCATATAAAATAAGATACATTACCTTTCCAGCATCAAGCTTAACTACTCCAACATATTTCATGTTCACTGTCAAACTACCCCGATCAACTTCCAAGTCAATAGTCATATTATCATCATCTAACTCAAGTTTAGTCCTCAAAGCAAACACAATATCATGAAGCGGGATATCATAATCAAAGTGTCGGCTTAGCTGAATCAAATAGCAATGATACACGTTCATAGAATCATTCACACAATGACTAACCAATTCGGGTGGGAAGTATTTTGGTTGATCGTTAGAATATATTTCATTCCCTATACACCAATATATCATAAATTAGAAAAGAAAAATATCGGCATCAATAGATACAAAGATATATAAAAGATTCATAAAGAGAAAAGTAAATGACAATTTTTAAACAAACCACGACAATCAAGAAAAAATTAAATACCCAATTCTTGAGAAATAGCTTCTTCCACAACAATATCCGGAACAAGATTATCGGTCAGCGCACCACTCTGATGAAGCTGCTTGCATGCTTCTAGACATGCAAGTTGCTTCAACATTTTGATGTTGCCTTTAACACAAACATTTTGTATCGGGCAGCTTTTGGGAAGATATAAGGTACATGTTTCCAACTCCTCATCAATATTGAAACGAGGAGAGGGTTTAAAATACCTATAATACAAACATGTCATTTCTCATATATGCATTTAGATAAGACTAACAGTAAGAAGAAACAACGAAGAAATTTAATAACATGAAAAATGAAGCTTGTTAAGAACAAACCCATCAGAAGGTAGTCGCGAGCAGTAGAAATGTATCAGACCCACGCTAGAACACAGAGTCACAAATGCGTCTGTACTTTCAACACGATAAGAGATTTCATTAAACAATTCACAATCAAGAGGTGCACAAGGAACGGATGCATGGCTCAAGGACTCCTTCCTCATGATGTCTCCACTAGCAAGATAGTTCTGTACTCGGGTGAGTGTAGAAGCATCACCACTAAGATATTGACAAAAAAATAAATATGTCAGTACCACTACCAACAGTAAACTCTTTCCTACTCAAATGACCATTGTTACTGGTATGAAATAAATAAAATAGAGGTGTTTTATTCTGCATAGTTCTTTTATTAGTCATTTAGCAAAATTTTATTTTTCTCTTTCGTTTTTGATAGATAAGACAACATTCACACATCCACTGTTGTCTCCAAATAGGGACTTGAATCCTCAACCTCCCATGTGGGGAGGAGATGATACCACTTCGGCAAGGCCCTTGTACCGTTTGATGAAACTTGAATATTTGCAACTCATAAGGAGGCTCAGAAAATAAAATTTGAACTTTTATACAAAGAGTGTTAGTATAAATAAACCAATGTGTGTAAGCATTTACAAGAATGTCACGGAAAATTTTAAACCTGGGTCATCTAAAAGTCCCACTATGTCTTCAATGGGCCAAGGATGAAGTAGAACATACCTCCTGACCATAAGCAAAAAATCAGAGTTCTGCATTCGAGCACGACCACGGGACTGAATAAAACTACAAACAGTAGCTGAGGGATCAAATCTAATAACAAGGTTGCAACTTTGAACATCCAAGCCTTCTTCAAGAATTGAGGTTGCAACAATGATGTTTACCTGCAAGCATGTTAAGCCGACAAGCAGACAATTCAATTAGTAAAAGAGAACATATCATGAATATTAGGAAGAAACTGAGGGGGAAAACACGAAAAAGAAAAACCTACCATTCCCTTGCGGAATTGTTCAACAATTTCATTTTGCTTTTTCCTACTTTGTGACTGCAACCCAGACTGATTCCCAGCTGTGTACTCCGTTTTCCATCCACTTAATTTTGGAAGCAACTCAGTCAATAAAGCTTGAAGAGCGATTGCTGTAATGACCCTTTCTACAAAAATTATACATCTCAAATCCTTCATATCCCTGCATGGAATAACATACAACATATCAATCCACATTAAATCTAAACAATGATCCAAAATATTGTAATGCAACGTAAGTCTATTCTCTTTTGTTCTTTTTGCTCCTCATGTTGGAAGCTGTATTGTGTTTATTGGAAACATAATACAATTCAGAGAAAAAAAATTAAGAGTATAATACAATTAGATATATATAGCAAAGAGAAGTTCAATGGAGCAGGATCTGCCGACCTGTATTCAATAAGAGATTCAATAAGACAGTTAACTTTGGAAGTTAGATACCCAGCATCCATATTAAATTTTATGTTTCCACCAATACTCCACTCAGGACCTACAGTGAAACAAGAAAAAAGTCAAAGAAGAATAACCAAGTAAAAGGGAACAAAGAAATTACGATAAATAGAACGATTGTCCCAGAAAGTTGGGGAGAGAGAGTACCAGATGGTAAGCAACAGGATAAAAACTTAGACACATCCAAGACGAAATCTCTCACAGTTGTCTCACCACAAACATCCAGTTTCCCCCATAAAAAGGTGTCAGTTTCTTCACATGACAAGGATTCAGCAGCCTGTCACAGAAACCAAGTTTGTTGTGTATATCGTACTGTTACCAATATCAAAACAAAGAAACAAAAAGTTGGAGATAATATATACCTTTAAAGCTAACCAAACACCCAGCTCATCCAAGCAGAACAAAAAGGTAGAAAATAGCTTAGATAATTTTTTCTTTGCAGATTCTGCTGCAGAGCTTGTGAGCTTTGATCTTCTGACAGAGAATTCATGCTGGGAAAAAAAACAAAAAAACAAAACAAAGAAAAAACAGAAATAAATTTAGGGTTAAAACATTTAAAAAGATAAAGAAATATATTGTTGAAAACCAAAAGAAAGGCAAACGGTAGCTCAAAGTTTTATTGATGGCCAACAAACATAGTAGTTTACAACAACCACACAGCCTTCTCCCAATTATTTGGGGTCGGCTACATGAATCCCATGTTTCCATTCCGCTCTATTAAAGGCCATAGCCTCACAATCAATCCACATGCTATCATATCTTTCTTTACTAACTCTACCCACATTAACTTTGGCCTTCCTCTTCCCCTAATATTACCCTCAATGTTGACCATGTCACTTTTCCTAACCAACACACTTAAAAGGTCTTCTTACACATGCCCAGATCATCTTACCCTGTTTTCTCTCATTTTATCTCCAATTGGTGCTACTCCAACCATCTCCTGAACATGATCATTTCTAATTCTATCCTTTCTAGTCTTACCACACATTCATCTCAACATTCGCATTTCTGCCACACTCACTTTATGCAAATGTTGTTTCCTAGCTACCCAACATTCAGTACCATAAAGTTTGGCTAGTCTAATAGCTGTTCTATACAACTACCCTTTCAATCATAAGAAGATAGATACGCCTATCACACAATATACTAGATGCACTCCTCCAATTAACCCGTCCTGACTTGATTCTATGATTAACGTCAACTCCAATTTCTCCCTCATTATGAATAATTGAGCCTAAATAATGAAAATGTTCATTTTCAGGAATCTCATGATTCTAGATTCTCAATCCTCACTACATACTCATTTATTTTCTAGATTTACTAAAGTTACACTCCATATATTAAGTTTTACTTCAACTTATCTGAAACGCTTTTAGTTCTAAAGCTTCTCTCCAAACCTCCAATTTGGCATTAACTCCTCCTCTAGTCTCGTCAACTAAAACAAGATCATTGGCAAATAACATACACCAGGGAATCTCATCTTGATGTGTCTTGTCAGCTCATCATCCATAACCAAGGCAAAAAGGTATGGATTTAATGTTGATCGTTGGTGTAAGCCTACAGTAATTGGAAATTCACTTGTTTCCCCTACAGATGTTTTAATTATAGTCACACAGCCATCATACATGTCCTTTATGGTGTCCATGTTTCACTTTGTGACTCCTTTCTTTTCTAAAACCCTCCATATTAGGTCTTAGGTACCCTATCATAGGCTTTCTCCAAATCAATAAAAATCATACAGTTACATAGCTCAGCTAAGGAAAACACTATTTTACATTCGGGATTGGATTAGAACTTACAAGAATCTTGTAGTCCATCCTCCAACAACCTAGACAAACATTTATGTTAAACACATGCTATCAGGATTCTTATTGTTACTTCACATTAGGGGGCAATTTATACCCAACCCCATTAAACCGCCCAAACCCGCCCACTAAAATTAAATCATTTGGGTACCCAAAATTAAGTGAGTGGGTTAATAATGGGTAAAAAGTGAGTACCCATACAATTCAAAGGTCAATGGTGAGTTAAGAGTGGGTACCCATCTTAACCCGCTCAAACAGAACTCTTTTTTTTTTTTCTTTTTTTCAGTGATAACTATTCAACTTCCTTATATAAAAAATAAAAATAAAAAAAAAAAAAGACACAGACACGACAAAAATACGATAATATAATAATAATATAATTTTATTATGTATATAAATATAATTCATAACCCTATTTAAAATCATTTTAGATTTTACTTGGTTGCCAGGAAAGTGGAGAAATAATTTGTTGAAGTTTGATATTTTCTGTTGTTTAATTCATGTGAACATGAAATAAAGAAACTTAGATGTGCTCTACTAAAATCTTAAACATAACTTAATTGATATTTTCAGTTTCTTTTGTGAAATAGGAAAATTACTGAAGCTCTAAATTTTCTTTTATTTTTCTGTGGTCTCGCAGCAGCCACTGAAGCAATAATCATTCTTTTTTTCAGTCCATTCTGCAAAATGGAAAAATTAAATAAAATGTTTATTCATACAAAAAAAATCTTCAAAGTTAAATCTGTGAACTAAATTAAAAACTTCAAAGTTATAAATCTGTAAACTTCAAAGTTATAATAAGCCTTCTACCACCATGTCCATCATCCTCCAACTACATAATACACACACATATATATAAATACAAAATACTGACCCGTTTCTGACCCGCCCACTTAAGCCCTTACCCATTTTATGACCCGCCATTGGCGGGTTGGGAATGAGTTACCGACCCATTAAAAACCCAGCCAAAAAAAACTCGCCCAAACCCACCCAATTGCCACCCCTAAGATATATAACCAGATTGGACTTATATATAGAGAATGGATATATAAATAATGCATATACACATATATATAACTCGTGCTCAAAACTTTTTTTTTCTAAATATCTATATATATATAATTAATATTGTTGATTAAATTGTATAGTGACTTTTCCCAAAAGAAAAAAAAAATTGTAATGCTTGAAATCAAAAAATTAATATAAGAACAAATTTTATTTTTTTTTTTGGCCGTGGATTGTAGGAAAGTAAAAAATTTGCAAAAGTGAAACAAAAAAATGTGTTGGAACGGGTTAACCCGTTATGACCCGCTCATTTGAACCCTTAACAATTTATGACCCACTATTGGTGGGTTGACAGTGGGTTACTGACCCATTCATACCCAACCCATTCATAACCCGCCCAAACCCCCACCCAATTGCCACCCCTACTTCACATCTCCTTCACCCTTTTGTTTGCTACACCTTGAAATCCAAATGAGATTGCAAACTCAAGAACTATATTCAATCTTTACTATTAGTGGACAAGGAGAAAAATAACAAGGAAAAAAAATTTATCAGAGAAGAAAGTACATATCAGTCAAACAGCTACAAGGCTTTCCTACCGCTAGGCCATTACCCAACCAGTATAAACTCTCCTTCCCCCCCACCCCCCACCAAAGGGAAGGTGGGGGGGGTTCAAGCCCCATAGCAGGCATTTGTGTAACCACCCAGGGGAGGGGGGGCTTTCCTGCTTATATGATTTTATAAATGAAAAGTTGAAGAAAAACTAGATACAGGTGTAAAGAGCAACAAGACAAAATGATACAATGAAGAACATAAACAGATCGGCATTAAAAAGATGTGTACCTTTTCTTTTAGACTCTTCAAATAATTTGCCAAACGTTCAAATAGCTCATAAGGGATATCCTCGTGCTTGTAGAACTTCAACTTCGGCTTTGAAAAGGGAACGTACTTTGCCAGAACAGAATCACTCACACAGGTGTACACCTTTATCCCAAAAGAGCAAAAACAAATGTCACAATGATCATCTATCATCATGCAAAAAGGATCCAACTTCAAACAACAAATGAACTGGAAGATATCAAATAACATGTTGTGAGATGAAAACTACAAAGCAAAGGAGAGAAGTGTTTTATCAATAAATCATTTATTTTATTTGTAATCCAGTTCAATGTGCTCCTAGAATACTAACTTTACATAATTTATGCCCAACAAACAAGTAGAAAAAGCATAATCAACTACCAAAAACAATGTTGAAATAGAAATTTTTCTTTTTTCCCTAGGTCCCCCCCCCCCCTCCCCCGCGCTGCGCCACGGGGGGGGGAAATTGTTTGCACCCAAGAGAAGTCAAACCTACCTGATGCTTCCCAAGGCATCAGGGCCAAGTGACTTACCCACTTGAGCCAACCCCATGGGTTGAAATATTGAAATAGCAAGTCCATTACTTATTTTCATTTTACCAAACTCGTCTTTAGAGAGAAAAAAATTTTATATATTTTTGAGTATCACTGCAGAATATTTCAACAAACAACTTCTATTCAGCAGAATTTCCTCCATGTAGGTGTTATTGACCAAAGAATTATATTTTATGAATGCTTTGTTTAACAAAAATGCTTTTGATCAACTCAATTCAAGTGTCATCAATATCAGTGGTTACCCATTAATGTTTATTGAGAAGGAGGGGTAGATTTAGCACCTGTTTGGTTCAATTGTCTAGAAAAAAGGGGGGAAAATCATGGCAGTTCTCTGAGTTCAAGCCTTTTTCAAGTTCGTTTTCTTATAACAGGTTTTAAGAAAAATGTCAACTAAAAAGACAATTGAAATATTTTTTGTCTTCCAATTCTTTTAGAACAGAAAACTGATATGAGCAAACCCTTATTTTCCAAGAACTTCAATTTATTACCAAAAGGTTTTTAGTTGGTGTCTACACGCGTGTCTCTATAATGGTTCGAAGAGGTGGAAGTGGCCGCCAACACGGACGCAAAGCTGTATAGGGTGTAAGCTAAGGGAATTGTTTAAGTATATTACTTAGCGTATAATTGGCCTACATCAGATGTGAAGAGGGGAAAAAAGGAAATTAACCAAACATTTTGGCATTATGCTTAAAAGAATTAAACAGAAGACCAGAATTTCATGTAGTCTAATTTCAAAATATATCCTTTAAACAAAACAGAAAGTACATTTGGAACTATATATTCAGGAGACTGTGGAAGAAATTCCAGCAGATACCAGAAAATAATAGATATACAAACCCATCAAAAACTTCACAGTACTAATGTTAAAATGCACTCGCAATCAATCAAAACAAAGAGGCTGAATTCAAAATATTAGCTTTAGATTCCGCCCTAAAAAAGATAGTAACATAGAAAACCAAAGATGGTAACATAGAAAACCATACTAACGCATGGACTGGTGAAAAGCATCAATAATAAATCAAAACTGATGTAGACCTAATATGCAACATGAAAACACACACATGAGGATACACAGAACACACCATATTACACAACGTACACACACACACAAAACTATTAGAACAAATAAATCAAATCATTGCCAAAAGAGCATCTTGACCCCAACTTTTGAGCATCTCCATAGATGAGCATGTTGAAATAACAAGTTGGGCTTACACATGGACGCATTTGCAGAAATAGACAGTCCATGGCAAAGGATTGCCAAAAAGGTTCAAGCAAAATATTAGTTCATCACCTACCCATGGTTCGCCCAAACCGGCCGGTTCACACCAGAATTCTGAATGACCGATACCGTTACAGGCCGGTATAGCGGTGTGACCCAGTACTCACATCAGAACCGGTCGGGTCTCGCCGAACCGGCCGATTCTCAGCATGAACCGGTCAAATCTCTTAAAGACTTGGCCGGTTCAGCTATGAATAAAATTTCACTAAATAAATGGGCCTAATCACCCCAAAATTAATTCACTTGGGCCTAATCATTCCCATTTGCAGAGAACAGGCCAAGTTTATTTTCTTAAGCCTACATGTGCTACTTTATATATACCTCATCCTTCATTCACTTTGTTAAACTTATCCGATGTGAGACAATTAATGTTCTCTGGCTACTAGGCTTTTATAGCTCATCTTTAAAATCCTATTTCTTCCACATTTCAATGTGGGAAAAAGAGAGAACTTATTTCCTACACTTTTCCAATTGTCTAAGACTTCTAACAAGTAACAAACACAAAAGTTGAGCATCTGCCACCAACTCTCAACTTCACTGTTGTTAATTTAGGGAGAGTTTTTATATTAATATATTTTGTTTTCATATCTACTTCCATGTATAACCTCATAGTTTTAAATAAAATAAATAATCATTCAATATGACAATACATTATGTGAGGATATGCACCTAACTGTTTGTATTTATACCTCAACCCAACTTTTGGCATCACAACTAAAAAATATATATATACCACTTTTTCACATTTCACCTTTATCCTATCTAATGAGTTTTTTTATTTAATTTAAATAGAGCTTTTTTTTTTTTTAATACAACAAACATACATTCTTAATTGCATTAACCAAATAATTATGCATATACACATTGTATATGATATATATGTTATGCTTCATTTTTATTTTTATTTTGTACAATTGATTTGTATTATATTTTTCTTAATTTTCCTTTTATTTTATCTTATATATGATATGAATGTTCATTTATTTTTGAATAAATCTATTATTGTTCATTAATTTACTATAAAATATAATTAGGATCGTAACTAAAAAATTATAAATAATTAATTACTTGTGTTAAATGGTCTTCAAAAATTCAATAAAATTCACCAAAAATTTATTGTTATCAGATTATGAGTCTACTTGGTATCATTAACCAATCACAGTATGTCACATGACATGACAGATGTGGCACACATTCCATGTCAACAACAGAGCTACTATTTATGGTATTAATACTGATGTTCAGCTAATCGAGTAGGCATGAGGACGTGCTATCAGCATTGTACCCAAATTTCTCCAAGCATATATGCATGCTCTTCAAATGGCTCAAATTACCGAAGTGTCACGACCAGACACAAAAAAAATATTCAAATCAAGTGAGATCATCCAAGACATTATACGAAGTCCAAATACTAGCAGTGATAACCTATATAAAGTAGCCAAAAAACACCACATTATATGAGCCATTGTTTGTCCACCTTTTTATTTTTTGATAAATAATAATTGATTAAAAAGCGTTCAAAAGGAGAACGCGTCCCTTAAACAAAGGCGGAACCGGGATCTAAGGACCCAAAGAATCCAAAAAATTAACATTACATCAAGATAGTATGCATGTAAGGAGAAAATCAATTGCAAGATAAAGAAGCAACCTTTGAATTCATAAGATTCTCGAGCTTACTGATCATTTCCCAATAGGCCAATGAAGAGCTTCGACCTAGAATGCAAGAAATTGATTAGTAAGATCGGCTTTTCCAAGCCAACGGGCTAACTAGATGAAATTAGAAGCGACTTCTAAATAGTTAGAATAATATAATTAAGACATTATTAAATCTTCCATACCTTTAGATTTTACAGGAGAAGCTGTCATCCCAAATATCCTAGGAACCTGGGAGTTAGTCTGCAAGAGACGATGATAGAATTCCTGCATATGCATTCCAATTATTCATATCATCAATTGGTCTAAGAAAAGCAGAATGAGAATAGCTCATAACATAAACGCATGTTGTACCACATTAATAAATGTTAAATAACCAACATATAAAGGAGAACGTTTCTTTCTTTTTTTTACATAGACATAAATATATTAATACAAGCCCTATTATCAAAAGGATTAGCAACATTACGCAGGCAAGATTCTATTGTTGGGACAAGCTTGCAATAACTTTAAGATTGGCATTAATACAAGCCCTATTATCAACAGGATTAGCAACATTATGCAGGCAAGATTCTATTGTTGGGACAGGCTTGCAATAACTTTAAGATTGGCACATTACATGTCTATGACAAACACAACATAAATATAACTCACCTTCATAATACAAGCATAGGGGTCACTACCTCTTGCATTGTGACATTCGTCAAATATAAGAACCTTTATCTCATCAAGTTTCAAAAAGCTATGCCTCAGGGCATCAAGTAAGATCTGGGGTGTCATTACAAGAACCTGAAACATAAGCCAAATGTTAGTTCATTATATGCACACCTTAAGTGATTAATAGAACTTCGAAACTAATAGTAAATATAAGCAGCGTAGTTTGAAATGGAAGGGAGTTGCAAATATTTGATGGTATCAAAACACATAAATAAAATCCTTTTTGTCAATATCACAGCAAATTTCCATTAATGTGTCCCAACTACCTTCCTTTTTTCCTTTTTTTTTTTTCTATTCTTTTTGTTTCCACAAAAGCTTACTAGAATTATGTCATTTCATTAGAAAATCTAAAAAACAAAAGGCACATACGATGTTTATCCTTCTTCTTTTTCTCTCCCTTTAAAAAATAAAGTAAGATTGAACAAAAACTATGCACACCTCGAATTCATCCTGTTGCTGCTTCCATGTAGCAGCATCCCAGTAGTCAACACCCATATCTCCCCAATACTTTCCAACTTTCAAGTCAGTGTGCATTTTCACAGCTTCAGCTTGCTAATAGGTACAGAACAAAAACAAAAAACAATGATGATATTAACAAAAAATCAAATGCAAATGCACAGCAATGGAAAATTTTCAGTGAAGGTGCTAAATCTGAAATATATAAATAATAAAAAGACCTATAAGAATCAAAAACATCTCAAGGATAAAACAAAATCGAAAGGGAAAAAAAAAACACTCTTGAAGCATAAAGAAAAAGTAAGAAAGATTCTTATTTCACGTACTTGAGTGACCAAAACAACTTTAGGGACCAAGAAAACAGCGAAACAACGGGACGGCTTTCGGATGGAGTAGGCATAGCTGCGTAGAAGCATGATCGCGATCAGGGTCTTGCCAGAACCAGTCTCCAGAAACACAATCGTGTTTTGCTTAATTGCTTTCTCCAGTGCTTCCAACTGATAACTGCCGAAACAGACACCAATAGAACAAATACAATGTTGAAAAACAAAACAAAAAAAACAACTGAAAACAACGGATTAAATGATCTAAATCCAGAGTACCTTCTAGCAAAAGGGAGTGGATCAACCGAGAGTTGTTGGGTTACATTGTTTTCCATTCCAGCGCGTTCCATTCTCGCTGGACAAACCAATTATCACAATTACATCAATTCAGAGAAAAATATATGTTTGATTCCATGAGAGACAAACACAGACATTGAACATTCCCAAAATAAAAAATATATATAAAAAAAAAAAAAAAAAAAAAAAAACACCTTTTGCACCGATTCAAATTTTCAAAACCAAATAAACCCCTTTGCAGACAGGGAGCGAAATTCAAGAAATATAAACATTCGAAAATGTATAACTCACTGAGTTGGGGTTCTGGGAAGGGATGAGTCAAGAAGTACCTTGAATCAACTGGTAGTGAGCTATTACAGATTCTTGCAGGTATCAGTAGCAAACGCGTCTCTCTCTCTCTCTGGTTGTTGAGAGTATATATAGACATATATAAGTATAGATATACAGTACCTGACTTCGTCGGAAAGGAACCCACTGTTGGATTTAATTGACAACGACTCTTTTCGAGAATCGCTCACACCGAGAATTAAAACACTCTTCTCTCTCTCTAGATTGAAATTAAGTTAGAGAGAGAGAATGTTAAAAAGTGTTTCTCTCTCTAAACGTATATGCGCTCTCTCTGTAAAACCTAAGAAAGTGAGAGCGAGATTCTTTCGTCACTTTTTCATGCCCCAATCGAGAGAGGAGGGAGACTGTGTAATCAATGACGTAAGGATTGAGTCAACTCACAATTGACTGTCACAATAAAATTAAGTAGAGTGTTCTAATTAAATCACATAGGGATATAAAACAGGCGGTTTTGGCCGGGTATTGAAAAAACTCATTAAAAAATGGATAATTATTTAACTATTGAAAAAATTCATTAAAGATTGTGAAACCCGTAATTTATACGAGCGTTCTTATATCTCTGTCGCCCTCTAAAATGGCTCTACTCTCTAAAATGGTTATAAAAGTGAGTAAATATAACAGAAGGTTTTTAAAACCAACTATATAAACTAATAAAATAAAAATAATTTAATAATTTACTTACCTAAGGACGAGGTCGAGTTCCCCCTTCTCGAACTCATGCGAATTTTCGTTAATAAAAAATCATCATTGTCCAAAAAAAGCTAAACGACCTCCCAAAATCACTATAAACGTGGCGGGTATTCGTCCTCACGGGCAAATTGCCATCCCTACTCACAACTCAATTAAAAACCATTTAACATTTTACTTTTATTAGTAATTACTATATATTTTCTAATAAAAGTATAAAAATAGTTATAATATTGTATATAAAGATAGTTATAAACTTATTATATTGTATACCTTGTTTAATTTTGTATTTTGTGAATTTTATTAAAAATGCATATTTTTTTAGTACATAAATTACTACTAGTGTGTTGATGAGATAGTTGACATAAAACAAATATGAAAAAGTAAAGATTATTTTATAAAGTATATTTATTGCGACAATTTTAATTTATAAACTGCAGTTTAGGTATGTATTAAATATATAGTGGTTAATTGTTTTGGACGTTTGTGGTTATTAAGTGAATCTTATCGTGAAATTGGTTAATGAGATCGAACATGTTTAATATGCAAAATAAAAAATAAAATAAAAAATTATACTGTACATTTATTGTCCAACGGCATTTTTAATTTATAAACAGCATTTTGGGTTTGTATTAAATATATATAGGTTAATTATTTTGATTAAGCGAATCTTATCATGAAAAAAAGTTAACGAGATTGAACATTTTTAATAGTTAATTTAATGTGAAAATCATGTTTTTTATTATATATTAAATTAATTCTTTATTATTAGTCAACATGTATAATAAAATTTCATAAATAATACATAATATGATAAATAAAACATAAATAAATAATTACATTATGGATTAAAAGATTTTAAACTATGTAATCTATACTAGATTATAAAAAGTATATATTAACAACATCTCATTTTATACTTTATTTAAAATGTTAAACTAATGATTATATTACTAATAATAAATACATATACACACACACACACATGTATATATATTAGCAATAGTGCACGTGATTAAATTTGAATTTATATAATATAGGGCGAATTGTAAAAAAATCTCCCTCGAATATTAACCAGTTGCGAAAAAACCCCCTTAAGAATATTTTTGACAAAAAAACTCTCCTCAACTATCCTTAAAGGGAGTGTTTTTAACTGATATCCGTTTAATTCATTGTTTGAGGAAATTTTTGGAACGAAACTACCCCTTTAACATATTATTCTTTAGACAATTTATTTATTTATTTTATTTCTCTCCGTCAAGCAAGGTATTTGAAGCAACAAAGAAAAATTCTCAAAAAAAAAAAAAAAAAAAAAAATTGAAAAGCCAATAAAATCATATTTAACCCATGTATAATTAATAAAATAAAATGGAGAGAGAAGATCCATCATGGCGTTGGAATAGAAGATGAAAAAATTAAGCAGCTCAAGAACTCCTTCAATGCACTTATCTTTAGCAGCCATCATAACTGTTAATTAATTTGCTATGTTTCCTTAGTTCAATTTGTTTCTTTTCCTTAATTGAATTATGTTACTGCAAAGTAAGTTCGACTAAAATTGACAATTAAAAAGTAACATAATTTATCTTTCAAATTTGATTTTTTTTAAAAAAAATATTTTACATACTTCGAGAATACGAAATACCCCAAAGTAACATTTTGAGACGAAATTATTGTAATTGATATACTTAAGTTTAAAACCTAAAAATATTAAAGTTTTTAATGTGAAAGGATATCATTGCCCTCTATTCAATTCACAATAATCTAATTATAAAGAATATTTAAGTATTTAGTTTGAGAGAAATGTATTTATCATCTCATCAGATATTATTTTGATACCACCACATACTACTTGAAAATTGTTTTGATCCCACAATTGGGTTTCTCGATCATCTTTGTATTTGAAGGAATGAGAAGGCTTACTTAATGCAGAGTGAGAAGATAGGAAAAATAAATAAATTGTCTGAAAATAATCTGTTAAGGGATACTTTCGTCCAAAAAATTATCTCAGACAACCACTTAAACGAACATTTGTTAAAATCACTCCCTTGGGATAGTTGAGGGGAATTTCTTGCCAAAAATATTCATAAGGAGAGGTTTTTTGCAATTCGCCCTATATTATACACATATATATGTAGGAGGGATATTAATCTTATACGATGCTTCTTTCTAATTACAAACTAAAATAACTGCTTAAAAAGTCACTTACGTGTCTTTTCAAATTCAATAACTCACATAAAACATTAGGTAATGCACTAAATTTATACGAGTAATAATTTATTTATCAGTTCACTTATATATTAATAATTAAAAATAAAATTAAAATAACCCATTGAAAATGCCACTTAGTGTAATAACTCACTTCACTACATATGCTTTGAACCTGAGTCCGTACGATTTTGTTCTGGCCTCGTATTATTTGGAAATAGTACTTACTTATAAGCCTTCACATTCACCTTACATGGGCAATATGAGATAATGCAACATGAAACTCACCTAGTGTCTCGCATACGTCTATATAGGTCACCACAATCATTTTCCCTAAGGGTCCAACTTCATCATTGGCCACACTTTCGGCTGGGCTTCAGCTCTGTAGCTCACCTAGTGTCTCGAATCCGTCTGCATAGGTAGCTACAATAACTTTTCCTAAGCGGTTTAACATCCTCATTTGCCACACTTCCAACTGGGCTCCAATTCCGATACAATTTGAAACAATCATTCCACCACATGGTATGATATTGAATTGTATCCCAAAAATTTCATACCATTTGTAGATAACACTAGCACATATAAAGCACTCACAATCACCTTACCCAGTTAATGTAGGATTGTGCAACCTATAACTCATGTTAGTCTCTCGCACACGCCTATATAAGTCGCCACAATAACTGTAACGGGTTGGGTGCTTCACAATACAACCCAAAAACTTAAGCTATTTGGTGGTGTTGACATCCAACCTCATATATACCCAATCGCTTTCGCGTTGGAAATCCAATGTCGTGCACTCTAACATTTTCCTCCATTTGAACTCGCAACGCCCTCATTGCGATCAGGCACCCTATCTATCTAACCTGGACTCAGACACCTCCCGGGTAGGCACACCCAAGCGAACGCTTAGTATGACACCAGATCAAGGACTGTGTTTGACTCATATAACAACTACAATGACTGGGTGCTTTACAGTCCAATCAAAAAAATCAAGTTATTAAATGATGCTAACACTTAACCCATATATATGCAGACACTTTCCCATCCAGATCTAATGTGCTTCACGGGTTTGGCTCTAATACCAACTATAAAGGCCCGGGTGATTCGCAGTTCGATTAAAAAACTTAAGTTATTATGTGATGTTAATATCCAAATTGATATTAATTATTTATTCGTTTATTTATATATTAATAATTACAAATAAAATCAAAATAACGTATTGAAAATGTTACTTGAAGTGCCTGTTCAAATTCAACAACTGAAATGAAAATATTAGGTATTGCTAAATAGATAATGACTTATTTACTAGCTCATTTATACATAAATAATAACATATGTATACAATTTTATAAGTAAATAAATACTATAGATTAATTATAAATAAAATCATAATTGATAAAATAAAAATTATAATCAGAAAAAAATGAGTGAATATTTATACAAAATAACCGACTTAAAAAGGACATACGAAAATATATATATATATATATAACCAACACAAAGGGGCAATTGAGGTGCCTTTCAAATTCAATAACTGAACTTGAAACATTAGTTACTACAATAATTAAATATGTAATAATTTATTTATCAACTTGTTAATGAAAATTATTTTAGGAATATTAACCATCTCCCATTAGATATGATATCAAATGTTGAGAATTAAATCCCCCTTCATTCAACCACAGAGAGACATATTCTTACACAATAATCAAATATGCATATATGGAGATACAGTTATATATTAATAAAGTATACAACATAATATTTTATATGATTCACCCTAATTACATGGTTACGCCCGTTGAAAGAAAAACATTTATTATTATGAATTAAGTAAAGAATGTACAAAGTACAATTATAGAGAGTACCAATTTACTCGGTTAATCACATACTCAATCACCATTCACCTTGAGGTGTGAGGCTCCTCCAATCTCAACTTGAAATTACGCACGTCCTCTCATTTACTCGCATCATACACCCTTTCGATTCATACTTCTTTTTTACCTTCGTCACTCACCTCTACCATATTTACAGAGTCTACCCAATTTATTGTTTGATAAGGCTTACAATTCATTGATGGTCACTACTTGCCTTACAATCAAATTTCTTAATTACAAAGAACAAATTACCCAAGTTATCTTCCGGAAGAAAAAAAAAACACCAAATTTTACAGATTTTAGGAAAATATTTTCTCACGTAAGAAAACAATTTTTGTACATATTAGGCAAATGTGATTGATCATACTTTTAGAATTCTCAAACAAGAAAGTGCGACTGATTAGACTTTTTAAAACATCATTATTGTTGGGCCTCTAAAATAACATTAAAAATAAATAGGAATAAAAACAAAATTAGCACAATCAATACAAACACTTTTAACGAAAGGCAAAAACTCTCTTTTTATATTTTTAAAAACATGAAAAATATATAAAAATGAAAAAAAAAATAAAAAGAAAAAATCTTAATTTTTATAAAAAGTACAGATAGACGGGTGGAGCTAGAGAGGGCCAGCAGGGCCATGGCCCCTCCAAAATTTTTCCAAATCCTTCTTATAACCCTATCAAATTTAATATTTTATATAAATATCCGTACTTGTGGCCCTTTAAATTCTTATAAAATTTTAAATGGCCTCCCAAAATTGCTCAAAACACTCATTTATTGTCCCTATAATTATGAATTCAAAAATAATATATATAGCTTGTGTTACCTCAAAAGACATATAAAACTTTTATTTGGACCTTTTTAGTCTATTTTTGAAAGCTCAAACCATATAAAATAAAAATATAAGTTCATTGTTGGTAAATTTTACAACTATACATCAATGTTTTATTTACATTTACATATACACATCAAGGTAATAATGACGTGTATTTTTTCTCAAAGTAGAATTAAAATAGTCAAATTTTTATTTTTCCAAAATTAAAATAATTGTTGAATAAAATTTAATTCTTGAACATTTTTTCTTTTTTTCTTTACAATTTCTTCGTAACTTATCGCTTCCTTTTCTTTATTTATTTATTTTTTTATTTTTCATATACTCTATAGATCAATTATTATAACAACTACTTATTTAGGTTCATTTTTCTCATTTTTTGAACTCAATATATGGACTAATAAGAATAGTACAATAAAATAAGAACAGTGTTTTTTGTCATTTAAGATTATATATATTTTGTATTAAAAATTTGAGAGTAAAATGGTCAATTCGCAGGCAAAAAGTAAATTAGGGTGTAAGTAAAATTTTTCATCTAGTTAAAATACGACATAATCTAAAGGGGTGTGAGTGTAATTTATCCTTGATTTTATGTGTGATTTTTATTAATATTTTGATGGTACCAAATTTGTAATCATTCAAATATTGCAATTTAAAAAAGAAAAATGTTGACTAGTTGAAAATTAGTCACTCTATTTAAGTAATGTAACTATTAATACATGCACACACACAAATATATATATATATGTGTGTGTGTGTGTGTGTATACACACAGTTCTCTAGGCGTTCTGAATTGAAAAAAATTGAAGGGTTGCATTAAAAATATAGTCTTGATTTTAGAATTGTTTTGGAAAATTAAAAACACACCTATCAATAATTTAACTTCTATTGAAATTTGAAAAGTCGAAACAAAATTTGTGATTTGGAGAGTGGTTAATGAATGATGTGAATATACTGAGTCAACTCACAATTGACCATCACAGTAAAATGTATTTTGTTTTATTTTTATTATAATGATGTGAATATACTGAGTCAACTCACTATAATTAAGCAGAGTATTACGGAGTATTTCATTATTTATTTATTTATAAATAATTCATATATGTTTTCTACACAACTCAATTAAATAGTATTTTAACACATTAATTTTTATTAGTAATTATATTGTTTTCCATTAAAAGAATAAGCGGTGTATAAAAATGTAAAGATAGTTTTAATATTATATCCCTTGTTTAATTTATATAGTCACTCAATATAAATAAGGTAAAGGTTAAATTTTGTAGTCTCAATTTTTGGTTTTGAATTAGAAAAATAAAATAAAATTAATAAGTCTTGATTTTAAAATTATTTTGAGAAATTGGACAATACACCTATGAGTAATTCAACTTCAGTTGAAATTAAAATTTGTGACTTCCGAGGGACTTTTAAATTAACTGATTGGATATACATGCAGTTTGTGTATATTGTGATACCCCACTTCACTTCATGACTTCACGAAGGAAAGGAATTGGATTTCCACTGATTTTAAAATTTTAGCGGGACCGTAATTATTATACTTTTCCTCTCAACTTGTCTACTCAAACTTGGCCACCAAGAAATAGACTTTGAGAGGAAAGGCCAAAGAAAAGAACATGCTAGAACCAAACAAAAAGAATCTCTCTGGGTCACTCGTGGGGTCACTAATCTGATTTTTCTTTTTCCACCCACTTTTTTTTACCCCCATCTAGTGAAGTAAATAATTATTATTGTAACAATAATAATATAGACAAATAAATAAATAAACCTTCAACTTTTACAATTTTATATAATAGTAAATTAAAAAATTATTCTATAAAACATAATTAACAAAACTTAAAAGTTATACATATTAAAAGAGATGAAAAAGTTGATTTCATAGAAGGTGAGACACACAAATTGCGTTTTTTTAAAAGAAAAGTATCCTCTCATCAAAATGTAACAAAAATACTCGTCTTTAATTCAAAATACAAATAATCAATACAACTCACAATATCTCTCCTTCGCCGAGATAGAATGAATGCCACAAGGTGTAGTATATGCAAGAGAAAAAGCTATAAATACTTTTAAAAAATATGCAAAAGATAAAAATAAAAAATAAATAAATTGGCAGAATTATATGAAGAAATGTAAAAAGAAAACAAGGATGGTATTCAATGAATGGAGAGAGTATTTCAGTATAATATCTTATGTATCTCTATCTTTTATATTATTAATTTAAAAAGTGAAGTACCGTAAACGTGAGGTTATTAAATCCAACACTTATTATATTGTCATTATGCAACAACACTCTTCTTTCTTTCTCTCTCTCTCTCTCTATATATATATATATTTAAAAAATTAATACTAATTTAAAAATGATACCCCGTATGTCATAAACGTAAACGATTAGGTCCAACATTTATATTATCATTATGTATCGGACATTTCTATTACTTTTTCTGTCTCAAAAAGAAGGTTTCTATTGGGATACCTTTTTTCAGCGAGACTAAATTGAATTCAAAATTAAGTGTTTCTTAACCCGTGTGTTATTTTTTAGAATTACCCAATGACTTAGTTGGTAGAATATCTAACTCCCCAAATGTATGTGCGTGTGTTCGAATTCCCTTCTTCCTAATTTTTAATATTTTATATATATATATAAAGACCAAACTGATCTCTGGGAACTCAGTTAAACCAACTAATTAAAAAGGAAAGGGAATTATAAATTTAAAGGGGCCACCACCATGTTATTTTCCTTTGAAATTTTATGTAGGAATGGGCTTTGAGAGGAAATGCACAAGAAAAGAACATACTTAAAATAATAATAATAATAATAAAATAAAAAAAATAAGGAGGTGGAGGAGGAGGAGAGAGAAGAACATACTCGAACCATAGAAAAATGAGTCCCTCTCTGGCTCTGGTCACTGGTGGAGTCACTAATTACTTTTTCCTCCCACTTTTCCTTTCTCATCCTTAGGAAATACACAAGAAAAGAACATACTAGAATCCAAAGGAAAATGAGTCCCTCTGGTTGGTTAAGTTAATAATTTCCTTCTTCCTCAAATAGAACATACTAGAACCCAAAGAAAAATGAGTCCTTCGGTGGAGTCAATAATTTCTTTTTCCTCCCACTTTTCCTTTCTCTTCCTCCCGAGTTAGCTTTATCACTAATGCTATGTTTGGTTGGAGGGAAGAATTGAGAAGGAATGGATGAGAGGAGGGATGGATGAGGCTTTTCGTGTTTGGTTGGAAGGAATGGAAGAGAGGGAGGAAACAAGAAGGGATGATTCATCCTTCCTTTCTTCATGTTTTTCTATCCGCCCAATTTTGGGGGAAGGGAGGAAAGAGAAAATGAATAACTAACTACAATATGTAATTTTCAATTTTAACCTTTTCAAAAAAATTCAAATGGATATCTACTTTTTATTATTTTATACAGTGAGGATATATTGGTAAAAAAATATAAAAAATCTCTTTCTCTTCCTTCTAACCAAACAAAAAAAAGTATCACCCCATCCATCCTTTTTACTATTCATTCCATTCAACCAAATAAAAAATGAAGGAGACACCTTCCGTTCCCTAGGGATTCCTCATCCATCCATTTCCCTATCTCTTCCATCCGTTTTTCCATCCCTCCAACCAAATGAAACATAAAGTTAGCATACCTCCAAGGAGTGGAAATGAAATTCCTAGAGTATATTTTTCATTTGTTTTTTTGGTACATAAATAAATATTTTTTCTTAAAAACATTCACATGCACTAAACAACTAAATTAAAAAGTACTCTAACACTTTACATTTTGATTAGTAATTATATTATTTTCTATTAGTAAAATAAGTGGTGTACGTATAAAAATATAAAGATAGTTCTAAATTTCTAATATTATATCCCTTATTCAATTTTTAATTTTGCTAGCTTTATTAAAAATACATATATTATCAACATTTTATATTGTCTCACTCATATATTAATTAACATAAATTGATTACATGATTAACTAATGATAACAATTTTCAAAATTCTTACAATAATAAATCAGAAAATTATTCTCTAAAACATAATTAGCAAAACTCTAAAATTATTAAGAGGGAACAATGAACATAAAATTGATACAATTCAAAATGTTGCAATTGAAAAATATATATATAGGAAAAAAAATACTGGCCACCAATTAGTGCATTGGTAAATGCCGACGCCATAAAACATGGAATTGAAATTGAAATTAGTCACTCTATCTAAATAATGTAACGATTAATATTTGTACATACAGTTTCTCTAAGCGTTCTGAATTTATGATTTTGAATTGAAAAAAAAAAATTCAGAGTTACACTAAAAATATAATCTTGATTTTGGAATTGTTTTGGAAAATTGAAAGCACACCTATCAATAATTCAACTTCTATTCAAAAGTTGAATTAAAATCTGTGATTTGGAGAGTGTTTAATGAATGATGTGAAGACACTGCGTCAACTCACAATCGACCATCACAGTAAAATATATTTTGTTTCATTCTTATTACTATTAGCACTCTAATTAAGTAGAGTTTTTTTTTTTTTTTTTTTTTTTCATTTTTATTTGGTTATTTATAAATAATTCACATATATTTTCTACACAACTCAATTAGAAAGTTCTCTAACACATTAATTTTCATTAGTAATTATATTGTTTTTGATTAAAAGAATAAGTGGTGTATAAAAATATAAAGATAGTTTTAATATTGTATCCCTTGTTTAATTTTTATTTTGCTAATTTTATTACAAATACATAAATTACTAATAGTGTATTGATGAGCTAGTTTACATAAAAACAAATAAAAAAGTTAAAGATTATTTTATACATGAGATTTATTATTTAACGACAATTTTAATTTATAGACAACTGTTTAGGAATATATTAAAATATATGGGCAAACTGCATTTGGACATACTTAATTATTTTTAATGGTCAATTTAATGCAAACATCATAATTTATAGACGTTATATATTGAACTGAATTTTTTTTTTTGTTAAAAAAGTCATAAATAATACATAATAGGAGAGACTATATAAAACATAAATACAATACTGAAATTAAAAGTTAAAATATTTTTAAATACGTAATATATACTAGATTATATAAAAGTATTAACAACATGTCATTTTTGTTGTTGAATTTTAAATGTTACTTGCAAGCGCATGAGTTTATTGAAGTATAAATCGACAATAACAAGATCGAACCCGAACTTTTATTAACTAGATTAGATATAAATTAATATTTTAGATTCACATTAGTTTCTTAAAATTTAACAATAAAACACAACTAAAATATTTAATCAAAGATAAACCTTTTCCTTTCTCTTAACTCATTTTTGGCTTTCTTGTTGGTTACTCCCAAACTCCCACGTCACCTCTTTTCTTCATTCAAATTTATTTTGTTTTTTTTTTTTTAATTATTTTTTTTCCTTTCTCTCCACTCATTTCTTCTTTATTTCATCATTACTCTTCCTCCCCCCCCCCCAACACACACACACACACACACATACATATGATATATTTGTAACTTCCCAAACTCCCACGTCACCTCTTTTCTTCATTCAAATTTATTTTGTTTTATTATTATTATTATTTTTTTTCCTCTCTCTCCACTCATTTCTTCTTTATTTCATCATTACTCTTCCACACACACACACACACACACACATGATATATTTGTAACTTGCATCATTGCTTACATTATCAATGACATCCTTGGAGTGGTGAGCAAGTTCGTTATCTTGGCTTACATTAGAAGCTCATCCTTGAGCCTCTATGTATATCTATAATCATTGTAGTCCGAAATAGAAAGAAAAGGAAGTAGTAATTATTAAGATTATATTACTTTATTTTAGGATGAGCCTCTTTGTATATCTATAATCATTGTAGTCCGAAATAGAAAGAAAAGGAAGTAGTAATTATTAAGATTATATTACTTTATTTTACCTCTATTTTCTCTCTATTTATATATGCTATTACACTGTTTATAATATATAAAATTATAATACGTTATTAACACGAGTTCTAATTATCTGAGACCTGAATAAGAAACTTTCTCTCCATCTTTCTATCTCAACTATATATCTCTTTTGTGATATTAGTTTTGATTGATCGTTGGGTTTGCTTACTTAACTGAATAAATAGTATTTTCACTCAACAGGTAAGAAAATCTTAATTATTGATTATTGTTCAAGAATTAATTTGTCTACTTAAGTGATATATGTGCTCACACTATAGTCGATTAAACCACTTTTATTATTTAATAATCCCCTAACTATGGTCGGTTTTATCGCCTTTATTATTTAATGATCCCCTAATTATGGTCGGTTTTCCCGCCTTTATTATTTAATGATTTATGACCACTTTTACCGCCTTTAATATTTAATAATTCACTATGGCTGGTTTTACCACCTTTGTTGTTTTATTATACTGGAATTATAATAGTTCTTATTATGTTATTGTTTCACTTAGTGCCATTTTATTATTAAGATATATGTTTATTTTTATATTATGCTAAATTGTATTATTATATTGTTGTTATATCTAGTTATTCTAAAAATGTCAAACTTGACAAAGCTGAAATTCGTGGATTTGGACATTTTTGGCGAAAATTATTTATCTTAGATTCTGGACGCTCGGATCCATTTAGAGGCCATGGGTCTTGGAAACATAATTAAATAAGAAAATGATGCATCGTTACAAGATAAAGCGAAAGTCATGATTTTCCTTTGTCGTCATATTAGCGAGGAGTTAAAAACAGAATACCTCACTGAAAGAGATCCACTGAGTTTGTGGAAAAATTTGAAAGAAAGATATGATTATCAAAAAACAGTTATCCTCTCAAAAGCTCGGGCTGATTGGCAACAACTGCAGTTGGAAGATTTTAAAATTGTGGCTGAATACAACTCTGCCCTATTAAAAATCAGCTCTTTATTGAAATTTTGTGGTGATACCATCACTGATGGACTTATGTTGGAAAAAACATACACCACATTTCACGCCTCGAATGTACTCTTACAATAACAATATCGAGAGCGTAGATTTGAAAAATATTCAGAGCTGATATCATGTTTACTTGTGACTAAGCAAAATAACGAGCTTTTGTTAAGAAACCACCAGTCCCGTCCAACTGGATCGACACCGATCCCTGAAACATTTGTTGTCTCATCCCGTGGACGTGGTAATAGACATGACCGTGGTGGTAGAAATGGCTATAATAATGAATACGGTCGTGGTAAAAATAACTACCATAATAATGAATATGGTCGTGGTAAAAATCAATCTTATTACCGTGAAGGATATCAATCCTCAAACTTTCACAATCAGAGATCCACACCATATCCCCAAATGAGAGATTATAATGAAATGAAACAAGTAAAAGGGAAGGATATGGCTCAACCTCCCATGGCACATGATAATATTTGTTATCGGTGTGGAATGACAGGGCATTGACAAAGTATTTGTTGTACGCCTAAGCATCTGGCTAAACTTTACCTGGCCTCCGTGAAAGAAAGGGGACACGGCAAGAAAAGAATTTCATTGATCATGATGATCGAGCTAGTAGACATTACAAATCTGGATATATCAGATTTTTTTGAAGACCGTGATAGAAAGATTGACCATTTGATTGGTGATGGAAATTGTTGGCCTAAGGATTTTTTTTCTAAAGGTCAATCTTATGTTTTGATGATTACAAACCATTAATGATGTTTAAGAACTAATATTTTCATTGAGTGATGTATAGATAATTAATATCCAATCCTTAGTGATAAGCTAAAAGATCAATTCAAGCATTTCAAGTACTTAAGCTATGGATTCAAAGAAGCTTCAAAGTTGCAAGAAATCAAAGAAAATCTCAGGCTTCAAATATCACCCAAGCATTTCAAAGGAAGACAGCAAGTCTTCATCAAGCCTAATCAATCATGTTCAAGAAATGAAGAAAAGGATAGATAGGATGGTGAGAGCTTTAGACTTAATGTTAAAGTTTATTTGAATATTTTTTTGAAGCTCAAGATTTTAGGTTCATGCATACTCATTCTAAATTCAGTTTTTAAAATACCTAAAATCTATTCCTGAACCTTATATATGCAAGCTACATATCAATAGGAAGTGCACAGGACTCGGTTTATTTTATTTTTAGTCTTGCACAGTATTGGAGCTTGCTCCACTCAAGATAGAGCCTGCTCTCTTCACTCCAGTAGCTTAAATTGGCTCGTAGAACAATTTTTTCTTGGAAAAAGCCGCCTCCCAAATATTGGAGCCTGCTCTACTAATATTGGAGCCTCCTCTACTCAATATTAGAGCCTCCTCCAGTTTTACAAAGAGCCGGCTCCTTTGAGAAATCTGAAATTCTAACGGCAATTTCTGCATTTAATTCCTCCAACCACTTCTAACAGATATATTGAGTTACGGATTTCTTTAAATACAGAGGGCTTCTCTGCTGAACCAATTACACCACCTGAAAGAACATTCAATAAGAGTATTCAAGAGCATTCAATAGCCATAAATTCTTTCTCTGAGCTTTCATTCATCTATCTCTACATTCTCTCATCCTAGAACTTAAGCTTCATTAATATTCTTATTAATTCTAGTTGTGAGCTTACATTTGTACATCTATCGAGAGAGATTCAATCTTGTATTTCATTTACAAACTTTGCTACAGTCTTGTAAGGGTTGGTGTGACCCAAAAGAACCCTAGGAGAAAAGTGTTCTCCTAGCAAGGAAGAAGAAGCAAGGTTTTGCTTTAAATTGAAGGTTTGCTCTCCACCATTAAGGAGAAGCTTTAGTGAATTTGGGAAGTCTCAAGGGGGACCTTGAGCCGAGGAGTAGGAGTTTCCGAACCTCGCTAAATCGCCGAGTCATAGTTTGCAATCTCTCATCTCTATCTCTCTTATACTTGTGCCATATACTGCTTGAATGTTTCAATTTCTCCGTGCTTAACAGTTTTTTAGATTTAATATTTTATAAATTGCAAAAATTGACCATTGACTCTATTCACCCCCCCTCTAGAGTCAATTAGTGACTAACAATTGGCATCAGAGCCTAATCTCTAGAAAAAGATTTAACCATCTTAGAGAACGACCATGACCAATACAAATTTTCATCAAGAAGGTCAATCTAATAATAGACCTCCTTGGTTTAATGGAAATGACTATAACTATTGGAAGATCAAAATGAGAGCATTCCTAAGAGGTGTTGATATATATGTCTGGAAAGCCACAGAAAAAAGAGACCATGTTCCAACCAAAATAATAAATGGTGAAACTGTTCCAACACTTGATATTGAATGGACCCTCAATGACCGTAGGCTTATATAATGTAATGTCAAGGCTATCACCAATCTCTATTGTGCCTTAAACAAAGACGAATTCAATAGAATTTCGGATTGCGAGACGGCCAAAGAAATTTGGGATAAACTTGAAGTTACCTATGTAGGGACTAGTCATGTTAAGGAATCCAAAGTGAATATGCTTGTCCATAAATATGAACTTTTCACCATGAGCAACAGAGAAACTATTAATGAAATGTATTCTCGTTTTACTAACATTGTGAATCCTTTGAAGGCTCTTGGAAGATCATATATATCATCCGACAATGTGAGAAAAATTCTTAGGTCTTTACCTAAAAATTGGGAAGCCAAGAAGACCGCTATCCTAGAGGCCAAAGATCTCAATACACTCCCCATAGATGAACTCATTGGTTCATTAATGGCCTATGAGTTAGAGATGAATGATAAAGATGAAGACAAAGAAGCTCAAAAGAAGGATATAGCTCTTCAAGCTACTACCAAAGAAGTCACAATTGATAAAGTTTCCAATGATGAAGAAGAAGAAGAAGTTACTCTCATTACCAAGACCATGAGAAGAGTCCTTCAAATGAAAAAGTTCTAAAAGAGTAACAACTTCAAAAGAAATGGTTTATCAAGTGAGCAAGGAAAAAAAGAAGCACCTACATGTTTTCATTGTGGAAAACTGGGGCATTTCAAATCCGATTGCTATGCCTACAAAAATGAAAAGGAAAGGAAAAAGAAAGGCAAAGCCATGCGAGCTACATGGGAAGATGATGATTCAAATGGATCCGAAAGTGACGATGAACTCAATGAATTGGTCAATGTTTGTCTCATGGCCGATGAAAATGAGGTAAATTCTAATCATGACTCATTTGATTTAGAAACTTCATATGATGATTTAGTTGATGCACATAACTATTTGCTAGATGTTTTTAAAGAATTACATGATGAATTAGGCAAAATGGTTCAAAAGTGTGCTAGCTTTAGAAGAGAAAAGCTTATCATCTTTCAAAACCTTGAAAAATCTTAACTTGGAAATGAAACTTTGAAAAAGGAAAAAGAATTAGCTACAGAAGCGGCCTCAATTGAGTTAATTTCTGAAAATGAATCATTGAAAGTCATTATTGAGGATCAAGTTGAAACCTTAGCCAAATTTACAAAAGGTCGAGAGAAGTTAGGCATCATTCTTGGAAAGCAGCGAAATGCTTACGCTAAGAATGTGCTTGGATTTGATCCTCACAACAAAGACTCTTATTTATTAAAAAAGAGAAAACCCTTGAACCATTAGTTTGTTAAAAATTCCTCCTTTAGTCCAACATGCAATTATTGTAAAAAGGTAGGACACAAGATCAATCACTGTCCTATTAGGCCATGTAGGATAAAAGAAGTTTGGGTTGTTAAAGGGACTTATGTGCTTCTTCCTAACTCTCATGGACCCAAAAGAATGTGGGTACCAAAAGAAGATTACTCAAATTCATTTTGTAGGTTTGCGTGAAGTCTTTAGATTCATCCAAGGACAAATGGTTCCTTGATAGTGGATGCTCAAGACATATGACGGGGGATCAATCAAAATTTCTCTCCATCAAACCTCACAAAGGAGGAAATGTTACATTCGGCGACAATTCAAAAGGCAAGGTTATTGGCATTGGAACTATTGGTATCTCCTCTTCCTTATCTATTGATGATGTTTTACTTGTTAAAGGCTTAAAACACAACTTATTTAGTATTAGCCAACTATGTGATAAATGATATGATGTTTTATTTAAATCGGATAAATGCATTGTCAAAAAGGATAATAATGAAGTTTTTCATGCTCTAAGAAATGGTAATGTGTACACTTTGCTTTTGTGTGAATTACATGATCAAGATGTCAAGTGCCTTGTATCCTCAAATGAAAATTGTTGGTTGTGGCATAGAAGGCTAGGTCATGTTAGTATGGATTTGATTTCAAAACTATCTAGAAATGAATTAGTCAAAGGCCTCCCAAAGACTAATTTTTTTAAAGATAAAACTTGTAGCGCATGCCAAATAGGCAAGCAAATCAAGACATCATTTAAAAGGAAAAAGGACACAACAACTACAAGACCTCTTGAATTAATTCATATGGACTTATTCTGTCCGGAGAGAATTGCTAGTCTTGATGGAAAACTCTATGCATTTGTCATTGTTGATGATTACTCTAGATTCTCTTGGGTATTTTTCCTTACATACAAAAATGAGGCTCATGCAATCTTTGCTAAATTTTGTAAGAGAGTCGAGAACGAGAAAGAGTATAAGATTAAGTCCATTAGAAGTGATAGAGGAAGAGAGTTTGATAACCAAGATGTAGAAAGATTTTGTGATGAAAATGGATACAATCATAATCTTTCGGCTCCTAGAACTCCTCAACAAAATGGAGTTATTGAAAGGAAAAATAGGTCTCTCCAAGAAATGGCTAGGACTATGTTAAATGAACATAAATCTCCTAGAACTCTTTGGGCTGAAGCCATTAGTACCTCATGCTATGTCATAAACAGGGTCATCATTAGAAAACGTCTTAATAAAACTCCTTATGAAATTTGGAACAAAAGGAAGCCAAATATTGGATACTTTAAAGTTTTTGGGTGTAAATGCTTCGTGTTGAATGACAAAGATAGTCTAGGAAAATTTGAACCTAAATCGGATGAAGGTATTTTTCTAGGATATTCATCTCCTAGTAAAGCATTTAGAGTGTTCAACAAAAGAACACTAATGGTTGTGGAATCCATACACGTTATATTTGATGAATCACCATCATCCCCTCTTAGGTGCTCATTGGATGATAATGAAGATGTGATTGAGATTGAAAAGAACATTGAAAATCTTGATTTAAATGGTTCGTCTATTGAAGATCACTCCAAAGATGTTCGAAAAGATAGTCACTCTCATGAATATACTCTTCCTAAGGCTTGGAAGCAAGTGTCTAATCATCCAATAAATCAAATTATTGGCGATCCATCTAAAGGAGTAAACACTAGATCTCAAATAAGTAATGTTTGCAACTATGTAGCTTTTGTTTTTTAATTTGAACCAAAGAATATTCTTGAAGCCGAAAATGATGAATCTTGGCTCTTGGCCATGCAAGAAGAACTTAATCAATTTGAAAGAAATGAAGTTTGGCATTTGGTTCCAAGACCTAAAGATAAAACTGTCATTGGCACAAAGTGGGTGTTTAGAAATAAAAAGGATGAATCAGGAACAATTGTAAGAAATAAGGCAAGACTTGTTGCTCAAGGTTATAATCAAGAAGAAGGAATTGATTATGAGGAAACCTTTGCCCCCGTAGCTCGACTTGAAGCTATAAGAATGCTCCTTGCATTTGCATCTCATAAAAACTTCAAGTTATATCAAATGGATGTAAAAAGTGCTTTCTTAAATGGCTTCATTGAAGAAGAAGTGTATGTTGAACAACCACCTGGATTTGAAAGCTATAATTGTCCAAACCATGTTTTCAAATTGACAAAAGTATTGTATGGTTTGAAACAAGCTCCAATAGCTTGGTATGAAAGACTTAGTGGTTTTTTGCTTGCTAAAGGGTTCAGTCAAGGAAAAGTTGACAATACTCTTTTCACTAAAACCATTGATTGCAACTTGTTGGTCATTCAAATTTATGTTGATGATATTATCTTTGGATTAACTAATAGTGTACTATGTGAAAAGTTTGCCTCCAGTATGCAAAATGAATTTGAAATGAGCATGATGGGTGAACTAACCTTCTTCATAGGGTTGCAAATCAAACAAACACTTGATGGCATTTTTGTTTGCCAATCTAAGTATGTTAAAGATTTGCTAAAGAAATTTGACTTGGAGGAAGTCAAACATGCCAATACTCCAATGAGTTCATCTTTAAAACTTAACAAAGATGAAAAGGGCACCAATGTAGATATTAAAAAATATAGAGGTATGATTGGGAGTCTCTTATATTTAACTGCAAGTAGACCCGATATCATGTTTAGTGTATGCTTATGTGCTCGTTTTCAATCCTGTCCTAAAGAATCTCATCTATGTGCCGTTAAACGGATCTTTCGTTATTTAAGCTATACTACATTCTTGGGACTTTGGTATTCTAGACATACATCATTTGATCTTGTTGGTTACTCGGATGCTGATTTTGGAGGATGCAAAGTTGATAGAAAAAGTACTAGCGGGACTTGTCACTTCATTGGACAATCATTAGTATCTTGGTCTTGCAAGAAACAAAATTCCGTAACTCTATCAACGGCGGAAGCCGAGTATATTGCAGCCGGTAGTTGTTGCGCTCAAATACTTTACATTAAGCAACAACTTGAAGATTTTGGTCTATACTTTGATCACATTCCTTTTATGTGTGATAAAACAAGTGCAATATGCATTTCCAAAAATCCTATTCAGCATTCAAGAACAAAGCATATTGAAATAAGGTACCATTTTCTTAGGGATCATGTTTCTAAGGGCGACATTGAACTTATATTTATAAATACGGAAAAACAATTGGCTGATATTTTCACTAAACCACTCCAAGAGGATAGATTTTGTCTGCTTAGAAGAGAAATTGGAATGATCACAGAGCAGAATGTCATGCAGTGAAGTAGCAGCAGCAGAGCCGGCTCTATCAAAATAAGAGCCGTCTCTATAGAGAATAAGAGCCGGATCAACTCACACAAGAGCCGACTCCCCAACCTGCATACAAAATACTCAAAACTTCATGCTCTCGGCATCTCAAGAGCCGGCTCAACAAAAAGGTAGATCCGCCTCTAGAAATAGGTAAAGCCGGCTCCTATACTACTTTCAAGCATCAGCTCTCGGGATCTCACAAAAGCTCAAAAGAGCTGTCTCCAAAAAAATTTAAGAGCCGGCTCCAAAACTACTTGAGCCGGCTCCAAAAACATATAAGAGCCAGCTCCACAAACAATTGAGCCGGCTCCAATCCTGTAACCTTTCTTTTATTCTCAGCAGTAAGCAATTTGGGCATAAGAGTTGCCTTCCAAAGAGCTTGTTCCATGGGCGCACCATTCTTCAAGTAATATCCTTTATGCGCTGGATCCTTCATCTCCAAGAGCACTGAAGGTTGTTATTTGTATTCTTCATTCTCGGCACTTCACGATTGGGCATAACAAAACTGCCTTTTGAAAGTATTTCGGCTACTGCCTCCTGAGAATATTTCGGCTAGGAAACTCCTTCATTTTCATTGGGGATCTTCACATGTAAGTTTCCTTCATCAAATTCTCTTCAAATTTCTTATGTTCTAGCCTTTTAGATAAATCTTTAGTAATTAATTTCTTTTAAATCCTTACTTTTAATCCTTCGTCCATGAAACCCTTGAAAACACTGTATCCATTTCACTCTCACAAATAATTTATTTGCTTATTCACTCTCTCAAATTTTTTTTTTTAACTTGAATTTGTTGATGCAGTTTTACTATAATGACTAAACAAAAAGAATCAATTTATTTAGAACTATATTTCATGAAACCAAGTTTGTAATTCTCTCCAAATGGAAGCATCCGAACCATATGCTTTTAAGCTGAACTGTGAATTTTTTTTTTTTGGTTCTTGGAAGGTTACATCACCTCCTATAATTCCGGGTTTCTATTTCTAGAACTAATTTTTATCATTTCCAAATCCATTGACCTTGTTGTTCAACAATCGTCTCAAGGGGTTTCAAGTATGCATTCTCTTTGCTCTCAAAATTATGATTGGATGTGCAAATTAATCTAGGCTTTTTCATTGGTTCAATTTATTTTCAAACTGACTCTAAATATTCAGTCAAATTAATTTGGTTTTGGAATTCTTATTGTGTTTTCATTAGGTTTCTACTCTGAGTATCCATGGCTTCATCCTCACGTAGAAAGAATCATCCTCGTGGCCAAACTAGGAATACTCAACTTACCCATGATCATGAATTCGGCCCTAGTGAACCAAATCCTCCTCCAAGACCCATTCAAATCTCTGCAACAATGTTGTATAGAAATCCTACATACAAGAAGTCATATGATAAAGATTTTCTTCTTAGGAAAGTGGCCAAAGGAAAAGTTCTATCACACATAATTTGTGACGACCTCAACCTCAACACCTATAAACTCTTTGATGCTATTGGCCTTGGTTCATTTGTTAAGATGAACAACAAGTATTATCCCAGACTTGTGCAATTATTCTACACCCACCTTGAGAAAATGCCCGGTGTAGAGAAATTCCAATGCTATGTGGCTGGAATGGATTTCCATCTAGATGTTAGCAGCATTGCCAGAATTTTTCATCTTATGGATGGTATTAAATTCTACTCACCCTAAAGATGGTTCAATGGGAAAGGTTTTGACAAACTAGAAGCAATTCGTCAAATGAGTTATGATTCGCGCACTACCAATACCAAAGAGGTCAAATCTAAACAATTCACTATGGAAGCTCGCTTGATCCACAAAATCATTGCCTACTCCATTTTTCCTAAAACCGGCAGTCGCTCAAAAGTCTCTCATATGGAAATATTTTTAATTTGGTATGTCTTGAATGGAAAAGTCTTTGATTTGGCATACATCATCTTTCATCACATGTTGGCATGCAAGAACAAGAAAAAGACTCCACTCTATTATGCCATGGCTCTCACTCACATTTTCATGGATAAAAACGTTCCACTTGACAAAACTGAATCAGCCAAACTAGGCCCAAGAGATATACTCGATGCCTTCAATCTGGACTCAATGGGCCTAAAAAGGGATTCAAATGGCATGTGGTTTTATTCAAGGCAAAGAAGGTTCGAAGAGGCTAGAGCTAGAGGAGAAGAGATTGAGGATGTTGATGATGGGGATGAAGAAGATCATGAAAGTGATGACAGTGCTGAAGATGAGGAAGTTCCTGCTCCAAATTGCACCAATCGTGATCTTTTATTGGATATTCTCAAAGGTACTCGTCAAAACTAAGCCACTTTTGAAAAACAACAAACTCAACTTGACGAAATACACATGGCAATCGCTCATCTTAATGAGGATTTTATAGAATTTCGAAACAAATATGGACCTTCCTCTCCTTAGATCAGTATCCCCCCGCTTCAAACTTTTTTTATGTGCACTTATTTGCTATATTTGCTTTGGAGAAGCATTTTTTTTTTTTTTTTTTTGCTATGCTTTATTTACTTATGTCATTTACTTTTGAAGTCCTTATCATAAACTATGCTTTTGTCTAACATATGGTAGTTGTGTCCTAACTCTCCTTCTGTATTGACTTCTGCCATTTATAAAATGTCATATTTGCTATTTATTTGCCCTTCATAGATGAAATTTTTTTTGAGATGACAAAGGGGGAGACAGATGTGTTATGTGTTACTATGCTATGTGTCTATTCTATTGCTTTTTAATATCTTGATAGATGCATATTGATAGGGGGAGACCTCTAAAAAGGTCTGTGAAATTTAAATGCTTTCAAATTGTCCAAAATAACTGTTGTAGAATCAAGCATGATATGATTTTCAAGATATGCTTATTGATAGGGGGAGCATTCTTTCAAATGCAACTCCACTTTGTCAATAAACACATCAATGTTTTGTCATCATCAAAAAGGGGGAGATTGTTGGCCTAAGGATTTTTTTTCTAAAGGTCAATCTTATGTTTTGATGATTACAAACCATTAATAATGTTTAAGAACTAATATTTTCATTGAGTGATGTATAGCTGATTAATATCCAATCCTCAGTGATAAACTAAAAGATCAATTCAAGCATTTCAAGTACTTAAGCTATGGATTCAAAGAAGCTTCAAAGTTGCAAGAAATCAAAGAAAATCTCAGGCTTCAAATATCACTCAAGCATTTCAAAGGAAGACAGCAAGTCTTCATCAAGCCTAATCAATCATGTTCAAGAAATGAAGAAAATGGTAGATAGGATGGTGAGAGCTTTAGACTTAATGTTAAAGTTTATTTGAATATTTTTTTGAAGCTCAAGATTTTAGGTTCATGCATACTCATTCTAAATTCAGTTTTTAAAATACCTAAAATCTATTCCTGAACCTTATATATGCAAGCTACATATCAATAGAAGTGCACAGGACTCGGTTTATTTTATTGTTAGTCTTGCACAGTATTGGAGCCGGCTCCACTCAAGATACAGCCTGCTCTCTTCACTCCAGTAGCTTAAATTGGCTCGTAGAACAATTTTTCTTGGAAAGAGCCGCCTCCCAAATATTGGAGCCTGCTATACTAATATTGGAGCCTCCTTTACTCAATGTTGGAGCCTTCTCTACTCAATATTGGAGCCTCCTCCACTTTTATAAAGAGCCGGCTCCTTTGAGAGATCTGAAATTCTAACGGCAATTTCTGCATTTAATTCCTCCAACCACTTCTAACAGATATATTGAGTTACGGATTTCTTTAAATACAGAGGGCTTCTCTGCTGAACCAATTACACCACTTGAAAGAACATTCAATAAGAGTATTCAAGAGCATTCAATAGCCATAAATTCTTTCTCTGAGCTTTCATTCATCTATCTCTACATTCTCTCATCCTAGAACTTGAGCTTCATTAATTTTCTTATTAACTCTAGTTGTGAGCTTACATTTGTACATCTATTGAGAGGGATTCAATCTTGTATTTCATTTACAAACTTTGCTACAATCTTGTAAGGGTTGGTGTGACCCAAAAGAAGCTTAGGAGAAAGGTGTTCTCCTAGTAAGGAAGAAGAAGCAAGGTTTTGTTTCAAATTGAAGGTTTGCTCTCCACCATTAAGGAGAAGCTCTAGTGAATTTGGAAAGTCTCAAGGGGGATCTTGAGCCGAGGAGTAGGAGTTTCCAAACCTCGCTAAATCGTCGAGTTATAGTTTGCAATCTCTTATCTCTATCTCTCTTATACTTGTGCCATATATTGCTTGAATGTTTCAATTCCTCTGTGCTTAACAGTTTGTTAGATTTAATATTTTATAAATTGTAAAAATTGGCCATTGACTCTATTCACCCCCCTCTAAAGTCAATTAGTGACTAACAGAAATGTCCACACCAATTAATCCTATTTTCATTTCATGTTCTTTTTATTATGTTATCTTCAACAAGTTATTATTTTCCCTGTATTAAAGTTTTTTTTTTCTTCTAGTATTCAAGCTTATATTAAAGTTTTTTTTCTTCTAGTATTCAAGTTTGTATTAAAGTTTCTTTTGTTATAACTATTTCTTTTCTAATAAAGAAATTTGCTTGAATAAGAATGGATTTGACTAGTTTCAAAATAAATGGTGAAGATATATGTCTTGCAGATAATGGAATGACACACACAATCATTCGAGATCAAAAATATTTTTTTGACCTAACTTTGACAAATGTTAGCGTTATTACAATATCAGGTCCCACCGACTTGATTGAAGGATCCGGACGAACCAACATTATTTTATTGCATGGAACAAGATTACAAATTAATGATGCCTTATATTTTATAAGATTTCGAAGAAATTTGTTGAGTTTTAAAGACTTGCGTCTCAATAGCTTTGAGAGGAAATGCACAAGAAAAGAACATCCTAGAACACTTTTTTTTTAAAAAAAAAAAAAAGAAAAAGAAAAAAGAAAAAGAACATACTAGAACCATAGAAAAATGAGTCCCTCTTAAAAGAAAAAAGAAAAAGAAAAAAGAAAAAAGAAAAAAAGAAAAAGAACATACTAGAACCATAGAAAAATGAGTCCCTCTGGTTTTGGTCACTGGTGGAGTCACTAATTTATTTTTCCTCCCACCTCTTTTCTCTTCTCGAGGAAATGCACAAGATAAAAATATACCAGAACCCAAAGAAAAATGAGTCCCTCTGGTCACTGGTGCAGTCAATAATTTCCTTTTCCTCCCACTTTTCCTTTCTCTTCCTCCTGTGTAAGCTTTATCACTTAGGTTAGCATACCTCCAATAAGTGGAAGTGAAATACTTCTTAGAGTATATTTTTCATTTATTTTTTTGGTACATAAATAACATAATTTTCCTTAAAAACATTCAATAGGTATGTGGAATAATTTCTTTAGTAAAGATATATTTTTTTTGGGTTTTTTGTCTGTCAAAAGAGATTATTTTTTTTTAAAAGTTAAGTACATTAAACCCTTCTTAACTATGACTCGGTTGCAAAAAACTCCCTTCAATTAAAAATAACCCCTGAGGTATAAAAATGTTGCATTCCAGTACAATCAGTCAACCAATAGTTAATGAAAAATAAAATTACCTTTAAATCCTTAAGTGGAACGAAAACGTCTGTGTGTTGATGGGAATTAATATGTTGACGGGGGTAAGAAATTTCCAATAATCAATAGAAAAACGACACAAACAAATACTAACCTTATCATTACATAAAAACTGGCACCAAAGTGACCAAACCAACCTTTACGTCAATTTATGGCACCAAACAATTCTTCCCCATCTCTCTCTCACACACATGTATAATTTTTTTTTTTTTTTCTTTTTCTTTTCTGTGAGGCTTTCACTTTGAGGATTTCATAATTAGTAATCCATAGTCATAGATAAACACAAAGCATAAATGAGAATTGGGAAGCAAGATAACAAATGAACTGATGCTCAATCAAATTAAAAAGATAATTGATTCAAGCTGAATAATCATTAAGATTTGTTGTCAAACATAAATAGTAATTCTTAAGATTTGTTGATGAACATAAATTGGGGATATTCACATACATTAGATATATAGTTTATATGTATATATAATAATGGTTTTAACTGTCAAGGGTATTTTAGGCATTTTCAAATTGGGCAAGGTCACGTGTGTCAGTGCCTTAAGCTAGAGATAAATTTCAGATTGCAATCTAATGGTTTGCAACAATTTGAACGGTTTAGGGGGGTTAAGTGTCTTTCTAATAATTGAGGGGAGTTTTTTTTTAGAAAGAGAAGAAAGCTTAGAGGGATTTAATGCAATTAACCCGTTCTTTTAATGGATACCTTTTCTTTTTTTTTTTTTTTTTTTTTTTTTTATCGACTCAAAAGAGACAATTTATCCAATTTTTTTTTAGTCTTGTCTAAAGAGATTTAAAACATTAAAAATTAGAGATAAACAGAAGAAATGTGAAAGGATAATTGTATAATTTAAAAAATAATAATCATTTACTTATAAATTTAGAATTATAATTGCAATTTCTTTTAATATAGAAATGCAAACATGAAAAAGTAAAGTGCAATTATCACCTTTCAAATTTTATAGTCTCATATATGATTATGAATTGAAAAAAAAAAATTTGTTTTGAGAAATTGAAAACACACCTAACAGTAATTCAACTTCATTTGAAAAGTTGAATTAAAATTTGCTATTTCAAGGACTTTAAAATAACTGTTTGGATACACAGTTTGTCATATTGTGATACCCCATTTAATGACTTCATTGGGGGAAAGGACCACAGACTTTAAAATTTTAGCGGGACCACATTTATTTTCTACTCAAACTTGCCCACCAAGGAATGGACTTTTAGAAAGAGAAAAAAAAAAACGGATCTCGAGTTACACTCCTGGGGTCCACTAATCTCTTTTTCCTTCAACTTTTCTTACCTCCAAGAAGCGGAAGCGGAAGCGGAAGATAATTATTGTAGTAGTAACAATAAATGAATAAACCTTCAACTTTCACGAATTTGTAAAAAGTTAATTCTGAATTTTTTAATTTTGCACAAATTTTTTTAAAGTTATTGTGAACTTATAATTTTGCAAATTTTTTTTTCTAAGCTATTAAAAAAATACGTAGATTCTTCTTGCATTTGGATATCATCAGAATAGTGAAAATGATGAGTAATGTGGAACCCGATAAATACTGTATACTAAAGTCTAACTTTGCGGATCTAACTTGTTATGTTACCTTAGTACGAGAATATTTATTTACTCTGATCTTGTAATGTTTTTAATATTATAGTAAAATCCTTACAACCTTTGAAAATAGTTTTAGTTTTTTTATGTATAAAGTAAAAATTTGTATATTCTTGTTATGTGTGATTGATATGCGTTTATTTATTTTCTGTTTAATTTCATATAAAATTGATATTTTTTAAACCTAAACTATATAATAGTCTTCTTCATTAATTAAAATAGGGTTTGATCATTTTAAAATCTATAAATTGACCTGCAATATAATTGGGTTATCTATATTTCCTATTTTATATATATATATATATATTTCTCTTTTTTTTTTTTTTTTTTGCTCTCATTTTATAACTAGTGTTATTTTTGTTTTTCATGCCTTGAGAGGTATATAAAATGGTAAATTAGACGTATATTAACGACAATTTAACTTATTGGGGTAAATTGCAACTTTCAAATATTTAAGGGGATTACTTATATCACCAGAAAATTATTTGCAAAATGGTGAAAATAGAGATTTTTTTTTGCAGTTAACCCTAATATTAAGTGAAAAATCTAATTGCCTGTTTTGATAATTTTGTTGGAGAATTAATATAACTGTGTTTTTAGTTTGAAAGTTCATTTTTATCTATGTTGCTTGCCGTAAAAAAAAAGTACTTATTTGGTCGAAGTTAAATTTGATACTTTATGAAATTCGAATATAGGTTGAGAACAATTATTAAAAAGAGGTACATTTACGAGAAGTGGTTAAAATATATTGTATCCCAACACCATACATTGATCATTTATAGTTATCAATTATTTGGCAGCTTTAAAAAAATAAGTTTCATTAAATGTTTTCATAAAAGAGTGTCCTCTAATGTCAAGATTCAACAAAATCAATCGTCTTTCAAGATACAAACAACCAATAAAATTCACGATTATCACTTTTGTTGGAGAATGAAAAAATATGAAAAAGATCGGGAAAAAAAAAATGGCATAATGATATGAACAAATGTGTAAAAGGGTTGGTATTTCAGTATAAATATAATAATATCTCTTGTATTTACATTGTTTTTATAACATTAATTTAAAAATAAAAGACCATAAACGCGAGGTCCAACATTTATATTATCATTATGTATTGCTATTTCTGAATAACGGATTTTATGATTACACAAAAATTGGGCAAGATTTTTTAAACATTTTTTCGCAACAAAATTAAATGGAACTCAAAACCAATTACTTTTATTGTTTTTACTTACCGACCAAACAGAACTCATGGAAATTGACTTCCACTTACTTTAAAATTTTGCGGGACCACCACCATGGTATTTTACTCTGAATTTTTGCCAAGGAATTGACTTTGAGTTGAGTCCGCACGATTTTGCTCTTGGGTTTTACTTAAAAAGTCTCGTACCAATCGAAAATAACACCATAGCATTTCACTTTTTCCTTACCCAGGCGATGTGGGACTGTGCACCCGTAACTCGCTAGTGTGATGGAGTGGATCGTTACAGGGGTAAATTGCAACTTTCAAATATTTAAGGGGATTACTTATATCCCGAGAAAATTATTTGCAAAATGGTGAAAATTCAGATTTTTTTTTTTGCAGTAACCCTAATATTAAGTGAAAAATATACTTTCCTGTTTTGATAATTTTGTTGGAGAATATAACTGTGTTTTTAGTTTGAAAGTTCATTTTTATCAATGTTGCTTGCCATAAGAAAAAGTACTTATTTGGTCGAATTTAAATTTGATACTTTATGAATTTCGATTATAGGTTGAGAAGAAATTATTAAAAAGGAGTACATTTAGGAGAAGTGGTTAAAATATTGTATTCCAACACTATATATTGATCATTTATAGTTAGCAATTATTTGACAGCTTTAAGAAAAATAAGTTTCATTAAATGTTTTCACGATTATCTCTCTTTTGTTGGAGATAGAAAAAATATGGAAAAGATTGGGAAAAAAAAATTGGCAGAATGACATGAAGAAATGTATAAAAAGGGTTGGTATTTCAGTATAAATATAATAATATCTCTTGTATTTACATGTCTTTTATTGTATTAATTTAAAAATAAAAGACCATAAACGCGAGTGATTAGGTCAAATATTTATATTATCATTATGCATTGATATTTCTGAATAACGGATTTTATGATTACACAAAAATTGGGCAAGATTTTTTAAACATTTTTTCTCAACAAAATTAAATCGAACTCAAAACCAATTACTTTTATTGTTTAATTTGTTTTTACTTACCGACCAAACAGAACTCATGGAAATTGCCTTCCTCTGACTTTAAAATTTTGCGGGACCACCACCCTGCTATTTTCCTTTGAAATTTTATGAAGGAATTGGCTTTGAGAGGAAATGCACAAGCAAAGAACATTCTAGAACCAAATAAAACTGAGTCTCTCTGGTCACTGGTGGAGTCAATAATTTACTTTTCCTCCCACTTTTCCTTCCTCTTCCTCCTGAATAAGCTTTACCACTAAAGTATAAAGATAGTTCTAATATTATATCCCTTATTTAATTTTATACTAGTACTTTGCTAACTTTATTTAAAATACATATATTATTAAAAAGTTGAGGATTATATATTGTCTCACTCATACATCAATTAACATAAATTGATTACATGATTAATTAATGGTAACAATTTACGAAATTCTTACAATAATAAATCAAAAAATTATTCTTTAAAATATAATTAGCAAAAATCTAAAATTATCAAAAGGGAACAATGACTATAAAATTGACACCATTTAAAAAAAATGAAGAACTGACCCTCATAGAAGGTGAGTCACGAAAATTGTATTTTCTTTAAAGAAGAATATCCTCCCTATTTTTAGGATGCAACACCGATCTTTCCAAAATATAAACAACCAATAGTACTCACTATCACAACTCTCCTTTTTCATTTTTTTAATAAATAAACAACATAATTTTTCTTAAAAATATTCAAATGCACTACACTACTAAATTTAAAAAGTACTTTACATTTGATTAGTAATTATATTATTTTCTATTAATAAAATATGTGGTGTATAAAACTATAACGATAGTTCTAATATTTATCCATTTTTAATTTTATATGTTGTTAATTTTATTATTACATTTATCACTAATATTTTTATGTGCTGCTGAGCTATTATTTACATAAAAAACAAATATGAAAATATAAAGATTATTTTTATATGGGACATTTAGTATCTACAACTTTTTTAATCTATAGATAACTGTCTAGGTATACATGAATAAATATACTAGATGACTTATTTGAACCGTCATGGTTATTATGCCAATTTTATCGTAAAATTAGTTAATGGAATTGAACATTTTTTTACACTCAATTTAATGTATCTAAAGAAAAGCTATAATTATTTAAATTAATGATTGTATTATTTTAATCTTTATAATGAGATGAGTATGAAGAAAATGAAAAGGAGCCATTGTTTTTCAATTTATTGTTCCGGGCACAGTGTTGTTTGATAGTAATTTAATTATAATTCAATCCAGCTTTCATTTTGAACGGATTAGGTGTTTTTTCAATTAAGTGCGCAATCTGAATATTTCACTTGTCACTGCTGAACTCTGAAAATTTTAAAAAAATACTAAAATATTACAAAATATTTAATTTTTAATTACCATTTAAACATTTCCGTACATAATTTTAAATTTTATCAAACAACAATTGACCCCCACATTAACAACAATTGTTTTGTGGGAGAAATGAATTGATTCTGTAAATTTGCGTTATGTTACCCAATGAAAAAGTTAAAGGCCGAAAAGCCCAAAATTAAAGGGCCAATAGCTTTACAGAAAAGAGGCCCACAAAATTACAACCCAGAAAGCCCAAATTTAAAGTCTATACTGAGACACAATTAATCAAGAGCTCGTCTTTGTTATGTGTTATTATCACACACACACACAACTATTAGTACAAATATATCAAACCATTGCCAAAAAGGTTCAAGCGCGCGCGCGCACACACACAACTATTAGTACAAATATATCAAACCATTGCCAAAAAGGTTCAAGCAAAATATTAGTTCATCACCTACCCATGGTTCGGCCGAACCGTCCAGTTCACACCAGAATTCTGAATGACCGATACCATTAAAGGGCGGAATAGCGGTGTGACCCGGTACTCACATCAGAACCGGTCGGCTCTAGCCGAATCGGCCGATTCATGAACCTTTGAATTCATAAGATTCTCAAGCTTACTGATCAATTCCCAATAGGCCAATGAAGAACACAAGAAATTGATTAGTAAGATCGGCTTTTCCAAGCCAACGGGGCTAACTAGATGAAATCAGAAGCAATTTCTAAATAATTAGAATAATAAAATGAAGACATTATCAAATCCATTAAATCTTCCATACCTTTAGATTTTACAGGAGAAGCTATCACCCCAAATATCCTAGGAACCTGGGAGTTAGTGCCGCAAGAGACGATGATAGAATTCCTGCATATGTATTCCAATTATAAAGGAGAACATTTCATTTTTTAACATTAGACAGTTAAGATTCTGTTGTTGGGACAGGCTTGCAATAACTTTAATTAAGATTGGCGCATTACATATGTATGACAAACACAAAATGAATATAACTCACCTTCATAATACAAGCATAGGGGTGACTACCTCTTGCACGGTGACATTCGTCAAATATGAGAACCTTAATGTCGTCGAGTTTCAAAAAGCTATGCCTAGGGCATTAAGTAAGATCGTGGGTGTCATTACAAGAACCTGAAACGTACATAAGCCAAATGTTAGTGCATTATGTGCACACCTTAAGTGATTTAATACAACTTCGAAACTAGTAGTAAGATGGTACAAAAACTATGCACACCTCGAATTCATTCTGTTGCTGCTTCCATGTAGCAGCATCCCAGTAGTCCACTCCCATTTCTCCCCAATACTTTCCAACTTTCAAGTCAGTGTGCATTTTCACAGCTTCAGCTTGCTAATAATAGGTACAAAAACAAAAAACGATGATGATATTAACAAAAAAAATCAAATGTACAGCAATGGAAAATTTTCAGTAAATAAATAATAAAAAGACCTATAAGAATCAAAAACATCTTATTCTTATTTCACGTACTTGAGTGACCAAACCAACAGTAGGGACCAAGAAAACCGCGAAACAACGGGACGGCTTTCCATGAGAGTGAGCATTGGATGTCTATATATCTAGAATGATTTACAGGAATTCCTTGATATGAGAAGTATGTGTGGGGTAACTAATATATGGAACCATGGTACATGATGATGATGGGTTGACTTATTTCATATTTAATTGCAGTATGAGGATGGAAATTAATTTTGATAATGTAAGGACTTGAATCATGTATTAATTCATTTGTATGGAGTTGGATTGCAGAGTGACTATATATATATATATATATATATATATGTTGAAAAGGAAAGATTCGGTAGTAATATTACCAAATATTATTAGCTGTAAATATAACATTTGGAGGATATTTGCTGTAAATAGAATATTGGTCAAATGCTGTAAATTAGGAAATTATTAATTAGACCAGCTATTTATGTGCGTGTATTCTCTTCTATAAAGAGAACCTGTGTAAACTTGTGAATAGTGTGATAATACAGAGAAAAAGGTTTATTTTATATTTCTTTCCTTTCAAGCTTATATGGTATCAGAGCCACCCTAAAGCAAAAAAAAAAAAAAAAAACCCTTAATTTTTTTTTTTTGCACAATTTCTTTGCTGATCAGTCATGTCTGACGTTTCCTCCATGTTAACCTCGCCTATCACAACCCAGTCAACCAATCTCACAACCCAAGCCCCTAGTACCGATTCTCACTCAATTCAGATCACCAATATTCACCTTAATGGTGACAATTATTTACGTTGGTCCTAGTCCGTTCGGATGTACATCAGAGGGCGGGGAAAGATCGCGAACCTGACGGGAGACAAGAAGGCACCAGCATCAGAGGACCCAACATACGTGACCTGGGATGCAGAAAATTCAATGGTGATGACTTGGCTTATGAACTCCATGGACGAGGATATTAGCTCCAACTATATATGCTACTCCACAGCCAAGGAGCTCTGGGACAACGTGAATCAGATGTACTCTGATTTGGGAAATCAGTTTCAGATTTACGAATTGACTCTAAAACTTGGTAAGATTCGGCAGGGAGAAGACTCGATCACCAAGAATTTCAATTCATTGAAACGCCTTTGGCAGGACATGGATATGTTCAATTATTATGAATGGAAATCCACTGAAGATGCCAATCATTACAAACTGACCGTTGAGGCTCATCGCATTTACAAATTCCTTGCTGGGCTCAATATAGAATTTGATGAAGTATAAGGACGAATCATTGGCAGGCTCCACTTCTTTCAATTGGTGAAGTGTTTGCTGAGGTTCAAAGAGAAGAGAGCCACATACATGTAATGTTGGAAAAGAAGACTACCAGCGGACTTGTTGAGAGTTTTGCCCTTATTGTTGCAAAGACTGCTGCTAATAAAACAGTCAATTTTCAGTGAAAAACTGAAGATAAGCCACGGGTCTGGTTCGACTTCTGCAACAAACCGCGCTATACTTAGGAGAACTGCTGGAAAATCCATGGAAAACCAGTGAACTGGAAGAGTACAAGCCAGGTGACAAGGTTACCTCCAACAAAGGTGCAGTAGCCAGAAGTTGACCGTCTATCAATAGCACTCCCAACCCAATGCGCATTAGTATAGGCTTCAACTTGCAAATGCCTATGGTTTTTTAACAGTAGACCTCTTCTAGGGGTCCCCTTTAGGTATCTGAGAATTCTGTAAACTGCATCATAGTGTTCTCATCCAGGTGAATGCATGAACTTGCTAACCATGTTGACTACAAAAGCTATATCTGGACGTGTATGTGACAAGTAGATCAGTCTTTCAACAAGTCTTTGATACTGTTCTCTATTCATAACTTCTTCATTTTTAGAAGGCTGCAGCTTAAGGTTGGGCTCAATGGGTGTCTCGGCTGGTTTACATCTTAGCAGATTTGTCTCACTAAGTAAATTAAGAACATAGTTACGTTGATTCACAAATATTCCTTCTTTGAATCTAGCAAACTCCATTCCAAGAAAATATTTTAATGCACCCAAATCCTTGATCTTAAAGTTAGCTGCAAGTCTCTTTTTCAGTTTCTTCAATTTTTCATTGTCATTACTTGTCAAGACTATATCATCCACACTGACAATTACACTACAACCTTGCCTTCTCTACTGTGTTTATAGAACATGGTATGGTCAGCTTGGCTTTGACATTAGCCACAATTCTTCACAGCTCTCCCAAATCTCTTAAACCAAGCTTTAGGGGACTGTTTGAAACCATATAAAGATTTTTTTCAGTCTACAGACTTTATTAGGTCCCAATTTTTCCTCAAACCCAGGTGGTAGATTCATAGAGACCTCTTCCTCAAGATTTCCGTTTTAAAAAGAATTTTTTACATCTAACTGGTGTAGTGGCCAGCTGAAATTCACAACCAAAGATAACAAAATTCTGATTGAGTTTATCTTGGCTATAAGAGCAAAAGTTTCCTGATAATCAATTCCATAGGTTTGGGTAAACCCTTTTGCTACTAGTCTTGCCTTGTACCTCTCTATGCTACCATCAGCTTTACATTTCACAGTAAAAACCCACTTGTAGCCTATTGTTCTTTTCTCCTTAGGTAAATCAACTATCTCCCAAGTACCACTTCTTCTAAGAGTATTCATCTCTTCCATTACTGCTAACTTCTAATTCGGATCATTAAGAGCTTCCTGAATGTTTCTTGGGACAAACAAGTGTGAAATTTTTGAGGTAAAAGCCCTATGAGTATGAGAGAGTTTTTCAAAAGAAAGGTATTTGGCAATGTGATATTTTGGATCTGGATATTTGATTCGAATACTTTTCCTAACAATTATAGGAATATCAAGGTCTGATGGTTCTTCGTTAGGAGAAACAATAGGAACTGAAGATGAGTTAGGAACACAATTACCTGTGATATCTGGAGGTCCAGTTCTCGGAGGTTGAGATTGATCATTGATGAGCGCTGAAAAGTGCACATTTAAACCCCTTAAGCTTGAGTGTTCTATGACCTTTATCTATCTTATTTTTTCGTTTTAGACTAATTTCGTGTTATTTCCCTTTTTAGGTCAATAAAGTTAAAACGAGTTAAAAATGGCTTCCTAAGGCCTTTTTGGAGTCAAACTAAGTTTTTGTGAGAATTTGGAGCAAAAAGAGGTTGATCTGGAGCAAAAGGAGGCTGATGCTGAAAATCTGCCAAATTGGATCGATCTAACCCAGATCGATCGAAGAAAAATGAGATCGATCGAAAATGTGCTGGCAGCGAGCAGTCTTATTCCCGAGCGCTCGAATTCCACCTGCCACATAGTTACGGTATTAGATATTTTTAGGCTATATTTTCTGACTTAGTTGTGATACCCCCAGATCTCCGGATGCGGGTTGGCCAGGCCCACGCCCGATTACCCGACGATATCAAATCAATTAACAATAATCGAACACAGAATACAATTAAAACAAATAAGATAAATAAAACTTGTTGAAATGAAAACTAAAAATGATAATCCAATAATTGAAACCTCAGAATAAATAATTCCATTGATAAATAACTATTCAGTTACAATTGATCCTCCACGAATACAAATCGTTCTCTAAATTATTCAACTCGGGAATCCATCTAGTGGACTCCTAAAATATCCCACTGAACTTAAATGACTGGAAATAAAACCAAAGCCTAAAACATGAAACAAATTCCTACAGCATCGGTGGAGTGAAATGACTGTATCTGCTCAGCACAATTCAGCTCTAAGACTGGAACTAACGAACACCTGTAAAAATAAGAGTGGGTCAGGCTCACATGCAAATTCTTCTCTAACTACAATCCAAACAGTGACCCGATACGCAGATACACCCTAGATATCTCAACAATAGCTATCTAGTCCATACATATATATATATATCCACACTAAGGGACATTCACTGGACTACAGTAGGGGTCTTAACCTGAATAGAAGGTAATATGCGAAAACGTACCCAAAGGTGGGCATGAGTACCTAGACCTAACAAGGTACACCTCAACCAACTATAGCTAGTTAAGCATCCACTGCCTATACCCACCCTAACCAACGAGTCGAGACTCAAGCTCATCTCGTGGTACCATAAACATATATATAAAGTCTGTCCAAAACCAGGGTATGTAGTTCAAATATTTATTAAACTGACATACAATAAACCAACTAGTTAGTCACTCAACTTATTCAGTTGATATGACTTAACTATCATCCATTAATCTAGGAAGTCATCCAACTTAGTTGCAGTTGATCTGACTTAGTCACAATTAGGATTCAATATCTTTCAATCAATTCCATTAATCCATTAGGTTTGGTTTATGCGTTTTGAGCTAAACCGTCCTCAGTATGTCACCGTCCCATACCGGTGCATACAATCTTCTATATCCATGTAAATTACAAAACATAAATAATAGACTAGTAATTTACAGTCTAAAACCAATATCCAAATCATTACAGAAATATGTTTAAAATTTTAGCAATTTATATCCGAGCACTTAACCATATAGTTATAAGAAACGCTTTAATAAATCAACAACTAACATCCAGAGCATGCATAGATCCAATTTAATATATCAATGACTCTATCATGCATTTAAATAAATTCTATAGTCATATCATAGTCCGACACATTGCTAAAATAACTGCAGAAGATTGATTAATGCTTTAGCAATTTAAAACCAATCATTAATCCATATAGTTGCATAAAGGATTTAATACTTCAACAATTAGCCTCCAAAGCATGTATAGATCAACTTCAATACATCAATGACCCTATAATGCATTTAGAACAATTTTTCAAACATAATAAATCCCACTGGAAAATCCAAAAATAAGCTTAAGCATTTAAATCATCATTCATCCATTAACCGTATACAATGTGCACAAATTTTATACGGTTTGTTCCGTTAATTTAGAATTAAACTTTAATCAATTTAGGGTTTTAATAACACCCAAAATTCATTCCTTAGTCCCTCTGTAAAGTTCCAGATCCACTCAAATAGTCTCCATGCTCCAACAGTGTTAAACAGTAAGTAGAAAAACTAAAAAAAAAAAATCAGAATGCAAAATTGAAGATGGAGCCTGCTTCAAATTTTGGGAGCAGGCTTTTTCAGCCTAGAGCCGACTTTAGGAGTCCTTGGAGCCGGCTTTACTTGTGTGGGAGCCGGCTCCCACATCCATGGAGCCAGCTCTCACCTCCTTTGAGAGCCTTCGTCACCGTTCTGCTCCGTTTCAGTCCGTCTGCTCCCTCTCTGATCAATTCCTACCACTCTGTTGGGTTCTAAAACTAATCTTAAGAGTCTTAATTGAGTCTAGAAGCATCCCCAAGGTTGTTTACAATAACTGGGACCAATTACAGAGGTTAGATTTAGCCATTAAACTAGCATATTTACAGTACGAAACTTAAGCTAACTTGCAACATCTATTCCATTCCAACTCCTCTGTTCCTCTTCACCCCTGAACCTAAAGATCTTATATCATCATAGTAACATCCCCATGATTTGTTTACAGAGGTTAAAGGCAATTACAGAGACTAAAATTACTTAACAACATAACATGCTTAAAGCAGAAAACTGATCAAGACTTGAAACAATCTTGCACGCATTATACCAGAATCAAATTTAACATGTAAAGATCATCAATATATTATATAGCAAGCATGTAAGTTCCGAATTAAAAATTAATTAAACCCTAGAGATTATCTGGGTGCACAGAACACAAGCCAGAGGGAAGGAGGAAGATAAGAACTTGCCTGTGATTTCAGTAATGAAATCTCGGTGTCGTCTCTAAGTTTCCCGCAACTGCTAACTTCCTTCAAGCCTCCTATGGGTTTGACTTAATCCACCACAACCCTCCCTTGATCCTCTCTATTCTTCTCTTTGGTAGCTCTTATGATTTCCTCTGTTCTCTCAACTCTCTCTTTGTTCTGTTTTATTTCCACTGTGCCGTGAATAAGGTTCTCCCAACCCTCAGTAAAAACTCATACACGTATATATATAGGCACTTAGAAAACCCTAATTAAACTAGAGCTAAGACAGAAACCCTAATCAAACTAGAGTCAGCCGATAAAATCCTAATCATATACATATATAACAGATACCTATATGACGTCCCAATAAAACCCTAATCTTAAATAAAGAAATGAAAACAAATAATTAAATTAAAATAGTAAATCAAAGAATTAAAACTACATCATTTAAATCAACTTACCAAATAAACCAATTCAATTAAATCACATAACCAATTAAATTACACAATTAAATCAAATAATGAAAGAAAACAATTAAACACCCAAGCAACTAGTCACATAAAAATGAAATAAAAATAATTAAATTTCAATTTTATCCTTTTTAAAACTAGGGGTATTACATTCTTCCCCCCTAACAAACGGAATTCTGTCCTCGGAATTCACGAAACCTTGAATTATTTTAAAATTCATTTCCGTTTCGTTGTGGACTCTGCCTCTGTGTATAGGCTCCCCCACATTCCAAATCTTCCAAGAACAATTTATGGGTCCAATATAAAGGAAACACAAAAATTATTCAACACTTAAATTGTATGTAGCAACTATGCATTCTGACCCAAATTTTGATATAGGGTAAAGATCCATATTCCTCCAAATTCCATAGCATAGATGTGTAAAACTTCTATGTAGCCCATCCCAATGTTTGAAAACACTAATCAATAGGCTACCGCCTAAATGAAGAAAAACCATCCATGAGAAGTCAATTTAATTAATACATAAGAACTGACATTCCTTAATAACGCTCCTTGCTTTCGATATGGAAGACATTCCAAATCAACTGTTTCCTGATAGGAAAAACTATAGTGTACGAGCGGAACTAGTTACCACATCCTACTACCGCCTCCAAACTGCGCGCAATCCAACACAAAGAAGAGTATATCTCTCAAACGTATCATTAAATGAAGTTAGGGTCTAATTGTTTAACCCCCGCTTCCATGTCAAACCAACAGGTAAGAGGTCTGCACCATATAAAATACAAAACCTTCTACGTTGTCATACTATCCTCCTTGTGCCAACAATATGAGAAGTGAAATAAGCACTTCCAACTTCCCATAAAAACCTAGGATACCTATTCCAAGTATCTCCTCCATGATCGAATATACATTCCCGATTCAATCCCCCGTCGAGAGATATGAAGCACAGCTATACCTCCGTTATAAATGCAATGTAGAACTAATGTGAAATACCAAAGTGAACATTATGAGAATTAGGTCTAGCAGCAAAATTGCTCAATCCGCCACTCTTAATCCGTATGGAATTAAAATTCCAATAGATATCGACAAGTTCTACCAACCTTCCACTTCTGATTAGTCCTACTCGCATTTTAATTTAGGCAATGGCAAAAATCACCAATGAGATTCGGTTATCTATTCACTAGAACCAACATTTGATGTCTTGATGTTCCTTATAACCGTCCGTGTGTATCGAGAAAATTTCTACGAATTTTACACCTCAGTCACTCCGACAACACTCACCGAATCAACGAATCCTCCCCTAGTACCTTAAGCTCTTTTCTGAATAAGGTAACACTGCCTCCAGGATCAGCTCCGACATTGGACGTTGACCCCCCTTAATTTCCTTGATAAAAGCAAGTGTCATTAGTTCACAAACTAAGACCCCCAACTCCTAATGTAACAACTAACCGAAAACTTCTATCGGTTGTTACAAGCGTCCTCATCCATGTTCCCTTCCACCAGACAGAACTTAACGCAAAGTGCGAATTACCACGTTGATGCATCTAAGTTGTCTTGTAATCCCCTCTATTCATATGAACTGATAGTTCACTAGTTCGAAATAAACAAGATCTGAGCTGATTTAATTTATAACTCAACCCTCAACTAAATCTGTAATGATGTTCTATCATTTCCACCTCAGTACAGAAAATAACTGCAAGGATTTAGTGATCTCTGATGATCCATCTCAACCATCTAATTTTGTTAGACTAGAAGAAAACCACTTTGTCCTTCCTCCTGACCCTTAAAAACTGCTCAAGACCGTGAGTGCATCATATTATCCGCCAGAATGAAGAAAGAACTAAGTGTTGTAACCCTCAGTCCTTGCATTCTCCTCCTATCCTGCCTACCGAAAGTAGCATTAGTTTGGTACCACCAGTTTCCGTCTGCACCCATTGTATAAATCGGAGCATCTACCAAACTAACTCCGCAAACAAACATGTAGATACGGATCCGTGATAACCTTACCGATATAGAAAATCAATCGGTAATTCTGTTCACTGATAGCCAACTAACTATGACTTTTTCACGCACATCGTGTACCATTCCCTTATGATAGGTGACCGGTCTCACCATCCTATCTTCGACACACCCTACCTTGGTACCATAAGTAGTGTCAATTTGACTCCTTGTCCCGCTTCTAAAACTTATGAAACTTTTTCCATCCTCTATATAGTCATCAATGTCCTAGCAACAACTAATTATTGCCAATTATGACCCCAAAAATTTCCACATTTTATATAGTGTAGAAACTTTGGTTCCTCCTCCAAGTGCAACATCAACAACTCCTCCAAATAACACCCTCATGAATAGTGTCATAACTACGAATAGGCTGATGAAGATTTAATCAATCCACTATCCTTTCTCGGCGTCATTCTAATAAGTACCTACCAACATAAAATCCTCCATCCGAACCATAATGGCATTACAGTGATCTTCACCTACCACATACTCACGAATCCCCAAAGCATTAATAGTCACCATTATTATATCGTTGTAAAAACGAATCCCTACCTTGCATAGAGCATATCAAACTAATCATTGTAGATTATTTAACTCATATTAGTAGTGTAACCATCCCTTCCCAAGTAGCATATCATATTAATGCATATCCAGGTTCAATAGATGGGCTAGAAGTTTGTATCTCTACCCAATCCTATGACCCTATATCCACCAATCTTAGCGCATATAGCGTTATTACTCCATATTATTATAATAATAGTTGGCTGACATACTTGTGCCCCAACTAAATCCTATTCCAAATCCTGAACCAATTAACAAAAATGAAATACGTAACAACAAAATGCAACACAAAATAACAAAATCAAACACATTGATACACCCAATACAACAAAACAACCAAAATGTAATTCTACTTAAGACATACTCCATTCTAGAGAAGAAAACTTCCTTTGACATCAAGTTGCCAAACTAGGTCACAAAAGGTCATTTCGTAGTTTCGTTTGTAATCATCCAACCTTGAAACCTATCTATTAACCATAACTTAACAGCAACATTCTTTTGCCTAAGCAAATACCAAAGGCTTACCCCTTATCCTCCTTATACTCAGAATGCCAACCATCTATCGTGGCTTTACAATGCAACGTAGAACGTCACAACCTAGTCCCCATTCGCTCCAAAATATGATATAAAATCACATCTTTGTTCCGATAAGAACTCCATTCGATTCCCAAACGCATAAAGAGTACTTTTCAATTAACTCTTTGAGAGACGACACGAAAATTCATCCATATGTAGATTGGGTTACACTAACGCTACCAGTATCATTCACTATACTACTGGTGAATGAGAGCACCCTCGTGCGATCCTTCATCTTCAAGCTTCAATATCCCCTTTCTTGAGGACGCTGATATCTCCCCTCTTAGGATCCTCTTCAGAATCCTACTATTCGCTTGTCTCCTTTTTGAGAACAACTGAAGTTATGTTGGTCCCGATAAGCGGTGACCTAACACCTACACTGCAATCCTTCCATGGTGTATACTTTCTAAGTAATACCAACCTTGGAACTAAACCTTCGATCCCAAGTTCTGCTTCTCGCAAAGAACTCGACAACCTACTCCTTTACTCCTTTGGGTCCGTATCGCTTTCGCCTTGAACCCCATCATCCTCTTAGTGTCAACCATTTATGGAAATTAACATCAACTCCTCCGAACGATCCGTAAAGAGAGTACAACGAATCCTAACATGGCTCTAAGTTTTAAGAGACGCAACGCGGAAGTCTTATAACGAAAACACTCCTAAGGACACTAGAACCTGGAGTGCTCTGATACCAACTGTGATACCCCCGGATCTCCGGATGCGGGTTGGCCAGGCCCACGCCCAATTACCCGAGGATATCAAATCAATTAGCAATAATCGAACACAGAATACAATTAAAACAAATAAGATAAATAAAACTTGCTGAAATGAAAACTAAAAATAATAATCCAATAATTGAAACCTCAGAATAAATAATTCCATTGATAAATAACTATTCTGTTACAACTGATCCTCCTCGAATACAAATCGTTCTCCAAATTATACAACTCGGGAATCCATCTAGTGGACCCCTAAAATATCCCACTGAACTCAAATGACTGAAAATAAAACCAAAGTCTAAAACATGAAACAAAGTCCTACAGCATCGGTGGAGTGAAATGACTGTATCTGCTCAGCACGATTCAGCTCTAAGACTGGAACTAACGAACACCTGTAAAAATAAGAGTGGGTCAGGCCCACATGTAAATTCTTCTCTAACTACAATCCAAACAGTGACCCAATACGCAGATACACCCTAGATACCTCAACAATAGCTATATAGTCCATATATATATATATATATATATATATATATATATATATATATATATATATATCCACACTAAGGGACATTCACTGGACTACAGTAAGGGTCTCAACCTGAATAGAAGGTAACATGCGAAAACGTACCTAAAGGTGGGCATGAGTACTTAGACCTAACAGGGTACACCTCAACCTACTATAGCCAGCTACGCATCCACTGCATATACGCACCCTAACCAACGAGTCTGAGACTCAAGCTCATCTCGTGGTACCATAAACATATATATAAAGTCTGTCCAAAACCAGGGTATGTAGTTCAAATATTTATTAAACTGACATACAATAAACCAACTAGTTAGTCACTCAACTTATTCAGTTGATATGACTTAACTACCATCCATTAATCGAGGAAGTCATCCAACTTAGTTGCACTTGATCTGATTTAGTCACAATTAGGATTCAATATCTTTCAATCCATTCCATTAATCCATTAGGTTAGGTTTATGCGTTTTGAGCTAAACCGTCCCCAGTATGTCACCGTCCCATATCGGTGCATACAATCCTCCATATTCATGTAAATTACAAAACATAAATAATAGGCTAGTAATTTACAATCTAAAACCAATATCCAAATCATTGCAGAAATATGTTTAAAATTTCAGCAATTTATATCCGAGCACTTAACCATATAGTTGTCAGAAATGCTTTAATAAATCAACAACTAACATTCAGAGCATGCATAGTTCCAATTTAATATATCAATGACTCTATCATGTATTTAAATTAATTCTATAATCATATCATAGTCCGATACATTGCTAAAATAACTGCAGAAGATTGATTAATGCTTTAGCAATTTAAAACCAAGCATTAATCCATATAGTCGCATAAAGGATTTAATACTTCAACAATTAGCCTCCAAAGCATGTATAGATCAACTTCAATACATCAATGACCCTTTAATGCATTTAGAACAATTTTCCAACATAATAGATCCCACTGGAAAATCCAAAAATAAGCTTAAGCATTTAAATCATCATCCATCCATTAACCGTATACAATGTGCATAAATTTTATACGATTTGTTCCGTTAATTTAGAATTAAACTTTAATCAATTTAGGGTCTTAATAAAACCCAAAATTCATTCCTTAGTCCCTCTGTAAGGTTCCAGATCCACTCAACAGTGTAAATTACACATTCTATGAATTATTTACGCCCATCTCAGCCATTTAAATTATCTGTAGCAACTTAAACAACTTTGTAACACTGTATTTATCAAAAATAGTAGCTAAAAGCCACACCTGTAGTGTTTTCAGCAATGGAGCCGCCTTCATTGAAGATGGAGCCGGCTCCATTCCAATGGAGCCGCCTTCATTCAAGGGGGAGTCGTCTCTACTCCTCCCAGTCTCTATCTTTTCCGTCTCTGGCGATTTCTGATCATTCTGTTCGTCCAAGTTAAGGCCCCTAATATCTGAACTAGGTCCCAGACTATTCAAGAAAATTGTCTAAATCTACAATGCATAATTAACACCATTTAAAACAAGTATTTACGCAAGAAAAATTTAAGATACGGCAAATATAATTTTCATTAACATACATACTGTTTTAATTTGATTTAACATGCATACATGATCAAAATTAATGTCTGATTAATCCTGGAGATACCTAGGCATGTACAGAACACAAGTCTAGGGGAAAGAGTAAGAGAAAGAACTTGCCTTTGAGATTTCGGATTAAAATCTCAACGTCGTCTTCCAAGATTTTTCGGCGACTTCGACCTGCCGTCAAGTCTCTCTGTTGCTCCTGGTTCAATCTACGAGCAAGCTTCAATAACCTTTCCTTGGTTCAGCCCTTGTTCTTGGCCAAAACCCTAATTTGTTCTCTTAGTTTTTTCTCAAACCACTTTGTATATCTGCCTCTACTATTACGTGAATAGGGTTCTAAAACCCTTTGTAGACATATAACGATATATATATAGGCTTATATGAAAAACCTAATTTTAATTATATGAGGAAAAGGAAAAGAAAAATAAACTAAATACATATTAAATATATCGGCACCCTAATCCAACGTGATAACATGTATGTATATATATCTATATATATATATATATAAACCTTTATAATTATATAATATATAGCATATACTGAAAATCACAATTAATGTAACTATTAAATATAATTAATAATTAATAATTAAGATAATCTTATATACATATATACCCATATATATATATATGTATAACTATCCATGGATAAAACCATACCCATTTAATCCCCTATCCAAGTAGTTTATGAGACCCAAACGGTTGGTCCATTACTACTATCCAAGTCCATCCTTAAATAAAAATTTAAAATCAAATAAAATAAACATTATAATGATTTGTTTCCTAACAAATAAGCTACAAACTATATAATAAAACAAATAAACAATTACTTCAATTACCACATAAGCATATAATTAAATTAAAATAAATAATTCAATTAAACAATTAAACAAAAAAATAAATAATTAAATAATGAATATAAAAATGCAATAAAAGCATAAAATAAATACCGAGACTATCCTGTTCAAATTAGGGGTATTACAGGCTCATATACCAACTGTAATGACAGGGTGCTTTATAGGCCAACCAAAAAAATTAGGTTATTAAGTGGTACTAACACCCAACCCATATATATGCAGACACTTTCCCATCCAGATCTGATGTGTTTCACGATTTTGGCTCTAATACCAACTATAAAGGGCCGGGTGATTTGTAGTTCGATTAAAAAACTTGAGTTATTATGTGATGTTAATATCTAAATTAATAATAATTATTTATTAGTTTATTTATATATTAATAATTACAAATAAAATTAAAATATCGTATTGAAAATGTTACTTGAAGTGCCTTTTCAAATTCAACAACTAATAAATAATAATTACAAATAAAATAATTATTTATTAGTTAATTTAAAAGTCCCTTTGAAGTCACAAATTTTAATTTCAACTGAAGTTGAATTACTGATAGGTGTATTTCCAATTTCTCAAAATAATTTTAAAATCAAGACTTATTAATTTTTTTTTTTTTTTTTTTTTTTTTTTTTTTTTTTTTTTTCAATTCAAAACCATGAATCGAGACTACAAAATTTAATCTTTACCTTATTTATATTGAGTGACTATAAAAATTAAACAAGGGATATAATATTAAAACTATCTTTTACATTTTTATACACCGCTTATTCTTTTAATGGAAAACCATATAATTACTAATAAAAATTAAATTAGAATACTATTTAATTGAGTTGTGTAGAAAACATATATGAATTATTTATAAATAAATAATGAAATACTCTGCTTAATTAGACTGCTAATACTAATAAGAATAAAACAAAATACCTTTTACTGTGATGGTCAATTGTGAGTTGACTCAGTGTATTCACATCATTCATTAACCACTCCCCAAATCACAAATTTTATTTCAACTTTTCAAATTTCAATAGAAGTTAAATTATTGATAGGTGTGTTTTTAATTTTCCAAAACAATTCTAAAATCAAGACTATATTTTTAGTGCAACCCTTCAATTTTTTTCAATTCAGAAAGCCTAGAGAACTGTGTGTATATACATATGTGTGTGTGTGTGTGTGTATTAGTCGTTACATTACTTAAATCGAGTGACTAATTTTCAACTCCATATGTTTTACGGTGTCAACAATTTTCTTTTTTTAATTGCATTATTTGAATGATTAGACTGCTAGTACTAATAAGAATAAAGTCAAAAACTCTTTTTTTTTTTTTTTATATTTTAAAAAATATGAAAAATATATAAAAATGAAAAAAAAAAAAAAACCCCTTAACTTTTATAAAAAGTATAGATAGACGGGTGGAGCTAGAGACCATGGCCCCTCCAAAAATTTTCCAAATCCTTCTTATACCCCTATTAATTAAATTTAATATTTTGTATAAATATCCTTACTTGTGGCCCTTTAAATTCATATAAAATTTTAAATGGCCCCTCAAAATTGCTCAAAACACTCATTGTTGGTAGATTTTACAACTATACATCAATGTTTTATTTACATGTACATATATACGCATCAAGGTAATAATAAAGTGTATTTTTTCTCAAAGTCGAATTAAAGTAGTCAATTTTTTATTTTTCCAAAATTAAAATAATTGTTGAATAAAATTTAATTCTTGAACATTTTTTCTTTTTTTCTTTACAACTTCTTTTATCGGTAACTTATCTCTTCCTCTTCTTTATTTATTTATTTATTTTTTTTCATATACTCCGTAGATCAATTTTTATAACTACTACTTATTTAGGCTCATTTTTCTCATTTTTTGAACTCAATATATAGACTAATAAGAATAGTATAACAAAATAAGAGTAGTGTTTTTTGTCATTTAAGATTATATATATTTTGTATTAAAAATTCGAGGGTAAAATGATTAATTTGCAGGTAAAAAGTAAATTGGAGTGTAAGTAAAAGTTAAAAACAAAATTTTCATCTAGTTAAAATATGACTTAACTTAAGGAGATGTGAGTGTAATTTACCCTTAATTCTATGTGTGATTTTGATTAATATTTTGATGGTACCAAATTTGTAATCATTCAAATATTTCAATTAAAAAAAGAAAATTTTTGACACTGTAAAACATATGGAGTTGAAAATTAGTCACTCTATTTAAGTTTAAGTAAATGTAACTACTAATACATAGACACACTCACACACACACACACACATATATACACACAGTTCTCTATGGCGTTCTGAATTGAAAAAAATTGAAGGGTTGCACTAAAAATATAGTCTTGATTTTAGAATTGTTTTGGAAAATTAAAAACACACCTATCGATAATTTAACTTCTATTGAAATTTGAAAAGTTGAAATAAAATTTGTGATTTGGAGAGTGGTTAATGAATGATATGAATATACTGAGTCAACTCACAATTGACCATCACAGTAAAATGTATTTTGTTTTATTCTTATTAGTATTAGCACTCTAATTAAGCAGAGTATTACGGAGTATTTCATTATTTATTTATAAATAATTCATATATGTTTTCTACACAACTCAATTAAATAGTATTCTAATTTAATTTTTATTAGTAATTATATTGTTTTCCATTAAAAGAATAAGCGGTGTATAAAAATGTAAAGACATATCCCTTGTTTAATTTTTATAGTCACTCAATATAAATAAGGTAAAGATTAAATTTTGTAGTCTCGATTTATGGTTTTGAATTGAAAAAAAGAAAAGAAAATTAGTAAGTCTTGATTTTAAAATTATTTTGAGAAATTGGAAATACACCTCTCAGTAATTCAACTTCAGTTGAAATTAAAATTTGTGACTTCAAAGGGACTTTTAAATTAACTAATTGTATACACATGCAGCTTGTCTATATTGTGATACCCCACTTCACTTCGTGACTTCACAAAGGAAAGGAATTTGATTTCCACTGACTTTAAAATTTTAGCGGGACCATCATTCTGATACTTTTCCTCTCAACTTTTCTACTCAAACTTGGCCACCAAGAAAATAGACTTTGAGAGGAAAGGCCAAAAAAAAGAACATGCTAGAACCAAACAAAAACAATCTCTCTGGTCACTCGTGGGGTCACTAATCTGATTTTTCTTTTTCCTCCCACTTTTTTTTTTTACCCCCAACTAGTGAAAGTAAATAATTATTATTGTAACAATAATAATATAGATAAATAAATAAATAAATAAACCTTCAACTTTTACAATTTTATATAATAATAAATTAAAGAATTATTCTATAAAATATAATTAACAAAACTTCAAAGTTAAACATTTTAAAAGAGATGAAAAAGTTAATTTCATTGAGAGTGAAACACACAAATTGCGTTTTTTCAAAAGAAGAATATCTTTCTGTCAAGAAACAACAAAATTATTCGTCTTTCAAAATACAAATAATCAATACAACTCACAATATTTCTCCTTCGTCCTCGAGATAGAATGGATGTCACAAGGTGTAATATATGCAAGAGAAAAAGTTATAAATACTTTTAAAAAATATGCAAAAGTCTAAAAAAAAAAAAAAATGGCAAAATTATATGAAGAAATGTAAAAAAAAAAGAAAAAAGAAAAAAAGGATGGTATTCAATGAATGGAGAGAGTATTTCAGTATAATATCTTATGTATTTCCGTCTTCTATAATATTAATTAAAAAAATAAAATACCATAAACGTGAGCTATTAAGTCCAACACTTGTTATGTTGTCATTATGCAACAACTCTACTATATATATATTTTATTTTTAAATTAACACTACTTTAAAAATGATACTCCGTAAGTCATAAACATGAACAATTAGGTCCAATATTTATATTATCATTATGCATCGGACATTTTTACTATTCTCTTTGTCCCAAAAAGGTTGTCGATCTTTATTGGAGAACCTTTTCTCAACAAGACTAAATTGAATTCAACATCAAGTGTTTCTTAACCCATGTGTTATTTTTTAGCATTACCTAATAAATTAGTTGGTAGAGTGTCCAACTCCCTACATATATGTGTCCGTATTTGAGTCCCTTTTTTCCTAATTTTCAATGTTTATATATATATATATATATATATATATACACCAAACTGAACTCGGGGACTCGGTTAAACCAACTAATTAAAAAGGAAAGGGAATTGACTTCCACTGACTTGCAAAAAAACACAAAGAAAAAAAGAAAAAAAATAAACGAGAGAGAGAGAGAGAGAGAGAGAGAGAGAGAGAGAGAAGAACATACTAGAAGTTAAGAGCCATAGAAAATATGAGTCCCATCTAGTCACTGGTGGAGTCACTTATTTATCTTTCCTCCCACTTTTCCTCTCGCTTCCCTAGTAAATACACAAGAAAAGAACATACTAGAATCCAAAGAAAAACGAGTACACCTCTGGATGGTGGAGTCAATAATTTCCTTTTTCCTCCCACTTTTCCTTTCTCTTCCCAGGGAAATACACAAGAAGATAACATGTTAGAACCCAAAGAAAAATGAGTCCCCTTGGTCACTGGTGGAGTCAATAATTTTCTTTTCCTCCTACTTTTCTTTTCTCTTCCTCCTGAGTAAGCTTTATCAATAAAGTTAGCATACCTCCAAGAAGTGGAACTGAAATACCTAGAGTATATTTTTCATTTGTTTTTTTGGTAAATAAATAACGTAATTTTTCTTCAAAACATTCACATGCACTACACAACTAAATTAAAAAGTACTCTTAACACTTTACATTTTGATTAGTAATTATATTATTTTCTATTAGTAAAATAAGTGGTGTACGGATAAAAATATAAAGATAGTTCTAAATTTCTAATTATATGTATTTATTAAAAAATACATATATTATCAACATTTTATATTGTCTCACTCATATATTAATTAACATAAATTGATTACATGATTAACTAATGATAACAATTTACAAAATTCTTACAATAATAAATCTGAAAATTATTCTCTAAAATATAATTAGCAAAACTCTAAAATTATCAAGAGGGAACAATGAACATAAAATTGATGCAATTCAAAATGTTGCAATTGAAAAAGAAAAAAAAAAAAAAATTGGCCACCATTTAGTGCATTAGTAAATGTTGACGCCTTAAAACATGGAGTTGAAATTGAAATTAGTCACTCTATCTAAATAATGTAATGACTAATATGTGTACACACAATTTCTTTAAGCGTTCTCAATTTATGATTTTGAATTGAAAAAAAAATTCAGAGTTGCACTAAAAATATAGTCTTGATTTTAGAATTGTTTTGGAAAATTGAAAACACACCTAATCAATAATTCAACTTCTATTGAAAAGTTGAATTAAAATATGTGATTTGGAGAGTGTTTAATGAATGGTGTCAAGATACTGCGTCAACTCACAATTGACCATCACAGTAAAATATATTTAATTTCATTCTTATTACTATTAACACTCTAATTAAGTATAGTGTATTTTTTTTTTCATTTTTATTTGGTTATTTATAAATAATTCACATATATTTTCTACACAACTCAATTAAAAAGTACTCTAACACATTAATTTTCATTAGTAATTATATTGTTTTTGATTAAAAGAATAGGTGGTGTATAAAAATATAGAGATAGTTTTAATATTATATCCCTTGTTTAATTTTTATTTTCCTAATTTTATTACAAATACATAAATTAGTACTCCTTCCGTCCCATTTTAGATGTCGAATTCGAGAACCATGTCACGGTTCCCGAACACAACATCTAAAGTGGGACGGAGAGAGTAATAGTGACTACGGTTCCCGAATGCGACATCTAAAGTGGGACGGAGGGAGTAATAGTGTATTGATGAGCTAGTTTACATAAAAACAAATAAAAAAAGTTAAAGATTATTTTATACATGACATGTATTATTTAACGATAATTTTAATTTATAGACAATTGTTTAGGAATATAGCAAAATATATGGGCTAACTGCATTTGGACATACTTAATTATTTTGTGGATCTTAACATTTTTAATGGTCAATTTAATGCAAACATCATAATTTATAGACATTATATATTGAATTGAATTTTTTTTGTAAAAAAAGTCATAAATAATACATAATAGGAGAGACTATAAAACATAAATACAATACTTAAATTAAAAGTTAAAATATTTTTAAATACGTAATATATACTAGATTATATAAAAGTATTAACAACATGTCATTTTTGTTGTTAAATTTCACGAGTTTATTGGAGTATAAATCAACTATAACAAGGTCGAATCCAATAGAATGCTTTTATGAAAAACTATTATGAATCTAAAATATTAGTTTAAATCTAATCTAGTTATCAAAAGTTTGTTGGTTAAGAAACTAAACTAAAAATGCAAATAAAATAAAGATTTAATAAATAAGAAAAATATCTACGGCATCGATTTTACTTAAGTTACACAATTTTTCTTAACAGGTGTTGCTTTCACGTTCCGAATGCGCTCCCGCTCTCATGTTCTGCGGGCGCTCTCGCTCAAATTCTCATTACTTATGACTTAATTTTGTCGCTCTCACGTTCCAATTCTCACTCTCGCTTTTTGTGACTGAAAATTTTACTACCATTAAATTCACAATCTTCAAAATATTTACCCGTTAATTCTTAATTTTAACAATCTAGACACCAGTCGACTGTTTTCTCAAAATTTAGCAATAAAACACAACAAAAATATTTAATCAAAGATAAACCTTTTCTATTCTCTTCACTCATTTTTGGCTTTCTTGTTGGTTACTCCCAAACTCCTAGGTCACCTAATTTATTATTTATTATTTTTTTCCCACTAATTTATTATTTCTTTCATCAGTACTCTTACACACATATATACATATCCGGCCCACCAACTTCTTCATTTCTGTTCCACACGATATATTTGTAAGTTACACCATCGCTTACACCATCGCTTACATCATCAATGACATCCCTTTGAGTGGGGAGCAACTTTGTTATCATGGCTTACACTAGAAGCCCATCCTTGAGCCTATATATATCCAACATCATTCATCATTGTACTCCGAAATAGGGAGAAAATGAAGCAGTACTGAATAAGATTATATTACTTTATTATAGCCCTATTTTTCTCTCTATTTATATATGCTATTATAATGTCTATGACATAAAATTATAATATATTATCAGTACGAGTTCTAATCATCTAGGGCTTGAACAAGAAACTTTCTCTCTCTTTTTCTATCTCAATTATATATATCTCTTTTGATATTAATTTAGATAGATTGTTGGGTTTGTTTGCTTTACTGAAGAAATAGTATTTCTTACTTCAAAAGGTAATAAAATCTTAATTATTGATTATTATTCATGAATTAATTTGTCCACTTAAGTGATATATGTGCTCACACTATAATCAGTTCTACTGTCTTTATTATTTAATGATCTACTAACTATGGTCGGTTCTACCGCCATTATTATTTAATGATTTACTAATTATGGTCGGTTCTACTGCTTTTATTATTCAATGATCTATGGTCGGTGTTACTGCCTTTATTATTTTGTGATATATGGCCGGTTTTACCGCTTTTAACGTTTAATAATTCATTATGGTTGGTTTTACCATATTTGTTGTTTAATTATACTGGAATTATAACAGTTCTTGTTATGTTATTGTTTCACTTAATGCTATTTTATTATTAAGATATATGTTTATTTTTATATTATGCTAAATTGTATTTTTATATTGTTGTTATATCTAGTTATTCTGAAAATGTTAAATTTGACAAAGCTGGAATTCACGGCCTTGGACATTTTTGGCAAAAATTATTTATCTTGGATTATGGACGCCCAGATCCATTCAGATGTCATGGGTCTTGGAAACACGATTAAAGAAGAAAATGATGTATCGTTACAAGATTAAGCGAAGGCCATGATTTTTCTTCATCGCCATATTAGCGAGGAGCTAAAAACGGAATATCTCACTGAAAAAGATCCATTGAGTTTGTGGAAATATTTGAAAGAAATATATGATCATCAAAAAACAGTTATCCTCTCAAAAGCTCTGGTTAATTGGCAACAACTGCAATTGCAAGATTTTAAAACTGTGGCTGAATACAACTCTGCCTTACTTAAAATCAGCTATTTATTAAAATTGTGTGGTGATACCATCACTAATGAACTTATGTTGGAAAAAACATACACCACATTTTACGTCTCGAACGCACTTTTACAACAATAATATCGAGAGCGTAGATTTGAAAAATATTCAGAACTAATATCATGTTTATTTGTGGTTGAACAAAATAACGAGCTTTTGTTAAGAAACCACCAGTCTCGTCCAACTGGATCGACACCGATTCCTGAAACATATGTTGCCTTATCCCGTGGACGAGGTAATAAATATAATTGTTGTGGTAGAAATAGCTATAATAATGAATACGGGCGTGGTAAAAATAACTACCACAATAATGAATATAATTGTGGTAAAACTCACTCTTATTACCGTGAAGGATATCAATTCGCAAACTTTTGCGATCAGAAATTCACACCATGTCCCCAAATAAGAGAATATAATGAAATGAAACAAGTAAAAGAGAAGGATTGGCTCAACCTCCCATGTCACATGATAATACTTGTTATCGGTGTGGAATGACAGGTCATTGGTAAAGTATTTGTCGTACGCCTAAGCATATGGCTAAACTTTACCAAGCCTCCATGAAAGAAAAGGGGAAACGGAAAGAAAAAAATTTCATTGATCATAATGAGTCGGTAGACATCACAAATCTAGATGTATCAGATTTTTTTGAAGACTGTGGTGGAAAGATTGACCACTTGATTGGTGATGGAAATGTCCACACCAATTAATCATATTTTTATTTCATGTTCTTTTTACTATGTTATCTTTAACAAGTTTTTATTTTTCTTGTATTAAAGTTTTTATTTTTTTTTTATTTTTTATTTTTTCAAGCTTGTATTAAAGTTTCTTTTGTTATAACTGTTTCTTTTCTAGTAAAGAAATTTGCATAAATAAGAATGGATCGGACTGATTCCAAAATAAATAGTGAAGATATATGTCTTGCAGATAGTGGAACGACACACACAATCATTCGAGATCAAAATATTTTTTCTCACTTAACTTTGACAGATGTTAGTGTCAGTACAATATCAGACCTCACCAACTTGATTGAAGACTCCGGACGAACTAACTTTATTTTATCACATGGAACAAGATTACAAATTAATAATGCCTTATATTTTATAAGATCTCAGAGAAATCTGTTAAGTTTTAAATACTTACGTCGCAATGGCTTTCAGAGGAAATGCACAAGAAAAAAACATACTACAACATTTAGGAAACAAAAAAAGAAAAGAAAAGAAGAATATACTAGAACCATAGAAAATGAGTCCCTCTGGCCCTGGTCACTGGTGGAGTCACTAATTTATTTTTCCTCCCACTTTTCCTTTCTCTTCCCGAGGAAATGCATAAGAAAATAACATGTTAGAACCCAAATAAAAATGAGTCCCTCTGGTCACTGGTGGAGTCAATAATTTCCTTTTCCTCCCACTTTTCCTTTCTCTTCCTCCTGCATAAGCTTCATCACTAATGTTAGCATACCTCCAAGAAGTGGAACTGAAATACCTCTAGAGTATATTTTTCATTTGTTTTTTTTGGTACATAAATAACATAATTTTTCTTAAAAACATTCACTAGGTATGTGGAATGATTTCTTTAGTAAAGATATATTTTTTGGGATTTTTTTTTTCTAATTCGAAAGAGAGAATTTTTTTATGGGTTAAGTACATTAAACCCCCCTCAACTATGACCAGATTGCAAGAAATCTTTCTAAATTAAAAATAACCCCTTGAACTATAAAAATGTTGCATTTCAGTATAATTCGTCAACCAATCAAATTACCTTTATCTTTAAGGATATAAGGGAAGAGTTTTAACCGCAAAATCTATTCTGGCATGATCGTTGATTTAACCCTTAAGTGGAACGACGACGTCTCTGTGTTAATGGGAATTGATATGTTGATGTGGCAAGGAAATTTCCAATAACCAATTAAAAAACGACACAGCACAAATACTAACTTTATCCAAACTGGCAATTTCAAATTACACCCTTTTCTCCCAAAAACAGAAACTCTTTGTCCTCGTTCACTCGTCTATATGATTTTTTATCCCCTTTTCTGTAAGGCTTTCACTTTGAGGATTACATAATTAGTAATCCATTGTCATAGATAAAACAAGCATAAATGAGAATTGAGAAGCAAGATAACAAATGATGATGCCCAATCAAATTAAAAATATAATTAATTCAAGCTGAATAATGGTTAAGATTTGTTGTTGAACATAAATAGTAATTCTTAAGATTTGTTGTTCAATATAAATTGGGGATTTTCACATAGATAGATATATACTGTAGATGTCTATAATAATGGTTTTAAATGTCAAGGGTATTTTAGGCATTTTCAAATTGGGCAAGGTCAAGTGTGTTACGTGCCTTAAACTAGAGTTAAATTTCACATGGTAATCTAACGATTTGTAACAGTTGGAATAGATTAGGGGTTAAGTGTTTTTCTGATAGTTGATGGGATTTTTTTAAGAAAGAGAAGAAAGTTCAGGGGTTTAACCCTTTTTTAATGGGTATTTTTATTTATTTTTGTGTCCGATAATTATTCAACATTTTATTTTATTTTATTTATTTATTTATTTTGTCTTATCAAAAGAGATCTAAAACATTAAAAATTAAAGAGAAGAAACCTGAAAGGATAAATGTATCATTTAAAGGTTAGGATTATAATTGCCATTTTTTTAATATTGAAGTATAAACGTAGAAAAATAGAGTACTATTATTGCCTCTCATAAAGTAAGGATCAAATTTTATAATCTTGATTTATGATTTTGAATGGAAAAAACCAAAAAAGAAAAAAAAAAAAAAATCTTGATTTTAGATTTGTTTTGAGAAATTGAAAACACACCCAACAATTCAACTTCAGTTGAAAAGTTGAATTAAAATATGGGATGTCAAGGACTTTAAAAGAACTGATTGGATACACAGTTTGTCGTATTGTGATACCCCACTTCATGACTTCATAAGTGGAAAGGACACAGACTTTAAATTTTTGGCGGGACCACAATTTACTTTCTACTCAAACTTGCCCACCAAGGAATGGACTTTGAGAAAAAAAGGCCAAAGAAAAGAACATACTAGAACCAAACAAAAACAATCTCGTGGTACACTCGTGCGGTCCACTAAATTCTTGTTCCTTCCACTTTTCTTACCTCCAACAAGTGGAAGTAGATAATTATTGCAGTAGTAACAATAAATAAATAAACCTTCAACTTTAACAAATTTGTAAAAAGTTAATTCTGAATTTTTTAATTTTGCACAATTTTTTTAAAAGTTACTGAACTTATAATTTTGCAAAATTTTATTCTAAGCTATTAAAAAAATACGTAGATACTCCTTGCATTTGCGTGCCATCAGAATGGTGACGGTGATGAGTAATGTAGAACCTGATAAATATTCTATAATAAGGTCCAACTTCGCGGAACTAACTTGTTATGTTACTCTTGTACACGAGTACTTATTCATTCTAATCGTGTGTTGTTTTTATCATTATAGTAAAATCCTTGCACCTTTGAACATAGTCCTACTTTTGGATGAATAAAGTAAAAATTTGTATGTTCTTGTTGTGTGTGATTGATATGCGTTCATTTATTTTCTGCCTAATTTCACATAAAATTGACATTTTTTAAGCCTAAACTATATAATAGTCTTCTTCATTAATTAAAATAGGGTTTGGTTATTTTAAAATCTATAAATTGACCTGCAATATAATTGGGTTATCTATATTTCCTATTATATATATATATATATATATTTCTCTTTTTTTCTCTCTCATTTTATAACTAATGTTATTTTTGTTTTTCATGCCTTGAGAGGTATATAAAATGGTAAATTAGATGTATATTAACGACAATTTAACATATTGGGGTAAATTGCAACTTTCAAATATTTAAGGGGATTACTTATTGTTGGCACCAAAACTTGGCAGCCATCTCAGCGATGACGTGGACCAATGAAAAGCTGATAAGTATTTTTAACATGGCGTCAAGGGAATCAGCCAGTTAAGAAATATCAGGAGCAAGTATTGGAGAAAATTACTCAGCCACTTCATTAACAAGGCAGTTGCTAAAATATAGGAACAAACATTTGACTTTATTCAAGTTGGGTTATCAACAGGAAAGGAAAGACTAAAGTTTTAAGGAAATCAGACAACTGAATTCCTATTTTATAGGAATTCTAGTTGGATGGAACAAGGAAAAAATACAAAAGGCAGCCGCGTCATGAATATAAAAGCGATAAATGGCTTTTGGGCAATTTAAGGGAAGAAACGGTGACCAAGTATAAGGAAAGAAGTTACTAAAAATTAGCAACTTTCCAGCAACTTCTTTAGCAACTTTTCAGCAACAATTCGACAACTTGCATTTGACTAAATCAAGGAGAGTTTTCAACAAGGAGTTTCTATTGAAGTAAGACGAAGCAAGACAAGAAAGGAAGTGGAAGAACACTGGGTTTTGCCCTAGAAGAAAGAGAAAATCAATGAATAAGAGATTTTCTAGCAAAAAATTAGGAAAATAAGTTGAAAAAAGAATTCTATAAATAGAAAAGTTGTAATCCTATTCTAGTCCGTCCAGCACCACCACAAAACATGCATTTCAACTAAAAATGTTTTCAATTGACTCTACGTCATTTTCCTATCAATTTCTTTATTTCAATTTAATGGCAATTGATTAGATCATTGTCAACTATTTCGATTCAGCCATTTACTTTATTTCAATTTCAATTATGCCAATTTTAATTAGTTAGGCTTTCAATTCAATGGCAATTGATTAAATTCTTGCCATTGAATCGCAGTGACAATTGATTGAATTCTTGTCATTACTTGGCTGATGGCAATTGATTAAATTCTTGCTATCACGTTTCAGTGGCGATCGATTAAATTCTTGCCATTGTGTTTGGCTGATGGCGATTGATTAAGTTCTTGCCATCACGTTCGGCCGGCGATCGATTAAGTTCTTGCCGCCTGTCTTCACTCGGCCATTCCATCCATTCAAACATTCATCAGCCGTTGCATTTCTTTAGACACCCTAAAAAGTCCTTGCTACAAACAAGGCATAAAAGAACCTTGCTGGGAGTTCTTACTAGTCTCTCTCCCATACAATCGCCTGAGAGTCAGCCATCGGAAAAAGGGATAGGCTGGTGTTCAATTACATATTTTGGGTATTTTGTACAAATACTCTGGCACGCCCGCGAAGAGTCCATCGACCGGCGTAGGGAACAAAAACCGCGCGAACACGTTTTGGCACGCCCGGTGGGACCACTACTAGAGTGTTATAAAAGAGGCAAATATGCCGCGGCCCACAAAAAATTCTAAGGCCGTGGCTACTGATGAAGATTTGGAGGAAGGCGATCAGCCAGTACAGGCTGAGAACTCTGCAGCAGGTCCTACTGATGAGTTAGCCGTACTTCAAGCACAGGTTAGCTCCTTGGTAGATGCAATGGGAAGGATGGGAGCACGCTACAACGACTTGCATGAAAATATGTCCCAACTCTCAGCCTTTATTTTGAACAAGCCGACTCAAGCTAGCAGCTCCAACAATCAGGAATCGGCTTCTCAGCCGAATCTATCACAAGCTGCTCGGCCAGAGAGGGCCGTTGAAACATCACAGCCATGGCCGCCAGTAGTGACACTCCAACCAGTTGCAACATCAAGTCAGCCGGTTCATACGCTACTCACCTGGGCAGAAAGCTATCCTCAGCCTACGTTGGCAGGTTCTAATCAGCCACCAGTAGTAGGTTCGCAGCCATAGGTAATTCTACCAAACCCTCCTCGGATGCCTTTGAACTCGGGGGGCAATCAGATCAGGTGGAGACCACCGAACCCACTGTATACTCATGTGCCGCCACAGGTAGGGCTCGGGGGGCAGAATATGGCTAATCAGCCACATGATTGGCCGAATTGCTATCAACCAGCGGCTAATCAGCCGCCAGTTTTTAATCAGGTACCACCAATATTAAATCAGCCACCTCAAGTCATGTTAGATAGAAGACAATTAGCTGATTTACTCACAGAAGAATATGGCCTGGAACTTAGAGGTGCCGGCCGACCAATTTATAGAACTCCTTATCCAGAAGTGGTAGACCAAGTTGAGTTCCCTAGAGGATATAAAGTCCCTGACTTTGTAACCTTTAGTGGAGAGGGGAATCAATCGACCGTGGAACACATTGGCCGATTCACGGTTCAATGTGGAGAGGCCAGTGTTAGCCCGTGGTTGAAATTGAGACTTTTTCCTAACTCTTTGACAGGGGCAGCTTTTTTCATGGTATATTCGTCTACCTCTTAACTCTGTTTTTAATTGGCCACAGATGGAGGAATTATTCCACAATCAGTTCTACCGTACGGAGACAGAACCTACTCTGGCCGATTTATCCAGGCTAAGTTAATTGCCTAGTGAATCGGTCGAGACATTCAGTGCAAGATTCAGGAGAGCAAGATTAAGATGTCATGTACCTCTTCCAGAACAGGAGTACATTCGTTTGGCTTTGAACGGCCTTGATTTTGAACTTCGGAAGAGGTTTGAAGGAGTTCCATTTCGTGACATGTATGACCTGGCCGAGAAAGCTACCAGGTATGAGTTGGTTCTCAAAGAGGAGAAAGAACGAAAAAATTCCTCTAAAGGTACGTACTATAGGGACCCCAACTATGAAGTTTATTCAACTGATATGGTTGAAGAGGAAGATTTTGAAGCTAATTTAGCCGAAGTCATTCTAAAGAAACCTTATGTATGTGACGCTTTAACAAAACCAAATGTATCCACCAGTGGTACTCAGCCATCGACTACATCGGCCAGGAAGGGTACGGCTGATACTGGTAAGGTTTATACGTTTGATCTGGCCAAAACAGAACAAATTTTTGATCATTTGTTGGCCGACAAACAAATCGTTTTGCCAAAAGGACACAATATACCATCGACCAATGATTTAAAAGGAAGAGAGTTCTGCAAATTTCATAATTCATGGAATCATACTACTAACAATTGTTATGTATTTAGAAATGTATTGCAGAAATCTATCGATGAAGGTGTATTGAAATTCCCTGAAAAGAAGCCAGATGTAATGGGGGTCGATGGCGATCCATTTCCTAATATTGTCAGTACCAATGTAATCAGCCTGGCAACTGAAAAAGCCGCTGATAATGGTAGACAGGAAAGATTACCAAAAGTTCTTGGTAGTTCATCGGCCAGTAATGATGAGCAGAAAGTTAAGGACTTGGAAATTCAGTTAAGAGAAGCTCAAATTGCCCTCATCAACCATGGTTGTTGTCCAAATTGCAAAGGCCGAAGGAATGACTCAGACAAGAGGGGCTATTTCCAATCAACCAGAAAGCGCAGTGTCCATGAAAGGTTAGGCCATCAGCCTAGACAGAATCACGAAGAAATCAATCGATCAATATTTAGAGAAAAAGGGCCGAGGGCAGTGAGAATCATTCGGTCATCGGTGGCCGATAAAGTCCTGCCAGAACAACATTTTTATCCTAGTTTCAAAAGGAAACCAACAATTCAGTCAGAAATATGGGTTCAAAAAGGAGAAGAATCTAGCCGTGTAAGAACGGTTAGACCTCTTTTGGTTGACCATGGCAGATGGACTCGAGTAAGTCACCCAAAGTTTCCTAAGCAGCCTCCTACACGTATCCAAAAAAGGAGGATGCAAAGGAAAAATACAGAACTCAAAAGGAAAGAAGACAAGATCGACCATGATCAACTAGAAAGGAAAAATGAACCGGTGGTGGCTGAAGACATGGAGGTCGCTACATCATTTGAGAATAAGGCATGCTTTTATGAAGAAAAAGATGATCAGCCCGACCAGGATCCAAAGCATGCGGCCAAGTACAGAATTCGTTTTGGTTCTCTCCCGGATAAGGTAAATTGTAACATGGTATTTGTTTTGCCTTCTGTGTTTGAAGTAAGGATAGAACCAACGGTGAACAGGGATGTTGAGTCAGCCAAGCAGGAGGAAAAGGCTGAATCTTCAGAAATTAAGAACGATTCGACAAGTTCATCGGCCGGGATAGGATTGATCTCTCAGGATCAGCCATCTAAGGCCGATAAAATCATTTTTGAAAAACTACCTTTGTCCATGACACAGCAGTTGAGGCCGTTGTATGTTAAAGTATGGGTTGAGGGTCAGCCAATCAATAGAGTTTTGGTTGACAATGGTTCGGTGGTAAATGTCATTCCATCAACTACTTTGAAGAAATTGGGTAAAACCATGGATGATGTAGTTCCAACCGACGTGGCCATCAGTGGTTTTACTGGAGGATCTAGTAACACCAATGATATTCTACCTTTGGAAATTACTATTGGCAGTAAGACATCCTTTACGGCTTTCTTTATCATTGATTCAACCGCGGCCTATAATCTCCTTTTAGGCCGAGATTGGATTCATCCTAACATGTGCATCCCATCAACCTTACATCAAATGTTGATTTTTTGGGATGGGAATGAGGTAAAAATTGTTGAGGCCGATAACAAACCCTTTATAGCTAGGGTGTATTCGGCTGAGGCTGCACTTTATGATGAAACTGTTGTACCTATCAAATTTATTAGCATTAACAGGATGGGACGACCAGCAGCGGCAACAATGAAGAAGAATTTAATTAATGCTGATATTAAAGAATTATTGTCAGAAGCAGCTCGGCCGAAAATTGATATTTTCAGGTCGACCATCAAGGACATTGAAGATGTTACTGATGGATCACAAAACCAATGAAGAAAAGAAGCGGCAAGCTTTCAGGGCCGCTTGCATCAGACTGAAAGCATATCTGGCTGAGAAGAGACTGGCCAGAGAAGAACAACTATATGAAGAGGTATCGGCCAGCACGGCCGATATAATTGAAGAAGGTTTCGAAAAACTGGATGCAATCCAACTTGAAGATTTGGAGTCAGCCCCTTCCAGGATGGAAGATAATAAAGCAGAGGTGCAAGATCCTTTATTGGAAATAAATGTTGGTACTAAAAAAGATAATCGGCCATTATTTGTTAGTGCTTTGCTTGAGCCTAAATTCCAGGCCGATTTGATTAAATTATTAAATGAATATAAGGATTGCTTTGCTTGGAGTTATGAAGAGATGCCTGGCCTGTCTAGAAAATTGGTAGAACATAGATTACCGATCAAGAAAGATTTTCAGCCATATAAACAACCACCAAGAAGGATGTCTTCGGAAGTAATGCTCAAAATTAAAGAAGAAATTGAGAGACTTCTTAAGGCAGGATTTATTTGAACAGTTAGGTATGTTGAATGGCTCTCTAATGTTGTTCCGGTAATGAAGAAGAATGACAAACTTAGAGTTTGTGTGGATTTTCGCAATTTAAATAATGCCACTCCAAAAGATGAATATCCAATGCCTGTGGCCGATCAACTTATTGATTCGGCCGCTAAGCATGAAATATTGTCTTTTATGGACGGCCATTCAGGTTATAATCAAATCTATTTAGCCGAGGAAGATGTTCATAAAACGGCTTTTAGATGTCCTGGGTCAATTGGTACTTTTGAGTGGATTGTGATGCCATTTGGCCTAAAAAATGCTGGGGCTACTTATAAAAGGGCAATGAACTCTATCTTTCATGATATGATTGGCCGATTCATGGAAATTTATATAGATGATGTAGTTGTGAAATCATCAGCCAAGAGACAGCATTTGGAGCACTTGAAAAGGGCCTTTGAAAGGATGAGGGTCCACAAATTGAAAATGAACCCATTGAAGTGTGCATTTAGAGTTTCAGCCGGGAATTTCTTGGGGTTCTTGGTACACAAACGAGGTATTGAAATTGATCAGAACAAGGTCAAAGCTATTATAAATGCTAGGGCCCTAGCCAACAAAAAACAAGTGCAAAGGTTCCTCGGCCAGGTAGGTTTTCTTAGAAGATTTATTTTTTAACCATGCTGGCCGAGTGCATGTCTTTTCGACTTTAGTAAAATTAAAGTCACATGAGAAATTTCATTGGGACGAATCCCATCAGAAGGCCTTTGACAAAATAAAAGAATATTTGGCAAACCCCCCGGTTGTAATGCCTCCAAGAAAGAAGTGGCCGTTAAAGCTTTATTTATTCGCCGCAGAAGAATCAATTGGTAGTATGCTCGCACAAGACAATGAACATGGAAAGGAGCATGCTGTCTACTACCTGAGTAGAATACTGACTGATGTAGAATGCAGATATTCCTCAATTGAGAAACTTTGTTTATCTTTGTACTATTCGGCCATGAAGTTGAGAGTATACATGCGGCCTGTTGATGTTTACATTCTTTGTCATACTAACGTGATCAAGTATATGCTATCAAGGCCATTGATCACTGGCCGAATAGGTAAGTGGGCTTTGGCTTTGATGGAATTCAATTTTATCTACGTCTCACAAAAATCAGTAAAAGGAAGGGTTCTGGCTGATTTTTTGGCCGATCATCCTTCAACTGATATTGATCCATGGGTTTATGATGAATTGGAGTCATCAGCTATATTCTTGACTCCTTGGATCTTGATGTTTGATGGATCAAGCACGGCTGATGGAGCAGGAGCAGGTATTGTTATTATTTCGCCAGCTGGCAGAAAGGCTTCATTCTCTTTCTTTTTAGATTTTAAATGTTCAAATAACCAGGCCGAATATGAAGCGCTTATAATCGGCCTGGAGATTTTAATTGAATTGGCTGTTAGAGATGTAAAGATTTTGGGAGATGCAAACTTAGTCCTTAGCCAAAATTCTGAAGATTTTAAGTGCCTAAGTTGGCAATTAAGGCTGTTTCATTCTCTGGCCACTTCATTAATTAATCAATTTGATAATGTTCAACTTAAGTTCTGGCCGAGAGGGCAGAATAAGGAGGCCAACAGCATGGCCTAAGCAGCTTCTGGAATAAGAGTACCAGCCGGAATAGAAGATCAGTTGATAAAGATTACACGAAGATCTTTGCATCGGCCGAATTGAGAAATACTATGTTGTTTGATACTTGGACAATTGATGTAGAAGATTTGGCCGACGATGACTGAAGGATACCATTTATAATGTTTCTTCGAAATCCAAACATCAAGGCTGATAGAAGTATTAAAAGAAAAGTGATCAACTTTGTGCTTCTAGATGGGGATCTATACAGAAAAGGGTTAGAAGATGGGCTCTTACTACGATGTATAAGCAAGGAGGAATCACTTCAGGTTATGGCCGAGGTACATGAGGGCAGCTGTGGGGCTCACCAAGCTGGGATTAAAATGAGATGGCTGATTCGAAGGTATGGATATTATTGGCCGAGGATGAGGAAAGATTGCATAGATTACTCAAAAGGTTGTCAAGCTTGTCAAAGACACGGGCCGATTCAAAATGTACCAGCAAAAGAACTACAGCCAATAATCAAACTTTGGCCATTCAGAGGTTGGGGCCTTGACCTTATTGGTAAAATTAATCCACCATCAAGCGAAGGCCATCACTGGGTGATTGTTGCCACAGATTATTTTACTAAATGGGTTGAGGCCAAGGCTTGCAAAGCTGAAAATCAGCCACCAGTGGTAAAACAATCACAGCAAGGTTGGTCGATTTACAATCAGCCACCTGCGGTAAATCAGCCGGAAGTGATACATCTGCCAAAATCTTTTAACCTGGGAGGCAATCAGGTATGGTGGAGAGCTTCGAATCCACTTTATGCTCAGGAATTACCACAGCTAGGACTTGAAGGGAAATATTTGGCTAATCAGCCATAAGATTGGTCGAATTATAATCAGCCACTAGCGGAAAATCAGCCGCTAATGGTAAATCAATCGCAACAAGAATGGCCAAAATATCAGCCTGTTGCTTCCATACCACAACCTTCGATATTCGGGGGGCAGCCGATGGCTAATCAGCCACAAAGCTGGCAGAATTATAATCAGCCACTAGCTAAAAATCAACCGCCAGTGGCATATCAGCCAAAACCTTTGGTACTTGGGGGGCAGTCGATGGCTAATCAGCCACAAATGGTAAATAAGCCGCTAGTGGTCGTTGATCATCCTAATCAGCCAACAATAGTCGATAATGTTCAGGTGGCCAATATTATTAAGCAAGAATATGGTAATAACCTTAGGGGAATAAGCTGACCAATGTACAAAAAGCCAAAACCAGCCACATCCGGCACTCGAACATTTACTGTATCGGCCAAAAAAGGAGCTAATGATAAAGTTATGGGGGTCAACAATGATCTTTTCATAGCAGGTAGTAATGTGATTGGCCAGGCTCCTAAGGAAAAGTTTGATGAAGGGAATCAGCCTAAGGCTGCTGAGAGCAAACCGTCAGCCACTCCAAGTGCTAAAGCGGTGGAAGAATTAGAAGAATAATTGAAGGAAACACAATCTGCTCTAATTCAACATAGTTGTTGCCTTCAGCGGAAGGTTATTAACCGAGGTAAAATTCAAATTTTTCATAAAATAAAAGTCCAAACTCGGTTTTTCTAACAGAAGTGTTCAAGAGAGATTCACTTCTCAACGAAGTAAAAGAATTTCAGGATCAAATCGGCCAGATTACCAGAATGCTTGGCCGAGAGTGGTATATAATCCTTAGCCAGAACCATCATTGGCTAAGAGAATTCTTTTAGCTCGTCATCCTCAACCGAATTTCAAGAAAAGAAAGCGGGGATGGAAACTAAAAAGGGTTAAGTGGAGAAGAAATTTGCAGAAGAAAGTTTAAAAATTCAAGAGGATCAGCCATCAGAAAAGCTCTATACTGGCAGAATGTTGTTCTTTTAATGGAGAAGCCAGTTAGATCGGCCCAAATAATATTACATAACAACTTGATCCTGGCCGATTACGATCATACCTTACTAGTAGAGTTGGGAAACTTCAATGGTGAGGTCTATCATGTATTTATGAATGGCCAATGTTTTGAGAGGTATCAACCAGCTTTGTGGGAATAATAGAAGAACCAGGATCGGCCAGCCTTGGCTCTGGCCGACGCAAAATAAAGACCAACATAGAGGTGGTTCGGAAGAAATAAAATCTAGAAGCTCGCTGGCTGCCAGTTTCTTTCATGTTATAAAAATTCCAAAAATCTAATCGGCCTGAGTGGCCGATAAGACATTTGAAATTTGGGGGGCATTTGTTGGCACCAAAACTTGGCAGCCATCTCAGCGATGACGTGGACCAATGAAAAGCTGATAAGTATTTTTAACATGGCGTCAAGGGAATCAGCCAGTTAAGAAATATCAGGAGCAAGTATTGGAGAAAATTACTCAGCCACTTCTTTAACAAGGCAGTTGCTAAAATATAGGAACAAACATTTGACTTTATTCAAGTTGGGTTATCAACAGGAAAGGAAAGACTAAAGTTTTAAGGAAATCAGACAACTGAATTCCTATTTTATAGGAATTCTAGTTGGATGGAACAAGGAAAAAATACAAAAGGCAGCCGCGTCATGAATATAAAAGCGATAAATGGCTTTTGGGCAATTTAAGGGAAGAAACGGTGACCAAGTATAAGGAAGGAAGTTACTAAAAATTAACAACTTTCCAGCAACTTCTTTAGCAACTTTTCAGCAACAATTCGACAACTTGCATTTGACTAAATCAAGGAGAGTTTTCAACAAGGAGTTTCTATTGAAGTAAGACGAAGCAAGGCAAGAAAGGAAGTGGAAGAACACTGGGTTTTGCCCTAGAAGAAAGAGAAAATCAAGGAATAAGAGATTTTCTAGCAAAAAATTAGGAAAATAAGTTGAAAAAAGAATTCTATAAATAGGAAAGTTGTAATCCTATTCTAGTCCGTCCAGCACCACCACAAAACATGCATTTCAACTAAAAATGTTTTCAATTGACTCTACGTCATTTTCCTATCAATTTCTTTATTTCAATTTAATGGCAATTGATTAGATCATTGTCAACTATTTCGATTCAGCCATTTACTTTCTTTCAATTTCAATTATGCCAATTTTAATTACGCAATTTTAGTTAGGCTTTCAATTCAATGGCAATTGATTAAATTCTTGCCATTGAATCGTAGTGACAATTGATTGAATTCTTGTCATTACTTGGCTGATGGCAATTGATTAAATTCTTGCTATCACGTTTCAGTGGCGATCGATTAAATTCTTGCCATTGTGTTTGGCTGATGGCGATTGATTAAGTTCTCACCATCACGTTCGGCCGGCGATCGATTAAGTTCTTGCCGCCTGTCTTTACTCGGCCATTCCATCCATTCAAACATTCATCAGCCGTTACATTTCTTTAGACACCCTAAAAAGTCCTTGCTACAAACAAGGCATAAAAGAACCTTGCTGGGAGTTCTTACTAGTCTCTCTCCCATACAATTGCCTAAGAGTCAGCCATCGGAAAAAGGGATAGGCTGGTGTTCAATTACATATTTTGGGTATTTTGTACAAATGCTCTGGCACGCCCACGAAGAGTCCATCAACCGGCGTAGGGAACAAAAACCGCGCAAACACTTATATCACCAGAAAATTATTTGCAAAATGGTGAAAATTGAGATATATATATATATATATATATATATATATATATATATATATATATTTGCAGTTAACCCTAATATTAAGTGAAAAATCTACTGGCCTGTTTTGATAATTTTGTTGGAGAATTAATATAACTGTGTTTTAGTTTTTTTTTTTTTTCCTTTCGAACTGTGTTTTTAGTTTGAAAATTCATTTTTATCTATGTTGCTTGCCATAAAAAAAAAAAAGTACTTATTCGGTCGAAGGTTGAGAAGAAATTATTAAAAAGGAATTTACGAGTGGTTAAAATATATTGTATCCCAACAATATTGATTTTTTATAGTTAGCAATTATTTGAGAGCTTTAAGAAAAATAAGTTTCATTAAATGTTTCCATAAAAGAGTGTCCTCTTTCAAAATACAAACAACCAATAAAATTCATGACTATCTCTTAAAAAATATGCAGAAGACCGGGGAAAAAAAATGGCATAATGATATGAAGAAATGTATAAAAAGTGTTGGTATTTCAGTACAAATATAATAATATCTCTTGTATTTACATGTTTTTTATAATATTAATTTAAAAATAAAAGACCATAAACGCGATTAGGTCCAACATTTATATTATCATTATGTATTGCTATTTCTGAATAATGGATTTTATGATTACACAAAAATTGGGCAAGATTTTTTAAACATTTTTTCTCAACAAAATTAAATCGAACTCAAAACTAATTACTTTTATTGTTTTTACTTAACGACCAAACAGAACTCATGGAAATTGACTTTCACTGACTTTAAAATTTTGCGGGACCACCACCATGCTATTTTCTCGTAGGAATTGGCTTTGAGTGGAAATGCACAAGCAAAGAACATTTTAGGACCAAAGAAAAATGAGTCCCTCTGGTCACGGTGGAGTCAATGATTTCCTTCCTCTCCCCACTTTTCCTTCCTCTCCCCACTTTTCCTTCCTCTTCCGCTTCCTCCTGGTGGAGTCACTTGTTTAATTTTTTATTTTGCTAACTTTATTTAAAATACATATATTATTAAAAAGTTGAGGATTATTTATTGTCTCACTCATACATTAATTAACATAAATTGATTACATAATTAATTAATGGTAACAATTTAAGAAATTCTTACAATAATAAATCAAAAAATTATTCTCTAAAATATAATTAGCAAAAATCTAAAATTATCAAGAGAGAACAATGACTATAAAATTGACACCTTTTAAAAAAGATGAAGAACTGACCTCATAGAAGGTGAGTCACGAAAATTATATTTTCTTTAAAGAAGAGTATCCTTCCTATTTTTCGGATGCAACACCGTCACTCATATTTTCAAAATATAAACAAGTACTCACTATCACAACTCTCTTTTTTCATTTTTTTTTATAAATAAACAACATAATTTTTTTAAAAAACATTCAAATGCACTACACAACTAAATTTAAAAGTACTTAACACTTTACATTTGATTAGTAATTATATTATTTTCTATTAGTAAAATAAGTGGTGTATAAAACTATAAAGATAGTTCTAATATTTATCCAATTTTAATTTTATATGTTGTTAATTTTATTATTACATTTATCACTAATATTTTTACGTGCTGATGAGCTATTATTTACATAAAAAACAAATATGAAAATATAAAGATTATTTTTTTATGGAACATTTATTATCTAACAACGTTTTTAATCTATAGATAACTGTCTAGATATATATTCATATATATATATATATATATATATATATATATATATATATATATGAATTAGTACCAAATGACATTTATTATCTACCACTCTTCTCTCTAAATTGAAATAAAGTGAGAGAGAGAGAGTATTAAAAAGTCTAGGGTTAATTTCACTTAGACCCCCTGAGGTTGGCGCATATTTCACCTAGATGGAGATTTGATTTGTAGCGACTACTTGGACCCCAATTAGTGGCTTAATATTTCACTTACACCCCAAATGTCAATTTTTGGTATTAAATAACTATGTTACCCTTTGACGTAATATTGACTATTTTTTGTAACTAAACTGCCCCCAAAGCACATTTCCTCCTCTTCCTCCTCTCGGGCAATCTTCCCAATTAACCCTAACTTCTAACACCTCCTCCTTTATCTAACTCCGCTTTCGAGTCATTACTAGGAAACCCATTAATACAAGGATATGAACACAATAATCCTTTCTTATTTCCACCCAATTTTCCTCTCATAGTGCAGCTACAACCGTGTGAATCTTTTCTCTTCCAATACAAATAAACAACCACTAGACCTATAAATGCGACTCCAATTGCATTGGCCACAGAGATCAATATGATCAGCCCCGGCTTCAGCCCTTCTCCCTCATCACTGTCATCAGATTCCGACGATGGATTCTGATTTACAGGCGAAGTTCGGGTATCATTTTAACGTGGTTTTTTCAATGAAAATCCGCATAACGACGGATTATTGAGAAACGTCGTCGGACTTTGATTCGCAAACGAACCGGTCTGAGGAATTTCGCCGCTCAAATTTTTGTTTTGGAGATCAAAACTCACTGTCATCGGCAAATTTCCCAATTTCAACCTACCAGTCACCACCACCGTCAACAATCATCCCCAAATGAACCAGTCACCACCCCATCACTGAGTTCGAAATCCGCAACCTTAAAATCGCCTTTGTCGTTGACGAGGAGGTTGTCCGGCATCAGATCGCGGCGACAAGTTGGTTCGGCCGTGGATGCTAGCGGCGGCTTAGATGACAGCGACTGCGTGCTCGGGCGGTGGCTATGGATGAATTGCGACTGTGCACGGGTGAGTCTGACCGGTGAATGGGATGGACTCGGGCTCGCCGTCGAGCTCGCCGCCACCATCATCCGAAGCCACAAGCTCGCCATTATACGGACGGTCCCTGAGCTTGCTGCAACGCAAGAACTTCTTGATGGAGATAATCAAGAGCATATTGCTGGAGGACCTCCAACCGACGGTCAAGATCTGTATCGACAGTCACCAATCGCCGTCGATCGCGGTAAAGAGGACCTCCAACACGTCGTAACTACTCTCCTCAAGAAGATGTCGATTGGCGCGTGTGGTGCAATTCCGGCGAGGGGGTGCTGAGCTTGTCTTTGCCATGGTTTGAGTCTGATTCCGGTTCGGATTCGTCTCCGGTGGGGTTTGTTGGGTCTAGCGGGTCTTGGTGGCAGCCATCCTTGCCGAGTTTGGGTTTGATTTGCAGGGCTGTGGATTGTTGATTTTTTTTTTTTTCCTTCTTGTGGTTGTTGATTACATGGTCTGATTTTGTGAATAAGGGGCGTTGATTGTGGGGTTGTGATTGGGGTAAGATTTGGTTTGTTTGATTGATTACAGAGGTGGTGGTTTGTGGGTGTTTATGCACTTTTTAAGGTGGTGTGTTGGTGGTTGAAGGGGGTGGGTGAGAGAGATGAAAGAGGGTTGTTTATGTCATTTAAAATTAAAAATATTTTGTAGTATTAAAATTTTGAGGGTAAAAAAGTCAATTCGCATATGTTTGAGGCCAAAAATCAAATTGGGGTCTAAGTGGTCGCTAAAAATCAAATTTCCATCTAAGTGGAATATGCGCCAACCTCAAGGGTCTAGGTGAAATTAACCCAAAAGTCTATCTCTCTCTCTCTCTCTCTAAACGTATATGCGGTCTCTCTGTAAAACCTAACAAAGTGAGAGAGATTCTTTTTTCTTGTCACTTTTTCATGCCCCCAATTGAGAGACGAGGGAGAGTGTGTAATGACGTAAGGTACTAAGTTAACTCACAATTGACTGTTAGTCTGTTACACTAAAATTAAGTGGAGTACTAATTAAATCACATAAGTAGGGATAACAAATTGTTTCCCATCCCAGTCAGTCCGTTTAACTTTTTCACCCTCCGGTACCTGTTCTGTCTATTTAGGTGCAGAATTTCTCCTATTTTTTAAATTTTTTCCTCAAATATAATTATATAACTATTGAAAAAATTCATTAAAAAATGAACAATCAATAATTTAACATAAATTTTAAAAGTATGAGTGTTCTTATGACTTTGTCGCTCTCTAGAATGGTTAAGAAAATGAGTAAATATGACTTAAGGTTTCTAGAACTAACTATATATACTAATAAAATAAGAGTAATTTAATAATTTACCAACCTAAATGGGATAGGGCGAGATTGGGTGACCTCCCCCTCCTCGAATTCGTGCGAATTTTCATTAATAAAAATCATCATTGCCCAAATAAACTAAATGGTCTCCCAAAACCACTATAAACGTAGCGGGTATCCGTCCTCATAGGACAAATTGTCATCCCTACTCACAAGTCAATTAAAAAGCATTTAACATTTTACTTTTATTAGTAATTATTATATATTTTCTAATAAAAGTATAAAGATTGTTATAATATTGTATATAAAGATAGTTATAATATTGTATACCTTGTTTAATTTTGTATTTTGCTAATTTTATTAAAAATGCATATTTTTTTAATTAAAAATACATAAATTACTAATATGTGTTGATGAGATAGTTAACATAAAACAAATATGAAAAAGTAAAGATTATTTTATAAAGTATATTTATTGTGACAATTTTAATTTATAAACTGCGGTTTAGGTTTGTATTAAATATATAGTGGTTAATTGTTTTAGACGTTTGTGGTTATTAAGTGAATCTTATCAAAATTGGTTAATGAGATAGAACATTTTTAATATGAAAAATTAATTTTTTTTATACAGTACATTTATTGCCCAACGGCATTTTTAATTTATAGACAGTGGTTTGGGTATGTATTAAATATACATAGGTTAATTATTTTGAACATTCGTGGTTATTAAGCAAATATCGCGAAAAAAGTTAATGAGATCGAACATTTTTAATGTTTAATTTAATGTGAAAATCATGCTTTTTATACATTATATATTAAATTACGTCTTTATTATTAGTCAACATGCATAATAAAATTTAATAAATATTACATAATAGGATATATAAAACATAAATAAATAATTACATTATAGATTAAAAGATTTTAAACTATGTAATCTATACTAGATTATATAAAAGTATATATTAACAACATCTCATTTTATACTTTATTTAAAATGTTAAACTAATGATTTTGTTACTAGTAATAAATACACACACACACATATATTAGCAATAGTGCACGTGATTAAATTTGAATTTATATAATATAGGATGAATTGCAAAAAAAAAAAAAAAATACCCCTCGAATATTAGCCAATTGCGAAAAAACCCCCTTATGAATATTTTTAACAAAAAACTCTCCTCAACTATCCTTAAAAGGAGTGTTTTTAACTGATATCCTTTTAAGTCATTGTTTGAGGAAATTTTTCAGACGAAACTACTCTTTAACATATTATTCTTTAGACAATTTATTTATTTATTTTCTTTCTCTCCGTCAAGCAAGGTATTTGAAGCAACAAAGAAAAATTCCCAAAAACAAATAAAAAATGGAAAACCAACAAAATCATATTTAAGCTATGTATAATTAATAAAATAAAATAAAAATAGAATGGAGAGAGAAGATCCACCATGGCATTAGAATAGAAGATGAAAGAATTAAGCAGTTCAAGGACTCCATCAGTGCACTTATCTTTAGGTATTACTAAACAGATAGTGACTTTTTACTAGCTCATTTATACATAAATAATAACATATGTATACAATTTTATAAGTAAATAAATAATATAGATTAATTATAAATAAAATCATAATTGATAAAAAATGATTGAAAAATAAAAATTATAATTAGTAAAAAATGAGTGGATATATATACAAAATAACCAACTTTAAAAGGACACAGGGAAAATTATATATATAACCAACTCAAAAGGGCAATTGAGGTGCCTTTCAAATTCAATAACTGAACTTAAAACATTAGTTACTACAATAATTAAATATGTAATAATTTATTTATGAACTTGTTAATGAAAATTATTTTAGGAATATTAACTATCTCCCATTAGATATGATATCAAATGTTGAGAATTAAATTTCCCTTCATTCAAATTAAATACCCTTTCATTTAACCACAGAGAAACATATCCTTACACAATAATCAAACATGCATATATATATATGGAGATACAATCATATATTAATAAAATACACAACATAATATTTTATATGGTTCATCCCAACTGTATGGTTATTCCCACTGAGAGAAAAACTTCCATTATTATGAATTAAGTAAAGAATGTACAAAGTACAATTATAGAGAGTACCAACTTACTTAATCAAAAACTCAATCACCATTCACCTTGAGGTGTGAGGCTACTCCAATCTCAACTTGGAATTACGCACATCTTCTCATTTACTCGTATCACTCACCCTTTGGATTCATATTTCTTTTTTTACCTTCTTCACTCACTTCCACCATATTTACAGAGTCTACTCAATTTATTGTTTGATAAGGCTTACAATTCATTGATGGTCACTACTTGCCTTACAATCAAATTTCTTAATTACAAAGAACAAATTACCCAAGTTATCTACCGGGCAAAAAAAAAAACACCCAATTCTACAGATTTTAGGAAAACATTTTCTCACGTCAGAAAACAATTTTTGTACATATTAGGCAAATGTGATCGATCATACTTTTAGAATTCTCAAACAAGAAAGTGCAACTGATTGGACTTTTTAAAACAACATCAGTATTGTTAGGCCTCTAAAATAACATTAAAAATAAATAGGAATAAAAACAAAAATAGCACAATCAGTACAAACACTTTTAACGATAGGCAAAAACTCTCTTTTTTATATTTTAAAAAATATGAAAAATATATAAAAATGACAAAAAAATAAAAACCCTTTACTTTTATAAAAAGTATAGATAGACGGGTGGAGCTAGAGAGGGCCAGCAGGGGCCATGGCCCTCCAAAATTTTCCCGAATCCTTCTTATACCCCCTGTTAAATTTAATATTTTATATAAATATCCTTACTTGTGGCCCTTTAAATTCATATAAAATTTTAAATGGCCCCCCAAAATTGCTCAAAACACTCATTTATTGTCCCTATAATTATGAATTCAGAAATAATATAGCTTGTGTTACCTCAAAACACATATAAAATTTTTATTCGGACCTTTTTAGTCTATTTTTGAAAGCTCAAATCATATAAATAAAAATATAAGTTCATTGTTGGTAGATTTTACAACTATACATCTTTATTTACATGTACATATACACATCAAGGTAATAATGACGTGTATTTTTTCTCAAAGTAGAATTAAAGTAGTCAAATTTTTATTTTTCCAAAATTAAAATAATTGTTGAATAAAATTTAATTCTTGAACATTTTTTATTTTTTTCTTTACAACTTCTTTTTATCTATAACTTATCTCTTCCTCTTCTTTATTTATTTTTCTTGAACATTTGTTTTATTCTTATTAGTATTAGCATTATAATTAAGCAGACTATTACGGAGCATTTCATTATTTATTTATTTATTTATAAATATTTCATATATGTTTTCTACACAACTCAATTAAAAAGTATTCTAACACATTAATTTTATTAGTAGTAATTATATTATTTTCGATTAAAAGAATAAGCGGTGTATAAAAATGTAAAGATAGTTTTAATATTATATCCCTTGTTTGATTGTTATAGTCACTCAATATAAATAAGGTAAAGATTAAATATTGTAGTCTCGATTTATGGTTTTGAATTGAAAAATAAAAAATAAAAAATTTATTAAGTCTTGATTTTAAATTTATTTTGAGAAATTGGAGAATACGAATGAGTAATTCAACTTCAGTTGAAATTAAAATTTGTGACTTTAAAGAGACTTTTAAATTAACTGATTGGATACACATGCAGTTTGTGTACATTGTGATGAATTGGATTTCCACTGACTTTAAAATTTTAGCGGGACCATCGTTTTTGTACTTTTCTTCTTTTTCTTTTTTTTCTTTTTTTTTTTTTTTTAGTTAAAGTCGTTTTTGTACTTTTTCTCTCAACTTTTATACTCAAACTTGGCCACCAAGAAATAGACTTCGAGAGGAAAGGCCAAAGAAAAGAACATGCTAGAACCAAACAAAAAGAATCTCTCTGGTCACTCGTGGGGTCACTTATCTGATTTTTCTTTTTCCTCCCACTTTTTTTTTTTACCCCCAACTAGTGGAAGTAAATAATTATTATTGTAACAATAATAATATAGATAAATAAATAAATAAACCTTCAACTTTTACAATTTTATATAATAATAAATTAAAAAATAATTCTATAAAGCAAAATTAACAAAATTTCAAAGTTATACATTTTAAAAGAGATGAAAAAGTTAATTTCATTGGTGAGACAAACAATTTACGTTTTCTTAAAAGAAGAATATCCTCCCGTCAAGATGCAACAAAATTACTCGTCTTTCAAAATACAAATAATCATTATAACTCACAATATCTCTCCTTCATGGAGATAGAATGGATGTCACAAGTGTAATATATGCAAGAGAAAAAGTTATAAATACTTTTAAAAAATATGCAAAAGACTAAAATAAAAAAAAAAAAAGGCAAAATTATATGAAGAAATGTAAAAAAAAAAAAAAGAAAAAGAAAAAGGATGGTATTTAATGAATGGAGAGAGCATTTCAGTATAATATCTGATGTATTTTCGTCTTTTATAATATTAATTTAAAAAAATGAAATACCATTACCGTGAGCTATTAAGTCCAACACTTGTTATGTTGTCATTATGCAACAATAACTCTACTATTTTTTTATTTTTAAATTAATACTAATTTAAAAATGATACTCCGTATGCCATAAACGTGAATGATTAGGTTCAATATTTATATTATCATTATGTATTGGATATCTCTACTACTCTCTTTGTCCCAAAAAGATTGTCGATCTCTGTTGGAGAACATTTTCTCAACAAGACTAAATTGAATTCAAAATCAAGTGTTTCTTAACCCATGTGTTGTTTTTTAACATTACCTAATGACTTAGTTAGTGGAGTATCCAATTCCCCAAATATGTGTGCCTGTGTTTTAATTTCCTTCTCCCTAATTTTTAATATATATATAAGACCAAACTGATCTTAGGGAACTCAGTTAAACCAACTAATTAAAAAGGAAAGGGAATTGACTTCCACTGACTTATAAAAAAATACAAGAAAAAAAGAAAAAAAAAAAGAAAAGAAAAAAAAGAGAGAGAAGAACATACTAGAAGTCTAGAACCATAGAAAAATGAGTCCCTCTCTGGTCACTGGTGGAGTCACTAATTTCTTTTTCTTCCCACTTTTCCTTTCTCTTCCTCAAAAAATACACAAGAAAGGAACATACTAGAACTCAAAGAAAAATGAGTCCCTTTGGGTGGTGGAGTCAATAATTTCCTTTTTTCCTCTCACTTTCCCTTTCTCTTCCCTAGGAAATACACAAGAAGAAAACATACTAGAAACCATAGAAAAATGAGTCCCTCTGGTCACTGGTGGGGTCAATAATTTCCTTTTCCTCCCACTTTTCCTTTCTCTTCCTCCTGAGAAAGCTTTATCACTAAAGTTAGCATACATCCAATAAGTGGAACTGAAATTCCTAGAGTATATTTTTCATTTGTGTTTTTCGGTACATAAATAACATAATATTTCTTCAAAACATTCACATGCACCACACAACTAAATTAAAAAGTACTCTTAACACTTTACATTTTGATTAGTAATTATATTATTTTCTATTAGTAAAATAAGTGGTGTACGTATAAAAATATAAAGATAGTTCTAAATTTCTAATATTATATCCCTTATTTAATTTTTTATTTTGCTAGCTTTATTAAAAATAAATATATTATCAACATTTTATATTGTCTCACTCATATATTAATTAACATAAATTGATTACATGATTAACTAATGATAACAATTTACAAAATTATTACAATAATAAATCAGAAAATTATTCTCTAAAACATAATTAGCGAAACTCTAAAATTATCAAGAGGGGACAATGAACAAAAAATTGATACAATTCAAAATGTTGCAATTGAAAAAATATATATAGGAAAAAAAAAATGGCCACCATTTAATGCATTAGTAAATGTCGACGCCGTAAAACATGGAGTTGAAATTGAAATTAATCACTCTATCTAAATAATGTAATGACTAATATGTGTACACACAGTTTCTCTAAGTGTGAATTGAAAAAAAAATATTCCGAGTTGCACTAAAAATATAGTCTTGATTTTAGAATTGTGTTGGAAAATTGAAAACACACACCATCACAGTAAAATATATTTTGTTTCATTCTTATTACTATTAGCACTCTAATTAAGTAGAGTGTTTTTTTTTTTCATTTTTATTTGGTTATTTATAAATAATTCACATATACTTTCTACACAACTCAATTAAAAAGTAACCTAACACATTAATTTTAATTAGTAATTATATTGTTTTTGATTAAAAGAATAAGTGGTGTATAAAAATATAGAGATCGTTTTAATATTATATCCCTTGTTTAATTTTTATTTTCCTAATTTTATTACAAATACATAAATTATTAATAGTGTATTAATGAGCTAGTTTACATAAAAACAAATAAAAAAGTTAAAGATTATTTTCTACATGGCATTTAATATTTAACAACAATTTTAATTTATAGACAATTGTTTTTGAATATATTAAAATATATGGGCTAACTGCATTTGGACGTACTTAATTATTATGCGGATCTTAACATTTTTAATGGTCAATTTAATGCAAACATCATAATTAATAGACTTTATATATTGAATTGAATTTTTATTTTTATTTAAAAAAAAATCTTAAATAATACATAATAGGAGAGACTATATAAAACATAAATACAATACTTAAATTAAAAATTAAAATATTTTTAAATACGTAATATATACTAGATTATATAAAAATATTAACAACATGTCATTTTTGTTGTTGAATTTTAAATGTTACTCACAAGCGCACTAGTCTACTGGAATAACCCAATGGAATGCTTTGATTAAAAACTAATGTGAATCCAAGTTATTTTTTTAAATCTAATCTAGTTAACAAAAGTTTGTTGGTTAAGAAACTAAACTAAAAATGCAAATAAAATAAAGATTTAACAAATAAAAAAAATATCTAAGGCATCGATTTCACTGCCATTAAATTCATAATCTTCGAAATATTCATTCATTAATTCTCAATTTTGAAATAACAATCTACAAATCAATCGGACAGCTTCCTCAAAATTTAGTAATAAAACACAACTAAAATATTTAATAAAAGATAAACCTTTTCTTTTCCCTCCACTCATTTTTGGCTTTCTTGTTGGTTACTCCCAAACTCCTACGTCACCTCTTTTATTCATTTAATTTTCTTTTGTTTTTTTCTTTTATTTCTCTCCACTCATTTCTTCTTTCTTTCATCAGTAGTCTTCCACATATATATACATGATATACTTGTAACTTGCATCATTGCTCACATAATCAATGACATCCCTTGGAGTGGAGAGCAAGTTTGTTATCTTGGCTTACATTAGAAGCTCATCCTTGAGCCTATACATGTCTATAATCCTTGTAGTCCGAAATAGAAAGAAAAGGAAGCATCAATGTATAAGATTATATTACTTTATTTTACCTCTATTTTTCTCTCTATTTATATATTCTATTACACTGTCTATAATATATAAAATTATAATACGTTATCAGCACGAGTTCTAACTATCTGAGACCTGATCAAGAAGCTCTCTCTCCCTCTTTCTATCTCAATTATATATCTCTCTTGTGATATTAGTTTTGATAGATTATTGGGTTTGCTTGCTTTATTGAAGAAATAGTATTTCTCACTTTAAAAGGTAAGAAAATCTTAATTATTGATTATTGTTCATGAATTAATTTGTCCACTTAAGTGATATATGTGCTCAAACTATGGTCGATTCTACAGCCTTTATTATTTAATGATCTACTAATTATGGTCGGTTCTACTGCCATTATTATTTAATGATTTACTAACTATGGTCAGTTCTACAGCCTTTATTATTTAATGATCTACTAACTATGGTTGGTTCTACCGCCTTTATTATTTAATGATTCACTAACTATGGTCGGTTTTACGGCCTTTATTATTTAATAATTTATGGCTAGTTTTACCACTTTTAATGTTTAATAATTCACTATGGTTAGTTTTACCGCCTTTGTTATTTAATTATACTAGAATTTTAGTAGTTCTTGTTATGTTATTGTTTCACTTAATGCTATTTTATTATTAAGATATATGTTTATTTTAATATTATGCTAAATTGTATTCTTTTATTGTTGTTATAGTTATTCTGAAAATGTCAAACTTGACAAAGCCGGAATTCGTGGCCTTGGACATTTTTGGCAAAAATTATTTATCTTGGATTCTGGACGCTCAGATCCATTTAGATGCCATGGGTCTTGGAAACACAATTAAAGAAGAAAATGATGCATCATTACAAGATAAAGCGAAGGCCATGATTTTCCTTCGTCGCCATATTAGCGAGGAGCTAAAAACGGAATACGTCACTGAAAGAGATCCATTGAGTTTGTGGAAAAATTTGAAAGAAAGATATGATTATCAAAAAACAATTATCCTTTTAAAAGCTCGGGATGATTGGCAGCAACTGCGGTTGCAAGATTTTAAAACTGTGGCTGAATACAACTCTGCCCTATTTAAAATCAGCTCTACATTGAAATTGTGTGGTGATATCATCACTGATGAACTTATGTTGGAAAAAACATTCACCACATTTCACGCCTCGAATGTATCCTTACAACAACAATATCGAGAGCGTAAATTTGAAAAATATTCAGAGCTGATATCATGTTTACTTGCGGCCGAGCAAAATAACGAGTTTTTGTTAAGAAACCACCAGTCCCGCCCAACTGGATCGACACCGATCCCTGAAATATATGTTGCCTCCCGTGGACGTGGTAGACATGATCGTGGTGGTAGAAATAGTTATAATAATGAATACAGGAGTGGTCAAAATAACTACCACAATAATGAATACGGTCGTGGTAAAAATAACTACCATAATAATGAATATGGTCGTGATACAAATTACTCTTATTACCGTAGAGGATATCAATCCTCAAACCTTCGCAATCAGAGATCCACACCATATCCCCAAATGAGAGACTATAATGAAATGAAACAAGTAAAAAGGAAGGATATGGCTCAACCTCTCATGGCATTTGATAATACTTGTTATCGGTGTGGAATGACAGGGCATTGGCAAAGTATTTGTCGTACGCCTAAGCATATTGTTGAACTTTACTAGGCCTCCATGAAAGAAAAGGGGAAATAGAAAGAAAAGAATTTCATTGATCATGATGAGCCAGTAGACGTCACAAATCTGAATGTGTCAGATTTTTTTGAGGACCGTGATAGAAAGATTGACCACTTGATTGGTGATGGAAATGTCTACACGAATTAATCCTATTTTCATTTCATGTTCTTTATACTATGTTATCTTTAACAAGTTTTTATTTTCCTTGTATTAAAGTTTTTTTTTCTTTTAGTATTCAAGTTTGTATTAAAGTTTCTTTTGTTATAACTGTTTGTTTTCTAATAAATAAATTTGCATGAATACGAATGGATATGACTGGTTCCAAAATAAATGATGAAGATATATGTCTTGCAGATAGTGGAACGACACACACAATTATTCGAGATTAAAAATATTTTTCTCACCTAACTTTGACAGATGTTAGTGTCAGTATAATATCAGGTCTCACCGACTTGATCGCAGGTTCCGGACGAGCAAACATTATTTTACTACATAAAACAAAATTATAAATTAATGATGACTTATATTTTGCAAGATCTCAAAAAAATTTGTTAAGTTTTAAAGACTTGCGTCGTAATGACTTTGAGAAAAAATGCACAAGAAAAGAACATACTAGAACATTTAGGGAAAAAAAAGAAAAAAAAGAAGAACATACTAGAACCATAGAAAAATGAGTCCCTCTGGCTCTGGTCACTAGTGGAGTCACTAATTTCTTTTTCCTCCCACTTTTCCTTTCTCTTCCCGAGAATATGCACAAGAAAATAACATACTAGAACCCAAAGAAAAATGAGTCCCTCTCGTCACTGGTGGAGTCAATAATTTCCTTTTCCTCCCACTTTTCCTTTCTCTTCCTCCTGAGGAAGCTTTATCACTAAAGTTAGCATACCCTTTCAAGAAGTGGTACTGAAATACCTCTAGAGTATATTTTTCATTTGTTTTTTTTTTTTTTTTTTGGTACATAAATAACATAATTTTTCTTTCAATAGGTATGTGGAATAATTTCTTTAGTAAAGATATATTTTTTGGGATTTTTTTCTAATTCAAAAGAGATAATTTTTTTAGCGGTTAAGTGCATTAATTCCCCTCGACTATGACCGGATTGTAAGAAATCTCCCTAAATTAAAAATACCCCTTGAACTATAAAAATGTTGCATTTCAGTACAATCCGTCAACCATTCGTTAACAAAAAAATAAAATTAGTAATTTGTGAGGCTTTCACCCTGAGGATTACATAATTAGTAATCCACTGTCATAAATAAAACAAGCATAAATGAGAATTGAGAAGCAATATAACAAATGAACTGGTGCCCAATCAAATTAAAAAGATAATTGATTCAAGCTGAATAATCATTAAGATTTATTGTTGAACATAAATAGTAATTCTTAAGATTTGTTGTTGAACAAAAATTGTAGATTTCAACATGGATATATAGTGTACATGTATCTATAATAATGGTTTTAACTGTCAAGGGTATTTTAGGCATTTTAAAATTGGGCAAGGTCATGTGTGTCACATGTCTTAAGTTATAGTTAAATTTTAGACAGCAATCTAACGGTTTGCAACAATTAGAAAGTTTAAGAGGTTAAGTGTTAGTTGAGGGGGTGTTTTAAAAAAGAAAAGAAAGTTAAGGGAGATTTAATGCAATTAACTTTTTTTTTAATGGTTGTTTATTTATTTTTATTTATTTATTTATTTTTGATAAAGTCAAAAAAGACAACTTATCCAACTTTTTTTTAGTCTCGTCCAAAGAGATTTAAAACATTAAAAATTAGAGATAAATAGAGAAAATGTGAAAGGATAATTGCATAATTTAAAAAATAATAATTATTTATTTGTAAAGTTAGAATTATAATTGTCATTTCTTTTAATATTGAAATGCAAACATAAAAAAAAGTAAAGTGTGATTATCCTCTCATAAAGTAAGGATCAAATTTTATAGTCTCATACATGATTTTGAATTGAAAAAACCAAAAAAGAAAAAACAAAAAAAAAAAATATTGATTTTAAATTTGTTTTGAGAAATTGAAAACACACCGAACAGTAATTCAACTTCATTTGAAAAGTTGAATTAAAATTTTGCCGATTTCAAGAACTTTAAAATAACTGTTTGGATACACAGTTTGTCATATTGTGATACCCCATTTCATGGCTTCATAAGTGGAAAGGACACAGACTTCACAATTTTAGCGGGACCACAATTTATTTTCTACTCAAACTTGCCACCAAGGAATGGACTTTGAGAAAAAAAAAAAAAATGCGCCAAAGAAAAGAGCATACTAGAACCAAACAAAAAGGATCTCGAGGTACACTCGTGGGGTCCACTAATCTCTTTTTCCTTCCACTTTTCTTACGTCCAACAAGTGGAAGTAGTGGAAGTGGAAGAGGAAGATAATTATTGTAGTAGTAATAATAAATAAATAAATTTCTTGCCTTGAAAAAAAATAATAATAAAAAAAATAAACCTTCAACTTTCACAAATTTGTAAAAAGTTAATTCTGAATTTTTGAATTTTGCACAAATTTTTTTAAAGTTATCCTGAGCTTATAATTTTGCAATTTTTTTTTTTCTAAACTATTAAAAAAAGGATAATACTTAACTACTCACCGATGAGTAGTTTTACCCTACTCACTCTTTGTGTGTTCCAATAATAATTTACCACATCAATTTTAATAAAAAAATAACCCACATTTGTTCAATAGTTGATCCGAAAAAATATAGGAGGATGTGAATTATTTTATTATTAAAATTGATGTAGTAAATTGTTATTGAAACACACAAGTGGTGAGTAGGGTGAAACTACTCATTATCCTTAAAAAAAATACGTAGATACTCTTTGCGTTTGCATACCATCATAATAGTGAAGGTGATAGGTAATGTAAAACCTGATAAATACTGTATACTAAAGTTCAATTTTGCGGATCTAACTTATTATATTACCTAGTGCGAGAATATTTATTCACTCTGATCATGTGTTGTTTTTTATATTATAGTAAAATCCTTGCAACTTTTGAACGTAGTCCTAGTTTTGGATATATAAAGTAAAAATTTGAATATTCTTGTTGTGTGTGATTGATACGTGTTTATTTATTTTCTGCTTAATTTCACATAAAATTGACATTTTTTAAATCTAAACTATATAATAGTCTTCTTCATTAATTAAAATAGGGTTTGATCATTTTAAAATCTATAAATTGACCTGCAATATAATTGGGTTATCTATATTTCCTATTATATATATATATATCTCTTTTTTTCTCTAATTTTATAACTAGTGTATTTTTGTTTTTCATGCCTTGAGAGGTATATAAAATGGTTAATTAGATGTATATTAACGACAATTTAATATATTGGGGTAAATTGCAACTTTCAAATATTTAAGGGGATTACTTATATCACCAGAAAAGTATTTGCAAAATGGTGAAAATTGAGATTTTTTTTTTTTTTTTTTTTTTTTTTTTTTTTTTTTTTTTTTTTGCGGTTAACCCTAATATTAAGTGAAAAAATAACTGTATTTTGTTGGAGAATTAATATAACTGTGTTTTTAGTTTGAAAATTCATTTTTATCTATGTTGCTTGCCATAAAAAAAAAGTACTTATTCGGTCGTATTTAAATTTGATACTTTATGAAATTCGATTATAGGTTGAGAAGAAATTATTAAAAAGGGGTACATTTACGAGAAGAGGTTAAAATATACTGTATTCCAACACTATATATATTGATAAATTATAGTCAGCAATTATTTGACAGCTTTAAGAAAAATAAGTTTCACTAATTGTTTTCAGAAAAGAGCGTCCTCTCATATCAAGATGCAACAAAATCAATTGTCTTTCAAAATACAAACAACCAATAAAATTTACGATTATCTCTCTTTTGTTGGAGATAGAAAAAATATGCAAAAGATTGGGAAAAAAAAAAAATGGCAGAATGATATGAAGAAATGTATAAAAAGGGTTGGTATTTCAGTATAAATATAATAATATCTCTTGTATTTACATGTCTTTTATAATATTTAATTTAAAAATAAAAGACAATAAACGTGAGCGGCGATCAGGTCAAACGCTTATATTGTCATTATGTAACGACAATCATCTTATTTTTTTAAAAAAAATTACTATTAAATTTAAAATAACACGTCATAGAAGGAGGAATTAGGTCCAACATTTATATTATCATTATGTATCGAACATTTATGCTATTTCTCAAATAACGGATTTTATGATTACACAAAAATTGGGCAGTATTTTTTAAAACGTTTTTTTCTCAAAAAAAATAAATTGAACTCAAAACTAATTACTTTTATTGTTTTTACTTACCGACCAAACAGAACTCATGGAAATTGATTTCCATTGACTATAAAATTTTGCGGAATCACCACCATGCTATTTTCCTTTGAAATTTTGTGAGGTTTCGTTTGGATACATAGGAGAGAAAAGAAATGAAATAATTATAAGAGAAGAGAAAATAAAAGAAAAGAAAGGAAATGATAGATAGGAAAAAAAAGAAAGGAATGAATAATATTCTTGTTTGGATAACACAGAGGGGAAAAAAAAAAAATAATAATTAAAATTATTATTTTACCCTTTTTGTGGGGGTTAGAAGGGCAAATCATTTCAGCCACCCCAAATGCCTCCATCTATGCTCTCGTTACTCTCTCTCTCTCTCTCTCTCTCTCTGTGCAACTGCTAACTTGTATGTAATGGGTTTTGTTTTAATTTTTTTTTTATTTTCTAAATCAACTAACCATGGCCACCAGAATATATATATATATATATATATACAGGGCAAATCATTTTATCCTCACGAATCGCCTCCATCTCTATTCTCGTTCTCAACTCTGAAATTGCCCTCTCTCTCTCTCTGTGCAATTGCAAACTACAAAATCTACAAGAATCTGAAGTTCAAAACCCATATATTTCAGTATGTGTATCTCTCAAATTAGAGTATGTACATATATATATATATATATATATATATATATATATATATATGGATCTTTTTCCTTGGTTTTTGATTCTATATGGGTATTTTTAATTGTGTTGTTCCTAGGTTTTGAGATTTTTAATGGGATTTAGAATTTCTTGTTCGCAAATAAGAAGAAGCATTCGCTGCTTAAGGCGATCGATTTTGGGTTGCCTGTGTTTTTTAAGCCCAGTATGTCGGTGAATTTTTTATTCCTGTTGATGGGTTTGTTGAAATCATTTCAGCTTCCATCTCTCTCTCGTTCTCAACTCTGAACTTGCCCTCTCTCTCTATCTCTCTCTCTCTCTGCAACTGCAAACTGAAAATATTCCAGGCTAATTTTGTCTTTCTCATAAATTATACTGAAATTGTTTCCTTTTACCTCAAATCTTCTCAAAATTAGAAAGTTTTGGTTTTACTGTATTGGAGGGATAGGCTATCCCTTCAAATCTTTCCCAATCATTTATTTTCTCTTCTATTCCCTCTATTCAAACACACCCATTCCTATCCTTCCCTTTTTTTTCTCTCCAAATTCCTCAATCCAAACGAGGCCTGAAGGAATTGGCTTTGAGAGGAAATGCACAAGCAAAGAACATTCTAGAACCAAAGAAAAATGAGTCCCTTTGGTCACACTGGTGGAGTCAATAATTTCCTTTTCCTCCCACTTTTCCTTTCTCTTCCTCTTCCTCTTCCTCCTGAATAAGCAGGATTATATCCCTTATTTAATTTTATATTTTGCTAACTTTATTTAAAATACATATATTATTAAAAACTTGAGGATTATTTATTGTCTCACTCATACATTAATTAACATAAATTGATTACATAATTAATTAATGGTAACAATTTACAAATTCTTACTATAATAAATTAAAAAATTATTCTCTAAAATATAATTAGCAAAAATATAAAATTATCAAGGGGGAAAATTGACTATAAAATTGACAAAATGTAAAAAAGATGAAGAACTAACCTCCCAGAAGGTGAGTCACGAAAATTGTATTTCTTTAAAGAAGAGTATCCTTCCTCCAACATCATCACTTGTCTTTTTCAAATACAAACAACCAATGGTACTCATATAGATCTATCAATGGATCGGATTCTAATCCAAATTTGATCCGATTAATCCGATATGAATTGAACAAAAAATTTAATAATTTAAGTACGATATGAATTTGTTAACTCATTAGCTTAACAAATCGATCGGATATGAATTATGCTGATTCGATTTGAATAAAATTATATATATATATAATAATAATAATATTTTATATTATATATATATATATATATATATATATATACCCCTTTCAAATTTGTATTAGAGCTAATTAAAAAAAAAAATTCATAATGTTATATGGACATAGTGTAATGTTCTTACCCTTATAGGCACATACTAACAAATCCCCTGATATTCATATTAATAATATTATAATTTTTATTCATTAACAAAGAGTAAATGATCTATTTTTCTTTTCTTTACTTTTCATATTTTATTTATCTTTTGTTTTCTATCATTTTTTTTCTTCTAATTATTGTTGTTTATTCTCTTTTGACATTATTATTTTTTAATATTAAAAAACTATACCTTTATCGGATCGAATATCCGTTTATTAACAAACTGGATATTGATTCACCCGCAAAAAATTCGTCGAATTATCAGATCGGATCATACTGAGTAAAATGCTTATTGAATTCGGATTGAATCATGCCCGATCTGGTCCAAATCCGATCTGTTGACAACTCACAACTCTCTTTTTCATTTTTTCTCATAAATAAACGACATAATTTTTCTTTAAAACATTCAAATGCGCTACACAGCTAAATTTAAAAAGTACTTAACACTTTACATTTGATTAGTAATTATATTATTTTCTATTAGTGAAATAAGTGGTGTATAAAAGTATAAAGACAGTTCTAATGTTTATCCATTTTTTATTTTATATGTTGTTAGTTTTATTAAAAATACATTTACAACTAATATTTTTATGTGCTGATGAGATATTATTTACATAAAAAAAAAATACGAAAATATAAAGATTATTTTTATATGGGACATTTATTATCTCACAAGATTTTTAATCTATAGATCTGTCTAGGTATATATGAATATATAGCAGATGACTTCTTTGAACAATCATGGCTATTATGCCAATCTTATACTGTAGTAAAATTAGTTAATGAGATTGAAATTTTTTTTACACTCAATTTAATGTATCTAAAGAAAAGTTATAATTTAAATTAACGATTGTATTATTTTTAATCTTTATAATGAGATGACTATGGAGAAAATGAGAAGGAGCAATTGTTTTTTATTTTATTGTTTCCGGCAAAGTGCCGTTTGATAATTTAATCGAGCCTTCATTTTAAATGAATTAAGCATTTTTTCAATAAAGTGTGTTTGGTAACGTAATTTGAATATTTTGTAAGTTTCACTTAATATGAAGTAAATTTGTAAATGATGGAAATTTCACTTATCACGGCTGAACTTTGAAAATTCAAAAGAATATTTATTTTTTAATTTTCATTTAAAAATTTCCGTACATAATTTTTAATTTTATCAAACAACAATTGACTCCCACATTATCAATTGATTTGTGGGAGAAATGAATTGATTCTGTAAATTTGTATTGTGTTACTAAATGAAAAATTGAAGGCCCAAAGGCCAAACTTAAAGGGCCATCATAGCCCGGAAAGGCCTATAGCCATACAAAAGAAGTCCAATAGCTTTACAGAAAAGAGGCCCACAAATTTGCAACCTAAGAAGTCAATATTTAAAGTCTACTAAAACAATTAATCAAGAGCTTGTCTTTGTTATGTCTCGAAGAAAATTAATTATAAGAAAATTTATCCTTGTATGGGATTACATGTTACGGATTATAAGCTTTTATTTGACAATATACGTTTTTCTTCATATTTAATTGATTTAAAGATGATAAAAATAAAAAAACCAACCATTCACTTTAGGTAAACATTTTACTCTTATAGAGACCTGAACTGAGAACCATTCACTTTGAGAGGTAGATGGGGTAACACTAAATTATTGAGTAAAACATTTAGTGATATATTTAACAATGTTGCAATATTTTTAAAACATGAAACTAGTTGAGAATAATTGTGTTTGTGGGGAGCTGTTACTGGCGCTCTCAAATTTTTTCGAAAAATGATTCTTACACCGAATAATTGTAGTAAATTGCTAGACTTACTCTTTTAATTAGTCAATTATGCAACAAATAAGAAAATGCAACCTTCCATTTAATTATATTTAATATAAATAGTCAATTAAATATTATTCGGTTAGGCAATACAATTGTTCGGTGTGGCTCATTTTCTCTTCTTGGACTCCATCTATTTATTTTATAAATTAAACTGACAACTTTACCCTCTCACCTTATCTTTTCTATCTAAAAACTGAACTCTCTCTCTCTCTCTCTCTATATATATATATATATATATTTATATTTATATATCTAAAATGCTTGACATAGACCCACAGATTGAGATTTAATTTGTAGTAATCATAAACAAAATAGATAGGGAGAACACAATGGAGACGAAGGTCAGTCTCAGTTTTGCCCTAACCATTTTTTCCCTTCTTTATAAAAGTATTGAAGTTTAAAAAGATAAATAAAAAGTAAGGATGGTGATTGCTGCAACTTCTGGATATTTTCCTATGATGAGGATGGGTTAGAAATTTTCTTTTACTTCCTAATTATGCAAAATTGAATGTTTTTCATAAATTTCCAATGGGAATGTAAAATTTTCTAAAGTTCTTTTGTGTTGGACTTTGAAAACACCATTTGTCCTAGGGCATTCCCTTCGAAGTTTCCGACTTAGTCCTCATCATAAGGAAAATATCCAGAAGTTACTCCGACGAGTCCTCATGCATTCCCTTCAAAGTTTTCCGACTTAGTCACCACCTAACACCGCCAACCCTATTAGAGAATATTATATATTAGGGTTAGGGTAACATAACAATAAATATAGATTCTTCAAATCAAGAGACAAAAGAAGAAAAATTACTTAAAATAATATGTCAATCATTGAGTCATTTAATAAAGATAAATAGTTAACAAAAATTTTAAAAAGGAAAGAAAAATGAGAAAATTTGAAAGAAAAAAATTTGAACTTTGATTCAAAAAGATTTTTTTTTTTTTTTTTTTTAACGAAATTAAACGAATTTAAAGAGTAACAAAGAGAAGAAATACAAAATTTAAGAGATAATTTTAAAAAATAAAAATTTTAAGGGAGGCATTATATGAATTTTTTACATACATATATATATATATATATATATATATATAAATACATAAATTTAATATATGTATTATAGTAAGAGGGCCATGTGCGCTCTGGGCATTCACTAGCTCTGCCCATGGGGTTAACCGTTTTCGCTTACCCTTGTTATCATGCATGGCATTACATATAGGCTATATATATATATATATATATAAATACATAAATTTAATATATGTATTATAGTAAGAGGGCCATGTGCCCTCTGGGCATTCACTAGCTCTGCCCATGGGGTTAACCGTTTTCGCTTACCCTTGTTATCATGCATGGCATTACATATAGGCTATATAGCGGTTTACTTGTTCTCCACACATAACCTTATATAAACCTCATAATACTCTTATATTCACATATTATCTTAATACAATACAGAGTTCTACTAAATAAAAATGCCACTGTCCAACAATGCTTACTGAATAACAAGGACATGAAATGGTCCATTGTATATAGTTACAAATTATCAAAATTAATAAATATGAAGAAGTTTGCTTTGAACTTCACAGTTCATAAAATATAAAAATAATACTTACTCTATCCCAAAAAGGATGTCACTTTTTGGGAACCGTAACTCCTTTTTGGGATGGAAGTAATTGTGTTTTTCTTTTGGCACGAGGGAAAAGAAATAGCATTACAATCAATATTATTAATTTCCCAAATCCTCTGCATAAAAGCAGTAATATCATCAAATAATTACAGCTAAACCATCAGATGGCACCGGACAGTCCCCTTTCACTACCACTTTGGAATATTCCATTGATTCAAGAATTTCAATTCTAGTTATGATACAGCTATCGAATTTCGAGGACGGAGTGCAGATATGAATTCTACTACATGACAATACCCTACCATCATGTGGTAAGACTCACATCCCATTCACACAAACTCTATTTGACATCCTCCGAATTTCGAGGATGTATATTCTCTCAATCCTTCCCTTAGCATCAAAGCATCCCGAATAACAACACTATTATCAAGATGGAAGAAAAAAGTGGCTACTCTCAAAAGCCCTACACAGACTCCCATGTTCCATATAGCATTGTAAGAGGCATCAAAATTAAGCTTGTAGCAACCCACTTCTGGAACGAACCACTGAGTAGGATAGGCACAGAAGGCTGAACTCAGGCATTTTGAATCTTTGGTCTTTTACCATTTGAGTCCCAGAATTCATTATAACCCAAGAGCACCTTGTCCAAAACAGCCATAGGATTTACACTTTCTACCGTTAAATTGGCACGCTGAAAAGATGTTCTGAATTCATCCTCACTCCATATATTAAACAAATGAGACCATACCAGTTGCCGAGAGACGAACATTCCAGCCCCGAAATCAAGTCTCGAGAGCAACACAACTGTAGCACGACAACTGACCAGTGGACGACTCCTTTTCACCAGACTATACAAAAAAGAACAATCCACAATACCCCGCTTTGAATTAACCAGAACCGGAGTTCTTTCATGGCAACATTGCCCAATTAAGAAGAGACAACTTTCCAGCAGGCTTTAATTCTCCGAATATGACCACATCAGGAACTAAATTTCTGGCTATGGCTGCAGCTGCACTCTTCTCTAATCTGTTTGTCTGCCCTTAACAAGTTGACAACAACTTTATATGCGGTCTTAACAGAAAATCAACATCTCTCTTGTTAAAAGAGCATTTAACCAGATCATAGCCAAAAAGGAATTAAGAGAAAAAGATTACCAACATAGCATTTTCCAATGAGTTACCCACCAACATCACTATTGAAGGATTCCCTTTACTCAAATCTCTTGCAAATGTTGTCCAATGATCTGTCAACCATCCCATCTGCCACTAATATAAAACATTCAAGATCATACAAATGCTAACTTAAAACACACAACTTGTGCCTTAAAAGGCTTCACATAATTATGCGCAATACATGCTTTTTCCTTCATCGATTCAAAACGGCCTCCAAAGCCAACTTTATTGCTGTCTTCTTGTCTGTGTACTGGAAGGATGTGTATGGTATTTATGTGCCAGACATGCTTTCCTTCAATGACTTCAAAACCGCTTTGGAAGCCAGTTTTTTTGCCATCTTCTTGTTCGCTGCGGTGCTTGAATGGTTGTGTGTGATTCCATTTGCTTCAACCTCAATTGTGACACAAGTTGTACCATTTTCCCTAGAGAGAAAAGTCATTTTCTTATTTAAACAAAGATCATTTAGTTCCTTCACAGGATTGAGCGGCACAGTCTCAGGGGTAATTAGGGGCTCCAGAAGAGGTCTTATGCTCTGAAAGACAATCTCCTTATTGTATCCAGAATCGATAAGAATTGCCCCTGCTACAGATTCTATTATATCTCCAAGTACCTGAATCCATTCCAGGATTGAAAAAAAAATATATATATATTGTTCAAACAAAAACATGCCAGCTTAAGAAAAATGATGGATCATCAAACTTCAGTTGAAACAAAGTAGTGAAATTATGCCAAAAAGTAAAAATGTAGTTCAAATTTGACTAAGGAATGCATATCAAAGCCTTTAAAAAATTCTTTCACCATCATCCACTAACTTATGCTTCAAAGTCAAACAACTATTGACAAGGTATACTGCGAAAATCAACCAAATAAAAAGCATATTGGGTTTCACATTGGTCTCTTTCCCCACTTCAATTTTATTTATTTACTAGTTTATTTTGCCATATTCATGAAAGTAGTTACTTCAGCTACAAATATTAGCTAAAATATATTGTATAAAAGACATCTCGAAATATCATTTGTGTACATGGAGGAGAAGATTAGTTATGTTAAGAATCAATTTGAGTTTGTTGTACATTCTAGACAAAAAAATGGTGGATGGATGTAAGATATAGTGTCTTTCTTGCAAATGAGCTAATCCCGGGAATGGGTTCACACTTGGGACTGCTAATTTCTTATATAATAGCCATAAAGTTCCTTGTGATGCATAATAATGAAGAACATAATTTAGCAAAGAGAGATTGATCTGTCTGAAGAAAGATCCAAGCCTATTCGAGAATTACCAATGGGCCATTAGCCCAATGGTATAACCTCTCCTCCCTCAAAGGGGAGGTGGGGTTTGAGCCACATAGTGAACAATTTGTGAATTTTTTTTTTTTTTTTTTTGTTAAGCCCATCTTTTCTATTTCAACCTAATTTTAATCCATGTTACATCCAACTTTGGGATACAAGTGAGTGTTCCATACATATTACATTCCAACTTGGTCTCAAAGAGTTTCTCTCATTCTCTTCAACCCTTCTTCACTCTCTCTCTCTCTCTCTCTCTCTCTATATATATATATATGTCTCAACCCTAGTTTCATACATCTTACATTCCAGCTTCTTCACTTCATAAAAATTCTTGAAATAGAAGCCACAGCGAAGAGAAGAGATTGCTTGCAGGTCATATCTTTCAAACTAAAATGCAATAACCTTAAATGGTAGTCTCAACTCGTTTTCCTATGACTGATATCAATCAATATCAAATCCAGGCGTATTAATGGAGGAAACAAGCAAAAAGATAAATAAATTTTGGGCATGAATTCATCTTCAAGAAGAAGAAAGGCAAGGATGTCATCCTTTTTAGAATAAAAATCTAATAGGTTTCAATATTATGTTTTTTGTGGATGCCGCTCGGCAGGTGTCTGTCAAAGTTTTAGTAGCAAGACTGTGAGCTAGCTGTACTCCAACACAACTCTGGTCTTTTTGACTGCATTCTTAAGCTAATAATTTAAAAACCGTATTACTAATCCAATTAAGACTTGTTTGTGGTTAAATGCTGCAACGATGGCAAAAAAGAAAAGGATAGAAGGGAAGCAGTTAATATGTTTTGATAAGAAAGAAAGGAAAGCAATTAATATGGAAGACTAACCTTGGGGAAAGTTGTCTCCTGTTGCCATCCAGAAGTTGATTCCAAGGACAACTGCTCAAAATTGTTCACAGTGCTGATTATACGCTTATGAACATCTTGCGAGTCATGGAGAATGTGTATGTGCAATCCAGCCTTAACTGAAGATAGGGCATAACATTCATTGTTCACAGAAGCTGACCTTAGGTCAGTTATCAGTCCGGGAGATAGTTCGGGATATTCATGGCACAGATGCATTGTTATGAGATAATCTAACACAGAGTCCCCAAGAAATTCTAACCGCTGTGCCACCAACAAAACAAGAATTATACTCTCAACAGAAATGGATGTATATATAGTAGTTTTAAAGCTGAAGTTAAAAGTTAACTTTAAAATGTGTATCTTCAGTGTCATGGAAAAATCAGAATGTAGTTTGATACAAAAGTAAAAACTATTTATCTTTCACATTTTTAGTGCTGTTTGAGAGATCAATCTTGGCAACACAACTTTAATACTTGATAAAAAATCACCCAATCCTAGGGAACTGATCCTCAATGTGGAAGCTAAATTCTGATACCGCAAGGAAGCAAGTTGGAATTGATAATACCATTGGAAATAAAAACTCACTACTTTTCATTAACCATACAAAAGATCCTCATCTTAAATCTATCACCATTTGAGATCATTGCAAACATAAAAATTTCAAGACCATTGTTAAAGAGAATACGACGAAATGAGAGACTAATTAAAGAGAATACGACGAAATGAGTGACTAATGAAGGTAATTAAAATTAAAATCCTGAAAGTTAAAAGTAAAGGCCTGCTTCTTGTTTCCCTTAACAGAAGCACTGCTGAAATTTACCTCAAAAATGTTGATACGAAAATTACCTTATAGCATCTAGGAATCTCAGGTCGAATGCAAGAACCATGGGTTAACGCTTCTACCAGCAGAGACGGGTCTCGAAATGAATAGTTCAATAAGGATTCTAAATCTCTGATATTAACAAGCTTCTCTGGTTGCACAGGGAAGTCCCTCTGATAAGGTACATTGACAAAATCCACCTTTATACCAAGCCAATCCATTAATGATAGAGCTGCTAGTTCACCTCCTGTAATGAGGTATGCACCAATTAATGCCTCCACAACATCGGCAACCCTCTTACTCTTCACCTTCCTTATTCCCCTATTATAGACTTTTCTCTTGGTAGAAACCAATTCTTCGTCCAATGCATAATATCTGGATCGATCACCAGGAATGATCCACATTTTAGGATCAAAAAGTTCATTACGAATAAAGCCCTACAATTTGAAAAGAATAATATAAATTTCAAATTTTGCGTACAAGTCGCAGAAAATATATAGCATAAACATTTCTTTTTGATAAGTTAATATATAATATTAACATGATAAAGCAATACAAATAATTTTTTTTATGCAAGCAAGAAATTTTAGAGAAAAAAAAAAAAAAAAATTGATGGCTATGATTCCAATCAGAGGCGGAACCAGGCCCCCCAAAATTTTATTATACCCTCAAAAGATAATTATTTCAAAAATAAATGTAACTTTGTAGTCTTAAAATTCATTGAAAATTTCAATTGCCCCCTGATTCCAATCTGTAGCTGGTATAGTATAAAGAATTAATTGAGCCAGAAAACAAATCAAGTTGAGGACAAACTTCATAAGATAAATCAATTTACAATGCTAAGGGATCTTGATCAACAGTCTCTTGTCTCTTGAGCGCGGATACTTGAATTTGGGAATAATAGACCCAAAGTTGATATTAGCATATCATAAGTACTCGTATCCCTGCCCTCCCAATTCTCCTTTGTTTTTTGAAAGATTAGTTTCTTCATGTAGACTCAAAATTATAAACAAAAGATTAAGGCTCTTGATATTACAATTTTCCTTTCTTTTAACCTTCCAAATTATAAACAAAAGACATCATAATCATTCAATACATAATAGTTTCCATTACTCGCCAACAATAGAATACAACAATCATGAACATGACAGCAGTAAAAACACTAGTCCTTCATTTAACACTTCCATGTGTAGATGTAGCTTTACAAAAGGACTAAATAAACATTGTTAAACAACTCCAAGCGATCAAATTTCCAATCAAAATAGAAGCTTCTTATCTTCCTAGGTTGGTTAAAATACTATACTGACAGAAGAGGAGGTGGGGGAAGAAGATATCTTCATAAATTACCAGTATCAAATACATATAGAAAGGATAAGTTAAATGGAAGTCAGCTAAAAACTAACTTTATATTTGATCCATAAAAATGTGTCAAAAAGCCCAAAAACAAACTAGTCCATTTAAAGAGGGATATCAAGCATAAAGGATTAAGTATGCAAATGCATATTTATATCAAGTATAAAGGATCGGTACACAAATTCAAGATGATAAGCAAGATAAAACATTAAAGTAATATGACAAGTAAAAGATTACCGGAAGTTTGCAGTCACATCCTAGCTTGCAAAGCGCAGGATTAGAAATTATTTTTTCTTTTCTTGCAGTAAGAAGGCTCTCATGATGATTTTGATAGGTTTTGAATAGCTGTTGACAAGCAGCATATTTGAGGAAAGAGTCCCCAATGGTCGCCAGTGATTTACAATGAAAATTCTCTTGACATTCCTTTGTCGTAATTGCTTCCAATACCTACCATAGATGGATTGTTTAGCACAAGTTCAAAGCAAAAGTTAGAAAAATAACGTATCTAAGTGAAAAAATTGGCTACAACATCATTGCAAAACAGAAAGCAACAAAGATACACTAAAAAGGTTACATGTATAAGAATCTTACAATTAGCATGATTTTATTACCACGCAGGCAAGAATTTGTTCAACCATTAACAGATCCATGCTTTGCCAAATATTACGTAAATTATTTAATACAATATGTAAACCAGGGTACATCAAGTACCCATTTTTTTAGTTAACGATACCTAATCAAATTAGAGTATCAAACCACTGAAAAAACAAATTGTCATCGTTATGGGTGAAATGAAACTAGGGACAATGTCCTAGTTAAACAAATGGATGGTGTGAAATTGTGAATGGTATTTCACTTTTAACTTTAGTTTACACTGTCGTGTTACAATGGTTTGCAACTGTAAAGAAGTTCCACCTTTGAACATTAAAAACAACATGGTAAATGAGGTAGCAGAAGGGAATGTGGTTATTATTAAATGTTAATACTTTCTGGAAGAACTAATGCTTTATCTTTTTCGTTAGCTAAGCATGGATTATTTGTCATACCACCCAATAAATCCACAAAATAACAATTGCTCAATCAGTATTTATGTGGTACAATGAAATTATTAAAAGGATATAGAAAACGAAATTAGACAATTAAAAATAATTTGCAAATGATTTAGCTACTGAAAATCTGCAATAAAATATTTAAAAAAAGAATTGCCACATATTTCATAAAGGCCGTTGGTGTTACAACTGCTACTATATAAGAGGCGATTATGTGCATTTATCAAATTGAAAATTCTGTATTTGCAACAAGGGAGGAATAATATGTGAAAAAAGACTGAATTCTCTTGAAAGGAGGCATTTGACCAAAATCCCGGAATGACAGCTTAATTAATTTCTTTTTATTATGAATTCCATTTTTTATTGTTAATAATTACTACTTTCAACAGATACAAAAACAACGAATAAGTTCCTCCAGTGCCTTTCTTTCATTATATTGACACCTGACAACAATGTTTCACCTCTGCTTCTAAATGGTTTTATTCATTCTATTCATCAATGACTTCCAAAAACCTTTGCAACCGTATAGAATCCATATCAACTTGCATCCACATAATGTATGCTAGTATTGACAGAGTAATCATACATGCTTGTAATGTAATTTACACAAATGCAACATATATAGAATGAAAGGACAGAAAGAAAGAAAAGTTATCTGGGAATGAACATTTTAACCATATATTATTTATTGCATAAAAGCTCAAAATTTCAATAGGAAACACTTCAAGAGCACAAGTTGACCTGACCATTTTAACACAAGCATTATAGTTTTTTTTTGCATTGTGAGATAAAGCAGGTAAGATACCTTGAAGGTTGGAATAACAACATTTTGCATGCAGTGATCCACAAGCATCTTTTTCAAGTTCAAAGCAATAAGCAGGGACTCGATCCGGTGCATGATAGATGGAACAAATGAGAAAGAATAAAATGTAGCGATTGATATAGGAGACATGAGAACCGAACAAAGTTCAGGAGGCAATTCGACGGACGCATTGCTTGGATCTACAAAGAAGACAAAAAAAAAAATCAACCACAAAATTTACCATTGGTAAACCAGTATAACAGTGAAAAAAACTGGACATGCACATAAAATTTTAGGTAAAATGCAAAAATCTAACATCATGTTGCGAATAGTCCCCGAGGAAATAAAAATCCCAACTATTAAAAGTTCGCAAATCAGCCTGTTGTTAATCTGCCACTAGTGAATACATGAAATTATTCAAATGACCAAATGATACCCTATTGTCAAATGTTGTTGTCCGCTGAACTTTTTGAGATTTGATCCAATCAATTAAATGAGCCATTGACTGTCCTTTTGAAGGATGATCCACTCCACTACTTTCAAATTTTTTCGACGTATATATATGCATATTTGTATATATATATATAGCACCAATTTGGGTGCATTCCTAACATGAATTTTTCTAAGACCTCTGTCTTCTCTTACACATTCTTCACAAACCCTTTCTGCCCAACTCATCTGTGTAGTCATCTTCTCTCTTGCCCCCACAACACCACACTAAAGCCTTTTATAAACCCTTTTACATGCTCAAATGCTCCAAATTCTGTCGCCAATTGTCACTTGCTTTGCAGGGTGAGTTGCAGAAAAGGTTATTAAACCAGGCTTACCCTTATAAATTTAATGCCAGAAATTTAAATCAAGGACCAGTCTTAAAACTAGCACAACCAAATTTAGCATTGCATCCCTTTTACATCCTTTTCTTATATCAAACATGACAAGGGGAAACAAAAACAGAGTATGTGCATGTCCATGTGTGCAAAAACAATAAATGGATGGAAACAAGAGACGCGTAGGAATAAAAATTACAAAGAAGTGAGCAATCAATCCAACCTTTCTCCTTCTGCTGTCTACACTTCCAAAGGCAATTTTGCACTGGAAAAATATGTCTCCCATTAAGCAGCGATTCACTTTCAAAACACAAGTCAATTCCATGCCTGTACTTAGCAATACAGTAACACTATCATTTTAACTTTCATAACATAAATTAAAAAACTCTATTCCATACAATAGTTGATGGAAGTGAAACAAACAAATTCTGCATACCGTGATTTAAAGTGTTTCTTGTAAGTAATAACTTGTCCATTCTTTCGGCTCAGAATTGTGTTCCCATCCAAATTATTTAAAGTACCAGTGATACAGTAAACATGATCATTATGAGGAGTGCATACCAAAGAATTCTCGAGCATGCAGCTGCATACAGAACCATTCTTTGTCTTTACGAGACGAGCATAGCCCTTGGGAAGAGAACAATTTGTGTGACTCTTATCCAGAGCTTGGTGTGGAAATTGCACAGAACTAACACATTTCCAATCAATGAATGGTGGATTGTGATGAGAGCCAGTAAATGGGAGCAGCAGATAGTCACAAAGTGGAAACTCATTCCTCAAATAAGATGCCTCTAACACCCCATTCAATTCCTTCAAATTACCATCAAGAAGAACTCTGAAAATAGCAACTTGAAACTGCTGACATAAAAGAACCTGGAAGATATATAACTTAATGGTCAAGAAACCAAACCTATATTTTCTATTTAAATTAATTATTCCACAATACAACATCAAATGTAATTAAGCATATAAAATCAGATGAATTACCTGTTCAGAATTAAGTTCAACAACTCCAACATATTTCACGTGCACTGTCAAACTACCCCGATCAACTTCCAAGTCAATAGTCATATTTTCATCATCAAGTTCAAGCTCAGTCCTCAGAGCAAACACAATATCATGAAGCGGGACATCATAATCAAAGTTTCGCCTTAGCTGAATTAAATAGCAATGATACAAGTTCATAGAATCATTCACACAATGACTAACCAATTCCGGTGGGAAGTATTTCGCTTGATCATCAGAATAAATTTCATTCCCTATACACCAATATATCATAAATTAGAAAAATAAATAATGGTATCAATATATACAATGATTTAAAAACGATGCATAAATGAAAAGCAAATGCATTTTTTTTTTTTTTTCACGAGATAAGTAGTAATTAGGAAAAGACTTCAAAATGGAGAAAAATATAAATACCCAATTCCTGTTGGGTTCCATTGTTTTCCATTCCAGCAGATTCCATTGCTTTTCTATGAATTTGAAACAGGACGACATGAAATATTCAAAATTTCAAAATAAAAAAAGAAACCCATTTGCACAGATAATAGATAAAATTCAAAAACACAGACACTGGAAAGTTTGGAGCTCACTGACTTGGGAGTTTAGCAGAGAACATATATAATTTTTTTTCAAAATCAATTAAAACCCAATTGCACATACAAGGAAAAAAATTAAAAACATTCGAAAAAGTGTTTAACTCACTGAGTTGAGGTTCTGGGATGGGAAGATTCAAGAAGTACTTTGAATCAATCGGTGGTGAGCTATTAGATATTCTTGCAAGTATCAGTAGCAACTGAGCATCTATCTCCACTAGTTGTTGAGAATATATCTAACACCGTGGAGCATCTCCAATGACAAAAGCTATTTATTTTTAACTGTCAAATCTATATTTTAACGAGTGGTAGAGTGTCAAAATGTTAAATTTTAACAATTTTACTCTAATAGTGTATTTCATATAAAATGCTATTTTTTAATACAACCACCATTCTTTTTTAATTACCATTCCCACCATTCATATTTATATCAGTAATATTAATATTATATACATTCCAAGTCAAGTTATAGACGTCAGAAAGAAACTAAAATTAAACTTAATTAAAAAAATAAAAAAAATCTAAAATATCTGATAAAAAAAGAACCAAATATATATATATGTATAAATTTATATATTTGATTATATTGTTATATAATTTTTTTTATTTAAATTTTATTTTTCTTTTTCAAAAATTCATATATTATATATATATATATATATATATATATATGAGAAAATTCATATATTATTGTGTGTGTGTGTGTTGGGGGGGCGGGGAGTGTTGGTGTCAGAGAGCTGCCAAAAAAATTTGGCAGCTCTTATATTTGAGAGAAATTTTGAGATTTTTAAATTTTGAGAGGCTAAATGAAATGTCATTAGAGTAGCTTTTTTTACCCATCTCTCAAATTATGAGTTTGAGAGCTTAAAATGAAAGAACATTGGAGATGCTTAGAGTATTGTGGGTAAAGTGGCAAAAAAATAAATAAATAAATAAAAAACAACCTCAATTATGTTTGAATTTGCAAATAACCTCTTTTGAATTATATTTTGTGCATAATATTTCTTAAACTATCATATTATCCCAATGTCAATACTATATTTTATTTAATGACCATAATATTCTTTCTTATTGAATTACATTTAGTTCAGTTTGGTAGAATGAAAATGAATAGAAAAGAAAAGAATGGTAATGGAAGGAAATTAAAAAAATGTGTTTAATAAGAAATGTCGGATGGAAAGAAAAGGAAGATGAAGGATTGGGAGTAATAGAATGAGATATGAATAGTAACTTTTTTTATTCTTCCAAAATTAGGAAAAAATGGAAAGAAATGAAAGGAAAAATTAATATTTTTAATAAAACTTTGTTAATACCAAATTTACCCTAATTTTTATGAAAGAAAATTTATATGAAAAATGGTATAATGTAAATTCATTATAATAGTTTTCTTTTCTTCCTTTCTCAAAACATGATTACTATCATTTCTTTACTCTTTTTTTTATTAATCAACCAAACACGACAAATTATGTTTTGAAAATCCAAATTCATACAATTAACAATATCCACTATCACAAAAGTGAAAAACAACCTTGCACCATTTCGGGTTGCAAATTAATCCCTCATCTATACAAAACATTGTAAAAAGGACCCTTCCGATCACTGAACCACATTTTTCGACATTTTTCGACGTTTGTTGATTCACGCGACTATGTATTTTCAAGTAATTTTTCAAATTACCCTTTTAAATGACAATTATACTCCTGGCAAAAGTGCAAAAAAATCCCTAAACTATCACGAAAGTGAAAAATAACCCTCTGAACTATCTCTGATTACAAATCAAACCTTGAACTATGCAATCTATTTTTATTATTATTTTAAATTATTATTATTATTACTACCACCACCACCACTACTATTATTATTATTAGATCTTATTACTATTATTAGTATTACTATTGCTAATATTATTAGTTATTACTATTATTATTTTTATTATTGATATTGTTTATTATTATTAAGTAAAATTGTAAGAAAAAACCTTAAACTATTGGTTAATTACAAGATAGCTTCTGAAGGGTATTATGGGTATGGTATTATTTTGATAGTTTATAAATTTTATATAAATTAATAAGTGGGGGTATTTTTATAATTTTGACTCCATAGGAGTCGAAAAACGTGGCCAGATCACTAGAAAGATCCTTTTTGTAACGCTTTGTATAGACGATGGATGGATTAGTATGTAACTCAATATAATGTAGGAAGTTATTTTTCACTATTGTAATAATACAGGATTTTTTTTATGCTTTTGCCAACATTCAATTTAAAAGCTTTAAATAATTGATTGGATATGGTATGGTAAATTTTTTTTTTTTACGGTATTACTTTAAGCTCAGCCCCCTCAAAAACAAATAATAATAATAATAATAATAATAGCAGTAGTCTATTCATAATTAGCTCAATTCAAAGTTAGCACACCTAACTAAAAAAATGCTCAATTCGCCCTTGCTTTTCCTTTCAAAATTTCTACTCAAACTTGCCCACCAAGAAACGTACTTTGGGAGGAAAGGCCAAAGAAAAAAAAAAACGCCAGAACCAAGGAATAATGAGTTTGGTGGGGTCACTAATCTCTTTGTCCACCCACCCTTGCTGGAAAATAGTGCTTTTCGTCATAATGGAAAGCAATCGAAAGTATGACTTTGCAATTTTTATTTTGGATTTTGATCCTGCTTTATTACTATTCAAATTACAGTAAATATGGTCAAATACTTCTCAGAAATAAAAAACACAAAGAAGTAGTGGTTGCCAAACAGGCGGCAAAAGTTTTATAGTGAATTTTTTGACCGACCAGGATCAAAATCCAAAATAAAAATTGCTACGTCATACCTTCGATTGCTTTCCACTATAACGATTGGTTGTACACAATACAAAAAAAAGAAAAAAAAAAAAAAAAAAATTCCACTTTCTCAGATGTTATTTGATATAAGAGTTGAATTTTAAGTGTAGATATTTTTTAATGGTATTAGAAAAATAAATATATTTTTTGATATTTTTTGAAATTTTTAGCGTGTAGCATTTTGTATTGTGTACAACCAATCGTACAATAAGTTAGGTGATGTTCGATTACTCAATTCAGTGCTTAATTCTAAATGCATTAAGTAATAATTTAATTAAATGTGTTTGATAATACACTTTGAATATTACTAAAAATTACAAATGCCACTTAAAATGGAATAAAATTTTAAGTGAATAAAATTTAAAGTGATAAAGATATCACTTTATCAATGAAGGTTGAAAATTTAAAAAGATTTTTTTAAATATTTATGTTTTAATTATCATTTTTTTTATTTGTACAATTTTTGATAATTATTTTTAAAATTACAAATCACGTCCATTATTTTTGTTTAGTTCTAGTATGTTATTTTCCTCCCAAAGTCCATCCCTCTTTCTTTTCCCGGAAATTATCTCAAAGTCCATTCCTTCCTCCGTAAGTTTGAGTAGAAAATTTGAAAGGAAAGTATCATGGATTCATGATGGTGGTGGTCCCGCAACAATTTAAAGTCGGTGGAAGTCAGTTCCTTTCCTTTGGAGCATGAAGTTGTCGGTATCATCTATCCAAAATAAAATAATAATAATTGACTTAGAGTGTAACTCAATTAGGTATTAAGGAACTTATTCAATTACGTGTCTTCAATAACTTATTTTAAATATTATTAAAAATGATAAACATTATTTAAAATGAGACAAAATTTTAAATAAATGTAATTTTTAAAATTTTCAATTTTATCAAATAATACCTAACTTGTTATTTAAAATTTTAAATAAATGTAATTTTTAAAATTTTCAATTTTATCAAATAATACCTAACTTGTTATTTAAAATTTTGTCTCATTTTAAATAATGTTTATCATTTTTAATAATATTTAAAATAAGTTATTGAAGACACGTAATTGAATAAGTTCCTTAATACCTAATTGAGTTACACTCTAAGTCAATTATTATTATTTTATTTTGGATAGATGATACCGACAACTTCATGCTCCAAAGGAAAGGAACTGACTTCCACCGACTTTAAATTGTTGCGGGACCACCACCATCATGAATCCATGATACTTTCCTTTCAAATTTTCTACTCAAACTTACGGAGGAAGGAATGGACTTTGAGATAATTTCCGGGAAAAGAAAGAGGGATGGACTTTGGGAGGAAAATAACATACTAGAACTAAACAAAAATAATGGACGTGATTTGTAATTTTAAAAATAATTATCAAAAATTGTACAAATAAAAAATAATTTTTAAATAGGTATAAAATATTGCTTTTTGAAAATAAATTTTTTTATAATTAAATTTTATAATTTTAATTTTTAAAACATAAAAAACTGTTCTGAAATTTACAAACCAAACAAGTCGGATCTCTCTGCTCAATGACGGGCAAATTAATCACCGAGTTGGGCGCTTGCCTCCAAGAAGTGGAAAGTAGAGACACCTATTACTAGTAACAATAATAGTAAAAAATTACAGTATTTTTTTCCCTTTAACTTTCAGGATTTCGCTGACTTTTATTTTTGCAAATGTGCAGATATTCCATTCATTTGCATATCATTATAATAGTGATGAAAAATTATTATTTTTGTACCTAAAATCTGTAATATCTTTATTGATCAAAATGACCTTGGTCAATTTTAAGAATCCGTAAATCGACCCGTAATGTAAATGGTTTATTCATATTTCGTATTGTGTATATAGTCCTTTTTTTGTGCGTCATTTTACAGCCAATGTTATTTTTATTTTTATTTTTTTGAAAGGTCAAATGATAAATTAAACTTATGGTAAAGGCAATTTAACAAATTGGGGTAAGTTGCAGCTTTCAAATAGTAAAGGAAGTTACTTGTATCACTAGAAAAATATTTATAAAACCGTAAAAATTGAGAAAAGTTTATTTTTGCAATTAATCCTAATAATAAATATATTTTTTTGACCATAACTAAGTTGATATGGTTAAAATTAAATATGAATAGTAGGAAATGAATCGTGTCTTTGTTTGAAAATTCATTTTTATCCGTGGCACGATCATCTACAATAGACTATTTTTTTAAAAAAGATTCCCGAAATCTTACAAATGGAATGAGGATGCGACGTTATTGTAGGATTGCTCAATTAATTTGAAGGCTACTCTTAATTGATGGATGAATCCACCTATGATGATTTGTAATTTTTTTACTTCTTGATCAATAAATTATATTTTGTCAAGAATAACTAAGAAAATAATAATCAAGTATGAGTTTTTTTAATCGGTTTTTGGATGTGCAAAAGGTTATGTAGATTTGATGGGCCAAATATCATGTGAATTTGGAGGGGCCTATTACAAGTTTTACACATAAACTTGGTGGGGCCAGATGTCAAACTTTGTGAGATTTAATAGTTGAAGAGGGGCCACTTAGTGAAATTTTCAAAACATTTGGGGGGCCACTACTTAAAAACTAAGCAACCATAAACAATTTAAGAGAATAACATTGTCAAATGATCAAGGTTTCAACTTACATGATCAAATCTAAGGGAAGGTTTGGCGCTATTGTCCATGGTAGGTGAATAAAGGTAACTGCATAACACTGTCAATTGGGAAGTTAATTCAACGTGAAAAATAGAAAAATAGAGCGTTTCAACCTAAACCCAAGTTCAACCTGTCCAACCCAAAAATCAACTGATGAACTAAATATGGTTTTGTTTTTTTTTTTTTAAGCTCAGGTTAGGCATAGACTGATCTACTTAGCCTTGGGTTGGTTGGCTTAAACTTGAGTGAAACTCAGTTTCATCTCATCTTAGTTAATGATACTCGATCAATAATAAAGTATTTTTAGAACAAATTTTATTGAATGGTGCATTTTCATTGATAGAGGCTTTACGCCCTTTTTTTTTTTTTTTTTTTGGGCAAGACAAGAAATGTTAAATGTTATATTTTGTTTTGGGTGCAAATGCTCGAACCTTGGAGCACTCAAAGTTTTACGGGAGACTCTTATCTAAATGGACTACGAGACATCTCTGATAGAGGTTTTATGTTGAGAGAGTGGAATTCAATGCAATTGTTTTGTTTTCTGAAGTTTGATATAAAAAAAAGGGAAAATTACATATACATGGAGTCAAAGTTTCATATTTACTTAGAGACTGAGTCAAAGTTCCATATTTCTCTAAAATGGATTGCTGAGGTGGCACATGGTTTTTTACTGTTTAGAAAATTGTGGTGCCTAAAATGCCCTTCCCTAACAAAAAAGTAGTACCTTCAGTGCAAAAAAGTAGTACCTTCAGTTCAAAAAAGTAGTACCTTCGGAGAAAAAGTAGTACCTTCGCGGGTGTTTAAAAAACATGGTACCTGGACGCCAAAAAGTAGTACCTTCAGTTCAAAAAAGTAATACCTTCGAATAAAAAGTAGTACCTTCGTGGAAGGGTATTTTAGGCACCACAATTTCTAAACAGTAAAAAATCATGTGCCACCTCAGCAATCCATTTTAGAGAAATATGGAACTTTGACTCAGCCTCTAAGTAAATATGGAACTTTAACTCCATTTATATGTAATTTTCCCTAAAAAAAACTACAAGTTCAAGTTGGCCATTATGATTATTCAAAACATCACAAAGATAACTTTCGTTTGTGTACTCCCAATGGGAGAATTAAAGGGCCTAAAGCCCAAAGGGCCACAATAGCCCAGAAAGGCCTATTGCCATACAAAAGAAGTCCACTAGCCTTACAGAAGTGGCCCACAAAACGTGCAGCCCAACTGACCCAAATTTAAAATAAGTAGTTGTGGGAGAGAGGTTTGAAGCAGCAGGAAGTAGCCTCTTATGCTTGTAACTGGGGTGCCGCAGGAATCCTTAGGATTATATATATATATATATTGTATTCTTCACGTAAAATGCATTTAATCTTAATTTGATTCGAAAATGAGAAAACTAAATTTAGTAAAAAGATTATGTTTTAGATTAATGGTATGTCAATATATATATATGTTCTTATGTATATATGGATAATATAGATGATTAATCCTAACATGAACTGTTCTTTGACTTAAGATGCCCAAACAACCCAATAATTAAGGAACATTATTTATCTCTTGAAATGGAGCCTCATTACGAGGGACGTTTCATGATATTATTGGACCTAAAACAGTAACAAGTAAATAAAGAAAAATAAAAAAGAGAGATGAAATTTTTTTTTTTTTTTCAAGTGACTAGCTATATCAAATATACTAATTAATTATGTGATCCGATAATATCACGACAGGTTAGGCGGAGAAGGCTTCTCCCGTCTTGTGAGGGGTAAGTTCGTCATTAAGGACGTCCCTTATTGCCATGTCTTGTACCTAGAACAGACTACTTAGCCAAATTAGTATGGCCGAATTTTGCTTGCGGGCCGGCTCGAGGTATTCAGCGAGCCGGCCCGCGATCGCTAGAATTTTTTTTTGTTGTTTTTTCCTAATGCAAAACGGCGCCGTTTTGCATTAGGCAGTTTTTGTTTTATTCGGCTCTGTTTGGCAAATTTTTTTTTTTTGAAAAAACCTAAAAATAGGTTATTTAGAGCTTTTATTTTTGGGAAAAAAAAAATTCATTAAATAAAAAATATATTGTTTAGGCATTGTTTGTCCAAAAAAAAAAAAAAAAATTGGGCCAAAAAAAAAATAAAAAACCTTTTTTTATTTTTTTATTTTTCCCTTAAAATTTGGGTTTTTTTTTTTTTAAAAAAAAAATTTTGCTTTAAATTTTAAATCTGTAAGCCAAATAGTATATTTGGCCATTAAGGCACTGTTTGGCTGACACAAACAGTGCCTTAACGGCTATAATTTTTAAAAAAAAGTTTAAAAATTCAATTTTTTTTTAACTTTATTGAAAAAAAAAATTTAATTAAAAATTTTAAACTCTCTATAAATACCCCAACTCCTACCATCACTCATTAGATCAAACACATCTCTATTATTTACCATTCAACTTATTTCTTCTTCTATTTTCTCAATCTTAGCTACTATTTTCAAAGTCATTTTGATTCCATGGATCCTCGACATCCATTTTATTACAACACCCAATTCAACCCAACAAACAATGAGTTTTTGCCATTTCCTGAAGATAATATCAATTTTTACGGAGGATATTCTCAATTTCCTTCTCATCAACCATCTTAACCTTCTTATCAACCATCCCAAACTTCTCATCACGATTGTGGTACTAGTGTTCCACAATCAAGTAACTCAAAACCCCTGCCAAAATAATCGGCTATCCGACCTACTAATTGGACCGAGACTGAAGATGAGGCTTTATGTTGGGCGTGGATGTCGATTACCTCTTATTGCGATTATAGGGGCAAACCAAAGTAAGAAGAAGTTATGGGAGCGAATTTTGGAACAATATAAACAACATATTGATGTTCCAACTGAACGAAATGATGAAGGTTTGATGAATCGTTGGTCGGTGATCCAACAAAAAATCAACAAATTTTCTGGCTGCATGACTACCATAGAAATGAAACGTCCCAGCGGCTTTAGCAGTGATGATATGGTGAGTTATTTATTGTTTACATATAACTCATAAATATTTTAAATAGTCGGCTTTTAATTTTTTGTTAATTTTTTCGTGTAAATGATAGCAGCTAAAGACCTATTTTGTAACTAAATAGGTGGTGAATTTAAGTTAGAAAGTTGTTAGGAGATCTTGAAGCATAACAATAAATGGAATTCATATTGTGCCGAACAAGTAGGAAAAGGAAAAAAGAAAAAAGAGCTGACGAAGAGGAGTACTGGATTTGACTTTGACATTAATGAGTCTGTTGGGCACTCATTACCATCTACTCCGTCAAGTCATGCAGCCATGACAGATGGAACTTCAACTGAGGAATCACCACACATAGGGGAAAATGATTCACCCGGTGTGGAAGAATATCAACTACAAAGACCAGCAAGAAGAAAACTGGCGAAACAGCGTCGAGCAAAAATTAATTCAGCGAATGAATTGCAAACTTCATTCGTTTAGAAATTTAATAATATCACTACCTATTTTGAAAGTCGTCAGGAGAAAATACAAGATGCCCAAGTGGCACGAGAGGTAAGAAAAATGGAGAAAGAGAAGACAAGGCAGCTGAAGATTAATATAGAGAAATAGAGACTTGAAGAGAAGGAGCTTATGTTAACATATCCAAATTCGGCACCAACAGAAGCGGGGAGAGCTTGGATTATTGCACGACAAAATGAGATATTCGCATCTTTGAATTCACGGTCCGCCCCAAAGTTCCCATAGGATTTTGTAATCCTTGGTCTATTTATTTTCTTATTCCAATTTAAGATATTGTATTGTTCAAGTTATTTTTAATTGTTTTGTTTAATTTGTTTTTTTTAATCCATAATAGATAATGTATTGTTTCAAGTTCTAATATCAATCATAGTTTTTTTTTAATAATTTGCGAAAATATTATTTGATTGAAAAATGTTGCCGTTGAGAAAATATAGCTATTGCAAATATAGCTGTTAAAAATATAACCGTTACGAATATAGCAGTTTAGGAAAATTAAAAAAAAAAAAAATAATTTTAATTTATTATTATTATTTTTTTTGGAGAGCGAAAATTCGGAGAGCCCGATCGAGTGCATGTTTTTGGAGAGCGAAAGCTGCTGACGTGGCTCTTGAAATTGCTAATGTGGCTCTTTGAAAAGCTAATGTAGCATTGTTAGAGAGCCAAAATCCGGAAAGACTGGTGCAGATGGCCTTACAAGAGCTTATTTGTCATTTCTAGTTCAAGAATACCATGTATATAAGCATGTATGTGTGTGTGTATATATATATATATGCATGTCCCTAATTGCAATGACTTGGGTTAAATTAAGAGCAATTTAACATATGTGTGTATATACATACTGTAAAAGGATATTTTCTAATACACGTGTATGCAGAAAAGAAGCAAGTCACATGCAACAATATATGTATATTGTAACAAAAGTTCATGCATGCGAGAGCACAGAGAAAGGGGCACATGTATTCAAGCTAGGGGAGATCAACTTAGACTACGAAGTCCAATAGTATTACATGGATTCTCTCTCTCTCTCTCTATATATATATAAACATACACTAATTCTAATACTCATTTCTTTATAGTTACTCTTCTTGGACAGTAATGGAGGTTTAAAGGGGTCCAAATCCAAGTCAAAAAGTTGGAATCCCAAGAACTGTCTATGTATGTATGTATGTATATATATATATTTTTATGGTTTGATCAAAAACCAAGAGAGACACAAATGATAATTCCTAGGCTTTCTTAGCTTATCAGAGGGATTCGATTTTGAGATGCTAGAGACAATCACAGACACGCATGGGGCACTTATTTTTTTTTTTTTTATCTTGAGTTTTTTTTTTTTTTTTTTTTTTATTAATTGTCCATTTCCCTGCGAGCAAAGGACAACAAGTACCACATGACACCAAAAAAATTGTTATTAAGAAGAAAAAAAAATTATATTTCTTGAGTTTTAGTCATTTGTTTAAACTATTAAAGGGAATGAATCCCTCTAGGTTATTATGGTAGTTGTTATAAGGCTTAATTTGGAATTTCATTGTATTTCAGTTGAACTTGTACTGGGCTTAATGCCAAATTTTGATTTGGCTGCTTTGACCAGCTGGGCTAAGCCCAATACCTGTTAGTAGTTATATTATCCTCCCCCCAAAAATAAAAAAAATAAAAATAATAATAATAATAATAATAGTAATCTTCTAAGAGATTGCTTTAGCATCAAACTAATTAAAGATTTAAGCAAAATATATATAATGCTGAATCATAAATTTAAGTTTTATTGAAAAAATAGAATCTACAAGAAACTCCAGAAGAAGTAAAAATTAACACAAGGCACAAACTCATAAAGACATTAGCAATCTAAGGCATTACATATAAGATAGAAAATGGAGGTCAAAAGTATGGTAGCACACGGTTTGGATTGGGACGATTTGGAATTATTTCAGGAGTAAACCACTCTCGACGGTTCATAACAATTGGAACAAAATCGAATTATTAAATCGATATAATTGAATCGAGCCAACGGTTTGGTTTGGTTTGGTTTAGTCCCATGCTCCTAAATTGTTTTATAATTCAATCTAATATATATAAAATTATAAATATATATTATATATAATATAATTTTTTATTTTATATTATGATGTATAGTTGAGTGGTTAAAAGGTTAATCTTATTATTTTATTATTTATATAAAAATACAAAATATATAAATATATATACAATTTATGAAATGGTTCGGTTCAGTTCAGTTTGATTTGATCTTAACTGAACCATTTATAAATAGTTTATATTTTCTGAACCGGGACCAAATTGAAGTATGAAAAATTTGAACCAAACTTATCGCTCTGGTTTGGTCTGATCTGATTTATTGGTTCAACAGGTATTTTGTGCACCCCTGGTTAAAAGGCACCGCTCAAATTAATGTTTTGAAAATGATATGTTCCGTACATAAACAAAGAGGCTTTGGCCCGGTGGTGTAATCTCTTCTTAAAAGAAGAAAGTGATCAGAGTGATAAATCAGATTGGACAAATTAACCTCTATTCTTTTTTGCATTTATACACCATATACCAATATATTTTGGCTTTACTGGTCCTTACAAGTGCATATATAGCATCTATCTCTCTCTCTCTCTCTCTCTATATATATATATATTATATACTTCAATTAAAAGTGGTAGTCACTTGATATGTATGCTTGGTTTTTACTCTACTTGAAGGCAACGTTGTTCTCTCCATTGGCCATGATTTGATGTAGAAGACGGCGCTGTTTCAGTTCAATGAACGTGCGTACCGGCCTATATATACCACCTACTCCCTCCTCCACCATTTCCTCCTGCTTGTTACCCGCTTCCATGTCCACCACCGCCACCGGTCCACTACCAATATTAGACACCATTGATCAAACCCTAAACACATTCAACTTTAACTTATATACCCTAAACGCGCGAATTATGTATACAAGAAGCTTAATTTATTAATTTACCAAAAATAAAGCTTAAATGATTAATGATTATGCTTCAAATGTATGTTGTGATGCAAGTCGTGTAGCCGCAGCTCTCTATTTTCACAATACTTAAGACTTGAGGCATGAAACGAAAATGATAGTTAGAATTTCTTCCCGTATATATATATAATTTAATAAATTTATAATATATTCAGGCCCTCCCCTGTTCCAAAATTCATCAGCTTTTTTCAAAACAATTCACATTTCTGTTCCCATTTACATAATAAGTTCTCCTAAAACGGGGTGAGAGTTTTTGTCATCTCTAATTTACTACTAATATTAGACACCATCGATGAAACCCTCAAAACACTCAACTTTAACTTATATTTATCCTGAAGTCTAAACGCACAAATTATATATACAACAAGCTTAATTGATTTAATTATCATGCTTCAAGTGTCTGTTGTGATAATTAAGTAGGCGTTTTAATTTTCACAATTTTTTTTTTTTTTGGACCTTTAGTGCTCTTTTATTTTTATTTTTTATTTTCTTTGAATAAAAAAATTGATATTCAGATGTTGACAGGTGAAGGTTATCAAAGTAGCTTATGAAACAATTTCCATTTTTTATTATTATTTTTTGCTCAAACAATTTTGAATTTATAAAGTTTAACAACTTGAAACTATTTTTGTCTCATTGATGAATGATTAGAATATTTAGAGAGGGGGTGCAAATTTATTTTGTTTCCAAGATTCTTATGCTATATAAATAGTAGCTGTAGACTTCTAAAAATTCTGAAAAAAAAATAGGAAAAAGAACCAAATCACTGAAATAAGATTACTGCCAAAAAATAAAAAATAAAAATAAATAAATAAATAAACAGCTAAATCCAATTTTGATTCGACCACGGACTAAAAAAAACTTCAAATTTTGGACAGTTCACTTTATAACATTGAAAAATGCATAGATGATAAGATCATAGATATTTATTTATTTAAAAACATTGATAAAATCCAAGTGGGACAAAGAGTGAACTATTGGTTTAGTGATTATATACAATTCACGTGCATATATATTTTATATTGGTGTGTAACCATGATTTAGTCCCTATATGAGCTTGACCATGTATCATACATATTTATGATGTATAGTTCGATACGCATCATATCGAATTATATATGATTTTTTTTTTAAATTCGATATGCGATCAATTTATATTGATTTTGTCCGAATTCGTTACACCGCGATAATGACTAACACAACAAACAGACCGATACTGTCAATCATAATATGCATACAAGGAGATGACTTCTCAAATATATATGTAATATATAATGATATCAATACCTTAAATTAATGAGTAAGAAGAAAATATATCAATTAAATTGAAAGATATTTATTTCTAAGTTCGTTTATTACTTAATTACAATCTTAATAACTCAATATTAAAAATACCTTTTTGTTTGTCTTGCTTCATTTATGTTTTTATACATGGTGATTAATTACTTTTGTCATTCTTTATTTGTTATTTTTATATATTTTAAAGAAGCCCCCATTCAATACTAATTCATGTGCGGAGATGAGATGAAGATTAGTGTTGTGAAATTAAAAAGCAAACACAAAAAAATAGATCAAATATATACAAGAACAGATAGATTTATCCTCGCATTTAAAGGTATTCTACTAAAGTAACTAAACAGTTCAACTCAAACACAACCCGCTTAATATTCGTATCAAGAACCCTCAACACGTTTATTAAATGGGTTACACGTGTAACCCATTTAATGACCTGTTTAATAAAACAAAATATTATATTATTTAAATTATTAATAATACTCAATCAAACAATAAAGGAAAATGATATTTCAACAGGAGCATTTAACCGATTACTTTAGTAGAAACTATGTGGCCGGTCGAGCTAAGTCACTTCCTTCTCTTTCTCTCTCATCTCTTCTCTCTCCTTTCTTTCTTTTTCTCATTCTATTTCTCTCTCTAATATCTCTTTGAAAATTTTTTAAACACTGTGAAAAACAATATAATCAAACAAATAAATACTCATATTTACCTTCTAAAAAAAAATTACACATATGATACAATATATATAAATATATGAATATGATATGAAGTTATAATCATACTTTAAAAATCAAAAGTTCTTTTTTTTTTTTGATAATTAAAATTTCTTTCTCTCTTCACGTTAAGATGGTAAAAAATATTGTTTGAAAAGACGAAACGAAGAGAGAGAGATTTGATAATTGTTAGAAGAGAAGAACTTAGCTTAGAACTTGACAGCATGGGAAAGATGAATCTGTGGATGCGTATATTATTTCTCCTTTTATTTTCTTTCCTTTTTTTTTTAATTGTTAAAGTTGTTTACTTGGACTGCTATGTGTATTCAGCCAAACTAATCTGCCAAACTAATTGGCCCATCTGTCACTACCCAACAATAAATATTAGAAACATATAAGTTTCAATGCAATCAAATTACTAAATAATCTCTAATCTAAATGAATAAATTATAAGATACAAATTTAGATAGTTATTTTGGAACTTAAATAGAAATTAGTTTATGACACGTATAGTTAAATGGGTATAAACGAATTACACAAATTTACTACTCAACTCAATTATGACACTCATGTCATATTTGAATCGTATTGACAGACCGTGCCAAACTTTGCCACTCCTATTCACACATTAGGGCAATAAAACAACCGTTGAAACTATCAAAATACATCTCAAAAAATTCGGGGGTAAATTGTCACAAATTCAAAATCTAGTTTGTGTACGATGATTCGAATATTTATATATTTGGGTTGACCCTACAAATTTTAAAATTAAATAGGGTGAACGTTTAACATGTTCTGCATGAGTATATACTATATATTTTTCCAACATGAGTATATATAGATATTATTGTAGTATAACATACTTGTTTATGTGAATACTGCAGTGGGCTGCTTGCATCATCGGAATGGACTGGACTGCATGTGCATTTCTTTATGGGCTTGACAGGGTGAATGGGCAGGTTGTTGGGCCCACTCTAAGGAGCAGTGGCCCATTATTACTCTCAGTCCTCTCCTTGTGCTGAAAGAGGATTTTATAAGTATTATACGGACTATAAGTCAAAATTTCGTACCAAAGTTTTACACTTTATATTTTACCAAATTACTCTATAAAATTTGACCGGCTTGTATAATTTTATTTTATAGTATTTTGAATTGATTTTTTTTACAATGAGATTACATTCATATTAACGTGATATTATAATTTGTACATTTTCTATCTAAATATGCTAATTTATAAGAGATCACTCATGAAAAATATTATGAGGTACCTCATAGTGGTATTACTCAATTGGAATTTAAATGAAAGATGTCAATTTATGTTGTTGGCATCTTTTCTTCTAAAGTTGAATACTATTATTTTATGTTTAGGCATTAATTTATAAAACTAATATAGCTCGACGCTAAGTGAATAATATTATATATATATATAGTCGATTGCACATTGATAAAATATATACATATACATACATAGGGGAGATATATGATATATATTAGCACTTCAAAATTAAAATTAAAGCTTCCAGCACTCCACGTTTTATGATACTAAACTAAAAGAGTACATGAAATTTAAGAGCCTTTACTGAACACTTGGGTTTAACCCGAATAATCTCTTAAATTTTTTATTTTTTATTATTTAACATTTAATACGTACCATTTCATTTTTTGTCGTGATAAGCATGAACGTCTTATACATTATAAATAAATAAGTATTGTCATTCCTTCTACTAATGCAGTGCCGGTGACTCAATTATATTAATCAAATTCAATACAAGTGTGACTGTGTGAGTACATACATATATATACACTTTTGATTTTTATGTATTTATTTATATTCTTTCTTTTATGTCTCGGGTGAGTCTAATACTCTTAAAGGCCAAAGGGTATGTATGCGCAGAATGCACAGGGCTTACAATAAGTGCAAGCAGTAAAATTTGAAAAATGGTTAATTTTAGTCGTTTGTGAACCCTCGAAGAGGGTTCCTTCCTAGGGTCAAACTCTCTCTCTAGTTTCTCTCTCATGAAAGTGAGAGAGAGAAAGGGATATAACTAAATTAATTACTTTGGCATGCATGATTATGATTGGATTACCGAGAGGCATTTATTTTTACAGTCTGGGCAGGCTTTAATTTAATATACTACAAACATATATACATATATATATATATAGAAATTATGTTTTTGATGGCCCATGTGTTTTACCATCTTTTGATTCCTTTCTTGACGGTCAAACTTACAGCAAGGTTTTGCACACTTCGAGATATCAATCTCTCTCTCTCTCTCTCTCTCTCTCTCTTCCTTTGTCTGTAACAGTTCTCCTTAAACTATTCCCATAAGTTACCACCTTGTCCATCACCCTGCAACTAGTCCACGGTAATTAAATTACTAAGAAGTAATTTATACATACATACATACATATATATATATATATATGCATACAGACATAGTTACATACACGTGCATGTATATAATATAATGTGAGAGAGTATTTGAAATGTATAGGCCACATGAATGACAATTTTTCTTCTTTTAGATAACCACCGTTTCAAATACTACAATAGCTCTTTTCTCCCTTTTAGGATTGAGAATTCGAGTTTCACTGAAAACATGATTTGGATAGAATGACAAGCGTTTAAATTTTACTAAAGTAATATATATGAGTAAGTTCAGTCTTTTATTTGATGTCGCCCTAAATGCTCGCACGAAAAGATAACTTCGGGTCCAAATCATTACAAAAATTACTTTTACTAACAAGTAGACAGGATCATTCGACCGTAACAAAAACGTTGCAAAGAAAAAAAGTAATATGATTCAGATGGAAAGAGACTTAGAATTATAAGATCTTGTTGACAAAACCACTTACAATTTAAGATCTACCCCTTTACAAGTATATTAAAATTTGTTTTGATTTTTTTAAAGATAAATTCAATAGTGTTGTTTAATAAACGATTAGAATGCTTTAAAAGAGAAAAAATATTAGAGAGGATTATTGTTGATTTATATACATATATAAATATGTAGAGATTAAATAAATAAGAAAAAACCAAACTGAAGTTAAGGGAGAGGAGAGAGAGACAGTTGACAAAAGCTTTTGGAAGAGGATATAACTGTGAATTGCATTTGAATCCCTTAGAAATATATATTTTCTACCAATTTGTCCTCATATAATTAAGTGCGTGTATATGTGTGTATATATTGAGAATTATGAAAAATACCCAACACCCGGGAGACTAGGGTCAGTGTCCTCACATGGGGGTACAGGGAGCAAACCCATCTCCCCATCTTTTTCCACTTCTTTTTTTTGACATATACTATGAAGGATTTTCACTTTGCCTATAGTGAAAAAAATATGAAAAAATAAAGAAAATTAAAGTTGTCAGTGAGGCATGAATTATTGTTATGTGTACAGTAGAGAGAGTTTTTATGGGGGGGGAGAGAGCCCGACTGCAGCGGGGGTGCAGCTTGATGATTAGGACTATAGGGTAAACGTCCAATAATGACATGGATGGATCGAATGGGAAAAATAAATAAATATGTCTTATTTTAGTAAATCTTATAACTATATGTAAGTATTTAATTAATTCGTTAATGATATTGTGTTATTAATGCAACATGAGTAATGAAGTACGGAGTATTTCTTTAATTCTTCAATTAAAGAGTTGAGTCGAAACACATATAAACGTATGTATTCGTAGGGATCATAGAGTGGATGCCCATATGTAGGTACAAAAATTCGTTCGACTTTGACAATTTAACAAAATCTCTACAATTACTATACCCAAAATAATAATAGAAAAAAAAATAACGAACTAGAGATATTGTATAGAGATGAGGGGGTATTTTGATGATATGACCGAACCTAGGATTACCTAGATGACCTACGTATTCCGCTTCATGGAGTGTGGGAATTGAGTCGGAACGTAGTTCTGATCATGAGAATTGGATCTCTATTTGGGGGCTTTGCCCGTTTTTTTGTCTGTCCTCCATTAACGGTCCTAAGCCCTTTTTATATAGGAAAAACCCTAATCAATTCCTTTAGAACTCGTATTGCTTATCCCTTAAGATTTTGAATCATATCATACTATCCTTATAATAAGGATTTACATTATTTGGTTTCTATAAATAAAAATCCTTCTTCTAATAGGACTGTTACTAAAATGGTTTTAGTAATATATTCGAAATTGGGCTCGGAGTCTCATCATCTCGGGCCTTCTTAATGAGTTCAGCCCGTTATACTTAGTTAACCCGGCCCAAGCTTCTTGTAGAGGCCCAATTTGAAGGTTGAATAGTCTAAGTATTTGTGGTGGTTCCCTTATATACTGATGTGTCTTGTCTTAATTGGAAGGGGAGATTTTTTCCCCCACACCATACATTTGATATGCATGTGTTTTAGCTCATATATGCGCTCTTTAAATAACTATTCATTTATTTATGAAAACAAGTTTGTCACTAATTGTAGGTGTCACGACCCAAAAATGATACCAATTCTAAAAAAAAATCGGCATGACCTCTGCTAAAAAGGGCCCTCCGAATTTTGAAGAGAAAAAGTCAGTTGCATGACCCAAGAAGTCATAAATGTAACAAAAATGCTTTACGATGTAGACGAAGTAAGAAGACTCGCCCGAATCACCAAATGCAGGAATGGATGGGGCATGAAAGCTCGATCGAACGAATAAATCTCGAGTTGACGAAGATCGCCACGCCTCTCCGACTTTAACAATCTTATCTTTCCACTCCTTGTCAGAAGTGTTAAGGTGAAAGAAAAGAGCCCTACCCGGTTTAGAATGGAAGTGGAATCTAGCCTCTCCACCCTTCGTTCTATCAAGAGTATAACAAAAAAGAAGATCGGCAAGATTCAAGGTCAAATCTCAAACCTTGTTCAAAGCAAGAAAACAGGAGAGAATGCAAAAAAAATAGGGTTAACTTAAAAGGGAGCCAAATTCAACACCGACAGGACTCGAAGGTAGAAGGGATTAAGGGGAAATCGAAAGGCAGGAAAATGTAAAGCCGAAAAGAGAATCTCGCTTCCTCCAAACCCTCGCCTATACTGAAATTCAAGTCATGATCATACTCCTTAAAGGTAACGTCAGAATGAACGCGATTTTTCTTTCTCAATTGAGTAATTGAAAAAGATTTCCTTTCTATAATATCCATAGGGGGGATTATAGGACCCTCGGCATAATCACTCAGACTTGCCGTTACAGTCCCCGACTCAGAATCAGACATACGAACACTATGAGTTCGCTCGCTACTTTCTTGACTTATAATGTAAGAAAGGGGGAACAAAAAGAAAGACTAACCTCAACAGATGAATGGAGATGTTGTAGCAGCAATCGAACTCTCGCTGAAACTCGAGAACAGGATCACAGATGCAGACGCCCAAATGACGAGAACTCAATATATAAATGAAGAGAGGCGGATAACGAAAAGGCTAGCACGAGACCCCGAAATTAGCAGCACAAATGGTAATGATAGGCAGTAATAGCCGCAAAAACTTCTCCACTTCCCGAAAGCAGTTATAATTCCTTATATGAATCAAATTCATAAAAGAAATCAGGGGCAAATGTGGGATTGTGTATCCGTAACTCACCAATGTGGTAACCTGTCAGTGTCTCGCACCCGTCCACGACACACCTGTCCACAGGGTCACCACACGTGTCAAGTTTTTTTTTTTTTTTTTTAATGCAGAAAAGGTGAAGTTGCATTAAATCAATCAACAACGGAATTTGAGGTACGTCTTCAAAAGAGGGTTCGAGAAGTCCTAGCCGTTAAAGGATTTAAATATATAGAAGTTGCACCCTCTCTAACAGCTTAAGTTTTTCGAGTAGATGGTTGTTAACATGGTATTAGAGCTAAAGATCTCAAATTCAAACCTTACCATCACCCTAATTAAAAAATTGAAAAAACACACGTTGGACCAAAAAGAACGTTACATGTGAAGGGACATGTTGAAGGATATAAATATAAAAGTTGCACCAACTCTAACACACCACATGGCGGCAAAAGAGCAACCCGCAACTAAACTAAAAAAATCTAGAGGCCCACTATCAGTCGGAGGTCCAACAATAGAAGTCATATGCGTATGTCAATTCAGCCCAATTACATAAAAGAAGCTCCACTTGACATAAAAGCCAGATGGGTAGCCCAATCTCGAAGGGTCCATAAGTCCATAACGCTTGCCATAATGATAGGCACACGATCAATAGGTATAAATACCCACGTCTGGGAATAAAAGTCAAGAAACGGCTCCATGTAAATCTCTAAAAAAAGTTTATAAATAGAGCCTGAATGAGAATGAAAGATTATCGAATTCCCATCATTGTTCTTCTCTTCATAAATTGCTTATTATCTCATCAATATTCTACATACTTCTTTTCAATTTATTTCTTTAAGTGTTCGAGTGTAAAAATTCGCACCCACATATGCCTTTTCAAGGGCATGTGTCTCATTAATAGCCATTAGTTCATCATGTTTAAGTACCTAGGCCTCATGAAGGGCCTAGCCCCATTAGGAGCTATTTGTTTAGAAAATCTAGATTGATCAATCATTTTGTTGTTTTAGTACTGAGAGTGGCATTTTCAGGAGTGCCAATTTCTTTATGTACCTTTTCATTCCGTTGCTCTCTTTATAAGATTGGCCTATATAGGAACGTCAACTTCTTTATGCAATTTTTCTTATGCCTTCCTCTTCGGGAATAATATCTTTTACACCAATATATAGGTCTACCACGCTTCAGGCGTGTTTTAGATTCATTTGCTGCAATATTGATGGATTGTCTTTAGGGATATCAATCATTACTGGAAACTTTACAACTGGCATATTCTTGTCCTCAGGTCCACACCTCAAATACAATCTTACACAGTCCACAAAACAACAATGAGATCTACTCACTATCCATCCATTGTTATACGTAACCTCAACAACTAAGTAATCACATACCAGCTCTAACAATCTCAATCATGCCTTAATCACACAATCATAACAAGTTAAAAGCAATACAGCACTAAACGTCACAACCATCAACCTGTATAAAAGATCTCTAATTTCCTCATAACACCCACACCAGATAATCGACTTCACAATATCATTCGATTCAATTCTTACCTCTTCAGAACACACAATACACCCATCTCATGCCTGAAATCTCAAAACTAAAGTCAATCACTCCTATTATTCCTCAATGAAATCACACATTCTTTCTCTCTAGCTGCTTAGCACTCAAACAATACCAACACTTGTCCTCAAGGCACTGTTCAATTCAGACATCAATAAAAGCATCTGGATACATGTAACGACCCAAATCCTCATGGATCCGGATCATTAAACGGGTCCTTACCTGACCCAAAATCATCCAAGGGTAAAACGGTTATTTCACGTCAAAATTAAAATGTTGAGTTCCAAAATGGGCAAGATGGTAATTTGCCATAAATCCATAAATTGAGACTCAAGGGTAAAACAGTTCTTTACTTGTACCACATAATAAATAAAATAAGGTTTGGGGTAATATAGTCTTTTGGGTGGTTGAAATATAATTATCCTATTTTATTCTGTCATAATATAATTACTTGCAACATCAATTGGGTGCCAAGTGTTATTTAAGAACTTAGATTGGCAATTACATGAAAAGGCAGAACCGGTCGACGTATACACCTTATACGTCGACTAGTTTGGGTTATGAACAGTGGGAAAACCCACTGCCAAGATACCAGTCGACTGGTTTGGGATACCGGTCGATTGGTTTGGGATCAGGATACCGGTCGACATGTGGGATGCCATACGTCGACTGGTTTGGGACATCTCAAACATATATTGTGAAGATACCGGTCGATCGGTTTGGGTTATATGTCGACCGGTTCCTGAAAATCTTCACTCCCACTTTCCACTGTCCTATGTAACCTCTGTACACCAACTTTTGATCGTTCAACCACCCACGTCACAACACTTACGTGCAAAATTAATACATTTCAACAATAAATTGGAATACAACAACCACATTATTAACATAGTTTTACCACACGTCACTAAAATACACTAAACTGATTTTGAGTGGGTGATACTTAATTACATTTTCTCAAGGATCATTCACAAACCTAATTACATTCCCAAAACTATAATTACACATGAAATAGCTAAATAAAAGATAGCAAAAATCATCTTCTAGCAACTTTCAATTTTGAGGTGGATTGGCATCCGCCGGTTCTTTTCTAAGACCTGAAAAAAAAATAATATATAGTAGGGTGAGCTATATGCTCAGTAGGTGACACTTAAGACACACATCTTGTGTCCTTGTGAATCCAATCAAAGCATAGGCCAATGGGAAATGGGGATCATGCAATGTAGGGTTAAAACAACTTCAATGTCAATTTCAAGTGTAAACAATGCAATGAATGATATGTCACTCCCCATTTTTATTTCTCAAAACCATACTTTCCAACTGTTAATACAGCCCGCCCTTTGGTAACCCCGCCGCGACACAAGAGGAGGATTGGCTAGTGTCCCTAACCCTTAGTAACCCCGCGGCATCATTATAGGGCCCAGCCAGCTCAACCACGCTAGTGCGACTTCCTAGTCCCCTCTAGGCTATATTAACCTCCGACCCGTTAGTAACCCCGCAGCGACCGGGTTTATCAAAACCATGTCACAAAAACTCTTCTCCCAAAATTCCCGTTTTCATTTCAAAAACTGATTTCTCCCATTTCATGCAACCCAATGGCATGTACATGTATATGTGTCTCAAGCTTACAATATTATAGCATGTAGAAGTTTTACATTTCATAATTACTTCACAACTAAGCATATATCACATTCAACATCATCAATTGAGTCATCAACACATTAAACATAACAAAACTATCACCACAACATGCTTTTCACATAGAACAAATCATAATCAAAACCATGAATTTCTCTAGACATCAATTACACAACATTGAAACAATTAACTCTCAAATTAAGCATGTTTATCACACAAAGGAGATAAAATTCACAAAAGAGCAAAAACATCATGAATTAAGGGTCCCTACCTCAAGTTTGCACCAAAACCCTAAAGATGGGTCTCAATTTCGAACTCCAAAGGAAGGCTCAAAACTAAAATTGTTGGTATGAGTGCGTAGAGCTCGTAGTGGGCTTCGTTTTGCCTCAAATGGCACCTTAATCCGCCAAGAATTGAGAGAATAATTAAAGCTCAAAGATTGCATTTCAAGTGGAAAGAAAAAGAAAAGGAAAATGAGAGAGGGAGAGAAGCTACAGGAGAGAGAGAATGTGTGGAGCAAGAAGTGTGGTCTCAAGACCATTTTAAGTGTGAGTGGTGGGCCCCACCAGATTTTCTTTTCTTTTTCCCTTTTTTCTTTTACTTCAATTCTTACACCACACACAAAAGTGCACCACATGCAAATACTACTTAATCCACATAATTTAAAATGCACAATGCAAGTGGACCCAACCACAATCCCGAACACAACATGCGAAAAGACAGAAATACCCTTGTCTCCACGAATCATTGGAAAAATGAAAATGCTGAAAAATCAGAAACATCACAATACACAACTCACATCACATCTCCTAGTCATCCTCAAACTACCGTTCATAACACATTTTCTAGCCATCACCGATAGTATCATACACTGGAAACAAAATCCCTATTTGGCAACCTATGCCTCTTATTCCACCAGTCAAAACCATTCTCAGAATAAGCACTACAAAACTCAAGACTCCACCTCCCTCTGTGGGAGTGAGTCGACCTATACAACCAAACCTTACCGGTGAACTCTAACAACATAACAAACCACACACAGGTTCGTCCACCCACGGACGCGCATAACTCCTAAACGGAGAATAAGACTCATGACAAACGACGTATTTGCCAGGACTAAAACAACAGAAAGGGTAACAAACCCCACCCTCACAAGAGTCAGACGACTCATACCTAAATGCACCTGACAACCTGTCACACGCTACTCATCGTTCGTCCAACCATAGACACCTAATCTCTCTTGAGATGAATTGAACTCCTTATACACAAGGAGAAGAACCAACTTGGAAACATATACGAGATCGCAAACACCAATCTAAGCGACCTCGCCACTAACGGACCATCCTACACAATCAACACACAAACCTCGCACATACTTCTCTGCAACACTATGTTAACCGAAACCAATCAAATAAAAGTACCAACACCCTCAACGTACTAACACTAGAAACCATCACTGCATGTTGGATACCGCGTCCCATCCTACCCAATAATCTCCCAATGAGAAACTATATGAAATACAACGACACATGATCACTTGTTCCACCTCAACCCTTTGAAGGCGACACTGCCTCGATCACCGTGCACATAAGACCCGTGAACTCAATCACAATGACCCACTGACTCGTCAAAAGAAAATAGTGCCTATCAGGCAACATCGTCCTCATTGACTCTAATTACTACACCGCCCACAATCGCTCAACTGGCACGCCATCCATCACCTACTTGATAACACACAACAAACAACTCATAATTTCCAAACCGCATTTGGATCATACCTTAAACCATTATGCTCATCAGCACTAAGCATCACACTATAACACCATAACACCTATACTGCCACTCATTCCAACCCAAGTTCTATCCTATCATCCCACCGGACTGTCAAACCACTATTAAAGGATTTTTCCTCGAATATCCTTAAGACAATATCATTGTAACAAAAGAACAAGCATTACTCTCGATACTTCCCATAATGATTACTGCATACTACTAGAAAAGAACCTTAATACGACAATAACATGCCGATAAATCCTCAAACAAAAATGAGCATAAAGCCCAGAATGCTCAACACCCAACTGTCACCTCAATATCATCAATGATGCCATCAATCATTAACGCTTAAACGACAACTTAATCCACTCCTTCTAAGGCGATCTACGTGCCTAAATGAGAAAACCTTATACTCCAGGTTCAACGTCACTACCACCCTTCTTCACTGTTCCTTAGAACACTATTGACCTCGACAAAAAAAAAAAATCAAATGGCCTACCAACTAAGCGTACAAGATCAACCTCGTTCCACTCATTCTTATCATCAGTCTACCTTTTTGGATCCTCAAACAACAAGCACTATCTCTTGATACGTCAGACACAATTAAATTACAACCCGAATCCACAGCTTCCAAATTCTAAAACATAATTTATTTGATAACACCATACTCACCGGCTATCACTTCATCCATAAATAACCAAGCACTCCAATGACCCATACTACCTGCCTTATAGTGCAACCCTGCACTTCACAGCTAAAACTGACCACTATACCTTACCTCGAGACCTTCTAGACAGTCGTGCCAACCCAAAACCTCGTTCATCGACTGAGCCATGCAACCGACTCACCGAAAGTCAATTACCCGTAACACGCTCCCATAACAATCCTAAATGAAAATCACTCCTCGACAAACCAGCCTCTAGAACAAACTCCTACAAAACCATGAAATGATCTACATCCCGCAACTGGTCCTAAATCACCATAGACCTATAGAGTTTAACAAGTCCCCATGACAGTCAGAACCAACACGCTTCCTTAGACCACACCAAAAGATACACATCTACAACTCCTAGGCTACATTCGTGACTTAAACAATCTCTATCACACACACCACGACTGGTTCGATAAGAACCTTCGTACCAAACCGTGACCCAAGTCACTAACACCAACCTCCTATGGTCATACCGAAACCCTCACTCGCACACTTGACCTCCACAGTCACCAGAACCCACACACCAAAGCATGAAACTCACACATAACACAGTCATTGTGCCTTGAAATAACCCATTCGAGGTCGTATTCTAAGCACCACACAAAATGCAACTAAGAAGATCAGGATCACTATATGCCAAATAGCTCAATCCACGAGCTAGAAGCCCACGCCATTAGTTTGACAAGAATTGGCACCCAAACAACCCTGGAGCAACCGAGCTCCTCGCCTACTCAAGTCAAAACTTACACAACCCTCAATACCGTGACAAGTACCCCACCATACTAGCAACCATCCCTATGTTTAACCGTATAACCACATAAGGATAGAGATACACTTGTATACAAAATGAATGAAATCCACAATACTACGCGAAACACATCATTACTTATCACATTAGTATTTAAATTAGAACTGCACACACTGTGCCTACCACTTCTCGTCACCATACTCCTCATAAATGATTAACATGCTTTCCTTTTCTTTTACATTTCATTTACATGGTTAAATCGTCTAATTATTCCTCGTACATGGCCATGTAACACAAATTTTAGCATTTAAACACGTAAGCATTTAGCAATTAGGCATGCCCTCAAAACTGTAAACATATAAGCATGTGATCACGTAAGCAAATAAACAGGTAAGCAAGTAAACAAGTAGGCATGCTTCTCAAACATTTAAACACTTAAACACGTAGCACATAATCATGCAATTCAACTTCCCCATGCAATCCCAAGTAGGCCTTTAATCGTCGTTCTAATGATATTCGAACCATCACTCTGATACTAAAGTTGTCACGACCCAAAAATGATACCAATTCTAAAAAAAGTTCGGTATGACCTCTGCTAAAAAAGGCCCTCCCACAACCTGTTGAAATGCATAAAAAAATTGTAATGGCTTCACTTGGCCATAAACTAATCTATCTTGTCCCAATACATAATGCAAACAATATACCAATTCCCAAAATAACTATATACATATAAAAAGAGTCCATTCCCTCCAATTCCTTCAATAAAAAAAATATAGAAGTGCCAATCCACTACTTAGTCCCATACTCTTTTACAAAGAACATAATCTAATTACATCAATTTACAGTTCATGAAATACAGTTGAAATCAAAAGTTCATAATTTACAACATTATACAAATTATACTAAAGTTTTACAGAATACTCAAAATTTACATTTACAAAATATTAAAGCTGTAAAACAAAAATAGTAAAATATAAATCTCCAATCCCGTCTAAACTTGTGGTGGATGGTCGTTTGCCACCTCCTTTCCGTGTCCTGAAAAATATTAATAATAAGGGGTGAGCAAAATTACTCAGTAGGTGGTGCCTAAGACACACCTCTTATGACCCCGTGAATCCAAACAATGAATAGAATAATAGGAAGTGGGGTCATGCAATGCCGGGAAAGAATACAACATTACTTTTCAAGTTCAAAACAAACAATGCCGTCCATGAATGCAATGCCATGTATGTCACTCCCCATTTCCAAAATCCAAATCCATCACTTTTCAAACTGTTAATATAACCCGTCCGTTGGTGACTCCGCAGCGACACGAGAGAAAGATTAGCTACTATCCCTAACCCTTGGTACCTTCGCGACGTCATTTGACACCCAGATAGCTCAACCACGCTAGGGTGTTTCCTTAGTTCCCTCTAAGTTATATTAACACCACGGCCCTTTGGTGACTTCGCGGTGACCGGGTTTTCATAAAAATCACTTTAATCAAAACTTTGTCCCCAAAAAATTCCTTTTTCATTCACTTTAAATCATTTTGCCCTTTTTCCATGCCCAATGCTATGAATGCATGTCAAATACCTTGACATTACTATGTAAATAAATGAATTTCCACTTCACAATTTAACATGCTTCTACATAGTAATTTCTAGCAAGATCTCAAACATCATGGCATGAAAATTTACATTTAGGCATGCTTTTCATACAATTTAATTAATATACATAATCATAGATTTCATTTACAATAATAAAATCATTTTCAAGGCAATCAATTCAAATTAAGCATGTTAATTTGCACAACATCAACTACACACAAAATCATATACTTCATATACACAATTAAATCACTTTAGAGTAAAATCAACACAAATTAGCATGCTAGGACACTAATTAAGTAAAATTAACTCACAAAGGTGCAAGATTTTGTGGATTAGAGACCCCTACCTCAAATCAAGCAAAAAATCTCCAAATTGGGTCTCAAAATCGGAATCCCTAAAGTGCACTAAAACTGAAATTGCTTATATCGATGTGAAGATCTCGCCGTGCTCTTCGAATTGCCGCAAACGGCTTCCAAAAATTCCAAGTAATGAAGGAGAAATCAAAACTTAAAGTTTTGATGCAAAAAAAAAAAAGAAAAAGAAGAGAAAATGAGAGAGAAAAAGAACATGCCGGAAGGGGAAAAGAATAAGACCAAAGTGAGGTCTCATGGCCTCTAAAAAGCTAGTGATGGGTCTCACCACTTTTCTTTTATTTTTCCTTTTTTCTTTTACTTTCATTTTACACCACACACACATATATATACATACACCTATTAAATTACAACCATATAAAACACATAAAATAAAATGATTATGATGCAAATGGACCCAATTAAAATTCTCGTATGCAACAGTCCAGCTAACGGGTCCCACACGGAACCGTCCGGCCCGAAAAATAAAAAAATAAAATTTCAAAGAGTCCTGGACTTAATGAAATGCTCCAAACAATTCTCGAACACAACCAGCACACTATGCAGTGCACGGTACGCAAAATGGTAAAAGACGAAAATGTCCTTGCAACAACAAAATTCCGAAAAAATGGAAAATGATGAAAAATGAAAATATTACAGTAGGGATGCCAATGGGATGGGAATCTCATTACCCATCACCATTTAATTTTTTCATCCTCCGTAACTGCCCTAAAACCTGTCGGGTTTTCAAAGCAGTCCCTATCTCCGTCCCTATTTACATAACCGGTTCCCCAAAATCGCCTTAAATGGGACGGGGCCCTATCGGGGTGGGGATTTTGCCATTCCTACTCGCAGCTCTCTTTTTTTCACAAAACTTAAGATATGAAGCGAAATGAGGATTAGGGTTTCCTCCTGTAGTCTTGTGTGTATATATATACTTAACCTATTTTAGTAATATATCATAGTATGTAAGGGTAATTTAATAAATTTATAGTATATTCAGGGCGGGGCGAGGAAGGGCAACCCTCCCTCGAAATTGCCCCAAAACTCGTCGGGTTTTTCAAAGCAGCCCCTATCCCTGTCCCCATTTACATAATCAATTCCCCAAAACTATCCCAAACGGGGCGGGGCGGGGCTCGTCGGGATGGTCATTTTTGCCATCCTTACTAATATGTTGTATTAATGTGCTTAGAGTAGTTGACTCGATCGACTTGATTTGTACTCTTGTGAACAAAAAAAATAATTAATCTCACTTACTTCCTCTATTAGTGACCATCGTCAACTTGATAATAGTAATGTGTTTGTAGGTACACAAAATCTCGGACTGAACACTTATGCCTGGTCCAAGGATCTTGATGCACTCACACTCAAGAATGAACAATAAAAAATGAATGATAATGAAAAATTTCAAGAGAAAATGAGTAGAATGCATAGGTCATGAACCGTCCTTTTTATTTGGGTCATTCGCCTATATTTATATTACGTACAGAAACCCTAATGGGGTCCTTTTAAGACTTTCATTCTCTCCATTCAAATATTTTCCTGATATTCGGTTATTTCCCTTTCATGCAAGGTCTATCTCCGTGCTGGGCAAGACATGATTTTGGGCCGTGTGGGCCTCAATGTCCTTAATTTTAGGGCATGTTCGGTATATGAGACACCACCTTTGGGCCAACTTTTATAATTGGACTTTTAGCTTTTGGCCTACTTAGCCTCGCAATTGGTGGGAAAATTTCTCTCCACAGTGTTATTTTATCGTTTTGTCCATGAAATGTTTGCTGCCATTTCAAGCATTAGAACTACAAAATTGATATTCTATTAATTTTATATTTTACTGACATTAACAGATTCTGTTTATCTCCGTTAGGTGCCTAATAAGGGAGAATCTGTAATATAAATCAGAATATTGAGGGAGTTAAGGGAGATTAAGAAATATAGAGATAGTCAATGTAAAATATTAACAAACCTTAGTGAAAGTAAGTGCAATTTACTCAAGAATCAATTCAGGTCGGTTAGGGGTGTGACTGCACAGATTTCTGACACTGAAATGACTAATGTCCAATTGGGCATGAGAAAAATATGGGTGTGGAGAGGAGGTGCGTGTGGGTTTTTTTTGTCAAACCTGGTCAGAAATCATCTTCAACATGCAGGTGGTGTTCAGCAAAAAAAGAGTGAGAACAGTCTTATATAATTAACAACAAGAGCTTAGTCAAACTAACAATTAAAGTAGTAAGTAAAGTAAGATTGAGGCTATCTTTGAAAGTTGGAGACCATGTTTGTTTAAAGTCTAAGAAACCACATGCTCATAGATAAGCACATGTATTAGACTAATAACCACATGCTCATAGTCATAGGTAGTGACTAAAGTTATATTTATGACTCTTGCATGCTAACCATCCAAGGGCATGAATGAAGAAGATCAGCTCAACTTGCAGCTTGCCCATTTTTGGATGAAAACAAAAAAAAATGTTTTGAACTATATATTATACATAATTAGTACTGCAACTCAACATTAATATATCATTGCTACTCGTGTACCTTTTTATTATAGTATATGTTTAAGTCTGTACTAAGTGGTAATATTGAACTATTTTTTAAATTTTTTTTTTTTTTTTTTTCAAGAGAGTTAACCTTTTTCTTTTTGGTTTTTTAGATGAAGAATGAGGAAGATCTACATTCTACACACATTCATTTGAACAACCACCTCATGTAGATAGACATTACCTCTCTTTCATGACAAAAAGACAATACTACCCCTCATCAAGCTACTATTTGCTACTCATTAAAATCATAGAGGGTTTTGGGATCAGAGTTATGCCTGCCCTTGAATTAGAAGAGCACTCCAGTTAAGAAGAGAGAGAGAGAGAGAGAGAGAGAGAGAGGGAGGGATTTCGTATAAATCTTCATTTTGCTTTGGGAAAAATGATTTCTTTTCATTTTTTAGACCTTTCCTCTTCTCCCTCCTCCTTTCAACTCCTAGTTCCTACCTCTATACTTCATGCATGAAGTACTAAATCCTCATAACCTCTTGAGTACTAAACACTAGTGCAACAATCCATTCACCACAAATACACACACACACACACACACACACACACACACACACACACACACACACACATTCAATGGCTTACATGAACAACTGGTTGGGTTTCTCTCTCTCACCTAAAGAACTCCCAATATCCCAGCCTCAAGATCAACTCCAAACCTCAGCCTCTCCCCTAATTGGTTTCAACTCTGATGAAATCTCTGATACCCATGTCTCAGATGAGTGTTTTGATCTCACTTCTCACTCCACACTTCCTTCTCTAAACCTTCCTGCCCCTTTTGGCATACTAGACTCATTCAACAGGAACAACCAATCACAAGGTTTGTCACATCTATTCTCAATCACACACACGCATATATAATCCTATATAATTAATATACAAAACCATGTATATAGTTTCTTATTATATTCTTAATTATTTGTTTTCCCTTCTTTCTTTCTTTCTTTTTTTTTTTTTTTTTTTTTTTTTTCAGATTGGAATATGAACTCTGATAGTAGTAGCTACAAGACCACCTCTCAGGAACTTTCTATGATGATGGGTAGTTCATGCAATCAGAACTTCCAAAACCAAGAGCCAAAGCTTGAAAACTTTCTTGGTGGACAATCTTATAATAGTTCTGATCATCAACAACAAAACAAACTTGTGGGGTGCAATTACTCTAATATTGGTGGTTCTTCAGCTTATAATGGTGGCTGCAGTAGTACTACTGCTTTAAATTACACATATCCCAACTCTTCATTGCAGCTTCCATCTCATGAGGTGGCCGAGACAGCGGCAACCAACCATGGCGGTGGAGGCAGTGGTGGCGGCATTGGGATTTCTATGATCAAGAACTGGTTGAGGAACCAACCGGAAAGCAATAAGGATGGTGGGGTGGAAAGAGGGACTAATGAAACCCTAACGGCCGGTGGGTTGTCGTTGTCGATGAGCACTGGCTCACGGTCGAGCTCTACTTTGCCGCTTTTGACGGCAAGTAATGGTGGTGGTGGTGGAAGAGGAGGAGAGAGTTCTTCTTCATTGGATAATAAAGAGGAGAAGGTGGCTGCAGCTCTTGATGGACAAACAGGTGCTATAGAGGCTGTGCCTCGCAAATCTATTGATACATTTGGACAAAGGACTTCCATTTACCGTGGTGTAACAAGGTACCTGATCAATTTCGATATTGAAACTCTCTCTCTCTCATTTTGCATGTTTATTATTCAAATATCTACTTGTTTTCTTCTCTCTCTTTTGTGTGTGTGTGTGTAATTTTGCATTTTTCATTTTGATGTATGAATGTACTCTCTCTCCCTCCTCTTTTTGCATGTTTATTATTCAAATACTCTCTCATTAATTTCTTCTTCTTTCTTCTTCCCCCCCTTTTTTTCCCTTGTGTGTATTTATACGTCAACCCTTTTTTTTTTTTCCTCTTTTATTTTGTTTTTTTGTTTTTTTCTTTTTCTTTTCTTGTGTGTATTTGTACATGCCCCCAGGGGTTTGGTGATGGTGGCAAGGTAAGGGCCGGAGATCATACATGTCCTAGGTTCGAACCCCAATACCCCCATTATATCCCTGATTGACTTGGTGCATGCCTTTGGGCCGGCCGCTGCATCCCCAGTTTGTAACCAGGGGTGGGTCCAAAGGGCCTGGCTTGGGGAGTTCTGAGATTTCAATATATATATATATATATTATATTTTTCATTTTGGAGTATGAATGTGTGTGTGTGTGTGTGTGTGTTTAGTTCTTATGGTGGTTTAATTTGTATAGGCATAGATGGACCGGGAGATATGAGGCTCATCTATGGGATAACAGCTGCAGAAGAGAAGGGCAAACTCGGAAAGGAAGGCAAGGTGTGTTCTAGCATCTGCATGCAATTACATTTCAACAATCCAATTTCTTTATTTATTTTTAATTTTTATGAATGAATCAAATAATATGTTTTGTATATTAATTAACTTGGGTGTTTTTTTTTTTTTTAACCCCTTGGTTTATGATTTGGTATGGGCTTGTTCAACCTCCTTGCAGTTTATTTGGGTAAGTCATAAAGGTTTCTTTTGTTTATGCCTCTTTACCTTTTCTTTTCTTCTCCTTTTCTCTCTCTTTTCCTGGAAATGTTATTTTTATATTTGAATTTAAAACTTTTCTAGATCATTGTATTCTTGGTATATATATCTCATCTATATATTTTTTTTTCTTATATTGTGTGTGTGTGTGTATATATATATATAGGAGGATATGATAAAGAAGAAAAGGCAGCTAGAGCTTATGATTTAGCAGCATTGAAGTATTGGGGAACCGCTACCACTACAAATTTTCCTGTGAGTCTACTGTATTTTCTTTTATGTCCACATTATATAATATTTAGAAACCTTAAAATACTTTTCAATCAATTTAACTTCTTTTTTTTTCTTTTTTTGGATTGGCAGATTAGTAATTACGAGAAAGAGGTAGAAGAAATGAAGAACATGACCAGACAGGAGTATGTTGCATCTCTTCGAAGGTAGAATGAAATGTGCTTCTATTAAGACGATCCAACTAAATTAATTAATCGTCTGATGCAGAAAAAAGAAGATGAATTATTAAAAAGGACGATATTATAATTCCGTTGTTTTTCTTGGTGCAGGAAGAGTAGTGGATTTTCTCGGGGTGCATCCATTTATCGTGGAGTGACGAGGTAAAAACTGCACCAGAATGCACTTCTATCAGCATTCTAATGTATTTTTCTTAGTTAGAGAGCTGCCATTGATTTGTTCAAAGAAAAAGTCTGGTTGGATCGTGTTAAATATTAGTGGTTTGTAATAATTCAGAGTGATAAACAGGGCAATGTAGACCTTAGTAGGGTTTAGGAGAAGATTTGTCTTCGTAGATTGGCCTCTCAGTTTTTATCTCACTTGGGATACAAAATCCCAAATCTAGTACTCACTTCTTCTTCTTGTTTTTGGTTACTTTTTTGGCGGTAATCGCTATCCAACTTGATGTGCAGGACAGGCTAATCCTGCTGACAAACACTTTGTATATTATATGTCTATATATATCCTAGGGCTAGAAGGATAAATTAAAATGTACTACTACTAGTTAAAAAATTGAAATAGAACTCGAACCCTCATTAAATTGATGTTTGATTTCTTGCATTCTACTAACAACTGTATTGAATTCTTAAAGTAATTCAAGATTTTGTGACATTTTTCTTTATCAAATTCTCACGTAGTTTTGTTATGTGGATCGATTTACAGACACCACCAGCATGGAAGATGGCAAGCAAGGATTGGCAGAGTTGCCGGAAACAAGGATCTCTATTTAGGAACTTTCAGTAAGTGCATCAATGAATGCTTAATATTTGTGACAAAGGAAAATTGTATTCATTTGACATTGTCATATGAAGTGCATGGTGTAAATAAATGTTTCTAACCTTTTTCCTTCATTTTCTTTCTATTAGCCACACAGGAGGAGGCAGCAGAGGCCTATGACATTGCTGCCATAAAGTTCCGTGGTCTTAACGCGGTGACAAACTTTGAAATCAACAGATATGATGTCAAGAGCATACTTGAGAGCAGTACTTTACCAATTGGTGGCGCTGCCAAGCGTCTGAAGGATGCCGAGCAGGCTGAAATGACAGCGGACGCGATGACCAGACACGTCGAGGACAACACGAGTTCCCATCTGAGCAATGGAATCAGCAACTACAGCGCGCCCCACGGCTTCCCCAGCATAGCATTCCAACAAGCTCAGCCCTATGGCGTGCACTACGCGCCATATGGCCAACAACAGAGGGTGTGGTGTAAGCAAGAGCAAGATACTAATACCACCCACAGCTTTCAAGATCACTATCAACTTCAGTTGGGGAATACTCACAACTTCTTCCATCACAACCTCATGAGCTTGGACTCGTCGTCGATGGAACACAGCTCCGGCTCAAACTCTGTCTTCTACGGCAGTGGATGTGGCAGTGGTGATGGCAATGGCAACTTCCAAGGAGTTGAGTATGCTAATCATGGTAGCTTCGTGATGCCAATTAGTGCTGTTGTTGCCCATGAAAGTAACCAGAATCAGGGTTTCGGAGAAAATGAGGTACAAGAAAACAATTTCGGATTGATGGATCGTTATGATCACTCGACAAGTTTGTATGATCAGGGCTCAACTTGTAACAACTGGGTGCCTACCGCGATTCCAACTATATCTCCGAGGACTAACAGCATGGCCGTTTGCCATGGGGCCCCAACATTCACAGTGTGGAATGACTCATAAGGACGGGGAGAAGGATCGATAATGGGAAGGAAAAAGAATGTATACACAAGTCGGAACTTCATATTTTGGTTTTTCGTTTCGGTTTCTTCCTTTTTCTATATTTATTGCTAATGGAACTATGGAAGAAATTAGGATCTGACTGAAGTTCAGCAATAGCAGTGAGAGAGGTTACTGTCTCAGTTGCTATGAATTTTGGGAACTTCGGTTTTAAGAGATCATTCGGATAGTAGTAATACACCAGGCTTTGTAGTTTTGAATAACATAGTGATGATACAAAGGATGGGATTGTCTCTTTTTTGTATATGTCTCAAGTGCATCAATGAATTTCCCAGCCATAATGCATACTATTACTGTGGAATAAGTCATTAACTATTGAAGCAAACTGTGATCACGAGGAAGCAGGTACTTCAACCCCACGGGGTTCGCCTAGCGGATAAGAACTGGGGTCGGGTGCCTCATGAAGTATCAGGCCTCAGGTTCAAGCCTCTGGGGGGTATTTGACATCGGTTCTTCAAATAGGGGGAAAAAAAAACACACACACACACACACACACAATGAAGGTCTAGGGGAAAGGACCCTTTCATAGATGTATAATTTTTCATTTTTTTCTTGATGAAACAGTTCATGAACATGAAGAAGACGCTGCCCTTGATAGAACTTAATGGACTGTAAAGCATTTGTAGACAGCCTCTCATATAGTTGGGACATAAAGCTTGAATTCAGATTTGTTTTGATATGCTTGAAAATAGGTACAAAGCCTCCCTAACAAAGTTTGAAGACAGCAATCTATTCAAATTTCATATCATTGAATAATTTCATATTTCATTATCTCTGTCATCTCACAGTATCAGTAGGAACAACAGTCTGCAGATGATAGATTCTGTATTTCAAATTTTCAACTGTAGATAAATATACAATGATAACGCTTTCTGAGAATTCCTAATTTTCTGTCTTTACATGTAACCGAAAGAATACTGCATGAACATCTGCTTGAACATCCAAACCTGACACAGAAGATATCACAAAGCTACATGCTTACACAGTAGCAGCTTTGAGCGAGAGAAAATCTGAAATCTTGTTGGTGTAGAAATCCGGTTGTATGGAGTTGCTGGGGTTTTGAAGCATTGACAATGAAGTCACACCTATAAGAGGGAAACGTGAAACCACTATAAGATAATGTATAATATGAAATTGATGAAAATATATATATATATATATATATATATATATATATATATATATAAAAGGCAAAGTCGTCACCTGAGAGAACAAGAAGGGTTCTGCAACCGCCATTTTGTCCAAAAAGGATATCAGTATCCAATCTATCCCCTACCATGCATATCTGTGACTTGAGAATGCCGAATCTGTGGATGATTAAATCCAAATAACTAAGATGAGATATCAAATCCCAAAAAACAAAAAAAGAATTTGCTAATTTCCAAGGAATTCTTTTTCAATAAGTTGCAGCTGTAACTGCCAATCACATGCCACAGGAGCAGCGTCAGCTGCTGAGGCCATGATGTGGCATAGTCAGTTGGCTCAAGACGACCCAACTGATGGAACCTCTCAAGATCAGGCGCCAGCTATTGGCAAACTAACACAAATTTTACCCATATGGAATGCAAACCAATTCTAAAGTCATGTCATGCCATTCATGCTTTTGGAGTTTGGACTTTTCTCAAGAGGGCAGCTTCCCAACATTTGTCGGTACTAAAATATTTGACATAACGAGTAATCAAGCTTGTTTAGGATTTAAAAAATTCAACTATATGGGTGTAGACATGGAAATTTTGAGATGATCTGACCACCATTTGATTGGTCAAAACTCAACCTGATCAAGTCAGTCAACAATCAGCTTTCATTGCATGCTGCGGGTCTTACCGCAGAAACATGTCAGAATCTCAAGGCTAAAAGCCTTTATGAGAAAGTTCGACAAATCAATTTAAATTCAAGATTATTCCATATAAATGGAGACAAATTCATCTGAGTTTTAGGGGTCAAAATCTAAACACTTATTAGTGGTTTTCAATAAAAAAATACTCCATCACTAGGCCTAAAAATACAAAACGGTTCAATGAACACAAGGACATAAAAGAACAAAGACCAAGATACCGCTGAAATTCTCTGTACCAAGACTTGCATACTTTCGACAACTCAATCTATGTTGTTGGAAGAAGAAGAACAAGAAGTGCATCAAAACCATGCCATTCTTCTAATGGTTGCAAGATTAAAAATTGAATCTCCATCACATCTTGGTATAGTGCTTTTAAAGTCTCTAAGCACATCTTTGTAGAGTGTTTTCCTTTGACTCCCAAGTCTCAATGGAAAATATTTTCTGATCAATCCCTAACTTCGAAGACTGAAAAAAAGTTCTTAGCATTCTGACTCATGATCAAGCTCTTGTAGCCATCAAATAAGACTTGCAACAAAAATTGAGCCAGCTGAATATATTGTGTGTAAAGAATACAGCACAGAGCATTGTACCTTTTTTTTTTTTTTTTGGTAACATTGTACAAATTTTCATTAAACTAATAAAATGAGCCAATTTGCTTCCTAATAGAGTGAAGCTTCCAGGACCTTTCAACGAGAGGGGTCTGTGTTTAGGGTTTAAACATATAATTCGTAAGTTGCGGCCTGAGCGTTTGGCTGCGACTCTCTACGGGTGCAGACAATTTATTAGACCAAGTGGGACCCATGCATCTCATCTCTTTTTCCAATGCCAAATTCTCAAGACTCCCTTCTTTTGAAATCAATGGCATTCAAGAAGGTTTAAACCTACTCAGGCAAGCAAGAACACTAGCGCCTGCGTGATATCAGCAGTACCTCCATGAGGAATGGTATGAATGCTGCTATCCCTTTGAGTGGCAGTAGTAACTCTACGTCCAACAATCTGAAATAATGCTAAGGTGGCCACTCCTCATGTAAACGGACAAGATGCGATAAATGTCAATTATGCTATGTCCACGCATGCAGAAGTGCAAAAATTTATCATTGTGCTTCTTGGGGGCAAGGAAAAGCAACAGCGCAAGCTACAAAGGGACGCCTCTCGACAAATCCACTCCAAAAAGTGTACCTCCACACTCATCTTACTCCGCCTTAGACACCAACTCTAACATGGCTTCACACTCGAGGCCATTTCCTATATCACCAAATGGGTGCCCCCCAAAATTATAAACCATCTCATATCAACGGTCATGCCAATCACGATGATCAATATTACCTCATCGAGGAGCAGCCGAGTAGCTCGTGTAGCTGAAAGGCTCGAGACCACCGCTAGAAATCAAAACTTGCAAACTTCTCGCTGAAAAGGAAGTTGGAATCATAAGACACTAGACTAGAGAGTAATACCAAGGTCATATGCATCCTTTTGGTTTCCCGCCAAAAGTCCCTAGTTTAACAGACCTTATATGTCCAACTAACATCAAGGTGGTTGGCTAAACAACAATGCAAAGCGATCTATCCAACAACTTTGGAACATGCTAATGTGTAGCATAAGAATAGAGTAAGGTGGCATCCTTCAAAGTACTTGTATATAATAAAATCTTTACACCTAGATGATTAATATGTTAAGAGTGTGAGTCAGTTACCAACCCTTTAAGTTCCAGTAGTTTGATGGAAAAGGAAATCCCAAGCAGCAAATTCCCACTTTGCAAATACTTACAACAATGCTAAGATATAAGAGGATTCTAAATGAAACAGTTTGTTCATTCACTTAAACTTAGAATAATTTTTTTGCCCTAGATGGTACTCCCCCCTCCAAGGAAAGAAGAAGAACGAATTTGACCAATATATAAACTTGAAATTTGGATTTATCAACAATTTGGGACAGATAAAATGAGAGTTCCACAATGCTTGTACTTGTAGAATGGTCAGCATATTGGATCTCACTAACACAATAAATAAAGAATGAGTTTGTGGTTGGCTATATAAACCATCAGCGAGCTCTGAGCCTTGCTTGCAAAGATCATCTTTATGAATGTGCATGCAAGGTATGCACTATAGACTTCTTTACTTTCTGCAAGGAATCAAGCCTCGCACATTTGAAGAACTTGCTACCCAAGCCCGTGGCATGGAGCTTGAGATAGCAAGTCATGGTGCTAGAGTTTCTTCCATCTCTGATGAAGGTGAGAATATGGATGACAAGTTGCAAATAGACCACTTCATGGAATCCCAGGCTCTAACAAGCCTTTTAACAATAAATGTTAAGAGACACAAAAGGAATGAATGAAGATAACCATACTCAAGAGGTGGTTATCATAAACCCATGCATGATGCAACAGAATGGAAATGAATACTTTTTGATGGGGAAGATGTTCATGGTATAGTTGAAGACCTGAAGAAAGAGGTGGTCAAGCTACTACCTGAAGAGAAGCGACCCGAAAAGTTGGTTGTGTTGACAACTTAAACTACCATAAGTACCTCCGCATCATAAGTCATCCGGTGAAAACATGCATTGACTCAAGACAATTTTTTTAATCTTGCACAAGAAGGGCAGATACTTCTTAACTTGGATGACAAGACACCACATCTTATATAATTGACATGGTTGGTTAATGATGCAGGCAGAATTTCAAATTTCTACAAGTGGAATTTGTGTTTTTCAGAAACTTTCCATGTTTTGAAAGATAGTTTTCAGATTTTCAACAGCTTTCCTTTTTGAGTAGTTTTCAGATTTTCAGCAGCTTTCCTATTTTAATTTTATTTTATATTTGGAAATTAGCTCGTCTTAGGTTTATATAAAGCCTTGTAATTGCTAGGGTTTACAGATTAGGGAATAGATTATTATTTTTACAGCAAATAAAGTTTGCTTTGCAACTTTGCAATTCTCCTTTCTCTAGCATTATTCTTTTATTTCGTTTTAATATTGTTGTGAAGACGATTCGTATTCTCTTGGTAAGGCGGTATCAGTTTGGTATCAGAGCTTTAGTTTCGAACAACAATCGAGAGGAGAAAATCGTAGGATGCAGGTTCTGGCTGAACCCTTACCCAAGCAACATGAAGGTGAGATAAGAGTTTTTGCAGAGACAAGTTGAGTTGTTGACTTGTTAGCATATATGATACCACGATTTATGGAATTACCATAATAGTAGAAATTTGACTATACTATAGAATATGCTTTAGAATATGTTGTAATTTGATTTAGATTTGATTTAGTTTCTTTTCTTGTAATATGAGCATGTGTTCTTTTATATATAAATACTAAAGCTTTGAATGAATAATTCATCTCATTCGAGCCTTTACATAATTCTCTCATTTTTCTTCTTTTTATATTTCTAATTGGTATCAGAGCCAACACATTTCCACACCTTTCAGCAGCCTTGCTACTTGTGCGACAGCCACCTTAGGCTGTTTGTGACATCGTGTGATGTTACCTACACATGTTTTTCTGTGTTGCTGTTTTGTGATCGAAAACAAGTATTTTTAAGTTTTACAATTTCTTTTTTACTCTTCTAAGGTTAGGTAAATTGGGATAGTTAGTCCCTAACACCTAGAAGGGCTTGGGTAAAAAAAAAAAAATTAGTCTACAAAGAGGTTCCGGATATTAAGAAGGAGGTTGTCTGGCTATATGTAAGCGGGCAGCACTCCTTAAAAAAGGTATGTATTTGGATTTTTTTGGAATGATCTGAGGAGACATTGTTATTGTTTATAGTCTGAGGAGACCCTTTGATTTATTAACAGAATTTGTGGTATTTCTGGAGTTTTTTTATTGTCGTGTGACAGATTATGGCAGATTCAGGGTCCTCAACTGTTAATTATCTTGGCTCGAGTTCTGTTGATGGTGGTGCCATTTTTTCCACTAACTCATCAGAAAATCCAAGACTTCAAATCACCAAGGTGAAGTTGGATGGTTCCAACTATTTGATTTGGGCACAGTCTGTCAAGATGTTCATTAGTGACAAAGGCAAGATTGGCTATATTACTGGTTCTGAGAAAGAACTAGTTGAGTCAGAGAAGGCATATCCACAGTGGTTTGCAGATAACGCTATGGTTATGTCTTGGCTAGTCAATTCGATGCAACCAAACATAGTTATTGGCTATATGTTTATGAAGACTGCTAAGCAGATTTGGGATTCAGTTCAACGCACTTATTCTCAGAGGCAGAATAATGCACGAATTTTCAGGATTTCTCAGGGTGACTTGACAGTTTCAGGTTACATCGCCAAGCTTTGTGCTATTTGGGAGGAGATGTCATATTATTCCTTCCACTCTTGGAAGGATCCAGATGATACAGTTTTATATGCAGGGATTGTGGAGAAGAATCAAGTGTTTCAGTTTCTTGCCGGGTTGAACGGCGAGTTTGACTATGCTTGTGTTCATTTATTGGGCTTATCTTCATCCCAACTCTTGAGGATGCATACTCCTATGTGTTATCAGATGAGAGCTGTCAGACTCATCCATTAGGTGTTGCCTCTGTTGATCGTTCTGCTATAACAATTCGGGTTCCCAACCTTTCAGGAACTGCACCATCCCAGTCAGTTCAGAGCTTTACCACCGGTCCTCCTGGGACGACAACGCGGACGGTGTGACCATTACGGAAAAATTGGTCACATCAAATCTCGTTGTTATGCTCTACATGGACGCCCACCGCAACAGAAACAAAAGCCTCGATCCTCTGCACATCCTGTTACACAACCAGTCTCATTATCAACTCCTGATAACTCTGCCTCTACATCTTCTGCCACAGTTACCTTGACTCAAGCTGATTTGGACAAGTTTAAGCAATTCTTCAACCAAATGGAGGCATCATCTCAGCCAACCTCCACTTATGCCCACTTAGGTACTATTACGTCTGCACAGTATCTATATCTTAGACACAATGGATCATTGATTCTGGTGCTTCAGACAATATGACTGGTATGTCCTCACTCTTCCAATCTTATGGTATCTGCTCTGGCCATCGTAATGTACACCTTGCGGATGGCTCTCCACACATATCAGTTACTCCTTCATTAACTTTGTCAAATACACTTCATGTTCCACAGTGTTGCGAAATTAAACAGAAAACACAAGAAATAGATTAAACACACACACACAACAAGAACATATAAATTTTACTTGTTTCACCCAAAATTCAGGGCTACGTCCAAGGGTTGCAGGGATTTCACTATGATGATAAAAAACGGCTAGAGATACAAAGAGTTCAGTATAAATAAATACCCTCGCACTAGGGTAACATAACAAGTGTGGAAATAACCAAAATATCCTCCAAATAAGTTGGGCCTTGGTGTACAATATCTATCAGACTTCGCACTACCCATCACACAGTTGACTACAAATCTTATTTCTATTAGCAGCGTTACCAAACAATAAAATTGTAGTGTAACGTTCTTTCCCTCTCATTGTATTTTTCAGGATCTGGTGTCGAAACGAACGATTGGCAATGGGCGTGAAGTGGACGGTCTATACCTGTTGGATGCTCCTTTGTCACCTCAAGCACATTCAGCTTCATTTTCTAATATTGTTTCATCTAATAAAGCCCAGCTTATGCGTTGACACATGCGTTCAGGACATATTTCTTTCAATATTTAAAACATTTATTTCCTTCCTTATTTTGTAACGTGGCAGTGTCAGATTTATCCTATGAGACATGTCATATGGCTAAACATGTTCATTCCAATTATCCTGCTAGTAGTAATAAATTTGCTTTAACACCCTTTGATCATGTTCATTCAGATGTGTGGGGTCCTTGCCCAGTTACTTCTAGTCTTAGATTTAGATATTTCGTGTTGTTCATTGATGATCATAGTCATGTTACATGGGTTTATCTTATGAAAACCAAAAATGAGGTATACACCATTTTTAAAAATTTTATGACAATGGTTCAAACTCAATATGGTCGTACCATTAAAACATTCAGATCTGACCAGGGAACAGAGTACACTTATGGGGAAGTACAACGGTTATGTACAAAATTTGGGATTGAGCATCAAATAGCTAATGTTAAAACTCCTCAACAGAATGGTCGTTCTGAGAGAAAGAATCGCCACATCCTTGACTTAGCCAAAGCAATCTGCATTAGCATGAATGTGCCCCAGTCATTTTAGGGAGATGCAGTTCTTACAGCTATTTACATCATTAATACGACTCCTTCTAGGGTTCTTAACTTTACAGCCCCACTCTCAATCTTACATCCCAATTCATCTCTTTTTTTTATTCCTCCGCGAGTCTTCAGGTGTGTGTGCTTTGTTCAGCAGTTGGGGCAGACTCATACAAAGCTTGACCCCAAGGCTTTGAAGTGTGTGTTTTTGGGTTATTCTCACTCTCAAAAAGGTTATAGGTGTTACCATCCTCTCAGTCGTCGACGGTTTATATCCATGGATGTTTCTTTCTTTGAGCATACACCATACTATAGTGGTTCAGTTGGTTCTCAAAGTGAATGGTTCCCATTGAATATAATGGATGATCACCTTCTTCCGTCTTCAACTCCTCTACCGTTACCTGTTTCGTCTTCTATGATTCCTCCTCGTGATACCCCTCCAGCAGGGGGTATTGTTCCTTTTTCACAAGTTTATAGTTGGAGACAACAGGTACAATCTTCTACTCCCACGATCGACTGCCCTGTTCCTTCAGCACCAGCTCCACCTCCTCAAGCTATTGTTTCGCTTGATGATCGCCCCATTGCTCTTCGAAAGGGTAAACGTTCTTGTACATACCCTATTTCTAATTTTGTTTCTGATTATGCTCTCTCACCCTCCTATCGGAGTTTTCTTGGTTCTGTTGCCTCGGTTCTCTTCCTTCTAGTGTTGCAAATGCACTAGCACAACCTCAATGGCGTGATGCTACGACAGAAGAACTACAAGCACTTGAGAAAAATCAGACTTGGGACATGGTTTCGCTTCCTATTGGACGAAAGGCTGTGGGTTGTCGTTGGGTGTTTACAGTTATGCATAATCCAGATGGGTCAGTTGCTCATTACAAGGCCCGATTGGTTGCCAAGGGTTATGCTCAGACTTATGGCATAGATTATCAGGAGACTTTTGCCCCTGTTGCCAAGATGAATACCATCCATGTATTATTTTCCGTTGTTGTGATTCGATCTTGGCCTCTATTTCAGTTAGATGTCAAGAATGCCTTTCTCAATGGTGATTTGCAGGAGGAGGTGTACATGGTTCCTCCTCCGGGCTTTCGTTCTCCTGCTCATTCTGGTATGGTATTTCGTCTTCGTCGTTCTCTGTATGGCCTCAAGCAGTCTCCTCGAGCTTGGTCTGATCGCTTTGGCACTGCCATGCTCAAGTTTGGTTTCCATCAAAGTGCAGCTGATCATACCTTGTTTTTACGTCATTCAGGCGGTAAGACAGTTGCTCTCATTGTGTATATCGATGATATTGTTCTCACAAGTGATGATACTACCGGAATTGCTGAGGTTAAGAGCTATCTTGGCCGTCAGTTTGAGATTAAGGATCTTGGTCCCCTACGATACTTCTTGGGCATTTAAGTGGCTCGCTCCAAGGCTGGCATTTTCATCTCTCAATGCAAGTATGTTCTTGACTTGCTTTATGCTTCTGGTCAGCTTGGCGCTCGTCCTGCTGATTACTCCAATTGAGCAGAATTATCGGTTAGCTGATTTTGAGAGGGAGTTGTTATCAGATGTTAGTCAATATCAACGACTTGTGGGCAAGCTCATCTATTTATCCATGACTCGACCTGACATTGCTTATGCCGTGAGTGTTGTGAGTCAATTCATGCACTCTCCTCATGCCCCCCCACCTTGATGCAGCTATTCGGATCCTTCGCTACTTAAAAGGGTGTCCAGGCCGTGTTATTTTGTTTGCCAATCATGGTCACTTACGTGTTGAGGCTTGAACAGATACTAATTATACAGGTCCAATTTCAGATAGGAGGTCAACTTTAGGTTATTGTACCACTATTGGTGGTAACTTGGTTACTTGGCGCAGTAAGAAACAGGATGTTGTCTCTCGATCTAATGCAAAGGCGGAGTATAGGGCTATGGCTCTTGGGGTATGTGAGTTGCTATGGCTGAAAACCTTGATGACAGACTTGTGCCTTCCAGGGTCGCTTTCATTCTCACTCTACTGCGACAACAAGTTTGCCATTAGCATAGCAGCAAATCCCGTTCAGCATGACAGGACTAAGCATATAGAGGTGGACCGTCACTTCATTCGAGAGAAGATCATCTCTGGTCAAATTTACACTCCATTTGTCACAAGCTCTCAGCAGCTTGCAGACATTCTTAAGTGACACCTGCATGCTTCTGACCACGGCCAAAGATATATGGGAGGCAATCCGACAAACGTACTCCAAGGTGAATGATTCGGCGCAAATCTACGAGATCAAGACTAAACTCACAGCCACTAAACCAGGTAATCTCTCGGTCACTGAATATGCCAACTTGTTAAAGAATTTATGGCAAGAGATGGATTACTATAGATGTATCAAAATGAAAGATAGTGAGGATGCTGCTATTCTTAAGAATTTTATTGAGAAGGATAGAACATATGACTTTTTGGCGGGACTCAATATTGAATTTGATCAAGAGTGCAGATTTTTGGAAAAGAGGAATTAACGTCTCTAAACGAGACTACTGCAATTGTTCGTGCTGAGGAAAGTCGAAGAGGAGTAATGGTTATTACTCAACCATTGGAAGGCTCGGCTTTAACTACAACAGACACGAAGGAACTAACTCCAGAAAAACCATTCGCTGCCAACACCGAAAGCAGACGTCCAGATCCAACAAATGGGAATAGGAGAAATCTTGTATGCAACTATTGCAGGAAGCCAGGACACACTGAGGAGTAGTGTTGGAAGCTTCACGGGAGACCAAGGCTCTGGCCAAAATGGTGGAGGATCAACGAACTGGCAATGGAAAAGGTAGGCCAATCTGACACAAGCTAATGATGATGGTTCCAGTAATCGAGAAAATTCCAGTGGCAATGAATTCAACAAAGACGATATAGAACGGCTTAGATCCTTGCTGAACTCTCTAGAAAAACCATTGGGTATGTGTTCATTTGCACATTCAGGTATGTTTTCTTCTTGTCATGCCCTTAGTGCCTCATATCACAACCACTTTGGCTCCTGGATCATTGATTTGGGAGCAACAGACCACATGACACATTTGTCCCACATGTTTTCCACATACAGCCCATATTCTAGTAGTAGAAAAATCATAGTGGTTGATGGTTCTTATGCTACTGTAGAAGGTCAAGGAAATATTCACCTAAGTTCTTCATTGATTTTAAAAAATGTCTTACATGTTCCAAAGCTTACCACAAACCTTGTCTCTGTTCAACATCTCACAGAAGACCTAAACTGCAATCTAATCTTTTTACCTACGACATGTGTTTTTCAGGATCGAGTTTCGGGGAGGACGATTGGACGTGCTAAGGAAAGCAGTGGCCTCTACTACCTGGATTTGCCGAATAAAACTGTGAACAATAAGGTCAATTCATCACTTTCTTTGCTGTCCGATACCAAGTCATCAATAAAAACCAAATTTGGTTCTACCATTTACAGTATGGGCATCGTTCCTTTAGAGTTTTGAGTGTCATGTTTCCCTCCTTATTTAGGGGTGTTGATATTAGTCAATTTCATTGTGACATTTGTGAGTTTGCTAAACACAAACGAGTTCCATTTCCTGTGAGTAATAAAAGATCTTCATTACCCTTTTATTCGATTCATAGTGATATTTGGGGTCCCTCAAGAATCGCAAATATTTCAGGGGCTAGATGGTTTGTCACTTTTATTGACGATTGTACTCGTGTCATGTGTGTTTTTTTTATGAAACAAAAATCTGATGTGTGTACGCTTTTTCCAATCTTTCACGACATGATAAAAAATCAATTTGGGGTTAAAATTAAAAAAAATAAGATCTGACAATGCAAAAGAATATTTTAATAAAGTTTTATCTCCTTACTTTCAAAAGGAAGGGATTGTACATGAATCCTCTTGTATTGATACACCCAACAAAATGGAGTGGCAAAAAGGAAAAATAGTCATCTCTTATCAACAATCCGAGCACTGCTATTCCAAACAAAAGTTCCAAAAAATTTATGGGGGGAAGCTGTCCTTACATCCCAGGGACTTTTAAAGTCAAGAATTCGGGATGGTTATCAAATTTTTTTCCATATTTTACCTCTCACAACCAATTGGCTCCTCGGGTATTTGGGTGCGTTGCGTTTGTTCATATTCATTCCAAGAGTCGTAGCAAACTTGATCCTCGAGCACTCAAGTGTGACTTCATAGGGTACTCCTCAACGCAAAAAGGATACAAATGTTATCATCCACCGTAACGTAAAACCTTCATTTCCACTGATGTTACCTTTGTTGAAAATGAGAATTTCTTTCACCCTTATCTTCGGGGGGGAAACTTCTACTGGGGAAGATAAGGATTTTAGTGATCTTGGTTTTCTCATGGACCTTCCTGCTCAAAACAGCCACCCCATAACCTCACATGATTTGCTACCTACTGAGTCACCTGATCCGCTACTCGAAAAACCTCAACCTGAAACACCAAAACAACCACATGATCCCGAGACTCCAAGACCACCTGAAAATCTGATAGAACTTGTTGTCACTACACCATTGCGGCAATATTCAAGGAAAAGAGGTCCCACTGCTAAACTGAAGCAAGCCCAAGTGTCCAAGCCAAATCTCGGGAATGAGGTAAATACCGAGGTTTGTATAACAAATGTCCCAGTTCTTCCTACTCATGATTTATCCTCTGAAGTAATTGAAAAAAATGACCTGCACCTACCCATTGCAGTAAGGAAAGGCACTCGAAATTGCACACAACACCCTTTGTCTCATTTTGTGTCATTTGAAAAATTGTCATCTTCACATAGAAGTTTTCTCATCCACCTAAACTCTATAACCATACCACAAACACTGTCTGAGGCTCTAGGGAAGGAAGAATGGAAACAGGCTATGAAAGACCAACGGACCAATGGCCTAGCGGTTTCAATCTCTTATTTCCCAAAGGGAGGTCAGAGGTTCAAGTCTCAGAAGAGACAAGTGTGTGTGAGTACCAACTAGGAAAAAAAAAAAAAAACAGGCTATGAAAGTGGAAATGGATGCACTTAAGAAGAACAAGACTTGGGAGTTAGTAGAATTACCCAGAAGAAAGAAGCCAATTGGATGCAAGTGGGTGTTCTCGGTGAAGTACAAGGCAGATGGATCGCTGGAACGGTATAAGGCCAGATTAGTTGCGAAAGGTTATACACAGACCTATGGAGTTGATTATCAGGAAACATTCGCACCAGTGGCTAAGATGAATACAGTGAGGATATTGTTGTCTTTAGTAGCCAACCTGGATTGGAGCTTACATCAATTCAACGTAAAAAATGCTTTCCTACATGGGGATCTTGAAGAAGAAATTTATATAGAGAGGCCCCAGGGTTTGGTGTTGACACTAGAGGGGAGAAAGTATGTAAGCTCAAGAAAGCATTGTATGGATTAAAGCAGTCGCCAAGAGCATGTTTGGGAGATTTGCAAAGGCAATGCGAGGAATGGGCTACAAACAAAGTCAAGTGATCACACGCTATTCGTAAAGCACTCGGACTCAGGGGGAGTAACCGCCTTGCTAGTATATGTGGATGATATCATCGTCACTGGAAATGACATAAGAGAAAAGGAAGCACTTAAGAGACGCCTTGCAGAGGAATTTGAAATAAAGGATTTGGGAGGCCTAAAATATTTCTTGGGCATAGAGGTTGCTCGGTCAAGGGGAGGAATATTCATCTCACAACAAAAGTACGTGCTAGACCTTCTCAAGAAAACTAGAAAAACAGGGTGCAAACCAGCCGAAACGCCAATAGAAGCCAATCATAAGTTAGGTGAGGGTACAAAGGAAGAATCAGTGGATAAAGGAATGTATCAACGCCTGGTTGGGAGACTGATTTATTTGTCCCATACTAGGCCTGACATAGCATATGCAGTTAGCGTGGTGAGCCAGTTTATGCACAATCCTAAGGAAATACATCTTCAAGCTGTATACTGGATACTACAATACTTAAAAGCTAGTTGAGGCAAGGGAATTTTATTCAAGAAAGGGACGAGCTTGAACTTAGAGGCATATACAGATGCGGATTTTGCTGGATCAGTGATTGATAGAAGATCGACATTGGGCTATTGCACGTTTCTGGGATGAAATATAGTGACATGGAGGAGTAAAAAACAACCAGTGGTGGGCAGGTCGAGTGCAGAAGAGGAGTTTCGAGCAATGGCACTAGGAATTTGTGAACTTTTATGGCTCAAGATAATTCTGGAGGATCTCAGAATCACATGGGAAGGACCAATGAAGCTATGTTGTGACAATAAGTCAACTATCAACATTGCTCACAATCCAGTACAACATGATCGAACAAAACATGTGGAAGTGGATCGGCACTTTATAAAGGAAAAACTTGATAGCGGTCTAATTTGCACTCCATATATCTCAACAGCAAGTCAACTCGCAGATGTTCTAACGAAAGGACTGCTCGGACATGCATTTCAGAAACTCATTAGCAAACTGGGAATGGAGAACATTTATTCACCAGCTTGAGGAGGAGTGTTGGAAAGTCACAGTTTTTCTATTTATAGGAAAACCAGGACAGCTGTAAATTAGTGGGAAAATCTTTGACTTTGTAATTAGTTGGAAACTAATCCTCATTTAGCTAGTATCCTGATTTAGTTAGGAAAATCCCATATTTTATGGGATTCAAACTTTATTCTTTTTCTGATTGTACAGATTGTATTTGGCTATATATGGCCAACTCTCCATAATGTATTTTATACATTCCCAAGAATAATAATATCAGTTCTCGCTTACAATTTGACTATGCTATAGAATATGTCATAGAATATACTTTAGAATATGTTGTGATTTGATTTAGATTTGATTTAGTTTCCTTTCTTGTAATATGAGCATGTGCTCTTTTTATATATAAATAGTAGAGCTTTGAATGATTAATTCATCTCATTCAAACCTTTACATAATTCTCTCATTTTTCTTCTTTTTATATTTCTACTAGGAAAATTACAAATATGGAAAGAGAATAAAAATCAAATCAGAATAACAATCAAATCCCTAAACAAAAGCCTAAACATTAGCCTATAATGAAGACCCAATAAATCATCCACAATCATCGAGTCAACTTATAGATATGATTTCCTACACTCCCCCTCAAGCTGTAGGGAAGATATTAACCAACTCAGCTTGACTATATCAAGATGTGAAACGACCGTGTATTCTTTTCACAATAAGATTGCAATGCTACCGAATACACCGACAGCCCAAATAAGGCAATAACTACTGTTGGAGATATGGAAACTGCGAACACCATGCTACTGAACATATAGGCAACCCAACAAGGCAAAGGACAATGCTACTGAACACATCGGCAGCCCAATAAAGCAAAGGACAATGCTACCGAACATACCGATAGCCTAAACATGGCACAAATAGCACCGAGAGACCATTATCACATGTCAAATGCTAAGGGGATACCCCCAAATAAGGGGTCTTAACCTGGGAGGAGAGCCTCCCTACACTGGAGCAATCCATCCAAGAGATGAAAAAGATCCAACACAAAGCTGGAAATACCAAAACAATGCCGAGACCTTAAACAACCCAAAACAGAGAGCTCCAACAAAATCAAATGACGAAAGAGAAATCTGAAAAATGAAGGGGATGATGATGGATTTGATTTTGGAACTATTGGGTCAACGTGTTGTTAATCCTCTAGTTGATAACAATGTTTCGGTGGAAGATGACGTGTCAAACACCGAAACAATTGCGAAAAATTTGTTCTATTTTTTGCGTCGCCGTAGATCACTCGATGAGCGGATTGATTGTTGTTGGCCGACAAATATCAATTTCCAGATTTCTAATTTTTATGAGGAGGACAATCTTAAAGAGAATTTTTTCAATCCTTTTTGCAATAGAGCAACATCCAAACCAACACCTATTCCACTTAATGAAAGGCGTTGGGATGGTGACTTTAAGGAGGAAATTCCTGAATTTGCAGGATGTCCTAGTGGAGAAGAAGAGAAAGCTACTATAGAATCATTCGTTGACTAGAGTAAGCCTTCAATTTTTTCTGAAGAACCACACATGGAATCATACGAGTCAATGATATCTATGGATTGGGATGAATTAGCGATATTTGATAAGGAAGTTACAAAAGAAGAATCTCATAATAAAGGATACGCGGTTGATGATGAAGTTTTTGGATCTATGGGGATGAAAAATAATGAATTTCACTTTTATGACATGATTTGGGATAAATTCTTGGAGCGTACTACAATTGCTAGGCACTTGTTGGAAGAAAAACTAAAGTTGATTACACATGTAGTTCAGGATACATGTCCCACCGAGTTTTGCAAATCTACCCAATTTCAAAGCACATCTAGAAAAATCCATGTTTACTATGTGAATGTATTCTTTGTTAGTATAAGAAGATTGACGTATTTGATTCGAGTTCGGAAAAGAAGAAAAAAGGGATTGAAAACCATGCTCGGATTTTTGTTTGATCGGGGAAAAATTGCTCCAAACTCGAGGGCGAGTTCTTTCCAACCCGGGGAGACTAATGCATGCAGAATTTCAAATTTTACAAGTGGAATTTGTGTTTTTCATAAACTTTCCATGTTTTGAAAGATTCCTTATTTTGAGTAGTTTTCTAATTTTCATCAACTTTCCTTTTTAAGTAGTTTTATGATTTTCAGCCGCTTTCCTATTTTGATTTTATTTTATATTGCTAATGAACTAGTATTAGGTTTATATAAAGCAAAATATCTGAAAAACATAATTACATAAAACATCCCATCTCTCCATATGCAAAGACTTTGTTACACTTACCATGAAATTAAATTACAATAATTTTATTTTATTACCTTTTGGATAAAAAATGCCTTCTCTCCTCAACCCATAAATGCACAACCCTTCCCTATTCCTATCCACCACCCACCACTACCACCACCAAGTGATAAAATCAAGACTAAAAATCAATCTTTGCGACCAAGCTACCAACAACACAACAAAATATAGATTCATATATAGATTCATATATCAACCGATATATATATATGTATGTATGATAATTCCTAATAAGTCGTGTACCGAGAATGTTAGTAAAATTAGGGCCTCCAGATCAGAGAAGAACTTTAATCTGTAGCACTGTGGTGTTGGATCAGTGATTGGCGGCACGGTGATGTTGGGTCGTATAAACCTGCTTGAAAAATTATATATTGTTGAAATATCTGTATTATTATTATATGGAGGCCTTTAGCAGGCTGATGAGAAGGGCGGTGGATTTGGGTTTTCTTAGGGGTTTCAAGATTGGCCCTGAATCAGTTCAGCAATGGGAGATCTCTCATTTACTTTTTGCGGATGACACTATTGTTTTTTGTGAGGCTGATATTTCCCAGTTGAGGTATCTGCGATGTGTCTTGGTTTGCTTCCAGGCTGTTTCTGGTTTGAAAGTTAACGTGGGAAAGAGTGTGATTGTTCCTGTGGGGGAAGTTCAGGAGGTGGACACTCTGGCTGCTGTTCTAGGATGTGGGACGCAACGCTTTCCCATCTCGTACTTGGGTTTGCTGCTGGGGGACTCGGCTAGGAGGGTGGGAAGTTGGAACCCGGTGATTGAGCGGGTCGAGAGAAGATTAGCGGGTTGGAAAAAACAATATCTGTCAAAGGGCGGTAAAGTTACGTTAGTGAAGAGCACTTTGTCAAGCCTTCCAACGTACTTTCTTTCGCTTTTTCGTATTCCAGCCTCTATTGTTGGAAGAATAGAAATGCTCCAACGTAATTTCCTTTGGGGGGGTCGCGGAGAAGAGTTCAAGTATCATCTTGTCAAATGGGAACAGGTTTGCAGGCCTATTCGGTTGGGAGGGCTTGGAATTAGGAGATTGGCCACTTTCAATTGTGCTCTTCTTGGTAAGTGGCTTTGGAGATTTGGTAAGGAAAGACAGATTATGGAGAAAGGTTATCTCATGTCGCTTTAGGGAGGAGAGAGGAGGGTGGTCTGCTAGATCAGTCAGGTCTGTTGGCGGAGTGGGGGTGTGGAGGGCCATTGGTAAGGGGTGGGATGCCTTTTCCAAACATATTAGATTCAGAGTTCAGGATGGAAGAACTATCCGGTTTTGGGAGGATCCATGGTGTGATGATAGGCCTTTGGCCCTTTTGTTTCCCAGGCTTTTTAGGATTGCTGTCGACAAACATGCAATGGTTGCTGACTATTATCGCCTTGATAGTGGAAGGTTGTCTTGGGATGTGCGTTTCCGGCAAGCTTTTCAAGATTGGGAGCTGGATGATGTCACTGGGTTTTTGGCTCTTCTTTACGGACAGGAGGAGGAGGGGTCTGGGGCAGATTCTTTGATTTGGGTGCCTTCTTCTCAGGGGATGTTCCATGTCCGGTCTTTTTTTGTGTGCCTTTCTGGTTTTCATGGTACCTCATTCCCATGGAAGACGGTGTGGAGGTCTAAGGCGCCTCTTAGGGTGGCATTTTTTGTGTGGACTGCAGCTTGGAGTAAGATTTTGACGTTAGACAACTTGAGGAAGAGAAGACATATCATTGTTAATAGGTGTTGTCTTTGCAAGATTAATGGGGAGTCGGTGGATCATCTTTTGTTGCACTGTCCTGTGGCTTATGATTGTTGGAGTTTGATGTTTGGCCTGTTTGGTATTCATTGGGTCATGCCTCGGACATCTTGGGAGTTGTTAGATATGTGGAGGGCCAATGGGTGGGGGCTCAAGTCAGAGTTTTTTGGAGGGTGATCCCTTTTTGTATTTGGTGGAGCCTTTGGAGAGAGCGTAATGGAAGATCTTTTGAAGGAAAGGAATCCTCCATTGGGGTGTTAAAATTTTCTATCATTTGTAATTTGTTTTGTTGGGGTCAGGGGAGAGACTACTCCTCTCTTGAGGAGATTGTTGACTTTATGAGTTCTTTGAATTCATAGGCTCCGTTTTGTCTTTGTATAGTTTGGGTCGCGTTCCCCCTTTTTGAACGCTTTTAATACAATTTACTTATCAAAAAAAAAAAAATATTATTATTTTTATTTTTAATAGCTGTTTTCAGCCTTTTATTAGGTATTTTATGTAAGATCCCTATTATCATGGGATCACGTAGATAAGATCCCCGTAATCATGGGATCACATAGATTTTGGCATATTTCCTGTTTTTCTTTGATTTGGTTTCCTTTCTTTATACCCTATTCTTGTATATAAATATAGTTCTTGACTCTCAGTTTGAGTAAATCAAAACACAAAACTTCTTCTTTTTGGTATCAGAGCAAAACAAAAACCTTCGCCTCCCCATCTTCCTCTCCAACACCTCCCTCTCTCCATTTTCCCTCACCTTCGGCGCACCTCCATCTCCTCCCAGCCTTATTTTGGTACTATAACTGATTCTAGTAGCCAAAAGGACACTTTCTCCTCGGTCCATCATACTTAATCTCCGGCCCATCATACTCTGGCACAGCAAGTTACTAGTGTGCTCTTGAATGGGCGCAACTTCGTATCTTGGTCCCATTCTCTTCAACTCTATATTGGAGGGAAAGGGAAAACTGGTTGGTTTTTGGGTCAAGTCAAGGAACCGGAAAAGACGAATACTAAATATATTGCATGGGACATGAACAGGAGCACCATTTTGGGTTGGATCTTCAACTCAATGGAGGAGTGTATCTATAATATGTTCATGTTTCACACTTCCGTTTTTCGTCTGTGGCAAGCCCTTAACAAGATGTATGCCCATTCCCGCAATGACGCTCGTATCTTTGAACTCGATCAAGAGATTGCTCATGCATCTCAAGAGACACTCAAGCTGTCAGTATCAAAGTATTTTATGTACCTCCAGTCTAGGTCGGAAGAATTAACACAATATAAATCTCTCTCCGATTTCTCTGAGGAAGCTATAACTCTTTTGGTCAATAGACTGGACCGCCAACATACCTACCAGTTTTTAATGGGTTTATGATCTAAGTATGATGCTCTTAGAACTCAAATCATAAACACCTCTCCTATGCCTGATTTATATGATGCATTCGCTACTGTTGCCCATGAGGAGCATAGACGTCAGATCTCTCAACCAGTACCTTTACCAGAGACTTCAGTTGATCAGATGGCTCTTGCTGCTAATTCTAGACTTTCAGAAAGAAAGGTTATTTGTCAACATTGTGGAGCCACAGGTCATGTAGAGGATCGTTGCTTTAAGCTTCATCCCGAGCTAAAGCAGAAATTTTCTCGCAATCGTCCTTCTGGCTGTGGCCGCACTGCCGCAGTAGCCGATACTATTGATGGGTATGCTACTCCACAGATTGTTGTCCCTCCTACTTCAACTCCTCCCAAACCATATTTTCAGGACTTCAATCAGTTACAGTCCCAGATTGGTCAGCTTTAGGAGCAGTTTAGAGCTTTATCTACCAGGGCTGGCTCTTCTATTCCCACGGCTCCTATAGCTACAGGTACTCCTCCTGCTTTTCATGTTAAAACGGGAAAACCTACTTAGGTTCTGAATTCCAGAGCCAATAATCACATGACTGGTAAGTTGTCATTATTTTCTACTCCCGTTACCCTGTTAATCAAGCTGTTAGTCTAGCCGATGAGTCAACCACCATTATTCATAGTAAAGGAGATGTTCATCTATCCCTTGATATTATTTTGCCATCTGTTGTTCATGTTCCTAACTTTGCATTTAATCTTCTATCTGTTGGCAAACTTGCCAAATCACTAAAGTGTGCAGTGATTTTCTTTCCTCATTACTGTGTTTTACAGGACCTGTGTTCGAAGAGGATTTTTGGCAGGGGATATGAGCACGATGGCCTCTACTACTTTAGGGATCCTCCACTAACACCTCCTCCACTTGCTTCAAGCCTCTGTTCTTCCAGTTTCTAGATCTAATGATTTTTCTTTTCAGACTTTAAATTTATGGCAGGCTCGCCTTGGGCATGTAAACTTTTATTATTTCTATTTGCTTTTCCCTTCATTAATAACGGCTTGTAAGGATAATAAGTTTCAAAGTGAGATTTGTGACTACAACCAGTTATATTTCTCATATGCATCGTGCACCTAGTATATTTGATCTCATACATTCTGATGTGTGGGGTCCTTCTCTCATTACTGCTTTTTAAGGACATCGTTATTATGTCACATTCATTGATGATTATTCCCGCTGCACATAGATATATTTACTTAAAAAGAAATCTGAAGTTTTTCCCTTGTACACTCAATTCCTCCAAATGATCATAACTCAATGTAAAACTGTTGTTAGAAATATTAGGTCTGACAATGGTCATGAATATGTTTCCAATGAGTTTCAGTCTCAACTTAACTAACATGGTATTCTTCATCAACTTACTTGTCCATATACCCCTGAACAAAATGGTGTGGCAGAGCGTAAAAACCACCAACTAATGTCAGTTGTTCGATGTCTTTTAAGTGGTATGAATGTGCCAAAGTCATACTAGCACATGGCGGTTCTTACAACTACTTTTCTCATTAATCGTACCCCTAGTAGAGTATTAAATGGTAAGGCCCCCTTACAAGTGCTTCAACCTGATATTACTCTTTTTTCCATCATGCCTCGGGTGTTTGGATATACATGTTCTGTTCAGAATCGTAACCCTTCTCGTACTAAACTTGATGACAAGGCCATTAATGTATATCTTTTTAGGATACTCTTCAATGTCAAAAGGTTACCGGTGTCATGATCCTGTACAAAAACACATGTATCACTCTCTTGATGTCACCTTTGATGAGCATACCCCTTTTCATGGTTCTAACACTATCTTGCAGGAAACTTCTACACCCGATCAAGAGGATTCTCCTCTTGCTCGTCCTCTTCCTATTTTTCAAGAAGAGTCTTCTCTTGTGGTTTCCTTACCCCCTTTGCAGGTCTATTCTCGCTGCCCTCGTGCTCCGCCTCCACGCCTTCATCCTCCTCAGGTTCAGGTGCATTTCCTCTCTCTCCTTTACATTTCCCTGACACTGTTCCTGCGTCTCGGTATCCCACTCGGGACCACAAACCCCCTGATCGATTTGGATTCGCTTGTAGTACTGGTCATCCTATTTCGCAGTATATCTGTTATGATGGTCTTTCAGGGTCTTACTGAGCCTTTCTAGGCAAACTTGATTCCATTTCCATTCCCAAAAATGTCTTTGAGGCTCTCCGGAATCCCTATTGGATGTCTGCTATGATAGTAGAAATGGATGTTTTGCAGCAAAATGAAACATGGGAGCTTATATCTCTCCCTAGATTGTTGACTGCAAATGGGTATTCAGTGTTAAATATCTGGCCGATGGCTCTACTGATTGGGATAAGGCCTGTTTGGTGGCCAAAGGGTTTACTCAGATTCCTGGTAAAAACTTTAATGATACCTTCGCTCCAGTGGCTAAATTGACCTCAATTCGTTTGCTTGTCTCCCTGGCTGCCTCTCACAATTAGCCTCTTCATCAGCTTGATGTGAAGAATGCTTTCCTTAACGGTGATCTTCTTAAGACTATTTATATGGATCCTCCACCCGGTTTTTGGGCTAAGGGGGAGTATGCTGGAAAGGTCTGTCGATTGCGAAAGTCTTTGTATAGGTTAAAACAATCTCCCAGAGCTTGGTTTAGCCGCTTCAGTGATGTAATTATATCCATGGAGTTTGTTAGATGCCATTCTGACCATACATGTTTTATCCACCGTTCCTCTCGATGTATCATTCTTCTTGTCTATGTTAATGATATCATCATTACTGGCAATGACATCCCTAGGATTGCTCAAGTAAAGCTTCAATTGGCTAAAGCTTTTGATGTGAAAGACCTTGGGCAGCTCAGATATTTCTTGGGAATTGAGGTTGCTAGATCTAAGCAAGGTACCTCTTTATCGTAAAGGAAGTATGTCTTGGATCTTCTTCGAGACACGGGTCTGCTTGGGTGTAAACCTGCTTCCACTCCTATGGATCCTAATATGAAGATCTCGGCTTAGTCTAGAGATCTCCTTTCTGATCCCTCGCAGTATCAGCGCTTGGTAAGAAGATTGATTTATCTTACCAACACCCATCCTGATTTGGCTTTTGTTGTTAGTGTTGTGAGTCAGTTTATGTATGCTCCTCGTACAACTTATATGGATACGGTATATCATATTCTTCGATATCTTAAGTCCTGGACTTGGATTATTCTATTTTTCTGGCAGACAGATTGGGCTATCATGTTTAGTGATGCAAACTATGCTGGATCCAAGACTAACAGACGTTACATTTGGATTCTGTACTTTCTATGGATATCATCTTATATCCTGGAGAAGTAAGAAGCAACCTGTAGTTTCGAGATCTTCAGCAAAGGCTGAGTATCGTGCAATGGCCTAGGGTACTTGTGAGATTCTCTGGCTTTAATCTTTCTTGGGGGAACTAGGGCTAAGTGAAAAACAGTCCTCGGACTTGTTTTGTGATAATAAGTCAGTCACCATGCTTGCTTCAGATTCTGTTCTTCATGAGAGGACTAAACTTATAGAGGTGGATATTCATTTTACGAGAGAGAAGGTTCGTTTCGAAATTATCAAGTCCTGCTTTGTTCGGTCCTTTAATCAGTCGACAGATGTGTTCACCAAATCTGTTGGTCCATCTTTGCTTCATTCCTCGATTACCAAGCTGGGCTTGAGTGATATCTTCACTCCAGCATGGGATCATGTAGATAAGATCCCCGTAATCATGGAATCACGTAAATTTTGACATATTTCCTGTTTTTCTTTGATTTGGTTTCCTTTCTTTGTATCATATTCTTGTATATAAATATAGCTCTTGGTTCTCGATTTGAGTAAGTCAAAACCTAAAACTTCTTCTTTTTATATGTACCTTTAAAAAATTTATAAATATATATTTAATATTTTTATGACCTTGTTACTTCACTAGAAGTGTTAGTTAATATATTAAATATTCACTACTTAGTAACTTACAAGTTGAGTCAACTTATTTATCAGCCAAATTTGAATAAATTGGGCTAATTTTATTTTATTAAATAATAAAAGTGACATAACCAACCTCGTCCTGCAATTAAACGGAATATGCGGGGCGGAGTCGGTACTTTGTCTGCCGAAGTAGGAGCGGAGATGGTATACTGTTGGAAACTATTATTATAGAAACCCTTAAATTACTCCTTGATATAATATTTGATATGAGAATATCATAGGAGAGATTTTAGCCTATGATAGAATATTTGATTGGAGTGATTTATTGTATTAATTTTAGGAATCTTCCATCAATGTATTTTTCACATTTATCACTCGTATTCTTTCACCTATAAATAGTGGTGATCATTGTATAGAAAGATTAAGAGAGTATAATAAAGATATGTAGCCTTATAGACTTTGTGTGTCGTGGATGTAAGCCCTAGTGGCTGAACCACGTTATATTCTTGTGTTCTTCAAGTTTTAGTTTCTCTCTTCAACTTTTATATCTTTCAAAATGGTATCAGAGCAAGACTTAGGATAAGCACAGAGGTGTGCCCCCTTGTCGATCCGGGGGTCAAGAATGAAGATGGTGCACTGTTGCGTCAATAGGGAATCAATGAAGTTGGAGGGGAGCCTCCAAAACCCCCAAGAAGAAGCGTCTTTTGAAGTTACACATTGAAGGGCCGGAAGGCCGCACGCACCAAAGTTCTTGCGAGTTCAAGGGTGATGCAAACCGATGAGAAGGGCGGGTATCAAGTCGGCAGGAGGGCCCTTGATTGCTCGGGATGTCGCAGAGGCGGCATAACGTGGAGTTACGTCCCGAAGAAGGGGGACGTCCCTTTGGTCCGAGACCTTATCCATTGGGCGAGTGCAGTGCAAAGGGCTGCACAAAGAAGTGATGGTGGGCAGGCGAGCATACTTAGGAAGGTTGGACGTAGAGGAGTTAGCGCCGTACTGCGACAAAGGCGTCGTAGGATTCAAGTGGGGGAGAGTGTCACGGACGGATTCCTAACGACGCTTGGAGTAAGGAAGATATGCATGCTGGTTAGTGAAGGGCGGAGTTTGACTGGGAATGGTTCCAGGGAAGGGGCGTGTAGGAAAACAAGATGGCACATTTTCAGAGTTGAGGCAGGACGACTCGGTTTAGTTCGAGGAGCTTGTTGCTAGTCGTGGACTTGACTATGAAGAAGGGAGTTGGCCATCCCTGCACAAACTGGTCGGGAGCTGGAGTCGTTCCCCTGATGAGGCCAAGGCAGGCCAAAACCAGTCAGCATGTATCCTCAAGATGGCAGGTCGTGGTGGCTGAACAAGGTGCTTACGCAAGTAAAAGCAACGCCTTAGTGCCGCACGGGCTGTGCCGCTGCGCCAAATCTCTAGACCCGTGACAAATGGTATCAAAGCAGGTTTATCATACCCTACTCTATACTCTACTCGTCTCGGATCTCCGGATCAACTCATCTCGGATCTTCGGATCAACTCGTCTCGTCTTGGATCAACTCGTGTCAGATTTACTCGTCTCACACTCTCACAACTTCATATTTAGTTTCAAGTTGGACACTTAAGTTAAAATCTTCGTGTACCAACTTGAGGGAGGGTGTTGGAAAATATTATTATAGGAACCCTTAAATTACTCCTTTATAGAATATTTGATATGAGAATATCATAGGAGAGATTTTAGCCTATGATAGAATATTTGATTGGAGTGATTTATGGTATTAATTTTAGGAATCTTCCATCAATGTATTTTCCACATTTATCACTCGTATTCTTTCACCTATAAATAGAGATGATCATTGCATAGAAAGATTAAGAGAGTATAATAAAGATATGTAGCCCTCTGGGCTTTGTGTGTTGTGGATGTAAAGCCCTAGTGGCTGAACCACGTTATATTCTTGTGTTCTTCATGTTTTAGTTTTTCTCTTCAACTTTTATATCTTTCAACATATACCAATTATAAACCTGTCCCTAGCCATGATTAGGGCGGTGGCAGCAGTGGAAGGAAGTTAAGAGGGTGGTGGTGAGAAGCGATGGCGAGAGGTGAAGGTAGTGGCCTTGGTTAGAGGGTGGTGGTTTAAGAGGTGAAGAAAGAATTAAGAGAGAAGAGGGAATAATAATGTGGGCAAATGTGTCAATTTATGAATCAGATTTTTGCATTCTTTTTGTTATTAAATTATATGGGGCATAATGGTAAAATCACTCTAAAATTAAGTTACAAATTCTTAGAGGGGAGGCGAGTGCAAAAATTTTGAAAAGTTTCATCCCGAGTGTAATTAGAGCAATCGTCAGGGGAGGTCAATGTATTTAACCCAAAAAAAATTAAGCAAAAAGAGAAGGAGCAGTACTTTCTTATTCTTACCCACCACTACAAAGTATTATGGGTCCTAGTGTTAAGCCACAGGTAGGCACCAGCCAGACAGGAAATCCTGCCTTGTGCATGGCTTGGGAAATAGAGAAAAGAGAAAAGATCCCTTTATGGCCATCAAATGCATGGCTTGGGGGAAAAAAACATCCCTACTAGACTGCCTTGTGCATGAACTTAAGAGGGGAAAAAAAACTTACAGGGCATGTTCTTTTTGCCCATTAACCTATCATCTTATCATGTGAGAAATAAAAAAAGAATCCAAAGTCAGTTTCTTACTTTGGACATCAACCAGATAATCAGTTCCTTTTTGGGAATGTGACTGCACAACTTCTATACACTCTCAATGAATAACACTAGTATCACACCATAATTTTTTTCTACAACACCTTCGTAGCATAATTTTTCTAAATTGACTAGGAATGAAGTCGCTATGGGAAAAAATAAGACTTTTAACGCGAATAAATGAAATAGAGTCTAAAGAGTATGGAGTCGCCACCTAACATTGGGTTGTAGTGTGCTAGGACACTTAAAATATGTGATAATGAGTCAAAAGCAATGGCCCTATGTAAGGAGTCTAATGACATCTATAGGGTATAACAAACTAGATTAATTGATTCGGAGATCAAATTATATATGGGAAAGGTGTTAGGCACCCCACATATCCATATCATATCTTTTGAAATCAGTTCTTATGGCATGATGAACTAGAGAAATGGGAGATCTATTTCACAATATGGATCTTTATAAAATAATTGGGAAAGAGAGAGAGAGAGAGAATATCTGGGTCTTGCAAGCTTGGGTTGACCCGTAAGCAATCCATTTTTAAAGTTGTGGATCCCATTCATGCAGGATTGGTTTGATTGGTATATTAAATCCCTTTAAAGTTGCGGGTTGATTTTGGGCCAATCGGGTTTAGTTGACTATCTAATCCCGACCCACTTAAAGCCAGTCAATATGGGTTTGTGACCATTTTGACCCGCGCATTTAACAGGCCTACTTGCTAATGCAAACAAGGTGTCATGTTATACTTTTGTGTAACCATGTAATAGATTAGAAAAAGAAAACGGCATCATACTTGTTTGCCAAGTAGTCCATCATAAAAGTTGAGGGCTTCCCTACAACCAGTGGCTCACGTTGAGTAGATCCACTAATGGCACCAACCATTGAACCGCCACCTGAAGCCAAACCACATTGCACTGGCATTTTAAGATTATGATACTTAAAAACCATTATGAATTAAGACAAATGATGCCAAATTTAATATGTATTTACTCAGATAAAGTATGAATATTTCAATCAATTTCATAACGGATACCATATATTGGTGTATGAGGTCTCAACCATAATTCTGATGATTGTGAGCTCAATAATGCCTCAAAATCTTGATAATCACCTTCAAATCTAAAGAGCAGCTTGTCTCAACAAATGACTTTCTGATATTCGGTATATGGCCGACTATGATCCCAATCCATTCTATTTTTCTTTTATGACTTTGTGATCCTTAAAAGATGGCTAGCCCATGATCCCAATCCATTTTTTTTTTTTTCCATTCTCATTATGTCAGAAAGAGAATATATGGAAAGAAAAGGAATGATTAATATAGTTTTCCATTCTCCATAATGACACTGCAGTTAAGTTAGTTTCTAGAAAGAAAAAAATTACTAGGATGTGAAAAGGTAGTTACTTCCAATTACTGATTAAGCTGAGGTACCATTTCCTCATATATTGTTTTTCATAGTTGGTACTCACACACACATGCCTCCACTGAGGCTTGATCCCTTGACCTCCCTTTGGGAAGTAAGGGTCTGATACTGCTAGGCCACCGACCCGTTGGAACCATTTTCTCATATAGTTTACTCATTTCATTAAATATATATATAAATATATATATATATATAAAGATATTCAGGTATTTTCTTGTTGAATATGTTAAGAAAATACTTTAGAAAAAAGATTAAAAAAAATTATACGAAAACAAAATCAATAGAGAAGAATTTAACCTGCCCATTCCTGAGCGTCAGTAAGATGGGTGACAGCATCACGATTTGTAGCAATAAAAAGACACCCTGGGTTTTCACGTATGCATAGTGTCCCATACCTTCCATCACGAAATAAAATTAGATAACTACAGAAATAAGGCGGGCCAAAAATAATAATTAAATATGAAGCCTGTTAAATCACCCTCATGGCTTTAAGGGTAAAACTGAAACACAATTGCAGGGTAAGGTATGAGAGTATTTCCTATAATAGCACAATTTGATTCAGTAATAGAGAAGCAATCTAACAAATAAACAAGAATATACTACTTGAACCACTAGAGAAACTTCAGCATTTATATACTACAAAATATAAAATATACAATTAAGTACATCTATGCAAATTAGTAATAGTCAGAGACCATAGCACCCGAGAAAATGTTTAGGCTGCTTGATTTCAACTAGTAGGATGCACGAACAATAACATCATCATTGGTATATAAAACTTAATAAAATAAATAGATTATGTCATAACAAGTGAAAGTGGCTTCTAATGAACATGCTAAATTTTTTTATTTTAAGAATAATAAAAATAAGTTATGTCTTGTATCTTTTTGTAAGGCTATATTAGCATAGATCAAAACAAAATTGTAGTCTTGTGGTGTCAAGAAATGGTGCTAAGGAATAAAAAGGAGAAGGAAAAGAAACTGCATACGAAAACTGTTATCTGCCAAGAGGACATTGATGTTCGTCCAACGGCATAGGAAATGGGCGCAAGCGGGGAGACACAGTCTCTGCAAGTTCTAGATATCATGTTATGCACCTTAATTTTTTAAATTGATTATCTTCCATTTACATAAATTGGCCCCTGCCAACAGATTTTGATAATGAATTGGCATTTCCAAAACTCAACAGGTTCTTTAATGAATGGCCTCCCTATAGGATATTGATAATTGTGCCCTTGCTCACTTGACTATGTTCCAATTTCCTTTATCTCTTACTCTTTCACCTGTGTCCTAGATTTATCCCATCTAATCGAAGTGAATTTAACTTTCTACAGCATTTCATATTAAAATTTTGCATTCCAACACTTCCAAAACATTAAAGGTTGGTTCTATTAAAATATTAAAAGTATATCATAAAAAAATTAACTGGCTTCGTTTTACACCGAAAAATTATTTTAGTGGGGGATTCAGAATCTCATCCTTTCAAAAATTAAAAACAGAGGAGAGCGACATTTTCATAATACACACAGCAAACATGGAATTTTAAGTAACAGTTGATTTACTCAAATGTCGGAAGAAGAGTAAAATACCTTTTACTTCAACTATACCCCTATTGATAAAGCTTTATGGACAGAAGACTGGACTAGAGACTGCCTTGGAAGATTAGTGGAAGGAGCAATCGAGAATCGAACTAATTAGTAGAAAGGAGGTAGGTTCAGTATCCTCTCTTTAGCGCCTCCATCCCATGTTTAGCTACTTTAGGAATCTTTTTTAAAAAATAAAAAACAAAAAGAACCATTTCCAGTTTCAATCCAAAACCGGGAACAGCCTCTCCATGCGGAGGTGAGGCTGTGTACATCTGAACCTCCCAGATCCTGAAATGGCGAGAGCCTCGTGCACTAGGCTAGCCCTATTTACAATTTCAATCCAAGCACTCCTTTGAAATAATGTAGAGAGAGAGAGACAGGCAAAGAGAGACGGAGAGAGAGGGAGAGAGAATATTTTTCTGCAATGGCAAATATTGTGGCTCCCTTCACAGAATACAATTTCCAATGTGAAAAGAACTGAAATGAAGATACTAAAAGCAGCAATATAAATTTACAGAAAAATAGGAAAACACAATATGACTGATAAGATCAGGGTGAAAAAATGGAGAACTTACTGAATCTTGTAGTAGTTGAAATAACGATCAAATCCAACAACAACAGCCCCAACCTAAACGGAAATATACAATACTTTTAAATATGATGGCAAGTCAAATTACAGTGCAATAAATAGTTTTAAAATTCAATTTGATGGCCCATAAAACAATACATGAATATCATGTTCTTTTCAGAAGTTCTATAATGTCTATTTTTAATTTACAGAAGGTTCTGCAACTAGAAACGAACTTTTAGCAGCAAGAACTAATGGAATTATACATTCTCATCATGCTCCATAAAAAACCCAGGCTTTAGCTCTATCTTTTTCCCACCATCTTCCTGTAAAAAACAAAATAACATAAGAGTCTAACACTCATGAAATGATTAGAAGACGCTAATTACAAAATAAAACCATGTGATATTTTAACAAACATTATCAGGTACAATTGTACATAGAGATAATTGGGGGCAGACTGCAGAGAGAGAGAGAGAGAGAGAGAGGTTACTAATTGTACTGCATATGTTTTACCTTATCTATGACTTTTATGTTGGTACCTGAGATTGAGGATTTTTAGTATATATATTTGAGCATATCTTAATTTTGATGGTGGGCATACTGATTCACAGTTGCACGCTTGCACCTACTCACAGTTTGAGCTGTGATATTCTGTTGCTAATCCTTGCAATTAGTGTCACGTCATTCTTCTCCTCACAAATGGTCTATTGTGGTAGGTGGAGTCTTGATCTGATATTGCCCATTTAACTTATCCATCCCAAAGTGGACCTAAGGTGTTTGTAATTTGATGCAATCTACTGACCATAATTTTTACTCTTTGACCAACAGAGGGTTAACTGACTGCAATTTACAGAGTGAGTAACAGTTGGAGGATAACCACTCCAAGAAAGAGGTCTCAATGGTCAATATTTTTCTTAACATTTACTACCACACAAATAAGAGGGAAAAACACAAAAGCTTTAGATAAATAAATTCCCACCACTATCCATCAAGGACAAGAAATAGGATAAACAAAATCTATCCAGAGCCCATCCTCTTGTGTCACTATCGACTAGTCCTACCTCTTCTTTTTTTTTCCCTATTTGGTACTCACACACACTTGTCTCTTGTGAGACTTGAACCCCTAACCTCCCTTTGGGAAGTAAGAGACTGATACCGCTAGGCCACTGGCCCGACTAGTCCTACCTCTTATATTATACACAACTAATTATGCTCTTGTATGGTTCCAACTACCATCTCATAAGTCCTAAACGTAGGTGATAACGCACTTCCATGATCCGATCTAGACGAATAATGGCTTATAAATGTGACAATTTGGATAATATTACTCACCTCTCTCATCAAGATTCTATACCATCTTCAATTCGTAAGTCACAACTCTGCACTCATTAATAACCTTAATAACTAACTATTCCTCAAAATCAGAACAACTATTCCTCACTACCTACTGGCAAAGGAGATAGGCTGGTTTGTTTGATGATCTAGGAGCCCACGATAAGGAAAAGCTAGGATGAGATTGAAGAAGCAGGGCAATTTCTTCAAAAATAACAGAAGCAGCTTCACAGGAGGGATGAAGATTGACAACATTAAGGCAATCAGATTTGATGATAACATTGTGGTAACCCCATCGAGAGAGAAGTTGGAGCCCTTTCCTCATGATTCTAGCTTCTGCTAACTCAGCGGAGTGGCGACCTTCATAGAAGACAGAAGCTATGTGAATGGCTCTGCCACTGTGGTCTCAGAGAACAAAACCACCACCGATGCCATGAGAAGACGAAGGCAAGTCAGCGTCAATGTTCAGCTTAAAATAACCAATATCAGGGGGAAGCCAGTGCTTCAGATGAGATGGAGGGGGAGTGAAGGAAGGGTTCAGAAGGGAGTCTTGGCGGCTGAAGTCGCAAAATTCATTGAAACAGAAAAGAGCGCGATCCACAACTGATTTAGGATCCTAGTGGATCTGGTTGAAGTGCCAGTCATTTCGACATTTCCAAAGATTGGAGAGTTAGGAAATTCCAACTTCACAATCTCAATTGAGTCACCATAATAAAGAAAATAAAGGTAGGCAGAGGGCACTAATATATTCAGAAAAGACAAGGGAGGTATCTAAATTACCAGAGATTTATCTGTACTTTTGGCTGATGAAAATGTAGGTACTTTCTGATATGGTAAAACCTTTTTTAAGAGTAAGATTTATCATTCTTTAACATCCTTTGCAGGTGCAGAATTTTTAAAGCAGATGTATTTTGAATTTACGAGAGCCAGCTATAAGCTTGACATTTTTAGTATAAGTTCAACATAATACCGGTGAGACTATAACTAGACCAACTACTCTTCTTGGTTGTTTGGTCCTTTAAGATGAATAATACACCAAAACTCCAGCAATCGTGCAATCACTGCAGAATTTAAAAATAATTTGGGCAGCTCAGAGGAACTAATATGGGAATATACATACCGGTCCCCCAAGATACTGAAACCCTGCCAGCTCAAGCTCTTTCAAGATGCCATCCTCACCAATCACATATACCTTAATATATTGTCCAGCAAAGAGGTCAGTCATTTATCAACTACATCTTGTCACAATAATTATTCAAGTGAATAAAAAAAATTAAAAAAATTAAAAAAACAACTAACTCTTAAAAGTTGGTTTATGATCTCTGAAATATTTGTTACAGTGAAAATGTGAAAAACGTAACTTGTGAAGAGTGATCAGGAAAATATACAGTTATAGTGAATAAGTGAAAAATGTAATATAGAAACTTTTCTTCTTCTTTTTCCCCTATTTGAAATGCACATCCACTTTGCCCCTATGGGGACTTGAACCCTCAACCTTCTATGGTGGTTATGTAATATAGAATCTAGAAAATCATGTTTAAACAAAATTATCAAGCAGTCAGAAGTTAAAGAAGCATATTACAATTTTCTTTTCTATGTTTCTGCAGAAGATCATAAACCAAAGGAGGGAGGGGGGGGAATCCCATGAATATGCAGGCAAACAGTAGTCATATTGTTATAGCAATTTTTTGAAGAACACATAAATGAAGTGTGTATGTCAAAATATTTGAGCAACCTTCAATAAACTACAAGCACGCAAGTATGGTGGAACTAAGGGCATTAGTAAATATTTCTGTATAATATAACATTTCTACATAGAACTTTTCAATTTTATTTTTTTTATTCTATCACCATTTTAGCAAGTATGATGGACCTAAATACATGGCTTTACAAGTAAATTAATATATAATCATAATACATTTACATTTGGTTCCATATATCGTACATGCATGAGACAAAACTCTCAGAGAAAAGTTCCTTTCAGAGACACTGCTACTCATTATGCATATGGAGTTGGACTTAATGTTGCCGGTGTAAATCAGCTTTCACCATTTTCTTGTCATCCGCCTCAGAAAAAATTTCACCCGTGCATACCTTTTTATCTTTTGGGAAATTGATGGACTTCAAATATGCAGCAGCAGCAAAAGATGATGCAAAAATTTCCTCCTGAAATTTTCAAAGGCAGTTAGAAATATTGATGAGAATAATTTGAGAACTTGCAAGGGAAAGAGGTATAAACTAACCTCATTGACATTAAGACCAAGAGTTTCAAACTTTTTCCCATATTGTTTCCTCGACTTTGTTGAGTTGTTGGTAACAAAAACTAATCTCTTTCCCTGAAGCAAAAGGAAACCAGCACTTCAGTAGTAACCGCCAAAGAATGCTTTCATTTTATAGTTTCATCATTCAGTCCTAGAGTAAAAATGAACAAAAAAAACATACAGATTTGGTTGGACCAATAACCATTAAAATAAGCTATCACAAAAAATTAATAATAAGTCGGTCAACACTAGAGAAAAATAGGGAGAAAAATATTACGATTCTTTTATTCTTCTCACAAGGAGGTATATATACTATACACATATTAAACATATAAGGTAAGTATTAAGTTTACAAAGTCAGCTCTAATCAACTACGCTAATTATGTTAATAGATGAAAGGTAAATCCTAATCATCACGTTAACACTCCCCCTCAAGTTGGTGCATAGATGTCTCGCATGCCCAACTTGTCGATTGAAGTATTGAAACTTCTACTTGATACTGCCTTTGTCAAAATATCTGCTAGCTGGTCCTTGGTCTTTACAAAAGGCAAGCTAATTATTCCACCGATTAGTTTCTCTTTGATATAGTGTCTATCTACCTCAACATGCTTGGTACGATCATGTTGAACTAGGTTATGTGCAATGCTAATGGCAGCCTTGTTATCACAATAAAGACTCATAGGTTTCAAGGGACAGAAACCCAATTCACCCATCAAGATCTTCATCCATAACAGTTCGTGAACCCCATGGACCATAGCTCTGAATTCTGCTTCTACACTTGATCTAGCTACCACATGTTGCTTCTTACTCTGCCAAGTTACTAAGTTTCCACCTACAAAAGTAATGTATCTAGAAGTTGATCTTCTATTAGTTATTGATCCAGCCTAATCAACATCTGTGTAACCCTCAACCTCTAGATGTCCACGTTTAGAAAACATTAGACCTTTACCAGGAGCATATTTTAGTTACCTGAGAATCCGATATACAGCATCCATGTGAGCTTCACTAGGTCCATGCATAAACTAACTTACCACACTAACCGCATAGGCGATGTTAGGGCATGTATGAGATAAGCAGATTAGTTTCCCAACTAACCTCTGGTACCTATCATTATTTGTGGGAACTTGATCTGGATATTCCCCCAACTTGTGGTTTTGTTCAATTGGAGTATCTGCTGGTTTGCAAGCTAGCATCCTAGTTTTAGTCAACAAATCCAAGACATACTTCCTTTAGGACTGGAAAATACCATGCTTTGATCTGGACACCTCAATACCACCTCAATACACAAAAAATATTTCAGAGTACCCAGATCCTTCATCTCAAATTCATTGGCTAAATAATTCTAGAGCTTTCTAACTTCTTTGTCATCGTTACCAGTAACCACCATATTGTCCAAATATACTATTAATGCAGTAATCTTGTACTTATTTCTCTTGAGGAATAAAGTATGATCAGCTTGAGTCTGTTTGAATCCATAGTTTTTCATTGATTGTGTGAACCTATCAAACCATGCCTTTGGAGATTGTTTAAGTCCATACAAGGACTTTCGTAACTTGCCAACCTTATCCACATCACAAGAAGTAGTAAACCCTGGAGGAGGATCCATGTAAACTTCCTCATCCAACTCTCCATGTAGGAAAGCATTTTTCACATCAAACTGATGTAGAGGCCAATCTAGACTTGTAGCCAAGGACAAGAGGACCCAGATGGTGTTCATTTTGGCCACTGGTGCAAAAGTTTCTTGGTAATCAATCCCATAGGTTTGTGTATAACCTTTAGCCACTAGTCTGGCCTTATGTTTGTCAATGGAGTCATCTGCCTTATGCTTCACAGTGAACAGCCATTTACAACCTACAGTTTTCTTACCCTTCGGTAGTTCAACCATATCCCAAGTAGAGTTTTTCTGAAGAGCTTTCATCTCCTCAGTCATAGCACTTCTCCATTTAGGATTGCCAAGAGCTTCCTGTACAATATTAGGAATGGATACAAAGGGCAATTGATTTGCAAAAGCATTATATGAATTAGACAACCGGTGAGATGATACATAATTGGATATAGGATATTGGACAACATTACTAGATAAAAAAGTAAACCGTTTAGGAGGTTTACCCCGATTAGGACGAACAGGATAACGAGGACCTTAAGATTCATTTTGTATCTCAGAATCACCTGCTGAGACTGTTGGGATATCAAGGTTAGGCTCAAGGGAAAGGTTAGGCTCAAGAGAAGAAGGAATAGTAGGAATTACCTCCGGATGATCTTCAGGAATATCCTCAGAAGGAGCCGTTTGATCCGATGGTTCAAGAGGGGAATCTGCCGAACCTGTCTGAGTGCCTTCCTCGTTATCTTTTTGAATATCCATATGTACCTTTTTTCTTTTCACATACACCCTTAACTCTTTCTCCTTCTTTTTAGGTACTATCTCTGTCCTTTGCACAGTTAGAATTTCATCCAAAAAAAGAATTCTCTTCCAACTGACTCCCATTCTCTCCCTGAAGAGAAGTATCAGTAACTCCCCCTGAAAAATAGGCTTCTTTCTCACAGAAGGTAACATCCATAGAAACAAAGAGTTTACGGGTAGGAGGATGAAACAACGATATCCTTTATGTGTGGCAGAATAACCCACAAAGATAGACTTCAAGGCACGAGGATCCATCTTACCCCATTGATGCGCGTGACTATGGACAAAACTAACACATCCAAAGACCTTAGGAGGAATGTTAAGACGGGAAGTACAAGAATGATACCGAGACAAGGCTTGGAGAGGTGTTTGAAACTGGAGAACGCTGGATGGCATGCGATTTATAAGAAATGCAGCCGTGAGTACTGCATCACCCCAAAAAATTTTGGGAACACGCATAGCAAAGCATAAAGATCGAACCACCTCTAGGAGATGGTGATTTTTACGCTTAGCTGTACCATTCTATTGACGGGTAGAGACACATGAAGTCTGATGAACAAGGCCATGTTGTTAGAAGTAGACACCAAGAGTATGTTTGAGATACTCTCGTCCATTATTAGATCTGATCACCCATATGGAAGCATTAAATTGTGTACGAAGCATTTGGTGGAAAATTGGAAAAATAAAAGCCACATCACTTTTATTCTTCATCAAATAAACCCAAGACATTCATGTGCAATCATCAATAAAAGAAACAAACCATTGTGCACCAGTGCGAGAAAGAACCGAAAACGGACCCCAAACATCAATATGAATGAGTGCAAAAAGAACACCACTTTTATTAAAACTTAAAGGGAATGAAACATGATGGTGTTTTGCTAGAAATGCAATGTTCACACTGAAAATCTAGAAGAGAAACTTTAGAGAATAACGAAGGAAATAAACGTTACAAATAAGGAAAAAATGGATGTCCCAGTCTTCGATGCCATAACCAAATCTCTTCTCTAGCCTTGGATTCCTCTACTCCAACTTGGTACACTTGGGCAATCTTGGAACCAGGAGAAGCACTCAAATCCAAGTAGTACAGCCCCCTTTCTCCCTACCAAGACCAATCGTTTCCTTCGTAAGAATATTCTGAAAAACATAATGGGTAGGGAAAAATGTTACACATCAATTTAGATTCTTAGTAATTTGACTTATGGAGAGTAAATTATTAGAAAGGGAAGGAACATGTAAAATAGAAGAAAGAGTCATAGAAGAAGACAAAGGAACAAAACCAGCTCCTAAAACTGGTGTGGACAAACCATTAGCAACTTTAACACTACTCCTAGAAGGATTAAATTTTGAAACAAACCGAGTTGGGTTATTAGTCATATGATCAAAAGCCCCTGAATCAATAATCCAAGATTGAGCACTAGGAACAGAAGAAAGACTAAAGGCATATCCCAAATTACTTGTATTGGCTAAAGAGGTAGAAGCATCAACCTGGGAAACTTGCTGAGATGGTTGAGTTACCGAAGAAGCAAAGAAAGTTGTGGTGCAATTTGATTGTCACCAAAAGTATGATGAGCCTGAGACCCAGAGTTGCCTCCCTTTTTCTGGGCATTCTTCTTCTAAACATACCAGTCTGGATAGCCATGTAGCTTAAAGCATGTTTCTCGAACATGTTTAGTACCATTACAATAGGTACATCTCCGAGTATCACAGGATTTGAAATCAGATGAAGTGGAAGATGACCTTCCCAGAGGAATAGTGGTACTAGCAGAAGGAATCACCGATGCAATCTTAGGAGAAGATCCCACTTTCAAGGCTGAGCCATCGCTAGATTTTCCTACCATCATAGTTCGTTGACGAAGTTCCTCACGACACACAAAAGCATAAGCATTCTGAATACTTGGAAGCGGATCCTGGGCAAATACTTCTCCTAATTTGGTATAGACTGGGATCTAAACTAGCCAAAAAATCGAATAAACGATCCTCCTCAATCTGATTTTTCATTGTAGCCGCATCTTTTGCACATTCCAGGGAACAAGGACGACGATAATCCAATTCTTGCCAAATAATTTGAAGTGCAACATAATACACAGTCAAAGTCTTACCATAGTCTTACCATTCTAACGAGTCTCATGTGCTCGGCAACGGAGTTCATACATCTGTGAAACATCTTTACCAATAGAAATTGTTTGAGCAACTGCATCCCAAACATCATGGGCAGTGGGCAAGCGGAGAAATACAGCCCAAATTCCAGGAGCCATCAAATTCAGCAACCAGGACTTAACCATGGCATTCTCCTCCACCGAAGTAGCATAAGCAATAATATCTTTTTCATTAGGCTTAACCATGGTACCAGTCAAGTATCCCACTTTCCCTCAACCTGTGACATATAACTCGACACTTTGGGACCAAGTGGAAAAATTGGAACCATCTACTAATTTATCCGGAGTGATTTGTAAGGGCAATTGGTCCTGATGAACAGTAACTCAGGCAGAGACCGGAGAGGCAAAAGTTCAATCTCCTTCGTCTTTTAAGTCACCCATTACTTATAGCACTTAAAATATATATATATTTTTTGGGGTTTACAATCTGCGTTGCTATAATTTTTTGGGGTTTAAGAATAGTTGCAGTAGAGAATACCCAAAAATAAAAACTTATGGCACAAAAGGAGAAGAATGAAGTCGGCAATGAGTCAACCCGAAAACAGATTGTCCACCACCTTCATATCAAGCTGAGAGGGTCTGGGTAAGTCAAATCGATTATTTGCGGATAAACCGCAACAGATATCAGTAGTTAATTTGGCAAGAAATCAACAAACCAAGCCGATTGGAAGCAAAGATAAGGCCGACGACAAGAACTGATCGATCAGAGAGAAAGACAAGCCACCGGAAAGCAGAGTACAGCCAGCGGCTTGTATGATTTTAGGTATTTAGAGTGACGATAAGTATGGGTATGGGTATAGTTTAGACAAATAGGTAACTGCTAAGGTAAATCAGAAAAATCCTAATCGTGTAGGCTCTGATACCATGTCAAAACTAGAGAAAAATAGGGAGAAAAAATATTACGATTCTTTTATTCTTCACACAAGGAGGTATATATACTATACACATATTTAAACATAGAGTAATGCTATTGCGAGCGCGCGCTCGCAATAGCATTACTCTATGTTTAAATATGTGTATAGTCTCGCAATAGCACCAACGAGCTCTCGCGCTCGCAATAGCATTACTCTATATTTAAATATGTGTATAGTCTCACAATAGCACCAACGAGCTCTCGATCTAAACCGTCGGATTCAAATAGCTTGAGATTAGGAATAAAACAAATGTTTTTTTATTTTTATTTTTGTTTCCCTTCTCTCTCCTCTCTCCTCTCTCCTCAAGCTTTCCGTTTCTCTTTCCTCAAACTTTCAGACTCTCTCAAATTTCTCTCTCTCCAGCTTTTTTTTTTTTTTTTTCCATCATTTTTTTCATCTTCATTACTTCAGGTGAAGAAGACGGCAACTCTGCCCCGCTGAGCCGCCTTGCAAACCCACCGTCCACCTTGTCTCTGCCGCGAACCGTCCTTGTCACCACCACCCGCCGGTGCAATGCCGCAAGCCCACTGCGATTCAACCATATCCGAGCACTGCCGACGTTCATCCACAACCCATCTTGCCCGCTGTTCTGTCAATCGTCGGCGTGCACAAGCTGCCGTCCCTCTCCTCACTTTCTCTCTCCTACCCATCTCAGTTCTCCAACTCTTCCATCGTATCCCAAATTTTCAAGGCTGATCTCACCATCTCTGAATCAAAAAAACAAAACCCAAAACCTGATTCGAATAACTGGAAATCCATCACCACATATTTTTGGTTTCAGTTTTTTAATTTTTACCCATCAATTTCCTATATATATATATATATATATATATATATATATATATATATATATAAGTACAGTATTGATGTATGAGTTCTGAAAAAAAACAAAAAAACAAAAAACAAAAAAAACAAAACCATCACAGCCATCGCCGGAATCAAACTACAGTGAACAGCCAAGTTCACCGCCGCCCACCGGTGAGTAGAGAGAGAAGTAGTTTTTTTGGGTTGGGAAGAAGGGGAAGATGAAGGAAGAGAGAAAGAGGCCGGTGAGTAGAGAGAGAAGTTGCTTTTTTGGATTAGGAAGAAGGGGAATTTGGCATCTGCAAACTTAGAGAGAGAGAGAGAGAGCAGAGTGCAGGGTGAGAGAGAGAAAAATAGCCGACAAAATTTGGGATGGTGAGATCAGCATTTGTCTTCACTTTTCTTCCGAATCCCTAAGTAAACATACCGTGTGGCTATATGCGAGAGCTCGTTGGTGCTATTGCGAGCGCGCGCTGCAATAGCATTACTCTTAAACATATAAGGTAAGTATTAAGTTTACAAAGTCAGCTCTAATCAACAACGCTAATTATGCTAATAGATGAAAGGTAAATCCTAATCAATCACGTTAACAAAGTAAAACTGTAATTTTAAGCATGAAATGCAAAGAAACACGTGTCAACATCACAAATACCTTCTCCCGGAGCATATCAAGAGTTTTTGGGACTCCATCTATCAGTTTATCCCCTTTCCATATAACTCCTGTGCAATATTAAGCAGCAACTATGTAACCCTTTTTTTCAAGTGACACATATAAGACATAAACTACCTTATATTATATAAAAGAACCAATATCTCAATGTTTAGAATCTTAACACTAACTTCATTATAAGTTACTAATAAATAAATCATTACTCCAACTTCTTAGCATGATAATTTTATCCAAATTATGAAAAGAAAAAAAAAAATTATCCATTTGAGAAGGATACTGCTAGATTCTTTTAAAGAGCTTCGAAATATCAACAGAGCAGTTAGGCCCATCAATTTTAGCTAATTGGGTCCTTAGTTTAAATTGCAAGCCTTTTGACTTGCATTGAAGTTGTTGGGCAGAGAATATTCATGAAATGTTTTGCTTCGAAGTTGTTAGCCTTTTAACACTAATTCCATTATAAGTTACTAATAAATAAATCATTACTCCAACTTTAGCATGATAATTTTATCCAAATTATGAAAAGAAACAAAAAAAATATTATCCATTTGAGAATGATACTGCCAGATTCTTTTAAAGAGCTTCGAAATATCAACAGAGCAGTTCGGCCCATCAATTTTAGCTAATTGGGTCCTTAGTTTAAATTGCAAGCCTTTTGACTTGCATTGAAGTTGTTGGGCAGAGAGAATTCATGAAATGTTTTGCTTCGAAGGTCTGCAACAAGTGTCAAATTCCAAAGTTCAAATGATAAGGCCACATTCCATAACAAGGATTGGTCTCTTATAGAAAATGCATAGACCGAAATCCACAATTTTAACTTGTGATATGTTCCGACACCCCCCCCCCCCCCCCCAAAAAAAAATAATAATAATAATAATAAAAAATAAATAAATAAAAACTGTTACCTTAAGACCCGGTCTTATGGATGAAAAATGACTTGGCCATAACAGGAAGTAAAGTTATGAAACTAACAGTTTAGGACATCAAATCTTGGTAAACTAAAAATGACATCATTTCAGTCAAGTAAGCGGTATCGTAATAAACTGTGATTATGCAAATGACATCATGCATATATGATGTCAATGCCCATACAAAATGACAATTCAGTAAAATCACATGTATGTTGTCATATATGTCACATAACAGTCATTTCTTTATCGATTTAAACAAAAGCCATCACTGGTACACTTGGACAGTTTTTCTAAGTATGGACAAGTTCTGTCCTATGTATTGAACCTGGACAAGATGAAATGATTCAATTTCTATCTCACCTATCTGCTTCAAACAACTGATTGACAGAATGAACGTCAACATAATTAGACCAGAAAATTTTCACTCATGGATCCCACATCATAATCAGTCTCTTTCATGAGACTGCGCAAAGCGCTGAAAGTAAAACCAGTAAAGGACTTGCAGCTATGATGATTGTCCCCTAGGCAGTTTGGCAACTACTCTATCAAAACTATTTTACGATGGGCTCCACAAACCCAACAGGGATATGGATTATGGAAAGAAAATGATCCAATGGCTTTACAACTTAAAATATTTCAGTAAATTGCATATTTCATCATAGCCACAAGAAGAATGTTTGGTATAAATAACTCCCTTCTATGTCTTCAACCCCCTCAGTCACTACAAACGCTGCAATGGGATTTACTGATTCTTGAATACCTACTATGGTAGAATATTTGTGTCACATTTTTTCAGATTTTGCACGAGACCCTCCTGGCCCAACCCTAGACACTCTAAGATCCTTTTCCAAACCTGCCCCCATTTCGAGTGAAAAGATAGATAAATAGACACATCCCAATGCACCGAGGATCTAATGGTAGCGTGAGAGGGTTGTTGCTTGAACAGTTCTTTCAAAAAGTCCATCTACTTGATTGATGAGTCATAAGAAGACAATTCATGGTTCGGATGCTTTGTAAGAATAAGATTGAATGATCGAATAGAGTTCATACATTTCATCACCACTTTGTGGAAAATCGTTAGGTACGACTATGTTAGAAATCTTTGACTCGGTTGGTGATATAGTATCTCCCCTTCAAATAGCAAGTGAATTTCGTTGTGCTGAGGATCAATTCCAAACATCTTATTGCATTTTCGAGCTGAAATGGAATATTATTACCAAAATTGCATTGTTAATTCAGAATAATCCTAAGAAGTAATACTAATATAATTAATACTAATCTAGTAAAATATAATAGGACTGGAAAGCATAGTGTTGAAAGAGAGAGAGAGAGAGAGAGAGAATATATAAAAACTTATATGTTATTGAGTGAGTAATACAATAATACAATGGTGTTTATATAGGAGAAGCTACGGGAGTAGGTGAGTGGAGAACAAATAAACCCTATACATGGTAATTCTATATATGGTAATGAGGGGTAGGTGGCAACTCATACAATAATAACTGTACACGTGTCACAACTCATACAATACTGTACAATGTAACAACTCATACAACACTGTACAGTCCAACTCATATTTTATGTCATTTGTAGCGGTGGAGGAGGGTTGATTTGCACGCTCACGCTTTACCAGAGAATCATATTCGACTTTGGAGAGAACGACTTGTTCATTTGCAGGAATGGGAGTAGTCTCCTCCGAAACCGAAGCTTGATTAGCCCAAGCTGGCTTGCCATGAATAGCCCAGCAGAAGTCAACAGAGTGATTGTTTCGGCCACAATGAGTACACTTCTTGCTGCCGCAACCCCCTCTGCCGCCACAAGCACCACGGCCTAGGTTGGAAGGACCTCTGCCCCCTCGTCCTCCATGAAAAGTATCATGTCGCTCAGTAGAAACAACAAGAGCAGAGTTGTTGTCCTTCTCAATGACAGGGCATGAATAGATGCTCTTCGAACTCGAGCAAAAGCTCACTTGCTGTAGGTATCTCCTTGCCAAACAAAATCTACGAACTAATCGGAGCAAGTTCGGGTTTAAGTCCAGATAAAAATTTTGCCACCTGAAACTCCTCCCTGTGCCGTTTTTGTTGCTATGTCTGTAGTCAATGGTTGGTAGACATTCAATTCTTCCCACATGCCCTTCAGTTCTAAGTAATAATCTTCAACTGAACGATCTCCCTGCTGGAGATTACAAATATCCTGATACAACTGATAAATACGATAAATATTCTTCTCTGAAGAATACATTTCCCTGAGATTTTCCCAAATATCTTTGGCAGATTCTAGGAATGACACGTTGTTAAAGATCTCAGGCTCCAAGCTGTTCCATAACCAAGTCATAATCTGAGCATCTTCTTTCTCCCAAGCCTCAATAATCTTTTCATCACTGGTGGATTTGGTTGATTTAAGATAATACAGTTTTCCTCGAGCCCGTAAGAATACCTCTACAGCTCGAGACCATTGAAGGTAGTTCGAGCCTTTTAGTTTGGTGCTGGTGATTGACCCAAGAAGATGGGATTCCTTAGTATCCATCACAAGAGCTGCCGAACAAATGAGATATAGTAGCGAGTGGGAGCCAAGATAAGAAAACTAAGATCTGGTCGAGATGTACCCGAGAGAAATTATCGAGGAACGAGCCGAGGAGGGATCTGGGATAGATTGCTGAGACGAAAACTGAGATCACCGAGAAGAGATTGCTGAGAGGAAGTCGAGACAGAATCAAGATCGGAGAGTCTGAATAAGACTAAGAAAAAAATTTAAAGAGGGATCGATTTCTGCTCTTATACCATGTTGAAAGAGAGAGAGAGAAAGAGAATATATGAAAACTTATATGTTATTGAGTAATACAATAATAGGTGTTTATATAGGAGAAGCTACAGGAGTAACCTGAGTACGTGAGTGGAGAACAAATAAACCCTATACATGGTAATTCTATATATAGTAATGAGGGGTAGGAGACAACTAATACAATACTAACTGTACATGTATGACAACTCATACAATACTAATTATACACGTGTGAGAACTCATACAATACTATACAACGTGACAACTCCTACAATAATGTACAACACATAGTAAGATGAAAGTTATAAGCTGTGTTCGGGGGGAGTTATTGTCTATCGTTTGCCTCTATGGTAGAATCAATCAAGGGATCAGAGGTAGTGATTTACCTTGCGTGGATGTCAGCTGTTTGAGTCTACTTATCTCCAACTCGTGAACTTACCCTCCCTCAATGAATATTCTATTTATCTTGTTCAATCAATCCCAATATTAACTATTAGGAGTCATTTTGTGAATAAGGATTCTAGTGGTATATGTTTACGATGTGTGATTGAATAATAATAAAAAATAAAAAATAAAGGATGTTCTATACAATGATTCCCATTTTAGCTGATTTATTCAATTCAATGATTGATCAAAGAACATGAAATTTCGTAAAATAAAGTATTGTGCGATCTTACATCAATCAAATAATGATATATCCATGCAATGTGATTTGGCCTAATCAATTTGTCCATTTAAATTGTATTTATGGGTCATAATATAAAGAAAAGATAGAGAAGAATTTACAAAAAGGGGGTTTTAAAAAGACGGGTTCATTAGGAGAGGGAGGGAACTAGGTATATGTAATTTAATTGCTATAAGTCAACTCTTGTGGATGTTTTGAATAAGAATAATAATTCACTATTATTAACAATAGGTCCCGGAGACGGTTCATCATGCTATTGCTCTAGGTTTGCATACAACTACATTGATCCAAATAAAAGGTGCTTTAGATGCACGTGGTTCCAAGTTAATGCCAAATGAAAAGGATTTCAATGGAGGAATCATGATCAAGATAGCAGACCAAAAGCTACAGAACTTGGGTGTGGACGTTTTGTCGAAATGGAATGGCCTCAACTTTTATTATTTATAGTGACTGATGGAATCATTAAACGTAGTATGCCGAGCCCCAATCAGCATTTCTTTCTTCTTCTTCTTCTTCTTCTTTTGTTTTTATTTTTTATTTTTTTATGCCCAGGAACTCTTCCTCAGCGAGACTTTGGCAGAATAGCAGAGCAAGTACAAGTATTAGTATTATACTACAAAAAATGTGCTCCAGAAAACACAACAACAAACTTCCAACTTTACTATTTTTCAAAAGATTGAACCATTGTGTTAAAAGTAATTTGTAAATTCAATTGTAATATCAATTCTCTCTCTAGTTATAATCTAGAAGGGTCACAAATTACACACCTCCCAGCCAAAAAACCTTTATTGTGACATCTTTTAGCGATTTGCAAATAAAGGGTTAGCAGATTAGTACCCCATAAACCCAAAAATTGGCAAACCATAAAGCACGCAGACCATGTTCATTACCGAGATAAACCCAGTATAGAACAACAATTAACAACTTGTTGAATAAATTTATGTATATGTGTGTATATATATATATTCAAGAGATTAAATGCAATAAAATTTTACCATCGCAATCGAAGATGAAGGTCTCCACTGAATCGATCAGTTCATCGGCATTCTTGAGGGGTTGTGCTGAGGCACGTGTGGTGAAATCCATGGTAGACCTATTACTGCTACTAGAATTCCATTTGAGGGCCTTCAACGAATTGTACAAAGGGTTTGAAATGTAAGAGAGAGAATCACTACTGTTGTTCGTCTTCTTCCTGAGAAAACACATAAATCGAGGAGGTTTAGGGTTAAATAGAGTTGCAGAAACAGAGGCTGATACAGAGACTCTGCTAAGCATCGCTCTATATATATATATATTTATCTCTCTATATCTTTACGGTTATTACAATAATTTCTCAAACCCTTGTGTATATTGTATTTCAAGGCCGTTGGGTTTTAAAGTGGTTGGTTGTTTGCTGACATGGCAGTTTGAGTGGACAAACTGGGTTTATCCGATGGGGGCAAATGCTGTGCGCCCATGCGGTCCACTTTGTCTAACCACTCGTGGAAAGCACGTGACACCTTTTTTTTCCTTCTCCTCTTTTTGTTTTTTCTGTTTTGTTTAGTCTACTAGTGCCGTGCATCAATGGCAAAGAAAATATATGCTACTCTATATATATTATATATAATGTAATATCATTTTAATTTTAATGTGCATATATATATATTGGGGGATCAAAAAGATTGTACCAACCAGCGTAATCTACCTCTCCAAATCAGAAATGGCCACATGTCCCAATCGCTAAATGACACGTAAAAGAGCCAATTAAACAAAAAAAATGAAAAACTCAAGATTAATAAGAAGCACAATTCGGGCCTTAAAATGGGTAACAAATTAAAGAAATGGAGATTTGGGCCTTAATATGGGTAACAAATTAAAGAAATGGAAAGGAACTTGAAGTGAAATTTGCTACTATCGTTATATTTGATCGATATAAATAGGTATCGAATTGATCTTAGATTAAAGCTTGATTATACAGTGACCAGAATTCTAATAAGATTCCTTATTCCTTTTATTGATTGTTATCTAACCCACCCCTTCGGCCAAAATCTGAAAACCCCCCTGTTGTTTTCAAAAACTATCTACTAACCCCCTTAAATACGAAAACAAACATATGACCCTCTCCCCGTTAGTTGACCGTCTAAAACTAACGTCTTCTTATCACGTGAGCATCACGTGCACCAGATACTCCAATATAATGACGAAAGTACCCTTGTTATACGGAAATGACATTTGTTAGATCCACCCCCTCGGTTATGCATTCTTTAAGGTTTTTTATCTCCTTCTCTGTCGTTGCACTGGTGTAAGGATTGCCGCCATAGAAGATCTCTTCTCTCTTCGTTAACTGTCATCTTCTCTCTTCTTTCTTCGTTCTTGTCTTCTCTTGTTCTTGTCTGTGGTTGAAGTGGCTTATTAAATTCTTTATTCTCTCTTCGTTAAGCTCTAATTGATCTATTAAATTCTACAATTGATGATTTGAAGCTTTAATCGATCTATTGAAGTCCCTGATTTATTATTTGAAGCCCAAAATTGCAGCCAGTATGTGCCTTATTACAAGCCCTAAACCGCGAGCAGGGAACCCAAATGTCTTTTTCCACCATACAATCTGTTAATCGGCAAGATCTCAAGTATAACAACATAATATGTGATTGTAGCTATCCAGCTGTAGTGAGAGTTACAGGTTCAGATGAGTATAACAACAAATGGAGGATATACTATTCTTGTGGTACAAAAAAAATGCTCTTTATGGGCATGGTGTGATCCGATTTGTACAATGCCAGCTTATACTGAAGCATATGAAAGCAAGTTTAGTGAAATTACAGAATTAAAGTTCCGGTATAATACAGTTAGTTCCCGTTTGGAAGCAATGGGAAAAAGTATGGAAGAAATCCAAAAAATTCTGAAGCAATTAGTTGTAGCATTTGTTATGTTCTGTGTTGTTGCATGTATGATAGCTTTAGGAATAAAGTAGTCAGTTGGTTTTAATATGAGGCTATGTATGCAAAATATATTTTGAAGCCGAATGAAGTGTGTATGCAATGTACTTTTTGAATTGTTAAGTGCATGAGTAAAAGTGTATGTTGAAGTTAAATTGTAGAATTGGAAGTATTGAGTCTTGTGTTTATCTGTATTTCGAATTGCATGAACAAAATCAAAATGACAAGTTACAATTTGCCAAAAATGCATTGTGCATTTAAGGTAAAGTTGCATACATATATTCAAACCAATGGCTTCACTGTCCAAAATAGCCATACATTAAAAACATCCACTGTCATTACATTGCCATACATTGTCAAAAAATCCAACACATTCACTGTCCAAAATAGTCATACATTAAAAACATCCACTGTCATTACATTGCCATGCATTGTCAAAAAATTTAATACATTCACTGTCCAAAATAGCCACCCATTAAAAACATCCACTGTCATTACATTGCCATGCATTGTCAAAAAAACGAACACATTCACTATCCAAAATAGCCATACATTTATTGCCATGCATTGTCAAAAAAACCAACACATTCACTGTCCAAAATAGCCATACATATATTGCCATGCATTGTCAAAAAAACTATCCACTATCATCACACCATTAATATAAAAAACCACCACTATTCAAAATAAACTATCCATAATACACCATTACTACAAAAAACTAACCACTGTCCAAAATAAACCCACCACTGTCATTACTTAGTTTTACATTAAAAACATAAGAAAATACTTGTATACAGTCAACCATTTCTTCAATTTGTCCACCAAAAAAGCTGCACAAAAAAACTGCTATCACTTTCATCAACATGCCATCATTCCTGTGTGTTAAGTGTGGATAGAAAGTCCATATGAACCACTTCATATTGGGTGAATGTTGATGCCTATTCAATGGATAGAAAGTATGTGTTCGTTCAGTTTTGTTTAATGTAACGTAAAATAAAATAATAAGAGGTTCAATAATAATACCTCTGAATAACCAACAATATCTCTTCCACCAAGACCAAGACCATGGTGTCGGGTAGATGTTAATGGCTATTAAATAAAGCAATAAACAACAGGTCTCTTACCAACTCTGCCACCACCTCTAACAGCACTGCCACCACTTCTAGCAACTGTACCACCACCTCTAGCAACTGTGCCACCACTGTCACCACCTCTAGCAAGTCTGTCACCACCTCTAGTAGGTCTGCCACCACCACCTATATGAACACCACCACCACCCCTAGTAGCATCTATGTTAACTCTCACACCACCTTTGTTAGCTTTCCCACCACCTTTGTTAGCAGATCTCCCATCTTTTGTAGTAAAATTCCTCCCACTCCTACCGGCAACAGTTTCATCTCTACCACCACTTACACCACTTGTGCCACTTATTATTCTTAGTCTTCCACCCTTACTTTTTGATTGTCTTATAACTTGCTCAAGTGTTTCACAAGTCCTTACATTATGACCCAAGACAAGACATTTAATGCATCTCATTTTTTACCTCTTCACCACTGGACCTTTTGACTTACTCTCATCTGGACCTCTTTTCCTATTCTTTTTAGGTCTTCCAGGTCTAGTCCTATGGGGTGGTGGCAGTATTGGAGTAGTACCAACTTCTCTTTTTAGATTCCTTAAAGACACTGGAGTTATGACAAATCCATAAGACTTGAAGTATGTCTCTCTATAATAAGAAGGGTGAACAAACAGTTCTGGATCAAACCTCCTATCCAAAATTGCTGCCACTGCATGTTTGCAAGGTATGCCAGTTATATCCCAATACTTACATGAGCAAGTTCTTGTAGCAAGATTCACATAATCACTTACCCCAGCTTCATTCCATGTCATGTTTTCCACCTCCTACTTGTCATTCCCTGAATAATTCACACGCAATCTTCTGACATCTTTAGAAATTTTATCCAATTTCTCTATAATTTTTGGACACAAGAGTCCCTTAACCTTATCGATCATCTCTCTATTGCTTTGATACCTTAGCTTCAGTTGTTTTTAGATCTTCTCAAACATGTAATTAAAGGTTTTTCCCTTGCCTTCCCAATATAGCTGTTAAATGACTCACACATGCTATTTACACATAGGTTATTCCTACTTTTTGTAGTGTATGTTGACCTTACCCAAACCTTTAAGGGAATCTTCATTAACCAGTCATGTGCATCGATCCTTGTTAACTGCCTTCATCTTTTGCATATGTAGCACAAAATCAGATTCTGTGTATGCTGTGGATGCATTCTAAAATATGTTCCATAGTATTCTGCCTTTGTATTTTTGCCTGAAATTGTCATACATGTGTTTAAAACAAAACCTAATATCTGCTCCAGGATATTTATCCTCAAATACCTCAAGTAGACCCTGAAAATTTAGAACAAAATATTATAAATATGTAAAACATTAAAGTAAGATAATAAATGACCATATACATTGAAAGATAAACATGTATACCTTCTGTCGATCTGAGATAAATGTGTACTTATGATAATTGCCAACTAAACCCATCAATTCATCCAAAAATCATTCCCAAGAGTCCTTGCATTCTGCCTCAACACAACCAATTGCAATTGGATAAAAGCCATTGTTGTCATCCCTACCAACAGCACACAATAAGTGTCCCCCGTATGGTTATTTCAAGAAACATCCATCTAGACTAATAAATGGTCTACAACCCTCTAAGAATCCTTTCCACATAGCCTCTAGGGAATAGAACAAGCTATAGAATGAAGTACCATCATCATTATAGGGTATTGTTCTTACATTGGTAACACTCATAGGATTTGTTTCCAGGATTAAGGCACATTAGTCCCTAGCTCTTGTAAATTACTTTGAATAATCACCTTCAATCATTAGTAAAGCCAATTTCTTTGCTCTAGCCACCTTTTGTCACTTCAACATTAAATTCAGTTTCAACTGTTTGCACAAAACCTTTCAATGAGCAACTTGGATCAGCCATAATCTTTTCAGTATAATGTTTTGCTAAATAACTATATGTCAACCGACTGTTGTGCCTTACACCAGTACAATTGTGATTATCATTGAATGTCTTTATTTTGAATGATTTATCTTCACTATTTTCAGAGGCATGAATCCTCCACCCACATTTAGCCTTGCATACCACTGTGACTCTATCTCCATCATTCTTCACAAAGGATAAGTCAAACTTGCCTTTTATAGCTGTAACGCTTATTACTTCTCTAAATTCTGCTGGAGAACCAAACTTCATGCCTATTTCAAGTTTTTTTTCCCTAAGTCTATATGAACATTGAAATTTGGATAAAATGGGCCACTTGTGCTATCATCTTCATATTCTTCGCCACTTGAGTATACCAAACTCATCAACTCCTCACTTAGTGCATATTCAGAAACTTGATAACTGTTATCATCTTTATCAGATTCAGTCTCAGGTTCTTCATCATTTGTAACATCATTCACCTCAGTTGCATCTTTATTATTTCTTACTTCATCAACCTCCTCATCTATCATAAAAGTTTTATCATAAAAGTCCAACAAAACATTGTCATTGTAATATTCATCATTCACATCTTCAATATCATTACCATTCACATCCTCAATTTCATTTCCATTTCTATCAACATCACTGTCAGCTTCAATTTCAGGCAGATCAAAATCGCTGTCATCTACATTTTCAATTTCAGGCATATCAAAATCACTGTCATCTTCATCTTCATCTTCAATTTCAGGCACATCAAAATGACTGTCATCTTCAGTTGCTATTGCAAGCACCTCTAGTGATCTATCTCCATTATTCTCACCTTCTGCATTTCCTTCTTCAGTAATTGACACCACATATATTTTAATTAGGGAGAACCTTTGGTTGTGTTCGAACATGTCAATCACATCCCTGTCAGTCTTCAACTCTTTTAAATTCCCATCAATGTAAGACCTGTAGAATAGTTTACTTGTTGTAGTAGGACAACCAAGCAGACCTATCATGTATTTAAGTTATATCATTAACATGAGATCATTGTCTATACCCTCATATATCTCAATAGACCCACCAAAGTATGGACTTAATTCTGTACTACCAAACTGACTACCATAATGCATTTCCAATGTGTATTACTTTTGAAAAGCAGGATTACAACCTAAAACAATAAATTTTAACAAAATAATATCAAACATAAGATAACTAAAAAAACAATTCTGACACACTTGCAGTAATTTTAAACAAGTATTGTCAAAGATCACTTGGACCACCACCCTATATTACTTAATTTAATGATCACTAGGATCACAATGGAACCCTAATTTTTATTACAAAATCATTAAATCATACTATCAATACTCCCACCTAATAATAAGTACCCACATTGAAAAGGAAAGATTATAAAACCCTAAGTATTACAAAGCAAAAAAAATATAGTATTTATTACTAATTTCAACAATAAATCCCTAAACCTTAAATTATGAAAAAATTGTTTGAACAATAAACAAACTCTAATTTATGATCACTGGGACCATAATCCTATAAACAAACCCTAATTTTTATTACAAAGCAATGACATTAGTAAAAGTTTGTCCACCAAACATCGAATTATACCTACCAAACATTAAGGACCCACATTGAAAAAGAAACAATATAAAACCCTACCTACAAAACGATGACAATGGATAAAAGTTTGTCCATAACTAGCACCATTTTGTCCAACCAAAGTGATACGAACCAGTTGGAATCCACCAAGATCTTTGACCACTGAGCAATTACAGAAAAAAGACACACACAACACTCGCTGTCATCAACACTCGACACTCGCTTTCATCAACAGTCAGACACTGGATTTCATCAACACTCGCTTTCATCAACACTCAGACACTTGATTTCATCAACAGTCGCTTTCATCAACACTTCACACTTGCTTTCTTTAACACTCAGCGCACACACAAACACATAACATAGATGGAGGCATAAAAAACGATTTAGGGCATAAAAATCGATTTAGGGGATACAACCCCCACACGACGTCGTTTCATAAAGACGCAAAACAACACAATACTACATCATTTCATACGGGGGCATATTTGCCAATTCAAAATCCACATTTTCATTTTAAAATAATATTAAGGGTATTCTTGCCATTTCGCAGTAACTTAACAGTTCTGTGACGGCATGGGGGGCAATGTGATAGTTTATGTTATATCATGAGGTTTTTTAATACTCTAGGGGGTTAGTAGATAGTTTCAAAAAACAACAGGGGGGTTTTCAGATTGAAGCCCTATATATATGTATATATATATATATTGTGGGATCAAAAAGATTGTACCAACCAGCATAGTCTACCTCTCTAAATCAGAAGTGGCCACATGTCCCAATCGTTAAATGACACGTAAAAGAGCCAGTTAAACAAAAAAAAAATGAAAAACTCAAGATTAATAAGAAGCACGATTCGGGCCTTAAAATGGGTAACAAATTAAAGAAATGGAAAGGAACTTGAAGTGAAATTTGCTACTATCATTACATTTGATCGATATAAATGCGTATAGAGGGAACCTAAAATAGGTATCGAATTGATCTTAGATTAGAGCTTGATTGTACATTGATCAGAATTCTAATAAGATTCTTTTTTTTTTTCGATAATTGAATTCTAAAAAGATTCCTTGTTCCTTTTATTCCTATCTTGGATGTTTGTGTAAATAATTGCCTTTCAATTTTTTGCACTTATATATATATATATATATATATTTTCAATGGATGTAATTTATACTTATTAATTTATCCATAAGTCTAAGTCCAATTTGTTATAAACATTTATAACTAGGATTGCAAATGAGTCGAGTGGAGTCAAGCCGAGTATCAACATGTCTGGGCTCAATTCGTCACTTCTATAAAGGTTTTCAAACTTGGCTCACATTTGATGTAGTCTTTCTTTATTTTCCTCCTCCCTTAACACTGACTCTATTATAATATAGTCTTTCTTTATTTCCTTCCTCCCTTTCATTCAATTTTGAAAGGACAAAAAACCTTGGGCTTTGAGAGATGCACTTTTCTATCCTTCCTTTCTTCCATCCTTTCTCAATTATTCATTTTAACCAAAACATAGCATAAATTCACAAAAAAAATGTCATCTCTCCCCATCTCTCTCGTATTTCTTTCTCATTTGACCTCAACCCTCTCTCATTCTTCACTTATTTTTGCCTTTTACTCAAATCAAGAAATATAAATTGAAAAAAATTCACTAAAATAATCGCACTTTTTTTTTTTTTTCCAACGTTGATAAGAGAGAGACATTACTGTATTGCACATAACATCACCTTTTGTCCTTCCTTCCAATCAAACAAAATAATCGCACTTTTTTTCTTTTTTTTTTTCAACATTGATAAGAGAGAGACATTACTGTATTGCACGTAACATCACTTTTCGTCCTTCCTTCCAATCAAACAAAAAAAGTTACACCCCATCCATCCTTTTGACCATTTCTTCCATTCAATCAAATAAAAAGTGAGAGAGACACCTCCCTCTTCCTTGGGATGCCTTTTCCATCCCTCCTCCTCTCCTTTTCCATCCCCCCATCTCCTTTACATCCATTTTTGACTATTTCTTCCATTCAATCAAATAAAAAGTGAGAGAGACACCTCCCTCTTCCTTGGGATGCCTTTTCCATCCCCCCTCCTCTCCTTTAACATCCCCCCCTCTCCTTTACATCCATTTTTCATCTCTCAAACCAAATGGACCATTAGTCATTGCACTCGACATGGAGTATGGTCATTATGTCATCGGCATTCATTAACTCCATGATGTTACACAACTATGGCGATCCTTCATAGCTGAAGGGTGGTGTTGTGTATGCGGTTGCTAGAGTTTTGTTAAAGGTTTAACCCCAATGGGTTGGTTCAAAGTGACAAGTCACTTGCCCTGGTGGCTTGTGAAACATCAGGTCTAGGATTCAAATCCTTTTGGGTGCAAATAATTCCTTAAAGGAGTGGGTGTGTGTGAATATCAACCAAATAAATAAATAAAATAAGAAAATTGATTTTTTTTTTTTTTTTTGGTGGGGGGTAGGGGTTGTAAGTAGGTGGCTTTGGTTTTATTTTGAAAGTGATAGAAATATATTTACATGTTGATAAACATATTTAAATAATTTAAGGGCCTAGTATACATGGCTTATTATATATATATATATTATATTATTTTTATGAACTTAAAATGAGCCTTTAATCAAGTCTCTGTGTGAACTTGTTCATGAATAAATGAACTCAGCATAGAACTGTTTGAGAAATAAATAAATAAATAAATTTTTTTTTTTTTTTATTTCTGCATGTATGCCTCATTGCTTATAGCATCATCTGAAATATTCAGTTGATGTATATATAAAGAAGTGCATTGTAGTTATTTGAATATTTGTAGTACTATAATTTTAACAGTATGCAATTACTTAGTTAATTTAATGTTTACTGGCTCATCAATTACGATGCATGACACTTATTAAAGTTTATGTTTTGAATGCTACATGATTATCCAATAAAGGATTTACGCTTTTCAACTTTACCACTAAGTATTTACAATATTAGTGAAAGATAGAATGATCAATGTATTTACAATATTTGCTTGTAAACGTAATTTCTCTAAAACTTTTTTCGGTTGAAAAGAAGAAAGTAGATACTTATTGTTTGATTAAAAGGAAGGGAGGAGAAGAGCAAGAAATGAGAGATGAAACATCCCTCTTTACTTACTTTTTATCGTCCTTCCAAAATTAGATAAAAGAAAAGAATAAAATAAATAAAAAATATTCTAGATAAATATAGGATATCATTTTTACCCTTCAATTATTTACCAAAGAAAAATACTAAATATCACCAATTATTGTATAAAAAATATAACTCAAATTAAGTGGCCAATGGCATGGCTAATGATTTGATAACTTGTGTATTGTAAAAGCAATTCCCTTGGGAGAAAATAAAAAAATGCAATTATCATTGAATAGGAACGGTAATACTATTATAGAATCCAAATCCCAACATAATTCAATTACATGAATTTAATTTCTCCTTCGTTTGAAACCACATTTCTTTTAAATCTTTTTTCCCCTAGATTTCTCTTATGTTGCGTTTGGTGTGCAGGAATAGAATAAAATGGAATAAGAATGGGAATGGAATGGAATTATCATTCTCATTCTATTATTTGGTACCAAATGTGAAATATGTAAGAATGGACTAATGTAAAATTTATACAAGAATGAATTTCAATTTGAATTATCCAAAATACCCCTATAAGTAAAAAATAATTGAAATTGACAAAATAAAATTCTTCTATAATTTTTTTAAAAAGAAATGGTGGCGATGGTTGATGGTGGTGGGGATGAAAAGCGGTAGTGGTGTAGGTGGTGGTGTTGGAAGGCGATGACGATGGTGGCGGAAGACAACAGGGTGTTGGAAGAAGGTAGAGGTAGTGGCGGTGGTGGTAATGGTGGAAGAAGTTAGTGGTGTAGGTGACGATGGTGGAATGTAGTGGTAATGGTAGTGGTGTGGTGGTGGTGTAGAAGGTAGCGGTGGTGGAAGACTGATGTGTGTTTTTTGATGATAAAACCACTTGCAATAGAACAAATTCTTGTAGGATAGGACTATATTGAGAGTGCCGAACCTCAAGGACCATGTTGATATTATTAAGTATAAAATTAATCCTTATTTGATTCAAAAATAAAATAAAATTGTATTGTTTATCTATTTTTAAATTTTAATAAATTGAAATTAAACTAAGTTAATGAGCATATGTATTAAGAGAATGGGCACTTAAGGGATTGACTTCATCACTAACCTCATAACATGGTCAATTGTCTCAATTATGGAGAATTCACACTTATGTATATTTAGGAATCAATTGGCTACAAACACACTTTAATTTAATTAAGAATGTATATATGAATAAACATTAAACCATAACTCATATTCGGTTGGCACAAAAGTTCTACCTAATTATTCTAATCTACTATGTAGTCACATGGCATGAATTGTCAAAACATCCATTTACACATTCATTAAGCACCATTGCATGATCACTACTCCCATAATCATATAGAATAAAAGAAGTTTGAATTCAATTATAATAAAATCAATTCTAAGACAAGAGATTAATTTCATTAATATTGATTATAAGCTTTAAAACCTAATTGTTTAGTACAACTAAGTCAATTGCTCACAACCATGCAATCAATATAAATAGAAAAATCCTCCAAGTTAAAAACAATCAGACCATGCTACTCCGTCCAGGGTTACATCAATGCCCTAAGAAGAGATTTAACTATTCATGGAGAAAGTAGAAATCTTCAATGATGTGATGAACGCCATCTCTATGGACTACAAATCTGATTAGGATGACCTTTTTCAAGCTTCAACAATGGAGGATTGCTCAAAACCGCCAAGTTTATCTCTTTTGTGTTCTCTCCCCTCAATATGCCTTCATTATGACCTATATTGGTTAACAATAGGCCCTAAACTCATTGTAATACCCCGTAATTTTAAAGAGTGTATTTAAATTAATTTTGTGTTAGGTTAATTTTTTTAATGTGTAGATTTAATCACCTTGTAATGATATATGTTAGATTAGTTAACTAATTTTATTTATTTGTGCATGTAATATTGATTTATGTTCTATATAGTATAATGATTAGTTTTGAAATTTTTATTGGTTATGTTTTAGATTAATTATTATTATTTAATTAAAGTATTTAATTTGTATATAATATAATAATAATAATAATAATATAATAATAATAATTATAAAAGTTTATTAATAATAATAATAATAAAATAATAATATAATAATGATAATAGTGATAAATTAAATCATAATAGTAATAATAAGAATAGTATTATTAAAACAAGTTATGATGCCAACTTAGTCTTAAGATAGAATTTCCACTATCTTGGTTGAATGAGATGATTTCAAAGAGGACTTAGGGGCATGGCATTAAAGGAATGTGGTTAGGGAAGTTTAGGATTATTAATAAAAATAATACTAATAATGATAGTAATAATCATAATAATAATCAAATGATCAAATGTCATGATGGGAACTTGACAAAATGGTAGCATTTTGGTTAAGTCAATGTACTTGACTTGGATTGCATGCTTTAAGTAAATATAGGTGGGAAGTTAGATGGTTAGTAAAAAGATATTTGCAATATTTAAATTATATAAGTTATTTATATATAGAAGTTAGCTCTTTGGGTTGAGGATTCACGGAGGAAGAAGAGAAATAAGTAAATGTGAGTTACTTGATAAGAGTGAAAGGAAGAGAGAGAAAGAAGGGAGCTTGGACCGGCGTAGGCAATTTACCCGATTACGCGCAACCGGCGGATTTATTTTAAATCCAAAAAGGCAAGTTATTATCTATTTTTCCCCTTTGAATTAATAAATTAATTGTTTAGTTTATTTATATTATTTTAGAGCATAGAGACCATGTAAGGAGTTTAATAAATTAGGAATTTTAGTTTATTAAATTTGTGAAATTTTAATTATATAGGATGGTATATATTTATTTAATGACCTATGAAATTAATAATGGCTAAAAATAATTAAATAAGGCTTTAGGGATTTTTCTAGAATTTTCTAGAATTTTTCGGGATTTTTCTGTAATTTCCGGCGAGACTCCGGCGAGATTTCCGGCCACCGGCAACGAGGAAGGTGACCGGAGTGATCCCATGTGGTGCGGCGCACAAGGCTTACTATGCGCGCGCATCAGTAGCGGTTAGATTGGATTTTAAATCACAGATCGATTCAGTGTAGCGTAGCACACAATAGCATGGTGCACGCAAGTCAGGAGCCGTTGGATTAAAGGAGGAGCCTTGGATCAATTCCATACAGCGCACCCACAACAAAGTCCATGCAACCACCGAATCAGGAGCCGCCGCGTCAGCAAGGTACCATTAGTGCGCGCGTGGCAGCGCGTGCGCGCGCGTGGAACGCTCCAGACGCGCGTGGGAGCGCGTGCGCGCGCGTGGCTGATGCCAGACGCGCGTGGAGGCGCGTGCGAGAGTGGGAAAGCTTGGCGGCGCGTGTGGGGAGCTCTGGGAGGCGCGTGGGGGCGCGTGAAGGGCCTCTGCAGCTGCTGGAAAAGTCCAGAATACCCCTAGGGACTGTTTTGTCATTACCAGGACCTTCACTATACATTTTGGGGCCTCGGGTTGGCATTTTTAGAATTAACGGGACATTATATTATTATTTTATTTCTCGTTAACTATTATAATTGTCCGATTAATATTTCTAAATATTAATTGTATCAGTTAAAGTGCGAATCGCTAGTAAACATATGTAATTAATTTAACGACTATTAATGGTATTATTTTATTATACTGTAATAACCATTAATGTTAAATTAATTAGTGCTTGGTTTTATTCATATAAATAACCCATTATATATTATGGAATATTTATACTGTTAATCGTATATAAACCATGATTATTATGCTGTGTGCATTTCAGGGAATAAATGGACTATTTATTATGTCGCATTTATATTATATGGATATGTTGCCATATACAACCATGTGAGCTGACTAATAAGTTTAGACTCATTTATACCTTATGCATTCGTTGCTATAGACAGATGTGTGGCTGTCGGGGTATGTGGTTTAATATTATTGGCATGTGTTGCCTAATGGACATGCTCAGTCTATTTAGTAATATTATTGGCATGTGTTGCCTAATTTGTATGCTCAGTATATTCATCAGTACTTTGAGAGGTGTTATCACTGTGTAGTTCGTTATAGTCTGTGTTGTCAGTATCGTGCACCATGTATAATAGCTGATTTCCCGGGTAGGGAAAGGCGACACTTAACCACCTAGTGTGAGTCTAAGTGATCACCGTCTATTCTGGTTGAGGTCATATTATACATTGGATGGTTCCCTTAGGATGTATACAGATATAGTACTCATCCGGATATAAATGATTAATTTATTTGATTCTCTGATTTGGGTCATAGTAAAGAGGACTTGCTCGTGGGGTTGACCCACCATTGTTGTTATTTCAGGATACGGTCAGTACCCGTTCCAAGGTTGAAGTTAGCAGTGAGGGACCACCATCCGAAATCATCTACTCTTACGATCCAGTTCAGGGTAGAAGTTTTATGTATTACTTCAGTTTCAGTTTTTATTTACTTTTGACGTTGAACTCTTAGGTTTATATTTAGGGATCCTTGATATAAGATTTCCAAGTTGTAATGGAGTACTGTATTTAAATAAAGGATGGATGGATGTTGTATTATTTAATGTTTCTTTCCTATCTAAATTCTTTTATTTCCATCACTTTGTATTCCATGCTTGTATATTGCCAATTGTTTTTGATATCCCTCGTTTTTCGTGTATAAGCCTGATCAACTTATGCGTGGAAAATGTGGGGGTGTTACAGTTGGTATCAGAGCATTGGGTCACCTTGGATACTCTAGCCCGGTCTTTATCCATTGATTGATATCAAAGACCCTAAAAGCAACATAATTAATTGAATTTCTAAAGATTAACTAAAAATAACAAAAATTAAGAAAATAACATAAGTAACATGAAATAAACATAACTAAGATATTAAAATATGCAAATCTAAAGGCTCAAATGTGCAACATTCAACACTTATCAGAAAGACCGATAATGTGGACCACTATATGCAAACAAGATAGTAAAAATTTTCAATTACCCTCAAATTAGCGATACTTCGCATACATGAAGTAATAGTCCATTAAAAATCGACTTGGGATACCAAACTAGCTTCACATGCATAAAATCATTGCTAAAGCCATATGTTTTCAACTCAAGCTCAGAAATTACAAATTACTTATAGGCTATATTCGGCTGCATAGAATTGGAGCTTTGGAATTATAGAAAAACAACACACAAAATTGAATTAATTTTTTTTTTTCAATTCCACCCATTCCAATTTCAATACTTCAATTCCATGTAGCCGAACACTTATGTTGCTTTTGGTGTGCAGGAATGAAATGGAATGAAATGTCTATTACAACATTCATTTGTTTGGTATACAATTTAAAGTGGGAATGATTATTCAATTGAAATGAAAATTTATTCATGGAAATGAAAATTTATTCCACAATTAAACTTGTGGAATGTCCATTCCATTCCCAAGTAAATTAAAAAAAAGAAATCAAGTTCCCAAAAAACTCTAATGATCTAAGTCCAAAAACTACCATTCTCTTCCACCACCACCACTACCACAACCATCGCCACCTTTCACCTCTGCCACCTCCATTGGCTTTCACCACTGCCACCATTGTTGCTGCCTTCAGCCATCGCATCATTGCCGCCTCAATTGCCTTCCACCACTGCTGCCGCCATTATCGCCATCACTACCAACTTCCACTATTGCCACCACCTTCAACCACCGCAACCTCCGTTGCCTTCAACCACTTTCATTACCATCACCACTGCCACCTTCCACCACCACCACACCGCCGTTGCCTCCACTGCCTTTCGCCGTCACCGCCTTCCACCACCGTCGTTGCTTCCACTGCCTTCCACAACCGTCGTCACCTCCATTACCTTCCACCACCTACACCACTGCCTCATTCCACCATCACCATAACACTGCCATCGCCTTCCACCATCATTGCCTTCCCCATGCACTAACGCCTTCCGCCACTATCACCACTATCACCACTATCACCACTACTTCCACTGCCGCCTTCCACCAATAGCACTGCCGTCTGCCACCTTCCACCATTACCACCACCACCTATACTACTACCGATTTCCACCTCCACCATCACCTTCACTGCCATCCACCACCATCACCATTTCTTTTTTCTTTTTTTAAATATAGAAGAATATTATTTTGTTAATTTAATTTATTTGTCACTGAGAGGGATATTTTAGAGAATTCAATTTAATTAAATTCATTCCAGTATAAATTTTAAATTGGTCCAACTAAATACTAAAATAATTTTTATTATTCCATTTCTACATATTTCTTATTTACAACCAAACAATAAAATAAGAATAATCATTTTCATTCATTCCATTTATACACACCAAACATAACATTATATAACTAGTTTACGAGCTACACTGCACCACCATTGCAGATCCTTGACTCTCTCATATACGTGGTGGATGTGAGAGTCAGTAATATCTCATTCTCTTTCTTCCAAAAAAAAAAAAAAAAAATTCATTTTCGAATCCATTTCTATTCAACAAAATACATAGACTGTACTAATTGTATCACGTGCATTGCATGGTAACGCGTGTAACGCGTGTACTAAGTAACTACTAGTAACTATATATAGATTTATAGACCGTACTAGTAACTATATATATATATATAAATATATATAAACACTGAGTTTCCATTTTTCGGACTCGCATATTATGGCTCTGCCAACCATTACCCTCAAACCAATGATCACCCAAACACCATATTTAAATCTAACGCCAATCCAAACCCAAGCCCTATCAGCGACACCAGCCATGAGGCGAGAGAGAGTCCAGATCGAAACAACCGTACCTAGAAAACTAGTGATCATAGTTACAACTATAATGGTGGCCGTGGTGGTGGTAAAGGAGGGTTAGGATTTGGGGTTAGCGCCAATTAGTTTGCGGTGACTGATGACAAGTTGAAGGAAATGGCCTCCGCCTCAAAGCCGAAGCTCAATAACGGTTGCAATTGTGTAATCAAGAGGTTGGGGTTTCTATCTTTGCTGTTATTTGTTTGTTTGCGTGTTTCTTTCTTTCTTTTATTTTTTTTATATATATTTTTTGTGAATTGGGTTATACACAGATGAGAATTGGGTACAATTTTTTGTTGATTGTTGTTTTAGAAATTTGATTTTGGGACCACACCTTATGTGGTTTTTGTTAGTTGTATGTACATACTGTGTTGTAAATTGCAAATTCACCATGTCCTAAATCGCAGTTCTAGGGTATGTTAACCACCATGGTGTGATGGTGCTGCAACCATGAACCTTTCTTTTATTCACTGGCAAACACTTAAAAACTTGATCACACACTTGTTATGACCCAATTTTGTTCCTTTTTGAATGTTTTTTAACTATTTATTGTGAATGTTATGACACCCACAAATTTTTTTTTTCTTTTTCTTTTATGTATTTTACTGGGATTTACATTGATTTTTAAGTAAAACTGATACCAATCAAAAAGAAGTTGCCAAATATGCCATACATTCATTTGAATCAACGATTCACTACAAAAATAGTGGCAGCATAGGTTATTGATGGCCATAATAAAAAATATCAATACGAGTTTCTGTGGTGGTTCATTTTAAGAAAACACAGGTAAAAGCTTTCATTCCATAATGCTGGTAGTCCCATTGGCTTGATTGGTTGTTGTTGTTCATGGTAACCACGAGGTATGGCTTGTCCAAGAACAACAAACTCATATCTGTTTACAGGATGATGAATGTATTTAGGTATATGATGTGGTGGGGGCAGTCATAGACCTGGGCTGGCCCTGGGCCCAGGTGGCCCAGGCGGTCGCCTAGGGCCTCCAATTTGGGCCCAAAAATTTGTATTACTAGGGCCTCTCAAAATTTTGGGCCTCACATCCGCCTAGGGCCTCAAAAAATATTGGGCCTCTCAGGGATGGCCTAGCATAGACCTATGCAGTGATTTATTTTTACATTATGTACCTGTAAATTTTGTAAGATTTTAAAAAAGCCCACCCGAAACTATAAAAAAATTTCAATGGCGTCCCCTCTCAACAAAATTTATGGGTCTGTCACTGGGTGGGGGACAATGTGAATTGTACATGGGTGTGAGAGTTACCTGACTTCTAGCTCTCCAAAGTGGTCTAGTATGTTACAATCATTGGTAAGGCTATAATTATATGAAGAGGGACATGCACGTTTTCTTCTTAACGGCTATAATTATATAAAGAGGGACATGCACATTTTCTTCTTAACCCATGGCCACCCGATGATGGGTAACTAAGTAGGTGAGATTGAATATATATAATCTCATCATTCGCACGAACTTCCTTGATAGGTTGAGCCAACATTACCACCATGTCATACAGCTTCACTTTTAAGAACAGAACATCTAAACATCCCCAAGGAGACTTCACCCATCAAAAGATCTTCGACATAAGGCCCACCATAGGTAGAGTGGTATTGTCCTTCATACCTCCCTAACTTGGGGCCGCACAAGATAACCATCCTAAGCGTCAATCAAGCTCCTCACGGACTTTGGCATAACCTACTAAATCCCAAAGATGGCACCCAACAAATCCCAATCATCCCTAGCTTTGAGGCAATGGAGGAGGAGATGATCCACTGACTCCTCATTTCTCTTGCACATATAACACCAATTGATAATAATCTGACATCACCTCCTTATATTGTCAGTGGTTAAAATCCTCCCCATAACTGCAGTCCAACCAAAAAGGGTCACCTTTATGGGGCTTTTTGAGCGCTAAATTCCTTTCCTCAGAAATGACATCCCCTAAGCATCCATCAACTGACAATAGAATGACCGGACCTTGAATCTCCCATGACTCTCACCGCCCAAAACCACTCATCCATCCCCTCTCCAAAAATAGCCTGATTGTAAAGCATAGCCAGGAACTCAACCATATTTTATTCCTCCCAATAATGCAAGAGCCTCTCAAACCACATGTCCTAGGTCAAGATGATAGCGGTGAGTGACTAGCACATGCCTTTCCATCGCATTCCAAGCCAATCTTGAAAACACTCTGTCCAATCCAATGGCCTGGCGCCGCACCAAGGATCCTCCCAAAAGCTAACGAGGCTTCCGGGTGGTTTTGTAATTGTTTTTAAAAGAATGTTATATAATGAAATTTAAAATATATTATGGGTTAATTAAAAAAATAAAATAAAATTTAAGAAAACAAAATTAACAAATGTATGGATAAAATGGCCAAAAATTATTGTTTTTATATGTATAATAATATATATTTTTTCTTGACATATCCATATCATGTTCGTGTCCTATATCAATCTCCCCCACGTCCCCCACATGCACTATCTCACTCTTCCCAAGGTAAATTAGCCCTGAGACTGCTTAGAAGCACACCAAAACCCGTCTCAAATACCTCCGACTCTCATTAGCATTACAAAAAACAATAGTTTCATCCACAAATAGCAAATGAGAGATCTCCATTTGTCTCAAAGGACCCTTCCCAACCCTAAAGCCTTTGAAGAAGTCCAACTCTCCTACACTCATGATTAGTCTACTGAAAGCCTCCATCACAATGATGAAGGGGAAGGGAGATAAGGGGTCTCTTTGCCTGAAGCCTCTTGAACTGCCAAAGAGCCAGATGGAACACCATTCACCAACACTGAGAATCTCACGGTAGAGATACAAACAAGAATCCATCCCCTCAGCCTCTCACCATACCCCATCCTCTATATCAAGCTTACACACCCCCCAACTTACCGCTGTTGAATCTGGTATCCACACACTCGTTAGCCACCAAAACAAAATTCATAATCTACCGGCCACCAACAAACGCATTCTAGGACTCTGAAATGATCCCATTAAGAACTTCCTTCAATCTGACCTCCTTAATTTTGGCTATTAGCTTGTACATGCTACTCACCTAGCTAATAGGCCTGAAATCCTTGACATCAATGGCACCACCTTTTTAGGAATAAGCACGATGGAGGAGGCATTCATTGACTTCTCAAACCGCCCATGCAAGTCGAAAAAGTTAATTGCCGCCATAATCTCCCTCCTCACCACCTCTTAGTTTTGATGAAAGAAGGCCATTGATATTTTTCAAAAAAAAAAAAAAGAAGGCCATTGATAACCCATCCGGGCATGGGCCTTTGTCTCCATTGCAACTCAACAAAGCTAGGAACACCTCCTCCTCCACAAAAGGCCTCTCTAAACGATCCATGTCCTCCAAGGAAATCGAACAAACTCCAACCCATCCAAGAGGGGTCTCTATGGCGGGGTCTCTGTATACAACTGCTGATAAAACAAGGTCACACATCTTTCCATCTCATCCTTCTTGTTGAACAAAGAGCCGTCGACCTTGACCTACCCGATGTGATTGCTCATGCGATGAGCATTGGCCAACTTGTGGAAGAACCTCGTGTTTCTGCCCCCCTCCTTGAACCATGACGCTCGAGATTTCTCTCAAGGGAATCTCCTCCATAGAAGCTATCTCCCCACTTTTTGCCTTACAATCCTGCCTCCTCCCCCTCTCCTCCTTGCCCAACCACTCCACTCCTTACTTTCGTTCACGGTCCGCGATCTCCGCTAACAACCTATTATTCCTCCACTATAGGTTGCCAGACTCCTCCCTATCCCATTTCCTTAGATCCTCCTTCAAAATTCAAAGTTTGTTCACAAGCACAAATCTCGGGTTTTCCCGTCACATTATAACCCGTCCACCACCCAGGAACCATCTCCTTGAACCATTCTGCCCAAAGCCACATATTTTTGGACTTGAACGGCGTCTTCCTCCTCCTCAATCCCCCACATTCAAGTAACAACATGACATGATCCGACACTGGCCTAGCCAATGCTACGTGAGCCACATTCGGAAACCTCTCCCACCCAATCCCCTGAGATCAAGAATCGGTCCAAACTGGATTAGGTCGGAACCTCTCTACCATTGGACCATGTGAAACTAGCTTCCTCCATTGGCAAATCAATCAAACCGTCACAGTCAAGGAACTCCGAGAAAAGTCTCATAGCTCGTGACCATTTCCAACCCGTGGATCTCATAGATGGGGACCTAATCACATTAATACCACCCCCCAACCCCCACCCCCCCCCCCCCGCCGCACAAGAGACACACCACGGAACACCCCATCTCTTTCGAGCCATGCTAAGCTCCTCCCATAGCAAGGACCTCTCTAAATCCTTCTTAGATGATCAAGTGGCTCCCACTCCATAAAGCCCCCTTGTATTCACAATCTCTCGAGAAGAGTGAGCCAATTTTGTCTATTGCAAACAAACCACTTGAGCACCCCTATTTTGTCTATTGTGAACATTCCAAGATATGATTCGAATCTTCATACGGACACAATTGCTTTCTCCTCCCCCCTTCTCCCACCTCTCCGCACCATTCCTCCCCCTGTAATTCACATAAGAAATAAGGTTGCAGAGTTTTGTCTTTCTCTTCCATGCCAATTTTTTCTTCCTTCTAGCAACCCTCCACTCCTCATTAGTGGGAGCTAAACAACTTCATAGTCCATCTTTCGTCCCTTCGTAAGAAACTTCGTAGCTCTTTCTCACCTCCCCAATATTATTCATTAACCAAACCCTATTCGTTGTCCATCAAAGCTTGATTGTTCTCAATACCCCCCCCTTTTCTTCGGGAACCATGACTGCCAATGGCCGAGAGAGACTCTTTCCTCCTCCCCCCAAGCCACAATCGTTTAGCTCGAAAGGATCCTTCAGCAGCCCCTTCTTAGCCTCAACACTGAATTGATCCTCCTTTTCCCAATTTGTCGAACCATCAAATCCACCCTCCGAATCAGCTGCAATTATATACTCAATGCCATCCCCTGTGCTTTCCACCATCTCCGCCCCACTGTACAGTTGAGTCCCTACTATCACCGTATTTACAGTGGAACCATCTCCATTCCATCTAGGTCCATCCATGTTGCTAGGCAATTTTAGCTCGACCAAAAGGGCCACTGCTGAGTCCATCCGAAGCTGCAGTTGAACCCCTTGCCTAGCACATAGAATAATGACTTCATCTTCCCTGAGATCCCCATAGGCACTGCTGACATTTTTTTTTTTTTTTTTTTTTTAATTTTTAATTTTTTTTTCTTCTTCCTAATTGGTACTCTCACACACTTATCTCTTTTGAGACTTGAACCCCTAACCTCCCTTTGGAGGGTAAGAGGCTGATACCGCTAGGCCACTGACCCGTTGATTGCTGACTCATTTTGCCTCTGGTTAGACCCTCTCACCCTCTTCCCCAACACCCCACCAGTGTCATCGATCTCTACCCTTGTCTTCTCCACCATCGACAAGCCAAGACGTTGACCCCTCCTCCCCTCTACTTGTCTCAATTTCCACCATATCTTTTTTTTTTTTTTTTTTTTTTTTTTTATCAGTAAGATTGTATTAAAAAGGTGTTCAAAAGGGGAACACATCCCTCAAAAGCTACACAAGGCCAAATAGGGCCTTTAAATTCTCAAAGAGTCCAAAAAATCAACTAACTCCTTCATGGATTTACAATTTCTCCCTAGAACCCAACAAAAAAGAGTAGTAATGATGGAGAACTCAAGCGCACCAATAGGAGTGTCCTATTTCCTTCAAAGGATCTCCTATTTCCTTCAAGCCATAAACACCACCATAAGGCCCATAAAACCCATAGAAGAAGAGGAGCATGGATTATGAAGTTCGCTACATACCATTACAGAAGACCCAATAATGCCATTGTTTAGTCTCCCATCTTCTTAGTAACAAAGGGAATCCATTACCCTTTTTCTGGTCAGGTTCATTTTAGTATCTGTCCGTGAGGTTGGCCCACTCAGATATGGGTTTGACCACATTGTTGAGGCTTAACCCTTCCTTAGGCTTTCAAAACTTGCCCAGTATGCCTATGGGTAATGTTGATATCCATCCTTCCTTTCTTTCGGCCTGTAAAATTAGCCCATTGCATCCCATACGTGACCTTGTAGCACAGTGGGACATCGTGAACGTGACTGGTGGACATGAACCTCCTGTCTTAACCGTGATCCACTTCTTTGCATCCACTCTTTCATTGGCCTCCACCCCCATGAAACCTCCACACTTATCTCCAACCTCTGCAAACAGAGCCTGACTCCACAGGTGCAGAGGTAACCCATACAAAATCAATCTTCTCTACCCTTTTCTTTTCCAAGACACCAGAGCAGCCCGTCCTGAAACTGCGAAGTGGAGCCACCCACTTCCTTTTTCCTTCCATCAACACTCTGATTGCCTCGGCATACGATGGAAGATGGAAAAGGAGTAAAGGATCTAGCAATGGTGAAAACCCAACACCATTGGAAATCCTCCATGCCTTTCAGCCCACGCTGCAATCTGAGCCCTATCTCCAACTTCCTTGACTAACTTCCCTACCAAACAAGCCTGCAAGTTCATCTCTTTTTTCCAGATTGCATCCTCTTCCAGTTCAAATGACGGCCCTCTAAATGTTTGTGATGTCTCAATATTGTTTTTCTTCTATTGAAATCTATTCCTGGAATGCAGTTGGTTTCTAAGATCACTTCCAGCGCTAGACCTTTTATTAATTAGTCTCGGTAAAAACTGCCCCCCCTAAATTTTTATTTTTATTAGTTAGTCCCGGTAATATTGTTTTTCTTATTTTATTTATTTATTTATTTTTTATTGGTTTCTAATTTTTATTTTTATTTTTTGACCTTTTAAATTTTTTTCTAGACCTTTTATTGTTTTTCTTTTATTAGTTGTTATTTTTTTTTTTTTGAAATGGTGTATATTTTTTTTGAAACCTCTATTAATAGTACATAATTTAGGTTTAATTATTGTAGGAAAATTAAAACTACCTCCCCTAAATTTTTTTGAAATCTCTATTAATGGTACATACATATTAAAGGTATTAATTGTGATTCTAGGTAGGAAAATTAAAGAAACAATTGTAATTCTTTTCGTTTTTTCTTCTCATGGTATATATAAACATGTTTTAAAAGTATACAATAAAAAGGCGTTGGAATTTTTTTTTTTGGCCCCCCCAATTAAACATTCCTGGCTCCGCCCCTGGGGTCTTCAACAATGTGGAATAAAGACTCCTTATTCTTATGTATTTTTATTTTTCATTATTCTTATTTATACTTAATTTATTATTATTTTTATATAATATTGTAATTTCATTCTATAGAATAAACCTAAACTAAATGATAAGCCAAGTCTACTGAAGTAGTTTACCATAAAAAAATAATGAGATGAATTGTATAAATATTCCGACCCGTTTATATAAAGAAAATGATCCTTTTCCTGATATAGTTGGGAGTTCCTATAACATGATAAATTGGTTGGTGGTTTTTTGGAAAAAAAGAGGAGATGATTTTTCACTACCCATTAATTGAACCCTTGCTAGAGTTTGAGTTCTATCACTATCATCACTAGGACTAGGTCAACTCAACCAGCTCCACGCTAGTTTCGAGTTCTGTCTTGCATCAGAGCTTATTACTAACATCTTCAATATGCATCCGGCATAATCTTTATCATCAAATTATCCAAGTCAACCGGTTGGAGTTATTTTGGCCATCTAACAACGGTTGTTGACTGTCTTGTAGACAAAAAGCTAAGGATCATCTTCAAATAAATAATCCAAGTTAATGGGGTTAAGTTGCCCCTCTATCTCCCTCAAACTTTTCTTTGTGACATGCTTAATCTTTATCCCCGCATCATAATAAACATTGACAAGTGTGCATATTTTAATCAAAAATTTTCCCTCATATATATGAAGCTAAAGGCACTCCAATTTTGTTCATAATTTTATGATGGCGTTGTTTGGCTATTTACTTTTGCATCTATTTGGCAAAGTTTTAAATCAAGCCTGCCATAATAAATCCAGCATTCAGCTATATGGAATGAAAATGTTAATTAGAATTCAATCAGAAATTCACAAGATCACATGTAGGATCATAAATCAATCTGACATTTTCTAAATTACCAGTACATGCAACTGTTCTTTTGCCAAAACCGTATCAAATGAATCCTTTCCTTGTCAATAAATTTTAAAATCTGCAACAATTTAAATAGATAAAGTCATCATTTAAGAAATAGGAATTGTGTTATTGTGTTACAATAAATTGTTGAAGTTGCAAATTTATGTGCTCTTACGTTCACCTTGGCTATGGAATTGTAACGTGAAGTCTGCTGCATGTTTTTATACTTGTTACATGGAATTGTAACATGGAATTGTAACACTCACTCTTCAACTGATGGCCAAAGAATTATTTTTGTACTTGTTTCGTAGATGTGCAGACTTCCGAAGTGAAGAAAGGTTCATTAATAATTCAACGAACTTCTCCTTTTAACTTGCTGGAGTTGAATTCGTTTTAGTGGAGAAAAATTAATGTCGTATGTACTGATCGGCTAAATAAACATCATAGGTTTTAGAAGCCCAAAATAGATGTTGGGAGCCCCACCACAATTAAGGAACTTTTTTCTCCATAAGAAGTGTTCATGGTAGTTTTTTGGTGGATAGATTATTTTAATTTTGGATCATATTGATTGGTCTTCTTTATAGGTTTTCTATTTTGAAGTAGGGAAGCTACTGTAGAAACACTGTTCCTGTTATCCTAGCGAGTCACTAGCCATTCTACTGTAGTGGACTACTACTGCTCATGCTACTACAGTGTGAACAAGTTTGGCTGCTGCTTTTTTTTATTTTTTTTGGGGGGGGATTGGTTAGTGGGAATTTGAGACCGCGCTTATGTGATGGGGCTTAATCTTTGATAGGGTATGTAGAATTTTATAGATAAAGGAATGTTACAAGGTTAGAGTGCAGTCAGCCAATTCAAAGCACTGAGTGCAGCAAGAACTAAACATTACAAGGCTAGAATTTAGCAGGAAAGGAAATATGAAACATCAATTTACACAGCTCAGAGGATATGTAGAAGACAAAAGGGACTCGAGTGTCCCTGGTAGATGATAGAGGGAGGAGTCAGGTGGCTTTCTGGGAGGCGAGGAAGCATGGACACGGGTACGGCTTGATACGGACACGGCGATATGATAAATCTAAAAAAAAATGGGACACGGATACGGCATGGATACGTTAAAAAATAATAATATAATATTTTTATTATATATAAAAAAACAATTATTTTTATTCATTTTATCCACATTATCATGAATTAAAACACTAATTTGGAGTTTAGAATTAAATGTTTGTTATTTTAAAATTTATATTATTTTTCTTATTAGTCCATAATATTGTTTTAAAAATAATTACAAAATTACCCCGTCGTGTCCAAGAAGTGTCCAAAATCCTTGCCATGTCCAGTCAGAAAATAAAATATTCAAATTTTAGGACACTTCTAGTTGTGTCCGTGTCTGGGTCATGTTCGACACCGCCATGGCACCCCCTGGGAGGTCTGATGATGGAACTTGGGAGCTTCCACTCTGCAGCTATGGATCTGGAGACCTTGCTGTTCTTGAAAGAATATGAGAGCAGTCTCATCTGATGATCTTTGTGATGTTCCTTATGAGAGTTTGAGGGGAAGATGACTTGCTTCTGAACACCCTTCTGTTTCTCTCTAGCCATATAGAGTAGACTGATGCTTCAAGGGCCAGTGTAGGGGTGGCAATTTAAGCCCAAGCCCAGCCACTAAAATTAAATCATTTGGGCACCCAAATTTAAGTGAGTGGGTCAGTAATGGGTACCCACTGTTAACCCACTCAAACAAAACCCTTTTTTTTTTCTTTTTTTTTCTTTTTTCCAGTGATAACTCCTCTCTCTCTCTCTGCCTCACTCTTCAACTTCATATGTATATAAATATAAAAAAAAAAATAAGACACGGATACGGCAATGATACGGTAATAAAATAATAATATAATTTTATTATATATATAAATATAATTCATAACCCTATTTAAATTAGGTCATTAAATATAAAAAATGCAGGACATTTTATTTCAACATTGTTTTAAAAATCACACCCCCATAATTATTGTTTTGCTAAGCTTCTGACCCTCCCAAGACAGAGGAGCCTCATGTCATTTTTTTCATATAAACATTTTAGAATCACAAAAATGTAGGAAATTGTATGTGGTTTGTTTGTTTATTTATTTATTTTTTCAAGTGAATAGCACAGATATTGACATAATAAACAAGATTGGTGGTTCATCATTGCCATAACAAATGAAACATGTTTAGAATCAATTCATTAATTATTACATGGTTCTGACTCAGCCCCAAAAGGAAACTGCTACAATCTAATGAGAAACAAAGCAACAATTACAGTGTCATATATATTTATATATATATTTTACAGGATTAAAGGTAATGTTGCATACTTTATGTTTTCAAGTGCCGAATCTAGGATTGGAGGAAATTTAGTATAGATTACTTTATGTTTTGCAGTGACGAATCTAGGATTGGAGAAAATTTAGTATAGATTTTGAACTAAGCTTCCTCCAATTTCAAATTGAAGTCACCGATTCGACACTCTCAAACATAACAATAATATAACAACCTTAAAAGAATAGCTCATCACCATGGAGAGAGGAAAAGAATAATAAAAAAATAGATAATACAGAGTAATTAGTGCATACCATGTAGCATTGAAGAAGTTGTGCAGGAAGTGTGCAACATTCAAGAGAAGCCGCTAACTACTTCTCATTCAATATTTTATATATATATATAAAATTAATATAAGTTGTATAGTGACTTTTCCCAAAATAAAATAAAAAAGAAAAAAAATTGTAATGCTTGAAATCAAAAGATTAATGTAGGAGCAGCTTTTTTTAAAATCTTAATTATCAAAAAAAAAAAAAAAAATGTAGGAGGAATTTTTTTTTTTTTTTTTGGTATTCAACAATCAAAATAACTACTCCCTAACAGCCAAAAAAAGAAGAAAAATAATTAAGTAAATTGATAGAACGTAACATTTATTGAATTAAGTAAAGAATCATTTTTCAAATTCTGCACTTTTTTTTTTTTTTTCTTTCCCGGTAAGTCAGTTTTTATAACCATTTATCGAATTAGGTTAATCTTTGTCTTTTTCAATTTAATATGGTAGTCAAAGAAACCTTGTTTGAGGATAAAAAAAAAAAATAAAAAAAAAAAAAAAAAAAAAACAGTTTGCAAAAGTATTTAAAAAAAAAAAAAAAAAAGGAAAAAAAATTCGGGTTGGAATGGGTTGGCTCGTTTCTGACTCGCCCATTTGAGCCCTTACCCATTTATTACCCACCATTGGCGGGTTGGAAATGGGTTACTGACCCATTCATACCCAACCCATTCAAAACCCGCCCAAACCCGCCCAATTGCCACCCCTAGGCCAGTATGTGGAAGGAACTCAAGATTCTCTGTCCAGTTGGAAGATGGCCAGGCAATAAGAGATTGCCAGTTAAGAGCGGAAATATGAAACTTTCAGAGGAATTGGAAATGATCCCAAATGGTTTTAGAGAATGGGATTCCATGTCACTGGAGCATGAGAACAAATGTTAGGAATCATCAAGTGGGACATGGAATGACTGTCCGAGGTAGAGAGCTTGTTTAATATTGCAACTTATAAACAAAACTATATTTGGGGATGTGGTGCTTAAACCATGACAGGTGTGACAATGAAAATGAAGGAAGGTTTAACCAAAGGAAAGAGCTTGAAGAGTAAGGGTTGATAGCAGGCAAGGAGGAAGGGTTTCTCAGATCAGGGATGATTCTGAGAAGACATGGAGGGAATGACCATTGGTCATTGAGACAAAGCTTACTTTAGCATATCTACTAATGGCAGTGCTAAGTGAGATAGAATTGAAAATTCTACTGTAAAGGGGGTTAGAATTGTGCTAAGTTGTTTTATTGCCATCCCCATGTTTCACTGAAATGAAGGGTTTAGCAGCATCTATAAGCTGGAGATTTTTTCTCCAAGTCCAAGAGCTATCTGTAGGACATTGTACCTCCCAGAAGTTGTTCTACTTCATTAGATTAGAATTGATCCATCTAGGCCAGACTGTTAGGAAAATTCAGCAGGAACCAAATGTGCTTGATCATGGTAGCTTTGGCGAAGCTGCTGAGGTTTATAAAGACTATCACCATTAGCTTTAGGCATGCACACTTGGGCCAAGTAACCTTACTTCTGCTTCTAGATCCAGACCTTGACCATAGGCAATTTGTAATGATAGAGCTGAGCTTTGTGATGACTAACTTGGGTAAGATGAAAACATTCATCCAGTAAAACAGCTTACTGTAAAAGGACTGATTTTCATAGTTGAATTCTGCCTGCATGTGAATGAGATTTACTTGACCAGTGGGTGACTCTACCTGCAATCCATTCCTCTAAGCTTGAGAAATCATTAGAGCTGATCTTGATGATATCAGTGGAACTCCCAAGTATTTAATGGGAAGTTCACCCAATTCAAAATTTAATTGGTTGAGAATCTGGGATTGGACAGTTTCAGAGACACCACAGAAGAAGACGCGTCTTTTGGCAGGATTGGCTGAGAGGCCTGAAAGATTGAAGAATGTGTTGAGGCCTTGGTTGAGAATAGAGGTTGAATTGTAGTCACCATGAGCAAATAGGAAAAGATCATCAGCAAAAGTAAGGTGTGACAGGCCAGTGCTCTTGCATGTCCATTGACATGGGAAAGCAGGGTTAGATGAAGTGGATAAGGTGAGGATTTGAGATAAAACTTCCATAGCTAACACAAACAGTGATGGGGACAAAGGATCACCTTGTCTTAGACCCCCCTTCACCATCTGGAGTTGCAGAGATGGTGTTGGATGGTTGGGTGGGAGTTTGGCTGGATGTAAGGGTGTTTTTCAGAAGCTGTTACTGCTGCTTAACCTTTCTGATCAAGGCCATGTTATCCATTTGGAGGATGTTGACCACCTTCTCAATGGCCATGAGTTCTCCGGCCAGAGCATTTTGGGAGTGGTTATGTTGAACTGCCAAGGTGATTTCTGCATCTTCATCAGAGTCATTAGGATCTTTATAAGTATCTTTGGTGCTATTAATCTCTGCTGGTTATTGACTGGAAGAACCACAGGTGGAGGGTTGTGTAATGGATCTTCTAGGAAGTTTGGAGGGCAGGAGACAGGTGGAAGATTGGAGGAGGAAGGAGGAAGGTAAGAGGGAGGAGTTTGCCGAGGCATGATTTTGGTAACTTGAGAAATAAAGTTTCTTGGTGAGGTTTCTAGATTCTGTTTATTCTGCTGCCTGGTTATTAGGAGTTAATGTTTACAGACCCCCTCTTTCAGTCCCATAACTCTACCCTGACAAAGCTTAATTAACCCTAACCCGTTATCCTACCTTTAGGACTTTAATTTGACACAAACAAAAAATACTTGTCCAGATTTTCCTCCACAGTGACATAAATTCTGAAAATTCTGTAGCATGAAAATTTTAGGCAAGCCAATTCCAGCTGCATTTCATCTATAACTCTTGCACCATTTCTCTGACTAACTAAAACTGAATTCACAAACTTTCCTTGACCCAGCCTCCATAAAACCAATTTTAGGCCGTACTATTCTATGTTTCATATTTTTATTCTGCATAAGTTTGGTAGGGGAACTTGTAGGAGGTATATTCTCTGTGCTTGTCCTGCATCATGATGACATGTTGGACACATAGGCATGGATGATGACATATTTGGATGATGATTCTTCAAAGAAATGTCATCTATTTTTTTGGCATTGTTGGATCCATAACTGTTTGAGGTGGCGGTGTCTTGGTTTCTTAAAATTTTGTATGATATAAAATTAAGGTAAAGAATTTTTGTTGTTTGGAGTCTCCAACGTGGAAGAGGAATCCATTGAAGTGATTTAGAATGGAGTTGTACTGAAGATGCCAACTTTCATCCTATAAAAGATAACTTGGATATTATAGACTGGAAATTGCTGAATCAATATAGCAGAACAAATAACTAGTGTTGTTTTTTTATGTTTTATTTTGATATGATCTACTTGGACCTGAACTTGAAAGGGGACAGTTACCATTAGGGAAAAAAATACAATATTACTTGAAGTCTTAGAAGTTATAGATTTAGCGTTTTTGCTGTTGCAATATATGAGATGGTCTTGCATCCAAGGAAGAATGCAAGTTATATTTTTTTCAAGAATTTCAATCATTCAATGTGCCTCTTAAAGTTCTCAAAGATCTTTTTGGTAGTCTTTGAACCTCTAGTCTGTTATAATCATTTAAAACTAAACTCATGACCTAAATCCAATAATAATCCATAAATAACCTAAGTTAGTGTGAGAGAGAGAAAAAGCTTCAATACACTAGTGATATTGTGTCATTTTGCTGACATAGTATCATCAATTGATTAAATCATGACATACAGTCATGAGATCCACCCAAGTAAGTGCATGTGTGTTTACATTAAATGCCACATAATCAAATACTTGTATTGCATGGGTTCCATGCACTTATATGATCAGATTTAATTGGTTGGTGATAACACGTCAATAAAATGGCGTGATATCACTATTGCATTGAAGACTTGCTCGTAAATTGGAGCTCAATCTCACTGAATTATGGGTAACAATTTGCAATTGCTTCTTTGGAATTCTCTTTCTAACGAATCAAAAGTTGTCCCCACTAGACTAAATCCAATATCAATACTTGAATGACGTAAATAAATATTTTCTCTCACCTGGAACGATTTTCATTTTGCACCTTGCGATTCTCCTTCTGAGTAATTAAAAATAGCCCCCACTAGAGTAAAATTTTGGCTCAATCACTGCATGTAAGCCTCCTGTTTCATGTCGCATAAATAGCAATTAGCCATCGCAAATCATGGATTAGAAAAGTAAATATCACAGAAATAAGATTGTATATTTCAATCTTAACAAATAATTCTATTAAATGTTTAAAAGTGCTAGCATGGCATTTGCAAGGAGGGAGGATGTGTGTTAGGGGTTCTATTTTTATAACTTGTCAGAAGGGAAAAAAAAAAGTTAGAATTTTGGTTTATGATCATTGTTGCCTCTCTAATTTTCCATTGGAATCGATCCTTTATTCTGATGACTGCTGTTAAAAGTTGAGGAGATTCTGTGTTATTTCCTATGTAAAAAGGACAGCCCTATTTCATTTTTTTATCATTGTGTTAGGTATGCTGACATGTATATATATATCGGATACTGTTTTTCCATATCTTTGTCTTGTTGCAATGTTTACATTTTGATGTTCTGGACAACACTGACACCCATGGCTATTGCTCGACACGGGCTATTTTATAATTAGAGTTGAATTAAAAATATTAAGAATATTAGACTCTTTTAATATTGGATTTGTTTCCCGCATGAGGTAATGATATATATATACCTGCTTAACCCAGTTCACTGGTGGGACCTATCTTCTGTATGAAGCCAATACTGAGATCCATTGTTCCTTCTTTCCATCCTTTTCATCTTCAAAAGGCTGAAATACGTTACACAGGTCCTGAAGAAGGCGGGTCTTAGTGTCACTTCTACAAGTGTCGTTGTTGCAGAATATGTCTGCGAAATATGAACCAGAAGGAGAGCTGCACGGCAGGGATTGTTGATGCAGTTGAAATGAAGCAGGAAAATTAATTAAAATCTAGGAGGATAGCACTCATCATGGCTTTTGTATATTTGGTAAATATTTGTTCTGTATAGGTTTGCACAATTGGTGGAACAGACATGATTTAATCTGAGACTTGTTAACATTTCTTATAGGAAGTGGCAAGACGAAAAGTTGGATGGGACAAGGACTCGTGTCTTGAAAAGCTGCTTCGTGCCTGTTGGAGGTACCCCATTACATCTTTGATTTGTTCGTCTTTTGTATTGTGTTAAAGTTGACGCTCGTTACTGCAAAATTTTAGCCTATAGATTGAAATTTAAGTTGTTTGATAAATGTCACATTGTCGCATTGTTACTCATAATATATAAATGCTGTCATTTTCTTTTCTGCCCTGAAGTTTGACATACAAAGTTGAGAAATTGAAAAACGAAGTGATTTGAGTTGGTTTATATGACGTCCCACATTGCCAGGGGGGAGGGGGGAGAAGTTGCTGGCACTTACAAGGGGGTACTTCCTACTTGTGCAGACGTGTTTGAAAACCGTAAGCCCCAAAAGGGTGCAAAGCGGACTATCTGCACAGTGTGGGACTAGACCTGTCAATGGAGCGGATCCTGATTTGAATCCGATCCAGATCCGATCCGATCCGAATCCGATTAGTCGTATATGGATTGAACAAAAAATCCGATAATCCGATTACGATCCGAATCTGATAATTCGTTAGCTTAACAAATCGGATATGGATTATACTGATCCGATCCGTTAATAATCCGATCAGATCAAAATTATATATAAAAATAATTATATATATATAATTATTTATCAATAATTTTACACACACACACACACACACACACACACACACACACACACACATATATATATATATATATATCAATACTTCTATTAAAATTGAATTAGAGGTAACCCAAAAAAAAAAAAAAAAAAAAATCATAATGTTATATATATAATAGTGTGGTGTTCTCATCCACATGCTAATAAATCTCTTAGTATAGATACTAATAATATCATACTCTTTATTCATTAACAAAGAGTAAATAATTTACAATATACTATATATCAATGTTATATATATTAGTTATATATTACAAAATTTATATATATTAATTATTTATTATTATATTCATTTAGTTGCATAGTTATATTATGTAGCATTATGTATATTAGCAATTATCCGCTTCATCTAACTTTATAATTATATATGTTAGTATTATATATATGTTAGTAAATATAATTTTAATCCGAATTCGAATTCGAATTTGATTCAATCCGAGTCCGAACTAAATAGGATATGGATTGGGACATTCAGCCCAAGAACCCGTTAGTGATCTGAATCCGATAATTTGTTTGCTTAACAAATCGGATTTGGATTTGATCGACCCGATCCGAATCCGATCCGTTGACAGGCCTATGTGGGACAAGTCTTGACAATTTAAGAAATAGTTGGATTTGCTTTCTCAGAAAGATGGTTATGAACTATGTATCATAATGAAGTGGAAAAATTTAGACACTATTTCTATTGGAAATCATTAACCTTTGTCATAATGTTTTAATTACATTACATGAAAAAAAAAAAAAAAAAATATTAACAGGCCAGTGGCCTAGTGGTACCAGGCTCCTACTTCCCAAAGGGAGGTCAGGGGTTCGAGCCTCGGTAGAAGCATGTGTGTGAGTACCAACTAGGGGAAAAAAAAAAAAAATACATTACATGAAAAATAGATATAGATGTAGTTTATGACCTAATTAATTAAATTTTTTATTTTTCAATCAATTTGGCCTCCTTTACCCCCACCCCCTCATCGTTCCTTTCTTTGTTTTTGTGTGTGTTGGGGAGTTCGTGTTTGTGTGTTGGGGAGGTCGGTATGTATTCCCTTTTCATTATTGGTTCTAAGCGCTTGATATTGTCATTAAGCAATGTATGCCTTCTTGAATTCCATCATTGAAACTAAAAGCCCCTAAAAAAATTATAAATTAGCCTAACTTATGGTCTCCAAAACTCACAGAAAAATTCTGTTGGTCCCCCAAATTTTTTTCAGAATACTTATTTATTGGCCCCAAAAATAGTGAGTGCAGAAATAAATATAAGTTGTGTCCCCTTGAAACTCATAGAAATCTCAATTTGAACATTTTTAGCTTTATTTTTTAAGTCCAAATCTTGTTAAAAAATATATAATTTCATTATTATGGTAGCCTTTACTATAACATATCATTGCTCCATTTTACATTTTAGATATACGCATATATAATATCTATTATATCAATTTGAGAGGAAAATGGAAAATTACATTAATGTCTCATGTTTAAAAAAATATATGAACCTTCCTTTCTAGACGTTTTTATTAGATGGTGTTTTGAAGAAAAATATTTAGAATTATATGCTAATCTCCATCAGTGAGTCTTGGGAACACTGGGATGGAGGAAAAATTAGTCTTGTGAGATCAAGATGACAAAAATGCAAATAACAACAATGATATCATATATACTAATATTTTTCGTTGTAACTTGTTAAATGACAAATTCTATAGCCACTCCTTATATAAGTTATTAAAATACTTCTTTATTTTGTTCTTGATAATCGTGTTTTGTTAAAGGTTGCTAGATTTTGTTTAGTTAAAAAGGTAATTTTATTATTCTTTCATCAAGTTAATAATGATATATCTTTCCCAAAGTGGAGTCAAAGTTCTCAATTTTTTAAAAAAATAAAAAAACTTGATAATTGTGTTTTGCCAAAGTTCTTTTTTTTGCATGTAAATTATTGTTTCCTCTTCTTTATGTTTTTTTCTTTCTCATATCAGTTTTCCATCTTTATTTATTTAGGTTGCTTTTTTTTTTTCTTCATTTTTTGGATCATATTTTCCTCATTATACACAGACACACACACAAACACTAATGTTATAAAAAAAATTATATTACAATTGATTTATAAATATTCTAAATTTTAATTACATAGTACTAGTTCGGCCCCTGAAATCAAAAGTTCTTGTTTTGCTTGTTTAGTTGTAACCCTTCTATTGGAGACGAGGAAAAGATAAATAGAATTAAGGATTTATGTCGACTAGGGTTAATTTTCCTTTATTATTATTTAAATTTTAGAATATTTTAGTAATTTAGTATTTTCGGGTTTATTTTTGGTAGTAGAGTTTGAATTGGGTTCTACTTTGATGATATATATATGAAGCTTGTGACATTGAGTAGACACCTTCTAATGATTAGTGAATATTGAAGTGAATTAAATACAAATATTTCTCCCCCCTATTTCTCCTTCTCTCGTATTCACTCTTCCCTCCTCCCTCATTCTCACTCATTCTACATGAGTTTTGGCATTAAAACAGTCTTACCCATCTTGCAATATTAAACCTATTCGTTGTTGTTTATCAATTGAAACCCTAACCTTTACCCAAGCCAACCAAAACCCTAACCTTTACCAAAGCCATACACCACTGTCGACCATTGTCACAACCTACCATCATTAACCTAACTAGAAGCCGCAAGACCCAATTGCAAAACCACAGACCTCCTTAGTCTGTCGCTGTCGATCACTAATCTAAACCCCATTGTCTCTCGGTTTCTCCATTGTAGACCCCAAACTCAACATAACCACACTGATAACATTATCAATCGTAAGCCCACTCATTCCCAATCCAAACTTTGCACACTCATCATTGTTACTCGACTCCTATTGGACAACTATACAATAGAAAACCACCATCCAAACAAGCCCTCACCCCACATTGAACAACCCCATCACAAAACTGAACCTTAGCGCCATTGCTAGCTGAGATCGAAAACCATCACATTGTCACTTGCGGAAACTGCAAGTCTAGTCAACATGCCTTTTTCGTTGTTGACAAAATCGTGCCTCATTGTCTCGCCGTTGCCGTCGGTCACTAATTGTCGCTTTCATTTACACCACAATTAGCTTTAAGGCCTCTATTAAGACCATTTCGGGAAAGGCAAGCATTGGGTTTGTTCATAAACCAAGGTCAATCCGACCCGTGACCCAGATTTGACCCGAAGCACGATCGAGCTATTTAATTTAGTTTCGCTTTGTTTGGCTATGAGTATAGAGTTAGTCTAGTTTTGGAACTAGTCCAAAATTGAACAAGTTTGGTAGATCAGCAATGCTCGCTTTGTTTGGCTACGAGTATAGAGTTAGTCTAGTTTTGGAACTAGTCCAAAATTGAACAAGTTTGGTAGATCAGCAATGCAAGAGTAACCCAGTTAAAAGAAGAGGAAAAAAAGAAACTTTACTTTAGTTTTGGAGCCACTTCAGGTAGCGTTTAACACTTACATAGGACTTCGGAAAAGGTACATGTACGTCACTTAAAAATTGTGATTAGTACTTTTATTTACTTGGTAAGTCTAAAATTTGCAAAATGGTTCTAATTGAACAATTGAACCCCAATTATTTACTTTTATTTCTACTTTATTTTTTTCCCATTACCATTTGTCATTAATATCACTATATCCACTTTTATTTTTGCTCTCACTATATCCACTTGATTTTTGCACCTAAACACCCACGCTTGTGCACGAATATTGGCATATTATCCTTCGTTGCATTTAAGTTCTTGCTCGTGCATTGTGGTAGTTTATAATTTGATTTACGTAATTCAATTTGAGTCCTATATCGACGGTATCCTTAACCATTGTTATGCCTATGCCCTCCCCTTGAGATAGTCATGATAAGTTGTGACCTATCCTATGCGTAATCTGCACTAAGAAAAAGAGGTCATGCTACATTTGTAGAAAGATTCCATAATGAGTATGTCAGGGGAAACGTATGTGTTTTCCCAAGACTAAGGACTAGCTTGGTACAATAAAATGCAAGGAAAAGAAAAGATTTGGAGGGATATAATAAGGCATGAATAGTAGCTTTTGTTATCCTCTCAAAAATGGGAGGAAAGGCTAGTATTTTTAATGAAACTTTGTTAATACCGAATTTGCCTTTATTTTTATAAAAGACAATCTATGAAAATAGTCATGGTTGTAAATTCATTAAAATAGTTTTCTTTCCTTTCACACCCCAAACATGATTACTATCATTTCCTTTCTTTGCTTTCATAACTAATGTTATCATTTTTTTTTTTTTTCCACTTTGCCAAACATAGCCTTAGGTTGAACATCAGAAACGATCACAACCATTATTATGACGAGTCCACTTACTTCTATCATGCCATTTTTGCTAGTCCAAGATCATCCTCAGACCTAGGGGTGACAATTTGTGTTCGCGGATCATAATCGTGTCGCGTCAACCTAAAGGTATTCTATTAAACATCTAAACCCGAATACTACCCGTTTAATAATCGTGTCAAGAACCTTCAACATAACCCGACAAATTTATTAAACGGGTTAATGACCTATTTTCTAAAACAAAACATTATATTATTTAAATTATTAATAATACTCAATCAAACAATAAATACTAGAAAAATATAAGTTTCAATCTAACCAAATTACTAAATAATCTCTAATTTACAAAAGAATAAATTATAAGACACAAATTTAGATAAGTATTTTGAAACTTCAATAGAAATTTGTTTATAACAAGTATAGTTAAACGGGTATAAACAGGGTGAACCCCTCAACCCAAACACGACGCGATTAAATAAACGGGTTAATCGTGTCGACCCGTTTATAACTCGAACCATTTAAGATTAATCTAAACTCGCTTAACTCATGTCGTGTTCGAGTTGTATTGGCGGGTTATGTCAAACTTTGCCACCCTACTCGGACCTTTACATGAGACAAATTAACTTTAGGGAGAGTCGAATCCAAAATCCTACTAGGAGACCTCCATTTGTCAAACCATATCGATTCTCAAAATGTAGATATCCACTCGAGTATTTACATGACCTAGATGATATTAGGATATTTCCAGACCGAATGAAAAGTGTTGGCATTTGTGTCTCAAATTCTTATGAGATTGAGAAAGATGTAGTTTCATGATGGAGTTGATTGGTAGAGGTAGTATGCGGGTTGGTATAGTAGGAAAAACACTGGTGACACTGGTAGGAGATAGGCTCGTTGAGTGGTACACGGTTAAAAGACATGTACATGGTGTTAGTGGAATCTCTTCTCATCCATGGATGTAGGTTGGTTTTGGCTGAACCATGTATATCTTGTTTTTGTATGTGATTGCTTTGTTGGCTTTCATTGAAACTTATTATTCGCGCGCTTCTGCTGCCCCAACAAATTGGTATCATAGCCAAAGGTGAAGTAGATTCAGAAAACACAAGAAGTCTCAACATGTGCTGCAACGGGCTTCAGTTGTAGGTGGAGACTTGGTTACATGGCATGGAGTTCGAGTAGTCAAGGTGGAGCCTTGGAGGTTTAATTGATCGAGCAATGTATAATGTGGACAATCGGAGTTTTGCAGGAGTATCATCAAGATTGAAGTTGCAAAAGAATTGTCCTGATTAATGCCATGGGAAGCGATGATTGGCTTGATGGAATTTAAGCCAAGGTGGAGATTGTTGGGATTTGTGTCTCAAATTCCTATTCTAATTATGTTTTTATTTTAGAATTGTATTCTATTTGGTAATTTCTTGTTTGGCAAGTCTTGGCCTTTAAGAAATTGTAATCCTTGTCCAACAAGGAATTGAGTTTGATTAACTCTATAAATAGATACATAGGCTTTGGGTTGAGACTTATGAGATTGAGAGAGATGTTATCTCATGAAGGAGTTGATGGGTAAAGGTATTATGTGGGTTGGTAGAGTAGGAAAAACATTGGTGACACTGGTAGCGAGGAGATAGGCTCGTTGAGTGGTACATGGTGAAAATACATGTACGTGGTATTGGTACTCTATTTGTAATATTTCTACGAATCATAGTGGAATGACGTAGGTTGGTTTTGGCTGAGCCATGCATATCTTGTGTTTGTATGTGATTTCTTTGTTGGCTTTCTTTAAAACTTTCTTATTTGCGCGCTTCCGTTGCCCCCAACAAAAAGTAATACTCCTTCCGTCCCAAAAAGGAAAAAAAAGTTCCTTTTTGGAATCTAACTTTATAAGAGGATGAGTTTTAGTATTTTTTTTTTTGTATTGGTAGAGAATGAATTACCAAATCTACCCATAGTGGGTCCACAGGGATGTGATGGGTTACCTTTTATAAGTTCAATGCAAGAAGGTTAAATTGGTAATGTTAAAAAAAATAGTACTTTTGACTTTTCAATTGGGCCTTTTATAGGTGGACATTTTTTTTTTTTTGGGGACGGAAGGAGTATAGAATATGAGAGCTACAATAATGATGCTGATGTGCATCCCATATACCCTCATGGGGAAAGTTGATTGGACGCACACCAACATATTTCACACATTTCTCAAATGTGGAGAGAAAGGGTATGTAGAATCATTATTGAGAGAAGATGTTCAATAAACGCAGTCTCAAGATCATGTGTTGGTAGAATAAAACTTCAATTTGAATCTCACCCACAAACTTATAAGATGGTCTGGGTTGACGAACTTTCTTAACTGTCTCAAAAAGGTGTGTAGTTCCTATTCAAAATTTCAAATGGGTGTTTACTCTGCCTTAACTGTAGCTCACGTGCTACTTGGTTGCCTTTGGATTAATGATTTAAATGTGACTCAACTTAGCAAAGAGAATGACTACAACTTCAAGTATAATGGTAAAACTTTCGTGTTCGAACAAGCAAAGCCACCGCAAAAGGATTCCAAAGCACTATATAAGTTCTCTTTTCAGTCTCATGATGACAAACTTGTTTTGGCAAAAGAAAAAAAAAAACGACATAACAAAGAAGGTTTCCTATGTCACATCTGAAGAGGGGTTGGATTCCCCACCACCTAAGTCGACTAAATTAAATGAAGTTAAAGATGTAATAAGTGAGGAACCCCCAACTAAATTGCCACACATGAATCATGAGCAATACACCATTGTCATAGTCCTAGGATCACATTTATTAGATGTCCCTCATAATCTCACACATCCAAGGGAACGTGTTGAACTGAATCAATCAACAGATGAACCTACACAAAAAGAGTCCACTCAAAATAGCCTTGAAGGGATTGTCAAACTTCATGAGTCATCTATTTCCATTTTGTTAAATAGGATATCAAATAAAACAGTAATTTCTGGAGTGTTGAAGATATTCATTAGATCTTGTTCGATGGGAAGGTTATCCAGCTTCAAATTTCACATGGAGTGTTGACGATGAGCTTTATAGTGTTGACTCATACTTCTTGGAGCTGTAGTACCAAATTTACTCTCCAGAGGAGAGTTCTTCTCAACCGGGGAGAATCGATGGAGAACGGGATGTGACCCGAGAGCTTGAAATGCACATGATCCATACCTACTATTGAAGACAGGAAAACTGAAAAGATAAATAAAATGAGGGTTTTTTTTTTTTTTTTTTTTTTTTTAATTTTTAAATTAGGGTTATATGATTATTTTAATTTTTCGATATTTAGTAATTAGGATTTTGTTTTTGTAGTAGAGTTTGATTAGGGTTCTACTTTGATGCCTATATATGTATGGCTTGTGAGATTGAGTAGACACCTTTTAATGTATTGAATATCTTCAACACTCCAGAAATTATTGTTTTATTTGACATCCTTATTAGACACGTAACTAATAATATGTCAGCCTTCCTTGAATGCAGTTAAAGAGCTATCTCTGTCCTCTGCTGCCAGCCAAGCCATTGAATATAGAAACCGAATTGCTGCATATCCTTAAGTTTGCAGTGGGAAGACTGACGTTCTACATACAATTAGATCCACTAAAGGGGCTTTCAAAAAGGAAAGATCAAAATGGACCGGTGTCCGTCACCTAGCTCATAGATATCTCATAACAACCTCGTCCAGATTCATCGATTGGGGTTTTGTAGAAATAGTGGGATGCAATGCGGAGACTATCTCCTGATCGGAGACAGGCTGCGTAAACATCAGCATCAGCGTAATCTAGTCTATCAGCACTTCTTCCAATCCTGAATGGAGTCTGGAAGTCAAAGAAGAGGTTGGACAGGACTGAGGAAGAAGATCATCCAAAAAAGAAAGATTTCCAAAAACATTAATAAAATGTGAACATTGAAAACTTCCAAGCATCCATGCTTAGTTTCCAATGTGAGAGGACCATATTGACTTCTTTATTTCGTTGTTTCCTAATTAGTCTATATTTTGGGATAGATAGGATCAAAGTCACCGACATTAGCCACCTTTTCATGTCACAAGGAATTGGCTGGGCCTTTCTTTAGGTCCGATTCCCGAGCCTGTCCTTTCGCGAAGACTAGTTTCTTTCATTTCTTGAGAGTTGGTGTGGAATTTCAATTGGGGTATTTCCAATATCCCTTTGGTGATTCCCTATTTGGGTTTGCAAGGCTCATCAATGGCCACGTAAGACAGCCAATGCTACCTAGACGTGGGAGTCGCTCTAAGGCTGAGTTCCTTCATGTTTCACCGTATAAGGAACTTCTTCGCCGGGTTGACACAACAGAATTCCAAGGGGTTTTGCAAGGTTACCTGGCTTCTCTCCCTCCCTAAATAATGTGAGGGGTAAAGTTGCATGATCTAGTCTTTGATCAGCGAAACGGAATATGAAATTGGGTAGGTCAACTCGCGGGGAGAGAGTTGCTGGCAAACTAAGGGCTTGCAAGCAGACAGGTTCATATACACACACTTAACACAATAAATCAGAAAGATACAAATTATGACGGTTTCAACGTGAGAGCTGTTGAAGAGAAAATGGATATTCTTTGCAAGGAGGAAATTAATCTCATCTAGCGGTTCTTGTTGCTCCCCATTCTGATATGTCTCTTTCTCCACATAAACCCGGCTCAACGGGTTACAAGTGTGTTGTTGAATGGTCGTCATTTTGCAACAATGAAATGTCCAGACTTTTTTACATGAAAGGGTGATTTCAAGTGGGTCTGCATACGGCCAGCAGCAAAGGTCAGCCACAAGATGCCTTCATAGGCTGGCTGCGCTTCCAACAGTGACTTGATATTCCATTGACCAGATTTTCTGTGTTAATATTGAAAAAATTCCCCAGAGTCCCTTGCTTAGTCTGTTTGCCAATGAGCTTCTCGTCTCGGTGCTCAAATAAGAGGCGCCAATCTCGGCAAGATCTATTCCACTAGCAGAGCAAGACCAAAGTGAAAAGTGGAACCTAGAGTTCCGATCGGATGAGCGGGCAAGACGTGAAATGAAAGCATTTTTGGGCGAGAGTTTCTCAATCCATTCTTACTTGACAGAGGCAGGGCGAACTCATATTACGTTAATAAGAAATTATCAGTTGGTGGGATCACTACAACTTTGGATCTAGTGAACTACTGATTCAACAGTGTCTCGAAGCCCAAAGCTTTCCTTTTCTTTTTTCTGACTTGCTTGATTTGAGTCTGAAATTGAGATATTGTTGGTGTTCAGTATACAAAGATACAAGATGGATCTAGAGACTTTTCTTAACAAGAAATCCTATTGGTGTCATTAATCTTGTGTGTATTATTTTATTATATATAATTAGATTGCTTATCCATATTGAATTGATACCTTGCTTGCAATGGAAGCTTTCAAGTTTGTAGACGAAATATGCTCAAATTCTTACTCAAAAGCAGAATGTCCCTTTCTAATTGCTAACCACTTAGCCTTAGCCCTAAGTTTGAAACATAAGGAAACACACTTCTCAATGATTGGGGTTCGGTCAGCCTCACGACATAAGAGAAGGATAAATCCATCTCTTAGAATGGAATGTCAGCTGGCTTACTTTTGGAGCTGGCTCCCCTAGTTCTTGAAATTTGGCCTTCGCATGGCCACTTCCTGGATTGGGTCAAATACTGATTCACCTCAGTTCTTAATTTTTTCTAGGGCATTTTTCATTGTGCTTTTTCGCTCCTTTCTATCAAATGCTCCAGCGAGCACATAGGCAAAGGCACCAATCGCTTTGCAGCGAAATCAATTTGTTAAGAACCTGAAGCATAGCACCCAGGTACACTCAAAGGGATGTGGCAGAGGAAGAGGAGGAGATTGACTATTACTCTGGTGACCCCGCCCTCGCTTAGTAGTTCTCCCGACCATCTCCAACAGTGACTTGATATTCCATTGACCAGATTTTCTGTGTTAATATGGGAAAATCCCCAGAGTCCCTTGCTTAGTCTGTTTGCAAGTGAGCTTCTCGTCTCGGTGCGCAAAAAAGAGGTGCCAATCTCGGCAAGATCTATTCCACCAGTAGAGCAAGACCAAAGTGAAAAGTCAAACCTAGAGTTTTGATCAGATGAGCGGGCAAGACGTGAAATGAAAGCATTTTTGGGTGAGAGTTTCTCAATCCATTCTTACTTGACAGAGGCAAGACGAACTCATATTACGTTAATAAGAAATTATCAGTTGGCGAGATCACTACAACTTCGGATCTACTGATTCAACAGTGTCTCGAAGCCCAGAAAGCTTTCCTTTTCTTCTTTCTGATTTGCTTGATTTGAGTCTGAAATTGGGATATTGTTGGTGTTTAGTATACAAAGATACAAGATGGATCTAGAGACTTTTCTTAACAAGAAATCCTAGTGGTGTCATTAACCTTGTGTGTATTATTTTATTACATATAATTAGATTGCTTATCCATATTGAATTGATAGCTTGCTTGCAATGGAAGCTTTCATGTTTGTAGATGAAATATTCTCAAATTCGTTCTCAAAAGCAGAATGTCCCTTTCTGATTGCTAACCACTTAGCCTTAGCCATAATTTGAAACATAAGGAAACGCACTTCTCAATGATTGGGGTTAGGTCAGCCTCACGACATAAGAGAAGGATAAATCCATCTTTTAGAATGGAATGTCAGCTGGATTACTTTTGGAGCTGGCTCCCCTAGTTCTTGAAATTTGGCCTTCACAAGGCCACTTCCTGGATTGGATCGAATACTGATTCACCTCAGTTCTTAAATTTTTCTAGGGCATTTTTCATTGTGCTTTTTCGCCCTTTTCTATCAAATGCTCCAGCGAGCACATAGGCAAAGACACCAATCGCTTTGCAGCGAAATCAATTTATTAAGAACCCGAAGCATAGCCCCATGGTACACTAGAAGGGATGTGGCAGAGGAAGGGAAGGAGATTGACTATTTACCCTGGTGTGATTTATTAAGAACCCGAAGCATAGCCCTCTGGTACACTTGAAGGGACGTGGCAGAGGAAGAGAAGGAGATTGACTATTACCCTGGTGTCCCCGCCCTCGCTTAGTAGTTCTCCCGACCGTCTCCAACAGTGACTTGATATATCATTGACCAGATTTTCTGTGTTAATATGGAAAAATCCCGAGAGTCCCTTGCTTAGTCTGTTTGCCAGTGAGCTTCTCGTCTCGGTGTGCAAATAAGAGGTGCCAATCTCGACAAGATCTATTCCACCAGCTGAACAAGACCAAAGTGAAAAGTCGAACCTGGAGTTTCGATCATATGAGCGGGCAAGACGTGAAATGAAGCATTTTTGGGAGAGAGTTTTTTAATCCATTCTTACTTGACAGAGGCAAGATGAACTCATATTACGTAAATAAAAAATTATCAGTTGGCAAGATCACTACAACTTCGGATCTACTGATTCAACAGTGTCTCGAAGCCCAGAAAGCTTTCCTTTTCTTCTTTCGACTTGCTTGATTTGAGTCTGAAATTGGGATATTGTTGGTGTTTAGTATACAAAGGATACAAGATGGATCTAGAGACTTTTCTTAACAAGAAATCCTATTGCTGTCATTAACCTTGTGTGTATTATTTTATTATATATAATTAGATTGCTTATCCATAATTAGATTGCTTATCCATAATTATATATAATTAGATTGCTTATCCATATTGAATTGATAGCTTGCTTGCAATGGAAGATTTCAAGTTTGTAGACAAAATATGGTCAAATTCTTACTCAAAAGCAGAATGTCCCTTTCTAATTGTAACCACTTAGCCTTAGCCCTAAGTTTGAAACATAAGGAAACACACTTCTCAATGATTGGGGTTCGGTCAGCCTCACGACATAAGAGAAGGATAAATCCATCTCTTAGAATGGAATGTCAGCTGGCTTACTTTTGGAGCTGGCTCCCCTAGTTCTTGAAATTTGTCCTTCGCAAGGCCTCTTCCTGGATTGGATCAAATACTGATTCACCTCAGTTCTTAATTTTTTCTAGGGCAGTTTTCATTGTGCTTTTTCGCTCTTTTCTATCAAATGCTCCAGCGAGCACATAGGCAAAGGCACCAGTTACTTTGCAGCGAAATCAATTTATTAAGAACCCAAAGCACAGCCCCCTGGTACACTCGAAGGGATGTGGCAGAGGAAGAGAAGGATATTGACTATTACCCTGGTGACCCTACCCTCGCTTAGTAGTTCTCTCGACCGTCTCCAGCAGTGACTTGATACCAGATTTTGTGTGTTAATATGGAAAAATCCAGAGTCCCTTTCTTAGTCTGTTTGCCAGTGAGCTTCTCGTCTTGGTGCGCAAATAAGAGGTTCCAATCTCGGCAAGATCTATTCTACCAGCAGAGCAAGACCAAATTGAAAAGTCGAACCTAGAGTTTTGATCAGATGAGCGGGCAAGACGTGAAATGAAAACATTTTTGGGCGGGAGTTTCTCAATCCATTCTTACTTGACAGAGGCAAGACGAACTCATATTACGTAAATAAGAAATTATCAGTTGGCGAGATCACTACAACTTTGGATCTACTGATTCAACAGTGTCTCGAAGCCCAGAAAGCTTTCCTTTTCTTCTTTCTGACTTGCTTGATTTGAGTCTGAAATTGGGATATTGTTGGTCCCTTATTGTTGTTCATTTTTGGTTTTATAACTTTTTAAGGGGATATGCAATTAATGCATTGTCCCCTTTTAAAATTACCAAATTGTCCTTTTTAATTTAAATATATATAGTTACAAAGTTTGAAATTTTTTAAAAAGATAAAGGACAATGATGGAAATATAAAGAAAAGATGCTTTGACTTTTCAAAGAGGACAACTAATTTGGGACATGTAAAAGAGAAAAATGGACTACTAATAAGGGACGGAGAGAGTAGTATACAAAGATACAAGATGGATCTAGAGACTTAACAAGAAATCCTATTGGTGTCATTAACCTTGTGTGTATTATTTTATTATATATAATTAGATTGCTTATCCATACTGAATTGATAGCTTGCTTGCAATGGAAGATTTCAAGTTTGTAGACGAAATATGGTCAAATTCTTACTCAAAAGCAGAATGTCCCTTTCTAATTGCTAACCACTTAGCCTTAGCCCTAAGTTTGAAACATAAGGAAACACACTTCTCAATGATTGGGGTTCGGTCAGCCTCATGACATAAGAGAAGGATAAATCCATCTCTTAGAATGGAATGTCAGCTGGCTTAATTTTGGGGCTGGCTCCCCTAGTTCTTGAAATTTGGCCTTCGCAAGGCCACTTCCTGGATTGGATCAAATACTGATTCACCTCAGTTCTTAATTTTTTGTAGGGCATTTTTCATTGTGCTTTTTCGCTCTTTTCCATCAAATGCTCCAGCAAGCACATAGGCAAAGGCACCAGTCGCTTTGCAGCGAAATCAATTTATTAAGTACCCGAAGCATAGCCCCCTGGTACACTCGAAGGGATGTGGCAGAGGAAGAGAAGGATATTGACTATTACCCTGGTGACCCTACCCTCGCTTATTAGTTCTCCCGACCGTCTCCAACGGTGACTTGATATTCCATTGACCATATTTTCTGTGTTAATATGGAAAAATCCAGAGAGTCCCTTTCTTAGTCTGTTTGCCAGTGAGCTTCTCGTCTTGGTGCGCAAATAAGAGGTGCCAATCTCAGCAAGATCTATTCCACCAGCAGAGCAAGACCAAATTGAAAAGTCGAGCCTAGATTTTTGATCAGATGAGCCGGCAATACGTGAAATGAAAGCATTTTTGGGCGGGAGTTTCTCAATCCATTCTTACTTGACAGAGGCAAGACGAACTCATATTACGTTAATAAGAAATTATCAGTTGGCGAGAGCACTACAACTTTGGATCTACTGATTCAACAGTGTCTCGAAGCCCCGAAAGTTTTCCTTTTCTTCTTTCTGACTTGCTTGATTTGAGTCTGGTGTTTAGTATACAAAGATACAAGATGGATCTAGAGACTTTTCTTAACAAGAAATCCTATTGCTGTCATTAACCTTGTGTGTATTATTTTATTATATATAATTAGATTGCTTATCCATATTGAATTGATAGCTTGCTTGCAATGGAAGCTTTAAAGTTTGTAGACGAAATATGCTCAAATTCTTACTCAAAAGCAGAATGTCCCTTACTAATTGTTAACCACTTGGCCTTAGCCCTTGGTTTGAAACATAAGGAAACACACTTCTCAAGATTGGGGTTTGGTCAGCCTCACGACATAAGAGAAGGATAAATCCATCTCTTAGAATGGAATGTCAGCTGGCTTACTTTTGGAGCTGGCTCTCCTAGTTCTTGAAATTTGGCCTTCGCAAGGCCACTTCTTGGATTGGATCAAATACTGATTCACCTCTTTTCTTAATTTTTTCTAGGGCATTTTTCATTGTGCTTTTTCGATCTTTTCTATCAAATGCTCCAGCAAGCACATTGGCAAAGGCACCAATCGCTTCGCAGCAAAATCAATTTATTAAGAACCTGAAGCATAGCCCCCTGGTACACTCAAAGGGATGTGGCAGAGGAAGAGAAGGAGATTAACTATTACCCTGGTGACCCCGCCCTCGCTTGGTAGTTCTCCCGACCGTCTCCAACAGTGACTTGATATTCCATTGACCAGATTTTCTGTGTTAATATGGAAAAATCCCGAGAGTCCCTTGCTTAGTCTGTTTGCCAGTGAGCTTCTTGTCTTGGTGTGCAAATAAGAGGCGCCAATCTCGGTAGGATCTATTCCACCAGCAGAGCAAGACCAAAGTGAAAAGTTGAACCTAGAGTTTCGATCAGATGTGCAGGCAAGACGTGAAATGAAAGCTTTTTTGGGCGAGAGTTTCTCAATCTATTCTTACTTGACAGAGGCAAGACGAACTCATATTACGTTAATAAGAAATTATCAGTTGGCGGCATCAATACAACTTCGGATCTACTGATTCAACAGTGTCTCGAAGTCTCGAAGCCCAGAAAGCTTTCCTTTTCTTCTTTCCGACTTGCTTGATTTGAGTCTGAAATTGGGATATTGTGGGTGTTTAGTATACCAAGATACAAGATGGATTTAGAGACTTTTCTTAACAAGAAATCCTATTTGTGTCATTAACCTTGTGTGTTATATATAATTAGATTGCTTATCCATATTGAATCGATAGCTTGCTTGCAATGGAAGCTTTCAAGTTTGTAGATGAAATATGGTCAAATTCTTACTCAAAAGCAGAATGTCCCTTTCTAATTGTTAACCACTTAGCCTTAGCCCTAAGTTGGAAACATAAGGAAACACACTTCTCAATGATTGGGGTTCGGTCAGCCTAATGACATAAGAGAAGGATAAATTCATCTCTTAGAATGGAATGTCAGCTGGCTTACTTTTGGAGCTGGTTCCCCTAGTTCTTGAAATTTGGCCTTCGCAAGGCCACTTCCTGGATTGGATCAAATACTGAATTCACCTCAGTTAATTTTTTCTAGGGCATTTTTCATTGTGCTTTTTCGCTCTTTTCTATCAAATGCTCCAGCGAGCAAATTGGCAAAGGCACCAATCGCTTCGCAGCGAAATCAATTTATTAAGAACCCGAAGCATAGCCCCCTGGCACACTCGAAGTGATGTGGCAGAGGAAGAGAAGGAGATTGACTATTACCCTGGTGACCCCGTCCTCGCTTTGTAGTGTTCCCGACTGTCTCAACTTGTAAGTGGCAACACTAGTAATTAATCTAGGCTCTCTCTCACAACCGAAACTCCGATCTCAGTCTAGTCCTTTGTACCTAATCTAATGGGATCTTTGTAAAGTTGATCATTATGAGTGTTACTATGAATTTGACTGGGAAGTAGAATGGCAAAAAATATGGGGATTCATTAGCTCATTATTTAGTACAGATCGATGAGATGAAAGAATCCATAAAAAATATGGTATATTTTTCTGGCGACCCTACTTTGGTCTTTGTTATTAAATGGTATGAGTGTATAATTCTCTCACATAAAAATGCTTTTGCTCTTCTTTTTGATGGTAACACTAGTTTTTCTTTAGATAATTGACATGAAAAATTCACCTTCAAATGATATTTTATTATTTATGTTGAGTTTGGTGACATACAAATATAATGTCAAAGGTTAGGTTAAATCCAATCTACCTTCCACATGAACACTGGGCACTGATTTTTAGGTGCTGGGGGCAGGAACAAGATGGCTAGATCAGCTGATGACAAAACCATGAGGATTGATGCGCGGAAAAAAATGCCACTGCATACGCACACACTAACAGTAGGGATGGTTGGAAGTTGAACTTGTGCTACTGTATTTTAGCATCCATACAGAGATTCTGAATGGGATGATTTGTCATTGGATGTACCTATTAAGCCTATTTCAACTTTAATCCTAAGATGGAGATTCTGAATGAGATGCTTTGTCATTGGATGTACCTATTAAGTCTATTTCAACTTTAATCCTAAGATGGAAATGTAGTTTATCCCGTGTATAATCTTGTATTTTTTAACTCCAAGCAAATGAATGAATTGACATAACTTTCATGCTTAAATAAAATCCATTTTTGCAGTACCTAATATATGCTACCCATTCAGATTTATGACATCAAGAACTTGAAATTCTGTTTATTTATTGTTGACTCAGATTGATTTCAAAATGAGAAATATATGTTTCTTTTTTGCTAGGCGTTTGTAAATGTAAACACATAATTATTTTCATATTGAATGAGCGCAAATAATGTATGAGAAAGCCTTCAAGAATGGTCTTCTGCAGGTTGGTGGTCAAGGAGTGTGATTGGGTGAATACATGAGAGCAGTTGGTGCATATGTGCATATTGTCATGATATATAATACACACATAGATATGCATGTGTGTTTGTATTGTGCTGCCTGCCTCTTCGTGCATGGATGACATGGGAACAGTGAGTAGAAAGAAATTATTGCAACTTCTAATATGATCAATTTGAAGATCTTTGCATATGTGCATATTGTCATGATATACACACACACATAGATATGCATGTGTGTTTGTATTGTGCTGCCTGCCTCTTCGTGAACACTGATTAAAAAGAAATTCTTGCAACCTCTAATATGATCAGTTTGATGATCTTTTGGGCGTCGAGTCCCAATCATAGCTAGGTTTATGGTATAATTACTGAAGTAGAATCAGATGGCTAACTTGTTGGCCTTGCCAGGGATGTGAATCACTCCCAATGGTAATGCTTGGTTGTGGCCTAATCTCAAACCTGATAAATATCTTTTTTGCTAGGCATTTGTAAATGTAAACAGAGAATTATTTTCATACTGAACGAGTGCAAATAATGTATGAGAAAAGGCCTATAAGAATGATACTCTGCAGGTAGGTGGTAGAGGAGTGTGCTTGGTTGAATGCACGAGGGCAGTTGGTGCATATTGTCATGATATACACACACACACACACACATAGATATGAATGTGTGTTTGTATTGTGCTGCCTGCCTGTGTGTGCATTGATGACATGGGAACAGTAATTAGAAAGAAATTCTTGCAGCCTCTATATGATCAGTTTGAAGTTCTTTTGGGTGTCGAGTACCCGTCATAGCTAGGTTTATGATATTATTACTGAAGTAGAATCAGCTGGCTAACTTGTTGGCCTTGCCAGGGATGTGAATCACTCCCAGTCCTAGCAGGCCTTTGTAATGCCTGTGTAATGTCTGGTTGTGGCCTAATCTCAAAGCTGATATATGTCTTTTTTGCTAGGCATTTGTAAATGTAAACACACATAATTTCATATTGAATGAGTGCAAATCATGTATGAGAAAGCCCTATAAGAATGTATAAGAATGGTAGGTAGTCAAGGACTCTGCTTGGTTGAATGCATGAGGGCAGTTGGTGCATATGTGCATATTGTCATCACACACACACACACACACACACACACACACACACGCAGACACACGCAGATATGCATGTGTTGTATTGTGCTGTACATGGATGATATGGGAACATTTGAAGATGTTTTGGGTGTGAAGTCCCAATCATAGCTAGGTTTATATTTATAACTGCTGAAGTAGAATCATATGGCTAATTTGTTGGCCTTGCCAGGGATGTGAATCACTCCTAATTGTGGATGCCTAGAAGGCATCAAAACCTGAAATTAGGTCTTGTTTTCAGAATAGTTGATCCGGAGATCCGGGATATGCTGCTAAAGCTGCTATAGAGATAAGTGCTATAATATATATATATAGATAGATAAAATCTGGATAGTTACATCCTTTTTGTACCAAGAAACATGCTATAATATACTACAAACATGGCCACACTTTCTCCTAATTGACATGAACACCCAGCCCTCTATAGAAAATAAAGGAGATACTACTGAAACTATGGTATATTGATATATTTCAATATCCATACAGTACCAAAACTCAATTTTCATCCATAATGTCTATTGAGTTGTTTCAGTCCATTCACTATGTATTAGGAGAAACAAATACCTAGAGATTCGATTTATCGCCTTCGTCCCCCTGAGCCACTCTCCCTCTGGCAGTTAAAGTAGACAGCAGCAACTGGCAAGCCAAGATTGTAAAGCTCAGCAAAGTCTCGGGTGTTGAAATTCTGCCTCCATCCCGGAGCGTAGACTGTCTGACGACCAAGTTGGCGGAACAGCACAAAAACGAACCGATGAATCCCCATCGATGGCTGCGGGTTCTCGTAGCACACCACCTCCTGGCCTACATGCATACACCAGTACATACCACACCATTAGATTATATGCATATATCTCAAATGCCATTTTGAAAAGGGTTGTAATGGCGCGAGACTGCCTTCATGATACCTTTTCCTAAAGAAAAATAGGCTATGTTTCTTCAACAAACTAGATAATAAGAGTATATCATGAGAAGTCTTCATTCATAACTCATTAAAACTAAGAACTTCAAAATCCTAGCAAACTCATTTCTCTCACTCAAAACTGTAGTTTGATATTCTTGTGGTTGATTTGCCAAAGAATCATTACATTGTTCAATTACTTTTAGGTTGTGTTCGGTTACGTGGAATTGGAGCCTTAGAATTGGAATTGGAAAAAATTTTGGTTTAATTTTGTTAGTCATTTTTCTCCAATTCCACAAATTTCAATTCGAAAGCTCCAATTCCGTACAAACGAACACAACCTTACAGTTCAGTCCTGCATTTGTTTTACTTCTACAACGTATAATTTTTCAGAAAACAAGAACCAATTTCTTTTTATACAGAGCACATTAGATTACAAGGGATTTTTGGTAACTTTTAAGTAAAAATAATTGGAGATTTCTACGTGCAACGCACGTGCACTTCTACTAGGTATGTAATTGGAAAAAAGGAAAAATTAGTGGTATATAATAGGAAAAATGCATTGGTTGTTTGAGAACAGTAAAACTTACTTACCAAAGCCAGCTCCTGTGGTTGCTGGAATATCAGTCACCAACCTAGAAGTCCATTAAGAGAGAAACATGTGAGCACATAAATGAGGAAAAAAAAGGAGAGAAAAGAACCAATTAACCACTATATATCTATAAATCCAAAAGGGAATGGAGTTAGGGCCAACTCAATCCAAGTTAGGCCCAAGGTTAATGGACATTGGATGGACAAATATAATATGTTGGCCTTCCATAATTTTGGAGAATTTAAAAAATGCAGTTATATGGTACATAACGATTTAGAAGAAAACCTACAAGGGTGGTAATACTTGACACGACAGGCTAATAACACTAGGGATGCACACGAATTCGGTTCAAACTGTGATTTGATCTGAACCAATTCAATCCGTACGGATTGGTTCGGGTTGGAAGGCCAATCGATTCGGTTACGGATTACGAAATAATTGGTCCACTTTTTTTGGTTACCATAGGATTGTACACACCAAATTACAAATATATATATATATATAGTATTTGTCATTATAGTATTCTTTATGGTTTAATGACATTTTAGTTGTGATGTAATAATTGTTTTATATTAGTATTCTAGTATTCTATTCATTGTAGGATCGCTTTCCCTAAAGTGTTATTTCTACCCACTTAATTTGAGTTTGCTATCGGGTTCTAGACAAAACATTTTGAGGATTCAAAAAACCATCATAATCTGCAGTTAGCAATACCAAAAAATTTCTGAACGCTCCTTAAAAATGTATATAATTTTTATATGTAGAAAATAATAGTAAAGGAGAATTACACAAAATCTGAGACGAAAACTCTATTCAAGGAGCATAAAAGGTTGCCAATTCGATTCTAAAAGCTACCATTAAACAGACATGATTGATAGAAATACATACAACTATTTGAAAATATGTATAACTTTACTTTTCAAGGTTAGATGTGCGTGTTCAAAATACTAAAAAGTCGTCACTTAAATGAATGTGACTATTGGCAATTGGTGAAGGTGGTTTTAACATCGTACAATTTTGTACTTTTTATATTTCAATATATCCAACAATTTCCCATTATATCCAGGGATGGAGCCAGCATACACTCAGGAAGGCACGTGCCCCCCCGGGTCTAGGCTATCCCACTAATATATATATATATTTTTATAAACCTAGGCATATTACTTATGAAATATTATGTCGTGTCTCCCTTGAAATTAATTTTTTTCCTGTTACACCCCTGGACCTATTTTTTTTTCTTATATATATATACACGTATAAGCATATAATTTGTCAATTATCACTTTATGCCCCCTGAAAATAAATCCTGGCTCCTCTTGGCTATGTCATTACTTAAAAACATTATTTTTAGTTAACCATTTAACATTCTCATGTGTCAAGCCAATATATCTTGACATTCTCATGTGTCAAACCAATACCATACTAGCACAATGTAAAAAAGTGATGACACTAGATCTGGCCATAACTCTCTTATCATTTTAACCTCTACTATTGTAAACTTAAAATCGTTATAATTCAATTGTGTCTAGCTTGGGACAATACATAGCATACATGATGCAACCTTGCATTTGCTAAGCTCTCCAATTATCATGCAACAAGTTGAAATAGTACTTGTCACAAACAATTAAAGCATTTTTGCCTCCAATATTGAAACTCACAAGCATGACTAATATTGTAACTTTTTAAGAAGTTACACATTACTCCTCCACAACAAAATATTTTCAAGCTCATATATACGAGGTAAATAAAAGATATAAAATTGCAACTAGACTCACAAAAGAGTGAACCATTCACTCATATAACTTAATCTTACAAGAAATTGAATCTTTTCTATAAATGATAAACACAATTTTGCCACCAACCTCCTCAATTATCATTGGCTTTTTTTTATATTTTATTTTATTATATATATATAACCCAACTTCAATAATACTTGTTAAATGATTCAATTTCCTCAAATGAATTCAAAATATATACACATATCACACAACAATTAATTGAATTTTTTTATAAAATCAAACTTGAATAATACTTGTTAAATGATTCAATTTCCTCATATGGATTCAAAATATATATACACATATCACACAACAATTATAAAAAAGAGGCACATATATATATACATATATATATACACACACATATATATATATATATATACATGTATCATTGACAACATCTATTACATATATAGTGAAATCAATTATGCCCCCACATATTATCAAGTATATAAATAAGTTGATAACTACGAAAATGACTTTTTAGTAAGAAATTATATTTAGAAACTAAACCAGATCTCAAAATTTCTAAGAAACTTACATATGTTTAATAAATACTTCCTGTGATATGGAGAAAAATGATACTGAAAAAAGGAGTTCTAAGTCATGTCTTGTGTGCTCATCCCCTTAAAATATCAAATTTGATGCAAACTTTCAAGTTAAATAAGTACAGTTCTCAAATTAAACTCAACGAGTAAACTCAGGAGTCAACTCGGTCAAGACTCAAGACTCTTCACCACCTCGAATATACCCTTTTTTAATTCCTGTCACGTACCCACCTTATTATCTAGAGGTATATACGGTTATCAAATCAAATAGTTCTAACATATATATATACATACACACACACACACACACATAATTAATTAATTAATAAATAAACCATGAAGTGCAAGAATATCTATCTTAGTTATCATATTTGCAATCAAACTCTAATCATCCAATCACTTAAAAATTAGGAAATTGCAAGAGATCAAAATGACCCAATTTAGTTTACGAAAATCAATCTTTGATTTATTAAAATAAAATTTGGCTCTCTCTTTCTTTATATCAATGATTAGACAATTTACTGTATCAAGTCAAATTTGAATATACATATCTGTATATGCATATACGGTCACTATACATATGATCAATCAACAACAATATTTAATCACCTTTTCTTTCACAACGAGCCAAACTCGTGTTTTTTCCCACAATAGAAATTTGTTTTATTTTTTATTTTTTGGTTGCAATACATAAGACACCACGGTAGGAATTCAGTGACAAAAATAAAAATTATAAATAAATTACTTCATTTAACGGGCAAATCAACTTATGTTTATTATTAAAAATAATATGAATAAGTTACTAGTTACCACACAATAACATGAATGATTTGGTGGTGGTGTGATAATATAACTGGCCCACCAGTTCTACTCATCATTATTATGGAAATCACTTTGTGTATATATATATATATATATATATTTACAAGTACTTTATTAGTGATGAATAATAATAATAATAAAAAGTTATGCTTTATTTATGTTCTTTAAAGGGCCTACAGAAGTTAATGTCAAAAGTCACTTTCTTCATGTAATCACTAAAAGAGTATAGGGACCACAGGCACAGGTTGTTGAAGCTACATTTCGATAAACACATTAGTGTCTCGAATTTCTAATTTAATTAAGTTTAATTGTATTTTATTAGAGAATTTTAGGTCCCAAGGAATTATGCCTAGGAATCTCTACAAATAAATACCGAAGTTATAAGTTGAGACTTATGAGATTGAAAATGATGTAGTCTCGTAAGAGGAGGACTAGTAGAGATGTGATTTATAGGTTGATAGGGTAGAAAGACTGATGCGAGGAAACAAACTTGTGGAGTTAGGCATGGTGAAAATATCTTCTCATATGTGGGTGTAGGCCGGTTTGTGCCGAATCACGTTACATCTTGTGTTTATGTGTGATTACTTTATTAGCTTTTATTAGATCCCAATATTCGTGCGCTTTCGTTGTCATAACAAAATGATATCTGAGTCGAAGGTGGAAAAAATCCAGAAAACAAAATGAGTCTCAATAGATGCTGCAACAAGTTTCAGTTGTAAATGGAGTCAATCAACCAACTTGTTTGGTCATGAGACTATCATGATGGTTATATGGCATTGAGCTCGAATAGTTAGGGTGAAGCCTGGGAGGTTTGACTAATCAATCAATATATAATCGAGATAATTAGAGTTTTGCAAGAGAATTATTATTATCATGACATCTTGGCATGAAACCAAAGCGTAAAAAGAAACTAGCTCCTTTGGTGAAGTCCCTAAATCTACTGGAACTAAATTTTGGACTATAAATAAATACTTATGGGTTGGAGACTTATGAGAATGAGAGACATGTAATCCTAATTCTATAATAAAGGTGGTAGCCCTAAGTTTATAGTGGAGGGTGTTAGCCTCATGAGGGAGTTGATGAGGGAGGAAGTTACTAGTTTGGTAGAGTGAACACTAATAACGTGAGGGATTCTCGTCAAGTACACAAAGAAGAATTTTGGCGCAGTTGTGAATCTCTTCTCATGTAAATCTTGTGTTTTGCAATCTATAAATAGATACCTAGGTTGTGGGTTGAGAGTTAAGAAAAGGAGAGACACGTAGCCCTAATTCTACAGTGGAGGGTGGTAACCCTAATTTTATAGTAGAGGGTGGTAGTTGCATGATGAAGTTGATGAATAGAGGTAATTACAGGTGTAGTAGAGTGAACACCGATTGCGAGGGAGAGTGGTCAAGAGTTTGTGTACATGGTTTGATGTTGAAAATTATCTATTGTTGTAATATTCTATATAATCATATTTTAGTGAATCTCTTCTTATTTGTGGACATAAGTCCGATTTGGCCGAACCATGTAAATCTTGTGTTTTATGTATGATTGTATTATTTCTTCTTGTTAGAACTCCATGTTTTTGTGCTTCCATGGTCCCCAACAAAAAGTCCTTCTATTCGCTTATGCGAGCAAATACATTATAAGAAAGGGAATGGATGGGCACAATATGCAAGTTAGGAAAATTTATTTTCAGTTTGATTGAAAAGTTGTAGATTTGTGCGTTTGTGTGGATCATTGAACTTGAAGTGGCTATTAAAAGTTTGGGAGATCATTGGATGGCGATCTATGTGGGCGGGTAGGTACAGGTTGCACAATCCCACATTGTCTAGGTAAGGTGAAGTTACATCTCCAGATGGTCCAAAAACAAAAATGTGCATGTTCAGGCCCAAAGAGAACAACATCATACCATGTGGTAAAGTAAGTTGTTACAATTGTTATCAGAGCTGGAGCTCAGCTAAAAATTGTGCAAACTCAAGCCCAAAACGAACAATATCATACTATGTGGTGGAGTGAGTTGTTACAAATGGTATGAGAGTCGGAGCTTAGCAGGAAATGTGGCCAACATGGATGTTGGGCCCCTTAGGGGGGTGATTATGACGACCTATGTGGGCAAGTGTGATGTGGACGGGTGCGAGATATTGGGCGAGTTACAGTTTGTTCAATTCCATATTGTCTGAGTAAGGTAAAGTGTGGTGACCTTGTGGGTGGGTGCAAGAGGTACTACTAAGCTACCACACTTGGTGAGTTACAGATGCACAATCTCACATTGCTCGGGTGTGGAAGGGAAAGTGCTTTACATGTAGGATTTGTACACTCCAATTGGTACGAGACCTTTTGGAGTAAAGCTTAAGAGCAAAACCGTGCGGGTTTGGGTCCAAGCCCAAAGCGGACAATATCAGATCATGTAGTGGAGTGGGTTGTTACAAAAGGTATCAAAACATGACCCAACTAGAATTTTGGCCTACGGGGACAGTGGGCCTCGAAGGGAGGTGGTGATTGTGGCGATCTTGTGGGCGGGTGTGCCGTGGGCGGGTACAAGAGGCACTGGCAGACTACCACACTGGGTAAGCTATAAGTGCACAATCTCGCATCGCATGGGTGTGGAAAGCCCAAAGCGAAAACCGTGTGGGATTGGGTCTAAAGCAGACAACAATGTAGTGGATCATTCCATAAAGTTTCATTTCCAAATGAGATCTTTTGAAATAAAACTCATGAACAATGCCCGTACTAGCTTATGCGCAAAGTAGACAATTTCATACCAATTATGATTATTTGGTCAATGGGATGGAAATTTGGTTTTAAGATGTTTGATAAATGATTAGTAAGATTTTTTTATTTTCTTTTCATTTGTTACTTGTTTTGCTCTCTCTTTATTATTATTATTATTATTTTAATCTTGTTTAATCTTCAAAGTTGGCATAGTTTGTACTTTTAACCACCGACCTATATCTGTTGGTGGGTGCCTTAACATCCATGTAATATATAGATTGCATAGTAGTCATATGTATACGGTTCTATACTTCAATATGTACATATGTATGTAATATGTGTATATACAGCTTTGGGCTTTTACTTTCGGTGTTGCTAGGTTGTTGAAGCCCTTTGGTTTCGAATAACTAACAGCCCCTTGGCTTGGAACAGGGAAATTGGGAGAAGTGGAGACGAAACATGCAAGGGGTGTTTGCGAGTGTTGTGTGTGAAATTTTCTGGGAAGGGGGAGGAAAATTAGTCTTCCAGCCCCAGTATTTTGATGAAACGTACATAAGGGGTGTTTGCGAGTGTTGTATGTTAAAATTTCCTAGGAAAGAAAGGGAAGGAAAATGAGTCTTCCAGCCCCAGTATTATCCATTTTATCATTTTTTATAAAAATATTTTTTCTTTTTCTTTTCCTTTACAAAGAATTCCCACAATACTTTTGAGAGACTGGAATTGAGATATCACTAGGTGATGTGCCTTAATAGTAATTTCTTCTTTCATTATATAATTTTATTTTCTTTCAATCTTTTGATGAATTCTGAACTCCCAAACCCCTGAGGTTATAGAATATTATCATTTTTCATTACTTATTTTCCCTTTTAAATATAATTTTATGCTAACTTAAGAACGTCATACATCTATGATAGGACACGACATAAAAACATTGACATGACCAATTCTAAGAAACTAAGACACGGACACAACGGAAAAACGACGAACGATAAATATATAATAATAGTAATAATATATTATAAGATTGATATAATTTTGGGACAATTATACTTACGTTCCCTACAAATTGCCTAAATAACATGAATTTCCCCTCAAATATAATAATGACACTTAACACTCTACTTATGTCATGCTTATACTTAAACCGAAGAATGCCCTTATTTAAAACTTTGGTCCATAAAGAAACATATATTTTACATTAAAAAAAATAGTGAGTATAAGAGTAATTTAATAGGTTAAAATCAACACTGATAGGGGAGGTCAATATTATATTTGAAATTAGATGGGAGGTCTCTGTTATTTAAGCAATCTTCAGGGGAGGTAAGTATAGTTATCCCTAGGCTTGATGATAGAGTATATTAATTTGGAAGCTTGCTTGCAAAAGAGGCTAATATTCTTACTGGGGGGGGGGGGGGGAAGCCCTTGATGGCCTCTTGTTCCTTATGGGCTTGTGCACACCCCCCATTTCCACCTAGGGATTGGCTTTGATACCATTTGTCATGACCCACTCTATTCGTGTAGCTATTGTTCGCTTTGTATACTCTCCTCTCGGTGTTTACGGTTTTCCTTAAAACTTGATTACACAATTAAGGGATGTCCACACATAATTGTCATTAAATCTCTTCCCCAGGAGATGTAGGACGTCACAATCACCCCTTTTTGGGAACTAGCGTCCTCGCTAGCATCCTGTACCTCACAGGCTTGCATACATTTTGACTGGGGATTGGCTCCGATGCCATTTGTCACGGCCCGCCCACACCATTTAGATATAATTCACTTTGCACACTCTTCTTTCGGTGCTCACTCTTTTCTTCAAAACGCATCTACACAAGTAGAGGGTATCCACACATATAAGTGTTATAGATATTGCCACACCATAGATAGAAGAAAGTGTCTGTTTCCCACTTTGTCTTGCAGTTTTAGCAGCAACCACCACCAAAAGGACTTATAATGGGCTTCTCATTCATTTGAGCCAAGACAATTGCACCCCAACTAGGACTAGATGAATATATTAAAACACAATTTTGGGAACAAATGGACAAATAGATCCAAAGGATGCCCCAAGGAGAAAAAGTGTACATAAAGGATATTTTAATGGTCAAGTAGGAAAAGAGGAGAGGATAATTTATTTTAAACTAGGCACAAAAGATGGTGAGAAGAATATATATAAACTTTCTAAACTAAGGGAGAGGTAAGCTAAAGATTTTAACCATATTAAATGGCATTAAAAGTGAAAATTCGAGGGTTTTAAGAAAAAAAAAATGATGAAATTTAAGAAAGAATAAAAAGTTATTTTGAGAAATTGTTAAATGAAAACCATATAGGGAGTTTGGGCTTAGAAGAATATAGTGACCTTAGAGATAACATATTTTTCCATAGTGCGAAGGAGTGGGAGGTTAAGAAATTCCTTAAGAAAGATGAGATCGAGAAGGGCTTTAGGACCCATTGGCATTCCTATTGAGGTTTTGTATTACTTGCTCATAAGCTATGGATGAATGATTGAGAAGAGGAGAGTGGGTGAAAAGTAGAGAAATGTAACATCATAGAAATTGGTTAGTGTGTGTGGGTAGAGATGATGAGTACTCACGGAACACCGATGGTGAGTAGGGGTCTCATGGAATGGCAGGTCGTGAAAGGCTTAGGTATTCGACACCGTGCACAGAGTGTGTGTGTACATGGTCCAGTGTTCAAAGTTTATACCTATGTAATTTCTTATCAGGTACTGTGTGAGTGGGTACTCATTAATGTTAGCCCAGATATGATAAGTCACAAGTTATGGGATGTGACCTACCATATTAGGAGATATAATAGCCATAAATCATGGAGTTTGACTTTATTTACACATATGTCTAGGCATAAAATATGCAATGATTTATTTAACTTCCTTTGTTGTAATATTAACACGTGCTCTTTTAATATATAAATACTAAAATTATGAATGAGTAATTAATTCTTATTCAAGTCTTTACATATTTCTCTTGTATTTCTTCTATTAATGATAGTGAAATTTATTCTCTCGATAAATGTAGGTCGGGTTAGGCCAAACCACACTAGCTTCCATTTTGTTATTTTTACCTAACAAGTAGTATCAAAGCTAATGGTTCGTCTAGTTTGATAGCGTGTTGATAAGATCTATAAAACACAATAGGACCAAAGTAATTGTCTTTAAGCCCTAAGTATTTGCATTCTGTGGCGACCTTGTGGGCAGGTGTGTCATGGGCGGGTGCGAGGCACTGGCAGGCTACCACACTAGGCGAGCTACAGGTGTACAATCCTACACCGCCTAGGTAAGGGAAATGTGTAGTGCTTATATGTAGGTGTATCATTCTAATTGGTATGAGGCCTTTTGGGTTAATGCTCAAAAGCAAAACTATCGGGGCTCACGCCCAAAGCTGACAATATCATACCATGTGGTGGAGTGAGTCGTTACAAATGGTATCAGAGCCTGATCCAACCAGAAGTGTGGCCAACGAGGACGTTGGACCCCAAAAGAGGGGTAATTATGGCGAACTTGTGGGCGGGTGTGCCGTAAGCAGGTACGAGATACTGGCAGGCTACCACACTGGGCGAGCTATAGGTGCACAATCCCACATCGCCTACGTAAGGGAAAGGTGAAGTACTTATATGTAGGTGTGTCACTCCAATTGGTATGAAGCCTTTTGGGTTAAAGCCCAAAAGTAAAATCGTGTGGGCTCTGGCCAAAGCGGACAATATCATACCATGTGATGGAGTGGGTCGTTACACATTCCTTGCCCAACAAAGATTTGTGTTACTCGCTTGCCAAGTTATGGGTTAGAAGCCCCATATACAAAGAGGGAGTTAAGTTTAGAGGGTAGAGAAGAAAAGAGAATGGAGGAGTGAGTGAGAAGAGAAGAGAGTGAGTGCAACGTAGAGAGATGTAGCCTCATAGAAATTGGTGAGTGTGTACGCGTGTGTGTGTGTGAAGGGAGGGGGTAGAGATGATAAATGAGTGGTGGAGTACCAAGCAAGGGTCTAGTGGAAGCCTTGGTATCAAACATCATACCATGAGTAGATAATGTGTGTACACGATCCAGTATTCAAAGTATCTACCACTGTAATTTCTCGTGAGATAATGTGCGAATGGACATTCTCTACAGTGTAGTATTCTAATGATGGTGAAATTTCTTCTTTTCGTGGACGTAGGGCAGGTTAGGCTAAACCATGTTAAATATCATGCTTTTATTGTGTTATTGTTTGTTATTTTATGATTGGATCTCTATGTTTGTTTGTTATACGCATTCGTCATGCCGAACGAAGGGTTATAATTCCTAACACTATATAAAAAAAGTACCCATTTGAAGATGATTAACCATTTGTTGTAAGTAAAACAATTATCAATACAAACTACTCGTTTTCTTCTTAAAAACTTGCTCCCTTTAGATTGAACAATGATAGTCAAGTAATAATAGCCATATGAAATAAAATGCAGTCCCACTTGAATATTTCAACATATCTAAGAATTCAACTCATAGATGACGTATGTTGTATTTGGGAGCACTGAAGCAGCAATTTGAATTTGGAATTAGAAAAAATTTACGATTTGGTACTCCCAAATATAGCAATAGCTGAAAAATCGTGTACTATATATTCTTGTTTTTAATCTAGACCATAAAGGACAATTTTGGCTTCTTTATTTTATCACAATTCATAAGGAAGCCTTAAGGCCAACAAAGAACCCTATGGAAAATAGATGTAATATTTGTTATCCACTATTTGCCCAGCACTCTACTTAAATTTTTAAATAAATAAAAGGACGAATTGCACTAAATCCTCCTTGACTTTCAACCTTCAGCAATAAATTCTTTTTACGAAAATTTTTAGCATAAAACCCCCCCAACTAACAAAAATCTCGTGAACGGGGAAGGGGGGGGGGGGGTGGTGTTAGGGAAGTAAACGTCCATTTAAAAAAAATACCTGAAATGGCACGTGACTTCACTATGCCATTTTTGTGACGAAAATGCCCTTTTTCTTGAAGGGGTGATCTGCAAAAGATTGATAGTCAAGGAAGTTTAGTGCAATTTGCTCTAAAAACTTTCATATGTATATGTGCGTGTATATATTATATTAATTATACCTATAAAAAAAGTATGTAAAAAATTATAAATATACATTATGTGAATATGTATATAGAATATATTTTGAAATTTTCATGAATATATAAATTTCAAAAAATATACATATATATTATATGAATACCTATATATATGATAGACGAAACCACAATTTACGATTTGAGTGAGCTAGTTAATACCGAGCATAAGGACTTTAATTATTTATGTTGTGCATTTCATTAATATATGTGCATAAATGAAATTAAAAAAAATACTTACCAAAAATAAAATTAAAATAATAAATATTATAAAAGTATATGCTTATCACTAGAAAATATAGACTAGTAGTATCTCCTCGATCTCTTAAAATTTCCTCTTTTTTGTTAAAAAAAAACAAAAATCATTTTTGTTGCAATTAACTTGTACACCCACTTTCCCTAGGATGACTTGAACTCTCAACCATACCCATATATGTAATGAAATAAAATGTGCTCTTTTACACTATATAAAAGGGTAAATTGTATTAAACCCTCTTTGACTATCAATTTTTTGCAAATCACCCCATTCAAGAGTTTGTTTTTCTACAAAACACCCCTCAAATGTTCAATTTGTTGCTACAATTGGTAAGCTGAGGGGGTATTGTACATAAAAAATACTTATAAGGGGTTTTAGTGCAAAAACTTGATAGTCAAGGGGGTTTAGTGCAATTGACCCTAAAATAAAATGACAAAGACATGAATATGTTTTTATAAAACTAGAAAGTGTAGATTTAAAATTTTTTAAAGATAATATTGTATTTTATTTATAAAAAACTTTATTCAATTGTAAGCAAGGAAAATCGAAATACGAATTTCATTACCATCATAATTTAAAAGCTATTACAAAAACATAAAATTATTGAAAAATAAATAAAATAATTTAAAATACAAAGATATCAAATCCACTAATCAAAAAGTCTCGTACATCAAAAGTCAGATTTTTACACTTAGGACAAACAATTTCAACCTTGGAGAACCAGTCAAGATTTTTAATATCTAAAATCTGGATATTTATCATCCCCCATGGTCCAAAACGACAGCGTCTTGAATATTCAATTAATTCTTGAGTGAAGATATTTTGGCAATTTTGTCCAAAGATATTTGCAGGTACATCATGTGCATGAGAGAGCTGATTTTATTGACATCCATTAAGATAAGGACGGCAAAGCATACATATCCCATATACACACAGATGATTACTTCCTTTATCTCCTCTTTCACTTTCATCTCCATCCAAACAAGCATCACTGAAACAGTCTATTGATTACTACCCATCAAAAGACCACTCATGAGATCCAGAAAATAAAGATTAATAAACTAATAAATTTATTCCCCTAGATAAACAATAGGGTTAAAATTTCACAAACCTATTATCCGAATCAAACTACTTGAGAAATTTATACAAAACTTCTACCTCTCGCAGAGCGGTAGACAGTCAAGCGAAATTCGATCCACGAAATAATTTGATTCTACGGACGGAGGGACGGACACAGCACACCCAAGAGAGGATTCACATTCACCGGTAGCTTCGTGGTTTATGTCCGTTTTGGTTCCACCGGTGTTCTTTGCAATACATGGTAATACATGTAAATCGGTGATGGATGTAAATCGGTAATGGTTACGAATGCACTGCCACTATCTATATTTTCTCTATCGGACCGTGTTGTTAAAAATAAATATATTACGGATACGATTCAGTAAATTACAATAATATTGAGTACCATCAATCTTCACTTTTTATTATTCACGAATACAATATTATCAAATTTAGTACAATCATACCATCATCTACTAAATTAATGCACCAACAGAGCAAAGAGTTAATTATCAGACAGAACCAAGCATCACTTAAAAGCCAAACAATATATATTTACTTATACAAAACGTTACCTTTCAGGTACAAGCAATCGATAGCTTTCGTCCAAAACTTTACCTTTCGGGTACAATCACCAACAGCGTCCTATATGCTCAAGAAAAGCCTTATCATCATATCTTAATTCATGAACTCTTTTTATCTTCTCTATGCTTTCTGAACCCAGGTTCAAACACTCATCATTATCTCAAGTTTGACGTTTTCTAAGCCAGATTGATTCCGATTCTGGATCGAATTTTCTGTTTTTATTCGATTTCATTAATATTTGCGAGTACCCCATATTCTCGAGTGCACTCGGACGTGGAACGCGTTACATATGTAATCATGTAATATTCATACATCACATTTACGTAAAAATAAAAAAAATATAACACTCATATAATATATTATATCGTCTCATTTAGTGCATTTTAAATTAACATTATAGTACACTAACTCGCGAATGAAACATGTTAATCCCATATATTAAAATAAAAAATGGCATTTATAGTGCAACAACGTTAAATCTAGAATTTAACTTCGTAAAAAAGAAAAAAAGAAAAAAATAACACTATCCTGAATCGCTCATACGTTGAATGTAATTATGAAACCTGTTGGAGAACGTTGAATGTAATTATGGAAGCCTGATGGAGATCCAACTATAAAAGAATCAAACAAACCCAAGTTGTATGTGGTGGTTGTTGTTATTAATATATATATATATATATATATATATATATATATATATATTAATTTTTCTTTCTTGGGGATCTGAACAAACCAAGTGACAAGGCTAAAAGTACATCTTATCTGGACTGAGAACGATATATACATATGCTGACATATAGAGAGAGATGGTGGTGGGCACGTGAGGGTTATTTTTCTTTCTCTCTCTTCTGGAGATATTTATTTGTTTATTTATTTTATTAATTTATTATTATTATTTTTTTTTGTCAGTGGGATGGACATCGAACAGAGAAGGGGGAAGAACAGACTGCTTTAACATAAACTGAGCAACGCGGCCTGTATTTGTTTCTGTGATATCTATACACATATATATATATATCTATCTATACACGCATACACATAGATTAGAGAGTAAGAGATTCCTCATCACATATGTGTGTGGGTGAGTTTGGGGGAGATAAGGCACAATTACCATCGAAATTGATGCAAACATATCAAACAAAAACAAGGGCAGATAATAATAATATATCTTATATATACATATATTATTGGAAAAATTAATGCATATCAATAACGCATCAAATAGAGATCTGTATCTCTTTCTATTTTGTGTCTGAAGAACAAGAAGATGAAGAACAAGAGAGAGAGAGTCCGCTAACCAATGCAAGTATTCCCTAAGGTTTGGGTCACTTGGGCTGGGAGCATCAGGATCAACCATAACCTGCAACAAATCATATATATACATAGTGAATACATACATATACACACACACACACACACACACACACACACATATATATATATATATATTTCCGGAGATGAGAAGATAAGAGAAAATTGACTTACAAGGGTGTAGAAGGTCCTCAGATCATCACCTCCAATATCAACTCTGGGTTGGTTCACAACTTGAGAGGGTCTGAACTCACAACCATTTGTGACTTCTCTGCTGTTGAAGATGACCCTAAGGCCAACTGACCTGGTGAAGGGCTCCAAAACATCGCCCACGACACGCCCAACAACCAGAGGATCCCTGTTCCTAGGCATGGCACGACAATTTTTACCAACTACAGTACTGTACATATTAATATCTCTTAGAGAGCGACTATGGGCTATATATGTGTATGTATAGACTCTATATTTAGATATTTTTCTTTTTTTTTTAAAAGTTGTTGTGGTAAATATCTAAGTACCCCGGCTTACTTTATGTTTCATTGGTCAAATTTACGTTTTCTTTTTCCTTTTTTTTTTTAGACAGACAGAAACTATAATCCTAAGATTGATATTCGGGCTTCCGTATGTCTCCGTGATAAGATTGATTTGTGCAAAGGTAGGTCCCAGCTATATAGTATTTATATGTATATATTTTTTTGAGGTTGGCCCAGCCATTACGCAACCCGATGCTGGGCCAAACGGATCATTTTACACCGCAGGTTTAATTTAGGGTTGGCAAGTGGTAAGGAAGATGGGCCCCACTTTTTCATTCGGAGATGTCACGCAACCTGATGCTGTCGGTACGGATTAATCACAAATTATTACGCAATTAAATATGTGTTACAAAATTATTTAAATCTTAATACAATTTTTTTTTTTTAAAAACTCATAATTAGAAATTTAAATTTAATAAACATTCTTCTAAATTTTATACAATTATATCAAATAAAAATGATCAATTTTCTTATAACAAGAAGGACAATTTTGCATATAACATAAAGTATATGGGTAAAACAATATATATTTTTTTAATAATAAAGGACACTGTCACTGACTGACCCATCCCATCCCATTCCCTGTACGGGTTTTTGAACCAAAACCATTTTAACTAAGTATATATTGACCCAAAAATTATGTGTTCACACAAGGCAGTCCCGCGCAATGGTAAATGCGTGCACGGGTGATTTAGTGCACTTTAACAAGGATGCAGCACTACGCCGGTTTTGTTTATCAAGTGTTCACACACGGTTCCTCATGTTTGGATATCTGGAAACACAGTGGCTCGTGCTTTTGCATCTTTATTTCGAGAATCAATGACTTTCGGTTGCATTCTCCCATCCATGCCTTTTCATATCGTGGCTTCTCGGGATATGTCTATATTCTACAGGGTCAATGAATTCTACTTAGTTTTGTTTGGTGGTGTTGTGTTTGCTATATATATATATATATATATATATGCAGCCCTGTATTAAGGCACAGCATAGATGTATATATTGACGCAATATATTAACTGTTTTTTTTGTCATACCCAATATATTAATTTAATTTCACATATTTTATAAATAAAACAACTACTAATATATTAACCAATTCATACATAATGATTCAAATGAACGAATAATAATACCAATGACGAATCAAGTAACAATTGTTTTATTAAACGATATAATACATCAATTGAACAACATGAATATAATAATGAATACGGATTCAACAATATAATAATTCTGCAATAGATAACTAATATAATAATAGAAATTATTAAATGAAAACAATATTAAAATAGGTAAAAAAGTGTTGGCCTGATTGTTGATACATGTGTAAACACATTGGCTTAAAGTTGATAATCCTATCCTTTGTGCGGGTATTGGCGAAACTAGTCAACTCCAAGATACAACTCAATCAGCTCGCAGCAATATTTCCTCTATATGCACGACCACAGAAAAACTAGGTTCAAATCTATATATGTCTTGTTGCTTGCAAACTCAATATGTTGCTCGCAAACTCAATATGTAAAATAATATACGCTAACATCTCACAGAAGAAAAAGTTCTGAAAATAGATAATAAAATAGAGGAAGTGTCTCACTCACCTTATATCATTACTCATACGTAAAACACTCATATATATATAGAAAAATGAGAAGAATTCCACCTTATATAGAATGATAACTATAACGGTTATATATCCACACTTAATATGATATTAATAAAAAATAAAATGATTAGATTAAATATAATTTAATATATTATAACTGGATATATAATTTATTATTATATATTTATTTACTTTTATTAAAAAAATTCTCAACACATATTAAGTTGCAATATTACAATATCAATGAATCAAAGATGTAACACATTTTCATTATTGTGTCATATTCTTGATTTCATATTATTGTGTGGTGTTGGGTTTTTTTTTTTTTTTAATTGCATTGTATAGAAGAGAATCATCATTTCATATTATATATATATATAAATCGCAAAATTTAATTAAAATATAAGATGATAAATGAAAATTTGCACCTAATATCATTTGGTGGAAGTAATGTTAGATGTGTAATAACTCACTTCAGTGCATGCCGGTGGTATGAAATTGTTACTTTGGATCTCTGTTAGAGGTGTTCCAGAAATGTTTGCAATCGAGTAAATAGCTCGATTTTGTTATTAGGTTTTATCCTATTCTATCTTACAACATTTAGGGATAGCACCATCTATATATATGTGTGCATGCCAGTGGTATGAAATTGTTACTTTGGATCTGGGTTCCTACGGTTTTGCTCTTAGGCATATATATATATATATATATATATATATATATATATAATTTCACATTCAGGTAATGTGGGTTTGTATATCTGTAATCTATAATGTCTCACATCCGCTTATGCACATCTACCCACAAGATCGTCACAATCACCTCCTTAGGAACTCAACGTTCTCGTTAATTACACTTTTGGCTGGATTAGACTCGGATACCATTTATAACAACTCAGTTTATCACATGGTATGATATCTGCTTTGGTTCCGAGCCCGAACGGTTTTATTTTTTATTTTTATCCCGAAAAGGCCTTATACAATTTAAAATGTTATATGATATTGTTCATTTTAGATCCGAATCCACATAGTTTGTTCTTGGGTGTGCGTGAACGGATTCGATGACACTTATAGGCTACTATGCTGGCATGCTACATATGTATGATTCCACACGTACACGAAAAGCAAAATTGTTATATATGTAGGTGGTGCTATGTCCAAATGGCATAAGACTACTTAGGATAAAAGTTAAAACTCGAGAACAAATTATAGAACGACACTTGCACAAATTACAGGACAAATTAAAAAAAAAAAAAAAAAAAATTGTCCTTGCGGCACTCCTAATCATTAAATTCTTTCTTCTTTGTTTGATTTAGGGACACACGGTACTATAGAAAGCACTTGGTACTACCCTTTCACATTTTAACACGCAAGTTGTTAGACATTGTTATAAATATATATTGAAAAAAAGAAGTTCATGACTTGTTAATTTGTTACAGTTGGATTCACTTGGCAAAAATTTTTTCTAACATAATGACATGCATAATCTAATATTATTTATGTTCATATATTCCTTCAAATTGCTTAAACTTTTAAATATTATACTAATTGGGAACTTATTCTTGTTTGATAAAAGTATTATCCATCTAAAATTAATGAGCACATCTCGAAGTCGGCAGCAAGTGGACTCTAAGTAGTACGTGGACAATATTTATCACTAAGAAGTGTTATGTGGACTGATATAGATATATATTGTTTTTAAGGATAAATAGTGGACTCTAAGAAGTAGTATGTCGACAATATTTATCATTAAGATGTTTTATGTGGACTGATATACGTATATATTGTTTTTAAGAATAAATAGAACAAAAACGAATCTCAACTCTCAAGATATTTTACATACCCCTGCGGGTATTCTTCTAAACTATCAAACTAGACAAAATTACATTACTCACCTACACCATCCATCTTTTTTTTCAAAAAAAATTAAAATTAAAAATAAAAAAACTTTTAAAACGGAATGATAATTTATTTTAGGGTAAATTATGTTGCCGCTTCCTGGGATTTTATCAAATTACTTATGAGTAGAGTGTCGTGTCCGATGTTTATTATTTTGTACTCTCTTGTGTGATTTGACATTGTGTGTTCAGCAACCCTCTCCCATTTGAATTGCTCACGAAATTTATAAAATGACCACGTGGTACATGCCTTACAGAAAATGCAATAATACATTCAATGTTGTAATGAAAAAGTCAACAACATATGAACTGAAATGGTGCAAAATCCCCTCGTGTCTCATTAGTGATCGGTTCTATCTAATGCCAAATAAGTGAATATGAGAGCGCCATGTCAATTAAAAAAAATAGAATAATTAAATTTTCACCGCCCCTTTAAATTATATTCTATATATATAAAAAATTTAAATATTATTTTTAAAATATAATATAAGTTATTTTAATAAACAAGGTGGGTCTAGTTTGTTTTGTCTTCTCTCTCTACTTGATCTCTGGTATTTAATTTTAGGGGCTAATCGTCTTCCTCTCCCTACCTTGATCTTTATATTTTATTTTGGAGGTTCTAGTAAAATTCATTTGATTATCGTCAAATTTGTTCCCTTTATCTGAATAATTGTTGGCTAATTCCAAATTCATGTTGTTTACGTGTGATAACATTCAATTTTTTTTTTTACTTTGTCTAAAAATTGTTGGTTCATTGATTCATAATTCCTATGTTGGTGTTCCTCTCTCTATCTCTTCGTCTTTGTTTATGATCTTTCTCCTATTCAATTACGTATTCCAATTACTTTCTTTAGTAAGATTTTGTTGGGATTGTACTCATAACATAAGCGTGAAACAAACTACGTACTGCTTAGGATTTTGTTAAGTAGGATTTTGTTAGGATTGTATGTATAACATAGCATGAAATAAACTACGTATCACTTAGTAGATTATAATTTGAACTAGTGTTTATTCGATTAGAGTTAATGACTATCATCCAATAGCATTATGTGGGGATGTCGCGTACAACTTATATCGACTTAAATTAGAAACTGCTTGGGATGTTATGTACAAAAGTATTTACATATAACAAAGAAAGGTACACAAATAATTAAACAAAAAAGCTATGCCAGTTCCAAACGTATTTGAAATTACTCTGCAAATCTTTGTATCTAAGATTAAACCTAAACAATTTACTCATGAACCAAAAAAATAAACAGATGATTAATTTCCTTTTTTCTGGGTATCGTCCACTTATCTCCTTTCCTTATTAGTAATTATTTTTTTTTTGTTTTCTGCCATTGATTTTGTGATGAACGTGTCATCTTTTCTTTTTCCAGCATTTTTATTTTATTTTATTTTATTTTATTTTATTTATTGTTTCTTTTCTTGTTACCTTAGGGTTTAGTGTCCGGGATAGATTTTTGGCATTTCATGCATTTAATTTAATTTAATTTATTGTTAACGCATAAATTAATTGTATAGCAAAGCATGCTTATTATATTATGTTTTGTGGGGGTGTATATGCATTCTTTCTTAGGGGACATTTTCATTTTTGGGAGTCTTTGTGCGATTATCTTTTTGAGATATTTTTGTTTAGGGATTGTTTTGTAATTATTTTTGGGAGATATTTTGTTTAGGGACTTTTTTGTAATTTTGAAAAAGTTGTGACAAGTGTCACTTTTTCATTGGACCATGTGTTGACTCTTGGTTTGTGACATATGAAGGGCTTGGATGATGCCAAGTGTAGGGGTTGATTTTATATTTTGTGTAGAGGCTTGGAATTGTGACAAGTGAAGGGCTTAGATGGTTGTGTGTGTGAGAGAGATAGTGTTAGACATGTTAATGTGATATATATATATATATATATATCACATTGTGAGTGGGATTTGTTGTGATTCCATCTTCTTCCTCTCACCTTCTCTTCTAAGCCACCATTGTTACTCACCTTAGAGCTTAGTTTTGCCCACTTTCTACTCATCTTTTGGCTTCATCATTGAAGGCAAAAAGCTTCCTTGCACCTTAGACTACAAGACCATTCTTCTATAATTCATCTATGCTCATTTTCTCTTGGATTCTAGAGAGTCTTTCTCTAGTGAAGTAGGGAGTGTAATATGTTTATAACCTTTGTTGTGTTATTTTTTTATTTTTATTATTATTATTATTATTTTTAATGTTTTGGAGCTTACCATATATTGTATGCATGTTATGGGAGTTATAGGATTATATATATGAGATTTGTATTCCTTGACTTTGGCTTTTATAGCACTCAAAGGATGTATATAATTGTTATTTGTAAAGCTTGTTATTTAATTTGGTAGAAGATTATATTACCATTAATTTCGTTAAAATATAATTGTTGTATCTTTATATTCTTCTTTCCATTTAAATTACTATAAGCTTGTGTAATATTCTGTGGTTGTGTAGTTAAGTATTTAAGGCTTACAATACGAACATGAGTTAATGATGAGCGCTGAAAAGTGCGTATTTAAACCCCTTAAGTTTGGACATTCTAGTACCTTTATCTATCTTACTTTACCGTTTTAGACTGATTTCGTATTATTTCCATTTTCAGGCACTGATCCCGAAATAAGCTAACTCAGCCAAATAAGAGCAAAAATGAAGCAATTCTGGGATGAATTAAAGAAAGGAGCCAAGTGGAAGCAAAAGAAAGAAAAAAGTGGAAGTCAACATCTTCGATCGATCTCAGATCAAAGTTCGATCGATCCAACATGATCGATCTCAGCACTTCAAGATGGATCAGAGCCATGATGACATTTTCAGAGATCTCAAAAGTTCGATCGATCCAACATCATTCTTCGATCAATCGAACTATCTTGTCCTTATCCAAATGATTAGTCTTATCTAGTTATACCACCCTACCCACTACTTTTGTCATTTCCCAAAAATATCTTCAAAATATCTCAGATTTGTTTTTATCCAAAAAGCGCCACCATTGAGGATCAATCCAGCCTAAGTTCGATAGATCTTAGCCATGTTCGATCGATCCAAGTCCAAGGTTCGATCGATCGAACTTCTTCCATTGCGCAAAAGTTAAATTTCCAACTCACAAAAAGTTGTCCTTTATCCAATCATTGGGGAATATTTTGTGCACGACCCCAGCTCATTTTGTGTGTCATTTGACTTACCTATATAAGGATAAGGATTGTTTTTTTACATCATATCACATTATATCATCTCATACCTTGTAAGAACTCTTGGAGAGCAAGATTAGAGGAGGAGGAGGTTAGGGACACCATTGGAGACTTTTCATCAACTAAGGAGCAAATCTCTACCATGGAGTTAGCCCTTGAGGGTTGGAGAAGCATTACCATGAGTGGCTATACATCCTCTTGGGGCTAGAGTTAGCCCCAAACATGCTTTCTACATCTTGATTTTGTATATTATTAAGGGATTAGTGTTGTAATACATGTTTTGGCACTTTTATATATACAGATCTTGGTTATTCAATGATTTATGTGGTTTAATGCTTTCAATTGATCATTTCATTCTATCCATATGTCTATGTATGCTAAAATAGCTATTCATGTGTTTGTCCTATTTCTTGTGTTATTGGTGCATGTCTATGTGTATTAATGCCATAGATCTAGAAATTGTCAAAACATTGTGCTTAAAGGAATGCTCTTGTAATTTTCTAGATGGTTCATGCTCATTTCTTGATAGATTGTGCCTTTCCCTTAACTTAATTAGTTTAATTTCATGTCATTAGCTTAATTGTAGTGTAGTGGTAGCATAGTTGTTAGATGGGAGGACAATCCATGCTTGTTGTTTGATGTTCCATACTTTTGAATGCAAGTAGCATATGTCTCTAACTTTGTGGTGTATTTGGCTTGTGAGCTTAATGAAAGGATTAATAACTTGCTAGATATATTGTGCTTTTTCACATGCTATTTAGACAATAAATACTTAATTGTTAGATATATTGTGCTTTTCACATGTTGATTAGATAATGTATACTTAATTAGTCACCCTTACTAATTGAATCAACCAAACACACACACATATCAATATTGCAACACACATTTCCCTTATTAGTCATTTGTTAAGGGTGTAGAAAAGTATTGTTTGGTGGTGACCTCTAAACCCCAACTTCTCTCTCTCTCTTACTTACTCTTTATTGCATTCAATTATTTAGTTTAATTTGCTCTTTAGTTTAATCAACCAACCAACTATTTGTTTGATCACTCGACCTACTAACCCTAATAGCGATTCCATAACCAAATTCGACTCCAATCCCTTGGGACGATCCCTACTCGCCCTAACTATATTTTTAGTGAAGGTAGTAGTGGCTTCTATAAATGTAAAACTTGGCCCTCGCCTTAATGTACACTCTTAAGCTTATGGTGTAGCGACCCACCATCAGTTTTTGGCGCTGTTGCCGGGGATTAGGCAACGTCGTATTTGTGGAATCAATTAGGAATTAGTACTCTTTTGATCGTGTCTTTACTTTGTTTTTATTTTTCTTTTTGTTACTTATTGTGTTTGTTCATCTTTGACAAGGAGCATTGAGCTAGAAGGCAAGCAAAGGAGCCACCAAGCAAAGGAGCTAAGCAAGCAAGGAAAAATGCTAAAAATTTAAAAAAATTGCAAAGCTAAGCTATAAATTTGGAGTTGAAGTGCTAAAGGACCTTTGTGAGCTTTTTTTTACTCAATCCCTTAGTTAAATCATCGGCCCGCGTAGAGGCTTGTTTTTAATTTCGTAGATAAATCGTGAGCCCGCGTGGAGGCATTTTAATTATTCTTTGCATTGTTATCAAAGCATGGGAGTATGGTATCATTGTATGTTGAGGAAGTTTGTTGATTGTTGATTTGTTGCGAATAAGGAGCGCTTGCTTGTTTTGTTGTGATTTGTGTGTCACTTGTAGTCGGGAATAGACCTTGTCATATCATACATTCTAGGCATTCACATGGAAAATCTAGAGGGTAATCTTCGCTACTTAGACCCACGTTTCATGTAAAACCTACCTCTTAATCAACATGGCCCCGGAGTTCAAGCTCCAATTCCTCCAATGGTCCTTCGTGATCATTATAATCTTCATGCTTACCATGCACCTACTTGCATTGTGTTACCTAATTTTGAGGCTAATCAATATGAAATCAAGCCCAAGACCATTCAAATGTGTCTACTCTTTTATGGCTTAGATGAAGAGGAACCATATAGACATCTTAATGAATTTCTTGAACTATGTTCCACCGTGAGGTACATGAATGTCCCGGAGGAAGTTCTTAAATTACTTCTCTTCCCTTTCACGCTTAAAAATAAAGCAAAGCATTGGTTCAATACTTTAGGGGTAAATTCAATAACATCTTGGGCACAAATGCAAAATGAGTTTTTAAAAAAATTTTACCCCGTAAGTTTGACCAATGTAATGTGTGCTTCAATTAGAGAATTTTCTCAAAGGGAAGAAGAGTTGTTGCATGAGGCTTGGGAGAGATTGAATGACTTGCTAAGAAAGTGTCCGCATCATGGTATTCCAAAATGGCAAGTTGTCCAATACTTCTATGAAAGCCTATCTGACATGCAAAAGGATATAGTTGATACCTTATGTGGAGGTTTGTATTTTGGAAAACATGAAGATAACATTTGGCACCTTTTTGAAAAAATGAGTGAAAATTCTTTGCACAAATATTACACTTCTCGGCTTGATCATGGTTTTAATAAAAAGGAGAAAAGTGTAACAGTGTGTCAAATTGAAAGTTCAAGGGAAATTGTAGCCGAGGTTAAAACTATTTCTCAAAAACTTGATCAATTCTTGTTGAATCAAAAATCGGTTATCAATTCATCTCCTTTTCATCATTCAACTCATATTTGTGAGTCTTGCATGACATATTCAAGTGTTTTGCATACTACTTTTGATTGTCCCTATGGACATGTTGTTAATGAACACTTTGAACAAGTTAATGCTACATTTGCTCACCTTTATTCAAATGCATATGTTCCATTGTGGAATGAAAGCTCAAGCCCTTATCAAGCTAAAAATTTTCAAAGAAAATATATTCCACCTCATAAAAGAAATGGAGGTTTTTAAGGGTTTGCTTCTTCTTCTTTCCATCATCAAAGAATGAATGACCTCTTACATCCTCAAATATATGATTCCCAAGTTGGCTTTCATTATCCTCAAGCACTTTCTAGTAATTCTACATTTGAAGATAAGGTTTTGATGGCCTTGTGTAGCTTAGAGAATGATACCAACTTGTTGCATTCACACTCTCGATCCATATCAAAGTTTGAATCCCAAATTGGGACCATAGCTAATGCATTGAATGCAAGAGAAATTAGGAAATTGCCTAGTCAATCCGAGAGGAATCCAAAAGCCCAATTTTGTGTGGAAGCAAACCCTACATTGGGGTGTTTTTCCCAAGCTTAAGCGCAAGCCATCACCACCTTGAGAAGTGGTAAGCAAGTAGACAATAGGGTTGAACTACCAAAGGAAGATAGTGAATCAGTGCAACCTAAAGTTATCACCCATCCAATTCCCAATTCCACTCCTACTTCCTTGAATGAAAATGTTCATAACCGGAATTCTCAATCTTCTCCATCATCCTCTCAAATTACAAAGTTTTGTGAGCCAAAAGCTCCATTCCCTTATGCTTTAAAAGAAACTTTGCCTTATGGGAGGCAAGAAGGGAAAATACATGATATGATAGAAGTTTTTAAGCAAGTCAACATCAATCTTCCTCTTTTAGATGCCATTAAGAAAATTCCACCTTATGCAAAATTCTTGAAAGATCTTTGCACACAAAAGAGGAAGAGCAAGGGACCACGCCCTAAAAAAGTGTTCCTCACGAAGCAAGTGAGCTCCATTCTTCAACAACACGCTCCACTTAAGTTCAAAGATCCCGGTGCTCCGACTATTTCTTGTGTAATTGGAACTTATGAAATTCGTAGAGCTCTTTTTGACTTAGGTGCAAGTGTTAATTTGATTCCTTATTCCGTATATGTCCAATTAGGGTTGAATGAGTTGAAGCCAACCTCGGTGGTGCTTCAAATGGCTAATAGATCCGTTAAAACACCTAGGGGCATGGTTGAGAACATCCTTGTCAAGGTGGATAAATTATGCTTTCCGGTTAACTTTGTAGTTCTTGATATCGAACCGGTTGCTAATCCCACCAACCACATCCTAATCATCTTGGGAGCCACCGCAAATGCAATAATTAATTGTAGATCCGGGATTATGGACCTTTCTTTTGGCAATATGATGGTCAAACTTAATGTTTTCCATGTAAGTCGACATCCCATAGATGAAGATGAATGTTGCCTTGTTGATGTGTTAGATGAGGTTGTTGAGGAATCAATTCCAACGATGGTCATGAAACAACCAATAGAGTATAGTCTTTCATCTCTTTTATCCGATGATCCTCTTGCTTCTTGTCTTCTTGAAATGTATGGAAATTGTGGATTTGATGATGATAAATCAATGAATGAAGTAAGTAATCTCATGGAATCTGTTACAAGCTTAGATTTTCCATCTTGGAAAACTCCAATAGAACCTCTTTCTCAACTCTCTAGCACTCCACCGATCCCATCTTTAGTTTCTCCACCAACTCTTGAGCTTGGAACTCTACCTTCCAATCTCAAGTATGCATTCTTAGGACCAAAAGAAACTCTTCCGGTTATCATTTCTTCAAGTCTTGAAAAAGACCAAGAAGATGCTCTCTTAAGTGTGCTTAAAGAAAATAAGGAAGCCATAGGATGGAGTGTGGCGGATCTTAAGGGAATTGACCCTTCTATTTGTATGCATCGCATACTTATGGAAGATGAAACAAAACCCTTTAGGGATGCCCAAAGGAGACTTAATCCAAACATGAATGAGGTAGTTAAAAAGGAAGTTGTCAAACTCTTAGATGCCGGAATCATTTACCCAATCTCCGATAGCAAATGGGTGAGTCTAACTTAAGTAGTTCCCAAAAAATTAGGGATTACGGTGGTTGAGAATACAAAGGGTGAGGAAATCTCTAAGCATACCGCCAATTCATGGCGTGTATGCATTGATTACCGCAAATTGAATGCCGTCACTAGAAAGGATCACTTCCCCTTACCATTCATTGAACAAATTCTAGAGAGATTGGCCGGGCAATAATATTATTGCTTCCTTGATGGCTATTCGAGGTACAATCAAGTAGCCCTCGGCCCATTAGACCAAGAGAAAACCACCTTTACATGTCCATTCGGCACATTTGCTTATAGACGGATGCCTTTTGGTTTGTGCAATGCACCCGTCACATTCCAAAGGTGTATGATGTCAATTTTCTCGGATATGGTGGAAGAGTATCTAGAGGTTTTCATGGATGATTTTTCTATTTTTGGGTCTTCATTTAATGCATGCCTTAAAAATTTAGATCTAGTGCTTAAGAGATGTCGTGAATCCAACCTTGTACTTAGCTGGGAAAAGAGCCATTTCATGGTTCAGGAGGGTATTGTTTTGGGTCACGTTATCTCAAGGAGAGGAATAGAGGTAGATAAAGCGAAGGTTGAGCTTATTTCTGAATTGCCTCCACCTTCAACGGTGAGAGTGATGCGATCCTTTTTAGGTCATGCTGGCTTTTACTGCCGTTTTATCAAAGACTTCAGCAAAATTGCTCGACCCTTGTGCAATCTTCTTGCCAAGGAAACTCTTTTTGTCTTTGACCAAGCATGTTTAGACGCTTTTCATAAATTGCATGAATTATTATTATCTGCTCCTATCATGCAACCTCCCAATTGGTCATTGCCATTTGAAATCATGTGTGATGCTTCTGATTATGCCATGGGAGCAGTTTTGGGACAAAGAGTGGGTAAGCTTCCTTGTGCCATCTACTATGCAAGTAAAACTTTCTCTGGAGCTCAATTGAATTACTTCACTGCCGAGAAAGAATTACTTGCCGTAGTGTATGCTCTTGATAAATTTTGTTCCTATCTCTTAGGGTCCAAGGTTGTTGTTTATTTTGATCATGCCGCCTTGAGACATCTATTGACAAAAAGGGAAACAAAACCTAGGTTAATTAGATGGATTCTGCTTCTTCAGGAATTCGATTTTGAAATCAAGGACAAGAAAGGCACCGAAAATATGGTTGCCGATCATCTTTCTAGGTTATCAATAGAGCCTTTCCCTAGTCTACCAATTTATGACTCTTTTTCGGATAAACAACTCTTTCAAATTTTCAATGGAAAAATGCCTTGGTTTGCCGACATTGTGAATTATTTGGCAGTAGGCAAGCTACCAACTTCTTGGTCGAAAAATGAAAGAATCGTTTCTTTACCAACGTCCGGAATTTATTGGGAAGACCCTATCTTGTACCGATATTGTCCGGATCAAATTGTAAGGAGATGCATTCCGGAGAGTGAAATTCCAAGTGTCCTAGTGTTTTGTCACACTCTTGCATGTGGTGGGCATTTTAGTGCAAAGAAGACTGCCTTGAAGGTTCTTCAAAGTGGGCTCTTTTGGCCCACTGTTCATAGAGATGCCTACAATTTTTGCAAATCATGTGAGAGATGTCAAAAGATGGGGACAATGTCTAGAAGATATATGATGCCCTTGACCAATATACTTGTTGTTGAGATCTTTGATATATGAGGCATTGATTTTATGGGTCCATTTCCTATGTCCTTTGGTTTTCAATACATTCTTCTTACCGTTGATTATGTTTCCAAGTGGGTGGAAGCATGTGCTACCAAAACAAATGACCACTCCGTGGTCATTCAATTCATTAAATCCAATATCTTTGCTCATTTTGTTATGCCAAGTGCTATAATAAATGATGGAGGAAAACATTTTTGCAATCAATTCCTAAGGCATTTATTTCTTAAATACTCCGTCACTCATAAGGTAGCCACTCCCTACCATCCTCAAACAAGTGGGCAAGTTGAAGTGTCTAACCGGGAAATTAAGCATATTCTTGAGAAAACGGTTAACACCACCCGGAAGGATTGGTCAAGGAAGCTAAATGATGCTTTGTGGGCTTATTGGACGGCATATAAAACTCCCATTGGCATGTCTCCTTATAGGCTTGTATATGGAAAGCCTTGCCATCTTTCGGTTGAGTTAGAACATAAAGCCTTGTGGGCGGTTAAAAAGCTCAATTTTGACCTTGATAAAGCCGGAGAAAATAGGCTACTTTAATTGAGTGAGTTAGAAGAATTGAGACACAATGCTTATGATAATGCCAAACTTTACAAAGAAAGAACCAAAACCTTTCATGATAAGCATATTGTGAAAAAGTCTTTGGAACCCGGTTAAAAAGTTTGGCTTTTCAACTCTAGACTAAAACTCTTTCCTGGGAAATTCAGAACCAAATGGGAGGGTCCTTATGAAATCATCTCTGTTGCACTTTATGAGGCGGTTGAAATAAAAAATTTAAAGAAGGGAAACATTTTTAAGGTTAATGGACAGAGGTTGAAACCTTACATCGATGGTCAAGTCTTTCAAAGACATTTGGAAGTTGCACATCTAGTTGACCCGGTGTATGAACACCTAGAAGATTGCATTGACAAGGGATCAAAAGTTTCTTTTGAGCTTAATCCAACAAGTTCTTCAAAGAACCATTTGTTGGGTGGAGTTCAAAGCATCAATCACCCCAACAAAGAGGGGATGCATAACAAGATCTTTAATCCGGGCTAAAAGAGCACAACGTCTTGCTAGAGACGTTAAAGACTAGCAAAGCATTTTGTAGGGTGTCAAAACCCTATTCCTCCCTCATTTCTATCTTAAATTTCATTTCTTGTGAAGTCTAGATACTTGTTTTTGGTTCATATGCATTGTTAGGAACTGTGATTAGGATTGCATGAACTTTTATGTTGTGATTGAGCATTTTGCATAAGTTCGATTAATCTCAAATGAGAGTTTGATCGATCGAACTTCCACCTGCATCCAACATTTAGAAAAATTTTCGACCTGCATCCATCTGCATCCAAATCACCTCTCTATCCCATCGTTCGAACTTATTCTCAGATCGATCAGAAGACCTTAGATCGATCCAACTTCAAAGTTCGATCGATCTCGTGATCCAACACTTAGAAAATTTTAAGCTTGCATCAACCTGCATATTTCAGCTCTTCGTCTCATCGATCGAAAACATTTCAAGATCGATCTGAAGTTCTTCGATCTATCCAACTTTAAAGTTCGATCGATCTGCAAGTTCCAACACTTAACCAAAATTTTGAACCAAAAACCTGCATATTTTTGCTCTCTGTCTGATCGATCAAACATTTTGTTCAGATCGATCTCAGTTCTTCATCTCACCATCTTTGACTTTGTTTGACTTTTTAATTTTTAAAAATCCAAAAATATTTATTTTATTTTACTTTATTTCATTTTATTTTCTAACAAAAAAAAAAAAAAAATCCAAAAAATATTTTTATTTTATTTTATTTTTTAAAAATCCAAAAAATATTTTCTATTTTTTTTTTAATTTTAGTTTTTAATTCTTCAAAAATTTCAAAAATTTCAAAAATATTTTGAAGAGAGATCATCAAAGTTCGATCGATCTAAAATCTCAGTTCAATCGAACTAATCGGGAAAAGTTTTTAAAAATAGACCATGAGGGTCTCACGATCGATTCATTAGATCGATCCACCCTTTTTCCAAACCCTTAGTCCTTCATTCCCATCGCCGCTGTGTACCCATCTTCATCATCATCTCCGGCGAATCTCTAGCAAGATCCAGTGAGCTTCGTCTCTCTCTCTATCTCTCTCTTCTTTCTCCTCTCGGATCTGAGTTTCCATCACCCCCTTCGCATCCACACTTCTCTCCTCGATTTTGGGTAAGATCCAAACCCCATCTTTGACTTCAAGTTTCAAGCTGTTAAATACATGTTTTAAATGTTGAATCTATGATATATTATTGATGAAATCCACCATTGATGAAGCTTGAAGCACTGTGTTTATATGGTTATATATTTTTGAGTTTTAATTCGATTTGTGGGAGTATGGACCATGCTATGTGACTAGGATTGAGGATTTGATGAGTTGATGGGCCCACGACCTTGTTCGTGTGGCCCCTGTGCTTCCAAAGTCACAAATTTGTGACTTTTCAGTTTTCATCTTCGCACAGTTCGATCGATCGAACTTCTATCTCAGATTGATCTTGAGAGACCGATCGAACTCAGTTTTTCAAGTTTCTCAGATCGATCGAAGTTTTGAGATCGATCTCACATTTTTTATGATCGATCGAACTTCACATATCTCATATACACACTTCATTCATCATGTATTATTTTTATGCTATCTCATATATTCCCAATGCCTGTGATATTCCACATTGGATGCAATTCATACTTACATTGTTTAGCATGCTACATATCCTGTCACTTGCATAGATTCGTGTCATCTATATATTTTGTCTATCTTATTTGACATGCATGTTTCTATTTTGTGCTTTCAATTCATTATTCTAGCCCTAACTCCCATTGCAAGTTTCACTTTCCTTTTTGTTGGACATGACTAAACAAAAGTATGTTCAAACACATGAGCCTGCAGAGTCCTCCCAAGCTCAGACTGCCCATTCTTCTGCTCCACCTACATCTGAGGCTCTTGATCAAATAGCTAGCCTTGAAGCACAAATGCAGGTTTTGGAGGATACCCTGCTCGCCATTAGAGCTGACATTGCTTCCTTCCATGCAGAGATCATGGCTGCACTTGCTGACTTATCCCGGGAAATCCGCGGAGATCGCCCTACTAGTCCTGCATCCTCTGACTGAGACTCCTTGTCTCCCTATCTTTTTATACTCTATATCTATGTTGCTAGTCTGCTACATTATTATATTTGCAGCTGGTCTGTCGGCTTTGATCTTTTGATGTACTCTATACTTTATTTTCCTTATATATGTTTTTGTTATGGATGTCATGTGTTATATTCTTATCTCTGTATATTTGACTCCATGAGGTACATCACAGTGACTTCAGTGAGAGAGTGCTACCTGATTTTCAGGACCACCCTTATATCCCTATCACTGCTTTATTTCATTTACACTTGCATGTCCACTGTGCACTGATTATCCTTTTTTGTTATCTGATGAGTTTATCCGAGTGCCAAATTTCAGGACCACAGTTAATCCCAAGTTTGGGGGGGGGGGGGGGGGGGGGCATGCCACCCACTTTGGATATTTCAGTCCCAGTCATTCTTTACCTAAATTGCACCGGTATACTATTTCCTTTTGTTCTCTTTGCACATTGAGGACATTGTGCCGTTTAAGTTTGGGGGTAATGGTGTATGTTACAGTGTTAACTTTAAACTTCAAAATTTTGAGCATGACTTGTGTATTTGAGAGATTTTCTATGATTGGTTCATATCTAGCTATGATTTTGATCTTTTGAGAACTATATTGCTTAAAATTTAAAAATTGCTTGACTTGAGAGTCCAATACTCCTTGTATGCCTTATGGATGCCATTTAGGAGTAAATTTTTCGAAAGATTGATATTTTACTTGCACTTGTTGTCCACATCATCTTGATTTTGTGATTATTTTAAGATTCACTCTACGATTCTACACTAGCATAAGCGCACACTAGCATTCACTTGTGGTGTACATGCTTTGTTGATTATTGAATTGGTTATATCCCAATTGAGCTAGTAGTGCATTGAAAGCTTTCATTCTTGATAAAGGTAGATAACAATCCCTTTTCACTAAGTAGCTGGGATTCTAACCTCATCAAGCACTGAACTTCTCGCGCCGAAAGGTGGAGGGCCCAAACTCTAGGTTAATAATTGAATATATATAAAAAAAAAAGAAAAGAAAAAGTTGCAAAAGTAATAAAAAGTGAGGACTTTTCCCAAATGGTGAGAAGTGGGAAATGATTAGATAGAGGTTGTCTTGATTTGTAGCCTAGTTGATTTGAGTTTGTAAGTTCGTAGGGGTGTTTGAATGCCTAATGCCCTAAAGCCGTCTGGTTTGGGAGTCATTGACCTAACGCTCGACCTCATGAATCGCTAGAAAGCTTAAGAGATCAACACATTGCACCATGCTTCCATCTTTGATCCTAAAAAAAAAAAAAAAAATTGAGTGAAAAGAATAAGCGCACCTAGAACAATAAAGTTTTAATAAAAGGTCCACTTTTTGTCTTGATGATCGGTACTAGATTTGTGTACTAGTTTGAGAGTAATGATGTGATTAATTCTTTAGTTGGCTTAGATAACAACACATTTGATGCCGGTCCACTCAAAAAGGATTCTAGAGTTATTTTGATTTGCATGATCATTTTCTTGATGTGTGGAGGACCATACTTGCTTGCTTGATGTTGAGATTTTTGGAGATTGCTTAGAAATGTTTGAAAGATTGCATACTTGAGGTAGTTTTCTTCCAATGCTTGTTTGCAATATTGGTGCCTCTTTTGAAAGAATGAGCTTAATGTTTGTGGGTATCATTTCTGGAAACCCCCACGAGACTTCACTCGTCCACTAGGGGTAACCTAGGGGTTTAAAAGACTTGTTGCATATGCTAAGTGCAATCGTATTCCCTACGAAAGTGGCGTTATCCATTTATTGTATTCTAGTTCAGAGTTGTTTAGTTATTCATTTCATTCCTTTACTTTCTAGTTCCTTGTTAGGGACTAGCAATATTTAAGTTTGGGGGTATGATGAGCGCTGAAAAGTGCGTATTTAAACCCCTTAAGCTTGGGCATTCTAGTACCTTTATCTATCTTACTTTACCGTTTTAGATTGATTTCGTATTATTTTCATTTATAGGCACTTATCACGAAATAAGCTAACTCAGCCAAATAAGAGCAGAAATGAAACAATTCTTGGATGAATCAAAGAAAGGAGCTAAGTGGAAGCAAAAGGAAGAAAAATGTGGAAATCAACATCTTCGATCGATCTCAGTTCAAAGTTCGATCGATCCAACATGATCGATCTCAGCACTTCAAGATGGATCAGAGCCATGATGACATTTTCAGAGATCTCAAAAGTTCGATCGATCCAACATCATTCTTCGATCGATCGAACTACCTTGTCCATATCCAAATGATTGGTCTTATCTAGTTGTACCATCTTACCAACCACTTTTGTCCTTTTCGCAAAATATCTTCAAAATATCTCAGATTTGTTTTTATACAAAAAGCGCCACCATTGAGGATCGATCCAGCCTAAGTTCGATAGATCTCAACCATGTTCGATCGATCCAAGTCCAAGGTTCGATCTATCGAACTTCCTCAATTGCGAAAAAGTTAAATTTCCAGCTCACAAAAAGTTATCCTTTATCCAATTATTGGGGAATATTTTGTGCACGACCCCAGCTCATTTTGTGTGTCATTTGACCTACCTATATAAGGATAAGGATTAATTTTTACATCATATCACATCATATCATCTCATACCTTGCAAGAACTCTTGGAAATCAAGCTTAGAGGATGAGGAGGCTAGAGACACCATTGGAGCCTATTCATCAACCAAGGAGCAAATCTCTACCATGGAGTTAGCCCTTGAGGGTTAGAGAAGCGCTACTATAAGTGGCTAGACATCCTCTTGGGGCTAGAGTTAGCCCTAAACATGCTTTCTACATCTTGAATTTGTGTATTATTGAGGGATTAGTGTTATAATACATGTTTTAACACTTATATATATATAGATCTTGTTTATTCAATGATTTATGTGGTTTAATGCTTCCAATTGATCATTTTATTCTATCCATATGTCTATGTATGCTAGAATAGATGTTCATGTGTTTGTCTCTATTTCTTGTGTTATTGGTGCATGTCTATGTGTATTAATGCCATGATCTAGAAATTGTTAAAACATTGTGCTTAAAGGAATGCTCTTGTAATTTTCTAGATGGTTCATGCTCATTTCTTGATGGATTATGCCTCTTCCTTAACTTAATTAGTTTAATTTCATGTCATTAGCTTAATTGTAGTGTAGTGGTAGCATAGTTGTTAGATGGGAGGATAATCCATGCTTGTTGTTTGATATTCCATACTTTTGAATGCAAGTAGCATATGTCTCTAACTTTATGGTGTATTTGGCTTGTGAGCTTAATGAAATGATTAATGACTTGTTAGATATATTGTGTTTTTCACATGCTATTTAGACACTTTGTACTTAATTGTTAGATATATTGTGTTTTTCACATGTTGATTAGACAATGTATACTTAATTAGTCACCCTTGCTAATTGAATCAACCAAACACACACATATCAATATTGCAACACACATTTCCCTCATTAGTCACTTGTTAAAGGTGTAGAAAAGTATTGTTTGGTGGTGACCTCTAAACCCCAAGTTCTCTCTCTCTCTTACTTACTCTTTATTGCATTCAATTATTTAGTTTAATTTGCTCTTTAGTTTAATCAACCAACCAACTATTTGTTTGATCACTCGACCTACTAACCCTAATAGCGATTCCACAACCAAATTCGACTCCAATCCCTTGGGACGATCCCTACTCTCCCTAACTATATTTTTAGTGAAGGTAGTAGTGGCTTCTATAAATGTAAAACTTGGCCCTCGCCTTAATGCACACTCTTAAGCTTATGGTGTAGCGACCCACCATCTGTTAACCTTTTATGTTGATATCATAAAGCTAGTGTAAGCTTATACTTATTGTGGACTTGTTAATATTATGCTAAATTTAGTCTTAAAGACTTAGGACATGGAACGTGTGATATTTCCATCTTATATTTGCATGGAAGGTAAATGTTGTGCATTGTATACATATGAATATGTTGTGGATACTATTATTGATTTTGGGAAATACTTGGGGTATTATTACTCTGATGGCTAGAGTTAGGCTCTAATGAGGGAGGTATGAGTTCTCCCCAATTTAGTGGCCACTTGGGCTGTTATCTGCAGGTTAGTAGCCTAAATAACTTAATTGTCTTGGTTGTGATGTTCATAATCGGATGTTCGTGTCCAAGATATTCCTATTGTGTGATTTCACATTTAATTCAAAGTTGACAATCTTGTATAATTGTAGCTTGTGGTTTCGTATTGGATGTTTCAATTTGGTTAAATGCATTTTGGATGTGGATATTGCTTATAATGTTTCAATGTTAGTTCGAGGATGATCCCTTAGTTTCACCTTTGAATTAGACGTTGGAGGCATGATCCACATGTTATAATCTATATTATGCTTGCGAAGCCATCGAAACTTTAGGTTATCCGCATAATGCATTTTCCTACGGCATAATTTAATCTACTCACACCTGTTGATACATATATTTTTAGGTAAGGAGGTGCTTTTCATGGATGGCCATCATCCTTAGCTTATTGTGGGCTTAGTGTCATGGGCACTCTTATTTTGTACGCACGCAAAATGTTTAGCATGTCTTTTGGTGTACTTTTGTAACTATGGAGTATGGTATATATTTTTGGATCATGATATGTAATGAGGCCTTAGAGCCACCTATTTAATTCATTCTCATATGTATGTGATACACGTTTATGTATTCACACACTCTTACACCTTTAATTTTCATGTTTGACTAATGTACGTTGGGGATTTGAGGCTTGTATGAAGCCTTTGTATTTTCTGTTTCATAACAGAAATTTCTGCACTTTCACGAGCCATTTCGGTCGACTGGTTTCTTTTTGACCCAATTACATTTTCGGGCAGTAGCCAAACTACTGTTAGGGCCACAACCGGCAAATCGCCCTTTTCCATTTCGAACGACCGAAATGCTGAGTGTCATTTCGGCAGATCGATTTGTCTACTGGCTTGCAGGCCAGTTTGGATACTTGTCTTGGAATGCTATTATCATCATTATGCTTCTATTTTACACTTTTGACCTTGTATGAGCCATTTTATGGCGATCATGACTTAATTTAATCTAGTTCATGTTCCTTTGGGTGTCGTTAATGCCGGAAGGTACCATTTGACCCTTTTTTACTTAGCTTTCGTATTTGTGATCCGTTATCGGGTCGGATTTCACATCATTTCAACTGATGCACCGGATTCTATGAATTTAGGGCATCACTGATTTCTTCCAAAAAAAAAAACTATATGATTTTTTTTGGAAATAAAATATAAAAACTTGGAAATAATACTTGTTAGTCTCCTTGTTCCGATGTTGCTCTGTTAATTTGGAATAAAATGACCTAGTATATGAAGAAAGGGAAGGAGAAATTTATGAAAACAAAGGAATAGAGAAATAGAGTTGTGATTCGTTTTGGAAAGAAATCAAAATATGTTTATTTCCTGGGCTGCAGTGGCTTCCATGATAGCTTAGAGTTAACTGGCTAGGTAATAATCGACGATGGCTTCCATAATAGTGGCGGAAGGCGAAGTCAAATGGGTTGCTAACAAATTCGGAAGAGAGGGAGGAGGAAACGTCGTGTATATATACATAAACTGTATATAAATAAAATACAAAATTTTTACCCTCCATAATTTTTATTATTAATTTACTCCATTGGAGGAATTGGATACACTATGCAACTAGAGAGGATCCTAATCTACTAAAATGCACTTATAAAGTTAAGTAAAATACCAAGATTATCCAACACTCACTCACTCATACATTTTTTTTTTTTTGAAACCCACTTGCAGTACCACCGCAAACAAAAGCTTCTATTACGATTTCTATTATCTGAAATTCATTACAATGTCTATCTATCTAAAATTCATTACAATTTCTATCTATCTAAAAGTCACATGTATTTATATACATATGTATTTATACATTATATCTAACACCCTATGAAGCACAGAAACTCCTCCAACGGGTCCCGTACCAGTGTCGGACACTTTTCGGACACGGACAAGCATGTCCGAGGCTCGGACACATGTCCGACACTTCTATTAAGTGTCCAGAAATTATTTTTTATTGGACACGGGGTGGACACGGCTCGGACACATGGAGAACAAGGGGTGGACATGGCTCGGACACGCGGGGGACACGGCGGGGTATATTTTGTAATTTTTTTTAAAGATAAATAGGGTACTTAATATAATTTACTAATTTTAGAAGTTTAAAAGAAAAATTTTAAAAAATAAAAAAACAACTACATCTTTGAGAACATGAGATTTGAATTCATTACCTGCATTTGGTCTGGATCGTGACTAACCAAAAATGAGTCAGCACCGAGATGATTTATAGCTTCGTCACCTAAAACATTGTGAAGGGGTATGGGATCATAATGTAATCCTCAATATAGGACAATAAAACTGAGAAAAAAGAGCAGATTATAAAGTAATTGTTTGTAAGTTCTCCGTTAAAGATCACAGTAAATCCATCAGAGTATTACACAGAAAATTTATTTTCTCTCACTTCCTCTCTCAGTCTCTCCTCTTCTTCAATTATCTCGGTACATGAACAAGACATTTCTTTTTTAAAGTTACATGAACAAGACTTTGTGAAAGACTGAAAGTATATATGTTTATTCATGTACATATTTAGCCCATTATAGCTATATGTCTCTTCTGTACATCTTCGTTTGGAATTTGGAACAACTTTATTTTTCATTTATTTTTCGTTTTGTCTTGTTTATGTTTTTTTTATAACACAGATGAAATTATTGAAATTGGTCATATTATTAGTTGTTGTTTTATTTGTAATTTTGTATTTATATATATCTGTTTGTTATTAGGAAAATGAATGTGCAAGGTTCTAGTAATTATATTTTGAATATATATATATATTATATATATATATATATATATATATATATATAATTTTATAGGCGTATCATAGCCGTGTCCGTGTCCTATTTTTTTTTATTTTAAATTTGTCGTGTCACCGTATCCATGTCGTGTCGTACCTGTGTCCCATGTCCGTCTCCGTGTTCGTGTTCGTGCTTCATAGCTAACACTTATACACTATTGTACCAAATAAACCAACAGGCCAGTGGCCTAGCGGTATCAGACTCTTACTTTCCAAAGGGAGGTTAGGGGTTCAAGTCTCAGAAGAGATATGTGTGTGTGAGTATCACCAAGTAGGAAAAAAATATTGTACCAAACAAATATTCTTCCAATATTTACATAATTGTAACAAATTAACCAAATAAACATTTTCAATATTCTTCCTACAATAAGGGTAATTTGAATATAACATAAGTTATAAGGGTAAAATAGTAATTTTGCATTATAAACGGGGTGAGTAAGGTGACCTTCCCTCGTCCCCACCTTTATGGGTTTTCATTATGAAACTCATGTTGGGGAAAATTAACTAACTCCAACCTACTCAACGGTCGGCTGTTGTTGAGATTTAAATCCCTTCTTCATTATGCACATCGGAAGTATCATCACATCACATTAACACAAGCATATATGTAAGATAACAATTACACACATCCACGCACAACACAATATTTTATATAGTTCACCCAACTCTAGGGTTACGTTCACAGGAGAGAAATTTCACTATTATGAATCAAGGAAGAGAATATATAATCACATGTCAAAACCCCACTCACTCACTCATCATCTATTTTGAGGCTATATGTATACACTCAGGAATTACATATACGCTTCCCTCTCCTCACAACACTCACCCTTAAACCCCTTATATATTTCCTCTTTTCTTTTTCTCTGAACCTCTCACACCCATCTCTATTTATTGTCTTCAAACTCAATTCCTTGTTGGACAAGTATTCTTTAACTTGTCTACAAGGAGTAACTATAATGATCAAAACTCTAAAATTGAAACATAATGGAATACAATTTTCTTTAATAATTTTAACCTTCTAAAAAGAAAAAGGAAACTAATTTTTTGCACACGAATTTTGAGCCACAAACCCGACAATCTCCACGTTGGCTCAAAAATCTATCTTCACATTCTTCTCCATAGCTCCACCTCGAACAAGAATCTTTTCATACCTCCACCTCAAGCTCTTCATAGATCCACCTCAACTGAAGATTTCTCTACCTCAAATAAAGCACTATGATGAACTTGAGAAACACTGTAACAATTTTCACATTTTCTCAAATTCATCATTCTTTATTTTTTTTCTTCTATCTACTCTATCTACCCCGTTGGTGTTCAATTGCTCAGGTATGGCAACCCACCAATATTCAACTCATCTTCATTAATTGATTTTCTGGCTTAAAGCAACAAACCTCTCCTCTTCACACTTCATATTCCCCTTTGCTCTTTATCGGGCTTAGAGCAAACCCCTTCATTCTTTACACCCCTTGCCCTATCTTGAGAACTAGAATCCACTATTGGCTTGTCCCCAAAACTTGTTCCTCGTGGGCTTCACCTCTATCACCTTTGCCCCATCTTGAAAACGAGCATCCTCTGACTTGTCACAAGACTTGTTCCTCATGAGCTTCAAGCCGTCACCTTCTTCATACCTTCGTGTCATCATCAACTTTGATTAAATCTCCATAGCACCTCACTATCATCCTGTAATACCCCTAATTTTCAAAAGGATAAGATTTGAAATTTAAATTTTGTTCTATGTGCAATTTTCTTTTGATTTTGTGGCTAGGTGCTTATGTGTCAAATTGTTTATGTGTTTGATTTTATTTTAAATGAAGTGTTTGTTTTATTTTGTGGATTTAAATAGATTGTTTTCTTTACTTGTATTTTTAATTGATTTAATTGATAAATTGTTATTTAATTGTCTTGTTTGATTATTTCTTTGTATTTTTGTTTTCTTTAATTAAATTAAATAGTTTTTTTTAATTGTGTAAATGTTTTATTGGTTTTTGAATGGAATTAATTGGATTAATGGAATATTCCTAGTTGTAATGAAAAATAGGGTTTAGTCTCTTACTATCTCACGCCGACTAAACTGGGCCTCAATTAGGTTTTCTATGGTGGATTAAGATTACGCTTAAGGTTTTGATTAGTGCCTATATATATACTATAGTATGTCTTCAAAATGGGTTGAGAACCCTATATACGTACAGTGTTGATAGAGAGAAAAACAGAGAGAGTAACAAAGAGTTATAGGGAGAATTACAGAGAGAGATAAAGGGAGAAAGTCTAGGGTTTTGCCTTAGGCTAGGGTTGAACCAAGGAGGAAGAGGAGGAGTAGTGGTTGGCTCATGGATAAAACCAAGAGCAACAGAGATGGAACGGTCGTCGGAGATTTCATCGGAAAATTCAGAGACGGTTAAGGCAAGTTCTTTCCTTTCTCTCTCCCGTTGCCTGTGTTCTGTGCATCCTTAGACTGTCTCTAGGGTTTTAATTGATCAATAATTAAATTATACATGTTTGTTATATGCTAAATCAGATGTCTATATGTGTGGAATTATTCTGTTAAAGTTCTGGTACCTCTGGTTTGCAGTTTGGAGTGGAAGCATGTTTAATTGGTTAAGGTTTTAAACACTGTAATTGAATTGAACTATTATGAACAAGTCATGGGGATGTTAATGGAATGTTATAAGACCTTAGGTTCAGTTTTGAAGAGGAGCAGAGGGGTTGGAATGGAACTGTAGTTGCAAGATTGTATTCAGTGTTTGATCGTAAAAGCGTGTTAAGACGATTGCTGTTGTTTTAATTCCTACTGTTATAGCAAATTGATGGGATGCTACTGGGTGTTAATTAAACTCCTAAGATCAGTTTTAAAGACCAACAAAGTGTTAGGAATAGACCATAGGTGAAGAGGACGGACTGAAACAAAGTAGGAACGGACTAAAGCTCGCAGAAGAGGAAAGAGACGGCTCCACAGAGGGAGGAGACGGCTCCCCCATGAGTAGAGCCTGCTCTAGAGGAAGTAGAGCAGGCTCTACCTCTAAAAGAGGCGGCTCTAGGTAGGTTAGAGCCTGCTCCATTTATTTGGAGAAGGCTCTGTGATCCTATTTGTGTTCTGGGGCTGTTTGTGTGTTGTTTGGTTCGATGGTGGTTTTTCTGAGCTATGTTTGGGTTAGGGAGATGGATTTATATATTAATTCAAGAAATATTAAAGCCCTAGGATGTATTAATTTATTTATATGCTAAGGTTTTAAACCGTAGGAAAATCTAAGGCAAGACGCAGGCAGTTTACGAACTTAGCGGACCGAAAGGACTTAATTGTGCAAACTGCGTCTGGAAATTAAAAAGAGTTGGAACATGGATTCCAAGCATTATATTATGCTATACTAGAGCCATGTTTAATAAATTAAGGTCTTTATACTCAGGGGTTTAAGCGTGGGAAGGTATACAGCAGTGCGGCTGTTAACAGATGGAAGGGGTTTAATTGCCTGATTTAATTTCAGCAAATTAACGGATTATATATATATATATATATATATATATATATATATATATATATATATATATATTCATAAATTTTATTTTTTGGTTGCATGCTGGGGTCATTATATATCATAGTTGATCTATGCATACCTTGGATGTAAATCGTTGGAAACGTTGATTCTGTACTGCGATACATGGAATTAAGCTTGGGATTTTAACTGTTGTAATATTAAGCACTACACTGCAATTATTGGGATTAGGGTTTGGACTTAAATTGCTGAATTGGTACTTAGGTTCTGTTAACCTAGTTGGAGGTTGACCTGGAATTAATTGAAGAATTAATTATATATATTTTCTGTCAATTTCTTGGATGGATGCTGGATAATTAACTTGATGAACTATTAAACCTTGTCTTGTTAGTTACGTGGATGGATTCTGGTTTATAGATGATGAACTGTTTAGATTCTGTTTATTATCTATTTGTATTATATGGGAGTGTTTGATGTACTGTATAAAATGTTACATCATTTGTGGATCACTTGCATTATATGTACCGGTATGGGACGGTGACATATCAGGGATAGATTAGATCAAAAAGCTAAGTCCTACCCCTTCATACATACGGAATGGATTAACTAAAACAGTTAACTCCTACATGGATGCATGTCCTGTCAACTAAAACAGTTGAACGACATAACGGATGGTTGTTTATGTTTTTGTTAGTAAAATGGATAGGGATTTAATTAAAACATTTAAATCCTAATTTTATGTTGTGTCATGGCAACGAACTGTTGAGCGGCACTACATTGGTTTGGATGGAATTTATATATATAAACTATGGTACCGCGGTCTGAGCTTGAGTCTCATAGTCGACGGTTAGGGAGCGTATATGCAGTAGGATGCGTAGCTAGCTATGCTGGTTAAGGTATACCCTGTTAGGCTTAGGTAGTCATGCCCACTCAGGTGCGTTTTTGCATGTTGCCTTCTATTCAGGTTGAGACCCTCAGCATAGCCTAGTGAGAGTCATATAGTGTGGTTATATGTATATATCTATTTACGGACTATATAGATATGGTTGAGACATCTAGGATGTATCTGCGTATCGGGTCTCTGTTTGGATTGTAGTTAGGATAGAACTTGTTCGTGGGCCTGACCCATTATTATTTTTCAGGTAACGGACGGTATCAGGTCTTAGAGTTTGTTCGTGCTGAGCAGAGACGACTACTCACTCTACCGACGACGTAGGCAGTTCCTGTATGATTTAGCATTGGATTCCTTTCCGGTGGTTCATTTCTCAGTGTTGGTTTTATTAGGGGTCCACCAGATTGGATTCCCGAGTTGTATTAGAATTGGAGAAGTTGGATGTATCAGACTAATTATTTATTTATAAAATTTTTATTCTGAGGTTTTTCTATAAAGGATTTTCATTTTTAGTTTCTTTTCAGTAAATCTTTTTTCATTCCTGCTATTCAAATTGTATTCTTTGTTCGTTAATTGCTAATTGGTTTGATGTCCTCGGGTAATCGGGCGTGGGCCTGGCCAACCCGCATCCGGAAATCCGAGGGTATCACACATCCTCTGTTCTGACAAACTTTGCAGTAATCTTCTTCTACTAATCTTCGGACTAATCATAGGCTCTGACCCACCATTGGCTCTGATACCAGTTTTTGGGAAAAATTAACTCTCTCCAACCCACTCAACAGTCGGCTGTTGTTGAAAGTTAAATCCCTTCTTCATCACACACAGCAGAAACATCATCACATTACATCAACATAAGCATATATAGAGATAACAATTACAGACATCCATGCACAACACAATATTTTACATGGTTCACCCAACTCTAAGGTTACGTCCATGGGAGAGAGAAATTTCACTATTATGAATCAATGAAGAGAATATACAACCACATATCAAAACCCCACTCACCCACTCATCATCTATTTTGAGGCTATATGTATACACTCAGGAATTACATATACACTCCCATCTCCTCACAACACTCACCCTTAAGCCCCTTACATATTTTCTCTCTTCTCTCTCTCTAAACCTCTCACACCCATCTCTATTTATAGTCTTCAAACCCAATTCCTTGTTGGACAAGTATTCCTTAACTTGTCTACAAGGAGTAACCATAGTGATCAAAACTCTAAAATAGAAACATAATGGGATACAATTTCCTTTAATAATTTCAGCCTTCTAAAACGAAAAAGGAAACTAATTTTCTGTACACGAATTTTGAGCCACAAACCCAACAATCCTCAACAACTCGTCGTCAACCAAAATCATTAAACGAACTTCCAAAACCATTTTAAACGGACGACTGTTCAATGGAGCAGGTTATTTTCTCATTCTAAGTATATATGGACCCGGTGTGAGAAAATGTTTTACTCTTTTTCAATGATAAAACCACTCACAATAGCATGAGTCCTTGTGGGATAAGGCTATGTAGAGGGTGTCGAACCATGAAGACTGCGAAGTTTATCGCCGTTAAGTTCTTAAGATTACTTCTAGTTTAATTCAAAAATTGGGAATTGTTTGTTTGTTTTTTAACTTGAAGAAAATGAACTTAACTACTTAAAGCGGAAATTGAATGCAATTGATTAAGATAATAAAGAGAGAATGCTAGGGAATTGACTTCACCACAACCTCGTAACTATGACTAATTGCATTAGTATGGGAAAAATCATTATATATATACTTATGATTCGTGTGGCGTTAAGCTCACAACGAGATCGTCAAGAAGATAAGTGCACATACAACCAAACACTAAGGATAACCCATCTTCAATAGGCATGAATCGTCTACCTAATTACATTACACTAAGGTGTAGAACGACTCGTCTTCCCTAGGTATAGTCTATCAAAATTCTTGCAATGTATGTAATGAAAATCAATGCATAACTTTCATTCTTAGTTCAACTATAAGGATGATTTAAGTTTAATCAAGATAAAAAACTTTCTAAGATAAGATAAGAGTTTCATCAAGAATAATTATAAACATTAAAACTAATTACAAGAGTATTAAAAATGTAATTTTCTAAGTTATACAACTTGTAATACATATACATAAAGTCCCTCAAATATAAACACAATTAAACTATAGTTACTTTGCAAGAGCTACATAAACTCCTTAGGAAGGAAGTTAGTTACTTATGTACAAGGTAAAGGCCTCCATGGTTGAAGGGAACACCATCTTCATTTCAGCTACCATTGATGAGTTTGAAGCATAAAACATAATATTTATCTCTCTAGAATCCACCCCAAAAATGGAAGATAAAGATAAAGTAGATACATGGTGAGATATATATCAAAATATGGTCACATGGCTCTCATTTCTTGCCCCAATATCATGTAGAAAGCCTACAACCAGATCCATTAAATGAGGGGAAAAGTTTATTTTTTTTACCAAACATTGACTTTTGTACAATCTGTAAGTGGACGATCAATCGTAGAGGGTGGACGACCGATTGTCGATTATCATTGCTATGCCCAGCGCGCGTATGCGAATGTCTTGGTGTTGTAACTGGGCCATCGATGATCGATTGTCGGTGGCAATGATAGGTTGTCCAAAAGCCAACTTTTTGTTTTAGAATTCAATTCTAAGGCCAAAGATGACGATCGATCATCATGATTTTTCTACTAATGGTACGACCAATCGTCGCATTTTAATGGGCCTAGTTTGCTCTTGGGCTTGGTTTGTGATTGGGCCAATACTCTTATCTTCAATTATGCTCAGAAATGACTATGGTCTTAGTCTAACTAACTTGAAACCTTAATTGGAAATAAAGGGTTGGATTCTTAGTTATGCAAAATTATGTTTTGCTACTATGCTCAGGTTTGGTCATGTGTGGGAAAAAACTCATACCTATGATGAATTCAGATATTTAGGCCTTCTGAATACAATGGCAAAGTTGGATTTCTATGTTTTACAATAACAAAGTTAGAATTATATTGGTAAAAATTGTGAAACAAGAAGAGCATACTAGGGCAATACAAACTCTTTCACTAGAAACCTCAATAGTCGAACAATATGGGTGGGTACCATTAGAATTCAAAAATAAGGTCATCTCTTTCAAACACCTTAATCTTCTTGATACATTTTATTAAAATAATTTCAAGTCATTTTCGTTATATTTGTCACTCCTAATATAATTCTATAAAAAATATGCATTGAGTTTTGTGTTGACTTTCGGTTCTTATTTTTTAGTTTCAATTCAATTCATATATTCTTATGAAAAGTTGTTTTTTTAATGCTATTTTGTTCATAGTATGGAGGGTGTAGTATTATGAGCTTTCATGCTTAGTATATATAAAGACCTTAATTAGATATCTCGGTTAAGGCCTTATGTTATATCAAGCTAGCCCTAGCTGTAATGACCCAAATCCGGTGCATCCGAGTTGATAATGAGTGGTGCTACTTAACCAGGTCCTTACTCGAATCCGATGATACACTAATGGAAAAATGATCATTTCATGTCAAGATTGGAGAATGAGGTCTATACCATTGGAAGGTTGACTCAAAATCCTTCAATTTGAGCACAAATTTAACTATATTTGGGTTTAAAACGAGGGAAATATGATTATGTGAAGTTAGCATATCATTATGGAAAAACTGCAGAAAGTGCAATGGGTTTGACTTTAGAATGCAACGGGTTGCATATTTGCTGCAAGCAAAATAAAAATGCAACATGTTACACTTCTAAGTGAAACGGGTTTGACTTTACTGGGAGCAAAATTCAAACCTAAAATAAGTCCAAAACTTGTCTCGAAGCTTGTAATAGCCACTCCATGCTTAATAACCAATCCATGGACAATTAATCTATAACATGTACACAAATGAAATAATTAGGATGATCCTAAACATCCATTTACATTATATAGTCAAGATAGTTTTTTACATTCCCATATATAATGTGACTCTAATGCCATCATATACATGCCTAAAATACACAGGTTTGATTAAAAGAATGTAATTACAAGGATGAAAGCACCATGGTAAAAAAATAGCATTAAGTTACAAAACAGAGTCATTCATGGAATGGCCATCCATCTACATAAAAATTTTCACAAAAATGGAATCAAGAAGGGTCGCTAATTCGGAGTCTATGCTTGTGGAGACATGTCATCCACCATGTCTTTCTTATATACTGAAAATATTAAATAAGGGGTGAGCAACACTAGCTCAGTAAGAAATGCCTAAAACACACACTTTGAACTTCTTTGAGCCTAGCACCCAACGAAAGGGTTAAAAATGGATTAGGGGTCATGCTTTTGAGGGGAAAAACACAAAACATGAGCAATACATAATTCCATAGCAACCAATTCACAAGAAACTAAGTAATGAATGGCAATAATAATGAGCCATGCAATGAATGCAATCCCAACTCCAACCTAAACTCACATAACGCACACTGAAAACTGTTAACCAAGTTTACCGAGGCGAAGTTGACTAACTATCCCTAGCCTCTCACCTGCGACCATTTGGGGCCTAATTAGTTTAACTATACATGTCCTACCCGGCATGTGCTCCTTTTAGGTTGAATTAGCTCAACCTACCGGATCGCGACTTTCGGCCCCTTTTTTTTCTTAAAATCCTTTTTCATAACTTTTTGAAAAAATAAAAAACATGTCATTTCCTTGACCAACCTAACTCAATGCCGTCACTAACACCAAAACCAATGCCGATGCCGATGTCGATGCTGATGTTAATGCTAATGGTTAAAAAAATTGATGCTTTCATCATTTCATCATACATAAATATTCATTGGAAACCAAGAAAAAGTGGCATTTGTACCCAAACTAACACATACTTTCATGGAGGCATTTTATCGAATATAAGGAGGCATAGTGGAAAGTAAGCACAAATGAACCACAAGGCATGCTTTGGGATATACATTTGGCAAGAATAGGCATACATCTTTTTATATATACATAAGCACTAAAACATATATATATCTCAAATTCAACATATGAACACATAATGAAACAATTAGGCATTTAAGCATCAAATCTCATCATTCTTAACAAACAAGAACATGGCATTCACAACTACATTTTTAACCTAGAGTAAGTATCTCATAATTCTCAAATTAAACATGTTATTCAAAACAAACATGCTCTATTATGAAATTTAAGCAAGATAAACTTACAAAGAACCAAAGTACCATGGTTTAGACATTCCTAACTTAAAGATGAGCCAAATTCTAGCTCCATCCAAGATGAATGTGCTATAATTTCCACTAAATTTACACCAAAATGTAGCTCTAGATGAGGATATCAACTTCTTCAACTAGAGTTCCTTAAAATTCCAAACTTTGCCTCCACCTTAATAGGTATGGCAACGGGGCGGGTTTGGAGTGGGTTTCCCGAAATCCCGCCCCGCCCCTTTTTATTTTTGTCAAGTCCATGCCCGCCTCGAGACCCGCGACGGGTTGGATTTTCATGTCCAGCCTCGCCTCGTTGGGAAATACTGTGCCCCCATGCTCGCCCCGCTAACAAATATTTTTCTCCCACTTTTTGGAACTTAAGCTCCTGCTATTTAAATGTGGAAAGTCTGGGAATGGCACAACATAAATGAAATTATGTATCCTAACAAAAATAAAAAAATAACATGCACATAACATAATAAACAAAAATAAAAGTTTAATACAACCAAATCGCAAGAAGTTTTAAGCTCAAACTTCCACCATAACCAAAACAAAAGCAAATTTAATACCAAGTTTACATCCCAAATTAGGATTGTTAGAGATGGATAACTGGGTAAGCCGCTAAAATAAGTTATTAATATTATATATATATATATATATAGTTATATGCTTAGCGGGGCGGGGCGGGGCCCCTAGGATATGTATACTAAACCCTTACCTGCCCCATGACCCGCAACGGGTACAAAATTTGTATTCATACCCGCCCCAACGGTATAAAAAGTGTTCCCATATCCGTTATTAACGGGGCGGGACGGGGCGGGGCTCCGGCGGGGCGGTAAAAATTGACATCCCTACACCTTAAGTTTCCCCAATATCTCCACTATTGGTACCAAAAGAAAGCTCTTGCCTTGCACATCACTTTCTCTAACTAGCTCCAAGTCCAAATCCCATTCCAAGGTAATGAAATCCAATGAGTATATAAATGGGTTTGAGAAGAAAATGAAAAATGAGATGAACTAGAAACAAAAAAAGTGAGAGAAACCAATGAGAGAGTGAGAGTGAAAGTAGTGGTGCAAAATGAAGAAAAATCAGATTTTGTGGTCCTCTTGAAACTATTGGTCAAAGGTGTGGTCCCCACTCTAAAAGCAAAGTTACCCTTTTGTCATCCTATGCAATCTTAATCACACAAGTGCCACAACAAACATTATGCCACATAGATGCATATACAAATACACTATATAATAAAATAATGAAATGCAATTGAATTCGAAAAAATTCCCGATCACGGAAACCCGGTCTTGGGTCCACACGGGACATCCAGGGGTCGAAAACCAAAAAATGATAAAAATGAACTAAAATATACTTGTAAGAGTTCTATACTTAAACAAATGCCCTAAATGACACTGGGAACCCACGTGGCATGCAACCGATGCTCAAAAATTAATAAATATAAAAATAAGGAAAATGTCAAAAAAATCATGAAAAAATACGGGACACTATACCGGCCACTCCTATCTATTGTGATAATAAGAATGCAATTCAAATTGCACATAATGATGTATTTCATAAGCGCACCAGACACTTTGAGATTGATTATTACTTTATTCGTCATCATCTTCTTTAATTGGCTGACATATTCACCAAATCTCTTCCACCAGGTCGCTTATGTCTGAGCTCAATCTAACTTCATATAACTCACCTTGAGTTTAAGAGGGGCTATTAATTTTTATATGTTGTATTGTGCTTATACTATTATACCCATTACCTACCACATAGGGTTTCATTGCATTTAACAATATATATATATATATATATATATATATATATATATATATATATGTCGCGCCCGTGATTTTTCATTATTCCCTCATGTACGTACCCCCACCAGGTGAAGGTTAACTGTCGAGGCCCGTAAGATAAAAATCATGAACATAACCTAGGAGTAGGTCCACCTTATGATTTTCTGGCAATCCCAGAAGAATGGTGGTCAAATTTTTGATCTGAGGGTCGGATTTTTAGTTATACAAAATTACGTTTTGCCATTATGCTCAGTTGTGGTCATGTGTGGAAAAGACTTATGCCTATGATGGATGAGAAGGTTTTGGGCCTTCCAAGTGCAATGGTGAAGTTGGATTTCTGACCCAACGGTCGGATTGTGAGATAATGCAAAATTATGATTTTGCCGTTCACACGTGATTTGATAATCGGGTGCCAGGAGTTGCTTTGTGAGTGTAGCTTTTGGGCATTTCTCAAGGTTTTGTAATACTCTCGACCTTGTGGTGGTCGGATCTTTGATCCAATGGCCAATTTTTTTCTTTTGGTATTTAGAAGTGTAGGTCTTTTATCGATTGAACTTGAAAATGGGAGGGGCAAAATGGGGTGCCTACAACTATGTAAATGCGAGGCAAGAGAGTGTTAATTGACTAACCCCAAGCACCATCCAATCAAGAAAACCCAATCAGCTTCTTTCACCTCTTCTTGTTTTATACTTGAAAGAGGCTAATACAAGCTCTTTAGATAAAAATAATTTTCAATCTGCATCTTTCATAACCCAAAATTTATGCCAATGAACTTGTCAATCTTGATATTTCTTTCTTCTGTACCCATCACTCTCACTCGAACCTAAAGTTATGATACCAGTTGTTGGGACAACAAAAGTGCACGAATATGGAGATCCAATGAAAGACTATAAAGTAATCATGCACAAAGAATTAACGTGGTTGTGCAGTTCAGCACAACCCGGACTAAACGAGAAGAGATTCAACTATAATCATGTAGAGATATTATAATGGTAGAGAATACCAAACACCAAACCTTATACACAAACTCTTACCCCAAAGCTTTTCACCATTTACCACTCCACGAGACTCCTTCTCGCCATCTATGTTCTCTCCATTCTACCAACCCGTAAATTATCTCTACTATTAACTCCCTCATAAGACTACATCTCTCAATCTAATAAGTCTTAACCCATAACCTAGGTATCTATTTATGAAGTCATAAGCCCAATTCCTTTTGAATAAAGATTACAATTCCTTTGAGCTCGAGACTTGTCTAACAAGAAATTCCTCAATCCTATAGCTAACACTCGTAGCACTTATTGAGATTCCTCGTATTTTATGGGTCTTCTTTAAATAAAGGTCAAATTTCTTAACATGAACCTTTGGCTTTAATACTAGTTGTTGGGACTGCAAAAACACATAAACATGGAGATCCAATGAAAGGCAATAAAGTAATCACACACAAAACACAAGATATAATGTAGTTTGGCCAAACCAGGCGTTTGTCCATCGGTGAGAAAAGATTCATTATGATTATGTAAAGATATTATAACAATCGAGAATTCTCAACACCAGACCATGTACACAAACTTTAGCTCCAGAATTCTTCTTTGTGTACGCCATAAGTCTCCCTCTTATTATCGGTGTTCTTCACTCTACCAAACATGTAACAACTTCTGCCCATCAACTCTCTTATGAGGCTGCCGTTCATTATAGAATTAAGACTACCACTCTCTACTATTGAATTAGGGATACAACAATGGACGGAGCTAGTCACAGTCCAGTGGGGGTAATTACTACGCTGGATTTTTTTTTTTTTTTCATATTATACCCCTGTAAAATTTTTATTTTGTAATATATACCTATGAAAATTAACATTTGCCCCCACTGAATTTTATAAAAATTTGTACTATTGCCCCCACAAATCCACAATGTTGGGAATCTTAAAGAGAGGTTTTTATTTTTATTTTTATTTTTATTTTTTAATCTTCTTGTTGTTAAAGGTCGTGCCCCTCACATAATTTTCTAGATCCGTCCCAATACAACCCTCTCAAGTCTCACCCAATATCTAGGTATCTATTTATATATTCCTAAACCTAATTTCTTAATGGACAAATATCAACTCTTAGAATCCAAGACTTCTAAGAAATTCCTAACAAAATACAATTTTTAAATAGAAAACCAATTGGATTAAAATTTGACACAACATACACAATAATAAAAGTCCAGCTCTTGATAGTATGAATCAAGAACGATATCTTATACTCCCTCTTTCCCATATTAAAAGTTTCGAAATAGACTTTTAATAGGAGACAGAGATGTAAGTCACAGTTTTTGAAATGGACTTTAATATGGACAGAGATATTATAAGTTATATGCCTTCAAATCGCTTAAACTTTTGGTAATTATTGAAACAATTCATGGGACCCCATCTTCGAGTTGCAAGCAAGTGGACATTATTAGTAGTAGTATGTCAGACTGTACCATATAGTATCTACTACTCCTATGAAAACTTCTCATGAAGACTTTTCAAATATCCTTCTAATTATTCGACTAATCCCTAAACCAGCCAAAATTGCACTAAATCCCATTGAACTATCCGATTTTTCTCAAGAAAAAAAAAATAACAATTAAAAAAAATCTCATGAACTATTTTAGTTTTGTGTCAACTAGTCCCTTGATCAACTTTTAAAACCGAGTGATAATTCATTTGGCCAAAATTTTCACCAAAAAAAAAAAAAAATTATGCCGAAGTAGTCTAGATCATTTGATTCATTGCATGGTTCCACCTGTAAGAACTCCAAAATATTCTCTTGAAGTTCATTCTCTTCATCATAAATGAAAACAATGGCAAATGGTCTAGAGGCTTCAACTTTGTTTTTAAGTGAAAACAATCGCAAAGAAAAGCATTTAGCCGTTACTATTCAGCTTTCTTTTAAAAATTGTCAAACAATACACCACAATCAATTGAGGTTTATTTAGCCGTTACTAGCATGCCCTCTCTTTCTCATTTTCTCTCTCCATTTTTCTTCACCAGAGTCACGTACACATGTATATTGATTATATATAATTCGATAGGTCGATACATTTAATTTTTTATGTGAGTGAAGATGACATATAAATATAGTTGGAGGTGTCCAACTCTCCATCACAACTTATATATATATATATATATGAGTTGCGATCGAAGAATACCAGTATAATATGCATATGGAGTGTATAACTCCTTATACGTTCTAAAAAGTCCCTAACATTCAATTTTGGAGTTAACAAATATCTGAATGCTGAAAAGACTAAAGTGTCCCTCTATAATGAATAAAAAATTAGGTAAAAAAACTAATTAAATGTGAAATAACTAAACTATCCATCTTTATATATATATAATATAGGGTTGCGGGCAAAAAATACCCTTATGGTATGCACATAGAGTATAACTTCCTATACGTTCTAAATCTCCTTAACATTCAATTTTGGTGCAAATAAAGACCTGAATTAGGTGTATTTTTCTCACTTTGCTATAATAAGGGCATTATAGGAAGAGATAAGGGTATTTTTGAAATTTTATATCTTAACAGTGACTTCAAGCCCCTTTTTTGCTTATTTTTCAAACTTAACGGATTTATATATACAATGTAAGCCCATTTTTGCTCTTTTTTTTTTTTAAAAAAAAAACTTAACGGAGTTATATACCCAAAATAAACGATAAAGATGTTATTTACCCAAAATTAAAACATTAAGGGTATTTTACGGGTGTGCGGGGGCGACGCGATGTGAGATGCCCAGGCAAACGTGCCCTCGACCGGATGGCGTCGGGCACAACTTACGTTCAAAGACTCGATGGTTTACAGGATTCTACAATTCACACCAAGTATTCACTACGTTCATTAAACCAATTCCCTTTCGAAGCTCGCGCAAAACGCCCTATCTCACAGGCTTCCCACGTCTCTTAGGTTGACTAACCCATGTGCAAGTGTCGTTCACATGGAACCCGATGAGTAGGAGGGCGCGAGCGGCCGTCAATGCGAATCTTGGTGGTAGTAGCAAATATTCAAATGAGAATTTTGAAGGCCGATTTTCAGTAAAAATACGAACTATGAAAGCGTGGTATAACAATTATTTAGATCTTCAGAATTTGAAGCTAGAGGTGTCAGAAAAGTTACCACAGGCTTGAAGCAGCCAAACGTTCATAGCAACCGACTCTTCCTATCATTGGATAGAAGTGTTATTTGTCCAAAATTAAAATATTAAGAGTGTTTTTTTCAATATATATATATATATGTGTGTGTGTGTGTGTACGTGTGTACCTCCACCTACACCATCTCCACCATTATTGGCCGTTGTCTCCTCAGTTTTTCACATGACTTCCATTTTCTTTCCACACAAACATCTAAAGATACACCAACAAACAAAATCATAAAAATGATTAGTCAAGAAGGCATGGAGTGACACCCGGCTCAAAAATGACATGTGATGTGAGTTATAGAGATAGAATTTAAAGATAGAGAAAGATATAGGCTCTGAAAAAACAGGGATAATCAAAGACCATATCTCAGTTTTTCACATGACTTCCATTTCTCTTTCCACACAAACGTTTAAAGATACACCAACAAACAAAATCATAAAAATGATTAGTCAAGAAGGCATGGAGTGACACCCGGCCCAAAAATGACATGTGATGTGAGTTATAGGGAGAGAATTTAAAGAGAGAAAGATATAGTGATCTTTGAAAAAACAGGAATAATCATGACAGCATATAGAAAGGGTGCACGTTTTGATTTGCAAGATTTTATATTGAATATTGGTTTCACCATATATTCCCTGCTATTTGTCTTTTGAACGATTGGTTATTGTGGATTTGATGCTAACAGTGGGAGAGGGTGGCTTGGTATTGTGGAAGTGGTAATACCCGGATCAAGTACGTAGGGAAGAAAGAAAAAGTTATATTTTAATATTCAAAACTTGTTAAAAATATGATATGAAGTATCTAAAAAGATTGGATACCTAGCTGAAGAGCTCTTAGAAGCCATACGAGTCAGAGGTTTAAGTCTAGCAGTATCAGTCTCTTATTTCTTAAAAAGAAATCAGGTGTTCAAATCTCAGAAAAAAATTTAAAAAATATATTTTGAAATTATGTTTAAGAAGTATCGAATACAGATCCGCAAGTAAACGAGAAATATCGGTATTTAACACATATGCAATACTAGTACGTCAGTCACTCTCGTAGAAATATCATGCTTCCTAAGTTGGCCCAAAAAATAATTCAAGGAATTCAGTATAATTTTGCCCCAAACTATTAAAAAATTGCAAAATGCACAATTTCGTCATTCTGTCATTTACGTGCATGTTAATTTACATGTTTATCCACATATATATTTTTTTTTTTAAATATTCATGTACAACCCTACATATAATATTATTAGTTCAATTTTAAAGTTTGAGTTAATTTCATTATTAATTTTAAACCAGATCTATATGAATCAAATTCATCCCACCATTTTGTGCATGTACACATGCATATTATATAATTAAAATGTCACTTTTATATTTTTCGATTAAAATCTCAAAAATATATTAAACCGTGTTGAAAATGGGACACTAATTTAATTTTATTTTATTTTTCTTAAAATTCAAGCAAATGCACACATAACCATACTCATAATATTGTTCTGAGTAGAACTTGAATAATCATTCTCATTTTGAGAGAAAAGAGATTGTATTATTCAAACTAACCATTGACTTTCTTGTCCATGTTATTTCATGCAAAGGAGTATAAAAACTGTTTCAAATTGTACTTAGGGGAGGTTTGTCATTACATATCCTACGGAGGGTAGCAACGTCCAGGAATCTGTTTACAAGAACATTCTGGAAGTTAAAAAACAAACAAACTTGCGTGTATAATGCTTTTAACTATTTTCAGTGTTTGTACCAAATTGGATGAATTTGTTGGTGAACTACTCCATGTTGAAAATATTAGATGCATAATTGTACATGATTTCCTTGCTTTGAGAGAGTGAGAGAATGGTGGTTAAATTTAGTAAGGCTTTGGTAGTGAGTCAAAATTACTAGAATAAGAATATAAATACAATTGAATTTTTGTTCATCAAATTTGATTTTAAAATTTATATTAGTGTCAAAAATGGGAAATAATTGGTTGGTTTTCTAATGTTGGGTTATCACATATATGAGGTGAGGGCATAATCATCCTAATAGCAAAATTTAATACTCGCAAAATTCTTAGCTTTCTTTCTCTTTTTAGATGTTCCAAAATTTTTGTCCATCAATGTAAAATGGTAACTTATTAGTTTCAAAAATATTCTGGGACGTGCTTGGTTTGAAATTTTGAAAACAGTTTTTAGAAATTTAGAAATCGGAGAACAATTTTCAAAAAACTATAAAAGACTGTTATCTAAAAACAGACATTTTTACAACTGAATTTTAGAAAATTAAACTAAACAGAAATCTTTGTACTGTTTTTAGTTTTCTGATAACAAAAAACTGTTTTCATAATTATAAACCAAGCAGACCCGTTAATTTTCTAAAAACTTATCCCAACAAACACTACTTTAAAATGGATAGTTATGTAATTTTAAGAGTAGATAAAGTACTACTCATTCCCTCTAAAAAATGGATTTACTATTTTTAATAATATTTTCAAAGTATCTTTTTGACATTGACAAGTGCACTAATTACGGAGTCCTCCTTTGTCTTTTAATAAGGATAAATTTGAAAATTCACTCTTTATCACTACAATAAAAAAGAATTAAAAGAATTTCCCAAACACCCCAAGAATTTTGGGACGCCAAAGTGACACCAACTAGTAAAATCTCCTCGTGTTTCAGGACCCCATAGTAACAACAAAGAATGTGTTAAACCATTAGCAGGAGTAGAAACTGCGGCAATTAAGAAATTACCGCCTTCCAAGCTGGGATAATGGTCTACTCCTTCACATCCACCGTGCAATGCATGCAGTTATTGATAAATAGAAGAATTATGGTATTCATTTTTCGTGTACTAGCTAAAGCGTTATGTATTTCCGGGAGGCAGTAAATGTTTGTTCCCTTCAAAAGTTGAAATTCCAAAGAGGCTCATGAATTTTGGGACGAAGGGAATAGTCATTCAAAATGTTTGTGACAATACGGAAACAAACGAATGAGTAATGACATAAAGTCATATAGTTGATCAAATTGAACTAATTTTATGTAAATAGAAATATAATATTAATGACATCAAAATGACTTTAGCACCAACTTATATAAATTAGTCAAAATTGTCCCCCTTTCCATTCCAAATCATTATCCCAAGTAAATAATATAGACATGTGAATTGCATAGTCTTGAAATAGTTCAGAAAAGAACAAAAAAAAAAAAAAGGTTTTGTACTTAAAATAAAGTTGATGAATATTTTTTTAAAATTAAATTCTAATAGTTAACCTTATCTCGAATCTTCTGACTGCTTTACACAAGCGAACTGCTTGACGAAGTGACCAATGGCTCTGTGGAACTTCCACAGAACCAGTACAATATTGCCTTTGCCATGTTTGTCTTTGCTTATATGCACTCAGTTAAAAATTGACAGGTCTTTAGTTGCACCAAAAGCTCATGATCACGCTTGATACTGGTCATAGGCAGACAGCAGTCACAGCATCTATTGTACACACACATATAAACACACACACACATGAACGTTCATGTAATTACTAGGTCCTACTTCGGAATCCAGTCGTTTGGCTCCAAGTGTGCCCTCAAGGGCATTCTGGTAATTTCCTATTGCATGGCAATGGAATCCTCGGATTCATATTTGCTGTCGAGGGAATCCAAACAAATTAAATCCTGGGTTGATTTTACAGGCGTACGTTGGCAGCCATGAGTGTGTGCACAAGTGCTAAATTTGACCTACGATTTGCGCAGAGCAAGACTGACCCTCTCTTCAAGATTCGTTTCGATCACTTCAGTCCAAACGAATGAACTCTGTTAAACCAAAAGTAAGCGTGAATGAGGATAAGTTTTACAAATTTTTGGATTGTACAATGTATGAGAACCCAGTTATATTCTAAAGAGTTCACTAGACGAACCATTGGCAACAAGTTACAAGCTTTATATGAACTTAAGCCTAAGTGAACAACCCATAAGCTACACAACGAAAGGCAAGTAAAGAGTAAGAAATGCAATCCTAAGGTTACATGTTACACTATAAAAGCATGCAAGTATATTGAAGTGCAAACCTATGTTACAGTGAAATGTAAAAGCTAAGTATAAATGGTGCAGGGTTAGATAGACATATGAAAAGCAGGTGTTTTAGTGCAAGACCTGTGTCTTATTATAAATGATTTCTATTTATGTATAGTGTTTGAGAAAATAGGTTCGTAGTTGGATGCTAGGTGGACGGCCACGATGAAAGTTGCTCTGCATAAGCTATCATTTCTAGGTTCACCATCTACCTTAATTAGTCGTTTCACTCGGACTCTTGTCTGTTGATGAGATAGAAGTAGTTGGCTTTACTCGTTGCTCAAAATACTCTACGTCAAACCCTTGCTTTTAGTATATACTATGCACAACAAGGGAGCCAAGGCCATAGTTATTTATTGAGAGATCGAGTTGCGCTTATTGTGACCATGAACTTTAAACATGGTCGTGAAGACTGTGTTAACGTGACTTATAGCGACACTCGGTCTTGTCTTTTCTACCTTTTTACTGACCTAGCAAGGAGGGAAAGGAAAGGATGGACTGAGTCGAACCTGAATTCCTACATGATTTAGGAGAATCCCTTTACCAAGTAGAATACATAATTCACCCCGTATATTGATAATTTGTATACACATGCATATCAAATAATACTACGTTATACAAAGAGAGAGTAAGGTATTATTGTAACTTTTCTCAACATACACTACGTCTAGCCCTTGCTCTCAGTAAGTATATATTATGCATAGCAAGGGAGCCAAGGCCGTATATAGTTGTTTATTGAGAGAATTATGCTTATTGTGACCATCGTGAAGACTGTGTTAACGAGACTAAGAGTGAGACTCGGTCTTGCTTTTTCTACCTTTCTGCTAACCTTGACTTCATTTCTCGTGTCTCACACGCCTTATCAAAAGTCTAATTTAGGAGCAAACTTCAGCATACTTTAAATTAACAATGCAACACACTAGATCAGGTATGTGTCATCTATTCAATAATAATGTAACTCATTTATATCGAATTACGCTATTAAATTAAGATTACAACACATTTAATATTATATTCTTGATCTATATTGTTATTGTTGATTCAAATGTCTCCACGTAAACACAATAAAATACAAGTGTATTATCAAGTATATTTTCTAGAACAGCCAACAGAATGCTAAGATAGTTCACTCACGAGAAAAACAATGGCAAAAAAGGTTACTAGAGTGGGGCTTGAAAAACAATTACAAAAAAAGTACTGAACTGAGGGACCATTTAATTGGGAGATGCTTGGAGATGTAAGAATAACTGGATAGAAGGCAAAAGACAACCGACACTCCCAGATAACGACGACAGGAGAACAAGAGAAGCCACCACGTGGGACATTTGTTTTCTCCTTTTGCGCGCGTCTCTCCGTGGATTTATTTTTCAGGTGCGTTTGTTTCTTCTTAATTTTTTTTTTTTTTTTTTTTAATGTAAAATTTATTTTTTATTTTTATTTTTTGATATTTGACAAAAGTCTAAGTCGAGTTCATCGATTGAAGCGTGTAAAATAGTTTGTCATAAATAGATGGATAAGTTATTTTTTATTTATAGAGGGAAATTTTCCCACCACTCATAAAACGCCACATGTCAGCAGAGCAAACAAAGAGACACAACCACATACACGGCCAGAAGAAGAAGCCCATACCATAAAAGTCCAGCGGGAAAAGGCCCAACACCCGAAACAGTCCAAGGATTAAGATCCACTACAACAAGCCCAACTCAGGAAACAACCATATGCAGCTGGCAATAACGCCCGAAAGTAAATGATATACAATTATGAAAATTCAATGCCATATATGTAACGGTCCGTAACAACCCCAAATAATTCTGACTTTATCAAGTATAAATACAAAGGGCAAGACCAAAATAAAAGCATCTGATTCCCGTTTGCAATTAGCTTTGCTCTCTCTCTATCTCTTTCTCAATACTCCGTTGGATTCTTGATTAAGTGTTTGAAGTGTTGATCTTTCGGGTCGAATCATCATATTCTAGGTTGTTATCCTAGAGTGAGATAAAGGGGTGTAGTATAATTATAACCTAGATTTTTCGTTGTGCTTTGGAATCTACTATGAGAAATGTAGGTGTTGTGTGAGTTGTGAGAGTTTCACTATGTTTTAATGGTGACCTAAGTTAGATCTAAAGTTTTAAAGCATGATTATTGATAGATCTGTAACTTGTGTACTCATTGATGTCATTTGTATAATTTATGTATTCTTCCATGATACTTGTATGTTTAGGCTTTAGAATACTTCTTCAAAAATCATGACTTGATTATTATTATTATTATTTTTTCCTAGTTTGTACTCACACACATGCCTCCACTGAGGTTCGAACCACTGACCTCCCTTTGGGAAGTAAGAGCTTGGTACCGTTAGGCCACAGTCCTGTTAGTGATTATTTTTATTTTTGAGTAATAGGTGTTAGCATGCTTAGAATCTATTTTCATTTCACAAGTGCCTTATTCTCTTATCATCTTGAAATTCATGACATTAGTATTGAGAACTATAAGGCATGGAGTGCTTGATTTCAACTCTTATATGCGCATGGAAGATTGAATATGTTGCATTGTTACTTGGATTATTTTGTGGATTAGTTGTTGACTTTTGGGAGATGCTTAGGACATTGTTCCTTGAGAATGCTAGGGCTCGGCTCTAGTGAGGGAGACATGAGTTTCCCCAAATGTATAATAGCCATTAGGTTTTGTTGCGTGTGTTTAGTAAACTGGGAATAACTGGTTGGCTAGTTCATGCTGTAGGTATGACTAATAGTGTGTGTGCGTCTAAGTCATCCCTATTATGTGATTTCGTATTTTGATTTCCAAGTTGACAACTATGTGTAGAAGTAGTTTGGTGTATTTTGGTTTCATTGTATTGTCTTGAGCTTGGAATTATTTCATTGAGATTGTCGTATTCTATTCTATTATTAGTTCTAGGATGATCCCTTAGTTTCACCCTTGACCTAGACGACTAAGAGGCATGTTTCACTTTTGCATAACTTAATGTTATTCTTGTAAGACCAATGAAAACCTAGTTTATCCTTATATGCATTTCCTGCGAAGTAATGTAAATTACTCACCCTCGTTGACTTAACATTTTTCAAGTAAAGAAGTGCTCTTCATGGATGTTATCCCATATTAGCTCGGATATGCTTTCGTTGTAGCTATTTTATACTCTTTTTTGAGAATGTATTGTATGCAATTTGTTAAGCATGCTTGATGTAACCTTTTTTTGATATGTTATATTGTGATCATGTACTTTTTTTTTTTGAAGAAGGGAAATGGTTCGGGAGCTTATTTTCATCTTTTGAAGTTCCAGAATGATTTCCACTTCTCTCCTTCACATTTGTAGTTGTGAGGACCTGTCCCTTTTTCATTTTTCGGTATTTTCTTTTTCCGTTTATTTTTTTCGGGATCAAGTTTAGTCGAACCGGATCAAGTCAAGCGCTCGGGAATAGTTCCCAACACTTCTTTTATTTCATACTTGTGTGTTGGACCCTCATGTCAAATCGAATTTTTGTTGTATTTGTTTATGCTTTACCTTTTGGTGTTTAGGGGTATTTATGCGATTTCTTTTGATTGACATTTTTATTTTTGGGGGTCTTTATGCGAATATCTTTTGGAGATATTTTTATTTTGGGGTTTTAGTGCAATTATATTTTGGAGATATTTTATTTTGGGATTTTAGTGCGATTATCTTTTGGAGATATTTTTATTCTGGGCCGCGCAATAGTGCAATTATCTTTTGAGATATTTTCAGTTGGGGGACCTTTATGTAATTAACGAAAGTTAAGGCAAAGTGTCACAATTTGGGCTAGGATTCTTATACGGGATTCCTTTTAACATTTCATCGAGCCATGGACTCTTAGAAATGCATTTCGGACATTTTCTCCCGTTTTAGGGTTTTTAACCCCGAGAGTCGCCGTATAGGTCCGAGACGGATTTTTCTGCTCTGGACTTATTTTTTGACGCTGTTTCTTTTGTTATTGTTTGTTTTGATATCAGTACTTTTACGTTTACGGTTTTACTCCGTTTAAGCACGTTTCGATGACTTTCACTTTTTGGGGTCGCGTGGGGGCCCGTTCGGACAATATTTTTGAAAAGTATAAAAGAGAGCTGAATTTTTCTTTCTTTTTAGATGTTGTCATTCTCTCCTCCATTTGATATTCTTCTACTTTGATTCGACCTTTGCTATAAGAGGGTTTTGTGATGGCCTTGGTACAGCCTTGTTTTTCATTAGATTAGATTTTCGTTTTGTCCGTTTTTGAGTTTTGGGTTTAAGCTCGGGTTTGGATTTTGGAGTTGCTGGAAGAGGATTAGTTGTTCTCCTCATTGACCTAACATAACTCCGAAGTTTTATCGCATTCGGAACGGTTCCGTTTTGGTGTCATTTGAGATTTTCATCTCAAATTGTGGTAGGGGTGGCTTACGCTTGTAATTTGCATTTTCTTTGAGTCTTTTGGGATGTGGGAAGTTGTAAGCATTTATATTTGCTAAATGGAAATGTGAGCCTAATTGTTTACTTAGTGTATACTGATGTTTATAATATTTAAGGTATAAAATTGTTATTATTTTGCCTTAGGCTTACATTGGGTTTTGGAAATGTCAAACATGATTGGAAGAGGTAAATTTTGGTATTTTGTTAATATATATTTTCCTAATCATGTTTTTTGTGCAGATGATATCATTATGGATATTTTTGTGCATATGTGTTTATATGCATTTAGATGATTTGGTTAGATGTTTACTTGTGTAGTTTAGACATCCTTGTTGCATTGAGATTTTCTTTATCATGTGTGAGTCATGGTGTGTATGCCACTTTGGCCACGGGTTCATTGTAGTTATCATTGAGCTTATGGGTTCATTGGGTGCGTAGCACGGCATTCATGATATATATATATATATATATATTGATGGATAAATGTTATCTATAGGGTGTGGAAGAGCACTCAATTATTTGATGGATAGATGTTATCCATAGGATGAGAAAGGGCATTCATTTGTTTCTAGGTGCAGAATTTTATTCCGGTACAACATCATTTTGCATCATGGAGTTACATGTGTGAATTACATCATAGTGAGGGTCATGGGTTGTGTTAAGTTTATAATTCATAGGATCATGTGAATTTCGTTATGGTTATAGTTTCGTGGTAGCCATTATGTGATAATGTGCCTTTTTCGGTTCATTGTTCTTTGTGGTTATTATTTAACAACTTGGTATTTTAATGCATGATTGATTATGTGACTACTTGAATTGAGTCGGACTATCATGTGATACCCCTCGATTCCGAAACAAGGGTTGATCAGGTCCGCGCACAAAATTAAGGGATATCAAACAATTAATACTTTAAAACAAACACAGAATACAAATAGATAAATAAAGAATAGTTAAAAGCTGAAAGGAAGACTAAAATATTAACTAAATAATTATATCCAGTAATTAATAAAACTTCTCTGATGCCAATAATCCTCCAAAAATACAACTCGGGAATCCATAACATGTGGACCCCTAAATAAAATCCTAACAGAAATAAATACTAACACTAAGTCTAATAAGTAAATGAATAATCTGAAGAATGTCCTACATCAATGACACGGAAGAATGAAGATGAACAATCTCTGATCTGAACTAACAACTCTAAGATTGGTACTGCCAAGGACCTGAAAAAATAAAATGGTGGGTCAGGCCCACAAACAATTTCCCTATACTACGACCCATTCAGAGTACTGATAATCAATACGTCTGGTGATGACCTTGTGGGCGGGTGTCAGAGACACTGACAAGCTACTACACTGGCGAGCTACGGGTGCATAAGTCTCATATCGCCTGGGAAAGGGAAAGGTGAAGTGCTTATATGTAAGTGTGTCATCTTCAATTGGTATGAGGCCTTTTGAGGTGAAGCCCAAGAGCAAAACTGTGCGGGCTCAGGCCCAAAGCGGATAATATCATACCATGTGGTGGAGTGGGTCGTTACAAATGGTATCAGATCTTGACCCAGCCAGAAGTGTGCCAACGGGGACATCGGGCCTCCAAGGGGGTGGATTGTGATGATCTTGTGGGCAGGTGTGCCGTGGGCGGGTGTTAGAGACACTGACAGGCTACCACACTGGCGAACTATGGGTGCACAAGTCCCACATCGCCTGGGAGAGGGAAAGGTGAAGTGCTTATATGTAAGTGTGTCATCTCCAATTGGTATGAGGCCTTTTTAGTGTAAAACCCAAGAACAAAGCCGTGTGGGCTCAGGCCCAAAACAGGCAATATCATACCATGTGGTAGAGTGGGTTATTACACATCCCTAGCCAAACTCATACTATATTTATATAGTCGATACATACATATATATACATATTAAGATTCTCACTAGTAATAGGGCAGTCTCAACCGTGTAGTAGGGATCATGAAATGCCCACACAAGGTGGTCATGAATACCGTCATCTACTAGGGCACACACATCTCCTATTCTAGCTACCTATCTGAATCCGGCAATATACGCCTCAATCCTAACCATAGATCCCGAGACCTCAAACTCGTATCATGGCTCTCATATATGTATACCACATAAATAAATAAATGTCATATCTAACAACAGTAACAATAGAGTATCATGACTTAATAGCCAACCTACCTACATATCAACACAATAATACCATATCTAACAATAGTACAAAATATCAATAAGCCTAACTTGATAGCTATCTCAATGATCATCATCACATACATGAATAAATCTCATCATAGCCATATATTTAATAGTATATCAATTATAATTCATAGTAGTTTAAATCTAGAACAACGATTATGATAGATACATGATTTAAGAATCATAATATCAACAACTCTTATTTAACAAGGATAAACATACAATTAACTATATCCATTTATTATGCTCGTAAATCATACAAATATTAACAACAATGCTTATAATCATATAACCAACAACTATATTTAATTACACAAATTAAATATTCCAAAAGATTAATTGATGTACCAATGTAATCAACAATCATATTTAATTACACAAATTAAATAATACGAAAGATTAAATCAATTTTAGTTAATTTATTTATTTATTTCCATCTAACATTAAAACACAAAGGTCTATCACCAAATTATATATTTTAGACCTATACTACTGTCCCCAATACCAGTAAACATGTTCGGGATTAATTATATTCAAAACGGGGTTATTTAAAACAATTTTGGAAAAAAAACAACCCCCAGAGCTCGAGCACAAACCCCAGTGCTCGAGCACTGCGCGTCGGAACAGCTTTGTGCTCGAGCACAAAGTTCCTGGCAGCGTGCGCAGATCTAATTCTTGACCTGTAAGTCCACGATTTGGGTCCTAAAACATGATTTTTAAGTCCCATAAGATCACCAATGATTTATATAACAAATATACATTAGATCTAACAATTTAAAACAAGTTTCATGCATCAAATCAAAGAATCCACCAAGTTGAAAAATAAACACATATGAACATGGAATCCTTTAATTTAATTCATGCATAGGAATTAGTTTGTCCATTTAAATTCTTTGATTTAATCCCTAAAGTCTAATAAGTGATGTAGAGATCATAGATTCAGAAGGGAAGAGATAGAATAAGAACTTGCCTTATGATTTTCAAATTAAAAGCAACTATGAATTCTTTGATGTTATTCTCTAAATCCGGCGATCTCCAAGTTGTCTCCGATCACCTTCTTCTTCCTCTTCTTTCTCTCTCTCTCTCTTTTTCTCTCTAGATCTTTGCTTCTTTTGTAACTCACATATGTGTAAAACCCTCTTTTTCTAACTCCCACGTCTATATATACTAACACCCAAATCCTAACCTAAAACTAACTAAAAATAAAATAATAATAATAATAATAATAGTAATAATAATCATATTACTACTATTATTATTATTCCTTTTACATAATAACTTACCAAAACACTAACCATTTACCATAAACATATATATTTATCTATATATATAAATAACATGCACACACACACACACACATATATATATATAAATAACATGCACGCGCGCACGCACACACACACACACACACACACACACACACATACATATATATAAATAACATGCACACACACACATAAATACATATATGCATATATGCACACACACATAAATACATATATACATATATGCACACACACACATAAATACATATATTCATATATATATATGTATGTGTGTGTGTGTGTGTGTGCATGTTATATATATATATGTGTGTGTGTGTGTGTGTGTTATATATATATGTGTGTGTGTGTGTGCATGTTATATATGTGTGTGTGTGTGTGTGTGTATATGTGCATGTTATTTATATATATAGATAAATATATATGTTTATGGTAAATGGTTAGTGTTTTGGTAAGTTATTATGTAAAAGGAATAATAATAATAGTAGTAATAGGATTATTATTACTATTATTATTATTATTATTATTATTATTATTTTATTTTTAGTTAGTTTTAGGTTAGGATTTGAGTGTTAGTATATATATATATATATATATATATATATATATATATATATATATATCCACCTTCCCATGGGCCATAATTCTATGTAAACATCTAGGCCTTTTCTAATTAACCCAAACCAACCCAAACCCATTCGTTATATATATATATCCACCTTCCCATTGGCCATAATTCTATGTAAACATCTAGGCCTTCTCTAATTAACCCAAACCAACCCAAACCTATTCGTTTGGGTCACACAACTCTAAGCCCAATTCATGACTAAGTTGAAAATATAAACTAGCCCAATTAACTAAAACACATTAAATAATAAAACTAATTACACATAAACAATTAATGACAAGTAAAGCACATTAAACAATTCAAATAATCTAACTACACAAAATAATCTCACAAACACTTAAATCACATAATTAACAATTAAATAATTTAAATCAATTAATCACATAATCAAATAGCCACGTAATCATATATACTCAAATAAAATGCAAATTAAATAAATAAATAAATCCAAATAATTTCTTTGAAAATTAGGGGTATTACATTCTTCCCTCCTAATAAAGGAATTCTGTTCCCGAAATTCACCACATACCTTATTTAAATAATTCTGAAAATTTTGAACGGATCTCATCTTCCCGTTCCTGAGTGAACTCGGCCTCATTATGATGGCTACACTGAACACGCACAAGAGGAATAACTTTGGTGTGAAGCACTTGATTCCTATGATCAAGAATATGACAAGGTGGCTCTACGTATGTCGTATCCGGTTGCAACTCAATATCACCAACATCTATGTGTTGATAGCGATCCTCATCTCGCAAAAATTTCCGCAACATGGAAATATAGAAAACATTGTGGACTCGATGTAAATGGTCTAGAAGTGCCAATCGATAAACTATAACTCCCATACGATCCGTAATCATAAATGGTCCTACGAAACGAGGTGATAACTTCCCTTTCTTCTCAAAGATCCCCAACTTGAAACTCTAGTGAACGAGTACGACGATCAACATAACTCTTCTGCTTACTCTAGGCAGTACGCATACGATCTCGAATAAGAGTGATCTTCTCAAAGGTATCCTTAATTAATTCGGGACCCAAAATTTTGCTCTCACCAACCTCTAACTAACAAACAGGAGATTTACACGATCTACCTTACAATGCTTCAAAAGGTGCCATACCAATAGTCTTCTGGTAACTTTTATTATAAGCAAACTCTATAAGTGGCACGTAATCTTCCCAATTGCCCTTAAAATCAAGGACACGTGCTCTAAGCATATCCTCCATGATCTGATTAACTCTCTCTGTCTGTCCATCTGTCTGAGGATGATAAGCAGTGCTAATATGCAACTCTATACCTAAAACCTACTGAAAACTATCCCAAAATCCTAAGACAAAGCTCGAATCCCTATCTGAGATGATGGACAATGGTATGCCTTGTAGCTTCACAATCTTTGTAACGTAAAGCCTCGCCAACTGTTTTGAAGTGAAATCAGTGCGAATAGGCAAGAATGAGTTGATTTAGTCAATTTATCAACCATGACCCAAATAGAGTTGTGATTCCTATTTGAATTAGGCAATCCCTAAACAAAATCCATGAAAATAGTCTCCCATTTTCACTCCGGTATAGGGTGTGGCTGCAAAGCACCTGGTGACCTCTGATGTTCAATCTTAACCATCTAACAAGTACTACACTTAAAGACAAAAATGGCAATGTCCCTCTTCATATTGCCCACCAAAACTACCGCTTCATGTTTTGATACATTTTATCACCACCTGGATGAATGGAGAACTCAGATTTGTGAATGTCAGTCATCACATCCTTCCTCAAATCATCAGCAGAAGATACTACTAAGCGCCCCTTATAGCTGAAGCTTCCATCAGTCCCAACAGAATAAAATGGAACATCCCCAGAAGCTAACTCTGCAACTTTATTAATGCACTGTTGATCCGTAAGTTGTGACTTAAGTACTTTGTGGATGATAATAGGTGTAACTACTACACAAGCCACAAAAGCATCACACAACTCATCTATTGTCTTCAAAACATCATATTCTATAGTAAACAATGCTGAAAGACTAGTATAAGGTCGGCGACTAAGTGCATGTGCCATTACATTCACTTTCCATAAATGGTACTGTATAGAGAAGTGGTAATCTTTCATAAACTCCAACCACCTATGATGTCTCATATTCAGCTCCCTTTGTATGAATAAATATTGCAGACTCTTGTGGTCACTAAATAATCTGAAGAACTCTCCCAACAAATAATGCCTCCAAATGCGTAAAGCAAAACCACAGTTGCTAACTCTAAGTCATAAGTAGGATAATTAAGCTCATGAGGCTTAAGCTTACGTGACCCATACGATACTGGTCACTCCTTCTGCATCAAAACACATCCCAAACCCTGCAAAGAAGCATCTATATAGACAAGATACTCTATCCCGCTCTGTGGAGTAGCTTAAACAGGTGCAAAAGTCAACTTACTCTTCAAATCATCAAAACCTTTCTGACAGTGTTCATCCCATACAAATGGTACACCCTTCTTAGTCAGATGAGTGAGTGGTCCTGCTATATTTGAGAACCTCTAAATGAATCTGCAATAATATCCTACCAATCCCAGAAAACTGCAAATTTCTGAAGGTGAGGTAGGTTGTCCCCATTCTAAAACTGCTGAGACCTTGGCTAGATCTACCGTTATCCCTTTCTCGGACACCACGTGGCCCAGAAACTTCACCTCTCACTGCCAAAAGTCATACTTCTCAAACTTAGCATATAACTAGTGCTCATGAAGTGTTTGCAATACTGTGCGAAGATGTCTGGCATGATTATCCTCTGACTTAGAATAGACCAAAATATCATTAATGAATACGATGAAAAATTGATCTAAGTAAGTCTTAAAGACCCTGTTCATCAAGTCCATAAAGACAGCTGGTGCATTAGTCAGCTCAAAAGGCATGATACGGAACTCGTAAGATCCATATCTAGTGACCCTTCATCCTTGGGATGCCAAACATTCTTGCACATCCTTAGGATTTCAAAGGACGCATTCACTTGTATAATCCATACCCTACTGAGCAGTTGTACTCACCCCTATTATACAAACATTTTTCAGGAAAAGAGTCATTTGGGACGACAATCGAAGTTGATGACAAGTTTTGATTCATTTGCGTTTACATTTGTCGTATATGTAATTCAATGTATAAATTGGAGTTATACACTCAATAATGTATTTTACTTTCTTGGAATTATAAGCCGGTATTTTAACCTTGAGGATGTATTTTTATAGTATTTCAAAACAATGTAAATGAGGCTAAGGGCTAATTTTCTTTTTATGTATATTTAAAGTTCCATTTTGGCATCCAAATGTTTTATTTTAGTATTTAATGCATTCGGGGGTATTTTCATCCATTCCACGCATTACTTTCACTTAAGATTGACCTTATAGGACTTAGGGATTATTTTGGGCAAGGGGACACAATGTACCAAAAATTGGGTTTTCTCTTTTAAAATTTTGGTCACGGTTACTATTCATCCATTTTTTTTTTACAACCGACCAACCACTCCAGGACATTCCGAGGTCATTTGGGTGTATTTGGACACCGCATATTCAATTTAAACCTTGAGAAACCTTTTTGGCAGCCTACTTTCAATTCTTGGGCAGAATTCGCAGTTACTGTTCATGCGTTTGACAAATTTTTCACTCGATCTTATAATAGTCAGAACTCCCTTATTTCAAATCCAAATTAGGTCATTCTTGCATCTAGACTCAAGTATTTTGAGTCAGTTTTCCAATGGTACCAATCTTATTTTTAGATTCCATTTTTACTAAGAGTTATACTTGTTTTAGTGGGATAGTGTCGAGATATCACTTGACCGGTACTTTTGGGAAATCTTGTCTTTGAGCCTTAGGACCACTTTGGATGTCTCAAATTATTTAGTTTGGATTGTGATCGCTTAATTTGACTTGTTTAGAGTCAAATTTCATATGCTTTGGGTAAAATAACCATTCTACCCTTATTTTAGTATTTTGTTCGTTTTGATCTTAGCTTCTGCTTTTGTCTTCAAGTTTTGTCTTAAGACTTCTTATGAGGCTCTCTTGTTGTCTTAGAGGTGATATTTACCTTTAGTGACCCTTCTTTTGTTTTCCCTTTCACATTTCAGACTCGATATTGGGTTGGGTTTCGGGTTACTCTCTGACGCTCCAGGTTATGGAAATTTGGGCTGTTATAGTAGCCATTCGTATGGACTCATGGATGCATGATCCTTAATCAATGCATGAGGGATTCCAATTTACGCTTATCATCAATCTTTTTAAGGTTGCATGCTTTAGATATCGTTAAACTACCACATGTTGTTGTCGAACTCCTTTTGATGTTGGGATAATGTTTCTTAAATGTACTGTGCATGTATTTTCCATTCATGGTTCATATTTCGGGTTTGAATGCGTTGAGACATGGCTAGGAAACTTGTTTTTAGATTGATTTTGCTTCAGGGGTCCATCTGATCGGTTAGATAGGGCCATTTAACCGGTTAGATGGGCCTAATAGAATGCTATTTTGCTGCCTCATTTACCTGATCGGTTAGATGAGGTCATCTAACCGGGTAGATGAACTTCGGTATATTCTCCCACTTCTGGACTAGTCATCTGATCGGTTAGATGATCCATCAGTCAGATGAGGTCATCCGATTAGTTAGATGAACCATCTAACCGGTTAAATGGTCTTCCATTCTTACAATTGACCTTCTCTTCAACCAACCATATCGCATTCATTTTAAATCCAATTGAGGTCACTCTCGAGCCTAAATTTATTATTTTTGAGTTGGCTATCCAATGGTATACACCACATCCTCTATTTTAGAAAGGAAATTACTATTTCACCCCCTCGTTCCACATCATGTTGGTTTCGACCTTAGCTTCCGTATTTATTAATCGGATCATCGGGTCGGGTTACATTCTTTTCATTGATGAACTGAATCATGGGATTTGGGGCATCACATAGCGTTTTGCATTAAATCTTTATTATTATTATTATTTTTTTTTTTTTGCGCCAAAAAATCCCATCAACTAACCAAGGGAAGTTATTTTACTAAAATACACCCACCAAAAGTTGTGAGTGAGTGAATTTATTTTAACTCAACCAATTGTGTAAATTTAAGTAAAGTATTATGTTTTTTTCTTTGTTTCTTAAATATTATCTATTAGATGCATCATCATAATTTAATTTAAAGAAAAGTATATAAAAAAGAAGAAGTCAAATTCATAGTTGTGAGTGCAACTACATGTAATTTCTTTAGCATATATCTATCATAATTAAATCCTACAATATCTGATCCTCTTTTTTTTTTTTTTTTTTTTTTATTCAACCAAATAAAATGAGATAGAATCTACTATTTTATGTCATTCAATTGCATTTTGTAATAAAAATTCATTTTTTGTCGATCTAATTGTTTGATCAAATGTCTATCTCATATGCTTGTGTGTGTGTGTATATATATATGCATTATATAAAATTAAAATTAAAATAAAATAATAGTATATATAATATATAATATTAGTAAACGTATAAAATTTGAACGTATATGTTGTTGCACTCTGATTTTCTTTAGCTAAAAGTATGGTGTTACATGTAAAATAAAATATAAGTTTAAATATTATTCAAAAACAAAAACAAAAACAAAAATAAAAAAAATAAAAATAAAAAATAAAAATAAAAATAAAAAAAAACTTCCTATGAGGTTTGTCAATATCTGATATCGACCCCTCTATGTTTCATAACTCCACTTACTTCCCTTATCATTGACAGCTGTAAAACTTGGTAATGGTAATGTGTTACTCTACCATTTTGCCCATCAAATATTTGTTGTCATTTTAGGCACTAGAGGAGCAAAAGTGACCTTCTATCATTTTTCTACTAGTGACATAAGGATATTTTGTTTGTCTCCATCAAGTGCTTAATAACAATGGGAATCTGTTACATAAACTATAAACTAGCGGGGAGTGGGGGTAAATGGGATTATGAAATGTAGAGGGGGTCTATGTGGGATATTGACAAACCCCAGAGGAGGTAAGTGAAATTTATGGCCAAAAAAATATAATCTTTTAGCTAAATTCACATAATTGAACGAATTGCATAAAACTCTTTTGACTTGGTTGGGTAATTTTTGGCAATAAATAAAAAATAACCCCTTCGGTAATTTTTGGCAAAAAGTAAAAAATAACCCCTTCAGTTTATGAAAAAGAGAAATAAAAGAATGGAAAGATCCGGACTCATTATCCATCATTCACCACCTCAGCAGAAACACTTTAGCCAATACCAACCCCAAACCTCGCCTGAATAACATGTTTTAAATGGCCCAAAAACAAGTATGAGGTATTCTCATACATCATTTATGTCATTTTCCTCAATATAACACCTTTTCAATTAAGGTTCGCATGAAATCAATTCTATTACATAGCCATATACATCATACATTCTCTCACTCTTAAATCTAGAATGAAAACAAGATTAACTATGTAACTAATCATTTACAACAAGTCTTTCGAAATGTCACAAACTGGAATCATATCCAAAATGATCCTAAGCACCACTCAAATCATGCTTTATACCTGAAAAAATATTATGGTGATCTAACTAGCCCAGTAGATGATGCAGTAACTAACCCGCCCCATAATTATTCAAGTCATGTTGCACATAGCAAGTATAATCAATACAACCCTACAGGAGCATGCTTTCAAAGAAATAAAATGTTCATTGACTAGTTCACATTCCAAGTGTCATCAAGATATTCCTAAGGGAGCATGCGCTATCAAGTTAGCATTCATCAACTAACATTCACGAAGCACGTCCACAATTATCATTTATAAATCCTCACAATTGTAGCAACCTCATAACATAAGTAACTTAACCGATATCATAAAAATGAACTATCAAATAAAAATATTATGGTGATCTAACTAGCCCAATAGATGATGTAGTAACTAACCCGCCCCATAATTATTCAAGTCATGTTGCACATAGCAAGTATAATCAATACAACCCTACAGGAGCATGCTTTCAAAGAAATAAAATGTTCATTGACTAGTTCACATTCCAAGTGTCATCAAGATATTCCTAAGGGAGCATGCGCTATTAAGTTAGCGTTCATCAACTAACATTCACGAAGCACGTCCACAATTATCATTTATAAATCCTCACAATTGTAGCAACCTCATAACATAAGTAACTTAACCGATATCATAAAAATGAACTATCAAATATCAAATTCCAAATGATACATTAATACATAGTGAACTCACCCATAGTGGGAACACTTCCCAATTCATGTAAAATACCGGATTAGTTAAGACACCCGAATACGTGCCGCATGTGACACCCCCAATTTCCAAGCGCCGGTTGTGTGACGTCCTGTATTTTATTTTATTTTATTTTTTTTTTTTTCTGACACCTCATTTTGTATGTTGTGCACCGGTTAGCATGTCGTGTGGGTCCCGAGGTCATTTAGGGCATTTCTTTCAGTTTAAAACTCTTAAAAAATGCATTTCGATCCATTTCAAACATTTTCAAGTTTTGGACCGGGGGGATCCCGTGTGGGTCCGGGTTGGCCAAAGTGCACGAGAATAGCGAGGGCCTAAATGAAATATTATTGGAGGGATTTATTATTATGTTTTCGGTGGATTGTTGCCTTAGGGAGTAATTGTGTAATATTTTCCATTTTTCCTATTTTCCATTTTTAGGGATTTTTTGATTTTTTGGATTAATTATTTTTATTGCCTCGTTTTACGTGTCGAGCACCGTGGTGTGTGCCGGATGAGTTCCAAGAGTCATTTAGGGTATTTCTTCAAACTCAGGACTCTTAGAAATGTATTGGTTGCCATTTTGGCATTTTTTAATTTTTCAGGCCAGGAGGTCCTGGACGGAACCCGCATCCGGTTTTGTTGTTCACGAAGATTATTTTTCGGGTCCATTTCATTTCATACATTATTAATTGGTGCATATTTATCTTATTTTGTGGTCAGATGTGTGTTTCATTATGTATATATGTGTATATTAATGACAAGGAAGACATTTTAGTTCGTGGGACCTACCACTACATTTGGTCATTACAAATGACTATTAGCTTTTCCTTCTTCCTTCGCCATTCACTCTCTCTTTCTCTGCGTTTTATTTTTTTCTTTTTCTTCTTCCAATTTCAACCTTAGATCTACACAATTCCATTGATAATTTGACTTTGCGACTGAAGGTAAAGTTAATGAGCACGACGAGAGTTTCAATTTGATCAGAGCAAAGTTGGATTTGGGTGATTTTGGTGCATTTCAAAATTGGGATTTTTTCTTCAAATCAAGGTAGAGTTGTTTAATTGTCATATTCCCTTAGTACGGTAGTTGGTTAGATGTTTTTCCCCATCTCTAATGTGCAAATTTGATGCCTATTTCTATTACTTAATTCTAGGGTTTAGTTCATGTTTAAGCTTTGCCAAATTGTTGTGTTCCACGGGATTGCTAGTTATCTTAAGCTTAAATTGCAAAGAAATTGTTACTAACTTGCTATTTGAAGGATTGCATATTTTTCCTTATAGGACTATTGTGATGTCTTTGACTACTCATAAGCTAGATGATACTTTAGCGTTTAAAGCATGCTATGAATGTGAATTAATTTTTTTGTAGCCATAGAAATATCTAATGTATGATGAAAGCATAATGAATGTTGGATGGTTAAAATTGAAGCATTTCAATATGTATGGCATAGTGGTGTTCATGAGCAAAAGAGAATTGAGTAGGTTAAGGGATGTATGTATGGATATACGAGGGTGTGGATGTGATGTGTGAACATGTGAAGGCGTAAGTGTGATGTAGGGTTACATTGGGCATATTATGCATTGTCTTGCATTTGATGGTATGATGGTTATTTGAAAATAGAAGTGTTGTATGTGAAACCCTTACATGATCCCTTGTTCTTTTTCCTATTCATTGTATGTAAACCATGTAATCACTTACCTTGTTTGAGGAAATACCACTTAGGCAATCTCTACTGAGCCGTTGTGCTCACTCTTTTACATTTTTCAGGTTACAAGGAAGAATTGGTGGATGTTGAACCTCCACATGCATGGACGGGATTAGAAAGGATTTTCATTTGCCATTTTGTGTTGGATGATGTATTTTGCAAAGTCTAAGCAAATTTTATGTAATGGCTTTCTAGTTGTGACTTCAGAAATGTAACCATTTTCCTTTGGGCATGATTAATCAAATTTTGGGACTTGTATGTAAGGGTAATGGACTCATTTGATTTAAAGTAAAGCATGTATGATGATTAAGTGGATTTAAACTTTTTTAGTCACCAAGTAGTTGGTTTTATACCTTGAGTTACTATGTACATTTTAAACCATATGTAGATGTGGTCGGGATAGAATTAAACCATAGTTGAGCTCATAAACGAGCTTGGTTGCATGTAGGGCTTTAGACACCTTAATCTGCATATTCAGCAGCATTCTAGGGCCTGTCAACCGGCTGGTGGTACCTGCCAGCTGAACGACAGTGCATTTTATGCACAAACAGAGAGTTGGGTTCTTAGATTAGTCGTTTCTGCCGGCTGACACGAAATTGTCAGCCGGCTGATAACCCATTTTGGGGAGAAGCCGAGACCATGGAACTTTTATCGTCGTTTCAGCCGATCGACGCAGGTCTGTCAGCCGACCGACGCACCCCTTTCTAATTACTTTTATACCCTTCTTTAGTTGTTAATGCTAAGGTGACTTATAGACTTTAAAATAAATGTAATTAATTATATTTCCACATTAGAAATACCCGTAATGCCTTAGATGACCTCGGGTTCGAACAAGGACCCTTATAATGATTCAGACCCCAGGTTTGGGTTGTTACAAATTTGGTATCAAAGTTTTAGGTTCGAAAACCTAAGAATGACGGATAGGGTTGATCTAAATGGAGTTAGAGTTGGGTTTGACTACATTGTGTACTTATATGGCTATTACTTGTTTAGTTCAAGCTCATGATTTACTATTATGTGCTTACGTGTTAGTTGACTTTGGAATTTATGAATTAATAATTGAATGCGAGCATGCTATATGGTGATGTGTTTACTGTTATTAAGTTTATTATTTAATGAATGTAAAAGTATGATTAACTGTTAGATGTTACATGTTTATGTGTTGTTAACTATATGATTAATGGAATGATTAATCTCGTTTAAAGCATGCTTAACTGCTAAATGTGTAAATGTTTAGATGCTAGTATGAGTAATTCATGGCGAAGATTATTAAATGCTTATGTGTTGTTGTTTATTAAGTTACTGTTTATTGGATGTAAGAGCATGTTTAACTGTTAAATGCCTACGTTTAAATTAGATTGTATGACTAATAAAATGATTGATTTTCTAAAGCATACTCAATTAATTACGTGTTTAACTGTTAAGTGTCTATTATATATTGAAGCATGTGTACATGATGTAATTGTAAGTAATTAAGCATGATAGTTATGATCCTGTTTTGGGACGTAGTTGCACATTTTGGTTTACATTATGGTCATTCATCCACTAGGGAGTGGATGTATGTATGTCTAGCCTATTTCATTATTGACGTGTTTAAGGTTTCGTGTCAGTGCTGTGTGCTGGGTTACGTAGGGTTCAGACCCACGTATGTAAGGAATTTGATCATTCCTACGTTTATAAATGTTTTAGTTCTTATCGAACGGATAGTGCAAGTACTATAGCTCGTGGATTGAGCTATTTCATGTATTCTTTTTTTGATCATATAGTTGCTTTTGTAGTACCACGCTTAAGGACTACATGAAGAGATAGATCCTAATGGAGTTGGAGAGTGAGCAGGTGAAGGGCTATCCCAACCAGACAGGGTTTCACTGGAACAGGGCCGAGATAAAAAGGTGGATGATAATCAATAAGTACCGGTGGATAATGTTCTATTAGCAAGGAAAGTAGCCTCAGCTTTTCAGAATTTAGTGCATACCACAGCTCTTCAAGTGGTACCACAACCGGCGATTCAGCCATAGGAGACGAAGATGGAGCAGATTTTTTGATACCTTATCTAATTTGATAAATTTATGAAACTTTCATTTAAGGGAGGTCCATACCCGTTGGTTGCGAACGATTGGTTAGAGCAAGTTGAAAATCATTTCAGGGCAATAGTCGTACCCGATGATTGGTAGAAGATCACCTTAGCCACGTATATTTGTTAGCGACCCGGTAATGTGGTAGAAGACCATGACTAATACGCACGATATCGATATTATGAGTTGGGATACATTCAAGAGTCTTTTCTTTGATAAGTATTTCCAGCAGACTAAGAGACGGGAATTGAGGACGCAGTTTGACTGTCTTAAGCAAGGTGACATATCAGTGATGGAGTACGAGAATAAGTTCACTTCTCTAATACGTTTCGCTATAGATGTGTTAGGGAACGAGGGGGAGAAGACATGGTGGTTGTTATATGGCCTAAATCATTCTATTAGGCTAGGGGTCACATTTTTAGGATTAAAGAGTTATTCTGAGGCGGTTAGAAGAGCCCTTATGGCAGAGGCGAAAGCCAAGGACTTGCAAGAAATGAGTGGTATTATGGGTTCTTAGGAACGAAGAATAAGTGCGAGTACTTCTTCTGGGAGTCAGGGAAGGAGGAGGCACAAAGGTGCTTCATTGTTTCCTCAAAAGCAATGGACAACATATGCTACTCTTATCGATAGTGCGTCTTCAAATTCCTCTAGGACGAGCGTGCTGTGTTATCATTGTAAGCAGTCAGGACACCGCAAGGCAGAGTGTCCTCTTGATAGACCTAGCTCTGGAGTTTGTTTTTGGTGCGGTCAACCGGGGGGCCACATGAAGAGGGACTGTCCACAGAGGAGATGAGGCATTCAGTGATTGATTCTTGATGTAACGGGGGGTTACCAGTGACTATGATGTAACAGGGGGGTTACCTGTGATTGTGTTGTAATGGGTGACACTTGTGAGTGGGGTTACCTGTGACTGTGATGTAACAGGGGGTTACCTGTGATTGTGTTGTAATGGGAGACACCTGTGAGTCATGTTGTGTTGTAACAGGGGGACACCTGTGAGTCGTATCATGTTATAACGGGGGACACCTGTGAGTCGTGTCGTATTGTTATCTATGAGTCATGTCATATTATTACGTGTGAGTCGTGTCGTGTTGTAACAGGGGACACCTATGAGTCGTGTTATGTTGTAACAAGGGATACCTATGAGTCGTGTTGCGTTATAATGGGGCACACCTATGAGTCGTTTCATGTTATAACGGGGGACACTTGTGAGTCGTGTCATGTTGTAACGGGGGACACATGTGAGTCATATCATGTTGTAACGGGGGACACTTATGAGTCGTGTCATGTTATTTTCTATAAGTCATATCGTATTGCTATCTGTGAGTTTTGTAATGGGGGATTACCTGTGATTGTGTTGTGTAATGGGGGATACCTATAAGATTGGGTGTGATAGGAGATGTTTGTGCACCATTTTTCTGGTTGTAACGGGCTCTACCCATGTAGTATCTGGTTTACCTGTGCCAGAATGGTGAACAAGTCCAGTAGTGTGTATCCAGATTGGGGTGATGCAGTTGATGGTTAGTACGTGAGCCCTTAGGCAGGATATAGTTTTAGATGTTTTGTATGGGTTTCAAGTTATAATGTTGTACCGGTTGTGACCACTATGTAATAAATTAATGGTGTATCTGTATGACTATGTGAGTATTCACGGACAGTTTTATTGGATAACGATGCGTATTTTATGAGTAGTTGAGCTCTTCTGTATTGGTTTTTTTGATAGATTAGTGACAGAATGATTTTTAGCCATGTTACTCTATGAATGGAAGGTCTGGATTTCCGCTTATAAAGTTTATTTTTTAGCAGGATGGGATGCGATGTCCTAGTATTCGTTGTTTAGCCCCTAGCATATCTGGAAGGGGTACTATTCTATATTGCATATAGATGCTACATGTATGAGTTACAGATCGAGTAGTTTCGCCTCTGTATAGTTCCTCTTTCTTGGCATTTCGTCTGCAAGGTATCGGTAGGTGCGTGTTCAGTGTTGTTGCGAGAGAGGGACTAGCTTCTCATTCTTCTTGATTCGGTCCTAACAAGGATATTGTTACTTGTGAGTTTCGTATCTCCATATAGGAGTTATGGGTGTCGCAGACGGAAGTACTTTATAGAGTTCCTTCTTTTGTTAGGGACTCGAGTGAGGGTTTGATCTAGATCGTTCGACTTGCCTCTATGGCGGGAGGTGAAGTTCTTGGTTTTGTGGGACTCGACCGAGAGGTCATGATCGATACGACATGAGACGTGACTTGTTAACCATTGTGTATGTTTTCTTAGAATCTTGGTGCTAACAACAATGGTATCTAGCAGTTGTGATATGACTTATGTATTAAGGATGGTTAAATCGTGTGTCGTGAACCATATATCTTGAGTTAGACATAGAGATTGATGTGTGTGTATGCTTGAGGATTAGACCCGAGGACAAGAACGATGTTGGTGTTGAGGTCGGATCGACAATGGGAATGGCCTGGCCAACTATTTTTCTGAGTCAGCCTTTCCTTAACATTACGTCGAGTCAAAGGTCGACAATCATTGCTTTTAGTGTGATTAGTGACAGTCCGAGTACGGTGTTATGCATTGCGTACGTGTGGTTATACGATCCCATTTTAGAGTGAGTCTCACTTGGGATTGATGGTATTCTTCGCACGTGTTCAGGTGACATGTTGTGGATGGTGGTGTACTTAATACGGGACTACATGTCCCAAGAGCTTCAGTTGTTGGATCACTTGATCCTTGAAGTTATGCCAAGGGGTTTTTCTCTAGGTACCTGATGGTACATTTGACAAGTTGGATGACTTTCTCGGTTATAGTTGTAGGTATTCACTTATGAAAGAGCTAGTGAAGACAGTAGTTACCGGAGACGGTTTTAGGAGTATCATTAGGATCGGGAGTTGAACTAACATGTTGATTCGTTAAGCAGTTTTGTAACCACTGTTCTTGTGAGCTTTAGGGTGTTTAGCGTAGATGGTGTAAGGCGTTGCTGGTTAGACCTACCTCGTATGGAATCCAACAATTTCTGGTGGGATGTCTCGTGAAGATCACGTTGACGCGATTTTATATATATATATATATATATATATATATATATATATATATATTGGGTCAATTTTGATTTGGAGTGAGTGTTTTCCTTGATCTCATATGCGGAGTGGGTGGTTGAGTATTATGGTGACTTGGATTGGATGATTACTTTCGAAATGCGTGTATTCGTATGGGTTGACTGAAGTTTTTATTTGCGGATTTAGTATCGACTGGTGGTATGCTCAGGCTGGGACGATGGTGATCTTAATGGTTCTTAGTGGTTTGTAGGGGAAAGATTGCATGTGATGGTAGTCGCTATTCGGTCGATGTTGCACTAGGTCACAAGCACGGGGTTACGAATGACATTGGACGTGGGATTCTTCGTGTTGAGATTTTTGGTGTAGCATGTTGCGTGGGGTGCTCGGAGACGTACTCTGTTTTTGTATCATTTCGTTTTTCTCTTGTGAGGTGGGTTGATTTCAGGGACGAAATCCTTGTAAGTTAGGGAGATTGTACTATTTTCCATTTTCTGGGATTTTTTGGTTTTTCGGATTAATTATTTTTATTGCCTCGTTTTACATGTCAGGCACCGCGGTGTGTGCCGGGTGAGTTCCGAGAGTCAATTAGGGAATTTCTTCAGGTTCAGGACTTTTAGAAATGTATTGGTTACCATTTCAGCATTTTTCAGTTTTTCGAGTCAAGAGGTCCCGGGCGGGACCTCAGTTTTGTCATGCACGGGGATTATTTTTCGGGGCCATTGCATTTCATACATTATTAATTGGTGCATATTTATGTGGCTTTATGGTCAAATGTGTCTTTCATTATGTGTATGTGTATATTTGTGTATATTAATGATAATGAAGATATTTTGGCCCGTGAGACCCGCCACTACATTTGGTCATTACATGACCATTAGCTTCTTTTTCTTCCTGCGCCATTCACTTTATCTCTCTCTGCATTTTCCTTTTTTCTTTTTCTTCTTCCAATTTCAAGCTTAGATCTACACAATTCCATTGAGAATTTGATTTTACCACTGAAGGCAAAGTTATCGAGCACGACGAGAGCTTAGATTTGATCGGAGCAAAATTGGATTAGGGTAATTTTGGTTCATTTCAAATTTGGGGCTTTTTCTTCAAATCAAGGTAAAGTTGTTTAATTGTCATATTCCTTAAGTACGGTAGTTGGTTGGACGTTTTTCCCGATCTCTAATGTGCAAATTTGATGTCTATTTCTATGACTTGATTCTAGGGTTTAGTTCAAGTTTAAGCTTTGCCAAATTGTTGTGTTCCATGGGGTTGCATGTTATCTTGAGCTTAAATTGCAAAGAAATTGTTGCTAACTTGCTATGTGAAGGATTAGATATTTTTCCTTATATGATTATTGTGATGTCTTTGACTACTTATATGCTAGATGATTCTTTAGTGTTTAAAAGCATGCTATGAATGTGAATGAATTTTTTTGTAGCAATAGAAATATCTATTGTATGATGAAAGCATGATGAATGTTGGATGGTTGAAATTGAAGCATTTCCATATGCATGGCATAGTGGTGTTCATGAGCAAAGGAGAATTGTGTGGATTGAGGGATATACGTGTGGATATACAAGGGTGTGGATGTGATGTGTGAACATGTGAAGGCGAATGTGTGACGTAAGGTTGCATTGGGCATACTATGCATTGTCTTGCATTAGATGGTATGATGGTTATTTGAAAATGGAAGTGTTGTATGTGAAACCCTTGCATGATCCCTTGGTTTTTTTTTTTTTTTTTCCCTATTCATTGTATGTAAAATATGTGATCACTTACCTTTTTTGAGGAGATACCACTTAGGTAATCTCTATTGAGCCGTTGTGCTCACTCTTATACATTTTTCAGGTTATGGGGAAGAATTGGTGAATATTGATCCTCCACATGCATGGACGGGATTAGAAAGGATTTTCATTTGCCATTTTGTGTTGGATGATGTATTTGTAAAGTCTAGGCAAATTTTGTGTAATGGCTTTCTAGTTGTAACTTCGGAAATGTAACCATTTTCCTTTGGGCATGATTAATCATATTTTGGGACTTGTATGTAAGCGTAACAAACTCATTTGACTTGATGTAAAGCATGTATGATTGATGAGCACTGAAAAGCGCGTATTTAAACCCCTTAAGCTTAGGTATTCTAGTATATTTATGTATCTTACTTTACCATTTTAGATTGATTTCGTATTATTTCCATTTTCAGGCACTTATCCCAAAAATAAACTAACTCAACCAAATAAGAGCTTAATTGAAGCAATTCTAAGATTGAACGAAGGAAGGAGCAAAGTGGAGAAAGAAAGAAGCAAACAAAGTCGAAGGTGGAAAGCAACAAAGTTCGATCGATCCAAGTTCAAGGTTCGATCGATCGAACATTGATCGATCTCAGCATTTCAAGATAGATCCAAGCCTTGACCCAAAGCACTTAAGTCCAAAAGTTCGATCGATCCAACACCAACCTTCGATCAATCGAACTCTTTTGTCCTTATTCAAATTATTGATCCTATCCACAGCTGTACCACCCACTAACCACTTTTGTCCTTTTCCCATAAATATCTCGGATTTGTCTTTTTCCAAAAAGCTCAACCAGTTGGATCAATCCAGCCTAAGTTCGATCGATCTCACTTACTTTCGATCGATCTCACTTAATTTCGATCGATCGAACTTCCTCCAGTGCGAAAAAGTTAAAATTCCATCTCATTGAAAGTTGTCATTTATCCAATCATTATGGAATATTGTGTGCATGACCCCAGCTCATTTTGGGTGTCATTTTGACCTACCTATATAAGGATAAGGATTGTTTTTTCAAAGGAAAGGAACATTACTTTCATATCATCTCTTCGAGAGGAAGCTTAGAGGAGGAGGAGGCTAGAGACACCATTGGAGATCTTCATCAACAATGAGCAAACCTCTTCCATGGAGTTAGCCCTTGAGGGTTGGAGCATCATCACCATGAGTGGCTAAACATCTTCTTGGGGCTAGAGTTAGCCCCAAGCATGCTTTCTATATCTTAATCTTATGTATTATTGAGGGATTAGTGTTGTAATTGATGTTTTGATACTTTGATATATATAGATCTTGTTTATTCAATAATTTATGTGGTTTAATGCTTCCAATTGGTCATTTCATTCTATCCATATGTCTATGTATGCTAGAATAGATGTTCATGTGTTTATCTCTAGATTTTGTGTTATTGATGCATGTCTATGTGTATTGATGTTATAGATTTAGAGATTGTCAAAACATTGTGCTTAAAAAGAATGCTTTTGTGATTCTCTTGATGGTTCATGCTTACCTCTTGATGGATTGTGCATCTCCCCTAGTTTATTTTTATACTAGTAGTGTAGATGTAGTGTAGTTGTAGTGTAGTATTAAATGGAAGGACAATCTATGCTTGTTGTTTGATGATCCAAACTTGTGAATGCAATTAGCATATGTCTCTATCCTTGTGTTATATTTGGATTGTGAGCTTAATGAAAGGATTAATAACTTGTTTTGATTTATTGTGCCTTTCACATGTTGTTTAAACAATATAGGCTTCATAGCTTAGATATATTGTGCCTTTCACATGATGTTTAGAAAATACATGCTTAACTAGTCATCCTTACTTATTGAATCAACCAAATACATACACACCACTATTGCAACCCACTATTTGCCCTCATTAATCACTTGTCAATGATATAGAAATGCATTACTTGGTGGTGATGTCTAAACCTCAAGATCTCTCTCTCCCTTACTTACTCTCTTTAGCATTGCATTCTTACTTAATTTAATTTAGTTGCTCTCTAGTTTAATCAACCAACCAATCACTTGTTTGATCATTCGACCTACTAACCCTAATAGTGATTCCACAACCAAATTCGACTCCAATCCCTTGGGACGATCCCTACTCACCCTAACTATATTTTTAGTGAAGGTAGTAGTGGCTTTTATAAATGTAAAACTTGGACCTCGCCTTAATGCACACTCTTAAGCTTATGGTAGGACGACGACCATAGTTTTTGGCGCCGTTGCCGGGGATTAGGCAACATCGTATTTGTGGAATTCATTAGGAATTAGTACTCTTTTGATCGTGTCTTTTCTTTACTTTGATTTCACTTTTCTTTTTGGTTACTTATTGTGTTTGTTTTCACTTGACTAGGTGTATTGTTGAAAGGAAGCCAAGCAAAGAAGCATTCAAGCTAAGAAGCAAAGCAAAACAAAATAAGGAAAAAAGCTAAAAATTCTAAAAAATTGCTAAGCTAAGCTAAATTTGGAGTTGAAGTGCTATAGGACCTTTGTGACACTTTCTTGACTTAATCTCCTTAGTTAAATCGTGAGCCCGCGTGGAGGCATTTTTCTTGTCAATGCATTATTATTGTTTCAAACATGGGAATTGTGTTTGCGAAAGAAGTTTAATTGTATTGTTGTGAAGGCAAAGTGTTTGTTCATTTGTTGTGCTTGCTTATTTGTTATTGTGCATGCATGGTCGTCATTTATTGAGACCAACTCTTGTCCCTTTTGATTTGCATCTCGAATCCATCGTTAGAAATCCTAGGGGAAGGGGAAATTCAAATAGAACCTGCCTATCAATGGATGACCATAATGATGATCATGTTGAGGACCTTGGTCACATAGACCAACAAGGCATCCTTTATCCAAATGTGCACAATGAGAACATTCAAGTACCATTAGGCATGCCTAAGCCATACATTCACCCACCACCACAACAACAAGGCCAAGTTCCATTCGGAATACCAAGGCCAATGTATGCTTCACAACCTCCCATTGTCAATCGTGGAATTCAAAATCAAGGTGTTCATGTTACACCTCAAGTTGCTAACCCACCACTTGCTTTGAGAGACCATTATGTGCCAAATGAATATAATGCACCCACATGCATTCAATTGCCACCATTTCGAGCACACCATTATGAAATTAAAGTACAAACCATTCAAATGCTTCCTAACTTTCATGGACTTCCAAGTGAAGAACCCTATAAGCATTTGGATGAGTTTCTTGAAGTTTGTTCTACCGTGAAATACACAGACATGCCGGAAGAAGTCTTAAGGCTTAAACTTTTTCCATTCACCCTTAAAGACAAGGCAAAATATTAGTTTAACAATCTTAGGCCTTTTTCAATCACTTCTTGGGCAAAAATGCAACAAGAGTTTTTGAAGAAGTACTATCCGGTTTCTAAGACCAATGCCATGAGAACTTCAATTAGAGAATTTACACATGGGGATGGGGAGACATTCCTTGAGGCATGGGAATGCTTCAATGAATTGCTAAGGAAGTGTCCACACCATGACATGCCCAAATGGCAATTAGTCCAATATTTCTTTAAAAGTTTATTGAATAATTATAAGGGCATGGTTGATACTTCTATGGGTGGCTCATACATCGATAGGCATGAGGATGACGTGTGGTATCTCTATGAAAGCATGAGTGAGAATTTATTGCATAGAACATTGTCATCAAAGAATGGTAGAAATACACAAGGTAGGAAAAGTGTTGGCTTACTTCAAGTTGACAATTCTAATGAGATAGCCGTCGAAATGAAGTCTTTGTCTAAAAGGTTTGATCAATTTTTTATTAACCAAAACTTGGCGAACCAAATAACTTCCTTCCCTAACCATTCTCATCGTGCATTAAATGAAATATGTATGACTTGTTCTAGTGTTCTTCATTCTACTTCTCATTGTCCTCATAGACAAGTGCAAAGTGAACCTAATGAACAAGTCAATACGGCTTTTGTGAACCAAGGGAACAATCCTTATGGTACTCATTACAATCCAAGTTGGAGAAATCATCCGAACTTCTCATGGAAAAACCAAGGGGAAGGCTCAAACCCTCCCCAAGGCGGTTTTCAAGGGAAGTATATTCCACCTCCAATGCAAAACCAAGGATCCCAAGGTTATAGGCCATACCAATCACAAGGGAATCAATTATCTAATTCTCATTTTCCCAACCAATCATATTCCCAAGGTAATTCTCGAAGTCCCGCTTTTGAAGAGAAAGTTTTAAATGCTTTGGACACTTTAGAGGCTAACACACAATTGCTTCACTCTCACTCTCAATCTATTGCAAAGCTAGAAACCCAAGTAGGGCAAATAGCTAGCACTCTTAATGCTAGAGAGAAGGGAAAGATGCCTATTAATGCCCCGTCTAAGCAACAATGTGTTGTGGAAACCCAATCCTCATCGGAGGGGTGTACCATAGCACATGTTAATGCGGTAACCACCTTGCGGAGTCGTAGAGTTGTAGATAATCAAGTAGAAATGACCAATGAAGAGAGTGAACCGGTGCAACCACAAGTTGTCACCCGTCCCGTTTCACATTCTATTCCTCCTTCATTTGCATATGCATGATCTTATAAATGAGAAAGCTGAAAAATGTGATTTGAAAATGATCCATTGAAGAAAGTTTTGAAAAATGATGCTGAGAAAATTTTATTGAAAAGTGAATTAAAACCTAATTTGAAAACTTCTTGTGTTGAAGAGGCTTTAAAAGAAAATTCTCAAAATGTTTTCGAGCTAAGAGCTCAATTTCCGGACGCCTTGAAAGGGTCCATTTCGAAAAAAAAGTAAAAAGTTAAGACCAATGAGATTTTAAAAATGTTTAGGCAAGTAAAAGTTAATCTCCCACTTTTGGATGCAATCAAGCAAATTCCGGCTTATGCCAAGTTTTTAAAAGATCTTTGCACCCAAAAGCGAAAGAACAAAAGACAAACACCAAAAAAAAAAATGGTTTTGACCGAGCAAGCTCAATTTTGCAACATAACACTCTTCCAAAGTTTAAGGACCCCGGTTCACCCACTACATCATGCATCATTGGTGAACATATCATTAATTGGGCGCTTCTTGACTTAGGAGCAAGTGTTAACCTTCTTCCTTACTCGGTTTATGTCAAACTAGGCTTAGGTGAATTGAAACCGACTTCGGCAGTTTTGCAACTTGCCGACTGATCCATTAAAAAGCTTAGAGGTGTCATTGAAGATGTTTTGATTAAGATTGATAAATTCTTCTTTCCCGTTGATTTCGTTGTCATAGACACTGACGACGGCCGTTCCAATACGCTAAACTGAATGTAATGAATGTGTGGTTCAAGAAAAGCCTTTTATGTCAAATTTAAATTTATAAAAACCACTACCAACACCACTACTAACGTAGCAAGAGTGAGTAGGGATCGTCCCAAGGGATTATACGTGTTGGAATTTCAACTTCGACTCTAGCGTACCAAATGATTGCAAAAGAGAATTGGGTTGGTTGATTACTTCTAGAAAAGAATTAATTAAAATGCAATAAGATAAAGAGTAAGTAAGAAGCAAAGGTCTTGGGGTGTAGAAATCACCACCAAACAATATTATTCCAAACCATAATCAAGTGACTAATGAGGGAAATGAATGTGTTGCAACAATGTTATGTGTGTAAAAGACATTCAATTGGTAAGGGTGACTCAACAAGTGCAAATTGTCTCAATCAACATATGTGAGGCCACAATACATCTATTGGTAGAGGAATATATTGTCTAGACATCATGTGAAGAGAACAAAATATCAAATCAAGTCATTGAACCTTTCATTAAGCTCATAGTCCAAGCAATCCATAAGGATGACTTAGTTAAACATGCATTATCTAAACATCATGTGAGAGGTACAAAATATCTATTGGGAGAGGAATAAATTGTCTAAACACATGTGAAAGATACAACATATCATAACTAGTCATTAATCCTTCATTAAGCTCACAATCCACATACAACACAATATTAGAGGAATATGCCATTTGGACTCACAAGCATGGAACATCAAACATCAAGAGTAGATTGTCCTCCCATCTAACATTACACTACCACTACACTAAATCTACACTACTAGCATGAAAATTAAGCTATCTAGACTAGGGGAAAGGCACAAACCATCAAGAATAGGCATAAACCATCAAATGAACCAAAATAGCATTCATTAAGCATATCATCTTGATAATCTCTAGATCTATAGCATCAATACACATAGACATGCATCAAAAATACTAAATCTAGAGATAAGCACATGAATATCCTACTCTAGCATACATAGACATATGGATAGAATAGAATAGTCAATTGGGAGCATTAAACCATACAAACCATGAAATAATCAAGATTTATATATACATGAATATCAAGATGTATTATACAACACTAATCCCTCAATAATACACAAGATTAGAGTATAGAAAGCATGCTTGGGGCTAACTCTAGCCCCAAGAGGATGTCTAGCCACTCATGGTAGTGATGATCCAACCCTCAAGGGCTAACTCCATGGCTGCTCCTTGTTGGTGAAGATCTCCTCCAATGGTGCTCTAGCTTCCCTCCTTCCTCCTCTCCAAGAATAGCCTCCAAGATGATTTTCAATGTGTGACAAGAGACTCTAGACACCTTCTCCAAAAAGTGTATCATATTCCTTATATAGGTAGGTCAAATACACCCTATGATGAACTGTGGTCGTGCAAGGCATATTCTCCAATGATTAGATGAAGGACGGAATAAATGAGCTGGACTTTAACTTTTTCTCGCTGGAGGAAGTTCGATCGATCGAACCTTAACTTGGATCGATCGAAGATGGGTTCGATCGATCGAACTGCATCTTGGATCGATCGAAGTGGTCTGACTCCTCCGGATAAGGACAAGGCTGAGATATTTCGAAGATATTTATGGGGAAAAGGACAAAAGTGGTTGGTGGGCGTACAGCTGTGGATAAGATCAATCATTTGAATAGGACAAAATAGGGTTCGATCGATCGAAGGTGATGTTCGATCGATCGAACTTGGAATTTCAGCAAAGGCTAAGGTTGGATCTATCGAGAAGTACTGTGATCGATCATATATGTTCGATCGATCGAACTCTAAGTTGGATCGATTGAACTTTTCAGCTGCACAACTTTGATTCCTTTTTGCTCCTTTCTTTCTCCACTTTGCTCCCTCCTTTGGTTTATTTCAGGATTGCTTCAATTAAGCTCTTATTTGGCTGAGTTAGCTTAATTTTGGGATTAGTGCCTAAAAATATAAATAACACGTAATAAGTCTAAAACAGCAAAGTAAGATAGATAAAGGTACTAGAATGCTTAAGCTTAACGGGTTTAAATGCGCACTTTTCAGTGCTCATCACACCCCCAAACTTAAATATTGCTAGTCCCTAGCAATGAACTACGAAGTAAGGAATGAAATGAACAACTAAACAACTATGAACTAGAAAGCAATAAAATGATAGCGCCACTTTCGTAGGGAACACGATTGCATTTAACATATGCAACAAGTCTTTTAAACCCCTAGGTTACCCCTAGTGGACGAGTGAAGTCTCGTGAGAATTTCCAGAAATGATACCCACAAACATTAAGCTCATTCTTTCAAAAGAGGCACCAATATTACAAACAAGCATTGGGAGAAAACTATCTCAAGTATGCAATTTTTCAACCATTTCCAAGCAATCTCCCAAAATCTCAACATCAAACAAGCAAGCATGGTCCTCCACACATCAAGAAAATGATTATGAAAATCGAAACAAGTCTAGAATCCATGTGAGAGGTCCGGCATCAAGTGTGCTGCTATCTTAGCCAACTAGAGAAGTAATCACATCCTTACCCTCAAACTAGCACACAAATCTAGTACCGATCATCAAGATAAGAGAGTTTTCTTTTATTAAAGCTTTATTTTTCTAGGTGTGCTTATTCTTTTCACTCTATTTTTTTTTATTTTATTTTTATTTTTTATTGAGGATCAAAGATGGAAATATTGTGCCATGTGTTGATCTCTTAAGCTTTTTAGAAGATTCATGTAATGAGCGTTAGGTCAATGACTCCCAAACCAGATGGCTTTAGGGCATTTGGTATTAAGACACCCCTTCGGACTTACAAACTCAAATCAACTAGGCTACAAATCAAGACAACAACCATCTAATCATTTCCTACTTCTCACCTTTTGGGAGAAGTCCTCACTTTTATTACTTTTGCAACTTTTTTTTTATTTATTTTTTATAATAATAATCAATTATTAACTTAGAGTTTGGGCCCTCCACCTTTAGGCGCGAGAAGTTCACTGCTTAATGAGGTAAGAATCCCGGCTACTCAATGAAAAGGGGTTGTTATCCACCTTTATCAAGAATGAAAGCTTTCAATGCACTACTAGCCCAATTGGGATATAACCAATTCAATAATCAACAAAGCATGTACCCCACAAATGAATGCTAGTGTGCGCCGGTGCTAGTGTAGAATCCTAGAATAAATCTCAAAACAATCACAAATTCAGGATGATGTGGACCACAAATGCAAGCAAAATATCAATCTCTTGAAAAATTTACTCCTAAATGGCATCCTCAAGGCATACAAGGAGTATTGGACTCTCAAGTCAAGCAATTTTTAAATTTTAAGCAATATAGTCCTCAAAAGATCAAAATCATAGCTAACATCAATCTTAAATCTCAATCATGCATTTAAAGCTAAAATCTTAAGTAGAATGCAACAAGACACCTTACCCCCAAACTTAAACCGCACATTGTCCTTAATGTGCAATGAGAACAATGGAAAAAAAAAAATGGAAAGAGTATACCGTGGTGGTGTAGACATGAAGCCCGGTCATGATCCAATTCGAAAGATGTTTCCCCCAAATTTGGAATCAACAACTTACTTGAATAACCACGCTAACAAACTCACATCAAATATCAAATGGGATAAGAATAATCAAATCAAGCATTCTAAGGCAATGTAACACATGATGCAAGAGAGATATAAGATCAAGCCCTAACTAAAGCATAAAGTATGCATGACTACACATAAGGGCACAATGATGAATCTTTTTATATTTTTCATTTAATGAAAGCAAGTATATACAAAATGCAAGAAAAACAAAGAATAAAATGTATGAACAAAATATAAAAAGAAAATTAAATAAGGCAAAATGTAATGAAAGAATATGTTCAATGTAAGAAATGAAAAACAATATGTGTAATGCAAGAAATGAAAAGGAACATGTACAATGTAAAAAAAATGGAAAGAATATGTACAATGCAAGTATATACAAAATTTTCTTACTTTTCGTTTTTTTTTTTTATTATTTTATTTTTTTTATTGAGGAAGAATTAAAAATTAAAGTTAAACAAAATATTTTTGGATTTTTGGAAATAAGATAAAAGGAAATAAAATAAAATAAAATAAAAATGTTTTTGGGATTTGATTTTTTTTTTTTAATTTTAAATATTTGAAATAAAAATAAAAATAAAGCTTGGAAATAAAAGTAAAAATGAAAATAAAATAAAAATCTTTTTGGAATTTTTGAAAATAAAATAAAATTAACAAAAATATTTTTGTGTTTTTAACAATTTCTAAAAACTTCTTTTTTTTTTTTTTTTAGTCAAGAGAGAGAGGTAACTTAATGAAATAAAATAAAATAAAAAAAATAAAATAAAATAAAAATAGAAATAGGAAAAAGTCAAAGGGTCAAAGGGGCAAAGTTGTGATCGATCGAAGATGAAGTTCAATCGATCGAACATAGCTGTGATCGATCCGAGATGAAATTCGATCAATCGAACATGTAAAATTTTGGAGATCCCGAGAGCATGCATTTTTGAAAAATGGATGAGGCCTGAAAATTTTTCTAAGTGTTGGAACTCATGATCGATCGAACCACATGTTGGATCGATTGAAAGATAGTTCGATCGATCGAAATGGTTTATGATCGATCGAACTTTCAAAAATTTGGAGATCCCGAGAGCATGCATTTTGGAATTTGGATGCAAGTCCAAAATTTTTCTAAGTGTTGGGACTCATGATTGATCGAACCACATGTTGGATCGATCGAAGAACAATTCGATCGATCGAAGGTGCTCTTGTGATCGATCGAACTGGCACCAAATGCCTAATTTTGAACTGAAAGTGCAAAAAATCCTATGTTAAGCCCCAATGATGGTAACAAGAATGAAAATTTAAAAAATAGATGGAAGAATGTACACAAGAATGAAAAATAAAAAGAAATGAGGGAGGAATAGAGTTGTGAAACTCTACGAATACTAGTGTTTAACGTCTCTAGCAAGACGTTAGGTCAACTCACTAATCAAATGAATCAAAAACTGGATATGAAACATCCTTATTGACCCTCTTTTCACTTTTCTCATTTAATGTCCCACTTATGACAATAAAATCATCCTCCAAAAGAATGACTTGAAAAGAAATAAAAGAGATGATATTGTTCCTTTCATCCACGGTCTTGAAAACAAAATTAATCATGGTTAGGCTTGCCTCTTTGTTGTGTTCTTGAAACACATTCAAATGATCATCCATATTGATAATTGGTGAGGCATTGTCTTTCAAAGACTCATTTGGATTAATAAGAAACACCCTCTCTTCATCCCTCTTCTCCTCCTCATAAATTACCATTTCCTCACCTTCTAAGTAAGCTAAGGAGTCCATTAGAGAGTTTATTTCATTTTTAGAGCTTTTAAAGTCAAAACCACAATTTTTATATATTTCCAAAAGACACTCCTCAAGAGGGTCATTAGAGATAATAGAAGGAAGGCCCTTTTCAACAAGTTCCTTCTTCTTCTCTCCTACCTCAAGTGTGGTCAACATCTCCTCACTCTCTAAAGTAGCCATATCATAGATAAAATCATAATCAAAACAAGGAAAGTCCTCATTAATCATGTTATGTTCTATTGGATTAGCCACTAACTCATTTGCCACTTCCTCCTTTATACAAGATAGAGTGCTAGGCATTAACTCACTTGTTTCATTCTCCTCACTCTCATCATCCTCATCTATATACATTGAAGTTCTTGCCATTTTTTCATTTGCCTCTTCCTCCTACTCTTGATGAGAAAGAGTACTTGCAATTTGCTCAACTTGAGCTTCTAAGTTGGCTAAAGCTTGAGAATGAGAATTAATAAGTGAAGTGTGTGAAATATGCACATCAAGTAAAGCTAATACTTTTTCTTCAAATCCGGGTGAGTACTTAGAAGGTGGTGGAATTGATTCATCATAAAATGGTGGTGGAGGGCAATAGTCATAAGAAGGATTAAATGAGTGATCAAGTCCATAATAAGATGATGCATGAAATGAATTGGACTCAATCTCATAAGGATTAAAATGTGATGGAGGAGCATAAGGTGAAGGGATGTAATTCCCCCCCAAACTTGGATCAAACAATACCTCCATTCACAATTAAAACCCAAATGCAAGAAAAAAAATTTGGCCTCAACAAGGGCCTATGCTTGGACAAAAATTTAGCAATAAAATGAGCCTCAACAAGGGCTATCACAAGCATACAAAGAAGTGAAACAATTAAAATACAAGAGTGCCAAGAATTGCTCACAATAGTCCTTTAGCACTTCAACTCCAAATTTAGCTTTTAAGCTCCAATGATTGCTTTAAGTTCCAAAGTTCGCCTTCCTTGTAGTCAAGTACCTAATTGAACAAATAATAATGAGAATCAAGAGAAAAGAATATACAATGGAAAATAAAATAAAAATAGAACCAATCTAATGAACACTATTGTCTAGTTTAATTCCAACAAAACCGTTAATCCCCGGCAACGGCGCCAAAATCTGACGACGGCCGTTCCAATACGCCAAACTGAATGTAGTGAATGTGTGATTCAAGAAAAGCCTTTTATGTCTAATTTAAATTTATAAAAACCACTACCAATACCACTACTAACGTAACAAGAGTGAGTAGGGATCGTCCCAAGGGATTATACGTGTTGGAATTTCAACTTCGACTCTAGCGTACCAAATGATTGCAAAAGATAATTGGGTTGGTTGATTACTTCTAGAAAAGAATTAATTAAAATGCAATAAGATAAAGAGTAAGTAAGAAGGAAAGGTCTTGGGGTGTAGAGATCACCACCAAACAATATTATTCCAAACCATAATCAAGGGACTAATGAGGGAAATGAATGTGTTGCAACAATGTTATGTGTGTAAAAGACATTCAATTGGTAAGGGTGACTCAACAAGTGCAAATTGTCTCAATCAACATATGTGAGGCCACAATACATCTATTGGTAGAGGAATATATTGTCTAGACATCATGTGAAGAAAACAAAATATCAAATCAAGTCATTGAACCTTTCATTAAGCTCATAGTCCAAGCAATCCATAAGGATGACTTAGTTAAACATGCATTATCTAAACATCATGTGAGAGGTACAAAATATCTATTGGGAGAGGAATAAATTGTCTAAACACGTGTGAAAGATACAACATATCATAACTAGTCATTAATCCTTTATTAAGCTCACAATCCACATACAACACAATATTAGAGGAATATGCCATTTGGACTCACAAGCATGGAACATCAAACATCAAGAGTAGATTGTCCTCCCATCTAACATTACACTACCACTACACTAAATCTACACTACTAGCATGAAAATAAAGCTATCTAGACTAGGGGAGAGGCACAAACCATCAAGAATAAGCATAAACCATCAAATGAACCAAAATAACATTCATTAAGCATATCATCTTGATAATCTCTAGATCTATAGCAGCAATACACATAGACATGCATCAAAAACACTAAATCTAGAGATAAGCACATGAATATCCTACTCTAGCATACATAGACATATGGATAGAATAGAATAGTCAATTGGGAGCATTAAACCATACAAACCATGAAATAATCAAGATTTATATATACATGAATATCAAGATGTATCATACAACACTAATCCCTCAATAATACACAAGATTAGAGTATAGAAAGCATGCTTGGGGCTAACTCTAGCCCCAAGAGGATGTCTAGCCACTCATGGTAGTGATGATCCAACCCTCAAGGGCTAACTCCATGGCTGCTCCTTGTTGGTGAAGATCTCCTCTATTGGTGCTCTAGCTTCCCTCCTTCCTCCTCTCCAAGAATAGCCTCCAAGATGATTTTCAATGTGTGACAAGAGACTCTAGAGACCTTCTCCAAAAAGTGTATCATATTCCTTATATAGGTAAGTCAAATACACCCTATGATGAGCTGTGGTCGTGCAAGGCATATTCTCCAATGATTGGATGAAGGACAGAATAAATGAGCTGGACTTTAACTTTTTCTCGCTGGTGGAAGTTCGATCGATCGAACCTTAACTTGGATCGATCGAAGATGGGTTCGATTGATCGAACTGCATCTTGGATCGATCAAAGTGGTCTGACTCCTCCGGATAAGGACAAGGCTGAGATATTTCGAAGATATTTATGGGGAAAAGGACAAAAGTGGGTGATAGGCGTACAGCTGTGGATAAGATCAATCATTTGAATACGACAAAATAGGGTTCGATCGATCGAAGGTGATGTTCGATCTATCGAACTTAGAATTTCAGCAAAGGCCAAGGTTGTATCTATCAAGAAGTACTGTGATCGATCATATATGTTCGATCGATCGAACTCGCAGTTTGATCGATCGAACTTTTCAGCTACACAACTTTGATTCCTTTTTGCTCCTTTCTTTCTCCACTTTGCTCCCTCCTTTGGTTTATCTCAGGATTGCTTCAATTAAGCTCTTATTTGGCTGAGTTAGCTCAATTTTGGGATTAGTGCCTGAAAATATAAATAACACGTAATAAGTCTAAAACGGTAAAGTAAGATAGATAAAGGTACTAGAATGCTTAAGCTTAACGGGTTTAAATGCGCACTTTTCAGCGCTCATCAGACACGGAACCGATTTCCAATCCTAAGAGCCAAATACCCATTATCCTTGGCCGTCCTTTCTTGGCAACCGCTAATGCCAACATCAATTGTAGGACGGGGATAATGAAGATCTCTTTTGGCCACATGAAGGTGAAATTGAAAATATTCAATCCAACACCCAATTCATTTGACAAGTATGAAGGAGAGATTAATGTTGTGGAAAAATGTCATGAATTCAATAGTGAAGGAAATGAGTTTTTATGTGACTCAAGGGTTTCTAAAGCTTTATCTTCAACCTTGCATTCTAAAAGTCTTGTTTCAAACTCTTGTTTTGAAAGGGCGTGGAAGCCCAAAGGTTGTAATTACATAGACAAAGGATCAAAAACTTCTTTTGAGCTTGATCCAACAAGTTCTTCCAAGAACAATTTGTTGGGTGGGGCTCAAGATATTCATCACCCCAACAAGGAAGGGATGCATTATAAGATCTTTGATCCGGGCTAAAAGAGTCCAATGTCTTGCTAGAGACGTTAAAGAATAGCAAAAGCATTCGTTGGGTGTCAAAACCCTATTCCTCCCCCATTTCTATCTTACATTTCATTTCTTGCGAAATCTAGATACTTGTTTTTGGTTCATATGCATTTCAAGGAACTTTAGTGAGGAATGCATAAGCTTGCATGTCAATTTGAGCATTCTGCATAAGTTCGATCGATCTCATACTTGAGTTCGATCAATCGAACTTCCATCTGAATCCAACACTTAGAGAATTTTCAAGCCTGCATCCAAATAGGCTCTCTGTCCCATCGATCTAAGAAAAATCTGCGATCTTAGTTCTCAGTTGGATCGATCATAGTAACTTCGATCGATCCAACTATCCTGTTCGATCGATCTTGAGTGTTGACACTTAGAATATTTTTGCGCCTGCGGAACCTGCATCCAAATCACCTCTCTGTCCCATTTTAGCTTCGATCGATCGATCGATCCAACTTCTAAGTTCGATCGATCTCATGATTCAACACTTAGAAAAAATTTCTGAACCAAAAACCTGCACATTTTAGCTCTCTGTCTGATCGTTCGAACTATTGTTTCGATCGATCTCAGTTCGTCATTTCATTCTTTGTCTTTATTTTGACTTTTCAAATTTCAAAAATCCAAAAATATTTTTATTATTTTATTTTTCAAAAATACCAAAAAGATTTTCTATTTTCCATTTTTAATTTTAATTTTCCAATTCATTGAAAAAAAAAAAAAAAAACTTTGAGAGAGAAAGTTCGATCGATCTCAGTTGAGTTCGATCGATCAAACTAATCGGGGAATGTTTTTAAAAATCGAGGGTTCTCATGATCGATCTAACTCACCCTCAACCTCAAAACCCCCCCCCCCCATTTTTCTCTCTCGTCGCCGCCGCTGCACCTACTCATATCTTCCATCTCCGGCGAAATCTCCAGCGAGAACCATGCTTCTCTCTCTCTCTCTCTCTCTCTCTCATCTCAGTTTCATCCCTCCCTCTTTGCATCCACATCTCCCTTCGATTTGGGTAAGATCCGAGACCTCACTAGTCAATTTCAAGCTTCAATCTCGTGCATACATGGTTTATATGTTTGATTCATGCTTTATATATGATTGAACCTCCATTGTTGATGCTTGAAATATATATATATATATATATATATATATTGTTGTATATATTTTTGATATTTTTGTTTGATTTGGGAGTATGGGCCATGTTTGGGTGATGGGAGTTGTTGATTTGATGTTTTGTAGGGCCCACGAACACGTTCGTGTGGGCCCCGTTCTTCAAAAGTCACAAATCTGTAGCCTTTCAGTTTTCATCATCGCACAGTTCGATCGATCGAACTTGTATCTCAGATCGATCTTGAGAGATCGATCGAACTCTTGTCTCAGATCGATCGAAGTTGTGAGATCGATCTCACTTACTTTCGATCGATCCAACTTTTGTGATCGATCTCACTTCTTTTCATGATCGATCGAACTTCATAGATCTCATACACACACTTCATTCATCATATCTCATTTTCATGTTATCTTATTTATGCCCAATGCCTGTGATATTCCACATTGGATGCATGTTATACTTATATTGCTTAGCATGATTAATATCCAGTCACCTGCATAGATTCATGTCATATCTGTTTTGTCTATCTTATTTGACATGCATGATTCTATATTATGTTTAACAATTCTTTATTCTGGCACTAACTTCCATTGCAAGTTTTTCTTTGCAGATCATGGTTAAGCGCAAGACTATTGCCAAAAGGCAACACAGGCCACAGAGACCTCATATACAGCAGAGGCATGTTAAGCCTAGGACAGAGGAGCCAGCCGAGCCCTCTCATACTCAGGAGCCAGTACAGCCTACACCACCTCAGTCACCTGCTCCTGAGGCTAAGAATGATCATATCCCATCTCCTTCCCAGGCTCATCCTACTTTTACACCTTCGCCATCTCCACCGCATGTTAGCGCTGAGCGTACACCAGTACTACCTCCATCACGCCAGCCAGCTCACCAGGCGTGTGATAGGCCCACGCCTCGATATGAGAGTATGCCAGTTGACTATGAGTTTGTCTTTGACACAAATTTCTTCTCCCAATTGATGCTGACCCGATCAGCTTACCGTGATATTATTCAGAGGGGCCTGGCCGCTATTCTTGCCCCTATCACAAAGCCGGTCTACCCACGGCTGGTACGGTTGTTCTACCAGAACCTCCGACCATCCCCGCGTACCACAACCAAGCTAGTCACTTCTGTAGATGGCCATATGATCATCATCACTATGGACACACTTTCCAGATCATGCCACTGCCCACACCGCTGTCCTCCAAAGCTTCAGGAGACCTATCCGAGGCTACACAAGCCTTTTTATGCCGCCATGGCAGTTTACTTGACAGGTCACCATGCTGCTGGCGAGACTTTCGCCACCCGCACATATCTTCCAGACGACCTTTGGTTCATCGATTCTGTGCTTTTCCGGAACATATACATGGCCGGACACAAAATCCAGAGGAGGAGCGATTATCTGACAGCCCTCTATGCCTTTTACACCGGGCATTGGGTGTCTATTCCCGCACTCATCTGGAGCGTGATGAGGAAGCTCTATGACGAGTACATCAGCAAAGAGATGCCCGGATGGGCTAAGTCTCTTCCATTCAGCCACCTCATCACCCAGATTCTCATTGACCAGCGTTATCCTATCCACCCACAGGAGGACCCCGAGACCGGTACCTGTCACTTCCTTAAGAAGGACTGGGACAAGAGCTACCGCTCTATTATTACCAGACTCTAGGACCATACAGCACTGGCTGCAGAGGAGTTAGAGCTGGAACAAGCACAGGCACGGGCAGAGGCAGAGGCAGCAGCAGCAGATCCCGCAGCAGACGATGCAGAGCAGCACTCTCCAGATGGGTCGCCCATTCACGAACAGGATCACACTCAGGACCTCTCTTCTGATTCATCTATGCCTGAGACTCCTGATATGACCCCCGGTTTTAGAGTACGGCTGCAGACGCTTGAGGATGCTGTTGCTGCTATTCAAGCTGATCTTACTGCCCATAGAGTTAATCTTATTGCCCATCAAGCTGATTTTGCCACCTTCCGCACGGATGTCGCGACCATGTTTTGAGATTTATCCAGAGACATCCGCAGCGCCAGACCTGCCCGTCCTACCTCATCTTCGTGAGCTCCCAATCCTTTCTATCTCATTATCTCTCTCCCATAGATACTTTATTTTTATCACTGTACAATACTATTATTTTTACAGCTGGTCTATCGACTCTGATATTTTTGTTGTACCTGCACTTTATTTATTTTATATATCTATTTTTGCTATGGATGTCATATGATTATATTCTCATATCTGTATGTTTGACTCCATCAGTTGCATCACAGTGACTTCAGTAAGAGAGTGCTACCCAATTTTCAAGACCACCCTTATACCACTCTCATTTCTTTATCTGTTTATTCCATTTACACTTGCATGTCCACTGTGCACTGATTATCCCATTTTGTTATCTGATGAGTTTATCCAAGTGCCAATTTTTAGGAACACAGTTCATCCCAAGTTTGGGGGGGCAATGCCACCCACTTTGGATATTTCAGTCCCGATCATTCTTGCTTAGTTGCACTGGTATACTCTTTCCTTTGTTATCTTTGCACATTGAGGACATTGTGCAACTTAAGTTTGGGGGGAATGGTGCTTTGCAGTGTTAGTTTTAAATTGCATATCTTTTGAGCATGACTTGTGTATTTGAGAGATATTTCTATGATTGGTCCATATCTAGCCATGATTTTGATCTTTTGAGGACTATATTGCTTAAAATTTAAAAATTGCTTGACTTGAGGGTTCAATACTCCTTGTATGCCCTTTGGAAGCCATATAGGAGTAAATTTTTTGAAAGATTGATATCTTGCTTGCATTTGTGGTCCACATCATCTTGATTTTGTGATTATTTTGAGATTCACTCTAGTCTTCTACACTAGCACCGGTGTACACTAGCATTCATTTGTGGGGTACATGCTTTGTTGATTATTGAATTGGTTATATCCCAATTGGGTTAGTAGTGCATTGAAAGCTTTCATTCTTGATAAAGGTGGATAACAACCCCTTTTCACTAAGTAACCGGGATTTTAGCCTCATCAAGCATTGAACTTCTCGCGCCGAAAAGTGGAGGGCCCAAACTCTAGGTTAATAATTGAACTTGTTTGCAAAAAAAAAAAAAAAAAAAGGCAAAAGCAATAAAAAGTGAGGACTTCTCCAAAATGGTGAGAAGTGGGAAATGATTAGATGGTTGTTGTCTTGATTTGTAGCCTAGTTGATTTGAGCTCGTAAGTCCGTAGGGGTGTCTTAATACCTAATGCCCTAAAGCCGTCTGGTTTGGGAGTCATTGGCCTAACGCTCGACCTCATGAATCGCTAGAAAGCTTACTAGATCAACACACACACACACACACACACACACACACACACACACACACACATATATATATATATATATATATATATATATATTTGAGTGGAAAGACACACACACACACACATATATATATATATATATATATATATATATATATATATATATATATATATTTGAGTGGAAAGAATAAGCGCACCTAGATGAATAAAGCTTTAATAAGAGGTCCACTTTTTGTCTTAATGATCGGTACTAGATTTGTGTGCTAGTTTGAGGGTAAGGATGTGATTAATTCTTTAGTTGGCTTAGATAGTAACACATTGATGCCGGTCCACTTAAAAAGGATTCTAGAGTTGTTTTGATTTGCACGATCATTTTCTTGATGTGTGGGGGACCATACTTGCTTACTTGATGTTGAGATTTTGGGAGATTGTTTAGAAATGTTTGAAAAATTGCATACTTGAGGTAGTTTTCTCCTAATGCTTATTTGCAATATTGGTGCCTCTTTTGAAAGAATGAGCTTAATATTTGTGGGTACCATTTCTAAAAACCCTCACGAGACTTCACTCGTCCACTAGGGGTAACCTAGGGGTTTAAAAGGCTTGTTGCATATGTTAAATGCAATCGTGTTCCCTACAAAAGTGGCGTTATCCATTTATTGTTTTCTAGTTTATAGTTGTATAGTTGTTCATTTCATTCCTTTACTTTCTAGTTCATTGCTAGGGACTAGTAATATTTAAGTTTGGGGGTGTGATGAGCACTGAAAAGTGCGTATTTAAACCCGTTAAGCTTAGGTATTCTAGTACCTTTATCTATCTTACTTTACCATTTTAGATTGATTTCGTATTATTTTCATTTTCAGGCACTTATCATGAAAATAAGCTAACTCAGCCAAATAAGAGCTTAATTGAAGCAATTCTGAGATTGAACGAAGGAAGGAGCAAAGTGGAGAAAGAAAGAAGCAAATGAAGTCAAATGTGGAAAGCAACAAAGTTCGATCGATCCAAGTTCAAGGTTCGATCAATCGAACATTGATCAATCTCAGCACTTCAAGATAGATCCAAGCCTTGACCCAAAGCACTTAATTCCAAAAGTTCGATCGATCCAACACCAATCTTCGATCGATCGAACACTTTTGTCCTTATTCAAATGATTGATCCTATTCACAGCTGTACCACCCACTAACCACTTTTGTCCTTTTCCCATAAATATCTCAGATTTGTCTTTTTCCAAAAAGCTCAGCCTAAGTTCGATCGATCTCACTTACTTTCGATCGATCTCACTTAATTTCGATCGATCGAACTTCCTCCACTGCGAAAAAGTTAAAATTCCATCTCATTAAAAGTTGTCCTTTATCCAATCATTAGGGAATATTGTGTACACGACCCCAGCTCATTTTGAATGTCATTTTGACTTACCTATATAAGGATAAGGATTGCTTTTTCAAAGGAAAGGAACATTACTTTCATATCATCTTTTGGAGAGGAAGCTTAGAGGGGGAGGAGGCTAGAGACACCATTAGAGATCTTCATCAACAAGGAGCAAACCTCTTCCATGGAGTTAACCCTTGAGGGTTGGTGCATTATCACCATGAGTGGCTAGACATCCTCTTGGGGCTAGAGTTAGCCCCAAGCATGCTTTCTATATCTTAATCTTGTGTATTATTGAGGGATTAGTGTTGTAATTGATGTTTTGACACTTTGATGTATATAGATCTTGTTTATTCAATGATTTATGTGGTTTAATGCTTCCAATTGGTCATTTTATTCTATCCATATGTCTATGTATGCTAGAATAGATGTTCATGTGTTTATCTCTAGATTTTGTGTTATTGATGCATGTTTATGTGTATTGATGCTATAGATTTAGAGATTGTCAAAACATTGTGCTTAAAAGAATGTTTTTGTGATTCTCTTGATGGTTCATGCTTACCTCTTGATGGATTGTGCCTCTCCCCTAGTTTATTTTCATGCTAGTAGTGTAGATGTAGTGTAGTTGTAATGTAGTGTTAAATGGGAGGATAATCTATGCTTGTTGTTTGATGATCCAAGTTTGTGAATGCAATTAGCATATGTCTCTATCCTTGTGTTGTATTTGGATTGTGAGCTTAATGAAAGGATTAATAACTTGTTTTGATTTATTGTGCCTTTCACATGTTGTTTAGACAATATAGGCTTCATAACTTAGATATATTGTGCCTTTCACATGATGTTTAGACAATACATGCTTAACTAGTCATCCTTACTTATTGAATCAACCAAATACATACACACCACTATCGCAACCCACTATTTGCCCTCATTAATCACTTGTCAATGATATAGAATTTCATTATTTAGTGGTGATCTCTAAACCTCAAGATCTCTCTCTCCCTTACTTACTCTCTTTAGCATTGCATTCTTACTTAATTTAATTTAGTTGCTCTCTAGTTTAATCAACCAACCAATCACTTGTTTGATCATTCGACCTACTAACCCTAATAGTGATTCCACAACCAAATTCAACTCCAATCCCTTGGGATGATCCCTACTCACCCTAACTATATTTTTAGTGAAGGTAGTAGTGGCTTTTATAAATGTAAAACTTGGTCCTCGCCTTAATACACACTCTTAAGCTTATGGTAGGACGACGACCAATGATGATTAAGTAAATTTAAACCTTTTTAGTCACCAAGTGGTTGTTTTTATACCTTGAGTTACTATGTACATTTTGAACCATTTGTGGACGTGGTCGAGACAGAATTAAACCATAGTTGAGCTCATAAACGAGCCCGGTTGCATGTAGGGCTTTAAACACCTTAATATGCATATTCAGCAACATTTCAGGGCTTGTCAGCTGGCTAGTGGTACTTGCCAGTCGACCGACAGTGCATTTTATGCGCAGACAGAGAATTGGGTTCTCAGATTAGTTGTTTCAGTCAGCTGAGCATCACTGTCAGCAAACTGATCCTCCTCTTTCAGTCGGTTGACACAGAATTGTCAGCCAGCCAACAACCCATTTTGGGGAGAAGCCGAGACCATAGAACTTTTGTCATCGTTTCAGCTGACTGACGCACCCCTGTTTAATGACCTTTATACCCTTCTCCAGTTATTGATGCTGAGGTGACTTATAAACTTTAAAATAAATGTAATTAATTATACTTCCACATTGGAAATACCCATAATGCCTTAAATGACCTCAGGTTCGGACAAGGACTCGGATAATGATTCGGACCCCGAGTTTGGGTCATTACAAATTCGCTATAGAATTTAGGGTTAAGTGGAGTAATTAGTAAAAAGTTATGGGGGGCCTATATTTATGAGATGTTTGGCAAACTAACCCCACTATTCATCATCTTTTTCCCCTCATTTTCTCTCTCTATATCACCTCCATGTATAAGCTTTGAAAAGCTTCATTTTGAGGGCCTTAGCCTTTAATTTTGATAGTGCCCAAGAAGAGAAAAATTTTCTCCTCTACATAACCATGGTGAGAAATTAAAGATCTGAGCTACTTGGGATTTTTAAAATCCTTAGAGTTTGACATGGAGTAAGGGCTAGTTAGAGATGTTGTAGAGCATCTCTTGATCTACAAAATGAGGTGATTTTGGAAGCCATTGGAGCACTTTGAGATTTCGACCTTGGCTTGGTCTTGAGTTTTTGGGGTTGCTTCAAGAGGAAAGTTTGTCCCCCTCACCTTCCTCTTCACATTGATGGTGGTGGACTTCAAATTGGTGGAGTTTCAAGCTTAGAACAAGCTAGGGTTTTGCATTCATGAGATAAGGGTTGTCTAACTTGTGTAATTCTAGGTCCTTGTAAACGATTCTTTGTTTTTCCCTTGATAACATGATTAATCTTAGTGAAATTTGATTAATTTGTGTCCTAAGGTTTCAAACATGATTTTATTTGCTCAATTACTACTTGAATTGAAATAATGTGATTTTATGTGTTGTAAAGCATGATGATTATGTTGTTAAGTGTGCTAACTTGGAATATTGTATTTACTATGTGTATGTTGTTTATTGCATGTGGTTTAATTGAGGCAAATGTTAAGTATTGTGAGTTAAACCTTATTTTCACATGCTAATTTTATGATAACATGCTTATATAAGCCTATCTCTTGCTTTCAAGTTGAATCGTATGTGATTAATTTGGTTACCACTATGAACTTCTTGATGATTTATGAGCAAAAGAATGCCTATTGTTCTAATTGTAATTGTGTATTGATGATGGAATGTATAGTTATCCTAAAATTGTTGTAATGTATCTTCATGACATTACCATGGTATAGAGTAAGAGTTTTTCTTAAAACCGGTATTGGGGTGGTACCGCTTTAACGACGGTACTAATTAGCTATAAGGATGAAGGAGGTACCCGAAGTCCGGCTACGTAGTGCACTTTTGGTGTGAGTGCATATGAATCGGTTATGTACATGTGGTGTGTGTGTAGACGCAAAGTGTGTGACATTCATTTTGCTATTCAATCTTAAAATATGTGTTTTAGAGGTTGAAACGTGTTGGAGTCCCTTGCATGACCCATCTCCATCTTATTATGCTCCTACATAGTTGTTGATATGCTTACTCGACTTGAGGAAACGCCATTTAGGCATCCTCTACTGAGCGGTGGTACTCACCTCTATATTTTAAACATTTTCAGGAACATGTAAAGAAGTGATGGAAGATCCCCAATCGCATCCTCGTTGCATTAAAGATTAACTCTTGTCAGTCACGATATGTAAATCATGTATACATATTACTTTTGATGTATGCAATCAAATTGTAAATTGATGTAAATTAAACTTATTTTGATGGAGGAAAAAGGTGTTTTGTAATGTATCCATAATTTGCAAAATACTTTATTAACATTGTTACAATATTCTTTGGGCACACTTTTGCATTTGTGGTATGTTGGTAGTGGTATATGTAATAATAATTCTATTTTAGGTATTTGACTATGATTGTTATTATGTTAATGTTGTTTTGTTTTGGCATGTAAGAGAATGGAAATATTTGGGGGTGTCTTTATTAGTAGTATATTAGTAATGTAATTGTGGTATTTTAGTGGTTGTATTTTGGGGTGGTTTCAGTATAATTGGTTGATAATTAAAGGAAAAAAAAAAAGACTGGGGATTTCGGTCAACGTGTAGCTTCCCACACGTCAAACGGTATTTCACGATTTTGGGTAGTGAGCAATTTCACTGTGGATGGCCCTATCGGTCGACGTGAAATACTCTTCACGTCGACCGAATATCCCAAACTAGTCGACGTGTAGTGTCGCACGTCGACCAGTTCCTTCTACTTACCGTTTGTATTTTATTTTCCCCTTTTACTTTTTACCACCCATTTAATGTTACTAATATATACTATGTGACCCAGTAAAAACACATTAATTATATTTTAACCACGAGAATGACTATAGTACCCTCGAACTTTATTCTAATTATTATATGACCTTAAATGATTGTTTTATCCTTTTTGGGTTTTAAACCACTATAATTGTGTTAAAGGACCAATATACCCTTGTTGGGCCCTAAAGTGTTAATTTAAGGTGAAATGACCATAATACCCTTGCATGTCCTCGGGTTCGGGTAAGGACCCGGTTAGCGATTTGGATCCAGCGGATTTTGGTCATCACAAGTTGATCAAGTCATCACCCAAAAATTGGGGAATATCAAAACAATTGAATAATAAACAAGCACAAAATATAAGATGATAAAAGAAAATAAATAATAATACGTTGAAAGGGAAAACTAAATAATAATTAAATAATAAACACCTTGATAAATAATTCTCCAATAAATACCATCGTACTAATAAACCTCCAAAGAGTACAACTCAGGAATCCGTAAATCATGGACCCCTAAATAATCCCATAGGAATAAAATAATAAATGGCTATATCTAAAGAATAAATAAAGATAAGATAAGATAATGTCCTACGTCGATAACACCGGAAGAGTTATAAAAACTATATCTGATTAGCACGAACTCAGCTCAAAGACTGAAACTGATGTGGACTTGAAAAATACAACAACAGTGGGTTAAACCCACGAACAAGTCCTATCTACGACGACCCAATTAGAGAACCGAATAAACAATCCATCTTTAGCTAAAACTCATGCAACAGCTACATAGTTATACATAAATATACATACTAATAAGCCTTTACTATGTATAGCGCTGCCTCAACCTGATACGGTGTATCACCTGAAAAATCGCGCACAAGGTGGTCAAGAATCCCCTATACTACCATGGCAAACAAATTACCTACACAAGCTACTCGTCTCCAACAATATATGTCTCAGTCCTAACCACTGATCCCGAGGCCACAAATCAACTCGTATCAGGTCATATACATATATAATATCAACAACATAGCCATATCTAACAATGACACAATATAAGTGAGTCTAAACTTATTAGCCAGCTCACCTTCCCATAAGCAAACATCAAAGCCATATTTAACAATTGCACAATATAAGTGAGTCTAAAATTATTAGCAATCTTACCTAAATCCATCTTATACATTCATTAATTTGATGTTTGTATTATCAATAATAAAACCACTTGCAATAGAATGAATCCTTATAGGATAGGACTGTGTTGAGGATATCGAACCTCAAAGACTGTGGTGGATTATCAAGTATAAAATTAATCCTAATTTAACTAAGGAGAAGAATGATTTTGTTATTTTCTATTCCTAAAATACAATAAAACTAAAAATAAACTTAATTAACAAATGGTGAGATTAAAGTGAGAAGAACTTAGGGATTGACTTCACCACTAGCCTCGTAACATGGTCAATTGCTTCAACTATGGGAAAATTCACATATATACATATTCGGGAATCAAGTGGCTACAAGCAGGCTTCAATTCAATTAAGAAAATATATATAAATAAACACAAAGCCATAACTCATCTTCGGTTCGCATGAATTATCTACCTAACTACTCTAATTTACTATGCAGTACAACTTGTCTTCCCTAGACATGAATTATCAAAACATTCATTCACATAGTTGTTTAAGTACCATTGCATGATAACTACTTCTACCTTTACGAGAAGCCCTTAGTTACCAATCTCTCACAATAGAAGGGTTCGAATTCAATTAAAATAAGATTAATTCTAAGACAAGAGATTAGTTTAATTAAAACTGATTATAATCATTAAAACCCAATTGTTTAGTACAACTAAGTCAATTACTCAAAACCAGGTAATCAATATACTTATAAAAATCCCCAAAGTTAAAAAAAATCAAACCATGTTACTCGAACTAGGGTTACATCAATTCCCCAAGAAATGCTTTAGCTACTCACGGAGAGGAAAAATATCATCATTGTTGGTGTAGAAGCCATCTCCTTGGACCGCCAATTGGAATCTTCAATCTTCAAAATCCTAAAAACCGCCACAAAGTAAGAGAACCAAGAGAGAGCTTCAATGTGTCCTCTTATCTTCTTTTATAATGGAGAACAAGTCCTGGTCCCTTTTGGATGGGCTTTAATGTTTTTAGGGACAATTGGGCCCATAAAGAGACAAAGATGAGTGATTTTATAACATTCTCGCAGCTTTTGGAAATTTTCAGGAGGTTTGTGCATGAGCTCTGGGGGATTGTGCTCTAGCACAAAGGCTTTGCTCGAGCTCTGCTTCCATACTTAGCCATTTTTTTGCTCTAAAATTTCTGTAGTGTCTTTTCATCCAACACTTATTTTTCTTTTCCTAATTTTTTGATTTGTGCTCGAGCACAAAATCTTATGCTTAAGCTCTTGGGATTGTGCTCGAGCACAAAAACTTATGCTCGAGCTCTGGGGCCTGTATCTTTATCAAAACTTCCCAGCTGAGTCCCAAATTGACCCGAAAGGTCTAAAACTTCCCCCAAAGCATCGGGACATCGCCATAAGCTCTAAATACATGGAATTGTCCACATCTTTCGATATACAAAAAGTAAATAAATGGAAACAAACATAAGAACCGAGATAAAAGTGATGCGACCGAACGTGTACACAAAATAATGCACAACACTTTAGGTTTAGAAATAATGTTAAGTAGGCATCATATTTTATAATTTATAAAACCACTAACACTTATATTATAGAGTATGAAGCGAGTAGGGATCGTCCAAAGAGATCTAAACAAATATTAGTTTTTAGAATTGAATTCTACTTTAGTACTTATGTGATTGCTAAAAAAAGGTTTGTTTTGTGATTAGAACTAATTTTAATATAAGTAATGCAATAAAAGATTAGAGTTTTAAAGATTGGGAAGAGACTTAGGGTACAAGATTCACAACTAAGCACATTCTCTAACTCACTACTTTCAACTAATTGGAGAAATAATAATGTGTAATCAAATATGGCTAACAATTGCAATGAAAAGTGTAAACCATTAATTTCAAGTATGAATCAACTACTTAATGACAATTAAACTAAGTGTAGTGCAATCCACCAATTCAAAGTATGATTGATCAATTCAAGTTACAATTTCAACACATATTAATCTAGAGAATAATGCAATTGTGACAATAAGCATGAATTTCAATCACTAGTATAGATTGTCTACTTACCTAGGAATTAAATTGCAATTAAACTAATTAACCTTAAATTAAACTAACTAAGCCTGAAATTAAACTAATCAGACAAGAAATTAACCTAATTGTGTAGTACAACCCATCTAATATAAGCGTTATCTATCAAATTGAACCGCAAATTACAACTAATTATCACCATGCATAGACATCACAAGAATCAATTAACAAAGAATTCAAGTGTAAAGTTTGTTTATCAATTAACCACATATATATGACAGCATGAGATTAATACAGATAAACAATTGGAAGAATTTAATTATGTTATTCAAGCCTATACATTAATTACATAAATTAATCCCCAAAAAGTAAGTAAGAAAGAAAGAAGAGGTTACATGCTTAGGGTTTATCCAACCTTAAGTAGAAGAATTAGCTGCTCATGGTTGATGGATTCAAAGACAAAACAAGCTCCATCCTTTAATTCATCATCTCTGAGCTTTTTCTTCCAAACCCTAACCCATTTTCTGTTTCTCCACTTTTTTGCATTTTCCAGAGAGAGCGTAATATTGATTACAGAATAATAAAACTTCATAATGTAAAATAATGAAACTAATTCTTAATCATGGTTCACTGACCCCTTAAGTAACAAGCCTATTAGAGCCAAATAGTTATAAAAATAAGCCCAAAAGACCAAATCCCGTAACCATCAAAAGAGGTCAAACCCGTAACTTAAACTGCTGCCAGAAGCATGGCGTCCGAACGCAGTGTATGGAAGGCTTACATTCGGAAGCAAGGAATGGCGTCTGGACGCAGTGTAGTATGAACTTGTGTCCGGACACAGGATGTGGCGTCTGGACACAATGCAATCTCTGCTGCATTTTTCTATTTCCTTCTGAATCTTGTCCCGATGCTCTAGCTTGACTCCAAGAGGCTATAATAGACTGCTCTTAGCTCATTTTAACTTTATTGCCCTGAAATACACATAAACATAAATTATTACTAAAACATGAAAGTAATATAGAAGTAAGGACTGAAATACCCTAGCTTAGGTGCTGAAATGTGTAGCATTTAAGCACTTATCACGCCCCTAAACTTAGATATTACTAGTCCCTAGCAATGAACTACGGTATGAAAATGAAACAAACATATATACAATTATGAACTAATAAAGCAAATAAAGATAACACTACTTTCGTAGGGATCACGGTTGCATTTAGCATATGCAACAAGCCTTTTCAATCCCTGGTTTACCCCTAGTGGACGAGTGAAGTCTCGTGAGGGTTTCCAGAAATAGTACCCACAAACATCAAAAGCTCTTTCTTACTTGAGAAGCAACGATACATATCAAACAAGTGTTGAAAGTAAACTACTTCAAGTATGCAAATTTCTGTCATTTCTAAGCTATTCTCAACATTTCAACATCATATAAGCAAAAATGTTACTCCACACATTAAGCAAGTTAATCATGCAAATTGAATCAATTCTATCATTCTTTTTTAGTGGACCGACATCAAAATGTGTTGTTATCCTAGCAAATCAAAGTAATGGCATAGCCTTACCCTCAAACTAGCATACAGATATAGTACCAATCATCAAGACATTGAATGAACCTTGTTATTCAATCAAATATTATTATTTTTTTTTTTATTGATTTCATCTTTCTTTCTTCTTCTTTTTTTCAATATTATTATTATTTTTTAGTGGGATCAAAGAAAAGTATACTCTACTTTTCATTTCCTCTTTTTCTTACCTTACGTGAGTGCATTCTTACCTTTGGTGAGTGCTTTTATTTCTTTAATTTGCAAGGTCATTTTATCAAGAATGAAAGCTTTCAAAGCATACTAGCTCAATTGGGATAAACCAAGACAATAATCAACTAAGCATGTACCCCACAAATTGAATGCTAGTGTGCACAAGTGCAAGTGTAGAATTCTATAACCAACTCTCAAAGCATTTTCAACCAACAAGATGATGTGTACCACAAAAGCAAACATGATGTCAAAAATTGAAATTTACCCCTAAATGGCATCCTAGAGCATACAAGAAGTATTAAACTCTAACAACTTGTTTTTCAAAGGCATTATGCTTTAAAAATTCGAAATCATTGCCAAATACATCTCAAATCTCATCATACATTTAAAGCTCAACTTAAAATAGAATGAATCATGATGACCTTACCCCCAAACTTAAACTGTACATTGTCCTCAATGTGCAATGAGAATAATGAAAAATGATGGAAAGAGTATACCGTGATGGCAAAGATGATGAAGTCCGGTAATGATCCATTAGGAAATATATCTCCCCAAAACTTGGATGCAAAAACCTAGCTGTATGACCATACTAGCAAACTCACATCAAATATCAAATGGGATAAACAATGCATACAGTCTAAAACAATATATAACACGATGCAAAAAGATATGAGATCAAGCCCTTGGTAAAAAAGAAAACATACATACGTATGCAGAAGGACACAATGGGAAACATATTTTCAAATTTTCTGTTTTTTTTTTTTAAATATATATATGCAAAGAAAATAGTACAGTATATACAACCTACAAAATCAAAAATTAAATGGGCTAAGTTTAACATCTCTAGCAAGACGGAATGCTACATTGAAATTTTTTTTTTTTTTTGGTGAACAATAAAAGAAAAGAAAATTTTGTTTTTTTTTTTTTAATTTATTAATGCATAAATGTACAAAAGAAAATAAAATACAAAAAGAAAATAAATGGCAAGAAAAATTGTTTTTATTTATTCATTTTTTATTTTTTTATAAATAAAATGTAAAATATATTTTTTTTATCTTTCTAATTTTTTTGTTTTTTATTTATTATTTTTTTAAATGTACAATAAAAGAAAAAAAATAATAAAAGAAAAAAAAATTGGAGATAACATAACAGTGGCGTCCAGACGCAAGGAGCCATGGCTTGCGCACTGCGCAAGCCATGCGTGTGCTGGGGCTGAGGGTTGGCACCTCGCATCCGGACGCAAGGATGCTGTGTCCGGACGCGAAAACAGCCAGGGACTATTTTTTTATTTTTTGAAAATAGGCCAGTCCCGGGTCCCGAAAATTCCCCAATTACAAACTTAAGCTCCCCTAAGTCCTAGACACCTAGAACAACGATCGAAACGGAAATTGGAGCCTTTCCGTGAAAATGTCATTTTTAGGGTCTAAAATTTCTGAGAATTTTAAGATTTTTGAGAAAATGCCCGAAATGAGCTCGAAATTTCTAACGAGACTTTAAGATGATTAAAGAAACCTAGAATGACCATTGGAACGAAAATCAAAATGATTTCCAAAAAGTTCAAATATTTGGGTTATACTTAGGCATTTTTAGAAAAGGCTCAAATTTGCATGAATTTTTTCAATAAAGTGCAATGAATCTCAAGTGAAGATATGTAGACGCCGCAAGAAGTTAAAATGGAACGAAGGAAGAACTTGATACAACTAGTGTTTAACGTCGCTAGAAAGACGTGAAATGCTCTCATTCTTCAAAGTAAATGGGATCCACCAAGAGAGCGGATTCCATATTTCTTTGAAGAGCTTGTCCATCAATGAATGTTTTAAGCCTTTGACCATTAACTTTGAAGGTCCCTTCATCTTTAGATTTTGAAGTTCAACCGCCCCATGAGGTAAGACGGAGATGATTAGATAAGGGCATTCCTATTTGGTATGAAGCTTTCCAGGGAAGAATTTGAGCCTAGAGTTAAATAACCAAGCCTTTTGTCCAGCTTCAAATGACTTTTTCACAATATGTTTATCATGAAATGCTTTTGTCCTTGCCTTGTAGATCTTTGAACTATCATAGGCAGCATTTCTCAATTCCTCTAGCTTATTAATTTAGAGCAAATGGTCCTTTCCAACCTTATAAAGATCAAAGTTGAGCCTTTTTATTGCCCAAAGTGGTTTATGTTCTAACTCAACTGGAAGGTGACAAGGCTTCCCATAAACAAATTTATATAGAGACATGTCTATTGGAGTCTTGTAAGCTGTCCGATAAGCCCACGAGGCATCATTCAATTTCCTTGACCAATCTTTTCGGGTCGGATTGACAGTTTTCTCAAGAATATGCTTAATTTCCCTATTTGACACCTCGACTTGCCCACTTGTTTGGGGATGGTAGGGAGTGGCCACTTTATGTGTGACGGAGTATTTTAAGAAGAGTTGTTTCAAAAATTGATTGCAGAAATATTTTCCTCTATCACTTATCATAGCCCTTGGCATACCAAAACGAGCAAAGATATTTGATTTGACGAATGCAATTACCACAGAGTGGTCATTCATTTTGGTAGCACAAGCCTTAACCCACTTTGACACATAATCAACGGCAACGTGAATGTATTGAAAGCCATAAGACATTGGGAATGGTCCCATAAAATCTATACCCCATACATTAAAGATTTCAACTACGAAGACTAAAGTTAAAGGCATCATGTCTCTCTTTGACATTGATCCCAACTTTTGACACCGAACACACACCTTGCAAAAGTTATAGGCATCTCGGTGGATAGTGGGCCAAAATAGCCCACTTTGAAGAACCTTCAAAGCAGTTTTTTTCCACTAAAATGCCCACCACAAGCAAGTGTGCGACAAAACATAAGGACACTCGGAACTTCACTTTTCGGCAGATATCTTCTTATGATTTGATACGGGCAGTAACGAAACAGAATGGGATCTTCCCAATAGTATTTTCGGATGTTAGCAAAGAATCGGTCATTTTCTTGTTTTGACCAATTAATGGGAAGTTTGACGGATGCAAGATAGTTAACAATGTCGGCGAACCAAAGCAAATTCCCATTTGAGATTTGAAAGAGTTGTTCATCCGAAAATGATTTATGAATTTTAAGATTTGGAGAAGATTCAACCATTAATCTAGAAAGATGATTGGCAATGACATTGTCGGAACCCTTTTTGTCCTTGATTTCAAAGTCAAATTCTTGAAGAAGTATGATCCATCTTATCAAGCAAGGTTTGGTTTCCTTTTTCATTAAAAGATGCCTAAGAACGGCATGATCAGAAAACACAATAACCTTGGATCCTAAGAGGTATGAACAAAATTTATCAAGGGCATATACTACGGTAAGTAATTCTTTCTCGGTGGTAGAATAGCTCAATTGGGCACCTGAGAAAGTCTTGCTCGCATAGTATATAGCACATGGTAGCTTACCTACCCTTTGCCCCAAAACAGCACCTATTGCGAAGTCGGAAGCATCACACATAGTCTCAAATGGTAATGACTAATTTAGAGGTTGCATGATGGGAGCGAATGATAAAAGAGTGCGAAGTTGAGGAAAAGCAGGCATGCTTCATTAAAGACAAATGGTGTCTCCTTGGCAAGAAGATTGCATAAGGGTTTAGCAATTTTGCTAAAGTCTTTGATGAATCGGCGATAAAAATCGGCATGAGCTAAAAAGGAGCGGATTTCTCTCACCGTAGGAGGTGGAGACAATTCGGAAATCAACTCAACTTTTGCTTTATCAACTTCTATTCCTCTTTTAAAGATAACATGTCCAAACACACTTCCTTCTTGAACCATGAAATGGCTCTTTTCCCAACTTAACACGAGATTAGTCTCACAACATCTTTGAAGCACTTTTAAGAGATTTTGGAGACATGAATCAAAGAAGGACCCAAAAACCGAGAAGTCATCCGTGAAGACTTCTAAATATTTCTCCACCATGTCCGAAAAAATTGACATCATACACCTTTGAAAAGTGGCAGGAGCATTGCACAATCCAAAAGGCATCCATCGATAAGCAAATGCACTGAAGGGACATGTGAAGGTGGTCTTTTCTTAGTCCAATGGGTCTAAAACCACTTAATTGTACCCCGAGTAACCATCTAGGAAGCAATAATATTGTTGTCTGGCCAATCTTTCTAAGATTTGATCAATGAAAGGCAATGGAAAATGGTCCTTTCTAGTGGCGGAATTTAGCTTTCGATAATCTATGCAAACTCGCCACGAAGTGGCGGTACGTTTCGATATGAGATCACCCTTAGCATTTTCAACAACTGTGATTCCCGACTTTTTAGGAACTACTTGAGTTGGACTAACCCACTTGAAATCAGATATAGGATAAATGATTCCTGCATCTAGAAGTTTCACAACCTCCTTCATGACAACTTCCTTCATATTTGTGTTCAATCTCCTTTGAGCATCCCTAAATGACCTTTCATCCTCTTCCATGTGTATGTGATGCATATAAATAGAAGGGTCAATGCCTTTTAGGTCAGCCACACTCTATCCAATGGCTTCTTTATTAGTTTTAAGCACTTCCAAAAGATCATTCTCTTAGTCATTTTCAAGATTTGAAGTAATGATGACCGGAAGAGTCTCTTGGGCCTAAGAAGGCGTATTTGAGATTGGATGGAAGAGGCTTAAGCTCAAGAGTATGAAGAGAGATGAGAGAAGGAACTGGTGTAGTACTAGAGAGTGAAGGAAGAAATTCTTTCTTGTTTTTCCAAGGTAAAAAATCCAAAGTGGCCACAGAGTCCATCAAAGCATTCACCTCACTTATAGATCCTTCTGTGTCAAAACCACAACTTTTAAACATTTCACAAAGGCACACCTCAAGAGGGTCCTTAGAGAAAATAGAGGGAAGAATCTCCTCTATGGCTTCATCCAAGACATCCACTGGGAAACACTTGTCTTCATCTGTGGGATATTGACTCGCATTGAATACATTAAGCTTAACCATCATGTTGCCAAAAGAGATGTCTATAATGCCTAATCTACAATTAATGGTGGCAATGGCAGTGGTAAGGAATGGTCTTCCTAGGATGACTGGGTGATTGGTGAGATTAGGGATTGGCTCAGTATCAAGTACCATAAAATCAACCGGGAAATAAAACTTATCAACCTTAATTAAGATGTCCTCAACAATTCCCCTCGGTTTCTTAATTAATCTATTGGCTAGTTAGATTATTACCGATGTTGGCTTCAAGTCCCCTAATCCTAATTGCAAGTAAATAGAGCATGGAATGAGATTAATACTTGCACCTAAATCAAGGAGAGCTCTACGAACCTCTTGGTTTCCAATAACACGAGAAATGGTCAAAGCGCCCGGATCCTTGAACTTAGGAGGAGTGTTAGAAGAAGAATGGAACTCACTTGTTCCGTTAGAAGCACTTTCTTAAGGTCTTTTCCTTTGTTTTTCCTCTTTTGAATGCACAAGTCTTTCAAGAACTTTGCATATGGTGGAATTTTCCTAATTGTATCTAGAAGAGAAAGATTAATTTTCACTTGTTTAAACACTTCCATCACGTCTTGAATTTTTCCTTCTTGTCTCCCAAATGCTGAAGTCTCTCTCAATGCTTGAGGAAATGGAGCTTTTGGCTCATAAGGCTTCTCTAATTGTGGAGATGATGATAAAGATGATAGAATGTCCTTTTTGGAACCACTAGCATCCAAGAAAGTAGGAATAGGATTTGGAATGGGACGGATACAACCACTTGGTTGTGCTAGTTCACTATCCTCCTTAGGTACCTCTACCTTATTGTCCATTTTCCTACCACTCCTCAAGGTAGTAATTGCTTGAACTTGTTCATTTCTGAAAAATCCCGATGAAGGACTTGATTGCGCCATAAATTGCCCCTTAGAATTGGTCTCAGTTTGACTAGACAACTTACATTTCTCTCTCACATTTAAAGAATTAGCTAATTGCCTGATTTGAGCTTCAAGCTTTGTAATTGATTGAGAGCGAGAATGAAACAATTGATTATCTTTTTGAAGATCACCTAGGCTTCCAAGACCTTGTCTTCAAAAGCGGAACTCTTAGGAGGCGCTTGATTTAAATTAGAATAAGATTGAGAATTTGATGCTTGAAGATGAGAGTAGGATTGAGAATTTGATGGTTGAGGATGAGAATGTTGATTTATATTTTGAGGATAGAATGAAGGACGGTAATTTTAAAAATTCTAATTTTGGAGATGTGGGGGAACATACTTTGCTTGGTAACATTGAGTTTGAGGAAGGTTCGCACCATCTCCTTGATTTTTCCATGCAAAGTTTGGATGATTCTTCCACCCCGGATTGTAAGTATTGGAATAAGATTTGTTCCCTTGATGAATGAAAGCGGCATTTGTTTGTTCTTGAGACTCACTTGGTATGATTTGTCCAAGAGGACAATTTGAAGTATGGTGAGTGTAACTAGAACAAGTCATGCACATTACATTTGAATGATGGAAAGAAGATTAAATTGTTGGACTTTGATTCAAAAGGAATTTATCAAACCTTTTAGTAAGATTTTTTACCTCGGCGGCAATTTCCATGGAAGTGTCTATTTGACATAGAGCTTTCTTTCCTCCCACGTTTGCTAGGCGACCCCCCTAGAAGATGAAGATCTATGCATTGAGTTTTCACTCATTTTTTTTAAAAGATGCGAAATTTCATCCTCATTTATTTCTATGTTGCTGCCTCTACATGAAGCATCAACAATGCCCTTATTGGCATCGGATAAACTTGCAAAGAAACATTGAACTAATTGTCACTTAGGAATGTCATGATGTGGACATTTCTATAGTAAGTCATTCAAACATTCCTATGCTTCATGGAGGGGTTCTCCTTCTTCTTATGCAAATTCACGAATAGAAGTTCTCATGGAATTGGTTCGACTCGTGGGGTAGTACTTCTTTAGGAACTCTTGTTGCAATTGTGCACAAGAGGTGATTGTATTTGGCCCCAAGTTGTTAAACCAATATTTAGCTTTATCCCGAAGAGTGAAAGGGAAAAGCTTCATTTTAAGGACTTCTTCCGGCACATTTGTGATTTTTACAATGGAACAAACTTCCAAAAACTCATCTAAATGTTTATAAGGCTCTTCATTGCTCAACCTATAGAAAAAGGGGCACATGTTAATGGTGGAAGCCTTAATCTCATAATGATGAGCACAGAAATTTGGTAATTGAATGCAAGTGGGTCCATTATATTGATTTGGAGTGTAACGATCTTTAAGGACCGTTGGAGGATTGAGAGGATTGAGATAAGGGTATGCAATTTGACCTTGATGAGGGTATGCCATTTGAACATATTTATGTTGTTGCTCACCAATTGGGGGAACAACTTTTGGCCTTGGCATCCCTAGATTAGGTTGTTGCACAACAGGATTGATTAGTCGTGGCATTCCCAAAGGTGGATGCATACCTTGAGGATCCATAATATGAACTTGTTGTGGATGGTACACACCTTGGTGATCCACATGACCAAGATCTTCAATGGGATCTTCAATTGGGTCTTACATTAAGGGTGATGGAAGATCAAAAATGGGAAGAATATGTTGACTATCCCTAGCACTACCTCTTAAATGTCAAAGGGAAACTTCGAGATTTTGATTTACAGGAGCAAGAGGACGACTAAGTGATCTATGACCATGCATGTACTAGAATAAGTCAACACACTTACACAATAATTTTCAACCTCCACATACGATGTTCCCAAACTCCTCAATAATATCAATGCACAAACAAATAAAGGCCTCCATATCGGCAAATGCCTTCTAGAAGAAGGTATGCTTGAACTTAAAATAAAACAATTCAATAAGCCTCCACTTGGGCTGTCCAAAGCATGTAAGATAATTGACAATTAAATTCAAGAATTCAAAGAAAAACTTACAAATGGTCCTTAAGCAACTTCAATTTTTTATTGCTTCAAAGTCCTGCGTTTGCTCCATTTTGCTTCAAATACCTAATTGACAATTATCAAGTGAGAAAATAAAAATAAAATGACTTTAAAGTAAATAATTGACAAAGAACTAATGTCTAATTCAATTCTTTAAACCGTTAGATCCCTGGCAATGGCGCCAAAACTATGATGCGACCGAGCGTGTGCACAAAATAATGCACAACACTTTAGGTTTAGAAATAATGTCAAATAGGCATCATATTTTATAATTTATAAAACTACTAAACACTTATACTATGGGGTATGAAGCGAGGAGGGATCGTCCCAAGAGATCTAAACAAATATTGGTTTTTAGTATTGAATTCTACTTTAGTACTTATGTGATTGCTAAAAAAATGTTTGTTTTGTGATTAGAACTAATTTTAATATAAGTAATGCAATAAAATATTAGAGTTTTAAAGATTGGGCAGAGGCTTAGGGTATAAAATTCACCATTAAGCACATTCCCTAACTCATTACATTCAACTAATTAGGGAAATAACAATGTGTAATCTTAATGTGGCTAACAATTGCAATGAAAAGTGTAAACCGTCAATTTCAAGCATAAATCAACTACTTAATGACAAATAAACTAAGTGTAGTGGAATTCACCAATTCAAAGTATGATTTATCAATTCAAGTTACAATTTCAACACACATTAATTTAGAGGATAATGCAATTGTGACAATAAGCATGAATTTCAAATACTAGTATTGATTGTCTACTTACCAAGGAATTCAATTGCAATTAAACAAATTAACCTTAATTTAAACTAACTAAGCCAGAAATTAAACTAATTAGACAAGAAATTAACCTAATTATGTAGTACAACCCATCTAATATAAGCGTTATCTATCAAATTGAACCAAAATTATAATTAATCATCACCATGCATAGACATCACAAGAATCAATTAACAAAGAATTCAAGTGTAAAGTTTGTTTATCAATTAACCACATATAAGACAACATGAGATTAATACAGATAAACAATTGAAAGAATTTAATCATGTTATTCAAGTCTATACATTAATTACATAAATTAATCACCAAAAAGTAAGAAAGAAAGAAAGAATATGTTACATGCTTATTGTTTATCCAACCCTAAGTAGAAGAATTAGCCGCTCATGGTTGATGGATTCGAAGACAGAACAAGCTCCATCCTTTGATTCATCATCTCTGATTTTTTTCTTCCAAACCCTAACCCATTGTTCTGTTTCTCCTCTTTTTTGCGTTTTCCAGAGAGAACGTAGTATTGATTACAGAATAATAAAACTTCATAATATAAAATAATAAAACTAACTCCTAATCATGGTTCACTGGCCCCTTAAGTAACAAGCCTATTAGAGCCAAAGAGTTACAAAAATAAGCCCAAAAGACCAAATCCTGTAGCCATCAAAATAGGTCAAACCCGTAACTTAAACTGCTACTAGAAGCATGGCGTCCAGACGTAGCTTTTCGCGTCCAAATACAGTGTATGAAAGGCTTGCGTTCGGATATAAGGAATCGCTGATAAGTGTTAAATATTGCATATTTAAATGCCCTTAATTGCATTAGTTAAGCCCATTATTTGATCTGTGTGTATAGATTAACTCAATTTTTATGTTTTTGTGTTTTTGCAGATCTTATTACTAAAAAAGAATAAAAATAAGGTTTTAAGGGTTTTTGAAACACAAGTCATATCGGGCCTAAATATCAAGTGATTATCAAGGAGAAATGGCCCAAACAAGCAATGGATACAACCAGCACTGTAAAAGAAAAGAAGAAGCCAGGCAGCATGCCTCGCGTCCAGATGCAGGAACTGGCGTCCGAATGCCAACTATCAGAGCCTCACGTCCAGACGCAAGAACTGGCGTCCGGATGCCAACTAGCAGGGCCTCGTGTCCGAACGCCATTCTTCGCGTTTGTACGCAAGGTTACGGGCCCCCATTTTGAATAAGTTAGAGTTTGTTCCAAATTAAGTGGGGATTTGAATTTTGACGAGTTGTTTTGTTTTGAAACTCATCTGGGGATAAAGAAAGGGCAGAGACTTGAATCAAATCAGTTAGTTTTGGGATTCTAACAAGAGATTGTGAAGGAGAGGATTTTCCTTAGGGTTCTTATGTTGAGTTTTGCAATAATGGGGAAAAAAGGAAAATCTTTCTCTTCTTCAATGCTTGAAGTTGCTACCATATCCATGAGTTGCTAACTTCCTTTCTAGGGAGTTGATGTAGCCTAGACCAAGTAAATATGTAGTAATTTGTATTTCGATTTAGGGATTCTTCTTGTGTATATATTTGATTTCATAAATTAGAAGTATTTAGATTAAATGAATGTGTTTTACATTGAATGAATGTATATGATTACCATTTGAATATATAATTTTGTTGATATGTTTATCTTATCTTATAAATCACATTGACACAATTATACACTTGATTTCCTATAGTAACTGTAATACCCCGATATTTTAAATGATTTATTAATTGGAATTAATTACTTTTGTTTTATTTTTAAATGAATTGTTTGATTTATTTGGGTTTAATTGCTTTTATTTTTATTTTTTAAAATGATTTGTTTTATTTAATTGAGTGCTAGATTAATTATCTTATTTTAATTAAGTTATATTTCGTGATTATGTATGATGATTGATTGTTTGTGTACTTAATTATTGATTGAATTGTTAGCGTGTTGATTTTATTGGTATGGTGTGACTTAGTTGTAAATTCTTGTTTGTTTATATGCTTCATGTAATTAGTTATTTTAATTTAAGTGTTTATTTAGTTATTTATTTATTTAAATTAATTGGACTGGGCTTAAGGAAAATTGGATCAAAGGATATGGTCTTGGACTTGAATGAAACTTTATTGGATTAATTAATAAAGTCCATGGTTTTGTGATTATTTAAATAATCATTTTTGTATAATTATAAATATAATTAATTAATTAGTGTTATGGAAGAATATATATATATATAAATATATATTTAAGGATATACATAGGTATATATGATTTAATTAATTAATAATTAATTATGGAAGGAAAAGTACATATATATATATTATATAAAATATGCGTGTCTAAATATATATATTAGTTGAGGATTATTAGTTTCCTTGTTATTTGGTAGTCATTATTGGTATAAGATTAGGTAGTAATGTGTATAAATATACACTTAAGGTTTTATCGATAAAAGTTTATCACGTTAGAAAAATAAGAGAGGCAGAGAGAAAAGAAGAGAGGGTGGACAAGAAAGAGGTCGGATCTGAGAAAGAGAATGCCGGAATTGGAAGAGACAATCAAGGCTTGAAGCGTCGGTTTCGTTTCGAAACCTTCAGGTGAGTTTTTCTCTATCTTTCCTCTTAGAACTCATAAAGATTTCACCTTGAGTATCAAAATTTTAGGTTAAATTTATTGATTAAATGATGGTTAGAAAGAAATATTTAAAACATGAATTATTATATTTTATTTTTAAAATTTTAGATTTTTATTGTTTAATCTATGGGTTGTATTTATTATTATTTTTTTTTTTTAGAATGAACTGATATGCTTAATTTATGACCCAAGAGGGTTAATTAGGTTTTATAGAATTTTTTAAATTTTTCTAGAATTTTCTGGTATTATTTTATATTTTTTTTAGGAATTTTATGAGATATTTTTTTTTTAACATATTTGTTTGGATATATATATATATATACTGTTTATATATACTGGAGGTATGAAATCGGCGCATCAAAGAGTGGGTGTTGGTTCAGTGTGGTGTAGCCTACTGTAACTTGGTGTATGTGTGAATCAGAGCCATACACAATAATAGAGTGATTCAGTGTGGTGCGGCACATGGAGCTTCAGTGCGCTGCAGGTTAGAGGCCATTGGATATTGGTTAATCAATAGAAAGGATCCGGTGTGTTGCGGATCACAGTGGTAAGGTGCGCGAAAGCTTTAGAGGGTTAAGATACGCTGATGGGTAGCGGTTGATCCACAGGTGCGCTCATGAGGCTTGGTGGAGTACAGCCAATCAAAATGTGCCATATCAGCCAGAAGAAGAAGCTAGCACGTGGCAGCGCGTGAGGCCACCTGTCAGCATGTGGTGGCGCGTGGAAACGCGTGAGGAATGTTTGGGAGCTTTCAGCGGCACGTGGTGGCGCGTGGAGATGTATTTAGGGTCCCGATAAGGTTTTATGGGGTCCGGTGAATTCCGATATTTGATTTTAAGCTTGTTAAGGTTTAAACCAACCACCAAGGGAGATATTCTTGGGGTTTTGAGAGCAATAGAGTGTCACTACAGTATTTAATGTGCGTATAATTAATTAATTAATATTACGTGACGGAAGGAAATATATATATATATATATATATATGATTATTTATATACGTGTATATATGGTTTAATTGGTTAGGATAATTATTGAGGGATGTGTATATATTTATATTCATTAATATATATGCATATATGATTTAAATAATTAAGAATTTTTATGGATGGTATTATACATATTTATATATTATATAATATAGGTGTATATATATATATCATTTAAGATTATTATTCTTATTTGATATATCTAGATAGACAGATTGTTAAATTAGTGATATGCTTATTATCTGCATGAGATATCTATGTATGAATTAGCTATCGTTGAGTCTAAAGTTGATACATGGTTGAATTGTAGGCATGGATGAGTTGTCATGGGCGTAAATATATTGCCTAAGTATTTGTATAAATAAATTACATACATGGGAAGCATGGATGAGTTGTTACTTAAAAGTATAAATATATACACTTAAGGAGGCATGGTTGAGTTGTCAGTATATAAATAAATATATTGATAATGGCATGGTTGATTTGTCAAAGCGTAATTAAATTGCTATGTGTTAGATGATTAAAATTTCATCTACAGTTATTGTATGCGTAAGTTGGATTAGGATTAGATATTCTTATATTAGAATAATCTATCACTTACAGGTTAATCATTTATTTTATTATATTAATAAAATAACATTGGTAGAGACATGTATGATTTATCAAAGCCTAAGTATTGGCTGTATGATTTAAATAACTAAATTCATTATTGGCCTTTGGATTACAATTTTTCTTGAATTATATTTTATTATTTAAATAATTAAATAATTATTTAAAATGGAGTTAAGGTTGAAGGGGTTTCTCTTTAAAAGAGAAGGATTTGAATTGGTTTAGGTATGGTTATGTTTTAATCATGGTTTAATGGTTTTGAAAATTATTGAAACTATTAATGGATGTGAAGGTTATACTGTATATAATTATTTATACATATGTGTATCATTGTTTAATAAACTTAAAACTTTATTAGGTTTGGTTTTGATCAGAGATGATCTACTTATTGGTTTTCAGGGGTATTGTAGAGTGAACTTGCTCGTAGGATTTAACCCACGATTTATTTTTTTAAGTTATTAGAAGTTCCAGTCTCGAGGTTGAGGATCCGCAGCTGAGAGACTGTCATTCATCTATTCATCTTGTGTACTTTTAAGTAGTATTGGATTATTGGATAATGTTTTAAGGGGTCCTTGAGTTACGGGATTTTCGAGTTGTTATTGTTAGAGAATTATTAATTAATGAAATTTTTATTTATTAGGTTTCTTCAGCGGTTTAATTATTCTTTATTATTCATCTTTGTATTCTATGCTTGTTTAAATACTTTAATTTTTTTGATATTCCCTGATTTTGTGCGTGGACTTGATCAACCCATGTTCCGAAATCCGGGGTATCACAGTGACAATGGGAAAGAATTTATGGAATGGTTAAATTGGCATGTAATTAAGTATTTATATAGATTACACTTAAGGAAGATGGACCATGCTACACCTTTAGATTAATTTAGTTTGGTAGATGGTCCATACCAACTGAAGATAAGCTATGATACTTAACTAATTTCATGTGTTGCAACATACCATTGAAGGACTATGATAGGCCATGCCTAGGGAAGATGGTTCATACCATAACCTAGTTTAGGTGGATGAACCATGCCAACCAAAGATGGGTTATGCTTAATCCTAAAATGTATGATTTTCTTGAAGATGTTATGGTTGTTTTATACTTCTACACATCATTTTATATATATATATAATTGTCTATCCCCAAGTTGAGTACAAATTGACATGTTTATGAGGTTGAGGTAAAGTCAATTCCATAGCCTTCTCTTTATAAGTTCAATCCATTCTATTCAATTTATTTACTGTTTTATACAATTTAAATTCGTAGGTTAAGTGACAAACCAATCGAACAATCATCTCTTTTGTCCAACTAATAAGCAATTTTACAATTTTGTTTGTCATAAACTAGCAATCATTCTGGTTCGACAACCCTTACTATAACATTATTCTACATTGATATATGTGCTATTATTATAAGTGATATTTTTAATTAGTACACATTTGTGCACACCAATGGCGTCCGGACGCAATATAGTGTCAACTTGCGTCCGAACGCAGGATGTGGCGTCCGAACACAATGCAATCTCTGCTGCATTTTTCTACTTCTTTTTGAATCTTCTCCCGATGCTTTAGCTTGACTACAAAAGGCTATAGTGGACTGTTCTTAGCTCATTTTAACTTTATTGCCCTGAAATACACATAAACATAAATTATGACTAAAACATGAAAGTAAAATAGATGCAAGGACTGAAATACCTAAACTTAGGTGCTGAAATGTGCAACATTTAAGCACTTATCAAAAAGTATCACTAAGGCATTAATATATGCGCGTTTAACAAATTGTTAGTCCCTTAGCAATACAAAACAAAACTCAAATAAAAAATAAAATAAAAAAACAAAAATATAAAGTTCGCTTTCGTGAGAATCACGATTGCATTTAGCGTATGCAACAAGTCTTTGAACCCCTAGTAGACGAGTTATAGTCTCGTGTGGGTTTCCATAGATTGTACCCACAAACATCCAAAATTCAACTCAATTATCACATGTTTAGCATAGTAAAGCTATCTTGACAACAATTAATAGAAAAATACAACAAGTATATGGATTATACACAGTCAAAAACAACCTCGATCCTTCAACATTATGCATAACATATATATGTTCCCCACATAAATCTCAAATTCACATATCAAATAACTTCGAACTCTAGCATCCTTTTAAAAGTGAACTTATATCCATCTATATATGTTGCTAACCATCCATGCTCATGTATATTCCATAACATTCCTCAACTTATTAGCAAAATTTTCACACTTTGATTCCAAATGCATAATTAACAATTCTAATATGTGTATGCATTTTTTTCTTTTTTCTTTTCTTCAACTTATTTTTTCCATTTTTTTTTCAACGAGAGTTTTGTGCCATGTTCGGATCCCTTAAGCTATCTAAAACATGTAGCAAGCTTTATGTCAATGACTCCTAAACTGGCCGATTTTAAGGCATTAGATGTTGAGACACCCCAAATGACTTAATTACTCGAGTTAACTAGGTGGTGTGTCTCGGACCAAAGCATGCAGTTACTTGCAAAAGTGTGTAGTGTGGCCAAGTTTAAATTTAGAAAATGTCACTACCACTTCTAACTATAAATATAGCTAGGGTGAGTAGGGATTATCCCAAGGGAAATAGGGCAGTATTTGTGCGGAAACAATGTTGGATTAGTAGGTCGAGTAATCAAAAGATGGTTTGTTGGTTGAGTTAAACTATAAATTAAACTAGACAAATGCAATATAGAATAACTAAATTGAGTAAAGTGTAGAGAATGAGAGAGAGGTCTCGGGACTTAAACGTCACTGCTAAACATCACCTTCCTAGACATTCAATGTTTGATGGATGAGGGGAATTATGTGTTGCAATACTAGTGTGTGTGTGTCATTGATTGAATCAATAAGTATGGATGACTAGATAAGTATATATTATCTAGACAAACTAGTGAATAGCACAACATATCAAATTGAGCCATTATTCTTTCCTTTAAGTCCACAATCAAAACACATCATCAAATTAGAGAAATATATACTACTTGCATTCATAAGTATGGAACATCAAATAACAAGCATGGATTGTCCTCCCATCTAAGAAGGTAAAGCAACTACACTACAACTGAGCTAGGGACATGAAAATTAAGGTAAGTAAACTAAGGGAGAGGCACAATCTATCAAGAAATGAGTATGAACCATCAAATAAACCACAAGAGTATTCTATTTAAGCTCCATGCCTTGACCATCACTAGATTCATAGCATCAACACACATAGACATGCATCAATATCACAAAACCTAGAGATAAACACATGAACATCTATTCTACTATACATAAACATATGAATAGAATGAAATAATCAATTGGAAGTATTAAACTACACAAATCATGGTAGAAACAAGATTTATATATATCAAAGGTCAAGACAAGAATTATAACACTAATCCCCATTAATTACAAAACGTCAAAGTCTAGGAGGCATGCTTAGGACTAGCTCTAGCCCCAAGAAGATGTTTAGCCACTCATTGATGTTGTCATCCAACCCTCAAGGGCTATCTCCATGCTAAAAATATTCTTCTTACTCCTTGGTGGAAACCCTAGAGGAGATGAAGAACTTTCCCAATTTTTTGTATTCTCTCTTTAATTTCTAGCCAAGTCCCTCTAATCTCACCCCCCCCCCCCCCCTTTTACTCAAAATAGCCAAAATCTTTATATAGGTAGCTCAAATGTCACACCCAATGGTTAGACCTCGTGCACTAGGACGTTCCAATGATTGCACCACAAGCACACATTTAATTTGGCTTAAAATTAACTTTTCACGTAACTCGAGGCAGTTCGATTGATCGCAAGGTTGGTTCGATTGATCGAACCATGGCGGCGCCTTTTTGGAATAAAGACAAAGCTGAGATATTTTTGGGGAGAGGACAAAAGTGGTAGGTATGGATAAGATCAAAGATGTTCGATCGATTGAAGAATTGTTGGATCGATCGAAGAAGGCATTTTGCTCAGGATAAGGACAAAAGGCTCGATCCATCTTGGCATTGATAGAACGATCAATGTTCGATCAATCTGAGCTCTGTTTGATCGATCTAAAAGGCTTCATTTCACGAACTTGCTTCCACTTTGCTCCTTTCTTCCTTTGAGCTTGAGATTGCATCTTTTATGCTCTAATTCAGCAGGATTAACTTATTTTGGGGATAAGTGTCTGAAAAGAGAAATAACATGAAATTAGACTAAAACGAGAAAATAACATAGGATAAGGTACTAGAACGTTCAAGCTTAAAGGATTTAAATGCGCACTTTTCAGTGCTCATCACTAGGCTATGAATACAAACTAATTCTTCAACTTTCCCTTAGTTTTCCATCTTTTAACGTGAAATCTCAATGCTTACTGAGGCAAGAGTCCCAGTTACTCGGTGGAAAACAATTTAGCATTGCATACAAACCTATTATTATGCCATAGTTCTCAAATTTTCCAAACCTACTAACTCATCTCAGTCAATCACAAAATACAATGAGATGTCAAGTTTATACCCCCACAGAATAAATGAAAGTGTGCTCATGTGCAAAGTAAAGTACTCTAGACGTCAGAAATCATGAGAATGTGAAAAGACCAATAATGTGGACAACTACATGCAGACATGATATAAAAAAATTTCAATTTATCCCCAAAATAGCATTAATTCCACGTACATGAAGTACTAATCCATCAACAATCGACTTGGGACACCAAACCAGCTTCACAGGTGTAAAATCATTGCTAAAACCACATGCTCTCAACTCTAGCAAATATTGCAAATAATTTTTCAAAACGTGTAGAATTAATCAACAAACTTGCAATCATATTGTCTTACCCCCATACTTGAACTGCACATTATCCTCAATGTGTAATGAGAAAAAAATTAGAAAAAGGGTTATAACAATATTCCCATAGAAGTGATGATGTCAAAATCAAACCGTCCAAAACATAGGCAATTGTTAAGCAATGTGGTACCCCGAAACTTGAACGCAAAAACCTATCAATGAAAGCAACTAGACACACCACGTGAGAGTGAACAATGATATGAAAGAGTAGGAAATCACCTCACAATATCATGCATGTAGAGAAAAGAGTCATGAGAAACAAAAGTTTTTATTTATTTATTTTTTAAAGCAAAATGAAAACAAAAGTCTCATTAATCATGTAAGTTTGCCCTTTTGGATTTGCAATGGGCTGACTTAGCAATTTCTCTTCCTCTCTTTGATTCAACACTTTAGCTATTTACCCAACTTGAGCTTCTAACTTTGTTATGGATTGAGAATAGGAATCCAACAATTGAGTGTTGAACTTAAGATTACTAAGTGCAACAAAGACCTTCTTTTCAAATGCAGAATTTATAGGAAGTGGAGGAGGATTGGATTGATTATAGAATGGTTGACGATGATAGTTGGATGATGAATTGAAAGAATTGTTGTTTAGAAGAGGAGTGAACTAATTTTGAAATTGTCCTTGAGATTGTGGGGCTTGATTGCTCGGGCCTTAATTGTACCATAAGAGATTTGGATGACTTTTCCATCCAGTGTTATATATATTGGAGTATGGATCATTATCCAGTTTAAAAAAAGTTACATTAGCTTGCTCTTGAAAATTGGAGCAGCTTGCACAGACCTCATATGGTATGGATATGTGAGGAGGAATTTGAATGCACCCGGCTGCTAAGGCTTGTTCAAACCTTCGCGTGAGTGATTCCATTTGAAGTGCAAGTTCCCTAGCCTTATTAACCTTTAGAAAATTTTTAACTTTTAGGATACCAGAGGTCTTCGACAGAGAAGTAGAAACACGTTGCACAAAATTATCACTTAGATTTTCAAAGAGGTTCCATGCACTATCCTTACTTTTATCCAAGAATTTTTCACAACATGAAGCATCAACCAATTATCTATAAGTTTCAGTTAAACCTTCATAGAATATGCGCACCAACTAACATTTTGGGGTTTGATGATATGGACACTTGCGAAGAAGATCATTGAGTCTTTCTCAAGTTTTATGAAGTTGTTCCCCTAAGATTTGGGAGAATGCCATGATTTCCCTCCTCATCTAATTAGTTTTGGCCACAGGGTAATACTTCGTCAAGAATTCTTGTTGAAGTTGAGCCCAAGTAGTGATTGAATTACGTGGCAAAGAATTTAACCAAAGTTTTGCTTTGCCTTTCAGAGAGAATTGGAAGAGATGCATCCTAAAAAAATCATCGGTAAGAGTGTTCAGTTTGGTAGTTGAACAGATTTCAATGAATTCATCGATATGCTTAATATAGGATCTTCATTGGGAAACCCATTACAAGAAGGAAGCATTTGGATTGTTCAGGGTTTAATCTCAAAGTGTGTTCCATCGGTGTCCGGGAATTGAAGGTAGGGGGGAAATGTGTATGTTAATGGAATATAATGGTCACTCAGAGGTGTAAGAATAGGTGTAAGTTGTGCAACCACTCCCAGTGGGTTATTACCATCAGCTATGTTTTTATTGGATGATTCTTATAACAATTTAGAGTCATTTTTAGAAGTTTTTCAAAATTATTTAAGAGTCTTTTCAAGTTCTGGGTCAAATTCAAGTAATGGGAATGATAATGAACGCCGACCTAACATGCTCTGATTTTCCTAAAAATAAATAAAATTTCAAGCGAAGAAAGAAAAACGTAAAAACTCACAAAAGGTCCCGAAACAGTAGCTTATTCCTTTATGCTCCTCTACTCTTTCACCAAAATTCTTGCACTTGAAACAAAAAGAAATAAGATGAAAAGAAAAAAAGTGCTAAACTAGGAATCAAATTAAAACTAATCTTTAACTCAACAATGAACCATTACACAGTCCCCAACAACAGCGCCAAAAATTGATGTGTGTATTATTAATGATAAAAAATCACTTGCAATAGAACGAATCCTTGTAGGATAGGTGTGATACACCTCGATTCCGGAATACGGGTTGATCAGGTCCGCGCACAAAACCGGGGGATATCAAATAATTAAAGTAATAAATGAATGTGGAATACAAAAGAATAAATAAAAAATAAATAAATAAAGCTGAAAGGAAACTAAAATAATTAAATGAATAATTCCTCCATGAATAAAATTCTTTAATCCTCAAAGATAAATTCTCCAAAAGAATACAACTCAGGAATCCTCAAACATGGACCCCTAATAAATCCCATAACTGATAATAAATAAATGTCTAAAAACTGGAAAGCTAAACAGGAGATAAAATCCTACGTCGATGACACCGAAAGAATGAAGATGCCAAGTCTTTGATCTGCATGAACAACTGCTAATCCTGGTGCTGACGAGGACCTGAAAAATATAACAATGGTGGGTCAAAACCCACAACAAGTCATTTCTACGACAACCCAAACAGAGACATGAAGAACCTACATATCTATAGCTAACTCATACAATAGCTACATAGTCGAGAAGTATATATAAATATACACACCAAAGACTCTCATTGAATTAAGACAGACTCAACCGTGTAGTGGGTATCTTGTTCAAATCGCACACAAAGGTGGGCACAAGTCCTCCTTCTACCAGGCACAAACATCTCTAATTCAGCTACCCATCTCAATTGGCAATATACTCCTGCATCCTAACCACTGATCCTGAGATCTCAAGCTTATATCGTGGCATATATCCATATCTATATAAATACATATCTTATAACAATAAAATAAACTATCCATTATAATCTTTCAATGGCATGTCATCCACATGGTTTCGTGACCTGACACGAAGAGATGAGACAAAACTTATTAGCCAGTCCATCCCCATCAACCAAAATAAAGTCATATCTTAACAACGGCATACATAGAACCAAATCCTGACATTGGTTCTCAAGCAAATTCCAAAACACACACACACACACATATGTATATCATGTCTCAAGAGTATAAAATACAAATATGCAATGTGTAGTTTACTTGTCTCCTGTTACCTGTAAAAGTAAGATTAGAACGCCATTTAAAAAAAAAAAAAAAAAAAAAGTAAGAATAGAAGGAAGTTTTCTTGAAGTCAAAAACCTTTTTTTTTTTTTTTGGGAGATGTAAAAAGACTTTTCTCTTATGCTATGCTTGGTTGGAGGGAAGGATTGAGGAGGGATGGATGGAACTTTTCGTGTTTGGTTGGAGGAGAGGGGAGGGAAAGGAAGAGAGGGAGGAAGCAAGGAGGGATGAACATCCCTCATTTCTTCATATTTTTCTATCGACACAATTTTTCGGGGAAGGGAGGAGAGAGAAAGTGAATAACTACCTACAAATATACAATTTACGATTTTAACCTTTTTAAAAAAATTCAAATGAATATTTACCTTTTATTATTTTATATAGTGAGGGTATATTGGTAAAAAAAATATAAAAACTCTCTTTCCCTTCCTTTCAAAAAATAAAAATAAAAATTCACCCCATCCATCATTTCTACTATCCATTCCATTCAACCAAATAAAAAAGGGTCATGTGCAAAAAACACCTCTGTAGTATGTTTATAGTGCATATTGCACCCCTCCCGTGCAAAAAATACCCCTAAACTATGACATTTGTGCAAATAGGTCCTATTTATAAAAATTGGACTAAAATGCGCTTAGCAACACATTTTATAATATATGTAAAAAATATATATTTTGTGAAACGACTAAAAGGGCCATTCTTCTTCTTCATCTTTGTGGTTGTGCCGCTTCTACCGTGGGTTTCATTATCATATTGTGCATGTTCGGTTTGGTGGATTGATTTTTCTTCCCAGCCAGTAATGGAATTTTCTTTCGGAGTCCATATTGCAGGAAAAGTTCTATAAATTGATTAAATAAAAGTGATTAAGATGACTAAAACACTCCTTGTTAAATTTGGAATGGATCTCTAAAGTACCTTTATAAAGTGGGCAATAAGATAAGATTAGACTGCCGGTTGCTCAGAGCGAGCCTCGGCTTCACCTCCTTCTGACCATAATTTCGATCTAAGTACGACTAAAAGAAAATATCTAGTTTTGGCAACCTGTCAATTAAAATAATTCACCTATCTCCATGAGAATGTAAGAGTGGTTTTAAGTTAGTGATGAAAAAACGATTTTGCTCTGATCCATCTGAGCCGAAGAAGCAAGAAAGCGGGGGTGGGGAGTACACAACCTTTATGTCGGCGAAACCAGTTCACATCAGCCGAAAGTTCATGGCCGAACCAATCCTCTCCATAACACATCACCGGAATTGCTGTTCGCTGCCATCGCCACCACCCACCGGGATTCCCTTTGCTTATCTGCCGCTGTTCCAAGCTCACTGCCTTCGCGAACCACCATCAGTTCCGTGCAAGCTTCTCCTTGCTCGCCAGCTGTCTTTATCCTCGTCAGTCTTCCTCAGATAGCGTACCCATGCCTTTACCGAAATCAATCATGCTCCACGACAGCGTCGTCGTCATAAACGCTATCAGAAATCCAACAAGGCAAGTCTTAATCGACAATCAACCATTTAGAATAAAATCGTTTTTCGGTTCCCAATCGAGAATTGGGCTCTAAGGAAGAAGGCTAAGTTCGGGTTATTAACCATTATTCAAATGTCAATTTCAGAAGCTCAAAGAGCTAGGTCCTTTGAATTGGTGAACAAAGTCAAGTGTATTGTAAGCCTCTAAAAGGCTTCACGCCACATTGGATACTTTTATTACACAGGTCAGTCTCCTTATTCATGACCACTTCCCCATTATTTGATTCACCACCAGCTGACATCATCCCATCCCCAGAAAAGAGCTAAGCATTCGATTAAAATCCAACTCGGGCCGCTTGCATAACCAATTTCACCAAATAACCCAGTACAGATCGAGTGGAGAAAAAGAGCAATTGTGTGAAGATCCAATCCCATCACCTCCACACAGGTGTCCAAACTAAGGGATCTATTTGACGGGGGCACCGAAGCAAGCTCCATAGAAGTCATCAAAGGCAGGGCAATTTACAGTAGAAAATTCAGAGCTGTTTTGGTAAGGGAATTTTTCAAAGAGTGAAAGGATAAAATATGTATTATATTAATTGAGGGGTATTTTCATACAAATTAAAAAGAATATGTGTGTTTTTTGCCCACCTTTTAAAATAAGGGGTAAAAATGCTATGAAACGTATACTTCAAGGGTGTTTTTTGCACTTACCCCAATAAAAAATGGAGACATTCCTCATCTACCCCTCTCCATTTTTCCATTCTACAAATCAAACAAAGCATTAATGTTATTTGTAGGAGCTGAACTAAATCGGTTACATGTCATAACAATTAACGTTTTCTAATTTATTTAAAACAATTGAGAATGATTTGATTCTGAATTAGGCAGGAATGGAATTGAATCAGACCATATGCAACCCTAGTTACAATATGTTTTGATTTGATTCGGTTTAGTTGGTAAATTAGAGTTATTCCCCAATTTGTTTGTATACAGGTCGGACCTGATGTACTATTGAGGCTGCAACTTGGGCGAACTAACCCAGCCCAACCCAAATTTTTGAAATTTGGGCTTTAAGTTCACAAATCGGGCTCATATTCGGGTTGGGTTTTGTCAAAACCCAGACATATTCGAGTTGGGCTCGGGCTCAACCCGAACCCAACCCAAAATAATTTTTTTTTTCTCCTCTTTCTTTTTTTTTTTTTTTTTCTCTCTCTCTCTCTCTTCTTTCTCTTTCTCACTTTACCGCCGTCCCCATACATTCAAGTTAGCAGTTGCAGAAAGAGAGGGTGGCAAGCTTGAGAGTTGAGAGACAGCGGCTGAAGCTTGCGAACGGCGAACCCAAACTAGAACAACGGGTGATGGAAACTGAAAGATCTGGGTTTTGATTTTCTGAACGATCTGAAATGATATGCCGATATGTGTTTTGAGCTTTTGATTCTTGCAGACAGATAGATAAAACTAAAATATATGGATTTTGAAGTTCTGATTCTTGTAGATTTTGTAGTTTGCAGTTGCAGAGAGAGAGAGAGCGAGTGGGTGGGGGGGAAGTTCAGAGAGAATAGATGTGATACACCCGAATTTTCACGTGTAGGTTGGCCAGGCCCACACCCGAAAATACGATAATATCAAAACAATTTAGTATTTAAACGAACACAGAATACAAGAAGAATAAAAAGAATGAATAAATCGCTGAATGAAATTCTATTTATAAAATAAAACCTCCTTTACAAAAATAAATTCCATGAATTTAAAATTCTAAAATACAACTCGAGAATCCTATAAGTCAAGGACCCCTAAACCAGAAACTATCAATTCACCAGACATCTAATAATAAATAACAATACTAAAAAGTAAACAAGATGAGTAGATGAATGACAGTCTCCCAGCTGCGGAACCTCAACCTCGAGACTGGAACTTCTAATAACCTGAAAAATAAATCATGGGTTAGACCCATGAGCAAGTTTCTTCTACCAAGCCTCTAAAAACCAATAAATAAAATATCTCTAACCAAAATCATCCTAATTAAAGAGTTAACCTTTAATATAAGATGATACATATATATTATATATAAAATATATAGAGAATATGTTCATTAATATATTTCTTGAAATCCAACACCATAAACAATGATAAGACTACTTCCATATTTAAACTAACCATCAAGTACATTCCACTTTTAAGAGAAAACTCCTTTAAACCTAAATTCCATATTTAAACAGTTATTTAACCATTTAAAGAATAAATAATAATCCAAGAAATATTTTCCTTCAATCCAAATCCTAATATCCACCAATGTAGGATTTTATTTATAAATATCACATAGCAAAGATCTATACTTTGACAACTCATCCATGCCTACACTAGTATTATTTTATTAATACTATAAAATAATATATTATCCTTTAAACATTAGTTTATTCTAATAAGAATATTTATCATCTCCAACTTATAAACACAATATCTATAGATGTATATTTAATTATCTAACTTACTTAGCAATTTATTTATAATTTGGCACATCATCCATGCCTCCACAAATATTTATTTATGCTTTAACAAATCAACCATGCCTCTAGAAGTATGTTTATTTATACGATAGCAACTCAACCATGCCTCTGCAAGTAATACATTTATACTTTGGCAAATCAACTATGCCTATTAAATGACAATCTGTTTATATTTTGGCAACTCATCCATGCCTCCAAAATTATGTTTTTATCCATACTATTAATTAGCAATTCATCCATATTTCCATGTATGTATTTTGTTCATATAATTAATAAGACAATTTATTTATGTCTTTAGCAACTCATCCATGCCTCCAATTTAACTATGTACCAAACTTTACAATTAACTATGAAATAAATCATACATAGGCACTCCATGCAAGTTATATAAGCATATAATTAATTTAATTAAATAACCTATTATGATTTCATCAACACCACCATCACATATATAAACATGATAAATATCAATAAACAACTTATTAATAGATTAGGTTATATTTATTTATTTATGTGTGACAGTATAACACATAGATGTATATAACACGTAGGTTACATAATTTACTAATATCCAAATAACACGTTACACGTTAAATATAAATATTAAGAATTATTTGGTCAACACCCAACCAATATAAATTATTGAAATTGGTTAAAACAATTTTGGAATAAGATGTGACGGCTTAAGTTTTATAAACCCGGTGCGTCAGTGATGACCAAAAGATGACCCGATAATGAATCCGAAATGCGGAAGCAAAAGATGAAAAATAGCCACTAGAGATGTATGTCATTCCTAAGGCACCAAAATGACTCCCTATGAAGCCACGGAACTCAAATACGTCAAGTAATGAAACAAGGATTTCAAACTCGATAAGAAATGAACCAAGGGTAAAATGGTCATTTCAAACTGAAATAGACGCCATTGGAAAGACAACAAAAAATTAATGAAGTTAGACTCAAGAATCACTAGATTCGAAATCTGGACGGAAAAGATATAAAGTCTTGAAGTCGAAGGAAGAGAAACCCCATCTTGGTTCGAACCAAATCCTGACACTACCGCACTAAAACTTGAATATCTTGAGTTACAAGTTGAATCTGAAGCTGTAATTAGTACCATTAGAAATCTTATTTTGACGCGGTCAATTTAGACTGAAGAACGGACCAATTCGGAGTTAAAACGAATGAGATATGATGATTTAAAGTCGGAGGTGTAGTGCTGAAAAAGGGATGGACGAGCGCTCGTCCAAGGGCGACGAGCGCTCGTACAAAGTACGCCCAGGGTAATTCCCACTGCCCTATCTATGAGCACTCGTACCCTTTGGATGAGCGCTCGTGCTGCAGACAAGCTTAGCAGTTTTTCGAGTTTGAAATGTAATTTTGAGGTCTTTTTGGACCTTTTTTGAAAAAAAAAGTTGTGAATTAATCCCCCCTAAAATCAGGTTTTCTAGTCAACCATGTTAAAACCAACATTTATTTTTCAAGTGAAATACCAAAAAATGCCCTTAAGATCAGATTTAGCAAAAATGTGAAAAAGAATGTTACTCTAAGTGTTCATTTTGCAAAATATGACTCTAAACTTAAAAGCGATCATGCACGCAAACGTAATACGGATAAATACACATATTCCAATAGCCTATGGCCACATAGTGTGTCATATACAAAATACGACCTATCAAACCTCGAATTCTCATAATTTCATAAGGCAAACTATGGAATTAAACTAGCATACATATAATATAGATGTATATGGCGCTTGGCCTCATGTTACACATACAAAATAGGCATCTTCAAGAGTTCTTAGATATACATTACACATCAAGGAAGCCATCTTAGCTTCTAAAATACCATATATCTATGGTATACAAAATATATCATCCAAAAGTGAAGCATGTTAAACAAGTGCATGTCCATACACAAAAATGTTCCAAATTGCTCATAAGCCTCTAAGGATGATGAGCATCCAAGAACATAGTCTCCTTACTTGTAAAATAACGCACACAACTATGGTGAGTAATCAAGTTACTCGTAGGAAGAAGCATATGCGTATACTCTAAAGTTTCAATATCATTGCAAGATTAATATAAACGAATATAAGGGAGCATTCCACTTAATGTCTATGTTCAAGGTGTTCTAAGGGATCAACTTAAGCTAACTTAAATGATTCTACAACAATGCAATAACAATATCAATGGGCTTAACAACATCAATTCGCAAATAACCGAAATCACAAGTCACAATTAAACATTGGTTGTCAACTTGGAAAATAATGCGAAATCAATTAGTGGAATACTTTGGCATCAAATCTCGGATAAACCCAAGACCTAAATGGTTATTTCAGGCATTAACCCGCTGGGAATACCACCCTAGTGCGCACTACAAATGGGGAGAACTCATACCTCCGGCACTAGAGCCAAACTTTAGCCATGTCACTTGTAACAATGTCCCAAAAGAATCCAAAATATATCAAGTTCAAAACTTATATACTATATTAAGGTATGTATACCACCTTCCATACACAAGTATTTTGAATCCACACAAACCATGTCTTAGGGTTCCAAGTCTAGAATGGCATAATAGATGACAAGTTCTCATTATGATATAATGTGCAAAACAATATCACCAACTTATCAATTTAAATCATGCCTCAACAATAAGCTTTATATACTAATTCTTAACATTTTAGCAATAAGCTTCCAAAATAGTCACAATTAAGCATTGATAAAAATATAGAATTATCACTATTATAAATACAACAATTCAAATCAAAAGGAATTGTGTATAATATTAATAATTCTACAAGAATTCTATATCACTACCACGTGTGAAAATACTCGAATTTAGCATACTACTAAATCATACAATCCTTCTACACAAGGTATATACATATTATACATGCTTAAATCAATAAACTCTAAGTCAAAAGTGAGGGTTTCTTATAATATGCAAGACTATCATATTAAAAGCATGTACACAATATATATTAAACCCCAAAGGACTTAAAACACTCAAAATATAAACATACTACCACCTCTACCTCAATAGAGAATTGAATCTCTATAATCCCAAGCAACCAAGCTCAAAAATGGAAAAAAAACAAGGGTTTTGAAGAGGATAGTGAAAGGAAACTTTTGTCTCCCAAGGTTAATGGTCTAAGGTGAGTGAAAGGAGGCCAAAATGAAGAAATAAGCTATTAACCAAGCTTTTCTCCAATGGTGGCTAGGTTAGGGTTTTGAAGAACAATGAAATGGAAAATATAAAAGTGAAAAATGGTGAGTGGTGGATCTAGTAATCCTCCACTCACTGTGTGCTCTTGCACTACCTCTCTCATACACACAATGCAAGACCAATTTGTAAGCCTATACTTGTCACAAATCAATGACTCCTTCCTAGGCTTAATCTTAAGCCTACACTTGTCAACCATCTAAGCCAACAAGTACACTTATCCTAGGCTAACAAGTGAGTAAATCTCTACCCTCCAAATGTCACAAGATGATGCACCCAAGTCTCTCCACCCCAATGCCAATAAGTGGGTCTAGAAGAATGTGACACTTATCACATTTTTCAAAAACCGCAAAAAGGTCATTTTCCAAAATATCTTCTACATTAACTTGCAAGATGGTCCCCAAGACAAAAAATAATTACTTTTCATAATTACACAAAAACCCTAAAATCAAGAATATTCCAAAATAAAGTATCAATCCCTGCCCTTTACAAAAAGTAAACAACTAGAATGTATTTTCTACAAAAGTAAAAATACAATTATCATAGAAATCAAATATCATGGATGCATGTAAAGCCGGAGATCAATCCGAGCACAAAAAGTGAGGTTTTTCAAGGAAAAATGATAAACGGAAAAAAGACAAAATAGGGAAAAGATGAAAAAAGAAAATTACCGAAAAAAAAAAGGAAGAAAAATGACCAGGTTATTACAACCTACCCTCCTTAAAAGGATTTCGTCCCCGAAATCAAGTCGTACCTGAAAGAAAGAACAAATTGGGATACCGAGAGCAAACCTCCTGTTCGAGCTCCTCGGTAGCCTCCTCAATACCGTGATGTCTCCACAAGACCTTAACCAATGGAATGGTTTTGGTCCGCAAGACCTATTCCCGTGAATCAAGAATCTGGACTGGACCCTCTTCGTAGGTCATGTCTTCATCAACAATAATATCTGTCTACCGTAAAACATGCGATGGATTCGGCTCGTACTTTCTCTATATAGAGACATGAAAGACGTCGTGAACCTTATCAAGGTCTGACGGTAACACCAAACGATAAGCAACTTCACCGACGCACTCCAAAATCTGAAATGGTCGAATGAACCTAGGAGACAACTTGCCCGTCTCCCGAAATCTCAGAAATCCCTTCCGTGGAGAAATCTTGAGAAAGACGTGGTCCCCTACCTCAAAAGACAAGGATCTCCTTCTCCTGTCAGCATAACTCTTCTGCCTACTCTGAGCTATAGCCAACCGCTGTCGAATCGACTTAATCTTTCCTGTCATTTCAATGACAATATCAGGACCCAATGTGATTGCATCACCTACCTCGGTCCAACAAACTGGATATCTGTAAGGTTTGCCATACAACGCCTCAAATGGTGCCATGCCAATACTGGTCTGGTAACTATTGTTGTAGGCAAACTCAACCAAGGGTAAGTAGTCTTCCCAACTATCCCCAAAATCCAAAATGCAAGCCCGTAGCATATCCTCCAATATCTAAATGGTACACTCCGACTGACCATCAGTCTGAGGATGGAATGCCATCCTGAAATGAAGCCCCGTGTCAAGAGCCTCCTGAAAACTATGCCAAAAGTGAGACGTGAATCTGGGATCCTTATCCGAAACAATGGATACTGGAACCCCGTGAAGCCTGACAATCTGCCTCACATACAATCCACTAAGTCTCTCTGCATCATCTGTCACTGCCATAGGCAAAAAGTTAGCCGTCTTAGTCAATCTATCAATAATGACCCAAACGGCATCATTCCCTACCTTGGATCTCAGAAGTCCTGTCACGAAATCCATAGTGATGTGCTCTCACTTCTACTCAGCCACTGGTAATGGTTGCAACAAACCTGCCGGTCTCTAATGCTCTGCCTTCACCTGTTGATAAGTAAGACATTTAGCCACGAACTGAGAAACATCCCGTTTCATGCCTTTCCACCAAAACTGTCTCCGCAAATTGTGATACACCTTTGTACCACCAGGATGAACTGTGACTCAAAAATAGTGAAAATCCCAAGAACAACATCACGACAAGACAAAGGAACAAACATATTCCCTCTGTACCTGAGACCACTGTCTGAATGCAAGGTCCAACCCTCTACATTCTCGCCGCCTGAAATCCAATCGTGGATGGACTTCATCTCCCCATCATCCTACTGTGCCTCAATAACGCTGCTAACAAGAGCTAGTTGAGCCACAAGGCTAAACAAGATAGCTGGTGAAACATCCTTATATAACTGTAAACCAAGATCTGCAAGCTTTTCTAGCATCTTCCATCTGTGGACGGAAATGCTAGCAAGAGTACTCCGTGACTTTTTACTTAATGCATCGGCCACCACATTGGCCTTTCTCCGATAATACTGTAACTTAAAGTTGTAGTCTTCCATGAACTCGACCTATCTGCGCTGTCTCAAATTCAAATTCTTCTGAGAGACAAGATATTTGAGACTCTTATGATCGGAGAAAACCTCAAACTTCTCCCCGTACAAGTAATGTTTCCACCCTTTCAGGGCAAAGATAACCGCTGCCAACTCCATATCATGTGTCAGATAGTTCAACTCGTGAGTCTTTAACTGTCGAGACCCATAAGCTACTACCCATTCTGTCTGCATCAAGACACACCCTAGGCCTTCTCGCGAAGCATTACAATAGACCACGTAACCCAAACCATGTTCAGGTATGATCAAAATTGGAGTTGATGTCAACCTGATCTTCAACTCCTGAAAAGCAAAATTACAAGCCTTATTCCATATGAACTTGACCCCCTTGCGAGTAAGTCGAGTCATCAGTGCCGCTAGATGAGAGAAATCCTGAACAAATCTCCTGTAATAGCCAGCTAGGCCAAAAAAACTTCGAATCTCAAACACTGTCTTTGGGCGCTCCCAATCCATCACAAACTCAATCTTTGAAGGATCCACTGCAACATCGCCCCTTGACACAACATATCCAAGGAACTTCACCTCTGGTAGCCAAAATTCGCATTTCTAGAACTTGGCATACAATTGGTTATCCCTAAGGATCTGCAAAACTGTTCTCATATGATACTCATGCTCCTCTACCAAAGCCGAGTATACAAGGATGTCATCAATGAACACCACCACAAATTTGTCAAGATAGTCACTGAATACACGGTTCATCAAATCCATAAAAGTTGCTGGAGCATTAGTCAAACCAAATAGCATCACTAGAAACTCATAATGGCCATACCGTGTACAAAAAGTGGTCTTGGATATATCCTCATCCTTAACGCTCAACTGATAAGAACCCGATCTTTAATCGATCTTCGAAAAACATGTCGCTCCCTACAATTGATCAAATAAGTCATCAATCCTAAGCAAAGGATACCTGTTCTTGATCATAGCGTGATTCAACTTGCGATAATCGATACAAAGTCTCAAAGACCCATCCTTCTTTTTCCCAAAATGAACCAGTACTCCCCATGGTGAAGCACTAGGACGAATAAAGCCCTTAGCTTTTAAATCATCCAACTGAGCTTTCAGCTCATCAAGTTCTACCGGTGCCATAGAGATAGGTGTTGTACCGAGAATGACATCAATGGAAAAAACAACTTCCCTTAAAAGAGGTAACTCTGTCAGTTCCTCTGGAAAGACATCAATAAAATCTTCAACAACTGCCGAAAGAACACGGCCTAAACTGTTATCATCGTTAACTAGCAAACTAGCCAAGTAGGATCTGTGGCGACTCTAATCACCAATGCTGAAAACCATCGTCGGGTGGGAATCGCTCCGATTTCCCACAAAATGGAAACAATTTCCTTTGGGAGTGCAAACGGACACCCTCCCGTGGAAGGAATCGATCGTAATCTGAAAGAATGACAACCAATCTATCCCGAGAATGACATCAAAGCCAGTCATGTTGAGAACAACGAAATCAAACTCTAAGGTCCGCCCAGCTGTCTCAATAGCATAACCCCGACAAACACGATCCAAAGGCACTGGACCACAACTGGTGTGTCAACAAAGAGAAGACTATCCCGAAGTGTGACTTCCAGACCTAAAGAATGTGCAAATGATGTAGAAATGAAAGAATGTGATGCACCCGTGTCAACAAGAACCCGTGCCCAAGAACTGAAAACTAGAAAGATACCTCAAACTGAAGAGGTCCCAGCGAAAGCATTCGCCTGTGGAAGAGCGTATGCTCGTCCCTGAGCGCCTGAGCCATGCTGTAAACTGCCATGATAGTCTGACTAACGTGTCGAAGCAGTAGGTGTGAACCCCTGGCTGGATAAGTGCCAACTGGTGCCACTGGCTGTAGTGCCTAAGGAACTCTGAAACCAGATTGAACCACTACAGACTGTGCCGGTACCATCTGTGAATCTGCGCCACCACGTGGCTTATTCAACAACTTTAGACAATCCTTCTTGAGATGGCCTGGTTACCTGTAATAAAAACAAGCTCCCTACCCTGTCCCTGTAGAAGCTGATGTCTGACTGGCCTGTAGTTAAAGCTGTGGACAGCGAGGCTTGATGTGCCCCGGCTGCTAATAATAGTGACAGATCACACCCCAAGCTAATCCCGAAGATACAGGAACTGTGGGTGCAAAACGAGTCTGCTGTGGAGCCCCCTGTGAGTGTGCACTGTTCCCTGTTTTAGCCTTCTTCCACTGACTCCAAGAAGATGATGGAGTGTCGCCGCAAGGCTGCTTGTGCGAACCCCTGATCCGTGACTGATCCCATTCCTCTGCCTCAGCTAGCATAGCCCTCTAGACTACCTCTATGTAAATCCTCAAATCAATAATTGAGACCTGTGGCTTGATGTCAAGATGAGCCCATCTCGAAACTTCATTGCCCTGGCCTCATCTGTCGCCACCATATCCTCGGCATAACGAAAGAGAGAAGAAAATCGTGTCTCGTACTCAATGACACTTATAGTGCCCTAATAAAGACCTGTGAATTGTATCCTCATCTCCCACCTCATAGCCCTGAGAAAGAAATGCTCAAAGAACAAATCTCTGAACTCATTCCAAGTCATCAACTCAACATTATGGACATTGGTCATAAACCTCCACTAAATATTTGCATCTCCTATGAACATAGAGGCTGTCAAAGAAATCCTCAACCTGTCTGTGGGTACCGCCATGCTGTCCAACTTGCGAACCATAAGTTCTAACCAAGCTTCTGAGACTAGCGGATCTGAACTCCCTGCAAATGGATCAATCTTAACCCTCTGTAGTCGCATGAAGTACTCCAGTGCCTCATTGACTATCGGTGCCGGTACCAGTGCTGGAATCTGTATCCCTGCCACCTGCCTACGTATCAATTCCTGTAGGGATTCAGCGATCCCTTGATTAATTCCCTAAGCCACTCGCTCCTCATAAGTCGGTGCCCGCGGTGGATTAGCATCCACGCCACGAACTGGAATCCTGGGCCTCCCCGGACCCCTTATGAACTCGGTGTCAGCCACCTGTTCCTCAATGCCCTGACGTGAAGACTTTCCACATGTGACAACCATGATGCTAGACGTACGAAAGGAAAGAGGTCAACAATAATACAAGTTATTATGACCAGATGTAACTCACACTATGAATGCACGAAACACAAGCAAGACAAAGTATGCGACATATGGTCATGCTAAGCAATCAAAGAAAATTGTTTACACAGTTAAGCACTTAAATAAATAAGCATACATGTTAAACGAAGATGCTTCTAAACACATAAGTATATAAGCATAGAGACATGTCATAATACCAAACTTTTATCAAGAAACACATAAACAGGTTGCAATGTCAAAACATGTTATCAAAGGCATGTGAATATATCAAAGTAGATCAACAAAAGCATGATATGCACCCAAAACCCATCGTCCTAAGGTATTCAAACCTAGGAGCTCTGATACCACTTGTGACAGCCCAAGTTTTGTAAACCCGGTGCATCAGTGATGACCAAAAGATGACCCGATAACAGATCCGAAACGCGGAAGTGAAATATGAAAAATGAAAAATGGCCACTAGAGATGTACGTCATCCCTAAGGCACCAAAATGACTCCCTATGAAGCCACGGAACTCAAATGAGCCAAGTAATGAAACAAGGATTTCAAACTCGATAAGAAATGAACGAAGGGTATAATGGTCATTTGAAACTGAAATGGATGCCACTGTGCATACCATTGGAAAGACAACAAAAAATGAATGAAGTTAGACTCAAGAATCACTGGATTCGGAGTCCGGACGGAAAAGATATAAAGTCTTGAAATCGAAGGAAGAGAAACCCTATCCTGGTTCGAACCAAATCCTAACACTACCTCACTAAAACTTGAATATCTTAAGCTACAAGTAGAATCTAAAGCTATAATTGGTACCATTAGAAAGCTTGTTTTGACACGGTCAATTTAGACTCAAGACCGAACTAATTCAGAGTTAAAACAAATGAGATATGATGATTTGAAGTCGGAGATGCAGTGCTGAAAAAGGGATGGACGAGCGCTCGTCTAAGGGTGATGAACGCTCGTACAAAGCATGCCCAGGGCAATTCCCACTGCCCTATCTACGAGCGCTCGTACCCTATGGACGAGTGCTCGTCCTGCAGACAAGCTTAACAGCTTTTCGAGTTTGAAATGTGATTTTGAGGTCTTTTTGGGTTTTTTTTGGAAAAAAAGTTGTGAATTAACCCCCCCTAAAATCATGTTTTCTGGTCAACCATGTCAAGACCAATATTTAATTTTCAAGTGAAATACCAAAAAATGCCCTTAAGATCATATTTAGCAAAAATGTGAAAAAGAATGCTACTCTAAGTGTTCATTTTGCAAAATATGACTCTAAACTCAAAAGCGATCATGCACGCAAACGTAATATGGATAAATACAGATATTCCAATAGCCTATGGCCACATAGCATGTCATATACAAAATACGACCTATCAAATCTCGAATTCCAATAATTTCATAAGGCAAACTATGGAATTAAACAAGCATGCATATAATATAGATGTATATGGCGCTTGGCCTCATGTTACACATACAAAATAGGTATTTCCAAGTCTTCTTAGATATACATTACACATCAAGGAAGCCATCTTAGCTTCTAAAATATCATACATCCATGGTATACAAAATATATCATCCAAAAGTGAAGCATGCTAAACAAGTGCATATCCATACACAAAAATGTTCCAAATTGCTCATAAGCCTCTAAGGATGATAAGCATCCGAGAACATAGTCTCCTTACCTGTAAAATAACGCACACAATTATGGTGAGTAATCAAGTTACTCATAGGAAGAAACATATGCGTATATCCTAAAGTTTCAATATCATTGCAAGATTAATATAGACGAATACAAGGGAGCATTCCACTTAACGTCTATGTTCAAGGTGTTCTAAGGAATCATCTTAAGCTAACTTAAATGATTCTACAACAATGCAATAACAATATCAATGCGTTTAACAACATCAATTCGCAAATAACCGAAATCATAAGTCACAATTAAACATTGGTTGTCAACTTGGAAAAGAATGCAAAATCAATAGTGGAATACTTGGACATCAAATCTCGGATAAAGCCAAGACCTAAATGGTTATTCCGGGCATTAACCTGCTGGAAATACTATGATACCCCTCGGATCCGAGACACGGGTTAATCAGGCCCAGGCCCAAACCCGAGGGAATATCAAACAATTAATATTTTAAAGTGAACACAAAATACAAAATGAATTTAAGAAATAATAGTTTAAGCTGAAAGAAATCTAAAATATAAAATCCTTTAAAATTAAATACTTAAAAACCCAGATACTAACAATCCAACTCCAAAACCTCCAAGGGTACAACTAGGGAATCCATCCTGTGGACCCCTAATAAGAAAACCAAACTGAACTGAAAAACTAAAAGAGAAACATATGAATAGAGCTCCTACGTTGTCGGAAGAATGAGTGGTCGCCTCTGCTCAGCACGAATAAGCTCAAGCTTGGAACTAATGAACACCTGAAAAATAGGAGTAGATCAGGCCCATGAACAAGTTCTAACCTACTACAATCTAAGCAGAGACTCGATACGCATGTACATCCAAACCAACTCAACAATAGCTAATAATCCGTAAATATACACATATATATTCACACTACGGGACTCTCACTGGACTATGGAGAAGGTCTAAACCTGAATAGAAGGCAACATGCGAAAACGCACCCATAGGTGGGCATGAGTACCTAGACCTAACAGGGTACACCTTAACCTCTCATATCCAGCTACGCATCCTACTGCATATACGCTCCCTAACCGACGACTTTGAGACTCAAGCTCATATCGCGGTACCATAAAAATATATTTAAAGTCCTCTCCTATCCATTCAAACCAGCCCAGTTAGTCATTCAGCTTGTTCAGCTTCTTTGACTTAACTTGGATAACAAGTAATCCATTTAGTCATTCAGCTTGTGCAGCTTCTTTGACTTAATTATAAGTAGGATTGATTTCATAATCCATTCCCTTATTCTGTATAGGTAGGATGTAGTATTTTGAAACTAATCCGTCCCTAGTATGTCACCGTCCCATACCGGTGCATACAATCCATCCATCCAATAGTTGATAATACACATAATGAATATAAATACCAACTAATCCACAACATCCATATAACTGACAGAACATAAATGTGTTTACATCCATTAATTGCATACAAGGCATAATATAATTTCGTAAACTAACATGTTTGTCTTATACCACTGTTACATGATTATCTCATAACTTATAGTACAGTGAACAAGTATATACATCCTTTAATCCGTAATAAGCATAATCCAAATATATGTTTGAACATGCTTACTTTATACCGCTACACAATTATCCAAGAATTGATATTACATTTAACACATGTATAACTTCATTTATCCTTTATAAGCATATAATAATTCTGTAATCTAACATGTCTATATTTTACAACTGGAACATGGCACCTCAATTAATTAATGGCAAGCACAATACAACTAGACAACCTATCATGCTTATACATCCAGTCCAGCAATTGATGAACAAGTACTAAGATTTAGTCATCAATTTATATCAGCAAGCGTAATTAAAATAAGATAGACTTTAATATGCTCATTTTACACGACTATTACATGATTAAAATTGGATAATCATTCTCAAAAAATTATTGAAAACAACACAAGCTATTTTAATCACTCGCATCCACTGATAGTTTACATAATTGTTAAGAAACATTCACCGCTCAACCTGTAATCCCTAAGTGGTTTATCCTCCATTCCCACATCCTCTGAAGTCTCAATCTAACCTTAGATTACTTTTAAATTCCCATGTACAGTCCCCGTTCACTTCAGACAGGTCAAAAACCACCCTAGAGTCGGAAAAATATCAAAAATCAAGAGAGAGGGGGAAAAGAGACGTCTCCCCACAAAGGGGAGCCACCTTCCTTTGAGTGGAGCCGCCTCCACCTCTCTTGGAGCCGCCTCCACCCTTGTGGGGAGCCGTCTCCTTCTCTGGTTTGCTCAGTTTCTCTCATCCTCCTTCACTGGTTTGATCTACGGCGACTACCAGTTGAACTGTCCTCCCTCTTTAATGTTTCTACTGATTAAAATAAAGTTCCAAAGTCTATAACAATCTTTAATCACTAATCAACATCAATATGAATAAGAAATAGACACAGAACCATTAAACAAACAAATACAGAGACATGTAACCACAGACAGTCAACAACGAACCTAAACATGCAACGAGATTAACTTAGCAGTTTATTTACTCCTGGAGTTGTAACAGAGATGCAAAGAACACAAGTCCAAGGGAGAGAGTAAGGATAGAACTTGTCTTTAGCCTTGCACATTCGTCATCTAAGTTCTTCGGCGAACCACCTACTGAAATCCTCCTATGTTCCCTCTATGCTTCCACAACCGAGAGTAGGGTTCTAAAACCCTAGGCAGAGTCTTATTACATATATTTATAGGTTTATACAAAACCTAAATTTAATTCAAGCCCTAAACTGAATCTAGGTCGGCCCACAGAAAATCCTAATTAAAGTCTATGTCGACTTATAACTTAAACCTGAACAGAACCCTAACTATATTTTCATAATTAATAATTAATCCATGTAATAATTAATTCAATTAAAGGAAAACAATAAATTATATGAAAGAAAACAATTAACACTATTAAAGAAAAATAATTAATTCTATTAAAGAACATATCATAATACAAGTCGTCATTTGATGCAAATAAACACGCCAATAAACAATTAAATAATTAAAATTCAATTAAAACAATAAATTAAATACGAGGACTATCCTTTAGAAATTAGGGGTATTACAAATACCACCCTAGTGCGCACTATAATGGGGAGAACTCATACCTCCCGTACTAGAGCCAAACTCTAGTCATGTCACTTATAACAATGTCCCAAGAGAATCCAAAATATATCAAGTTCAAAACTTATATATATTATATTAAGGCATTTATACCACCTTCCATGCACAAATATTTTGAATCCACACAAACCATGTCTTAGGGTTCCAAATTTAGAATGGCATAGTAGATGACAAGTTCTCATTATGATACAATGTGCAAAACAATATCACCAACTTATCAATTTAAATCATGCCTCAACAATAAGCTTTATATACTAATTCTTAACATTTTAGCAATAAGCTTCTAAAATAGTCACAATTAAGCATTGACAAAAATATAGAATTATCACTACTATAAATATAACAATTCAAATCAAAAGGAATTGTGTATAACATTAATAATTTTACAAGAATTCTATATCACTATCACATGTGAAAATACTCGAATTTAGCATACTACTAAATCATACAATCCTTCTACACAAGGTATATACATATAATACATGCTTAAATCAATAAACCCTAAGTCAAAAGTGAAGGTTTCCTATAATATGCAAGACTATCATATTAAAAGCATGTACACAATATATATTAAACCCCAAATGACTTAAAACACTCAAAATATAAACATACTACCACCCCTACCTCAATAAAGAATTGAATCTCTTTAATCCCAAGCAACCAAACTCAAAAATGGAAAACAAAACAAGGGTTTTAAAGAGGATAGTGAAAGAAAACTTTTGTTTCCCAAGGTTAATGGTCTAAGGTGAGTGGAAGGAGGCCCAAATGAAGAAATAAGCTATTAACCAAGCTTTTCTCCAATGGTGGCTAGGTTAGGGTTTTGAAGAACAAGGAAATGGAAAAGATAAAAGTGAAAAATGGTGAGTGGAAGATCTAGTAATCCTCCACTCACTATGTGCTCTTGCATTACCTCTCTCACACACACAATGAAAGACCAATTTGTGAGCCTACACTTGTCACAAATCAATGGCTCCTTCCTAGGTTTAATCTTAAGCCTACACTTGTCAACTATCTAAGCCAACAAGTGCAGCTATCCTAGGCTAACAAGTGGGTGAATCTCCATCCTCCAGATGTCACAAGATGATGCATCCAAATCTCTCCACCCCAATGCCAACAAGTGACTCCATGAGAATGTGGCACTTGTCACATTTTTCAAAAAATGCAAAAAGGTCATTTTCCAAAATATCTTCTAAATTAACTTACAAGATGGTCCTCAAGACGAAAAATAATTACTTTTCATAATTACACAAAAACCCTAAAATCAAGAATATTCCCAAATAAAGTATGCATCCATACCCTTTACAAAAAGTAAATAACTAGAATGTATTTTCTACAAAAGTAAAAATACAATTATCATGAAAATCAAATATCATGGATGCATGCAAAGTTGGAGATCAATCCGAGCACAAAAAATGAGGTTTTGCGAAGAAAAATGATAAACGGGAAAAAGACAAAATAAGGAAAAGACACAAAAATAAAATTACTGAAAAAAAGAAAGAAAGGAAAATGATTGGGTCATTACATAAGATATATATACAAAATTCGTATTGTCTTCCAACCCAGTTTTGACAAAGTAAACATCCATTTCACGAAATTTTCGTGAAATACAAAATTGTAGATAATTGAATTTCCATTCAACCAAATAAGATTTGAGCCATTTTGGCACTTGAGGAAAGAGATATAGACAGAATACTAAAACGGGAATTTGAGAAAGTTTCCTAATTGAAGAAGGATTATTCATTTTCTTCTAATCAATTTCTTCACATGCATTTATCTTATGTCTAGGTGATTAACGTGCCAATTTAATCTATAGATTTTGATACCCACAGTGATAAACTTATGGGTTCTAATAGGAGAGTTAGAAAAGAACTTGCCTAAAGGTTTCGAAACAAAATCGACGCTTCAACCTTGGTTGTCTCTTCCAAATCCGACGTCCTCTTTCTCTGATCCAACCTTTTCTTTGTCAGCCTTCCCTTCTTCTTTTTCTCTGCTTCTCTTATTATTTATTTTTTTTTCTAACGTGAAAAACTTTTTAACAATATAACTTTATGTGTATATTTATACACATTAATACCCTAATCCTATTCCTAGTATGACTACCCAAATAAAAATAATAATAATCTTAAATAAAATATATACACGTATATTATATTATATATATAATTATTTATTATTATTGTTTTATATATATATATATATATATATATATATTCCTCACACAATAAAAAATAAATAATATATATTGCCAATTCAAATCCTCCTCCATATAGGACTCTAGTTATATTAATATACATGACACATATAAATATAAATAAATAAATAATATATATTGCCAATTCAAATCCTCCTCCATATAAGACTCCAACTATATTAATATATATAAAACATATAAAAATAAATATATATATATTATGTAATATATATTTATAAATCTTTTTTAACTATACTTACCATATATATGCATAAAGTCCTATAGATATATACTTACTATAAATATATAATTCTCTATATAATTATATATATATATAATCCATTTAATATGCATAATATACATATATATATATATATATATGTATGTATATGTATATATATATAGTCATGCATAAATCCATGGGCCTTTAAACCATCCCAAATCCTTTAAGGCTTCCTTCTCCAGCCCAAGACCCAAATTCTTTGGTCTAAATAATCCAACCCAATCCATTAAATTTAAACAAATAATTAAATAAATAAACACTTCATATTAAAACAACTAAATACATGTAGCACATAATCAAATAAAAATCAACAACTAAGTCATACCATACAATAAAAATCAACACGTCAACAAATCAATCAACAATTAAGTACATCATCATATCAATAAATCAAATAAACATGTAAATAAATAATTAATTTAAAATTAATAAATCCATTAAATTCATTTAAAGGTAATTAATTTAATTAAATAATTCTTTAAAATATAGGAGTATTACAATAGAGATGGAGGCAATTGGGGAGGCTAAAATGATTTGTCCTAAAAATAATAAAATATAATATATATATATATATATATATATATATATATATATATATTTCTGAAAAGAAAAAAAAAACTTAACCCGTCAAACTGACGCAACCCGTCCGAAAATATTCGGACTGGGTTATGACCATAACCCATATTGAGTATAATTTGGATTGACCCAAGCCAACCTAATTCGGGTAAAGATTGGGTTGGGATTGACTGAGTTGGGCCAGCCCAACTTGCAGAACTATCCATCCGGAAAACGCGTTTGTCATGCTCCATTCCCATCGGCCAACTCATCAGAGCGCACAAAAAATTAACAAAGGCGCGAAATGAAATATTGGCTGTTTGGAGCCAAAATTATCTATTTTTTCGCTTGGCGGGAAAGCTCATTTTCTCATTAAAAAAAACAATAAATTATACAAAGAAATAGGAATTCGAAGAGGTGTGGAAAATTTCAGTTTTCGGCTATCATTTCTGAAGAAAATCTGAAGGAAAACAAGGGATTTTTGGCTTGAGCTATTGAGAAATCTGAGAAATTCAGAGTTTTTCTTTTTGTGGGTTGATTTTCTCAGGAAAATTTAAGAAAACCCTAGATCAGAGGGGTGTTTTTGTTCTCACTCGAATCTTTCCCTATCTTCTCGAAGACCCTTTGTGTTATTGGGGGGTTTTCGTCGATTTGTATTGTCTTTGAGAGAGGGCAAGCACAATTAGGGCTCAATGGTGGACGTAGTGGTGATCGATCCGGAAGAATCGGAGAAGACAGAAATGAACAGTTCAGATCAAAGCAACAGTGCGAAGAAATCGTTGAAGAGGAAGAGAGCTTCATTGATCGAGTCACTGAGTACAGAAGAGAGATTGGCTCGGATCGAGGCTTTACGCGAAGAGCTCGATGGTTTGTTCAAGTATTACCGAGTGGTTTTGGATGAGAAGGTGAATTTGGATCTGAACAACTGTAATTCGAACAATTCGAGGATTGCTTGCTTGCTCGAAGAGAGCAATCTTCCCCTGTCGAAGTTGGTCGTTGAAGTTTACCATAAATTGAAGGCCAAAGATGGCGAAAATGGTCTTAGTATAACTCTTGCTTCTGTGAAGAGTTCTGTTCTTCTCATTGGGCAGAGATGGTTCTATGGAGTGCCCAGTGCGGACGCTGATGTGTTGGAGGACGAGACCGAGTCGTGCCTTTGGTGTTGGGAGGTGATACCATTGTTTTCTATAGCTTGTTTCTGTTAAACAATTTAAGTTTTGGTTAACAGATATATCAAATTTTTACTTTTTTGTCCTCCTTAGAATTAATGGGATTATTGGATTTTTTTTTTTTTTTTTTGGTTTATGAAGTTTATTAGCCACATATGACATTTGTTGCATTTAATTGTGCATTTAAATGGTCTCATTAAACATTTTATTTAGTTTATTCAGTCCCCCCCAAATATTCATATGATATTGCCTGTTTGATCTCTAAATTTACATGTTAATTTTAAGTTATTGTTATTTATTAGTATATAGTTGATTGATTTTTCTTAATGTATCATATTTAGCTTACAATTCTATTTTTTCTGTATTCATTGAGTAAGTAAAGCCTTCAACTTGCCATGTTTATTGGATAGTTAGAGCAAATAAAGTTTTTAACTGGATGTATCGAATAATATTTAATATTTGTTGTTTTCCAACTTAGATTTGCTTAATTGGAAGATCTTACATCCGTTGGAGTATTTTTCGACTTGCTTGTTTATTATTGTACAGACAAGAGATGTAAAATTGATGCCGAAATCTGTGCGAGGAGCACTGAGAATTCGTAGGACTTGTCGGAAGAAGATACATGAAAGGATAACTGCTGTTTCTGGTAAGTCATATATATATTTACGGAGATATTTACATTTCATCTGGTTTAAGTTCATCAAAAACTTAGCAGGCAAGGCTTGTCTTTGTGGTACTTCTATCCATGACATGACATGATTGGAATAGCCCGTTGAAATAAGATTTTGTGGCTGACGTGTAGTGGAAATATAGTTAATAGAGCATGATATACATTGCTAAGCCATTAGAATTTTCTTACTTAAGCTTTTGGGCAAGAGATGGTTTAACACTCTGCAGTTGGGTCAGTTTGACTCCTTGTTGTCATCCTCTAGTGTCATCAATTAGGGATGTGTCCTTAAAAATATATCATTTACAATTTGCAACAATATCAAGATATAACATAAAATGCTTAAATCTTTATCTAATAAAAATTTAATAATACTTTGCTACTAGTTGTAAAATCAGCAGTAAATGCAGAGAAATACTGAATCAAAATTGAAACATATGTTAAAGCTCACAGAAGCAATTTGTGAACTACATCATTTGTCAACAAGTAATTAACCACCTGTATCTATAAATCGCATTATTGCCCAGCTTACTTTAATAATTAGATTTAAAGAGTTCGTTTAATACTCAAGAAGTTTTCAATACTGGAACATCTTTACAATACTTTTGAAAATTCCTCATTGTAGTTATCATTTAGATCCTTTAAGACATCCAACAAGATAATAAAACACTCCAACGCCTTCAACTAGAAGGATACTTAATACTTGGGAGTTGCGAATCCCCATCATATTGTTTTCTTCACCAACTAGCATGGAAATGGAGTGGGTTTGGGAATGAGTCTCATTTTTTTCTCCAAGATGAGGATATTTAAAAAGGAGAAATAGGAGGGAAAAAGGTTAGGTGTTAAGCGTACACCTAGTCTAACGTTGACAACTTTGAAACGGTCAACTTAGTTGAATCTTTTGTGAAGTATTCAGTAGTTAGAGTTTCAGGGCATGTAAAAAAGGTCCCTCTTTTATTTCTAATGCAGTGCTCATTGAAGTAATGGAGACTTCAAGCTTAAATCATTAAACCAAAAGGTTATGTTCTGAAGAAGGTGGCATGCTAAATTTAACTGTCCTGTTCCATTTATTGAGTAAATAAGGAATCCTAAACCCACATATGCAACTGCAATTACTGCCTATGCAGCAGGGACACTAACAAAGGAGTCTGATACTCACCCATTTGAGGTGAACTCAGATTAACATAAGATTCTATCAGATGATGTTGGCTTACGGTATGGCTTACTAATTTCATTTTTTTATATATTCATTTCAGCAATGATAAATGCATTACAGAACTCAGAGAGTCCTCAGAGCAATGGACATGAGCAGGTGAAAGCATCAGAGAGGCTTGTCAAAGTGTTAAATGAGGCAGATATTCGCCTGTTAGTTGAAAGCATGGCGCAGAAAAATGGTTCTGATAGGTATGTATTGGCAGTAGCTTTGTTAGTACGTTTGTTGCTTTATGTTCTTTTTTCTTTGTTTTAAATTTAGTTCATTGCTGTAGGGCTGACAAGGAAGCAAAAAAAGAAGAGAAATTGATAATCAAGCAATTAGAGAGAAATAAACGAGAAGTTGAAAAGGAGAAAAAAAGAGTGGAATGGGAGCTTCAGAAGGAGAAGCGGCAAAGTGTAAGTCCTATTTCAGCCCTACATGTGTTATTTAGTCTAGGCTGCATGCATCTTCTCCATATATTTGTGCTTTGGCAAATGATATATGCTGTTTAGCTCTAAATATGTTACCCTTAAATGTATTATTTATTAATTTTTTCAGAACTCTCAGGCAACTAATATTATTTATATGGAACAAGATTTTTATGGTTTGGAAAGGAAATTTAAATGAATTTTTGCATCATGCACCATGGAATTGTTTTGAAATTTACTATTCCAAAATTTGTCTTCACATCTTGTTCTGTCAATTATCTATTTAAATTAGAAACTGGTAGCCACTGTTCAATTAATGGTTCATGAGCTTTTTCTGAATATCAGTCATATTTTATAAATGTATTACTTCATTGCAGGAAAAAGAGCTAAAACGATTACAGGATGAGGCAGAGAAAGAGGAAAGGCGTCGCCAGAAAGAAGAATCTGAAATGAAGAGACAGATAAAAAGGCAGCAAGAGGAAGCAGAGAAAGATCAACGACGTCGTGAAAAGGAAGAAGCTGAATTGAAAAAGCAACTTGCTTTCCAGAAGCAAGCGTCACTCATGGAACGCTTTCTCAAAAGAAGCAAGAATAATTTGGCTTGCCAGAATAACCAGTCTTCAACCAAAGAAATGACTTCTGAGACATCCCCTAACATGAGTAAAACTATGCCTGAATCGGTTACTCATTTAATGGACTGTGCTCTTTCACTAAAAAATGGGATTAATACAGACAATATTCGCAAGTAGGTTTCCTTACAACTTGTATACTCGGTTCCTGGAGTTCAATGATAACCCTACTTGTTACATTTTGCAGGTCACACTTGATATCTTGGTGTCGCTTGGGTCATTCAATTCGTTCAAATAGGAAACAACATTGGGGCATGAGGCAAAAGCCTAAGACAAAATTGATCAAGGAAATTAAGCTCACTGTAAGTAGAGGACTTTCCCGTGATGATGAGTTGAGCATAGAGAAGCTTGTTGATGGATGGGATGAAATGAGTGTTGATGGTGAATCCAATCATAAAAATGGAGACAATTCTCTTTGTAGTGGCCAGAAGCGTAGTAGGAGTAAACAGTTGTTGCAATTTGATAAGAGCCATAGGCCTGCATTTTATGGTATCTGGTCTAGGAAAAGGTAAACCCCCACCATTTCATAGATTTATATTTTGTTGAACTGAGCAAATACTTCAATGCACACCACAATTGCTGTCATTGATGAGCAAATGTTTTACGAATCCCCTCAGATAGAGCCCCCACCATTTGATCAATATTCTTTAATAATTTGGATATGTTTTATCATGCTTTTGGTACAATATAAGTCGTGTCATCATCATTTTTGCCTTTGTTGCATATGGCTGGGGTCGGCTAAATGAAGTGTCTTTTTTTTGTTCTTTGTTATATAGCACGTCTTCCTTAATTTTTAATTTTTTTAATTATTTTTAATTATTTCATCCCATGTAAGTTTTGGTACCTTACCTTCTAGGTAAAGAACTGCTTCTCTTCTAAACGGTGCATCCCATGTAAAATTAAATGTTACATGGAGTTTTCTGAACTTTTGGAAGTATTTGTCTAACATGATATTGGCTAGTTTGATATGTCTACCTAGAAATATAGCCTACAAGTGTCTTTGATAATTCAATTTCACTATGTTATTTTACTTAATTTTTTCTTATGTTTGCTTCAAGATGAGTTAGACACTCTAAATGCTGTATGCATAAACTTCTCAATTTATCCAATGCCGAACAAAGAGGGGTAGCTGTAGACACCCATACGTAGATAGGTAGCCACACCCAACCTATGTACTTGGATCCATGTGACATGCATTTATCACGGGATTTTTTGTTTTCATCAATTTACATGTTCAAGAGAAGCTAGGAAGCATGGACATGGATATTAGATATTGAGATGAAACGTGACACCCTAACATGGTGAATCTGGAAAAAAAAAAATGAACAGACACAAAGAGGATACGACAACTAAACTATACATAAAAGTTACACTAGGAACTGAAAACATTACCTCATGACAACTAAATCTAACGTTCTATGACTAGATGAAATTTATAAATAATAAAATCATTGTCAAAGTTTGATTCTTATTGTTTAAGTAGGTCAGCCATCTTCAAGAATTTTGTTTTAGTCGTTTATTCTTTTGTTAACCATCTTCAAGTGTAAAATTATATGCATATAAATTCTCACTTGTGCTTTGTAATGTGAAAACTGTTTTTTCTTATTTTAGCTAACTTAGAAGATTCCCCAAACCCAATTCAGTATTTTGAATTCTTAAAACTTTTATTAACTGAGTTACCTAATGTCCAACCACTCACTATACATTTTCACTGGTTTTGTAAGTTGCAAGTTAGGTGGTGTTTGATAAATATTTTTGCATATAAAACTGATATGGTGCAATTATTGGAGTTGGATAATGCAATTTGAGTGTCATTTAAAAATTAAGTTCCACTCAAAATAAGTTACTTTTAAGTAAATGGAAAATCACTTCACTTATCACTAATATGCTCAATGAGAATTTGTTTTAAAGATTTTATGCTATTGAATAAATTTACCTTAAAATAAATAAAATAATCTACAGTTTTAGCTCTTAAAATTTCCAGCACTTAAAACACCTCGTCTTTTTAATCTACAGATACTTTGTAATGTGTATTGATGCCTTGACTACATTAGGCTTTTCTTGGACTATGGCACTCATTCTATAGGTTCCTATTTGTTTTTTCAGTCAAGTTGTTGGACCACGCCACCCCTTTGTGAAAGATCCAGACTTGGATTATGATGTTGATAGTGATGAAGAATGGGAAGAGGTATCTCTTGGTTTTGCTATTTTCACTCTGATTATCTTTGAAAAGATATGTGCAATTAAAATTTTAATTGTGCAGGATGAACCTGGTGAAAGCCTATCCGATTGTGATAAAGATGATGAAGAGGCAATTTTAGAGGAAGGATATTCAAAAGCTCAAGATGAAGATGAAAGTGAAGATGGTTTCTTTGTACCTGATGGATATCTCTCAGAAAACGAGGTATTAGTGCTGTGAAACTGCATCTTGTCCAACCAAATTTCTTATGTAGTAATCATTCTACAGTGTCTAAAATTTAAAATGTTGTGAATCTGGAAATTAAACTGGCAATTAGGTAAGCTTAAAGTTAAATATCAACATGTAGATGCATTGTTTTGTTAACATACATATATTTGTAATCTGCAGTGTCATTGAGTTCTACTTTTGTGGACTTTAACACCTGTACATGTTTGTTTTCTTGCCATATTAAATCTGAAGTTGTAAAATCCAATATATATATATATATATATATATATATATTGCAAATTTATTGTGAACGAATTTTCAATGAGGTTTTTGAGGGTGCAGGAATTTAATATCAGTATCTCCATTTTTGCAAGTTTTTATGATCATTTTTTTATTTTTATTTTGGATAAATTAACTTGTCTTCAGTTCTGTATGTGACTCTTTCTTATGTGCTGAATTAATCTCAATAACTCCTAGGACAGTTAATATTCAAATAGAGAACACCCAAGACTTTTTACAACCCAAAATTTTTGAGAACGTATTCTAAGTTAAAGCTACATAATAAAACTCATTCTAAACTGTTTCCCTTTAAGCTAATTTAGTTTTATAACTGTGAGTAGGGTGAACAGCATCATAAAGATACTAAAATACCAAAATTCATGTTCATAAAGTGCCCTTACTCAGTGACACGTCTTCCCCATAAGTTACTCCAGAGAGAGTTAAGGGAACAAATCTTTTAGAGCATTGTCATAAATAGTCTCAAAAGGAGCACCAAGCTCTCCTAGTCTAAGTGCGAGATGTAGTATAAGGTGCGAGTTTGAGTGAAGACATGGTGATGGTGTCGAAGGATTTAAATATTTAAGTTATACCCTCTCTACCAGCTTAAGCTTTTATAGTAGATGATTGTTAACATGGTATCAGAGCCAAAAGTATCGAGTTCAAACCTCACCGTCATCTTGATAATTTGACAGAAGTGTTGGACCAAAAGAAGGCCACACGTGAGGAGCATGTTGAAGGATTTAAATATTTAAGTTACATTCTCTCTAACAACTTAAGCTTTTAGAGTAGATGGTTGTTAACAGATGGAAATGTATATTTCAACGAATGAAATCAAAGGAGTGAATTTTTGGGGTATCAACCCCAAGGGGTTGGCCTAGTTGGAAAAGACTTGGGCCCTGATGCCTCATGAAGCATCAGGTCTTAGGATCGATTCCTCCGAGGTGCAAACAATTCCTTGCAGGGGGGGGGGGGTGTATGAGTACCAACTAGGAAAAAAATTTTGGTTTATCATGAAGAAATAGGTAATTTAATGTGTGCAAGTGTGTGTGTCCTTTCAATCTTTGTATGCATTCAATTAAATCAATGCACAATTGAAATAATTCAAAATATACAACCAAAACTAGTCAATTTTTTTAAAGAATCTTCTAGCATATCAACTAACATCTGATGTATGCATATTCTTTCAATTTGCTTATGCATCAACCCATTGAATACCATTGCAAATGTGTAATCATAAAAGGCTACAATCATAACTTGAAAACCTAATTCAAGTAGTCAACTATAACTCCATGAATCTCAATTACTAAATATCTTGCAAGGCTAAACATGGTCTATTTCAGAAGACCATGATGTGATATAAAGCTTGTCAATCAACAGCAATTTAAGAAAGAGAGACTAGATGACTAAATTATGCTGCACTTTGTTGGTAGACTGGAGTCTGGGTTTTATGTGCACTTGACTGACTTAAGCGGCCTTGTTTGTCACATAATAAGGTGCTTTAACTGAGCCTTGATAAGCCTTGGCCTCTTTTCGCTCATACGCTGTGTTGCATGGACTCTTTAAAAGTAAGTGAAGTGCCTTTCAGACAAACAACACTCAAACATTGGTATGGGATATGTATCTGACACTTTCTGTTGGACATGCTCCTGAAAAGCTTGAATTTTACTATATTTTTTACTTCTAATTGAGTGAAATGCCTATATTGAATGCTATGTTACACACATTATATTACTTTGAAAAAAAAAAAGAAAAGAAAAGAAAAGTATAGAATGAATATTTAGGGTAGTATCTATGTGTCTTTCTGTTTGTTATGTGACGCGCCCAACCCAGATACATACCCGAACCCAACCCATGTACCTGATTCCATGTAATCTAGGATGCTTTTAACAACTATGCTTATGTAAGGCTGGATGGGAAAAGAAACTGGAAACGTGTTTACTGGGAACATTGTTAAATTGTGAACTCCACTACCACATATCACATAGGATTAATCAGTTTAAAGGGCACTGAAGTTGCTTAGTTGTGACATTTGTCTACTTTCTTCTTGCAGGGAGTAAATGACAGAATGGATTCTGATCACTTAGTTGAGGAGGCAAAAACTTCACCGAGTTGTAAACTGGAGGTGGAGGGTGAGGAGTTCTGTTTATTTATTCGACATCAGAAGTGTTTACATAATTTGACTGAGAGTGCTCTTCGCAAGAACCAGCCTTTGATTATATCGAATCTAATGCTTGAAAAGGCTCCATTGCTCGTGGCTGAAGATCTTACTGGTACTCTGAAACTTGAGCAGATGTGTTTTCAAGCTCTGAGAATGCGAGCTTTAACTGGTTTTCCATTGATAGAGATATCAATTGATAATAATGTGCTGGAAGAAAGTCAGGAGGCAAGTCCATCGCACACCAAGGGCTGTACCACACCAGCGGCGACTGTGACAGCTATACTGGAGTCAGATTTGCCTCAAATTGTAAGTTATTCATTTATCCTGGGGTGCACATTGGAAACCGTCATGGGATTTTTTAGGGATGGCTCTTACCTGGTCTTTGAAGTTAGTTAAATTACTAAATGCATAACCTTTTAATTCAGGGAAATGTGACATTTGCCAATCATAATACAATAATGGTATACTCTACTTTGTAGCTAATACATATTTCAACTGATCTTTCAGGTATCTGTCATTCGGTCATGCTCGCATGGTATTAACAAGGTGGTAGAGTCTTTGCAACAGAAGTTTCCCACCACACCAAAGTCCCATCTACGAAGTAAAGTGCGTGAAATATCAGATTTTGTGGATAACCGATGGCAGGTTAGTGAAACGTATTTCCATTTCAGTCTTTTCATGGTGGGAAATCAGTATTGCCACATGCTTATGACATTTGCCTTGGGCATTTTACTTCCATATTTAAACGTGAATTAATGTAAAGATGGTAAATCAATCTGGTTTGATAATGGCATCTATTTCATGTAAATTTTAAGCATCCCACCTTATTTAAAGTGGAGAACTAGAAGGATTTTGATTGATAATGGCACAAATTGTATCAGTCAGTATGACTATATTTTTGCTATGGCTGCTGGACTGTGAATTGGCAGGTGGGTCAATGAAAACTGACCTCTAGTTTACATGTTTAGTGTAGGATTTCCTCCCCCCAACTGATGCACTTTTGATCTCTTCTATCAATGTAGTGCTCTACAAACCCAGTAGAACTGTCTTTCCCCTGTTATGTATGTTATTTTACCCTGTCTAGGATAAAACTGAATGTTTCTTTCTCCCTTGTGTTTTGGACTAAAATTGAATGTGAGGTTGAGTTATTTAGATTGAATGTAGGACTAGTTTATCACTTGTTGTATTATTTGACCCGTGAATGAGGAAGGTTATTAACCATAGAGATGTGCAAGAGTTATGCAAGTTTCGGATTCTTGTATTTCTGAAACAGGTTCATATTTTTGCTGATGTTAAATATTCTTTTTGTGATGCAGGTTAAGAAAAATATTCTGGACAAGCTTGGTTTATCAATTTCACCAGGTCTGTGCTCATTTGAACTGTCTGAATTAGTCTCCTTACATTTGATTATTTGTTCTTACAAGGCTAAAGCAGTTTAATTCTTGAACTTGCAGTCTCAGAGAAGGGTGGTGGAAGAACAAAGAGTATTGCCACATTTTTCTCAAAAAGGTGTCTCCCTCCTGCTGGCAAGGTGTTCAACCCCAATGAGACCTCTCCCCAATCATCCCAGAAACCTGCCACAACTGTTCAACAGCAGCAGTATACATACAATCATCAATAAACTCTTGCAGAGTTGATCCTCTGCGGTACAGCACGCGTGCTGTACTGCAGAGGATCCAGACTCTAGCCTCTTGGTCTCCACTCTTTTGCTTCTGTCACCCCAACCTGGAAACCTGCCACAGCTGTTCAACAGCAGCTGCATTAAGCATACCAATCGTCAGGCTCTTCTTGGTCTACCACTCTTTGGTTTGCTTTTGTCACCTCAACCCAATTTTTTATTGCCCGCATTTTATGTGGCATGTGATCATGCAGCTCCTCTAATGCAGACCCTCTTATGCACATTGCATACACAATGTTTTGTTAAAGATGTCAGAGAGTTGAAATGGTCACCTGTTGCAGATATCTTTTAAGGTGAAGTTTTGCTTGGTACCAGGTTTCAAATTGGATAATGCAAGAATTGAGGAGACTGCTTTCTGTCTATGAAATGTAATTTGCAGCCCTGCTTGTGTTCAAACTTCAACATTTAACTGTTCGTAACAAGTTTTGATATAAATTTGTTCCCCAAAAAAAAAAAAAAAAAAAAAATTGGAGTTTGTAGTGACCTACATCTGAACTGCACAAAAGGGCCTGACCCTTGTGCTTGTTTGCTTAAAACCTGCTCTTTCATTTAGATGTACAATTTTTTAACTTAAAATATTTTTATCCTCTTTTGGTGTTTGATTTATCTTCTAAATTTTTTTAAACATTTTTGTGAGACTGGTTTAGTCTGTGAAAAGTAGTTTGCCAACAAGAGACTGGGTCTGTAAGAAATCATTTAGTTCTTCAATAATTTGTAGTTATTTTAATTTAATCCCCAAAAAAAAAATAGTACAAAAAGGCCCCACCATAACAATGTATGTGAATAATTATATAAGAAAACATTACAATCTCATGGTATTTGTCTGCAAACAAAACCAGATAAATTACAAACTGATCCAAACAAATTGATGAATTTTTTAACAAACAAATGAAATATATATGCATATATCTATGTGAGAGTACCCATATAAAAAAGTAAAAATAAAAATAAAAATAAAAAACAAAAAAAACAAACCATTTAGTTAGACCTGAAAAGGCCATGGCCAATCTTTCATCTGATCCTCCTCATGTACCTTACCAGTCTGCTTCATTGCATTACTTGTATTACCTTCCACATATGCATAGTACTTCAAGAAAAATGCAAGTGTTAGCACCACCCACTCTAAGCAGAAGATCACAACACACAACCCACCAGCCAATTTCAATATCACAACACCATCTTCTTCCCTCACATAAGACTTCAATTCCCCAAGAAAATCTCCGGTTCTCGTGAAGATGAGCACCGACACCGACCCCTGAAATATGGCCGTGAGGACGGTGGCCACCATGTGAGCTGCATACCACCTACTGGTACCCGAGGAGGCCACGGCACAGCAGCCGGAGACAGCCCCGGCAATGGTGAGGACATGGAGGAGGATGAGAGAGAATCCGTATATCGAGGGAACGAGTCTGAGGGAGAGTGTTAGGAAGATGCAGCTGGAGGCTGCGCCTAAGAGGATGTAGTTGCAGAAGAGGAAGACGTTGTGAGTGTGGTTGTGTGATCGAGAGGTTGGTGGGTTGTTGTTAATGGGGAGACCCATGTTGGGAATTGGTTGAAAATGTTGTAAAGTGGGTCAGATTCCGGCGACTGGGTGGTGGTGGTGGTGATTTGGTGGGTGTCTGGATTCCAGCAGCAGATTTTTTGTTTGCGAAGGGGAGTGATGTTTTTTTTTGCATAAGGTGGCGACGGAGATGATTAAGGTATATATAGGGTGCGGCAACGGTCATATTTTCTGAGCTTTGTGGAAATTTGAACGTTGTAGCCTTGGAGGGGTGTTTAAAGGTAACGGCCACTTTTGTAAAAATGTCCCAGCAAATTTGGGGTTTTGCCTTATTTTGCTTGTATAGATGTGACTCAGCACAGTTTAGCTTGGCGATTTCAAGTACACAGCTTTTTAGATTGTTTTCTAAAAGCAATTTTTTCTTATGTTTTGAAATGGGCTTCTTAATCATTGGGTTTTTCAAGAAAGAAAGAACTTTTTAAACTAGGAATGACTTTTTGAAACTTGAGGAAGCTCCCGAAATTGGCCTTAATCAAAAGAGCTCTTTTTTGATGAAGCTAAAAATTGAGCTTTTAAAATTATGTATTGGCAGAGGTAGAATATTTTTTAGTAATTATTTTTTTAAAAAAAACAATCTAATCTTTTTTTATTTTTTATAAATACAAATTTATATCTTGTTTTATACCGCATGGCTTAAAGTGGTAGGCCTTGGTATGTCGTCGAACCAAACCCAAAGTTTATGCAATGTGGTCAAGTTTTACATTTAGAAATTGCTACTACTACCTTTCACTAAAAATATAACTAGGGTAAGTAGGGATCGTCTCAAGGGATTAAGGGTCGCACTAGGTTGAGAAATGAAATCTAGGGTTAGTAGGTCGAGTGATCAAATAGTGGTTAGTTGGTTGAATAAAATTAAATGCAAATTAAACTAAAGTAAACAATAATGCAATAGAGAGAATAAAAGAGAGAGAGAGATCTTGGGGTTTAGAGATCACCATTAAGCATAACTTTTCCACACCTTTAATGCATGATTAATGAGGGGAAGAACATGTATTACAATATAAAGTGTGTGTGTGGTTGTTTCAACAAGTATGGATGACAAATTAAGCATATATTGTCTAAACAACATGGTGGATAGCACAACATATCAAATTAAGCCATTAATCCTTTCTTTAAGCTCACAATGCAAACACATCACAAGGTTAGAGATACATGTTACTTACTTTTATAAGTATGGAACATCAACAACAAGTATGGATTGTCCTCCCATTTAACAACTACACTACAACTAAGCTAATGACATGAAATTAAACTAATTAAACTAAGGGAGAAGTACAATCCATCAAGAAATGAGTATGAACCATCAAATAAACCACAAGAACATGACATTAAGCACTATGTCTTGACAATCTCTAGATGTATAGCATCAACACACATAGACATGCTTCAATAACACAAGAAATAGAGACAAAAACATGAACATCTATTCTAGCATACGTAGACATATGGATAGAATGAAATGATCAATTAGAAGCATTAAACCACATAAATCATTTAATAAACAAGATCTATATATATAAAAGTGTTAAGACATAAATCACAATACAAATCCCCTCAAAAATACATAAATCAAGAAGTAGAAAACATGTTTAGGGCTAACTCTAGCCCCAAGAGGATGTCTAGCCACTCATGGATGGTGTCCTCCAACCCTCAAGGGCAAGCTCCATGGAAGAAATCTGCTCCTTGGTTGATGAAGAGTCTCCAATGGTGTCTCTAACCTCCTCCTCTTCTTTGCTTCCTCCCTAAGAGTTCTACAAGGTATGATATGATATGATGTGATATTCTATGATATCATGTAAAAAGTAATCCTTATCCTTATATAGGTAGGCAAATGACACCAAAAATGAGCTGGGGTCGTACAACAAATATTCCCCAATGATTGGATAAAGGACAACTTTTTGTGAGCTGGAAATTTAATTTTTTCGCACTGGAGGAAGTTCGATCGATCGAACCTTGGACTTGGATCGATCGAACATGGCTGAAATCTATCGAACTTAGACTGGATCGATCCTCAATGGCGGCGCCTTTTTGGATAAAAACAAATCTGAGATATTTTGAAGATATTTTTGGGAAAATGACAAAAGTGGTTGGTAGGGTGGTACAACTGGATAAGATCAATTATTTGGATAAGGAGAATATGTTCGATTGAACTTTTTAGATCTTTGAACAGGGACAAACATGGCTCAGATCCATCTTGAAGTGTTGAGATCGATGAAAGTTGGATCGATCAAACTTTTCTTGAGATTAATCGAAGTTGCTGAAATTCCACTCTTTGCTTCCTTTTGCTCTATTTTGCTCCTTTCTTTGATTCATTCCAGAATTACTTCAATTATGCTCTTATTTGGCTGAGTTAGCTTGTTTTGGGAATAAGTACCTGAAAATGGAAATAAAACAAAATCAATTCAAAACGGTAAAATAAGATAGATAAAGGTCCTAGAACACTCAAACTTAAGGGATTTAAATACGCACTTTTCAGCGCTCATCAGGCCTGAATGAAATGGAATGAGAAATCTCATTCAAGCCATTAGTTTGGTATAAAATTTAAAGCAGAAATAATCATTTCCTTCATTTGGTTAGGTGGAAATAGGTTAGAAAATAAATGAAATGAAAAGTGAAAGAAAAGTGAAGTGAATAAAAAAAAGAAGATATTTTCTAGTATGCATTTGGTTAGTATGAAAATTTATCCAAGAAAACTATAGAAAAATATTAGTTTATTAGTCAAGATAACGTGAAAGTGAAAAGAAAATAATTATGCATGCCAAAATTACCATGAAGTAAAATGATGGATTATTAAATTCAAATATATAATTGTTTATATTATTATTATTATTTATATTTAGAATAAGGCTTCATAATATTTCTTTAGGTAAAACTAATTATTAGTTTAAGATGAACAAATTAAAAAAATAATAATAAAAAATTAGAGATGAAGAGGCAATACTATTATTTGGGAGAAAAATCAAAATTTCACGATATAAAATATATATACACATATATATATCCATACTGGATTATGAGTGCATAGAGTTGCAACATAGAACATACAATTAAAAAAACATAAAAAATTCTATTTCGAAGAGGATATATTTTGAGCAATTTTATCCAAATTATATATCATTGATATTTTGTATATATAATTGTATAATTTGTTTTGCAACTTACCTCAGAATAAAAGTTTACCTTAGAATATAAGTAGTTTGGAGAGAACTTTGCACGATTAAGTTACTGGGTAAAATAGGAACAACAAATAAATAAGCACTTCTTTCACACGGAAAATATGTTTTTTGTGAAATTTTTTTGAGGGAAAATACTGAACAAGGGAAACTAAATTTTCCATTAGTTTTATCTTTTTATCTGTCCAAACTATAAAAAAAATTTAAAAATTTCATATTTCCTTTATTTTCTAGCGGTTTCCACCCCCAAACAAAGCCATTTTAGGATGAAAATCCGTTCAAATATTTATTCCATTACCATGTAATTTCATTTTTTTTCATTTTAAAAATCAAATTTATAAAAAACTATCATGTAAAATCTAAAACCTACCGGCTGCTTTCCATTACTATCACTTAAAATGATAATTATTATTTATTTTCTATGTCATTTCATATTTATAATTTAACAATAGAATAAAAAAATAATCATTCCATTGTCAACTTCACCCCATTCCTATTACATTTTATTCTTGCATAACAAATTAGGCATACAAATTATGAGTCATGTAAACAAATAATCAATCACTTTGCATCACTTTGCTATTCTAATTATTAAAAAAAAAAAAAAAAAAAAGTCAAAATATCAAATACAAATTAATATCCACCGATCCTACAAACTTACCAGTGATTGGGCTAAAACCAATTGTTATTTTAAAAGAAAAAGTAATCAGACTTTTAATTTTAATTTTTCATTTAATATAGATTCGAATTCACAACAAATCCAGGTTCAACAAAGATCCAAGCCCGATTTGACCCATTAAGAAGATCGCTGCACTCTCTCCGACTTGTCTTTCCCCCAAACCCCCGACCAGCACATATATATACACACATACACTCCGTAGTCCGTATATACAATATATATATATACGGAGTATATGTTTGTATTACTTGTGTCTCTATCGGAAAAGAAGAAACAATGTCGTCGAACGATCTCCCTGAGAATCGCCCCGCAAGCCCTCCCCAACATTCCCAACAACAGAGTACTGGTGAGTACGGATTATCCCAAATCAATTTTTATCTCTCTCTCTCTACCATATTTGTAGACAGAAAGAGGATAAAACCCCATTTTTTATAGTCTTTGAGTAATCATCCTGCTACTCTCACACGCGCGCGCACACACACACACACACATACCTGCACGCACACGCATACATGAAGTTTAATGTGTTTGTAGCGTATCCTGAAGAATATGACTTCATACTCCATGCCGTCTCTGCTGTTCTCTCTATGTGGGTTTGTATCAAATTCAGCCAGAAAATTGGGTTTTTTTAGGGTTTGGAACAGGAGGGCAAATATGTATGCATGTTTATATGCGTATGTCGGTGTGTGTATATACATATTTGCAGTTAAATTAGATCCTGCAACTCTGAGTTAACGTTAATTTCTGTGATTGGTTTCTAAATTGCATTTAAATGATGTTCATGTTGCTACCGTAATTGGAAAATGATGCATATTATGGTTCAGTTTGTTAATTATTTTCAAACACTGCTGTGTTAGTTTCTATTTTGTAAATTTTTTTATGATGATCGTCTATGGTATTGGTGTTTCGCTCAAAAAAAAAAAAAAAAAAAAAAAAAAAAAAAAAAAAAAAAAAGGGTTTCGCTTTCAGATCATGTTATGCTTGGCTAGTTTTCTGAATTGCCATGCGTTCCTACTGTGTAAACATGTAATTTAATATGTGGTTTATTGTTTATGCCGTTAAATCTGTTATTTTTTTTCCTGAATGGGTTTATAATTTTATTAATACAAAATAGACAATAGAGTACAATGATAGAGTGATCATAAGGAGACCACCGAGAAAACTGAAAACAAGACCAAAAGAGATAAGGATAGGGCATACCCTAACCCAAAGAAGAAGAAAAATGAAAACAGTCAAACCATCTCAAGACTAAGGAAACAATCAGACCAGAACAAGACTAAGGAAGCACATAATCAAAAAATAAGGTTTAGGTCTGATATGGTTATCCCAACAGCTGAGAAGCCCTCAAAACAAGCCTCCATTGCCAACTGCTGAGCAGAGTGAACAGGTCCACCATGAACTCTTTGATTTCTCTTACTCCATATACACCACAGGGTTGAGGTAAAAATACAACCCATCACTCTGCATTTCATAGAATTTCCCCGAGTATGATTGATGAACCAAGATACTAAATCTTGGAAGTGCTGCAGATTGTGAAAACCTTCCCAATGACATAAGTCAGCAATCCACTTCCAAACCTTATTAGCGTAAGGACAACACCAGAAAAGGTGATCCCTTGAATCAGTATTTGCAAAACAATTGTGGCATATAGCTGGACCAATGGATCATCTCTTCCTCAAAATGAAGTAGGAAGGAAAAGAGTTGAGAAGAATCAGAGCTGATTGGAGAGTCACTCTAGGCCTACCAGAGGTCCACACCAGCTTACTCCATGGTACCGCATCCCTCTTGTCTCTGCAAACATTCCACATAGATTTGAAGGAAAAATTGTCCATCCTCCAGGTGATTGAATCAACAGGTCCATTATTTGGAAGATAGGATAGGAATTGACCAATCTCAGTTGGCCATGAATCAGGTATGCACTATCCATTGATGGATTTCAACACACACAGTTTTGCAGAATAACCCAAACCTGCTGGCAGCAAACATCTGAGACCAAATTTCTTTTGAAAGGTCTGTCCTTTATACCATGGATTGTAGAAAAGGCATTGACAATCCCCAATAGAGGTGCTTTGGATGTTAGAGATTTTCGCCCTATTAGCCTGGTGGGTTGCATCTACAAGCTGATTGCCAAGGTGCTTGCTTCAAGGTTGAGGAAAGTGTTGGATGGCATCATTTCGGACTCTCAAAACGCTTTTGTAGGAGGCCGTCAAATTTTGGATTCAGTCCTTATTGCAAGTGAGTGTGTGGACTCCAGATTGCGTAGTGGAACCCCGGGTGTTCTTTGTAAGTTGGACATTGAGAAGGCGTATGACCATGTAAGTTGGAGCTTTCTTCTGTACCTGATGGGGAGGATGGGGTTCGGCGATAGATGGAGGAGATGGATTCATTTTTGTATTTCCAGTGCTCGCTTTTCGATCCTTGTTAATGGTGCTCCTACTGGTTTTTTCTCTAGTTCAAGGGGCTTAAGACAAGGAGATCCCCTTTCCCCCTTCTTGTTCTTGTTTGTGATGGAGGCCCTTAGTAGATTGATAAGAAGGGCTACCGAGTTGAGTCTTTTGAGAGGCTTTCGGGTGGGTAGGGAGGCAGATTCTCAGTTGGAAATCTCTCATTTGATGTTTGCTGAAGACACTTTAGTTCTTTGTGATGCGAACGTTTCTCAGATTAGATATTTGAGATGTGTTTCGATTTGGTTCCAAGTTGTTTCTGGCCTTAAAGTGAATGTGGGAAAAAGTGTTTTGGTGCCGGTTGGGGAGGTCCTTGAGATTGAGACTTTTGCTGATATTCTTGGCTGTCGTACTAGTTCATTTCCCATTTCTTACTTAGGATTGCCTCTGGGAGCTCCTTCGAGGTGTGTGGGAATTTGGGATCTAGTGGTGGATAGAATTGAGAGAAGGTTGGCGGGTTGGAAGAAGCAGTGTCTCTCCAAGGGCGATAGGGTCACGCTGATTAAGAGCACCCTCTCTTGTCTTCTCACGTATTTTATCTCTCTTTTCCAGATTCCCTCTTCAGTTGCGGAAAGGATAGAGAGGTTGCAGCGTAATTTTCTGTGGGGAGGTAGAGGTGAAGAGTTTAAGTTTCATTTGGTGAGGTGGGACCAAGTTTGCAGGCCAATTCACAATGGTGGGTTAGGGCTCCGTAAATTGGTGCCCTTTAATAAGGCCCTCCTTGGGAAATGGTTGTGGAGGTTCGGGGTGGAGAGACATCGGCTTTGGAGGAGGGTTGTGGCATGTCGTTTTGGGGAAATGAGAGGAGGGTGGAGTTCTTTGGAAGTTAGAGATCCTCGGGGGGTGGGGGTTTGGAAATTTATTCGGAAGGGTTGGGATGATTTTTCCAAGCACATTCGGCTTCGTATCAGAGATGGGAGGAGGATTCGCTTCTGGGAGGATGTGTGGTGTGGAGATTTGCCTCTTGCCCTCGCCTTTCCTCAGCTTTACAGGATTGCTATGGATAAGCAGGCCATGGTAGTTAACTGTTATCATCTTGATAATGGAAGACTGGTTTGGGATGTTTGATTCAGGTGTTCCTTTCAGGATTGGGAGATCGAGGAGGTCATTTGTTTCTTGGAGTTGTTATATCACCAGAGGATTGTGGAGGAGGATTCAGACTGTTGGTCTTGGATTGCAAACTCTCAGGGGCGCTTTGAGGTGAGGTCTTTCTTCAAGTGCCTCTCTTTTGTTCTTGGAGTTCGTTTCCCTTGGAAGTCTGTTTGGCAATCCAAGGCTCCTCTTAAGGTGGCTTTCTTTGTGTGGACTTCGGTCCTGGGTCGGATTTTAACCCAGGATAATCTGAGAAGGAGAAGCCAGGTGGTGGTCAACCGTTGCTCTATGTGTCTTAGTGATGAGCTAAGAAGCACGGACACGGATACGGGACACGGATACGACACGAAACGGACACAGGGACACGGCAAATCCAAAAAAATTAGGACACGGACACGGCAAATAGTATATATATATATATATATATATATATATATATATATATATATCAGCATTAATAATTTAAAAAAAAAACACTGATATGTTTAGGTTGGAATATATATATATATCACTGATATGTTAGTATATATATATATCAGCATCTTTAGGACACGGACACGGCGAATTGTGGCATCTTTAGGTTAGTATATATATATATCACCATCTTTAGGGTAGTACAAAACAAAAAATAGAACATATCAGCATTAAAAATTAAAAAAAAAAAAAAAAAAAAAATTAACATATCAGCATTAAAAATTAAAAAAAAAAATCCAGAAAAGTGTGTCCGAGCCGTGTCCGAGCTGTCCGAGCCGTGTCCGAGCTGTCTGAGTCGTGTCTGTGCCGTGTCCAAGCCGTGTCCGAGCCGTGTCCAAGCCGTGTCCAAGCCGTGTCCGAAAATAAAAAAAAATAAAAAAATTCCAAACACGTTTTTTGGCGTGTCAGACACGTGTCGGGGCGTGTCCGACTCGTGTCCGTGTCCGACACGTGTCGGACACGGATTCTTCGTCCATTTTGGAGTGTCCGTGCTTCTTAGGTGATGAGGAGTCTATGAATCACCTTCTTATTCATTGCCCTTTGGCTAGAGAGTGTTGGGTTTTGATGCTTGGCTTATTTGGTGTTTCTTGGGTTATGCCTGGATCTGCTAGAGGATTGATTGAGGCGTGGAGAGGTTGCCCTGTGGGGGCTCTCAGTCAGGACGCGTGGAGGGCTACGCCGCTTTGTGTGTGGTGGTGTTTATGGCTTGAAAGGAATAGGAGATTCTTTGAAGGAAAGGCTTTGTCGATTTCGGTGCTTAAATTCTTGATTATTTCTACTTTGTTTTGTTGGGTTTTAGGAAGAGATCATTGTTCTTTGGAGGAAGTAGTTGATTTTTTAGCCTCTTTGAAGGCTTGAGGCCTTTGTGGTCTTTTGTATTTGCATGGGTTTCGCTCCCCTTCTAAGCGTTTTTTTATAAAATTTTTACTTATCAAAAAAAAAAAAAAAAAATAAAAAAATAAAAAAATGTTGAAGCAGAAATTCTTTGTTATTCAGTATGGCTTTCCATAAGACTGAATCAGTATCCCTAGGATTCATGGTCCAGAAATAAACATTTCTCATGTACTTGTCCCTGAACCATTTAACCCAGAGGTCTTCCTTTGAAGCAATAAATTACCATGTCAATAAGGTAGTACATGTCTTGTTGATGCTGCTGAAGCTTCTCAAGCCCAGACCACCGTCTGCTCTAGGAACTGTTGTCTTGTCCCATGCCAGAAGAGGATTTTCTGATTGTCATGTTTCCCACTCCATAAGAAATTTCTCACCCTCCTTTCAATCTCTTCTTGAACACCAACAGGAATTTAGAAAACTGTAGCCCATGAGTAATAGTAATAGGAAATAACTGATTTTATGAGCTCCACTCTACCTGCCATATATAAGTTAAAGGAATTCCATGCTGAGAATTTGGCATTGACCTTTTCTAATAAACCAGTACAATGAATTTTTCAATCTGCTATCAATCAGAGGCAATCCCACGTAAGTGACTGGAAGTGCTCCCTCTTTGAAATCCAGAGCTCTCAGAATACTATGCTTCCTTCTAACGAGAAGACATTAAATCTGTTATTCATTTAATAAGATAACATATATGTGTGTGTGTTTTTGTGCATTTACACGTGTATACACTGAAATATTATGTGGTTGTACTGTATGCGTAATGATATAAGAAGAACAAGTAAAATGGGATGTTGTTTCTGGATTTATTGCAGAAAACGGCTTTGATCGGAATTCTGAAACAAGTACTGAAGTTGGATGGTATGTTCTTGGTGAAGACCAACAGCATATTGGCCCCTATGCTTTTTCTGAGTTGAATGGTGAGTCTTGCATTGATTTAGTAATTGTTGCAAGAAGTTGCATGGTTTTGGAACAGGCTAAAATGCCTTGAATTATTGTGTTGAATAAATGTATACTGGGAGAAGGGTGCCTTCCCTTTATCTTCTTGCAATTCATATATATATTTTCTTAGAAGTATAATTTATAGTTCCTTAAATTCTTAAGATCCCTTTGTTTTTCTCCTTCTTGAATTTCAGTTCCACCGGTAACCAATAAACACGGTTGTGGGACAATTATTCCATTTGTATCATGTTCAAATGGTCTTACGAGCTATTGAACCATCTACTTAAGCTTATTTGCTTCACCTGGACAGAGCATTATACAAATGGATACCTCGCTGAAAGTGCACTTGTATGGTCTGAAGGAAGAAGCGATTGGCAACCATTATCCTCAATTTTTGGCTTGATGACTGAAGTCTCTCAGCAGGGTACTAATTAATATGACTTCAGGTGCTGATACATATGTTTCTAGTTTATATTTTGAATTAGAGGTCTCATTGTTAAGTGAATTCTGCAGTGCCCTCCAACATTGATGACGAGTTCGAAAAATGGCAGAAAGAGGTGAGAGAGGCAGAAGCAGAGGTGTTGAAACATGAGTCTGTAAATAGCGATGAAGATCATGAAAGGCCTTCGACACCACCAGAGGGTGAGGAAGAATTCACTGATGATGATGGAACTACTTACAAGTGGGATCGGGGTCTTAGAGCGTGGGTTCCTCAGGTGGGTGCTTGGATTAGTTTATCATTTAAGTTTTCGGGTCCTACGTATCTTTAGAAATTGGTACTTGCCTCAGTATGGAATCTTCTATCTTTTTTTTAGGGAACACAAGATAAATTATTTCAGCTTTATTTGAAGCACAGTTAGGTTGTTTTCATATATGTACCATAAAATATACAATTTAATCACTTGATCGAGCACAATGCAGCTAAAGCTATAAACCCCACTGTTATGTATTCCTTTTAGAAAAAATTAGAGGTTAGCATCCATTCATTTTGGATTTGCAAAATTATTTTTCATCATTAGCATCCTCTTTTATTTTTAATGCTTCAATGCAGCTAAAGCTATAAACCCCACTGTTATGTATTCCTTTTAGAAAAAATTAGAGGTTAGCACCCATTCATTTTAGATTTCCAAAATTATTTTTCAACATTAGCATCCTCTTTTATTTTTAATGCTTTTTCATCTTAGGAATATTCTGTATTTTTATTTTTATTTTTTAAGTTCCATTTCATTATAGACACAAGGGGCAATCGGGTATGATTTGAATGTAGTAGTTTTTTACTAATTAGATATGTTACAGGACAACACATCTACAGAAACTGAGCAATATGGGTTAGAAGAGATGACTTTCTTAGAAGAACAGGAACTCTTTCCAGCAGTGAATGCTGTTGATACCGCTGTAAAGGAACAGGTCACAGATACCAGTGAAGTAATGGAAGGCGAAGCAAAACATAATGCTAAGAGAAAGTCGCCTGACAAGCCCGCTGAGAAGAAGGTTTTTTTTTTTTTTTTCTTCTCTCTCTTCTTGTTCCTTTTTCTAATTCTCAGTTATTTTAGATTTAGACTCTGCTTGTGTACCTCATTTCTTTTAAATTCAGCCAGTACGATGCCTCTTGTAGTGCTTTATATCATCATCATCATCATCATCATCATCTTGCAACTTAATTTTCCTTTGCACATTCATTTTGTTTCTGGAGTATGTTGAAGATGCACATTTCTAAATTCACAAATGATGTCCTTTTTTTTTTGTTTTTTTATCATATGTTTCTTATTTTCTATAAATTTACAGGAAGCTAACAAACCTCCAGATAGCTGGTTTGAATTAAAAGTCAATACCCATGTTTACGTGACTGGGTTGCCAGATGACGTTACTTTTGATGAGGTAAGCTATAGTCATTGTTACTTTCAAATCTATATCTTCAACGAGTTATCTTCTGTGGTTGTCACAGATGATTGTAGTTATAGTGTGTCTATATTTGACATATATTCTTACTAGTCAAATTAATGAGAATCAAATTCTCTCTTCAGCCGCTCCATTAATAATTTCTTGTGTTATGATGGTATGTCACTAATATGGGAAATCTTGCAGGTTGTGGAAGTATTTTCTAAGTGTGGGATAATAAAGGAGGTGAGTAATAACTCTTTATTTATTTTTTTTATTTTTTATTTTGGGGTATTTTCTTTGGAAAGTAAATAGTTTTTCCCTTCTCTTTTTCTTTCTTATTTATTTTTTCTATTTTGCATAGCGATAATCTGCTGGCATTAAAATAATGAATAAAGCTCCCTGGTTTACTGTACTGCGTTGAGAGCTTGCACTCAGCACATATATTTATTCAAATGAAGTAATCCATTTTTCCAGAACACACACAATCATATTGATTTTATTTTGTTCCAAAAAGATGTGCAAGCATTGATGTGTCAGTTTACTAGTCATGGATATTGTGGCAAGCCATATTATTATTATTATTATATATATCCATTTATGTGGCTTTTCCTTTAAATAGAACTGCAAGACTCGGGTTAATAGTTGAAGGGCTTTAACAACTGCAAGAATGAGTGGGTTGCTCAGGAAGGGATTGCGCCTTAATAATAATGTTAATAATAATATGGATCATGATAATGAAAGAATTACCTACTACTAGGTTTTATCTCATTCTTCACTTTTTCCCATCTACTAAATACATGATGCACATGTTCATGAGTTATTTACTTTAAATACTTCGTTAGAAAAGATGATAACTGGACCGCAGTGATGCAGGGATTAGTGGAACCTAATTTAAATTGAAGAGTCTGAAAGATTTGTATAGGAAGCTTACAGAACAGTTGAACAAACTGAAGCATTCTCACATATATGTTGGTCACTGGCACCAGCATGAAAGATTGGTAGATTTTCTAGATGATGACAATAGTTAATAATCTAAATAGTACGTTATATGTTTAACTAGTAATTAGCAGGTCCTAATGGGTTCTTTTGATAATTCTATTGAGTGGTTAAAATCGAAAACTTCAGTGGTTCATCCTTCATGTGCATTCAATAACACCAAGGTTGTTAGTATTGGGATTCCATGTTGGATCAACTAGGGGGTTAAGATTAAATTGATGATCATAAGATCCTACAAGATTAGTGAAAATACTAAACTATATGTATAAGTAAAGAAATAGTAAACTAGATAGAGAACAAGCTTAAAACACATAAGATGGCAGAAATATTATTACAAACACATGGAAGATGCATTACTTATACATGTTGTAAATAATGAAATAGAAGTGAAAGAGAAATGAAACAAGAAGAACGCATATATTACGTGGTTCAGCCACTAGGGCCCAAATCCACGGCACAAAGAGCCCAAAGGGCTACATCACTTTTATAATGCTCTCTCAACTCATACACAATACAATGGTGGAGTCTCCTTTATATAAGAGAAGAAATTATGAGAATGGAAAGAATTACAAAATAGAAAACAAGGAGGATTTTTCTTCACTGATTCCTCAAGTAACACCAAATCTTCAATTATAGGAAACAACATCAATTACTGAAAGATTTTTCTCCACTGATTCCTCTATTAAATCTTCAACAATATATATAAAAAATATATGGAACATGCATTATTTACCAATTCGCACAAGTAAATTTGATAATGTAGCTCAAAATGTAGAACCCTAATGCCATGCAATTTACAAGGTTGGTTGCACACAGGAAGATCAATGTTCAAATCTTTCTATTCCCATTTTTCATCATGAAAATGCATGTTCTATAATAGCAAATTTGATTTTTTACGAAACAAACTATGAACATCCTTTAAAATCTACCAAATGCAAATTACATAATCCTCAACAACCAACGTTTTTAACCAATAACCAGTGTCTTAAAATCAGTGCAGTTTACAAATATATTCGAGCATAAGAAATAAACAGATTACCATATCTTTTGTATACCTGAACAATCCTGAATATGGTGATCCTAACATGATTCTATTTCTTTGAAATTTTCATATGATTTGGATCTATTTGATAAGTCTGGTAGGATCGTGTGATCCTACATTGCGGGTCGCGATTTTGATAACCATGAATAACACATAGTTAGTGCATAAAAGTTAGTTCCCCTTCACAGTATTTGAACCTTAAATCAAAGAGACGTGGCAATGCTTCTATTGAATGCTAAATATGCTCAGGTGAAGGGTATTTTTAATTTTGATTTAAATAAACAAATTTGCCCACAAACTTTTAGTTTAAAAACTTTAGTTGCTAAAATCTTTTGGTAGTACTAGTTTAGCACTGAATTTTCAGTTCCATGTTTTCAATTTTTCTTGTAATAATAGCTGATAACATAACTGCAATTTGTTTTATAATTGAGTGGGTGGGGGTGTTGGTGGACAAACATGAAGTGTTGTATGGTGGTGTATATGCATGCATGTTTTATTTTTATTTGTATGACAAACACCACCAACAAAGCCTTTTTCCCAACTGCTTGGGATGGCTACATGATCTTATTTTTCCATTCCGCTCTATCCAAGGCCGTAGCCTCAGTCAAACCATATGTTATCAAATCCTTCCTTACTAACTCTACTCGTGTTAACTTTGGTGTTCCTCTTCCCTTAGTATTATCCTCAATGTGGATTATGTCACTCTTCCTAACTGGCGGACTTAAAAGGTCTTTCGTGCTCCAAACCATCTTAACCGATTCTTTCATTTTATTTCCAATTGGTGTTACTCCAACCATTTCACAAATGTGATCATTTCTAGTCTTACCACACATCGATCTCAAAATTCGCATTTTTGCCCCACACCCCATATGCATTCTGTTCCATATAGTACAACTGGTTTGATGGTTGTTCTACATAATTCCCTTTCAATCTTAACACTATTTAACGTATGCCTTGATTCTATGACATCATCTCCAATTTTTCTTTCATTTTGAATAGAATAATTGAGCCTAAATAACAAAAGTGTTCACTTTTTTGTACATCTTGATTCCAATCTTCACTACATCCTCATTTGATTCCAATCTTCACTACATCCTCATTTGTATGTTTTCTTGACGTAGCGGAAGCGGGAAAAGAGATAAATATCTCACACAGAGCAAAAGCTCAAACAGATTATAAAACTGATATATTGTTAATTTCATTCAAGCTGCCTCAACAATACAAAGGTGAGCGTTATTTATAGCCTAATCTGAACTTGCTCACCAAGTAACGAAATGCAACTTGCATTCACTTTCATAATGATGCGGACCCCACTTTCTCACATGTCACCTTACTCGCTAAGTACAAGAATGGAACTTGCACTTACTTTCATAATGATGCTCTCATATATCACCTCCTTGCTCACTAAGTAAAAGAATGCAACTTGCACTCACTTTCATAATGATGCTCTCACATGTCATCTCCTTGCTCACTAAGTAAAAGAATGCAACTTGCACCTTTATGTTTACATATACATATATATATACACACACACACACACTATATATTATATATATTAAATCATGGATGTCCTGCGTCAGACCCCTCCACTTCAGAAAAATTTGTCCTCGAGTTTGATTGCGGATAAAGTTATTCATCTGGTGGATGATACTCGAATAAGTCCACCACATTGAAGGTATTAGAGATTGTTATGTTCTCAGGAAGCTCCACCGCATAAGCATTATCATTAATCTTTCGCTTAATGCGAAGTGGCCCATACTTTCTGTTTGTCAACTTGCTATAAGTCCCAATAGGAAATCTAGTTTTACGCAAGTGTACCATCACAAGGTCACCTTCCTGGAATACTTTCGCTCGCCTTTGTTTGTCAGTTGCAGCTTTATATTTGACATTGGACTGCTCCAACTTCTTCTTGACTTCAGCTTGAATAGTCTGGATTCCTTCAGCCATATTCTCTGCTGCAATATTCAATCCTGGAATTTTGGGCAGTGAAACCAAATCTAAGGCATGCCTCCGGGCTTTAGTATAGACAATCTCAAATGGCGTTTTCCAGAGGATAGATTATACATGCTGAAAGCAAATTCGATCAGTGGAAGAGTTGAATCCCACTGCTTTGGTTTATCACTTGACACACAGCGAATCATATTTCCCAATGTTCTATTTACCACTTCTGTTTGGCCATCGGTCTTCAAAGAAGTATCAAATTTCTTCCACAAGGTCCTCCAAAAATGACCGAGAAATTTGACATCACGATCTGAAGTAATGGACTTTGGAACTCCTTTCAAGTGAACAATATCTCGGAAAAACAAATTAGTAATGTGGGATCCATCCGAGGTCTTCCGGCATGGTATAAGAACCTATCAACAACCACAAAAATAGAATCCATACCTCTCTGTGTTCGTGGAAGTCCTAACACAAAATTCATGGTCAAATCCTCCCAAATATTTTCTGGTATGGGCAGCGGAGTATATAACCCAGTATTTTGCACCTGAGCCTTGGCTGTCTGGCATACTGGACACTTCTGCACAAACCTGCCAACATCACGTTTCAACTGTGGCCACTGGTAATGCTTCTCAGTTAGTGCAATCATCTTATCTCGGCCTAAGTGTCAACCCAAACCACTACTACACAGTTCTCGCAACGATGTTTTTGGAATATAGAGCTAATTGCCACGAAACAGATAACCGTCCTGAATATGAAACTCAACAGCAGGTCGTTGTGAACTGCCCTTGGCCCAAGTTGCCCCGATTTATGCTTCAATGCAAAGGTAAATTTATGAAGAAAAGAAATTCACCCGGCAGGCATACTGTTCAACCTCTTCCTCGTAAATTTCATTGCCTGGTGATCACTGTACAACACAAATTCCCTCTGAATCAAATAATGCTCCTAGTGTTTCAGAGCTCGGATGACCGCATAGAACTCCAATTCATATGTAGTCCACTTCTGTCTCGCCTCACAGAGTTTTTCACTAAATACTCAACTGGTCTACCTTCTTGAAAGAGAACACCACCTATGCCCATGATAGAAGCATCACACTCCACCTCAAAAACCTTCTTGAAACTTGGCAATGCTAGAATTGGGGAAGTGTACAACTTCTCTTTAATCATTACAAACGCTACTTCCTGATTATGACCCTACTGGAATTTTCCCCCCTTCATGCACTCAGTGATTGGAGCCACAATGTTACTGAAATTTCGGATAAATCTGCCGTAAAATGTTGCCAATCCGTGAGCACTGCAAACATGACTCACAGTCTCTGGTGCAGGCTATTCTCGGATAGCACGAACCTTTTCTTCATCAACCCGAATGCCATCAGCTCCGACAATAAATCCCAAAAATAGCAATATGTCTGTCATAAAGCAACACTTTTTTAGGTTGATATATAACTTGCTAGGATGCAAGGTCTGTAAGACCTCTTGTAGATGCTCCATGTGTTCTGCTTCATTGTGACTGTACACCAAAATATCATTGAAGTACACCACCACGAATCTGCCAATGAACGGTTTCAGGACCTGGTTCATTCCCATGAAACAGCTCGGTGCATTGGATAAGCCGAATGGCATAACCAACCACTCATACAGTCCCTCCTTTGTCTTGAAGGCTGTATTCCATTCGTTACCCGGTCTAAATCTGAATCTGATGATACCCATTTCGCAAATCAATTTTTGGAAAGTTTAGACTGGCATTGCAAGCTCTAATTATAACTCAGACTAGTTTGGCACAAATTTGCAGCCAAACTCTTCCAACACTAATTGAGGTCTTGTATAGTGTGGCTGTTAGTAGATTTGTAGAGAAGGGTATTGCTTGGGTTTGGTTCTTTCAACTTGGGATGGTAGGTTGCTTATCTACCAGATTCGTGCTGTAGGATTCACCTTTGGTTTCTTTTTATTTGTAACTGCTTTACATTGTTGAAAAAGCATAATTGGTGTCTGAGCACCATGTTCTAATACATAGAATTCGTATCATTGAAACTTTTAGGACCCTGAAACAAAAAAGCCTCGTGTGAAGATATATGTTGACAAAGAGACTGGAAGAAAAAAGGGTGATGCGCTTGTTTCATTTCTGAAGGTAATGTTTTTATCGAATCTCTGCTGAATCTGAAATTTAACAGTGTCAGATCCTTACTCTTGGCTTTCCATCATCTCTTCCTGTGCATTAGGAACCTTCAGTTGCTCTAGCCCTCCAACTTTTGGATGGAGCACCTCTACGGCCTGGGGGCAAGATTCCTATGTCAGTTACCCAAGCAAAGTTTGAGCAGAAAGGTAATATTTGAGGGCCATGGTACACTGATTATGTCATATTGAAAGGATAAGAATTTCATCTTGTTCACTTGTCAGAAAAAAGAAAAAAGAAAAAAAAAGAGTTTTCATCTTGTTCATTTACCATACAGGATATGGAACCCTCATTTTGTTCTGCTGGATAAAAGATTCTTTTAAACTTTTTCAATAACTTTTCTATATTGTATTAAGAGCTTCCTCTGTGCTTTACAGGGGAGAAATTTATATCCAAACAAACAGACAAGAGAAAGAAAAGGAAACTTCAGAAGGTCGAACAGAAGATGCTTGGTTGGGGTAGGTTTTTATTTTACATTTAAATTTCCAAATCTAATGTGATATAGGAATTTCACCTTTTTAGACTGCAACTGATTCAAATTTAATTAGGCTAATTTCTAATTTTTTCCACAATTCAAAACAAAGTGCAATGATAATTTGTAACTCTATTTTTATTTCTATTTCTATTTCTATTTCTTAAGCTTACCTCTAGTCTTCTTGCTGGATGTGGGAATGATATTTCTGCTGCAGCCAGTCTTTGTAGCTTTTCGCTATTATTGTTTGTTGGGGGTTTCAGCCTTACATGTTGGTTTTTTTCTATGGCTTGTAAAACTTACTCTTATAGTTTCTGAAAATGGGGTGAGCATTTATTTTAGGCCTCTTGGCAGATAAGACACATCAATTATTTTAATATTGTTAGGTGATGGAAAGAAATAGAAGATGCTTCAATGGAGTGGAGGCTCCTATTTGGTTGATTAAATTCTATATTCTTAGATCGTTATTTTTTGTGGTTAATGGTTATAATTGTAAATCCTTGGGAGATCTCGTTGATTTTGTGGATAGCTTAAAGGTATAGTGGGTCTTTTGGTCTTTGTATATGGGACGCACTCCCCTTTTGAGCGCTTTCTTTAATGAATATTACTTATAATAATAATGAAAATAATAACAATAATGAAATTTAAAATGTGTCTGTGCGTGTTTTTTGCCCACATGGATGTGAAGTTCATAATGTTTGCTGGTATATTTTCTTGTTAGATTTCTTTGGTGTTTTTGCAATATGTAACGGATCTTTCCTCAGAATGGAGAAGTCCACAAGGTTGATGCATTGAATGTGTAATTTGATTTTTTTTATATTTTGCTATTTTTATTTATTTTTGGTATATTATACAAGGAGAAGTATTTGGAATAGTTGCTGTGTATCATTGATCATGTTTCACATTTATAGTTCTTGATGGGCAGCAGAGCAGGTGTTCTTTAAGAGAAGCTTCCTTCTCTCTCTCTCTCTATAATTTGTTGAGAAAATATGTGAGGTGAAAAATCATGGATCTGATTGGGTCACATTTGTCAGCCCCATGTCCCAGTCCTTTCAGTAGGGAATTTGGGTGGCACAGAAGCTGTAATTGGAGACCTCATTAGAGATTGCTCTGTTATGTGTTTTTTCCCCCTAAATTTTCCTCTTAAAAATGTTGAGGTTAGACATTCAATAATTTGTTGTATTAGGAACGCTCTATTAGTGTATTGTGACTATCATATCCGTGTATTTGTCTTTTCTTCCTTTTGAGGTAATCTTGTTAGGTTGGTTTTACTATGATCTGCATAATATCTTTAAAGAAAGAAAGTTTCAAATCGTTCCTTCAACCATATCTCCTTATAAATGTGTAGGATTTTCTTTCAATCTAATAGAATCTTTACTTCTCACCCCAAAGGTACAGTTTATTATGCTTTACCTAATTTTTCAGGTTAAACATTGTAGATCAATTGATTAGGAGAAAATAATGGCATTGCTTATATTATATTGACCCTTCTAAATGCATGAAGTACCCATGTCAGACAGTTACATAAAAATTCCATTTTTCTATATCTTTGTGTTTGGGATCTAATAAATTCATCTCTTAGATACATACCCGCTCCTAATACATGTGCAATGCATGTGATCATTACCAAAAATGAGGTTTATTAATTATATGTATTTCATCCTCAAATTAAATTATAATTGATGAGTAAAATGTAACTTCTTTTCTTTAAAAATGAAAGAACCAAAAATATATGATTTATTTTATTTCATCATTTTGTTAAATTTCTTGTATATAGGTCTTCAATGTGAATTATACTATAAAAAGTAATAGAAATGTGTGCAGCCACTTAATGGAAGGTTGAACTTGGGGCCACTAGTGGGGATGAGTGAGTCACTTGCCTTCCAAAAAGAAAAAGAATTAGAAAAAAGAAATGGTTTCTTTTTCTGTGTCTTTATCAGCTTACTATATGATGGTAATTCATTGAGATTCTTGAAGGAAATATTAGAATTCAGTTGATTATCATTTACCATGGTGATTCTAACGTATCAATATATATACTTATATATAATATTGTGATTTGTCAATTATACATGTTTAGAATGTCAAATGAAAAGGTCATAGTTGTTTCTTATGGCAACTCTGTCAAGAAATAGCAATTTCAATACCATCAGTTATTTTGATCCCAAAATTTTGGTTGGTGAAACAATTATGACACTGGCTTTCTTTTACAAATAAGATGCCACTTAAATGATAGCATCAAATTTGGGGATGGAAAATTATATTTTCACTTATTTATTTATTTTTTAAAAATAAGATGGCTCTTATATTTTCACTTATTTTCATGTGCTACATGTCCTCTTTTTGTTTTGTATCAGCCAACTAGTTTTATTGTTGTTGGACTTTTTAACTTGGATAAATAAACAGTGAATTTGGGGATTGCAGGCATTTATTCCCATCTAGTGCATGATTTACATATTTATTGTCAAGGACTCAGTAATCATTTTGTTATCATTAAACATGTACACTGATTGAATTTGAGGGCGTAATATTACAAGTATATTCTGGAAAAGGTTCAGTGAATCAAACTACTTAACCCTTTTTCTTGGGGCATTTTTTTCCTAGGTTTGGGTAGTTGGTTTCTGATGTCTTGATGGATGTATTATGTGTAAGGTGATGGAAATTCCGGTGGATAGGTTATGGTGAAACTGAGGTGGTCTTAGGATAGGAGAGACATTGGCAGTAGTTAACAGAATGGGCGGGGTACTTCTATCCTAATAAGGCTGTTAAAGATTCGTTTGAACCAGTTTTATGTCTTGATGGCGAAAATAATCAATGTAACCACTACAGAGGTGTAGACTACAGAAATAATTAACGAACCATTGATTTAAGCCATCAAACTTCAAAAAACCACATGATCCGAAGTCCAAGTAGACCATGGCCACATACTGAGCTTGACAAGCTCTGTGGCTCTTCTTCTAAAAGAGTCAGGTATTAGATATGTTGAGTGCCCGTGCGTTTTGTGTATTAGGGACACGTTCCCCTTTTGAACGCTTTTCTAATATATTTTTCTTATCAAAAAAAAAAATTAGATATGTTGAGTGCCCGCGTGGAGACAGCTTTTCAATGGGGAGAGCAAGTGATGGAGATCTGTTTTGTAGAAAATTTACTGAGCTGACAGAGATTGCGTAATCTGATTGGAATGGAGAGGTTACACTATGAGGTTGGGGAGATTGAACAGTGAACCCATCTGGAAATTGTCATCTGCGCAGCCCAAGATTGTGCAGTGGGAGACATAGTCTTGCCTAGCATTGCTTGGATAAACTTTGCTTTGGTCCACTTGTTGAAGTCTGAGATCTAAGAAACACGTTCGCCAACCTTATAGAGATACAACATGTTTAACAATTTTAAGGGGACATCATGTTTTATAGAGATATGGTTACATATCAACTGGAGATGGAGAATCATTTCTCTGTAGTGCATCACAGAGCGAGTTGGCAAAGTAACATGCGGATTGTTATAGTGATGTCATGTGGTGGGACGGAGAGTGCCATGTAGACTTCCGTTTGGAAGACATGTGACGAAGTGAGGGACAAATGGTAGCAAATTCCAACTAGTTGTGCTTTTCTATAATCTACATAATTTGATGATATTTCTTTATATCCTTTCTTTTTTATGAGAGTTTACTCGTATTGAACTTTCATCTAGTACTTGTGATGAGATTAACCCCTTGATATAACCTTTTCTTTAATGTTGCAGGTGGTCGTGATGATGCAAAGCTTTCAATTCCTGCCACTGTTATTCTTCGATATATGTTCGCTCCTGCAGAAATGAGGGTAATGCTTCTAAACCAGCTCAACCCTCTCCCTCCTAACTAATAAAGAAAAAGGGTACAAAAAAAAAAAAAGAGAAAAAAATGGAGTAATGTGTAAAAGCTGTATAATCTATAAAAAAACTTGTATAGCTGGGTTTATTATTATTGTTTCCATTATTTAAATTTTAAATAGATTGTGGATTTTTTCGTACATGACTTTTACAATGGTTTAAACCATCACTAACAATGATAAACAACATGTGACGTTATGTTGGGATATACAAATTTGAATCGAACCAGCTACTTTATTTTATTTATTATTTTAATGGACAATATTCTCTATATTTAATAATTTAATTTACTTTTGTTCAATAATAGAGTTCTTCTATTTTAAATATCAATTATTTTAATATAACTAGAAGCACCGTATTACTATTTTTTTCCATTTCTTTTCTTGTGATGATTATAATCTTCCAAGTCTCTCTTTACTACATTGTTTTGGTTTAATCAGGGACTGCTAACAACATAGCATTTTAAGCTGACATTCTTTTAATGTTTGCAGTCTGATGAGAATCTACGTTCTGAATTAGAAGCAGATGTCCAAGAGGAATGTGTAAAACTTGGTCCTGTTGAATCAGTCAAGGTATGTTTACTTCTTTCTGTACAATTAAGTTTTCTCAATTCTCTCTCCTCTTTTTTTTTGGTGAAAGTGATGATAAGGACCTGGTTCCGGGGCTTTGACATTGAGTTGCGCAAGGTCCATGATCTAGACCTAGAGGGGGTGAATAGGTCTTCTAGGATTAAAAAATAATAACAATAAAAATTGATTTTAACAATTTTTTGTAATTAAAAAAAAAAAAAACAGAAATTCAAATCAATTCATAGCGGATAATAAAAATCTGTCAACTCATGTGAGTCATAAGCAGATAAAACTTAAAACAATGGACACAGATTTTTACTTGGAACAAGGGGAAAAACTATGGGAGTAACAGGAACCAAAATCCGATATGTGAGAAAGAGAGAACAACCTAAATTAACAGATTCTACCCCAAGAATTCCCTATTTAGCTCGTGACACAGACAACTCCAAACCTTCTTCCAAAAGTCTCCAATCATCCGTATGCTCGTCAACGGTATCCGCTCCTTAATGAATTTGCTTCTCTAGTGATTTTGGTCTCCGTCACTAGTTGTCCAGGCTTCAATTTATGGAGATGGATTGAATTGTAATGTTGAACTCTTGTTGAAGTACGCAGTAACACTTGTCGACACATGAACTACACTCACAAATACTAGAATGATGAATGAAAAAAAAAAATAAAGATGCACTCTATAGCTCACAAATAAGCTCATATATTTCTACATCTCTTATTCTGTCGTAGTACCATATATATATATATATATATATATATATATATATATATATATATATTTATTTATATACATATAGACAACATAGAAGTACAGAGAATATGGTAGGTAGAGTTTAAAACAACTTGGAAACTAATTTTTTGACTAGCTAGATCAATTGAAATTACCGTCAATGATCGACGATACTCTGGAAGCCCTTGATTGATCGAAGTTTGTTGCAGTGTAAACTTGGAAAAAAAATGCAAATACGAACATCCTGAACATCCTAAAAACACTTATGATGCATGTTTAGAAGAATTTAAGGAATCAAATAAGATCAATGTCATGAAAACTTAAGACCTAAATATGCATGCATGAATCTTAATTTGGTGAGTGTTTCACTGTTTTAATTTACCTTTATACCCTTCTAAACGAAGATTACATACTTACCCTTGCGTGTAGCTTGCAATTTCCTTCTTCGACCTTGGGAGGTAACAACTAATACTTACTAACTTTTGGAAACTTCTAACCTAAGCTAGAAATTAAAACAAAAGTTAAAACTCCAGTCTTGCTTATGTCCTATCAACCGAAAAGAAAGTAATAATTGTTACCGCTCCTAGCACCCTCGTTTAATGGGGATCACACTAGGTAATGACTCTTATCTGTCTTCACGCTATTTTTTAATTTATAGGCCTCTGTGTTTCCTTTCTTTCAGAGTCTCGTGTAAATTTACATCTTTTGATATTACTGGTTTGATATTGATGTTATCAGATGCAATGGCTTCTTTTTCATTATTTACTCTTCTATCTCAAGTATTTAATGTTCATTTAGGTTTATCTTTATGCTATATGATGAATGTTTAGATTTCATGACTGATTTTCCTTTTCTGGGAATTTATTTATTTCATGTAAATTAAGGCTTTTACGAGCATTATATGTTTAAATGGCTATTTCTTATGTTCAGATGTGGTTCTGTTTGCAGGTTTGTGAGAATCATCCTCAGGGTGTTGTTTTGGTAAGATTTAAGGATAGAAGAGATGCCCAGAAGTGCATAGATATGATGAATGGACGATGGTAATTGTGCTGATCCTTGAGGTTTTTGTAATAAATTCTTTAATTTGAGAGAGGACAGAGCTATCATAATGACTAATTCAGAATTTGTTGGACTTCAAACATCAAATCATCAAGCTGTCGTAGCACGAAGTGTTGTCATGACACCTGATAGGATTGGAGTTAGGGGGTCAGTTCTTACCATTGGCCTAAAAACAACAATATATCATACTTTAGAACTACATCGACATTTACACGAGTTGACCATCTACCTATGTTAGTTGGCCTTGTGAATGCATCTGCATTTTTTAAGTTGTGTCGAGAAATTATGAGGCGTGATACTGTTTCCAGAGTCCTTACTTTGGAATAGTGGTGGTTATGTTTCCTCGTGGGCATGGTCGCATGTACTAAGTTGTGTTCGTTCACTCTTTTGGTTTCCCGAGTAACCATCGGTCATTACAACATTACAACTTAAGAAATTCTGAATGATGTCCGGCTTACCTGCATGTGCTCTCACTGGTTTCCCAAGTAACCATCGGTCATTACAACATCTACCTATGTTAGTTGGCCTTGTGAATGCATCTGCATTTTTTAAGTTGTGTCAAGAAATTATGAGGTGTGATACTGTTTCCAGAGTCCTTACTTTGGAATAGCGGTGGTTATGCTTCCTCGTGGACATTGTCGCATGTACTAAGTTGTGTTTGTTCAGTCTTTTGGTTTCCCAAGTAACCATCGGTCGTTACAACATTACAACTAACTTCAGATCGATCTCCAAGGAGGAAAATATTTTAAATTTTTGCTGATTGCATTTCAGAAAGGATGAACATGGATCTTACTTATTGCCTTTTGTAATACATTTAGAACTTCTGGCAACTTCAATATAATCTTAGGATTTCTTCTGATTATTATGTTACTGAAGTTGCAGGCGCTTTTGTAATCCTAGGAAATTCTAGTTTTTTTGGGTTTCCTTTTCTTCTTTTTCTTTATTATTATTTTTATTTTATTTTATTTTTTAAAATTTGGGTTTCTTTTTGTTTTGACGAAAACTTATATTTTAATAGGGAATATTCCCATATAGGTGTTTCAATGACAACTAATCCTGACTTCCTGAGTAGTTAGTATTTGAGGGTTGATTGAGATGAGAAGTCATTTCTGGGTAGTTTGGGTGTTGAAAACAGATCAACATTTTCTAATGGGTGTTGCAAACCTAAGTTTATCTAATTGATCTGATATACTTTTGGCTTTTTCTTACCGCCTTTTTTTCTTCTCTTATCTGGTTGTGATTTCTGCATGCCATTTAGGTTTGGTGGTAGGCAGATCCACGCGAGTGAGGATGATGGAATTGTTAACCATGCTAAGGTGCGGGATTTGCAAGATGATGCTGAAAGATTGGAGAAGTTTGGAGCCGAACTTGAAGAAGATTGAGTTGAATTCTGCATTTGAACTTGAAGCATCTTTCACTGACATTGATCACCCTGTATAATCAAAATATGAGGAGCTTGTAGAGGACCGAACCTTTCACGTTTGCATAAACATATTTTACTCGTGAAGACATTTAATACCCAAATTTTGAAATATTTATTTCCTTCCTCAAATCTTGCATGCAGTACAAGTTATAATGTGATACGGTGATTTTACATGCATACTGATTTTAGATGATAGTCTCCAGTAACCAGACCCTTGAAAAAGTAATTCAGTTCTCTCTATTCCCAAATTGATAAATGTAGTCGGTCCTTGACGGAGATTTCTCCATGGTTAAATTTTGAGTATCAAAGTTTATCTTTTTTACCAAAGGGTCTCTAGTCCAATGGTATAACCGCTATACTGCTCCATCATCAAAGAGGAAGGGGGAGGTTCGAGCCCAGGAGTAAGTAAAGTGTGTTTGTGTTTGCTAAACCAAAAATAAAAAAATTGTTTTGAACTCTCAATTTATTGGAAAATTCCTAGGTATGGTGATAAATAATGAAAATTTGACTCAAGTTGGTAAGAGAGAAATAACACTAGGGTTGTAGATGAGTGAGAGAGGACTGAATCGATTGGTGTTTGGTTGACAAACTAAATAAAGGGCGGGAGGGCAATTCTACTTTGAAGATGAAAAGGGAGCTTTTGGAAGAGATGTTAACTTATGAATACTGTTCTTTATTATTATTATTTTTATTTTTATTTTTATACTGATTTGCGCTTTTAAAATTCATGGTCATGATTCATCCAAGAGCACCTTGCAGGCCTCCTGCAAGACATTTATAACCCCAAGATGTGGTTTGATAATGCAAATATTTGCCAAGTTAGAGCTCAAATTGAAGGGTATAAAAGACTTTAGTCTGCAGTTTTACTACCTGAATCCTTCTTGAAAGGATCAAGTTCTTCAGGGACGCACAACTTTTGAAAGTTACATCCACTAAACACAACAGGGCAGATTTTTACAACAAACGGGAGTCACCTAATGCTCAGTTGATGATTTCAACTGCACCATTGCAATGGTTTTGTGGAGGGAAAGTATTGTATTGCAACTTTTCATAAACTATGAGGTAGTTATATATACATACAATCAATATGTTATATTCACAATATATACACCGTAGGACTTAGGAGTGGCTTCTTGCATTTAATCCCAGCTAAAATTATAAGATGATAGGAACTGCTCCCTCTTGAAACCGAGATTTTCGTACTAAATGGAATATCTATCGTTTCAAGTTTCAACCAATGGACGTTAACCCAAATGGTGTGATATCTCTCTCCAAGGGAAGGTTGAGTGTTTAAGCCCCCGTAGGGGCAAATATTGTAAATTTGCATGCCTTTGCTTGAACTTTCGGGAGGTGAAAAAAATGAAAAAAATATAAAATTCCATTGTTTCATTCCCTCCTCTTCCCTTCCTCCAAACACTTTTTCCATCCTACCACATGGACCGTTAAAGGAACTTAATTCCTTACAAGCATGCTACCTGAATTACAAACCTGAATCAGTGTTTTGAACTAGTAAACCGAAAATGGGCATAATCACCTTTCTTCCATACAGATTGCGACGAAACCACCTGTATCAATTTATGCTAAGGTAAGAAACCTTCACTCTTCCTATGTAGAGACCAATATTAGACAATGGCACTAATGGTCCAGTTGTATCAGAACTAACCACTAACCAGTATGGCAGTTTTTCGGACACTTGACCGAATCAACTAACATTTGCGATACCCCAAACATCCATATTCGCAATATGTAAAACTAGAGCATGTTGGTGGGAAGAAAATAAGAAACGAGCAACCCATGCATTGTGCATCCTTCAATGCAACAGGAGTGTGAAATCAAAGTAGACTGGCCCAAGAAATATATATCCTGGTGAGATTGCTGTCATTGAGTAACAGATGAACTCAGAAACAACTGGAAATGCACAAGGTATACAAAGATTAATTTTATTTTATAATATAATAAAAACAATTAGTTCCTCACAGTTATTCACAACAAATAACGAATGTAAGAAAGCCGCAAGGTGATGTATAACTCAAGTTATTAAGATGCATCATATAAAAACTCTGTGTTCTTCCACATCAAGAAGTCTTTATAAATTAAATTTGGTAGCAAAACTCTTCCATAAATTATAACTAAACTTGCAAAAAGCTAGCATACTTGGCACCTAGGAAAAGCCTCTGGATACAGAGTAAGGCATTTTTGGTAACCTCAGCATCCTGGTGGTCCATCAGTTCCATTACCCGGTCCTTGGCTTTCAGGTCCGTCACTATGACCCGTCCAGCAGGATGGTGCTGAATAAACTGAGAGAGATCAAAACAAGCAACAGCTAGTACCCTTGGGTTATTTGATGTGTCCAATATCGTAATGAGGACACGTAGGACCTGTGGCAGCATATTGTATATTAGTTTTGCACAAGTCATAAACCTGTCAAGAAGACTGACCTAAGAAAACATTTTATTTTCTTTCAAGAGGAGAAACAGATATTTGTTACAAATAAAAAAATGCACAGGAAGGATGAGAACATAATGTATTCAAAGTTCCAAGTAAAGGGCGTTAAGCCAATGAATGTTACAAAACCATTAGATGATCCATATCTCTAGAATATTTGGTTATCTTGAAGAAGACCAACACACGCGCACACAGTTTTTAAAGTTTTGGGATGGCGGGTTCTTCAACATTTGGGCTTTATATCTTGTCATCTCCAGATCTCCTAGTCAGTCTTCTCTCCTTCTCAATCTCCATTTATATATTTACATATATAAATGCGCACCCGTGCACAAAATCTCAAGGGGGTCTTGAATTTCTTTTAATATTTTTGGTTTGTGCAGTGGTTGATTTTCATTTACCATTTGCAGTTAGTACCTTACCTTGCTGAAGTCCTCCTTTCAACTGCAACCAATTCCCTTTTAGATCTATCAGTCGAATGGAATGGTTGTCTTCTCATTATCTAATTATAGAGTACAGTAAAGCATAACAAATATGTATGTTAGTAATTACTAATTAGTCAGTAATAATTACTATATACATAATAAATTAGTGTATGTTACATAATAATTACCATACATAATTAGTATATGTGAACTGAGAGAGAGAGAGATTGCATTGTTGGTGTGAAATCGAACAGAGAGAAGAACGAAGATGGGTTGTGACGCTCTGAGATTAGGGTTTACAAGTTCTTGCGATTGCGAGATGCTGCGATGAAGGTGAACTGTTGCAAACTGAGATTAAATCAAACTGTTGCAAACTGAGATGAAGTAGAGAACTGATGTGAAATGCGATTAGGGTTTACAAGTTTGTGACGCAAACTGACATGAAGCAGGAAACAAAGATGCAATACAAGTATGCGATGCGAGAATAGGTCTCTTGGCTTGAGATCGATTTGAATTTCGGCCCTGCTCTGATACCAGTAAGTTTATTTGTAAATCCTAACTAAACGAGTTAAAGACAAAGTTACCCCTAACAAATATTGAAAACTACATAAAACACAACTCTCTAACAGTTTATGATACAAAAACAAATCTTGTTGCAAAAATTAAAAGCAACAGAAGGATCCCTTAAAGTTAGGTTTTATCCCCACACAATACTCGGTTTTCTAAAGATGAACTCAAACATTTGAAAGAAAGCATATATATCTTAAGGCTGTTGGACTTCTCCTATTACTAGGAATATACATAAATTATTCTAAATGCATGAATTACACATGCCCAATACAAGGCACTTGGGTACGGGCATATAGGACACATGTTTGACATGTTTTGTTGGATATGAACAATTTAAATTCATGTATATTATATATTTGTACATAGAACTCTCTTTCTATATTCCTTCCTTGAGATTTTGCTTCTAAACGAATTAAGTGTCCATGTTAACACCTTTATAATGTACACCAGAAAATTTAAATAAATAAAAAATTGTCTCAACACATACCAAGTGCATACTCTAGTACATATAAAGATTCAATTGCATGACCAATATACGAGTAATACTCATGTCTTGAAATATTTTTAAATTACTGAAATACCTTTGGCTTGTAAAGTACAAGAAATATAAATAAAATTAACCAGCAGCATACTAACTTAAAAACACATAATATAAATGTAATTAAACTCCGATTGCACAAGGTTTCAAGCATGCTACATATGAAATTCCCAATTTGCCCCTCCTTTTTTTGCATGCTTTACATCACCAACTGCTTTTAACTAGCCTCCTATCCAGCGTCTCACCTTTACTTCCATCAACAATATAATTCTAGGGTTTGATTTCCTTAGAATATTTCCACAATTACTTCTCTTCAAGTAAGTACCATAAATGCAGAAATCTCATTTTACCAACACAAGATTGACATAAATTGCATTACACAAGCCCGCATATCCCATTTCATGTAAACTACAATGACAATAATGAATATTGGTATCGTGGCCGGTTGACCACCAGGCTCATCAAAGCCAATTAGAAACCAACTCTGTTGCATTAAATTATATGATTAACACAGGTATGCCCAACACCCACACACACCTACACATACATGCTTAAAGCCCCTTATTATCATTAAAATAACAAATATGTTTCTCCATCAGTAATTATGATTTATTATGTATATAAAATTTAACCTTTCTTTATTATGTTCTGTTAGTGTCAAGAACTCTTCTATTGAGCATTATGTCAAACTGTTCCACAGCTAAGTAGCTTCTTTTATGATTTACAAAAATGATTTGGGTTGACAAGTATAGGTATTACATCATCATCATCCTTGCCTTAGTCCCATATGAATGGGGTCAGCCACATGAATTCTCTCTCCCCAATCTACATGGATGAATATTTCTAAATGCCATGAAAGTTGAAAATTTAATGTACATTCAGTGAAAACAGAAGTTTGAAATTTGAAGCGTTTGGCGTGCATAATTATAGTGCACTATCAGTAGTACCATTGAGATTCCTTGATAGAGCCTCTTAACCGTTAGGCAGAGAAGAAAAAATTGAACTTTGAACCGTTTGGCGTGCATAATTATAGTACACCATCAGTAGTAAGATTGAGATTCCTTGATAGAGTCTCTTAACAAATAGATGGCAGAGAAGAAAAAATTGAACTTTCAACCGTTTGGCATGCATAATTATAGTACACTATCAGTAGTACCATTGAGATTCCTTGATAGAGTCTCTTAACAAATAGATGGCAGAGAATAAAAAATTGAACTTTGAACCGTTTGGCATGCATAATTATAGTACACTATCAGTAGTACAATTGAGATTCCTTGATAGAGTCTCTTAACAAATAGATGGCAGAGAAGAAAACATTGAACGAGTGCAAAAGGGATACCTGGAAATCATGCTCTTCAAAATGCATAATATTATCACGCCAGAATATAGTATCTTTGTGCATTGGTGACCAGTCAAGTTGGCCAAGAAGGACTTCTTGCTTGTACTTATCAAAAGAACTCAAGTTCTTAATGTTATCTTTCATTCCTTCTTCCAGATGATTAAGAGCCTCCAGCAGGTCCTAGAGAAAAATGCCAAGATCAATTACAAAACAACAGCAATAAGAAACAAGTATCATAAAGTGTTAAAAGGGTCCACAAAGTTAAGTAAACAGGATGCAAATAATTCTCTTTCCTCAGTTTAAGGGGCTATACAAGAATGAGTTCATAGTAAGCTTTATGGATCCGCTGTGGCCACTTGAAGATTGAAACAGAAACATCTCCAAGAAATTAACTTTGAATGAAGGCAATAAACAGCAAGGTAAAAAGAGCAGTATTGCATACATGCATCATCTAATCAACATTTATTCACTTTAAGAAAAAAGGGCCATGGCGGGTGGGTGGTTTCATCACCCAATTAATATATATATCTTCAAAAATAGAAAAGGAAAAAAGATATGAAATCAAGTTGGAGCACTAAAGGATGTAAGATTAGCAACTGTAAATGCACTCAAATACCACCTTTGGAACAAGGTTTCAAATCTCGATACCATGTTATGTAGCAGTTGTAAACCTGAATGCTATCAGCAATATCCGGCAAGACGTAACAGAAATCAGTTATTGATACCTGAACTTTTTTATCACTAACCAACCACTAAAAGGAGAGATTCCTTAATCCTTTTAGGATAAAAGAAAATTCTTTTAGGATCATGGAAGATAAGAATGTCTCGTTTGTGGATTTTCTCTCTTCCTTAACAAGCTGGGTAGTGTGGAATCTACACACACGTACACACTGATTAGTGGGCAATGTGGAGTCTAAATTTAGAAGATCCTTTCAAGACTGGGATATCAAGACAACAATGACTTTGCTTGATATGCTTGAGGGTTTCAGAATCAGTGATGAGGCAGAAGACTCGTTCAGATGGAAACTGGTCAGAGGCGTGGTCTTTACTGTTTGGGTGTCTTATGAAGTGTTTTCTTGGAGAATATTGACTTCTCGTGGAGGAGCATATGGCACATGAAGGCCTCACTTAAGTTGGATTCTTTTTCGCTTGGGAAGCGGAATAAGATGCTATCCTCCATCGATAACTTGAAGAGAAGGGGCTTCCTTATGACTAACTGGTTTTCTGTGTATGAAGAGATGGAGAAGAGAGCCAGCCATCTTTTGTTAAATTATAGAGAGGTGAGGGATCCTCAGAGCCTCCTTCTCTCCTTGATCAGGATTTCTTGGACCATAAGAAGGTCAATGATGAACTTGTGACAATAGAGGGGGGGTTTTGGCAGAGTCAGGAAGGTGTTGGATGCTGCCCCCTTTTGCCTTATGTGATACATTTGGAGAGTGAGAGAGGGGAATGTGCGTACTTTTGAAGGGGAGGAGCTTACTATATTAGGTTGAAACAGATTATATTAAGGATTTCAAATCTGGAGGGGGTTTTCCTGAGGCAGAGTAAAGAAGTTGTAGCATGCTGATTCCTTTTGCCTAGCGTGAAACATTTGGAGAGAGAGAGAGGAATACAGTGAAGGGGAGGAGCTTACTGTCCTTGGGTTGAAACAAATTATGTTAAGGATTTTGATTTTGAAGTTGTCCTCTGCTATTGTTGATTCTTTCATAAAGTTTTTGGTGACTTTAATCCATCTTCTTCATTTTTTATAGCAGTATACCTTGCATGCACACGAGTAATATTCCCAGTCTAGCACCCCCAGTGGATTTGTTCTTTACTTGTTATAAATATATAAGATACATGCACGGTTTCAGTACTTCGGCCAATTTTTTTTTTTTTTTTTTTTTTTTTTCAATAATAATAATTTCAAAGATTTACCATGACAAAGTTTTCCTTCTCAAGGTACTTTAGGGTTGAAAAAAAAATTCAAGGCTCCCTTTTGCCTCCTCTACCAAAATGGGGAAGGTGGTAAATGTGGAAATCATTTTTTCTGATAGAATGTGTACTAGTAAATTAGTAATCATTGAAATCAAGAATTAATTTTCCATGAACTCCCTTCCGTCTACACAAGTTATTGACTAAATATACGAATATGACAGGCCAAATTAAGAACACATGAAATTAAAAGTTTTCTCACCTCATCACTCCATGCTTGTGCTTTTAAATTCTGGACAATTTGCGCAAGTCCAAGGTCTACCATTTGAGCTCCGAAAGTCCCTCTATAAAGCAAGTTTCTAAGGGTCAAGACAACCACCCTGACAACCTAGCAGTCATTGATGCATCAAATGTCTCAAATTTCCAGATAAATAAACAAGTATTTTCAATATATGCTGATAACAATAAACTAGTTCCTAAGAAATGTTGACATGGACAAAATCTTCCCTGCAGTGGAAGGATAGAATGCATGCCATGTACATTTAGGTTGACAGTCAGAAGAATAGGAACGAGAGTAGAAGAGGCCAATCTATGAAATAAAAATAATAAGCAACAACTGTATGTATATAAAAACCTTGCAATAGAAACATATAGCAAAGTATATGACTACTAAAGCAGGCAGTCATTAGGAAAAAAATGGTATGAGAATGAAAGGCGAATAACTCACCTTCTCCTTTGTCGAACTCTTGACAACCTCAATTAATTGCGGTAGAGTTTTAGAGGTAGCCAAGTATTCACTCGCAGGCTCATAATAAGACAGAAGCCAAACACAGAGACATGTTTCGTAAAGGAGCTGCATCAAGCGGGCAAAGTTCAGAATCATCAAATCTGAATTGTGTAAACTTAACTAAAAGGAAATATGAAATATTTAGTAATCAGTCCCAGAACTCGAAAGCTTGATCATTTACAGATGAGAAAAACCTGACTCAACCTGCCCATTCATAAGATTGAAATGTGCTATCTTCAGCATAGATGGTTTGTTTATTACAGTAGCCATCAAGAAAAGACAGAGTTACCTGGATGGACTGCTGGGTGGATGCCGGAGAAATTAGAGGTTCGAGCAGCTTCACCCCATCTCCTTGAACGAATGAAGATCTGACTACAGGCTCCTTCAATAGAGTTGCCAGGCAATTGACAGCAGTTGGGATACCATGACTAGGATGGGAAGGCTTCTTGAGCTGCAGAAGTAATCAGGTATCAGAATCATGACTAGTGTCATGGAAAATTATTCCTTACAACTGATTAAATTCACATCTGAATGAAAATGATTGGAGTTCATGACAAGGAGAGTAAAACTCAACTTCAAACCACTCTAATATATAAACATTTCAAGACCTAACTATCTAATAAAAAGATGGTTCAGATATACCATGCTTAATAACTAATAATTTCATATATGAGGTCAACCACATTTTTAGTTTTAGGTTTAATGATGGGAGATTGAGTAATTCTTCTCTTAAGATAGAAAAGAGGGTAGGAAACCAAGAGGATTCAACACATGCCAACATTTTTTTTTTTTTTTTCGGGTAGGTCAATACATGTCCATATTTTCTTTGTAATTTTGTTCTGGTGGGGGGTGGAAGGGGGCAAGCATGTTGCTGAAGAGGGGACCATACCGGTGTCGGACACTCCTTAAAGGTGTCCTCTTTTTTTAAAAAAAAATATGTTTGACACGTCAGGACACCGGAGGACACGCCCGGACACCGCTGGATACGCTGGAGGACACACTGCAGAACTTTTCTTTGTTAAATATAGAGGAAGAAGATGAAGGAGCCAGACCAGATGGAGCCACTGTCTAGATGATGGGTATGTGGGTACGTATATGCATATCCATTCAAGAGAAACAAATGGATGAGATAAAGAGAGACAAAAGAGATGGAGGGATGAGAGGATCGGCTGGAAGAGAGGATCAGAGAGCCGAGTATGAAAACTGAAAAAGTGAGTGGAAGAGAGAGGGATCAATCAATCTTATCTTCTTTCAGGGCTTGTTTGCCACAAGTATAGTGTTTTTACCATAGGCCAGTGACATAGCAATACCAAGCTCCTACTTCCCAAAGGGAGGTGTGGGGTTTGAGCTTCAGTGGAGGCATGTGTGTGTGAGTACCATAAAGGAGAAAAAAAAAACAAGTATAGTGTTTTGTTTGGATATATATATATATATATATTTGTATTTTAATGAAATTTGGAATTGGACCTTCATGTTTTTAAAAAGAAATATGGGCTATGTGTGGGCCTAATTTAAATGCACTATGTTTATTAATATAAATTAAAATTTGATCAAAAGTTATTTTTTATATATATAATAATAAATTATATTATATATTTGTATTTTAATGAAATTTGGGAATTGGACCTTTATGTCTTTAAAAAGAAATATGGGCTATGTGTGGGCCTAATTTAAATGCACTATGATTATTAATATAAATTAAAATTTGAGCAAAAGTTATTTATATATATATATAATAATAAATTATATTACTATTTTATTGCCGTGTTCGTGTCCTATTTTTTTGAAATTTTCGGTATTGCCGAGTCTGTGTAGTGTCATACCTGTGTCCTTGTCCGTGCTTCATAGTAACAATCATGCCTTAAATTCATATTCACATTTAAAGCAGCAAATAGTGCAACGCTGTTTACAAACCTGCGCGCAAAGCCATTCTACCAGACCTTTCAGAACATCATCAATTGTAATGGATTTCTTCTTTGAACTTGAGGTTTCTCCATTTCCAGTGACACCATCCTGGACTTTTGTCCTAGCACTGTAATAACAAAAAAAATAGTGTGGTTGCAAAGTTTAAATCACACAAATACATTCTGTTTTCTCTAAGACTTGAGCTAGAATGTGAAACGATCATGATTTAATTACTTTACTATTAGAGAGAGTATACATTCCTTTTATCTCTTGGGACTTGAACCATATTGTGAAACAATCATGATTTAATTACCTTACTATCAGAGAAAGTATCTTACAGCTCTTCTCTTGTATGAACCAGTTACCTTTCCAGAGTAATCTGAAAATGGAAAAGGAGTGTCAAACATGTAAGGTTTCTTTGATTGGGTGAACATAAGAAAACTAGTTCATTCCAATTAATAATCTCATTGCCAAATTTCATGTATTGGTGAATATGAGAAAACTAGTTCAATCCAATTAATAACTTCATTGCCAATGTTTAAAATCCAATTGAGAACAACACTGATTTTCATTTACCAAAAGAACTTAAATATATTTCGGAAGGAAAAAGAACACCAAATGAGATGAAAGATAACTTAGAGGAAGAAACTGATAGAATTCCACGAAAATTGCACTTTAGCATAAGTCACAACAATGGTTTTCAGATGTCATGTATGCAAACTTCTTTTTTTCTTTTCTTTTTTTTTTTTTTTTGATAAGTAAGAAATGCATTGAAAGCGTTCAAAAGGGGAACGCATCCCAAGAGAACAAACACAGGGCCAAAAAGAACAGCCCTTTAAGTCTTCAAAGAGGCCAAGAAAACAACAATATCCTCAGAAGATCTAAAATCTCTACCCGAAACCCAACAAAAAAGAGTGGAAAGACTATAGAACTTAAGAAAAGAATTAGGCCTCTCCTTGCCCTCAAAATATCTTTTATTCCTCTCCAGCCAAATGCACCACCACACACAAAGAGGCATAGCCCTCCAAGCATCACGAATATGGGCCCCCACAGAGCACCCTCTCCAAGCCTCAACCATCTGTCTAGAGGAGCGAGGCATAACCCAATGGAACCCAAACAAACAAAGCATCAAGTCCCAACATTCCTTAGCCACAGAGCAATGTAAAAGAAGATGATCCACCGTCTCTTCATCCCGAAGACACATGTAGCACCGATTGACAACCACCTGATTTCTCCTCTCAAATTGTCTTGGGTCAAAATCTTACCCAAAACAGAGGTCCAAGCAAAAAAAAGCCACCTTGAGAGGAGCCTTAGATTGCCAAACAGACTTCCACGGGAAGGAACATCCAGGCTCAACTGTAAGACACCTGAAGAAAGAACGAACAACAAAGCGACCTTGCGAATTTGGCTTCCAAATCCAACAATCAGAATCACCAACCATGACGCCCTGTCGATACAACACCTCCAACAAAAGAGTGACATCCTCAACCTCCCAACCCTAAAAAAGACGCCTGAATCGAACATCCCAAACCAGTCTCCCATTATCAAGATGATAACAGTCAACCACCTAGGTCTGTCTATCCGAAGCCATCTTGAACAGCCGAGGGAAAGCCAGAGCAAGAGAAACATCCCCACACCAAACATCCTCCCAAAAACTGATCCTCCTGCCATCCCTAAGTCTGAAACGGACATGAGTGGAAAAAACAGCCCACCCCTTCTGAATACACTTCCAAACCCCCACATCCCTAAGTCATGTATGCAAACTTCTATTGACTGTTTGACACAACTAACCATATGTTGCCTCACAAATGAATACATTTTTCCACCAGGAAGTGGTCAAAGCTTTTCCATCGTTGATTAACAATTTGTACTTCTAAGCAAAAGACATTAAGAATAACCAGATGGTTTCGACCGAGTAGATACGTTTATATTAGTGTAATTGGAAATATATGAAGATGACGACCACATGTGCCTCTTAGGTGCACAGATCATGCTTCAGAATCATGAGGGTCACAGAAACACACTTCAAAATTACATTATTTACGCGTAATGTTTCTATATCGAAAACAAAGCTTTATGAAGTTTTTGCTTCTGAAAATCTGCAATCATACTTTCTGTATGTTAGATCCAGGCTTCTACAATATTGGGTGCTCTTTATTTTACCAAAATGACAACTGTTATCAAAATAAATTAACGGGACAGGCAGTAAGCACTAGAACAGCTAACAGTAATCAAAGGTTTAGAAGATACTAAAATTTTAAATTATCGCTGGCATAAAATGGACCAAGTTCTGTATTAACTCTTCATTTCTAGCTCCTCAACATTTCTTAGGAACACATCTTGTACAATTTCTTCATGTTCCCATAACACTGCCTCATAATTTTCTACATCACAAAGAACACCAACACAAACCCAACAAACCTCTTTATGTGATGCAACAGAGAATCAATTGCTATCTATTTGTTGCATTAAGAGCAAAACTACAACTCCAACGAATATTCAGCAGATAAATACCAAAAAGTTAATTACTGCAGCACAATTTAGTCAGTACCCCAATAATAGTTATAAAAAAATAAAAAATAAAAAGAATAGGAAAAGAAAAGAAGTCTGTCAGGACTCAGATAAGTGAGGCTCCAGGATTTGAGAAACGCAAGAATTACTTGTTAATCCCTTTTCTTCCAAATAAGATGGGATACACAATTACAACTGAATCAACAAATTTAGAATGCAGCCCTTCATGCTCTCAAAAACTCCGCATGTGTTCTTTACACAGCCGGTCCCAAGCCCAGATAAAGGAGGAGGAGGAGGGTCAGGTAGCTTGTCAACCGGCGTAAAACTTGTCATGACCAATATGAACACGAATCCCTTCATGCTCTCAAAACCCTTTTATTATTTGACCATTACCACGCTTAAAAAGTCATATGACTCGTAAAAAAAATAGGACACAGTCTATAAAGCTATTATAAACAAAAGCAAGCATAGAGGTTAAACTGAAGGCTGAAACTCCACAATAAACAATGGGGCAAGCTAAGCCATCCAGTGGGTACACATGGTCTTGAAATGCCATACCACAAAGGTATACAATGCATGTTCATTTAAATCTCAGTGTTCCTTCTAAATTTTTGTCAGAGAAAGATGGGAACTTAAAGAATCGAGACAAATAATACTGCCTTTTCTAATGTTTATCCTTCCATTGTGTGTTAAATTTAAGCCTCAATTAAATCTAAACAGAAGAAGGTGACATTTCATCAAAATAACGAAAATAAAAAAATCTCACTCTATCAAATTCCATTATGATTGGAAGAAATGAATGGTTCAAACATGAAAACGAATGTAAAAATTCATTCAAAATTTAAAAGAGAATTATTACTTATGGAAGAATCAGTACCAATTGGAGGAACTCAAATCAAGAAAGAAAATGCATTCAAGAAAAGGAGGAAGATGGAAAATAAGGTAGAACATAGCAAAATAATTTGACAGAAAGGATAAAGGACTGTGGTATTGCAACGTGGTAATATTATCCCAAGCATCCACTGAATAGAAGCTTCTTTATTTAGATTTGTGTCACGCATTCAGTTCCTCGGGAGAGGGAGAGAGACAAACTATCAAAAGAACATCACATGTAGTCCCATCCAGATACAACAATCTTAAGTTCAGAGATTTTTAAAGAGTAATTACCTTAGGAAAGGACCATACATATCTTCGTTTGCAAGAGATTTGTCATGGAATAATCGAGCTCTTTGCGGGTTTGCTGTCAAGGAAAAGGAACAATAGGTCAGCTATTCAACTTATATACATGGTCCAAAGGATGAAGTATTTACCAATTACCTGAAAGCATTTCATCAATCAAGGCTAGAACATATTCTACCGTTTCTTCCTTGAATATGTCACGTAAAATGCTAACAAACACACAAACGTAAGCCGGACCATCCTGTCACAGTTGCTTCCATTTGTCAATATCAGAGGAAGTTTTATCGAGCTTATTTTATTTTTTCAAATTCAGTTACAACAAATTCACAACTATATCTTAATTATACATTTAAAGTAGCCATCTAAAGCACCACTAATGATGAATGGCATGAGACCTTAAAGTTTTATGACTAAAGAATGAAAGCTAGTGTGAAGGATAAATAGACCAGTAGCCAATATAATATGAAAGGAAAATTGGACTAGAACTAGAACCACCCATATTAATCACCCTATGGTAAAAATAAATATATAAATATGTAAGTGCTGAAGGAGGATTTCCCATCTCAACCTACAATCTCTATACTTGGGATAAACAACAGAAAAGTTTTAACAAATAATAAGCCAAATTGTGTGAAATGCATATTGCATCAAAGGTTGTTGAATTAGTGAGAAATTAATCAAACCAGTAGTTGATTTATTTATTTGGATAATTAAAAATAAAATTTTATACTACCAAAATAGTTGTGCATACACCAAGTGATTGAGTTGATAACCCAGTATATTTCCATAGCAATGCCGACAGAGGTTGAAAAAATTATCATAATTGATGTGTCAAATTGTCTGTCAGCATTCAGCAAGCTATAACTGGGTGCAGAATGGACATAATCAACTAATGATCACACTTGAAGTGTCAAAAATAAGCATGCATCATCTGGGTACAGAATGGACAAAAGGGGATCCATAGGTGGTAAACCAAAAATGAATTTACATGGTAAATGAATGAAATCGAATTTTTACCATTCTAGTCAGTGGTAAATGAATGAAATCTACCAATGGGCATTAGCCCAGATGGTACGATCTCTCTTCCCCAAAGGGAAGGCTGAGAGTTTGAGCCCTGCTAAGGGCAATATTGTGGGTGTGTGTGTGTTTGCCTGAACATTCGGGAAAAATAAGAACATTAAAAAAATGAATGAAATCTGATATATAAAAGTATCTTAAGATGCAACTATATTTTCAAATCCTTATGAGTAACATCCCAAAAATTTTACTTATCCAAAAAAAAAAAATAGAAAAAAAAAAAGAGTAACATCCCAAATATTATTCTGACATTCTGTCATAAGCAAAGCAAGGTATCCTACAACATGTTAATGTGCTTGTGACATATAGAAAATATGGAGTTTTATTATGCATTTCCTGCTTAAACACCAAAAAAAAAAGGGTGAAATACACATGAGATGGAAAATCTTCAAGTTCCAATAAGATACATCATTTCAAGAACATGGGGGCATTGGTAAACTGCATAATAAGAGAAGGATACCATAAGACCTGAATCTGATTAAGGTAGATAACAAGTACGTCTCAGAGCAAGCATAGAGAGTGACATAACATTACCTCATCCAGCAGCGTTGCTCTGTAACTTTCAGCTCTGTTATCATAACGCCTTAACAGCTGAAGGCCTGTTCCTGAGATCAGCTTAGTTGTCATGTACGTCTCCCATGGGATATCCCTCTTCAGAACCTTGAACATAAAAATGGTAATATTTACATAATGTTCTTTAAATAACTATATTGCTACTAGTCTAACAAATTTAACTGTACAAACCCAAATTATTTAGTCCAACCTAGAGGTATAATGTTCAACATTAAAAATTAAGGAAATCTTTTCACTGTGAAATATGATAAGTGGAACGAGCTGAACTGAGTATGGAGTACCCATGTTATCCTACAAACCAAATAATCAGTAAGTGTCAGGAATTTGTTGCTTGCTTTCAAATATCTCGAGTAAGTTCTCCAAGGGCATGTCACATACTTAGTAACGGAATCTAAGGCCATATCTAAGCCTGAAGTGAAAGAAGCATGGAGCAAGATTGAGAGCGGGAGCGAGAGCAGGAATTAGGGAGATCAATTTTTAAATTGTGGTCGAGTTTTGAGCACCTCAAAAGCAACTTAAAATGTGGATTCCATCAGGATTTTACCCCGAGGAATGAATGAACATATTCATGATACAATAGAATGTACAGAGCATACTTTCTTTCCACAGTCTTCTTTACGCAGAACATTTGTTACGGAACATAATTTTTCGCACTAATTTATAAGTGAAGACATGATAAAAACCATAAGAATTCAACTGCATCCCTGTGTATTAAAATTCGAGATTACATAAATACATCACACAAACACATAGCTACAACTGGAACTTGACACAAGAATATTCTCCTTCAGAGAAAGAAGTTCATTCTGTCAGAAGCAATGGGCCATAATGGGATTTTCAAAGGATAAACCAGGAGGTAGTTCATTGATCTACGCTTCATTTCCGCATCCTTGTATAATTTTCGCAGATCAAAAGGCTTCGCTAGGTAATAATAGGATTCAACTGAGGAAGTTCATCATGAATCTTTCTCTGAAGGTAGAAAGGATATGGATCATTGAGAAAGCCACAGCATTCTTTGACTCTCTGATGAATATGAGAGAAATTGTATATCTTTAGATGAGATTGTGGATTTTTTTTTTTTCCTAGTTGGGACTCACACACACTGCCTCCACTGAGGTTCGAACCCCTGACCTCCCTTTGGAAAGTAGGAGCCTTGTACTGCTAGACCACAGGACTTTTTGGGTTCTTTGGGTCCATAGGGTTGTATTTTGGTTTGGTTCCTTGTATATCTCGTGGGATGCGTTCCCCTTTTGAACGCTTTCCAATACATTTTATTTATCAAAAAAAATAAAATGACTATGAGAGATGTGTTCAGAGACGGAGCATTTGAAATGCAGTGGTTCCATCAAAAACGCCATTTTAACTGGACAGCAGCCTTAGATCAGAACTTGACAATTTGCCCATATTAGATTATGGAATGGAGTTGTCTGTAACAGGCACATTCTCATTCTTGTAGATCTGCAAGAAGTGTTAACCAGCTCCCCTTATAACCCAATTCCGCTCCCACTAGGTTTTGGATTTCCAGGCATAAAATTTTTTACTTATGGTTTTAAATTCCATAAACCTTCAAATTGATGTTTTGGTTTAAAACACCTGTGCCACACAAGTTGAAACTGATTCGTAAGTGATTAGTGTTTTCATTCAAAGCCAAAGTTAAAAGCATCTTCAGTTGATCCCCATAAAAAATGATACATCACATCATGATACTACAACCAGTGTGATATTTGACCTAATTGAAAAGAAATAAAATTATAATAACATGAACGGGGATAAACAGCCATCATTGTGAGTACACACCCATGAGAAAGGTTAATGACCAACTTGAATGAGTTTCTCTCTCTCTCTCTCTGTTTTCTTTTTTAAGTAAAACCTACTTGGTACAATGTTGTTAGCAAACATTAACTTTTAATAGACTATTGATCATGGGATCTTTAGACGGGAGCCATGTACCCAATTTACATAAATCAAGCCCTTTGGAAAAATAATAAAAGGAGTGAAAGGCTTATGCCCCAAAGAGAGGGTGAAAGGAATATTCTCTCTTCTTTCTTCTTCTATATTTATAGAATAATAAAAAAAAACATGTATAAATTTGATTTGGAAACCTTTTCCAACTCATAAAATGATTAGAAAAAGCCTTTCATGAAGTTTGATTTACATTAGGACATGATTTGGAAATCAGAAATTCCTATTTTTCATAATAGACTAAAAGTATACTACTCCAGCTCAAAAGTATGCCGGATCAGATGTTTTTGTTTCGGAATGTTTCAAAACTGAAGACAGAATGTACTGGTATAGGCTTCAAGTGCACCATGCACAAGTTTCTGGAATAAATTTTTGGGAACTTGTAAAGGTGTATCGAACAGATTCTGTGGAATGATAGAGTATCAGTGCACATGTCCCTGTCTTGCTTAAAAGGCCAAAAAAAAAAAAAACTTTCAATCAAAATTAAGATTTTCAAAAAATAAAATAAAATGAGTGTCCTCACAACACTCTTGTGCCTTTGTCTTTGTGTATAGCTGATCATTCATGAGAGCATCGCCTTTTTGCTTGTTGAACTAGAACCTTAAACCTTTGCTTGAACACGACTCAATTAAATAAAAAGTACAACTTGATATGGTTTTGTAAAACAAAAGTTTCCAGTACATGACACTTTGACTTTACACATTAGGCATAAAATTAATAACTTTATGTCTAGAACATAAACTCCATACATTAGCCACATAAAAGTACATTGGTTATGTCTTGAATGAACAGTAAAAGGGATAAAGACACAATCCTATTTTTAATTCAATGTATTTAACTTTTCAATGAAGTCTGAAATTCTAGTTCATATTCCAGGTACCCGAATATCGCATACCCTTTTAGCATGATATTTAAGCAGTTCTCACTCTTTCTGACTATACGAGAAGTACTCCTTAAGAATATCTAGTGGCAGGATAAAGTTGAGGTGATCAGGGCACATTGCAGCACAGGAGCTCCCATAACCATACACTTGACTCATAAGTTAATCTTACAACACAATGCGAGAGGTTCACAGATTCAGATCATCATTTCTCTCTACATCACAACTCGCAAAATATTTCAAAGTACATTTCATAATACCAACCCTAACCCTCTTGCTCCGTTACATGAACTCTCCTACATGAGTTGGCACCATGCGACATGGGTATGAGTACATCATATGTGTCCGACACACGAACCCAAATCAGACACACCAAATCCTCGGCATGACATGATTGAAGAAGGAAAAAAAAAACTCAAATTAATAGCAAATATGAATTTGTTATCAATGAGATAGATGGAAACACTTTTCTTTTATCACATCTCATTTAATTTGACTAATAATTGAGTATATTCTCATAAATCAAAAACATCAAACATTAACCGATTAATAAGTGCACAAAGGTTAAAATTTCCAATGCAACAAAAGCAGATCTAAACCCAAATCACATGAACACATTACCACACCAAATCAAGTGGCACAACATTAAATTTTGGTCAAGTGAACAAATCCAAAATTAATCAAATAATGTGTGTATATATATAATACAGATTGAAATTAAGTCACCCATTCAGATTGACAGTTAATCAACTAGTCATATGTAAACACGTTCTATACATATAAATACATACACACACGCGCGCATATATATATATATATATATAAACCTGCTCGGTGGTTAGCTCTGCATGATCCATCGGCATTGAGATAATTGAGAACCTGAAAACGGATTGGGATAGAAACTCTCAGAGAGAGAGAGAATTGGGAAACTGAAATGAGGACAGATTAGAGAAAATTGGTAAGAGAGTCACAAAAAGTGTTTGTTAATACGAAATAAAGAACCCAGTTCATACAAACAATAGAATATTCGTCAGCATAGAAACAACAGTTCTATTCGTCAGCATAGAAACAACAGAGGTACGATATATAATTTAATTCAGTAATTACAGTGAAAATCAACTGAAAATGGGAAAGAGACATGCCTGAATGTTCTGATCGCGAGAAAAGAGAGAGATTCAACAGAGTACGTGATTGATGTGTTTGTAAGTGCGCGTGGATGGCAAATAATCTTCTGCGAGTGCAATTGCCTAAGACATGAGATTTTGTGACGTGTGCTCTCATTCGGAATAAATAATAAGGCCAAATACATAAAGCCCCCTATTGTTTACAAAAACTACATATTACCCCCTCAATTATTAAATAAATCCTCTGAACTGACATAAACTATCACGTTGCCTCTTTTCTGTAACAAAATCGTTAAGTAACTGTGAAATGACAAAAATGCCCTTGATAGTATATTAATATTTTATTAAAATGAAATTGTGAATTAAAAATGACAATTATGGCCCTTTGTGAAACGATGTCGTATTGGGGTGTATACCCACTGTGTGAAACGATGTCGTGTTGGATGTATAGCCTCCGTGTGAAACGATGTCGTGTTGGGTGTATAGCCTCCGTGTGAAACGATGTCCTGTGGGTTGTATATTCTAATAAAATGATTGTATGCCTTAAATTGTTGTGTCGTGCTTGTGTATGTGCACCGAGTGTTATGGAGGCGAGTGTTGAGTGTAATCGTTGAAAGCGAGTGTTTTGTATGTGTCTTGTGTTTGTAATCGGTCAAAGGTGGAAGATCTTAGTAGATTCCAAGTGGTTCGTGTCACTTTTCTTAGACAAAATGGTGTCAAGTGTGGACAAACTTTCACCCATTGTCGTTGCTTTGTAGTATTTAGGGTTTTATATTCTTTTCTTTTCAATGTGGGTCCTTATTGTTAGGTGGGTATGATTTGAGGTGTTGTGTCCTCTGTTTGGGAGTATTGATATTAGGGTTTAATGATATTGTAATAAAAATTAGGGTTTATTTATAGGGTTGTGGTCCCAGTGATCATTAAATTAAGTATTTTTTAAAAATAATATATGTTTTTTCATAATTTATTGTTTAAACTAGTTTTTCATAATTTAAATTTTAGGGATTTATTGTTGAAATTAGTAGTAAATACTATATTTTTTTAGTGTAGTACTTAGGGTTTTATATTCTTTCTTTTTCAATGTGGGTCTTTATTGTTGGGTGGGTATGATTCAAGATGGACTGTGTCCTCTGTTTGGGAGTATTGATATTAGGGTTTAATGATATTGTAATAAAAATTAGGGTTTGTTTATAGGGTTGTGGTCCCAGTGATCATTAAATTAAGTATTTTTTTTTTTTTAATAATATATGGTTTTTTTTATAATTTATTGTTCAAACTAGTTTTTTATAATTTAGGGTCTAGGGATTTATTGTTGAAATTAGTTGTAAATACTATATTATTTTTTTGGAAAATACTTTTTTAAAACTGTGTCATAATTGTTATTTTTACTTATCTTGTGCTTGCTATTGATTCTGTTTTCGTGGTTTAATGTTATTTGTTTTGTTGAAATTACTTGTTTTAGGTTTTAATCAGGCTTTTCAAAAGTTATAGAAATTGTTTTTTAAATGTATGCAATTATATGATATATCATATGTGAAACATGCATGTCTCTAAAATAAGGAAAAATGTATCTATTTTGTTTTTCCTAACAAACGAAAAGAGGGGGGACACGAACCGCTCGGGGGAGCTGGACTAACTACCAACTAAGCCACTAGGTAATGCCTAAAAAATGTATCAATTTGAAAGGATCATATAATTATATATTAGGTAAATTACTTTAACACCCCCTGAGGCTCTTCCTAATTACTCATAGATGCAAGTTTTTGAAAATTTTAGGTCAACTTCCTTTGAGGTTTTGTTGAATTCACCCTCACCACCCTTGACGTTACATGACTGTTAGATCATTAAAAGTCAATTAATTTAAAATATAAAATACCAAGACTACCCTTATTATTTTATAATTATTTAATATATTTTATACACTTTAATAAGTAGATATACACAGAAACTCTAAATATTCCCTTCCCACCGTAGACACCACCAACTCCTCTCACCACCGACACCTCCAACTCCTCCTCCCATCGGGATTATCTCTTTCTCGTCACTTTCTATGTTCATTGCTCTGATCTCACCATTCACTATCTCACAATTTTTTTCAATATTATGATGAATCTCAAGAGTTATAAGGGAAAGAAAATTGTCTTAAAAGTATAATGTTGGATCGAGTGAGGGTGGTGGTTTTTATAGGGTTTTGAAAGAGGAGATTGGATCTATAGGCAAGTTTGGGCGGGATTGAAGTTTGATCCAGACCATGATTCTGGAAATTGATTAGAATTTGTTTAGGGTTTTGATTGGAGATGTCTCTGGTAATTGATTCGAATTTATTTAAGGTTTTGATGTGAGATGTAGAACGTATCGTTTAGAGTCTCGATTGGAGACGGAAATGGGTCAACAGTTTCACTGTGTTGAAGACAAAGATGGAGAGGGTTTCAATCTCGATTGGAAAAGATATTGATTTTGATGTTATAGGTAGATATTTGATTACACAGATTCGTGTTGTATTTTTACGTTGTCAGACTTATGGTTTGGTGGTGAAAAGATAGAGGCAGTAGTGGTGGGGGTTGGTTGGGTGGTTTGATTGAGGTGTCACAATGGTGAGTTTTAGTGAGGTGTCACGACTCACGATGGTGGGTTTCGACGAAGTGTCAGTGTGATATCCCCAAATTTCCACGTGTAGGTTGGCTAGACCCACACTTGGAGACCCGAGGATATCAAAAACAATTTGATAATAAACGAATACAGAATACAAGAGAAATAAAAAAAATAAATAATTTGCTGAAAGAAATTCTATTGATTAAATAAATCTTTCCTTACAAAATGAAATCCATAAATTTAAATATCTAAAATACAACTTGAGAATCCTGTAAGTAAAGGACCCTTAAACCATAAATTATTAATCCACCATTTCATACATAAATAAACTAATATCCAACAATAAATATTAATGCTACTTAGAAGTAGATAGGATGAGTAGATGAAAGACAAGTCTCCAAGTTGCGGATCCTCAGCCTTGAGACTGGAACTTCTAATAACCTGAAAATAAAGCGTAGGTTAAACCCACGACCAAGTTCCCTCTACCAAGTCTCTAAAAACCGATAAATAAAACATCTCTAACAAAAATCATCCTAATTAAAGTTTTAACTTTTAATATAAGATAATATATATATATATATATATATATATATATATATATATATATATATATATATAAAGGTCAAGTTCGTTAAATACATTCCCTACATTCCAAAACTATGAATAATAATTTGATCATATCTATATTTAAATCCAATCATCAAGTAGCATAACACTCCTTTAAACCCCAATTCCATTTTTAAACGGTTAATTAACCATTAAATAATAAATTATCAAATGAAGGAATGTGTTCCTTTAATCCCAATTCCAATATCTTCAAATGTATGATTTTGTTTATACAAATCACATGTGCTTTGGCAACTTATCTATGCCTCCACAAATATGCTTCTATTCATACTATAAAATAACATATCATCCTCTAAATATTAGTTTGTTCAAATATAAGAATATTTGTTTCCTCCAAATTATAAAAACAATATTTGTAGATGTATATTTATTCATCTAACTTATATATCAATTTATTTATACTTCGACAAATCATCCATTCCACCATAAGTATATTTTTGTCCATTCAAATTGAAAGACAACTTGTTTGTATCTTGGCAACTAATTCATGCCTCCAAAAGTATATTTTTGTCCATACTATAAATTAACAAATCCTCTCTACTTCCTATGTATGTAATTTATTCATACAATTAATAAGGCAGTTTGTTTATACCTTTGGCAACTCATTTATGCATCCGAATCTACCTCATACCATTAATATAAATTAAAAGCGCAATAAAGCATACAATAAGCAACATAGGCACAATATAGGCATGGACAAATTATATAAAATAGTCCACTAAGATTTCCATCCCAATCACAACATGTTAACACATAATAAATATCATAAAACAACTTATTAGTTGTTTGACACATTTGCTTCCCAGTGCCATTTACAAAATGAATTCAAAAAATGAGTTTCTAATCTTCCTTGGTCAAAAACAGAATAGGAATAGGGCTTCGCTTTTCCCTCATTCTTTCATTTTCTTACATAATTCATTTCACATGGTTTGGTTGCCTTCAGTACACTCCTAATAGATTCCAGTGTTTTCCCGGTTCACCAGGTTTGACCACGTACTCTTAGTAATCTTATTGAATCTTTGAGTTTCGGATGGTAAGGCAACCAGCCCGGAACGGAGCCATGTAAGCATACCAGATTTTCCTTTAAATCGATTTATAAATTAATTTAATTATTCTTTTGCCAATCAATTTAGTGTTCTAATTATTTACGGGCAATCTAGTATTTAAACTGGTCCATTAAAACCCTTAGGATTGGATCTAAAACCAATAAGACTCAAATCCAAGTAGCATGGAAAAGAAGTTGGCTTAGTTATTAACTAAGTCAGCTCTTTCTCCACTGAGTCGGCTCAGTTACTAACTAAGTCGGCTCAGTTAGCCTGGTTGTCTTCTTCCTCACGACAACAATTTCTGACCTCTGGAACTCGCCCATTTTGCCTCTGATTTGTGTAAGAACAGTCCTAATTAATTATAGGATGATCTAATACATGATTTTGCATCCATTCAAGTATACAAGCAGGCAAAATCATCACCAACCTATTTAAACAAATCATACGCAACCAATACATACATACATACATACATACATACATATATATATATATATATATATATATATAAGGGTGGATCCAGGATTTCTGAATGGGGTGGGCTAATTTGGGAGTGGGTTAATATTAATATTTTTTTTTTTAATTTTTTTTAAAAAGTAGTATAGTATTTTTATTTATATTTATATTTATTTATTTATTTTTGTGGGGGTGGGTTGAAGCCTACCTTTGCCCACCCCTCCCTCCGCCCTTGTATAATAAATATACATACAATCCGATTCCATACTTTTAAACCCAAATCTATGTGGTTTAGCATACAATTCAATTTACAGATTTTGATACTCAAGGTGTTAAACTTACGAGTTCTAAGAGAAGAATTAGAAAAGAACTCGCCTGGAGGTTTCCAAAACAAAACTGACGCCGCAAGCTTCTCCGATATGTTCTGCAACTCCGACTATATACACACACACACATAATTATAACAACCAAGTCATTCTATATAAACAAAGTCAATATGCCAACAAATCAAATAACAATCAAGCAACAAATAAATTATTATACCATTAAATCAAATAAATAGATAAATTAATTTTAAAAAATAAATCAATTAAAGGTAATTAATTTAATTAAATAATTCCTACAAAATATAGGGATATTACATTGGTGGTGGTGCAATAGGCGGTGGGAGGTGGTTAGGGGGGAGTAAATTGGGTGGTCTGATTGAGGTTAATTTGTCATGATTGTGGGTTTTGGTGATGTGTTGATGGTGATGCAGTGGGCGACGATAGATGGTAGGGGTTGATCGGGTGGTCCGATTGAGGTTATTTGTCACAATGGTGGGTTTTGCAATGATGGTGGTGGTGTAGTGGGTGGCGGTATCACAGTGCAACGGTGGTGAGAGTTATGGGTGCAGTTGCAGCAAGAGTACTGATATGGAAATTAGATCTGTGTGACAAATGGTTAGGAGCACATGCTTACATTAGCATGACACATGGGATAATTTCATAAATTTACTGATGCCTTTAACAAAACTAACATCTATTAAGTCTAATAGGGGTGTTAGAGTTATTTCTTAAAAAAATTCACCTGTGGGTAATAAAGAAGAACTTCAGGAAATGTCAGGGTAATTTACCTTTATATATTAGTATTTATGCATTAATTTATGGTTAGTGATTTATAAACCAAATTGAATAGTTATCGAATTGGGGGGAGGTGGAGGTAGTAAGTCGTACCATGTGATGGGGCTCATCACCGGCCTAGTCGATAAATTATTACAAAGTATTCTTAAGTTACATAGTTTACTTGTGCTTGAGTTGGCTAGTTTACTTGTGCTTGAGTTGGCTCGCCCTAAATACCAAAGCCCAAGCCTAAAAGGTTATTCTTAAGTTACATAGTTTACTTGTGCTTGAGTTGGCTCGCCCTAAATACCAAAGCCCAAGCCTAAAAGGTTATTCGTTGTCTCAAGCCCATGATTGGCTTTTGATTGGGTAATTGTTTCAGAATATTAAGTGGGCTTGTATTAATAAACACACCCATCTGCAAAGCCCAAAACCCGGGCGTGAATCCCCTGAAGTTATCTCCCATGCGGTCCTGTTGTGTATAATTTACGTGGCCAATATTTTGACACGTACTTATTTCTTCAAAAGGCCCCTAAGCTGCGTCGTTTTAGGCAGGAAAGTTTGTTACTTAACCATAGTTAAACTCAACAGTATAATACAAATACCCAGTTGAAGTATATATGTATTAAAATTCAAAGCATAGAATCTAAAAAAATTTCCCTCATTCTGAAATCATCTATAATTCAAAATTATCCCACGTAGACTTTAACTTTTCTCCCGCATGCGATTTGTGTTTTGAAGAGAACCAAATATTTGATTTAGGTTTTTCATATTCAACACTACTTTTCTCACAGGCGATTTGGGTTTTGTACACAGGAGGAATAGGATAACCAAGATTTAATTTAGGGTTTTCATCTTTTACTATTGCACTCTCGCACACGATTCCATGAAGAAAGAAGCAAAGGTAGATGTCGAATTGACTACTGAGGAGAGGAATTTGCTCGGTACAAGAATATGATTGGAGCTCGGAGGCGTATTTTTTCTTCGATAGAGCAAAAGGAGGATGCGGGAGGTAATGAATTGATAAAAGGTTGAATCGGAGTTATCCAGCCTACTGGTGAATCGACGGTGTTCTTCTACAAGATGTGAGTATTTTGCATGTAGTTTAGGGTTTTGATTTGGGGTTAGCTGTATGCAGGAAGGGGATTATTATTATTGGTATTGGCTAAATTTAAGTCTGGTGAGGTGAGGAGAGGAAAGAGGCAGCTGATCATTCACTCAAAGCATACCAGGTGTGTGTCTTTTCTTCTACTTTTTTGGTGTTAGTCGGAATTTTTGGTAAATATAGTTATTTGAAATAGCAATAGACAAGCATGTTATGCTCGTAACTTATCAAACTTCAAACTTATATGAATCTTTAGCATTTTTTTTCGCGTCTAATGTTAATTGCTTATTGTGTTTAATTATTACTATCTTGTGAGTTATGTTTGATCAATGTCAGCTATTTATTGTAAAAATATACTCTTATTGTGTTTAATTATTACTATCTTGTGAGTTATGTCTGATCAATGTCAGCTATTTCTTGATCCTTCATTTGACCTCCACCTCCTTATGGGTGGAAGTCTCTACTTACTTTATACACACACAGGTAAGAACATACACCCAACACAGGCCCACAAAACTTGGAGATTAGAGTTTCGGGTGAAATTTTTTGAAGAATAATTCAGTTGAACTAATGGAACCCCATGACAAAACGAAACTTCTGGGTTATGAGAGATATCTGGGAACTTTGATTTAAGTGACCAATTTTATTTATTTAATTTTCTTTATACAATAACTGATATTATGCAAAATATATTGCAGAATCCTAAGTGTTTAATTTTTCTTAGTCTTCCTATCAATTTTACTTTGGTTCTCTTTTTATCTCTAAATGTTGTGTTTCATTATTGAAATAAAATATAAAAAAATTCTATCGTTGTGGAATTATTAGTTTGTTCTATCTCCTGTGTATTAGATTAGTTTTGTGTCTGTGAAATGTGAAGTGTGTTTGTCCGGTCCAGTCCCATATATTTCATCATTCGAGAGTTTTGATTTGACCTTTGTCTTAGTTATCGCCTCTATATAATTTAAAATTTTTTAGTTAGTTATGACGTTTGGAATATAGCTACGAAATTATATCCAAGAACAGGATAATCATGTTAGTTTTAATTTCAATCCAACAAAATGATAATCATCTCAGTTTTGAAATTTTTTTTTGCTTGTCAGGTCATTATTATGTCTATTACCGGGGCACTGGATGCAGTTTTGTCCAAAGAACATAAGTATGAGATATGCCACCAGTTAATCTTAATATTCAAACCTATAATGCCTCTTTCATGATGCAATTAGATTTTATTTTAGGATATTCAATGTTGTATATTTTAGAATTTCTCTTTTTCTATATATCTTCCCAACGGGACTGTAAAATACTAAATGTAGAGATATGAATTGCAGAACAGAAAGGGTGGGTAGGGTTTACAGATTAAGGGTCGAAGCACCATGTTTGGTACTGTCTTGAAGTATGTTAAAGGTTGGTTGGTGAAGAACCAACCTCAGAGTAAACACCTCTCTCTCTCTCTCTCTATATATATATATGTTGGTTGATAACTTACTTACCAACCAAAAAAATATGTACCTTTGTTTCAGCACTGAAAAGAATAAATGATTTCTCTCATACTTCCTGTAATACCCCTAATTTCAAAAGGATAGTCCTGGTATTTAATTTATGCTTTAATTGACTTTTTAATTATTTGACTTACTTGACTTATTTGTATTATTTGAATTGTATTTAATTTATGTTTTAATTGACTTTTTAATTATTTGACTTACTTGACTTATTTATATTATTTGAATTAATTATTTGGTTTATTTACATTAATTGTGATTATTTGTGTTAATTGTTTTAATTATTTATTTGGCTTTAATTTTTTTTAAATTGTATTATTTGATTTAATTACCTGATAGAATTGTTATTAATTAATTGTTTTGATTTTTGAATTTACTTGCTTATCGTAAGTTAGGTTTATAAGTTAGGTTTAAATTTACATAGGTAGCCGACGTTGATTATAACCTAGGTTTAACTATGGGCCGAGTTATATCTTTATGGACTTCGGGTTTCTGTAGTGTCTATATATGTTGTTATACGTTGGTTTAGGGTTACAAATAAAACCTTATTCACCATATTCACTTATACAGTGAGATAGGGGGAATACAGAGAGAAAGCTTTAAGGGAAACACAAAGTGAACTTGGGTGATTAGCAAAGCAACTCAAGGAGGAAGGAGCGTGGTAGTGGGGAACTACAGTGTAGGACACAAACATATCACACAGAGACGGTGAATTAGAATTTCAAATCTGAAATTCAAAGGCAAGTCTCTGTTCCACTCTATCTCTTTAATCTGTGTTCTGTACATGCTTAGAAAGACTCCAGGGATTAAACCAACATTAAAACGGATTAAATAAATGTTAAAATTTATTTTGAATGCATGTTTAAACTATAATAAATCTCGTGAACCAAACTGGTGCAAGTTCTTAAAGTTTCTGTGTTTTGTTGCATGCCGTTCTTGAGGTTAAGCTTGGTTTAATTGGGATTATTGTTGCATGTTGGGGGCTTTCAAATAAATCTGGGACATTAAATGAACACCAGAACAGGAGTTTAAAATACTATAGAGACTCTGGACTTCGCCGGAGGCGAAGAAGACGAACATGTTAGGGGATGCGGCTCTCAAAAGAGGAGAACTGGCTCACCAAAAAGGGTAGAGCCGGCTCTAGGACTTGTAGAGCCGGCTCTACATGGGGTAGAGCCGGTTCCACATGAAGTGGAGGCGGCTCCACTAAGGGGGGAGCCGGCTCCAACTTTCTGGAGACGGCTCCAACCCCTTTTCTTGAGGTTTTGCGTGGTTCTGGGTCTAATTTGGCCTGTAGGAAGGTTTCTGGGTTGGTTCAGGGAATGTGGATGATCTGGATAATTATTTCAGAGATGTATAAACTGTTGGGAAGCATGTTAATGTTATTATGTTGAAGCATGCACAAAGATAAGGTTCAACACTAAACCTGTTTGGGAAACAGTGGATGAAAGGATTGAAATTAGTATATTGTTCTTACTATTTTCTGAAACAATTGGGGTTCTTTGTTTAAATTAAAGACATTAAACATGTCTTAACTGTGTACAAGTATATAGTTATTTATCCGGAAACATAAATCTATTTAGCTGGAATTAATTGATGATTATCTTTTCCGTTGATTGCATTAATTATGGTTCTGTTTGGAGGAATTAAATGTGCAGTTTTATTTCATGTATTTAAATGACTGGAATTGGGATTCTAAAGTTGTTATTGGATGCATAATTTAGTTATACACATGTTAAACTGTAATTATGCAAATTTTGGAGTATGGTTGATTAGTATCTGATACTGTTTTCATCAACTGTGTTATCTGGAGGAGCTAAATGTACAGTCTTTTCATTTATATCAAGAACTGTAATGGGATATCTAAATGTTATATTGGATGCATATATTGGTTGTGTACATGCTAAACTATATTTATGTTTATTCTGGGATGTTGGTTAATAAGTAATTATATTGTGTTATTAACTACGGAAACTGGAGGATGGTATGCGCCTGTATGGGACGGTGTCATACTAGGTACGGATTAGTTCAGACACTAAGCCCTACCTAAATTTGGATTAAGGTATGGATTAATCATAAAGATTAAGTCCATCACCAACATATGTCATATCAATTGTGAATTGAATGATCCACTATGGTTTCAGGATGGATTTGTTATACATATATCAGACCACTACACAGATGGATGGTATTATGTATTAGGAGGAGTACGGACTTTATATATATATTATATGGTGCCGTGGTATGAGCTTGAGTCTCATGACCATGGTTAGGGCGCGTATATCGCCTAGGATGGATAACTGGACATAGGTGTTGTTATCTGGTAAGTCTAGGTACTCATGCCCACCCTAGGGTGCGTATTCGCATGTTGCCTTCTATTCAGGCTGAGACAAACCTACTGGACTAGCGAGCGTCCTATAGTGTGTACTATAAACATATATGGACTACTCTAAATATTGTTGAGTCTTCCTACGATGTATCTGCGTATCGGATTACTGTTTGGATTGTAATAGATCAGGACTTGCATGTGGGCCTGACCCACTTCTTTATTTTTCAGGTGCTCATCAGTTTCAGGGTTAGAGTTTGGACGTGCAGAGCAGATACAGCTATTCATTCCTCCGATTATGTAGGAATCTTCTCTTGTTAGCTTTGGATTTTATTTTTATTATTTCAGTATCGTTTGGAGAATTTAAATAAGGGGTCCAATGGATGGATTTCATCTTGTATTCTGTGTTCGGTTATATATTAATTGTTTGATATCCCTCGGGTTTGGGCTCGGACCTGATCAATCCGCGTCTCGGATCCGAGGGGTATCACACTTCCTGAAAATTATTGTCCAGCAATGGCTTGAAAATTATTTGGATCGTAATTACAGTCATGGTTGTTCTTTTACTTGTTCTTCTATTCTATTGAGTTCTTCTTTTGTCTCTGAATGTCATGTGGTCCTTTTCTGCATGTTCACTTCTCTTTTTGTTCACTTTGGGTTTCAAATATGATTTTGCTCTTAGATATGTTGATAATAATTCTAAATATATTTAGAATGCAAAGAAGTGGTTTTATTTGAGTTTTTGACTGTTGCTTCCTTAAAAATGAGCTTGATTTACCATTCTTGCATAGTGATTTTGCCTTGCCAGCAAGATGAAAGGTGAATATGGTCTATAAATTATTCAGCTTACTTTTATCTAAAAATATGATCTTTTATCTCAAAATATGATTTAATTAGGACACTTTCTAGCATAAGGAAAGTCATATTATTGTATAATTTTGAGTTTAGTTTCCCAAAAAAATTGGTTTGCATCAATTCAATTTGTATTGAATTTTATACGAATATTTTAGTGATTGTTGTGTAGATTGTACATTGATGGTTGTCACCTTTGTCCATTCTATACTCTGTTAACCTTATCCTGAGATATGACAGACATTTTATCTCTTTTTATCCCAATACCTCAGCCTGAATTACATGTTATTTTTCAAATGCTGAAGGTTTTCGCATCTGTGTGGAATGCAGAATGTTTTTAACTAGAAATGATGCCAATTTGATTATAAACACTATGTAACTTACTTACCAACCAAAAAAATATGTACCTTTTCTTCAGCACTGAAAAGAATGAATGATTTCTCTCATACTTCCTGAAATTATTGTCCAGCAATGACTTGAAAATGATTTGGATCGTAATTACAATCATGGATGTTCTTTTACTTGTTCTTCTATTCTATTGAGTTCTTATTTTGTCTCTGAATGCCATGTGATTCCCAAGGAAAAGAAGAAACCATAGATGCAGCTTGTACAACCTCATCAAGATCACTCCTTTGTGTCACAAGAAAACTCAGTGAAGTTAAATAATCATTTGAAGATGTCTATTGACAAATTGTGGTGGTTTTATAAATTAATGATACGGTGGTCCATTTAGAGGGGTAGTTTAAGTATAAAGAGATGTTTAATTGTAATTTGATACGAATAAATAATTATTGTATAAATATATTGTAACTACCTTCTCAATTTTAGACCACCGCATTTCCTACTGTAGTTTGATTTTGAAATATTTTTGAAAAAAATATTTCAACCATGTTCGTTATGTCAACTCAACCAATATATAGATAAAATCAACAAAAATGTGATGTTACAAACTATGGTGAAAATAAGATCACTATGATGGAGAAGTTGCGTACCAAAATGTTGATGTGAGTTATATAAATTTGGTTGAAAACTCAGAAATGCAGCATGTGTGGACAATCTCATCAAGTTGTGGCGATTTTATAAATTAATAATAAGATGGTCCATTTAGAGTGGCTTAATAATAATCACCTACTCATTCGCATGGTCACTCAACAACCAAAGCCCAATTTACCAGCTATGGCCGATGCTCAGCTCAAGTCTGACGACCTCATGGACCAAATGAAACTCCAGAGCAAAGGTAAGGGTTTCTTATTTATACTCTATTTCATTCTCAATTTTATCTCAATTCTGTATCAATTACGATAATCAGACAAGCCTCAAATCCTCTCATCAGTCCAGTGCATTTTACAGCTGTATATATATATCTTGTTACTATGCATTCTCGCAATTTAGCTAGAATGCATCCATTGATGTGATTCTTTGATTATTTGTGTAATTATTTTATTTATTTTTTGGAGAATTTTAGGTATATATGAAGGTGGAAAAACCTGATGCCACCTTTTCTTTCAAGGATGAAGATTTGTTAACGTCTCCATTGGCAAGTTGAACCCCCGGATTGCTTTCATGAGGTCTCGTTCTCTTTTCATTTTAGTCTTTTTCAAATCTTTTATATTTCATACTTTACGAATAAAGTTCTTTAATTATGTTTTGATGTTTTTGTGATACATTGATGGATGCAGGGGTGCGATGAAGATTAAGGGCAGTCTCAGCGTGCCTTAAAATTTTACTCCTGACATTTTCCCCAAGCCTTCAAAAATGTGAGAGTACACAAAACCAATGATTTATGTGGGAGGGTGATTTACTATACAGTTATTCCAATTTTCTATGAAGCTACGATTTTGTAGATTGATACTATTTCACACCCATAGTAGGAAATTGATAATAATCTGAAACCATCCTTCAACATATATGGTATTTAGTTGAAAGTTTTTACTCCTACAGGAATTTTAAATTTTAATTTTCCTTTTCGAATCATTTTAAGTTCACTTGTCTCTTTGATTGAAATCATAAGCATTCGAGGATCTGTAATTTTTTTTATGTACCTTCATGGTTAGCTTATCTCACTAAACAATTGTTGTGGATTGGTTGTTAATCTCAAGCATTACGCACCAATGCATAATTCTTAGTTTCTGTCAGCATTTATTAAGAATTGTGTTGGAGTTAGAAATCATTGTAAGATTTCAAAGAATGTGGTATAATGGTGTCGGTTGGGAAAAGAGGGAGAAAAGTAAGTACTCCAAGAGAATTCTAAGATACGTTAATCGAATACAAAAATCAAAGGTCCTTGAATATCTTGATCTTTCTGTGTTTTCATTTTTTCAGAGCTAATACTTTGGGAGGAAATACATAAAACTGTACTATCTCTTGTAGTGGCTCACCTAAGAAATGAAAAGTTGTGTTTATCATCTTCCAAAAGGGTTTTTGTTTTCCATCAAAATGTTCATATATGTGCTCTTCTTGTTAAGCGAATAACAAATTGCATGAACGTTGCCATGGAAAATTGTGTGTATAAAATGGCTAGAGGAACACTGCACTATCGTCTAATTTATGAAATGTCTTTGAAGAAATATTTGAACAGTGTTTCTTATGTCATTACAACCAATATTGACACTACAATAAATCTAATTTAGTAATTAACTTCTCTCTCTTAACAACTTTATATTCGCCATAGTTTTTTTTAGTAACTTCAGAATCCTTCATAGAAAATTGTCTTTCTTAGTTACCTGATATCAACAAATCTTGTTAGTAACATTAAGAGTCTTGAAAGTACTAAAACTCCTTCATCACCACCTTCACCCTCAGAAGAAGGTATTCACATAGTGTCAAATAAGTAATGTCATACTTAAATATAATTTAATTCAACATATTATTTGAAGTTAAATTTTACCACAAACGGAGAATAAAAAAAATTTCACATGTTAATTTAAAGAGTTTCATCAAAAAAGTAAGCTCACAAGACTAGAGTGATAAATGAATCAAAAAAACCTTGGCAAAAGATTGGTATCAATAGCCATTTGCTCACTCACTACCTTCATTCTCAAAAGAAGATATTCACATAGTGCCCATAACTAATGTCACATATCAATATAACTCAATTCAACATATTATTTATGTTGTTACTTGAAGTTAAATTTTACCACAAAAAACAAAGCATTCAAAAAAATACTTTAACATGTTAACTTGGTAAAGTTTGATATTAATTACCATTTACTCACTCACCAGCTTCGCCGTCAAAAGAAGAGTTTGATATTAATTGTCATTTGCTCACTCACCACTTTCACCGTCAAAAGAAGGTATTCACATAGTGCCGAATAACTAATGTTACACATAAATATAACTTAATTCAACATATTATTTATGTTGTTATTTGAAGTTAAATTTTACTATTAAAAATAGAACATCCTAAAAATCTTAACCTTCTCACGCTTGAAAATGTACTTTATGTCTATGTGCTTATTACGCTTAGTCACCTTTAATTTTTCATAAACATAAGTAATATAAGTCTTTAGAGAAAGTCCAATTATGCCAGTAGCGTGATCTCTATGGATCCTAATGCCAATGACATACTTTGTATACCCATATCCTTGATGTCAAAAAACTTTACATAAAATTCTTAATACCATATATCACGTGAATATCATTGCAACCCACAAAATTGGAAAGTACAACCCAATCCATCAAGGATCAATAATCACATTATAATCCTATTTTAGAAAATGTAATGAAGGACCATAAAATAATTTTTATTATTTATATATAAAAATTTCCAACAATAACAACATAAATAATATGTTGAATTGATATGTGACATTAGTTACACGATACTGTGTAAATACCTTTTTTTGGGAGAAAAGGTATTGAGTGAACAAATAGCAATTAACACCAATTTTTGCAGTGTTTTTTTTTTATAACACATTGGTACAAAAGTAACATGAACTTTGTCAAAGAACTCCATGGTTCACTTCAGAGAATAACTAAATGTATGATTTTTTAATACTTGAAAAAATGGTTGTGGCTCTTTCAATTATTTTGCTAAACATCGAGTATTTTGTATATTGTCTAAAGTTAGCCCAAGCAACTAACCTTGGAATGGAACTCTTTAAATTAACACGTGACAGTGATTTTTAGGATGCTCTATTTTTTTGTTGTAAAATTTAACTTCAAACAACAACATAAATAATATGTTGAATTGAGTTACATTTATGTATGACATTAGTTAGTCAGCACTATGTGAATACCTTGATATGAGGGTGAAGGTGATGAGTGAGAAAATGGCAACTAATATTAGCCTAAGTGACTAACCTTGGGGTAAAACTCTTTAAATTAACGTGTGAAGGTGATTTTTAGGATGCTCTATTTTTTTTAAAAGTAAAATTAACTTCAAATAACAACATAAATAATATGTTAAATTGAGTTACATTTATACGTGACATTAGTTATTTGTAGTTATTCGGCACTATGTGAATACCTTGTTTTGAGGGTGAAGTTGGTGAGTGAGCAAATGACAATTAATAACAAACTTTGCCAAGTTTTTTTCGATAACACAATAGTTTTCATATAACAAGTTTCTAATCCAAATTATTTCCATTTGTACTAAATAAATTTTATCCTTTCCTGTAAGAATCACCGTGATGAATCATCAATCTCGACAACGGTTGTCTTAAATGGAGAATATGAAATAATTTTGCAAACTTTCACCCGTGTCATAGTACTTTTGCACAATTTTTAGTATGTTCACACATTCATTTTATTTTGTGTTCTTATGCATCTTTAAGGACTTCTTATAATTTTATTCCAATAGTTTTCACATGATAAATCTCAATCCTAAATTATATTCACCCTTACCTACATGGATTAAAGAGATGAATCATCGATCTCGGCAATTCTAAATGAACAATAACAAATGTTTTTACAAAATTTCACCCGAATTTTAGCACTTTTGCACAAGTTTCAATATGTTACTTCACAAATTTTAATATTTGTATTCTTATGCACAGGCAAGGACTTTTAAATAGTTTTATTGAAATGGTTCTCATATAACAAGTTTCCAATCCAAATTATTTACATTTGTACTAAATAAATTTAATCCTTTCCCTTAAGAATCACCGGGATGAATTCTTGACAACGGTTGTTCTAATTGAAGAATATGAATTGCTTTTACAAACTTTCTCCTCTATTATAGTATTTTTGCACAATTTTTAGTATGTTACTTCACATATGTATTAGACAACAAACAAAATACTTGACGTTTCTCAAAATAAAGAAAAGAGCGAAGGCCTTTTTGTTATTCCAAGTATTAAAAAAATCATACATTTAGTTAGGGACAAGTGAACCATGAAGTTCTTCGACAAAGTTCGTGTTACTTTCGTACCATTATGTTATCGAAAAAAACTTGCTAATTTGCTCACTCAACACCTTCACCCTCAAAACAAGGTATTCACCCGACTAACTACTGTCACACATAAATTTAACTCAATTCAACATATTATTCAATTCAACATATTATTTATGTTATTGTTTGAAGTTAAAATTTTACAACAAAAAAAAATAGAGCATCCTAAATATCAATATCAAGTGTTAACAATAAGGGATGAAAGAACACAGAAAATCTTGTAATGTATTCAATCTTTGAATGTGACACCTTCCTTGTTGATTTCGTATAATACATATTTGGGTTAATTACAATGACACCCCTTGAGGTTTGCCCAATTGACAGTCATATACAAGTTGGCTCACTTTTGAACAATGACACCCCCTCAACTTTGTTGCCTTTGACAAAGACACCCATTGAGGGTCTGACATGTGATAAAATGACATAAGTGCCCTTTGACTTGTGAAATGACACTTTTAAAAAGAGAAATTACCGAATTACCCAACCTAATAAATTTGAAATGTCTAAAATAACCTCTCCCACATCTCTCTATATACAAATATTGTCAATATATACATAACCTGATATATATATCAGGTATATGCATTCCATACATCTAACGAATCAGTAGGGTAGCCGAAGCCCTGGGTTAAAATTGCCTATATATTATATACACAAATGCACGTTCCATGGTTCTCCAACGTACCAATGGGGTGGTCACCGGAGCTCTGCGCTAGAATCGACGAAGCCCTAGGTCTATTGGAGAATGACAAAACAGCAATGTTGTAAAATCGCCCAAATCGTGCCAATCTTTTATTAATAACACACCAAAACAGAGTTAATTTCTTTGATCAGCAATACGTATATGTCTATATACCTCACTTTAAGATCTGGGTCTCTGCCAGTATATATATATATATATATATATATATATATATATATATAAGTTACAGACCACATATATATAAATATATAGACTCTTATGTACCGATCTGTGGCCAGAACAGTGTCTTTTGCCGCCACCGCTCGAAACGACATCGTCGCCAGCTAATCTTCTGATTTCTCCGATCCTTTTACTTCCAGGAGTAGATTCAAACGAGGTTTCAGATCGCGCAAAGGAATCAAATCAATCTATGAATCCGATTCAGCTAATTCCGGTGATGCCACCACCACCTCCACCGCAATCTCAGACCATAGTCTGATGATGCAAATGGATCCGAATTTATCTGTGGGTAGATCCTCTGTTTGTTTTCTTGGATTTTGGATTGGCGGAACTTTCCGGATGAGAGTTATGGTGGTTTTACAAAAATACGATCCATGGTAATATTGGGTGGTGGTTGTGTGGTGGAGATTGTGGTGGTGAGTGGAGAGGGGGAAAGAAGGGGTTTACGGTGGTGAAGGTGAATGGTGGTGACGATTCTGGGCTAAGGTGGGGGAGGTTGTCTCTTTTCTTGTGGGGAAGGTTGTCTTGCTTGTGGGTGATAGATGGGATGATGGTGGTGGCGGCGATAGAGGGGATGATGGTGGTGGCGATTGGGGGTGATGGTGGTGGCGATTGTGTGTGAGCCGAACTTTGATACAGAAGGTAGAGAGAGAAATTAAACACTATTAGGTGAGATTGGTAAAAGGGCAAAAGAGTCATTTTAAAATTATGGTATTTTACAATTAAAATTAGTTAAATATTGAAGGGCAATTTTGTCTTTTCAAAACTTTTAAGGGACTGTTTGGATCAAACTTTTGTTAGGGGGTGTCATCGTCCAAAAAACGTCCAACTTGTATATGGGTGTCATTATGGCAAACCTCAGGGGGTGTCGTTGTAATTAACCCTACATATTTTTGACCCGTTGCTTCTTCGTTCAAGAGTTTTCATAAACTACCAATATTTTTAAAAAACTAACCAAAAGGATAAATACAACAGAATTAAGAAATTCAAAGCAACTCTATATCCTCAAGCCCCATACAGAGTAGTGCTTCCAAATATGCATCAGTAGCTAGCAGACCTTGTTTGATCCTCATGTAATTTAAGATTACTCTCCCTTCAGATATTCCAAATAATCACATTACCATCTTATGAACTTTACTCCCCTTTGTGATTCTTTTGAATTAGTCACAAACCATGCAAAGCCTCCTCAAGTTTTGCCAAACAATATGCCTAGAAAAAAGTCTGCCAACGCAAGTTGACACAACAAAGAAAGTGGAGAGGAAAAAAATTACTTTCATTTACTAAAAACTAACAATGTAAATAAAAATTATTAGCTTAATCTTATACTAATGAACACATGGACCACCTGCAAACACATATATCTATATCAATATATCTCTTTATATATTCGGTATCCTCATTCCAAACATTCAATTACAATCCTAATAATCATTTAACTCTAGACCCAAAATTAAAAATAGAAAACTAAAAAACTGGACAAATTTTAAGCTCGTGTCTGCCATATACAAACAATTGGATGACCTTTAAATGAGAAGGATATCTAATTTAGAGAAAAAATTATTTGAGGTCAAGCCGTTATAAATAATAAATTGAATGATAAACAAGTGGAGGTACTCAATACAATTTAATGTGCTCTAAATAATCAAAATTAAATGCAAAAGAAATTCTTAAATTTTAATTTAAAAATAAGATCATAAATGAGATAGGGGATGTAATCCATACAATTAAATAAACTTTATCACTTCCACAAAGAAATTAAAATTACATAAAAGAACAATGAAAAAAGAAAGTATTTTTCGCGCTCAATCTTATAGAACAACTCACTTAAACCACCTATAAACAAATTTATCCTTTGCCTTAAATATTCAAAATCATTAATATATACATATTTTATGTTATGTCTGACCCCAAATAACAATTGGAACACCTATAATGTTTTTTACAGCATACTATTTAGGAAACCATTCACATAATTAAGCCCATAAATTCATTAAGCCTTCGATTATTGGATTTCTTTGTAAATCAGTACCTCTAAGCATTCTATACTGCCCAAAGGTTTCCACAAAAGACCTTCCATGAAACCATGGATCATTAAAAATCCTAACTTGAAAACATAATTAGGGAAAAACAAAAATTACTCGTGAAAATCTAGCCCAAAGCCCCAAAAATGCATGAACAATAAATTGTTAAATTAGAAAACCATTATCACTCCATCCCAAACCTCACCGTACAACAATCCATGGTCCAAATAAAACAAAAATATAAAAAATAAAAAATAAAAAATAAAATAGCAATCAAAGCAAAACCCAATTTCAATCATATAAAACCTAGACAACATCTTCTTGGCTTAAGAAACCCTAACTCACAAAGATCTTTGAAGATGAAACCCTAATCAAAATTTTGTTTCTGGTACTTTGGTGTTGCAGAATAAATAGCGTGTGAGAGAATTTGGAGGTTTAATATATATTTTTACTTGTAGTATGTAGTATAGTACAGTCGGGGTTAACTGGGATATATAGTATTAAATACATGTAACTGGGGTTAACACTGTTTGACTTAATCTGTTTTGATTTCAAGCCAAACACGCCTTTAATGCACCGCATGGGGACGGCACGAAAAAAAAAAAAAACGCAGAGGATTTGCGCCCCCATCTGCAAAGCCCAAAACCCCACTCAATCTGAGACATAGGGTTTGCACTCAAGTCTGTAACACTGTCGAGGAGAGAGAGGAGAGAGAAGATGTGGAATTCAATAGTTGTAGCAAGAAGAGCTTCTCTCAGCAGACTAGCAAGAAATTCGCGTTCGATTCAAAAACCTCATCTTCTGCCCCAGGTACCTTCCTGTCAAACCCTAATCTCCTTAGAATATCCATTTGCTTCACATTTCTCTACATGGGTAGTCGCTCCCACAACCTCCTTTTACCAAAACCCTAGATTTTTCTCTAACGATTCATCAAACCCAACCGATGAATTTGAAAAATCACACATTGAATCCACAAATTCTGAAACCAGTGTAGACGATGTCGTCAGTGATAGTCACAATGTGCTCGACGAAAGTCCTAGCTCAGTTTTACCAGAATTCGAAGATCCTAATTCTTCAATGATTTTCGACGAAAGTAACAGTATTGATGCCGATACTAATACCCTAATGGAAGATGGTTTAGTATTGGACCATGATAAACCAGGTGAAGATAACGTGAATGAGGTTGATTTGGAGCAGTTATTAGAGAATGTACGATCTTTGCTTCAAAGTCGTGGCGTGGAAGGGTCTTTGGAATCGAGTCTTGAAAATATGGGTTTACCTCTAAATGAGGACTTTGTCATGAAAGTGCTCAAAACCCCGCTTGTTCCGGGAGAAAATTTGATTGGGTTTTTCAGATGGGCTTGGAAGAAGCCAGAGTTTTCGGTAAATACAGGGATTGTAGATGCTCTTGTTCAGGCAATTTGTAGTGATCTTAGGAAGAAAGATGCATATGCTTTGTGGGATTTGGTTAAGGAATTAGGCGAGAAGGAGAATGGCGTGTTGACTTCGGAGATTCTCAATCAGTTGATATCTCTGTTGTCAAGGTTGGGTAAAGCGAAGGCTGGGTTTGAGGTGTTTAACAAGTTTGGGGAATTTGGGTGTGTTCCAAATTCAGAAACTTATTATTTTACAATTGAAGCTCTTTGTAGGCGTTCTTTCTTTGACTGGGCTTCCTCCATTTGCGAGAAGATGCTCAGTGAGGGGAAATTGCCTGACGGTGAGAAAATTGGAAAGATTATATTGTATTTGTGCAAAGTTAGAAAGGCTGAAGATGCTCATAAGGTTTACTTGTTGGCAAAGGAGACAGACAACTACCCTCCTCGAGCTTCTGTTATTTTTTTGATTGGTGCGTTGAGTCGAGTGGATGAGACAGTTCACTTAGCTTTGGAGATGCTGGAGGGCTTCTCAGGAGAAGAAAGGAAATATGCAACCAAACCGTTTTCGGTTGTCATTAGTGGGTTGTGTAGGATCAATGATGTTGAAGGGGCAAAAAATTTGCTGTTTAAGATGATTGATGCCGGTCCGCCTCCTGGAAATGCAGTCTTCAATTCGATTATTAACAGCCTTTCCAAGGCTGGAGATATGGAGGAGGCAATGAAAATAATGAAAATGATAGAGGATAGGGGCCTGAAACCTGATGTGTACACTTATACTGTCATGATGAGTGGTTATGCAAAAGGGGGTGAGATGGAGGAGGCTTGTAAACTTTTGGCTGAAGCCAAAAAGAAGCACACCAAGCTGTGCCCCGTGACTTATCATACACTTATAAGGGGGTATTGCAAGCTTGAAAATTTTGACAAGGCTTTAGAATTGTTGGGCGAGATGAAAGAGTATGTAGGTAAACCTAGTGTTGACGAGTACCAAAAGCTGATCCAATCACTTTGCTTAAAGGCTTTGGATTGGGAAACAGCAGAGAAGCTGCTGGGGGAGATGAAAGAGAATGGGTTGTATCTCAATGGAATCACAAGGGGTCTTATAAGAGCAGTTAGGGAGATGGTAGAGGAAGGAGAGGAAGGAGTGGAGGAAGGTGTAATTGTGGAAGCATAAGTTATAAATTGCTTAGTGAAGCGAATGTGACATGGGAGATGTTGAAGTCTTATCTGTAGCCTTTGTCTGTATTTGGCCTTCTGTCTTTTTTATTTCTTTTCTATTTTTTTTTTTTTTTTTTTTAATGAGTTAGATAAAGAGGAAAGCATTGCAGGTAAATTTGTGAAGTCATGTATAGTGCATCTTTCTCACATCTGTTGGAATTAGAATTAAGTTTTGCTGTTCTGATCTATGGTGGTTGAAATTATGCCGTGCATACACTTACTGTCTAATCCAATAATTTGATAGATAGCGCGATCTCTTAGAAAGAATGGAGCTTGGTATGTTGCAGATGGCTATCTTTGCCGAACGCTAGTTCTGCAGCCTGCAAGTGGGGATGGGCATTGGTTGTTTTCAAGACTCTGAACGTTTCATCTAATCCAATGTTGCTCCATATGTCAAAAGCTACTCGTTGAGGAAATCTGTGCGTTTGTGCTCCAGGTGCTATATTTTTCATAATTTTTTTTTTTTTTTTTTACCTTGCTGTGGTTTCATGGATTATACTTCAACAGCTCTGTGTACCGGGTGACCTGTGTTCTTGTCGGCAAATTTGATTCCTTAATCCAATTTTACTATTCCTTCTTTTTAGCTGACCATTTTATTTAATTCTTTTGTGTTTTTATGCCAAGTCCAAAATGACTTCCAGAGTTCACCGACCACCCATGATTATGATTATTTTAAAATAAAAAAAATAAAAAAATGGGAACCATTGGGTTTTCTATGGATTATGGTAGCCATTGTAGGAATATATATGATAAAAAAAAAAAAAAGTAATGCTACTGTGAGAGTGCTCGCGCAAAAAATCAAAAGAGTTTCCGTTTACAAACCAAATGATTTCTTTAGGATTTCCTTTTTAGGAATTTGGGAGAGAGCATTAATTAAGAAAGAATTTTTGCAATAAGAGCATCCCAGCGCATGCTCTATTTGTATAATATTTGACCCTCTAGCGAACCAATGCTTCTCCTATGTGCATTGTACACTCTTCTACTCCAAATGTGTAGAACTGAGTAGCGTCTGACAGATACAAAAAGGTCAAAAAGGTGGGGTATTGTGTATATAAAATTGAAAAGTTATATTGTGTTGTGGTGTAATTGTGTATATAAAATTGAAAAAGTGATTATATATAACAAAATGTAGAATGCAAATAATGATGCATGATACTTTAAAATTTTCAAAACAAGTGTAGAGCCACGTCAGCACAATTGGTGAGGTGGCACTACACTTTTTGCAATGCGTAGAATGTAAAGCAACCCTTGCATGGGGATGCTCTAAATAAACAAATAATTATTTTTTTTTTTTTCTCTCTTCTCTCCACTATTTCTTTCTCTGTCTTGGTTAACACCCTCACCCAATCTGACTTTCTCTCTTTCTTGGTTAACCCTCAAAGAATCCGTCTCTCTCTCTCTCTCATAGTTAATCCTTTATTGATGTTGGTATGTTAGACTTCATCTATCATGTTCGTAACTCTATTTGATACTTTTCTTATTTTTTGTTCGCGTTTTTGAGCTTTGGAATAACCTCGTCACAAAAAATTTAGACGAAATAATTATAGTGTGAATGCCTTTGTAATGCATACATGATTTTATAAGTTTATATTCAACCTCAATTTGACTTACTAGGTGGCTTTACTTTTATCTAGTCTCTCAAGAATCATTTTTCATTGCATGATGATAACTAGTGATCTTGAAAAAAGGAAGCAAGCAAAGAATTGAGAGCTCAAAAGCTTATAGCAGCTGATCCGTGAACGATATCAGGGAAAAATAGCTGGCAAAGGAACACAACAACTAAAAGCAGTATAAAAATAGTAGCTCCAGCAACCTAACACAAAGAAAAACAAAAGAAGAAAAACCCGATAGCCCTCAAAAATCTGCCATGAACAGAAAAACATATGCAATATATCTTAGAAAACAAATTCAAAGAATCCACCACATCTCAAACAATTTTCTTTGTCACTTGGAGAGCTTACAGAAAAATACCATAATGTAGTCTTTGAAATCCAGGCCAACACATACTCCAAATAGTAAAGAAAAAAAATACTAGTTCCAAAATCCTACTATGCTGAGCAGTGAACCATAAAATAACTGAACTGGATACTTGATCATTATAATTTTTTTTACAAAACTCAGCTCAGAACACTTGACAATCTATTCAAGCTCATTTCTTCATATATATAGCTCCATTTGACCAAAAAACAAAAAAACATTGCTTGTATTTTCTATAACTGGATTTGAACTCCACCGTCACTCTAATCCAAAAGATCCATGTAGCTTAAATTCAAACTTCATTTTCAAAATCCTGTAAGAGAGTGGGAGACAGAAATATTTGAGCATCTTAATAGATTGTTCAAAGAAATTAAATAAAAAAATGAAACTTTACAATCTGAAATGTAGTTAGCTCATGTAAATCATTAAGATCAAAACCAACAGCATCATTGGAGTTGACATTCAATGAACCAGATTCTGTATTTCCCTAAATGTCATACAATATGTGGTAAGTTGAATGTAAAGAGAATTTTAGAAAAGAAAATTTTAGTACATAATGATACCTGTCTAAACTTACTGAAATAAAAATAAAAAGATATGTGGGAAAAAAATTATGTTTACAAACCTGACTAATGGTAGGTAAAAACAGCAAAGAGTCGCTTTTACGTGGCAATGCAAATTGTTCAGCATTTGTTGATGAACTCGGAACACGCTTCCTTTGCCCTGCATGGTAGATTAAATAAAATAGTAAAAATTGAAATTCATGTAAATTATTATACACAGAGAAATCTTATATATTGAATGATGTTCACTTACTAGTGTTACCATGTCTTCCTTGTGACGCAGCCAACAAATCAATTTCTTTGTTGAATTGATTTTCACTTTTCTTCACATGCCTAGTAGCCCTACTTTTGTTCTTTGGCCTAGAATCCAAAAATGAATTAATTCTTCCAGGACGCCCTTTATGCCTCACAATCAAGGGATCATGTAACTTCCTACGATCCTCAAGATTATTGGAAACTATAGAACCACTTACTGTCATTTCAGATTCAGCAGACTTGGTAGCTAGTTTTTTTCTTGCAGCATCAATTTCCTTTGACAACCTCTGCAAACCATTCATAGCCAAGTTGTATATATCCTCATGTATAGTACTTTTTTCTGCAATGCTTGAAGCCTCACGACAAAGATTGCTATATTGAAGCGTCACCGGCACATGACAATCCGCTTGCATTTGTTCACCTATCTCATCCACCACCGGTCCAGACTTTGCATCTCTTGTGAACCTTTTTAATATGTATTGAGACGGAACATTTTGAATATTCACGACCACAAACACCTTAAGAATATGTCGGCACAAGTATCCTGCAAATTCAAAAAGTTGACATGTACATTTTACATCAATAGATGGGGCAGAGCTATCAAAATTAACAATATGCCCCATATCTTTTTGTTTGCCTCTCCACACAATAAAATTTTCTTTTTCCATATTCTTAATCATTTCATGACTGTAGTTGAGACCTAATAAGAATTCATCTTGGAACATTTTAAAGATTGCTCTAGTATAAATTTCATATGCATTTTCTTCAATGTCCATTCCAATCCTTAAAAAAGGCCTCTTATAGAGCGTCTCAAAATCTTCATCATTTTCCATTTCCCTCTTATGTATGACAGCTCTTTCATATTGCTTTACAAATTCACATAATGGCATGTCCTCCTACAAATACCCATCAAAGTAGGCATTTATGCTTTCACTACGTTGTGTTGTGTACATAGATGCACAGCAAAACATCACGTGTATAAACAACTGCCCATTTTTCCCTTTTCCCATACACCCCATCAGCCATTTGTTATCTTTCAAGCCATACTTTTCCAACATTGCTTCCCAACAAAGCTAAAACTCTTCTATGGATTGACATCCATACAGGCAATTGTTGAAATCACTCTAAAATCCATTCTGCGCATTGTATATACTGCCCAACTTTTTGGCAACATTTCTTGTGATATGCCAAAGACAAAATCGATGTCAAGTGTCAGATAATGCACGTGATATTGCCCCTGCAATTGCTGACTCTTGGTCAGTGAGAATCACTATAGGTTGTTTTCCATTCATTGCTTTCATCCAGGTTGAAATTACCCAAAAGAAAGACTCCTCTGTTTCATCAAAAAGAAGTGCACCACCAACAACACTGTTTAATAATGATGATTGACCCCTACGATAGGGACAAATGGCATACCACACCTATTTGTCCCATATGTCGGATCAAAACAAACAACATCCCCAAAATAGTGATAGTCCATTCTAGATCTAGAATCTGCCCAAAAAAAATTAGTCATTTTATCCTTTGAATCAACTTGAATTGAATAATAGAATGATCGATTATTGGTTTTGTTAACTTTCAAGAAAATTAAGAACAACTTGCACATCTCCATTTTTAATCTCTGTTTTTCGTTTAATACCCAAAAAGTTTCTTGCATCTTTTGAAGTAAAACCAATATTACGATATCCACCAGCTGTAAGGGCCAAAAAATTCATCATCAAATTTGTCTTTACGCCTAAATCACGCATAGTTGATAACATTTGACCATGACCTTTTTTTACCTTCCTATGCGATGGCAGCTTATGTTTTTTACTTGGAGTTACAAAAGAATGATTGTGTTCTTCAACAACTTTAGAGACAACCTGTAATACCCCGTAATTTTAAGAGTGTATTTAAATTAATTTTGTGTTAGGTTAATTAATTTTATTTATTTGTGCATGTAATATTGATTTATGTTCTATATAGTATAATGATTAGTTTTGAAATTTTTATTGGTTATGTTTTAGATTAATTATTATTATTTAATTAAAGTATTTAATTTGTATATAATAATAATAATATAATAATAATAATAATTATAAAAGTTTATTAATAATAATAATAGTTATAATAATAATAATAGTATTAAACCAATGTCATGATGAAATTAGAGATTAGGATAGGATTTCATCAATGTTTATGGGTGGAATTGAAGCCATATGGTTGGGAAGGTGGTTAGTAAATGTAAAAACTAGATATTTGTAATATTTATATTATATAATTTGTATATAAATTAGCTAGCCTACCTTAGAAGGAAGGAAAGGGAGTTAAACACAAATTATAAATTCTAGTGAGCCATTGTAAGAGTGTGGAAAGGAAGAGAGAGAAAGAAAGGAGCTTGGACCGGTGTAGGGAATTTACCCGACTACGCGCAACCGGCGGATTTATTTTAAATCCAAAAAGGCAAGTTATTATCTATTTTTCCCTTTTGAATTAATAAATTAATTGTTTAGTTTATTGATATTATTTTAGAGCATAGAGACCATGTAAGGAGTTTAATAAATTAGGAATTTTAGTTTATTAAATTTGTGAAATTTTAATTATTTAGGATGGTATATAATTAGTTATTATCCTAGGATGTTCAAAATAGCTAAAAATATTTCCTTAAGGCATTAGGAATTTTTTTAGAATTTTTAGGAATTTTCCGGGGCTTTTCTGCATTTTCCGGCGACCTTCCGGCGAGTTTTCCGGTCGCCGGCAATGGGGGAGATGACCGGAGTGATCCGGTGTGTTGCGGCGTACTACAGGTTGGTGTGCGCGCACATCCTGGCCCTTGGGAGTGTTAGATTGATCCGGTGCATCGCGGTCCATGTTAGCGCGATACACCCGGATCAATGACCGTTGGATTAGGTGTAAGGTGATAGATGGATCCGGTGTTGCGCGCCTACAGCAAAGCCCATGCAACCAACGAATCAGGATCCGCCACGTCTGCAGGAGCCTTCAACGCGCGCTTGGCAGCGCGTGCGCGCGCGTGGCTAATGTCAGACGCGCGTGGAGGCGCGTGGGAGGTTCTAGACGCGCGTGAAGGCGCGTGTAAGCGCGTGCGCGTGTGAGAAAAGTGGCGGCGCGTGTGGGAGGCTCTGGGAGGCGCGTGAGGGCGCGTGTGGGGTCTTTACAGCTGCTGGAAATTACTAGAATACCCCTAGGGCCTGTTTTATAATTTCCAGAACCTTAAACTTGCACTTTTGGGCCTATGGTTGGTACTTACAGGTTTAATGGGACATTAAATTATTATTTTATTAACCGTTAGTTATTATTATGTCCGATTAATATTTTTAAATATTAATTGTATCGTTTTCAATACAGATCACCATTAAACGGATGTAGTATGACATTATTAATCATTAATTGTGTTATTATTTTATTAAACAGTATTAAATCATTAATGTTAAAATTAAATGATTACATGGTTTTAATTCAAATAAATTGTCCGTTATACATTGCAGGATTATTTATGTTGTTAATGATATACAAACCATGATTATTATGCTGTGTGCATTTCAGGAAATAAATAGACTGTTTAATTATGTCACATTTATTTTATATGGATGAGTTGCCATATAGAACCATGTGAGCTGGCTAATAAGTTTAGACTCATTTATACCTTATGCATTCGTTGCGATAGACAGATGTATGGCTGTCGGGGTATGTGGTTTAATATTATTGGCATGTGTTGCCTAATTAACATACTCAGTATATTTATTAATATTGCTGGCATGTGTTGCCTAACTTATATGCTCAGTATATTCATCAGTACTTTGCGAGGTGTTATCACTGTGTAGTTCGTTATAGTCTGTGTTGTCAGTACCGTGCACCATGTATAATAGCTGATTTCCCGGGTGGGGAAAGGCGACACTTAACCACCTAGTGTGAGTCTAAGTGATCAGCGTCTATTCTGGTTGAGGTCATGTTATACATGGGATAGTTCCCTTAGGATGTATACAGATATAGTACTCAACCGATTCATAATGATTAATTTATTTGATTCTCTGATTTGGGTCATAGTAGAGAGGACTTGCTCGTGGGGTTGACCCACCATTGTTGTTATTTCAGGTTACGGTCAGTACCCGTTCCAAGGTTGAGGTTAGCAGTGTGGGACCACCATCCGAACTCATCTACTCTTACGATCCAGTTCAGGGTAGAAGTTTTACGTATTACTTCAGTTTCAGTTTTTATTTACTTTTGACGTCGAACTCTCAGGTTTATATTTAGGGATCCTTGACATAGGATTTTCAAGTTGTAATGGAGGACTGTATTTAAATAAAGGATGGATGGATGTTGTATTATTTAATGTTTCTTTCCTATCTAAATTCTTTTATTATCATCATTTTGTATTCCATGCTTGTATATTGCCAATTGTTTTTGATGTCCCTCGTTTTTCGTGTATAAGCCTGATCAACTTATGCGTGGAAAATGTGGGGGTGTTACAGTTGGTATCAGAGCATTCCAGGTTCGAGTGTCTTAGGGATCTGTGATTACTATACTTCCGCGTTGTGTATTCTGATAATTAAAGCCTAAGTATTAGGGTTCTTTGTATTCTTTTAGTCGGTCCATTATAATGTACTAACGTTAGATTTTTCTGAATTTAAAAGAAGGATGTCTCGGCGTGGGACAAGGAATGCGAACCGTCATCGCAGTCTTTCCCCAACTCAAAATGAGAATCAAGAATTTTCCCCTCAAGTTGCTGATATCATTGCACGAGCTCTGGCAGCAGGAGTAGCATCTGCTCTACGAAACCAGCAACCTCCTCCGATAGTACCTGTTCCTGAACCAGTGGCACAGCCAATGTCATGGGACAAAACTCGTCACTCGTTTATCAGAGGGAATCCACCGACATTTGCGGGGTCCACAGATGTCTTGTTAGCATATCAGTAGAAAAAGGAGAGCGAGCGTCATCTTCGGATGGTAATCTGTACCGAAGTGCAGAAACAGATGCTGGCTACGTTTATGCTGATAGGCAATGCATTGCAGTGGTGGGAGTCTATTACTACTGTCGAAGAGAGGACCAGATTGACTTATGCTGAATTTCAGACTCGCTTTGACAACAAGTATTTTCCTATGTCAGTGAGATCAGCGATGAAAACTGAATTTCTGGATCTGTAACAGGAGGATATGACTGTGGCTGAGATGAACAGAAGTTCATTAATTTGTCATTATTTGCACCAGAGGAGGTCAATACGGAAGAAAAGAAGCGAGACCGCTTTATGAAGGGGTTGATATGGCCGATTAAAGTGGTGATCATAGGTAGTCCTGCATATACTACTTATATCCAGGTGGTTAATGCCGCCTTACAGCACTGCCAGATGAGGAGTGATTACCGGAAGTCCAAGGGAGATAAGCGGGCTAACCGAGACTACCAGACAGTGGAGAAATGAAGCAGCAGTGGTACCAAGTCCAATGATCGGGGCAGATTTCAAGGACATCAACCTTGGAAGAAAAACAGAGGAAACTCAGATGTGCAGAGGGATGGAGTCCCTAATCAGGGTAGACAAGGTGGGATACCTCAGACCGGACAGGAACAGTGGTCGGGAAGTCAACAGAGGAGGCAGGCAGGTCCTTTTACGGGACGTTGTTATCACTGTAGAGAGATTGGGCATCCGGCCAAGATGTGTCCCAAAGCTAAGCAGGGACAGTATGGGCAGCCGAGACCTAATCAGCCGTTACCTCTACTGGCCCCACCGATGCCACGTGGGCAAGTTCAAAATGTTCCGGCACTTCCAGCACCACCATTTCCTCCGGGACAACCTCCACAGCAGTTGCATCATGGCAGAGTTTATAACTTCATGCCACATAATACGCAGGCTCCTCAGGCTATTGAGGGTATGTTTTCTATACATGGTAGAACTGCTCGTATACTGTTTGACACTGGTGCATCACATTCTTTTGTGTCTAGATCTTTTGCTATCTTATCTGGTATGACGACTCAGTTATGTGACCAACCTCTTAATATTTATACACCATTGGGAGTTGGCGCAATTTTACGAGAGTGTAGCGGTGATATCCTTATAGATATGGGCCGGCTTCGATTTCTTGCAAATTTGTTAGTGTTAGATATGCATTCGTATGATGTTATACTTGGGATGGACTGGTTATCTCAGTACCATGCTCAGGTTAACTTTTACGAAAAGTCTATTGTATTTTCTATACCAGGACAGGAGATGTATCTTCTTGTTGTACCACAACTTGATAGAGGGCCTAGCACTTATTTATTCGTTCTTGAGGAGGACTCACAGGAGGCGACTGCGGTATCTCTTGACAGCATCCCGGTAGTACAGGAATTCCAGGATGTATTCCAGGAAATTCCAGGCTTGCCACCGAGTCGAGAGATAGACTTCGTTATTGATTTAGCTCCAGGCACTACGCCTATTGCTAAGGCGCCGTACAGAATGGCACCAGTGGAGATGCGAGAGTTGAAGGATCAAATTCAGCAGTTGCTCAGCCAGGGATTTATTCGCAGGAGTACTTCACCATGGGGAGCACCAGTACTGTTTGTAAAGAAGAAGGATGGATCTCTTCGTCTTTGTATTGATTACAGAGAACTGAACAAGGTCACTGTTCGCAACAAGTACCCGTTGCCCAGAATTGATGACCTGTTTGATCAATTGAAGGGAGCTACTTACTTCTCAAAGATCGATTTGAGGTCTGGTTATCATCAGCTACGAGTCAGAGAACAAGATGTTCCAAAGACAGCATTTCTCACGAGGTACGGATCTTATGAGTTTCGTGTTATGCCTTTCGGTTTAACGAACGCTCTAGCTGTCTTTATGGACTTGATGAATAGAGTATTCAGAGAATACTTAGATCAGTTTGTCATTGTTTTCATTGATGATATTCTGGTTTACTCTAAGTCGGAGAAGGACCATGCCAGACATTTACGCACAGTGTTGCAGACACTTCGAGAACATCAGTTGTTTGCAAAGTTTGAGAAGTGTGAATTTTGGCAGAAAGAGGTCAAATTTCTGGGACATGTAGTGTCAGAAGAAGGGTTAGCAGTAGATCCAGCCAAGGTTGCGGCCGTTATGGAGTGGGGACAGCCTACCTCACCGACAGAGATTCGCAGTTTTCTGGGATTGGCAGGGTATTATCGCAGGTTCATCCAGGGATTTTCCAAAATTGCGGGTCCACTTACTCATCTGACTAAGAAGAATGTACCATTTGTATGGGATGATTCTTGTCAGACTGCTTTTGCTGAATTGAAGAGTAAGTTAACTTCTGCACCTGTCTTAGCCACACCTCAGAGTGGAATCGAGTATTTAGTATTTATCGACGCTTCTCTGAAGGGTTTGGGTTGTGTGTTGATGCAAGAAGAGCGACTAGTTTCTTATGGGTCTAGGAAGCTTAAGCCTCATGAGCTTAATTACCCGACTCACGATCTAGAGCTCGCAGCAGTGGTTTTTGCCTTGCGTATTTGGAGACATTATCTTCTGGGGGAGACTTTTCGATTGTTTAGCGATCATAAAAGTCTACAGTATTTGTTCACACAGAGGGAACTGAATATGAGACAGCACAGATGGTTGGAGTTCGTGAAAGACTATCACTTCTCTATACAGTATCATCCAGGGAAAGCGAATGTTGTAGCAGACGCACTCAGCCGCCGACCCTATGTCAGCCTTTCAGCTTTGTTTACAACAGAGTGGGATACTTTGAAGACGGTTGATGAGTTAGCAGACGCTTTTATGGCATGTGTGGTAGTAACTCCTTTTATCATTCATCAGGTCATTCAAGCGCAACTCTCAGATCAACAGTGTATTGATCGGGTTTCGGAGTTAGCCTCCGGAGATGTTCCTTTTTATTCTATAGGGACTGATGGAGGATTGAGGTACAAGGGACGTTTAATTGTGCCTTCAGCTGACAATTTGAGAAATGTTGTGATGAGAGAGACACACACTTCTCAGTTCTCTGTACACCCAGGGGGAGACAAGATGTATCAGGACATGAAACGCCAGTTTTGGTGGGCCGGCATGAAAAGAGATATAGCTATCTTTGTCTCTAAATGTAGCACCTGTCAGATGATTAAGATTGATCATCAGAGACCGCCAGGATCGTTACAGCCACTTCCCATACCAGAGTGGAAATGGGAGAGTATTTCTATGGACTTCATAAAGGGATTACCTACTTCACAGCATAATCACAACTCTATTTGGGTCATTGTTGATAGATTGACCAAGTCCGCTCACTTTCTGCCTGTTCGGTCAAACTTTACGTCAGAACAGTATGCTAAGCTGTATATTGCAGAAATGGTGAAACTTCATGGCGTACCATTGTCCATCGTATCAGATAGAGATCCGAAGTTTGTATCAGGATTTTGGAGGAGCTTTCAGCAGGCTTTGGGTACAGAACTTTATCTTAGCACTGCTTATCATCCTCAAACAGATGGACAGACTGAGCGAGTTAATCAGATTTTAGAAGACATGTTGCGGGCATGTGTTCTTGATTTTAAGGGCAATTGGGAGGAATATTTGCCGCTTTCAGAGTTTGCTTATAACAATAGTTATCAGAAAACTATTGGTATGGCACCATTTGAGGCTTTGTACGGTAGACCGTGTAGGTCTCCTGTCTGTTGGCTTGGAGTTGGTGAGAACAGCTTTTTGGGTCCTGAATTTATTAAGGACACATCAGAAAAGATCGCTATCATTAGGGATCGGATGCGTACAGCTCAAAGCAGACAGAAAAGTTATGCTGACCGTCGAACTCGTGCTTTGGAGTTTAAGGTTGGTGATCAGGTTTTGCTTAAGGTTTCTCCTATGAAGGGAGTAATGCGGTTTGGGTCAAAGGGTAAGTTATCGCCTCGTTTTGTGGGTCCTTTTATGATTACAGATCGGATTGGGGCAGTAGCTTATCGTCTGGCTCTACCAGATAATCTTCATAGGGTACATAATGTTTTTCATGTATCTATGCTGCGAAAATTTCTAGGGGAAGAAGATCGATATCAACACATTGATGTGGGTGAGATTGAGTTGCAACCCGATACAACCTATTTGGAACAACCTTACTGTATTCTCGATCGTAGGAATCAGATACTGCGCACGAAGACTATTCCATTAGTACGTGTACAGTGGAGTCATCATAGTGCTACAGAGTCTACTTGGGAACGGGAAGATATTATCCGTGCCAAGTATCCAGAGCTTTTTAATACAGGTATGTAGTGAATTTCGGGGACGAAATTCCTTTATTAGGGGGGGAGAATGTAATACCCCGTAATTTTAAAGAGTGTATTTAAATTAATTTTGTGTTAGGTTAATTAATTTTATTTATTTGTGCATGTAATATTGATTTATGTTCTATATAGTATAATGATTAGTTTTGAAATTTTTATTGGTTATGTTTTAGATTAATTATTATTATTTAATTAAAGTATTTAATTTGTATATAATAATAATAATAATATAATAATAATAATAATTATAAAAGTTTATTAATAATAATAATAGTTATAATAATAATAATAGTATTAAACCAATGTCATGATGAAATTAGAGATTAGGATAGGATTTCATCAATGTTTATGGGTGGAATTGAAGCCATATGGTTGGGAAGGTGGTTAGTAAATGTAAAAATTAGATATTTGTAATATTTATATTATATAATTTGTATATAAATTAGCTAGCCTACCTTAGAAGGAAGGAAAGGGAGTTAAACACAAATTATAAATTCTAGTGAGCCATTGTAAGAGTGTGGAAAGGAAGAGAGAGAAAGAAAGGAGCTTGGACCGGTGTAGGGAATTTACCCGACTACGCGCAACCGGCGGATTTATTTTAAATCCAAAAAGGCAAGTTATTATCTATTTTTCCCCTTTGAATTAATAAATTAATTGTTTAGTTTATTGATATTATTTTAGAGCATAGAGACCATGTAAGGAGTTTAATAAATTAGGAATTTTAGTTTATTAAATTTGTGAAATTTTAATTATTTAGGATGGTATATAATTAGTTATTATCCTAGGATGTTCAAAATAGCTAAAAATATTTCCTTAAGGCATTAGGAATTTTTTTAGAATTTTTAGGAATTTTCCGGGGCTTTTCTGCATTTTCCGGCGACCTTCCGGCGAGTTTTCCGGTCGCCGGCAATGGGGGAGATGACCGGTGTGTTGCGGCGTACTGCAGGTTGGTGTGCGCGCACATCCTGGCCCTTGGGAGTGTTAGATTGATCCGGTGCATCGCGGTCCATGTTAGCGCGATACACCCGGATCAATGACCGTTGGATTAGGTGTAAGGTGATAGATGGATCCGGTGTTGCGCGCCTACAGCAAAGCCCATGCAACCAACGAATCAGGATCCGCCACGTCTGCAGGAGCCTTCAACGCGCGCGTGGCAGCGCGTGCGCGCGCGTGGCTGATGCCAGACGCGCGTGGGAGGTTCTAGACGCGCGTGAAGGCACGTGTAAGCGCGTGCGCGTGTGAGAAAAGTGGCGGCGCGTGTGGGAGGCTCTGGGAGGCGCGTGAGGGCGCGTGTGGGGTCTTTACAGCTGCTGAAAATTACTAGAATACCCTTAGGGCCTGTTTTGTAATTTCCAGAACCTTAAACTTGCACTTTTGGGCCTATGGTTGGTACTTACGGGTTTAATGGGACATTAAATTATTATTTTATTAACCGTTAGTTATTATTATGTCCGATTAATATTTTTAAATATTAATTGTATCGTTTTCAATACAGATCACCATTAAACGGATGTAGTTAATTTAATGACATTATTAATCATTAATTGTGTTATTATTTTATTAAACAGTATTAAATCATTAATGTTAAAATTAAATGATTACATGGTTTTAATTCAAATAAATTGTCCGTTATACATTGCAGGATTATTTATGTTGTTAATGATATACAAACCATGATTATTATGCTGTGTGCATTTCAGGAAATAAATAGACTGTTTAATTATGTCACATTTATTTTATATGGATGAGTTGCCATATAGAACCATGTGAGCTGGCTAATAAGTTTAGACTCATTTATACCTTATGCATTCGTTGCGATAGACAGATGTGTGGCTGTCGGGGTATGTGGTTTAATATTATTGGCATGTGTTGCCTAATTAACATACTCAGTATATTTATTAATATTGCTGGCATGTGTTGCCTAACTTATATGCTCAGTATATTCATCAGTACTTTGCGAGGTGTTATCACTGTGTAGTTCGTTATAGTCTGTGTTGTCAGTACCGTGCACCATGTATAATAGCTGATTTCCCGGGTGGGGAAAGGCGACACTTAACCACCTAGTGTGAGTCTAAGTGATCAGCGTCTATTCTGGTTGAGGTCATGTTATACATGGGATAGTTCCCTTAGGATGTATACAGATATAGTACTCAACCGATTCATAATGATTAATTTATTTGATTCTCTGATTTGGGTCATAGTAGAGAGGACTTGCTCGTGGGGTTGACCCACCATTGTTGTTATTTCAGGTTACGGTCAGTAACCGTTCCAAGGTTGAGGTTAGCAGTGTGGGACCACCATCCGAACTCATCTACTCTTACGATCCAGTTCAGGGTAGAAGTTTTACGTATTACTTCAGTTTCAGTTTTTATTTACTTTTGACGTCGAACTCTCAGGTTTATATTTAGGGATCCTTGACATAGGATTTCCAAGTTGTAATGGAGGACTGTATTTAAATAAAGGATGGATGGATGTTGTATTATTTAATGTTTCTTTCCTGTCTAAATTCTTTTATTATCATCATTTTGTATTCCATGCTTGTATATTGCCAATTGTTTTTGATGTCCCTCGTTTTTCGTGTATAAGCCTGATCAACTTATGCGTGGAAAATGTGGGGGTGTTACACAACCAATCTATCTTCTTTCTTAATAACTGATATCATTGCTTTATAACCCACTATTGTTTCAACAAATTGCCTTTTTTTAGTTTCATTTACCTTGAATCTTGCTTCTCGAAAACCTTGCAATGAGCAACAAAATCGACGACCAATTACATCTTTTGTCTTCTTAGATGTACGAGAAGAACTTTTTCGGACACTAAATCCCTTGTTATAAGTATATCCATTATAAAATTTAAATGCCTTATCTAAGGATTTGAATTCTAACCCAACATAAGGAACAATATCATCTTTTTCATCATATTCAATTAATTGTTCTCTTGCTTCATCAGAGATGACATTATTTTCCTGAATATCACTTTCCAAACTATGCTCACTTTCGATAATATCATTTGATTGAATAACTTCCACATCATTCTCAACAAAATTGCAGCAAGTATAACTTTGATTTTTAAGTTGCAATGTATCTTCATCTAAATCTTGAATTCCAACATCCAATTTTAATCTATTCGAAAGTATAATCAATTGATAATATGCTTTAAATTAAAAATGACAATTCAGTAAACAACGAAATAGCTATATAACGTCTAAATTATATCAAGCAAACACATAATAATAAAACAAAAATCTAATATTTTTTCAAGAAATTAATCATATGACATGTTTCATAACTTATTCAATTGTTAAGTATTTCGAACTTTAAGAACTAACTGAAAAGGTAAAGAATCCAAACCCTTTTATAAAAATTAGATTGGAGGAGTTATGAAACTGTTCTTTAGTTTTGTTTGTAGAGAAAGCAACAACTCTACTCTAGTTCAACCATACGGTGAGGAATAAAAACATCGGTTTTTTATTTCTCATGGCCATATTAGGTGCCCCGCCCTTGAGCTTGAACTGTGCGGAGACCGGCAGAGAAACAATGGGCCAAAATCAAGCCTTCAAAGCTTTACAATATCAAATCTTTCAAGAATGGGATAAGGCTGTAGCTACTCCTTTTTTTTACAATATCAAATCTTTCAAGAATGGGATAAAGGTGTAGCTACTCTTAAAACTGTACTATAACTATGGATAGTATGATATGTCTCAACTATTGGGATAGTTTATCTTGCGCGACTACAAGTTCTAAGTAGTTTTTTTATTGTCTCCCATAACTATCAAATATAAACACGTAAATTTTTTAAGATGAGGCTATTCCAAAGGTCAAAAACATGAACAAAAAGAGAAAAGAAAATATAAGAATATAATGAAACAATATGTAAAGCGAACAAAAAATAAGAAAAATATCAAATGGGGTCACGAACATGATAGATGAAGTCTAACTTACCAACAGCGAGGAAGAATGCAAGTGCAGACAGAGAGAAACCAAAAATAAAATGCAGGTGGAGAGACTTTTTCACCGACAGACAAAGGAACTATGAGAGAGAAAGAAACGGATTCTTTGAGGGTTAACCAAGAGAGAGAGAGTCAGTTTGGGTGAGAGTGTTAGCTAAGAGAGAGAAAGAGAGAGCGTGGAGAGAAGAGAAAGAGAAAAAAAGGATTATTTGTTTCCTTATTACAAAAATTCTTTTTTAATTAATTCTATTTCCCAAATCCCTAAAAAAGGAATCGTGTGGCTTATAAGCGGGAGCTCTTTTGACTTTTTGCGAGAGCACTCTAGCAATAGCATTACTCTTATTTTATTGTGTAAAACCTCTTTTTAAACAATTTTCACAGTTTAGTTGCTATCATAAATTTTCTCATTCTTCTGAATTTACGAAATTTAAAGAAAAAGTAAATATGAAAGGAAAAAAAAAGCGAAGAAAAATGTTATCTTACATTTATTTTGTAAATGAAAAGTAAAAAAAAGAAATAAACATATCCTATGGGATTTCGAACTATTTGGGAAATTTGGCTAGACATCGAACTAAGAATTGAGTTTGATTCTAATTTTCAATCTTATTTTCAATGGGATTGACAAGACCTTTCTAACTGAGTGAAACTACCATTGCACCAAATCCACATTTATTTATCTGTGGGATATAACTGTATATATACGTTGCCAAAACAATGATGCTATCCAAACAATAAAGTTGGCATTGGAATTCAATTACACTTGAATTCCAAAGTTTATTCAAACTGTGGATTTGGAATTGAATTGATGGGATTGCAATACCATGAAATTATAATTTCAATTCAATTCCAATTCGGCGCAACTAAACATGGTCTTATATTAAATTTGGTAGTATTGAATCGGTGCCTTGAATTTGGAATTGAAGGAAATTTAGTTTTAAATTTGTACCAAATGTTCTCAAATCCCAAATCCAAGACAATGATTCGACATGGCCAAGCATAACATAATTGTGATTCTTTGGGATGGCATTCAAGAAAATTTCTCTCTTTTGTCTTGTACACTTTTTTTTTTTTTTTTATTCAATAAATGAAAGTATAAATTTGTAATCTCATTGTTTACACGTTTTTATTATCATAAGGAATTTTTTACATGTCCACATTGTACAAGAATAAAAGTTAGTAGGCTCATTTAATCTTTAGACGATATTATTACTTTTAATTTTTTATCGACCATGATATATCATAACAAAATTGTGACAGATATGTAGCGAAGATGGTGTACATTTTCAACAGTGAAGATCTAAATATTATCCTATAGTTTTTTTTTTTCTTAATTGGTACTCACACACACACGTCTTCAGTGAAGCTTGAACCATTGACCTTCTTTCGGGAAGTAAGGGCATGATATTGCTATGCCACTGGCGTGTTGATTTGTCCTATAAATTTTGTTTCCTCAAAAGATTAAAGCTAATAATAATAAAAGGCTAATTTAATAAAACCCCCACTACTTTCAAATTTTGATCATAAACCCCCAAGCTATTTTAGAAAATCCCTTACACTTTAAAAATTAATCAAATTGCCCCAGTATCTGTGTCCGACTCGTTAACCGACTGTGAGATGACCAATTTGGCCTTACTATTAAATGTTAAATTAAAAATTTTAAAATTATTTTTAAAAATGACAAAAATTCTCCTTAAGTCTTTAACCCCCTCCATCTAAAACTGTCTCTCTTTGGTTAGTTTGGTGCAATGGAAAAGGGAGGAAAGGAAAGGGAAGGTGATGAAGGGTGATTAAAAATTTATGTTTGGCTCATATGGTTGGAAGGAAAGGGAAGGTTTTGGAGGGTTAACACAAAGCCTAAACAGTAAATTTCTTAACCTCTCAAAAATGGGAGGAAATGGAAGGAAAGGGAAGGAGAGGCTTGATGTGTGATTTCTGATGCCAAATTTGCCCTTGATTACACGTGAATTTAGTTTGCAAAACAAGAATTACAGACCTTGATTAGTTGATTTAGAAAAAAATAAAAATAAAACAAAACCCATACGTACAAGTTAGCAGTTGTAGAGAGAGAGGGGGGCAAGCTTGAGAGTTGAGAGAAAGAGGACCAGCGGCTAAAGCTTGCGAACGGCGAACTCGAATTGGAACAGCGGGCGATGAAAACTGAAAGATCGATATGGGTTTTGATTTTTTAAACTATCTGAAATGATGTCGATATGGGTTTTGAACTTTTGATTCTTGTAGACAAATATATAAACTGAAATATATAGGTTTTGAACTTCTGATTCTTGTAATAGTTTGCAGTTGCACAGAGAGAGAGAGAGAGAGGCAAGTTTAGAGTTGAGAACGAGAATAGAGATGGAGGCTGAAATGATTTGCCCTAAAAAAAAATTTCTGGTGGCCGATCCATGGGCCTTTATATAGGAGACAAAAAATATATATATATATTTATCTTTTAAAATATAAAAAGGCATAATAATAAATTTATTAAAATAATTCTTTTTTTTTTTTTTTTCTTTTCTTTTCCCAAACATAATTATTATCTTTCCCTTTCTTTTCCATTCATTAATCAACCAAAAACGACAAGGGATTAAAATTATCATTCATTTCTCTTCCCCTTCCCTCGTAACTAATGTTATCATTTCCCTTCAAACTCACCGTACATAACATAGTCTAAAACTTCCCTTCATTTGCCCTCTCATAACTAATGTTATCATTTCCCTTCAAACCTACCGTACATAACATAGCCTAAAACTCTCACATGTGTATTTGGGTTTGTTGCTGGTGAGATTGGTGACTGAATTCAAACTGAGTTAGGGAGCAAGGGGGTTTTATGAACATCGCTGATGTTCTTCATCACGTTCTGCAACTCCTCCGCTGAGATTGACCCATTTTTGTCTATGTCGAACATCGAGAACACCTAATTCAGTTTCTTCAGCACCTCGCTGGAGCTGATGTCCTTCGTGTTCAACTCGAGGAACTAGTTCAGGTAGATGAACTCGTCGCCATCAGCATCCACCTTCCGGGTCATCATGTCCAGCTCCTTCACAGTGGTGTCGTTGCCTAAGCTACCCATTATTGCGCCGAACTCCAACAACGAGATCTTGCCGTCGCCGTTCACATTGAATTTCTTGAACAGTTAGGTAAGCTCTTCCTCGATCTGGGCAAGAGAGATGGAGTTCGACGCCATCGACGGTGATCGAGAGGATTGGTGGAGAGCATTTGTGATTAACTGGAGATTTCGCAAACCTATGATTATTTATTTTGAATTTTGTCTGTGATTTGTGAATGAATTTTGTTTGTGATTTGTGTGATTTGTGAATTTGTTTGTGATTTGGGTCAATTCATGGTTCTAGGTCGTTGCCTGGTGCAGCAACCAGTTTTCTGTTTAGACTGGGGACTCAACGCCAGGGTAAAGACTCCGGTAGTGACATGCTGACCTTTTTTCCCCGCCGGCAGCAAGGCTGTCAGCAACAGTGGAAGTAGAGAAGATGAATAGTAAGAAAAAGGGTATTTTTGTAATTTAAAAATAGGGTAAAGTATAGAGACAACCCTTCAGGTTTGGGGAAAGGCTATGCAGAGGAAAGTTAGTCTATTTTTGGACAAAAATACTCTTTCAAGTTTGAAAAATGGACAAAAAGACCTTAAAGATGGTGAATTGACCTTATTATCCTTTGATTTAAAATTGACATTTTAATTGACTTAAATACCCTTGGATTAAACCCAAACCTAAACCCATCTCAAACCCTAACCAGAACCTGCCTGTGTTATAACTCTCTCCCTGTATGTACATTGAAGAAATTGGGACCTATTCTTGTAAATGCAAGTAGGAGGAAAAAACATGAGAGCAGGACGTAGAAGGGAAGGTAATAGAACCCCTTTAGTGAAACTAATTGATTGTTCTTCGGCAACAGAAGGAGTGGGGGTACTGGAATCAATGTTGGGACCCATTGTCGTGGTGGTGGCGGCGGGGCAGGCGACTCATCATGGTGATGAGATCCCGGCCGACTACCACAAATTCCCCGCCACTACTGCCGACAACGACTTCATCATTGAACACACCTCATTCCCCTCGACACTAACAACAACAATAATCTTCACTCGCCGGAACCATACGGTTTCGGTTCATCCCCAAATCTTGAGTGCACTGTGTCGCCGTTCGAGTCCTCTGTTCTGAAATCCAACAGCGATTCAAAGCCCTACAATCTCAAAGTTGATATAGACTACATCTTTGTTGGTTTTCTTCGCTTCGTCGGAATCGTGGTTGGTCGTCACCGGATAGTTTGCTCATCGTCACCATCGTCCGGTCTGCTTCTCTTCGTCGTCACTGGAATTGGAAGTGGAAGGTCACAAATCGCGCCTCTATATATGTGTTATATCAATAGTGTTCAACTGCTCCCTGATTGGTGAGCAGAGAATTGTATACTCACTTTTAATCCTGATCGTATAATTTAATCCAATGAACATTATTTAATTAGCTTTCTTACAATTATTTTTGGAAAGAAACTTATGTTTCCTATTAAAATTCAATACAATTAAAATGAAATGACAAAATTAGACATTTAACAAAAATTTAACAATTGTGTTACTCTTTTTGTTGATTGAAGTAGAAATAGGGAAGTAAATAAAAAATTCTTCTTCTTCTCACAAAGTAAGACTACAGATTTTCTTGGAAGTGAATAAAAAATTACAGGTCTCTTATTCCAATAAGTAAAACTAGAGATTTAATCGTGTGTTATTTTATATCTAATGAGAAGAAAATAAAATTTTTTCATAAAAAATTAGACGGTTTCTTGATTCTCATATTTAAGATGCTCTGCAATTACCTTATCTCCTTTTCCTATTGCTTCATAGAACTAGCATCAATTTTAATTAAAAGTGAAGCTCAACAATTGCATAGAGAGAAGCTTCATTGCAAATATAATCAAAGTGATTTTTAATCTTAAGCATAACATCCGAATAAACCAAATCCTTTACACATAAACCAAATCCTTTACACTTTAACCAGATTAGTTTACTCCGAATAAACCAAATCCTTTACACTTTAACCAGATTAGTTTAGTAAAGTATTAAGACCTGCAACTGGGCAATCGGCAATCGGAATCAATAGCCTATTGGGAGTAACGAAATTGTTAATTTTTATTTTTTAGGAAAGTATATTGTTAAATTTTTGTTAAATGTCTAATTTTGCCATTTTATTTTAATAGTATTGAATGTTAATAGAAAAATAAGTAAATTTCCTAAAATAATTAAAAGAAACTTAATTAAATAATGTCCGTTGGATTAGATCCTACGATTAGGATTAAAAGTGAGCATGCTAATATCTGCTCACCAATGAGCAATTGAACACCACTGTGTTATATATATATAAAACAAAAATGGCTGCTAAAAGGAGAGTTTAATGGGTCTTGCATTTCACATAAGGCTTTTGCCTCGGACGGTTTGGGGATTTCGTGGTTGTGGTGATGTTGACGATTTAGGGCTTTGGTGATTATATATATACACATATAAAAGGGTAATTTGGTCATTTAAATATTTTGATATTTTATAAATAAAATAGTGAAGGGTAAATTGGACTTTTCACATGTTTTAAGGCTATGTTTGGATGACAAATATCACAAGGGGGTGTGGTTGTCAAAAAATAAGCAAACCTTTATCTGCATGACATTTTCCCAAACCTCATGGAGTGTTTCTATACTTTATCCTTAAAAATAATAATTTTTAATTTTTAATTAAACATTTAAAAGTAAGGTCAACTTTGTCCTTTCACAGTTCGGATAACGAATTGGACACGAATACTGGGATAATTTGATCAATTTTTAAAGTGTAGGAAATTTTTTAAAATAAATTTGAAATTTATGATCAAAATTTGAAAGTTAGAGATTTTTTTTTGGAATTAGCCCTAATAAAAAATAAAAATAAAAAACTTTGTCCAAAAATCAATCCATTCAAAGCACAAAATTGGAGTGAGAGGCATGGAACTTGACTTTAATCTCAATCCATTCAAAGCACAAAATTGGAGTGAGAGGCTTGGAGCTTGACTTTTAATCCCAAAGTGCACCAACCGACCCAAATAATTGAGAGTCCCCACCATCCCAATATAAAAAAAAAAACATAATAATTAACAAGTCTGATTGATCCAGGCCGCATGAGCCATGACTCCTCTCAGTGTCATTGTCGTTTGTACATAATTAAAATATCACAAGTGGTATTTGCAATTTTTTAATATTTTAAAATAATTTTATATTAAAAGTTTAGCATGCCTTTCCAGAAAAGAAAATCTACAACAGTGTAATACTCTTTTGTGATGTATAATTTTTGTTTTACCTCCTCTGGTTATATTGTCACGTTATTAATATAAAATTATTATATATTTTATATAATCATTTTATACACATATTTCTTTTCTCCTTTTTTTTTAAATTTTATTAACTAATTAATCTTATATTAAATAAGTTTATAAAAATTATGTGAGATTCATGACATTAGTTGACTGTTAGTAAAGAATATATTTTTATACAAAAAATATAAAATATCCTGAAACTAAAAGCGGAGATAAAAAAAAATTTACTCATCTTATGTAACAGTATATATTTTATACAAAATAATAATAATAATAATAATTTAACATTTTGCTTTGTTACAAATTATTTGCGGTCACACAATCCTAACGTTCCATGATAGACATGTATCGGTCACACAGATCATAATTATGTAATGACTAAATTGTCCCTGTTGGTATTGTTTTAAAAACAATTGGTTCTCTTTCCCGAGTTATCTGCGTCGATTCTATAACTCTATACTGAGCAGTTATCAGTACTGAGCAACTACTCTCTCCTCTTCATCTCTCTCCTCTGTTTACAAAAACAATGGCAATGGCAACGATGAAGAAGAACTCATTGGAAGAGGAATGGAGATCTTTCACCAAACAAAAAGAAGTTTCTCGAAGCGATTTTGCTTCAGACTTCGTCTTTGGCGTCGCAACAGCTGCTTATCAGGTAACAATCAATCCCATCAATTTATCATTTTAGTATTTCAATACCATTTTTAGCTCTGATTTACTAATAATTGTGTTTGTTTCTGTGTTATACACCTATATAAACGTTCGCAGGATTTTTATACGTTTTAATTTTTTTTTAATTTTTAATTTTTATTTATTGATAATGAGTTTTAAAAGAATTACCCATTACAGACTTTTATCACTATAACTAATAATGAATCAGATTTATTAAGGTGAATTTTGCTCTCTGGTGTAGTTGGATCTTGATGACTGTTGGTCAGTACTAAACGATGAACAATAGTTTTGATTTGATGAATGTGGTACTGTATTATTTTGTTAATCTGATGGAGTTTTCAACCATAAGAGAGACCACTTATAAACATGTTGTAGTTCTGTTGTGTTAAGTTACTAAAAATAAGTTAGAAAATGTAGATCACATGTTGATGAATTAATATGGTACTAGTATTTACCAACGGGCTGGCCTAGCGATATCAGGTCCTTACCTCTGAAAGGGAGGTAAGGGGTTCAAGCCTCAGTGGAGGCTTTGCTGAATCTCTATGAGGCAGTCCCTATGTCATTTGAACATGTTTTCTGTTTTGTCTGTTGTGTTTGGTGTTGTTCCCATAGGATAGGAGACATCTTAGTACTAAAATGAAATTCAGAAAGAAATATCTAATAGGAATAACAGAGAGATGGTAAAAGGGCCAAAAGCACAAGATGAAGATGAAAAGCTTGGAATTCAATGTTGTATCAAAAGCTTGAGAAGAAGAACTTTATTTTATCAAAAGTTTCATTGTGTCATTGAATTCGTTTTTTACATTAGATAAATAGGCTTGGAATGACCTGGCACTGCAAATAGCTCCATTCTTGTTGTTGTTGGAGGTACTTAAAAGGGGAGGGGATAGAATCATGTTATGTTTGTGTTGTAGTTGACTTGGAGTCTGAGTGATCTGAGGTGTTTAGTTGGATGGGCTGTGTTTGTTTGTATGTAGTTCTGTTTACTTGTTCTTTGTAGGTGTTTTTTTATTTTTCACCCCTCTTGTAATATTTTCTCTATCAATTACTTATCTTACTTGGAAAAAAAAGCAAAAATTAGAAACTTATAGTCTAAAGATGAAGATATTAGTGGGTTGACTAGATTACCCGTTATACCTACTCCAGAAAAGATAAATAGCAGAGGAAGTATCCATTAAAAGTGTAAATAAAAAACCTAAAGATGTAGAGTAACATTTAAAAGAAAAAATGATACATAATGGCTGGATAATTTGTGTTGCGTTAAGAGATTATAGGAACTCATAAAATTCTCCTTTCTTTTTTGGGTCTGATTCTAGGTTGAAGGAGCATGCAACGAGGGTGGTAGAGGTCCTTCTATTTGGGATGCATTTTCTCACACTAAGGGTATGCTTTCTTATATGCTCATATCTGATCTTTCCCTTCACAGTTATGTCTCGGCTTGATATTCCCAAATTTGGTTTTGTTTCACTTGCTAATAAAACTTTCTTATTCTATCAGGTAAAATTTGTGATGGAAGCAATGGAGATATAGCAGTTGACCAGTATCATCGTTATAAGGTTATTCTTTACAAATTTGGCAATGAGTGATTACCCTTTTACTTTCATTTTTAGTACATGTATAACAGTTGATTGTTAATCTTTTCTCCAAGTTCTATCATTATAAAACTAGAGCAATTGTCAACTTGTATGGGGTTTTAGGGAAAGTGACGGATTGTAACTTTGTAAGTTCTACTCCAATGACAGGCATAAATACTAAATTAATGGATTTTATTTTCATTCACAGTAAACATAGCTCTCTCTCTCTCTCTCTCTCTCTCTCGGGGGAGGAAAAAGGATTACAATATATTTTTTGCCTGTGCAATGGCGTGTTAGCGTTTGTTAAATTCTCTAATGAGTTTATGATTTCAAAATGGAAATATAGGTTTGATCTTGTTCATTACGACTGTTTTCACATAAATTTTTAAGAAGATTACTTTAAAATTTTAATGGTCATGAGCTGGTTAATTCTTATGATGTCATCTTATGTCTATTCTTTTTCCTTTCACCAAATTTCATTGTTCTTAAATCAGAAATTTTCAAATTACAGGAAGACATCGATCTTATAGCGAAGTTGGGATTTAGCGCTTATCGTTTTTCCATCTCTTGGTCTCGTATCTTTCCAGGTAATCCCCTCCTTCCCCCAATATGTATGATGCAATTCAATGTCGACAATTTAAGAATTCAATAATAGTAATTGAACTCGGCTAGTATTGAGGTGGATACACTTGACAAGATATACAATTGAGGTGGATACACTTGACAAGATATACGATTGAGGTGGATACGCTTGACATGCTATATGGTCTACCTGAACATGATTCGTTGATTTAGTGGGTCAAGCACTGTTGACACGAGCGTGACCCTTTTATTACACAAGTAACACGACATGTGTATTTTGTAATAAATGGATCTGATGACCTATAACACGACACAACCCATTGAACAATTTATTACTTTTTAAATTAATAAATACTAATTTAAATATATTTCCTATTATAGGTTGTAATGTGTCACGGGTTAGTTCGGGTTTATTTGACCTGATTATGCCACAATTAATTAAACAGATCAAATCGGGTTAAATGGATTGATTACGCAAACTTGAACATGACACAATTAATTAAATTGGTTAATCGGGTTGACATGAAAACGATTAATGTCAATCCAAACTCGCTAGTTTCGTCTTGGGTTCAAGCTGTGGTGGTGGGTTGTGTCAAATTTTGCAACTCTTATTTGCGAGATTTGCATTTGGTATTAATGGAATGATTTTGATGGTTGCAATACTCTCTCTCTCTGTACTCTCTCGTGCATGTGTGTGTGTGTCAGTTGTTACATTCGAAATTATTTAATAATGTATCAGATAGGATGTCATACAGACTGCCTTATTGATTGATTGTTGTCAATTGAGTTTGCTCATAGATGTTATGGAGTAAAATTGAATTTCATTTCTGTCACTGCTGATATTGTCATCACAAGTTGATTACATATATAAATCATCTAGCTCAGTTTTCATGATTAAGAAACTTTCTTTTTCCCTTTCCTTCTCTTTTATATTAATATTCTGGCAGCACAATTTCGTGAAGTACTCTTGCTAATACGTTCTCTTCAATATTTTAACCATACACTCTGAATTTGTGTGAAATGAATAACAAATGTTGACTTTGTGTAAAAGTTATGTTGCACTAGTTATGTTTGACATATACACAACGTGTACTTTGAGTGACTAACTAGGTGCCTATGCTGTTCCTTGGAGAACTAGTGACGACATTACCCTGGCTTGCCGGTACATCTGTTCCAATCTAGACTATTTCAAGCGGAGGAACTGGATTCTGCTTTGGCTTGTAAATAATGGAGATAGAAGTAGACCATCTTCATAGCTTAATCCTTCATCAATTATTTTATATGGAGTGAGATAAACAAGCCTATATTGATCACTTGCATATGTTGACCATCAAACATTTGTTTATCAACTCCCAGTTAGAAGGCAATTTCAGATTTTCATGACCTTCAAGTCCTATGACCTTCCTTGTCCAAAGTTATGAAATGAAGTTTATGTTTACCACCAGCTGTTAGCTTAAATGGTATTACCTACCAAAGGGGTAAGCAAAAATTCAAGTCGCAGTGGGGACATAGGTGCTTGTGTACTAATATTGGAGTTTATTTTTGAATGGCAGTCCATTCGCACCATTTATTTTTCTTCTTTTTTTGACTTTTTATGAATTGAACTTTGTGGTTATGACACCATCAAAATTACTTGTTTTCTCTCTATGCCTTTATTTTTTATATTAAAAAAATCAGGTTATACTATCTTCACCATGTTTTTATAAATTATGAAGAATTTCATTATAATATGTTGTTTCTTGCCTTGCCTTCCCTTTATAACGATGAGTTGATGACGCAAGTGGACTGCTGCTTTGGTTTTCTCCATGCTTACAGATGGTTTGGGAACAAAAATCAACGACGAAGGGATTACGTATTACAACAATGTCATTAATTACCTTCTTGAAAAGGGTATGAAGTCATTTGTACTTGATTTCTTTCTACTAGCAACAGTAAAAATAAATGGGAACTATGTTCTGCAGGTATCCAGCCTTTTGCAACTTTATACCATTGGGATCTTCCTTTGAATCTTCAGGAGTCAATGGGAGGGTGGTTAAATGAGCAAATTGTGTAAGATCCCTATTGTTGCTCGTTTGACACAGATATTAAAAGATACTTTTAGTTCCTACTAATTCATTCTTTGATATCAATGGAATAGTTTGGTTTAAATGGGTTTTGAATATAATCAAACATATGGACAATTTAACTTGCACTTTTTCCTTGATGTGTTAATCTGCTTTGGTTTCATTAAGCTTTGAGAAGTGGGTTGGATTTGTGGGTCAACACTTCAAACCTTATAGAAAAATTTACCATATAGGACAAGAAATAAAGAATGCATCACATGCCCTTGTTGTTTGGAGCTTATGTGGTGTAGTAATAAATTTTAAAAAGGCAACAATGTTGGACTTTTCAAGAGGCGTGATGTTGTGGCTTGAGTTTGGTGCCGAGTCGCGTTGCGACCCGTTTATGACCTGATGACCCATTGAATGAGCTTTGCGTGGGCCTGTTTTTTGCTTGTGGGTCATGGACCCTAATTAGTACTATCTTGTTGCCCCGATATATAAGGGCGTTTACGGTTTGGAGTGGGATATTAAGAGACACTGAAAATCACAGAAAAGAAAGTGAGAAGCGAGCTAAGGGTTTGGGGGCTGAAACTTACAATCTCCGGATTTTCACATAGTGAAAATTTTCGTCAGATCTTCACCGTGGATGTAGGCTTTGGCCAAACCACGCTAAATCTTTGTATTAGTTGTGTGTGGTGTGTTTACTTTTTGTCGTATTTCGTGATTGTTGCTTGGGTTTGATGCGATTGTCGTAAAAAGAGGTACCATAGATATATAACTTTTTGGTTGATAGGTTCAGTAATTATATTGGTTGAAGAAGGGGCGAAAGCAATGAGTATAACATGGAAGGAAAATGAATATTCTACTATTCACAAGAACAATGTTTATGAAAATCCCAGCCCATAATAGTTATGATAGAAGTTCCTTCAAGGGAAAAAAGGCAGTAAAGTTTAAAATCAATCACACACTCTATCTTTGTGTTCCATGATCATATGACCCGAAATACCTATTAATCCTTTCAAGCTTCTGACACTGATTTTTTGTTTCAATCGAACAATTAAGTAATTTAAAGCAAGGATCTCAAAGGCAGAAAGTGTTCTTGAAAGGGTCCTCCTCTACTTTTGACACTTCTTGCTAAGAGGAATGAATTGAAGTGGATAAGAACAAAAAAAAAGGCCATCAAGACCTAAAACAAGCCCAATTCGCAACATTATGCTCCCTCTTCGATCTCTTTCTTTCGCTGTTGACATCTGTCTTCTTAACCCCTGCCCTTCTACTGAATCTTTCTTCAAGGCTTCATAATCATGATCAGCCAGTTCCTTTGGCTGACATGGCTAAATAACCATCTGCAAAACAGCAATTATTGAGGTCCCCGTATAGGGGGGTTGCCGGGAATTACCAAGCAAAGGGTGCCGCGAGGGAGAATGAAGCTTCGGGACTTGACAGTCAAACCTATACTACCATTGAGAATCCACCCAAAATTCTAAGAATCGCAAGCACAATTGTGTTTTTTGTTTTTTTGGTTTAAACATCTGGGATTTTAAATGAGAGTTGCTATCCCTTCAAGTCAAATTTCAATCTTATATGGCACTCTTTTCAATTATCAGAATGACTAACAGCTTGACGGATTGTTCCTTAGTACACTTCTCCTCAAGTTACTGAATAGAGACGACCTTGCATGCATTCTCAGATAAAGGGGTTTGGAAACTCCTTTTGTGAGGAACTGAGGATTCTGAGGGAATTGGCTTACAAAGTGCTTATTAGTTTAGATAAAAAAATAAAAAATAAAAAATAAAAATAAAAAAGGTTCAGGTTCTACTTCCTTTTGTTTTGTTTTTTATCCTTTTCTTTCATGGAAAGTATTTTTTCTCCTCTACGTGCTTCTTGCAGTTGTGCTAGTGAGTAATTATAGTATCAACTCTCATATGAGGCATAGAATATGATATATCCTTGTGCAATATTCAGTAAAGCTACAAATGGCGTCCTTGTCACAATTGTCTTTGATGGAATGATCCCACTTTTTGTTGGTTTGTTCATCGTTATACTATCTGACTCAGTATTTTTATTAGTTATTTAGATAATTTCCCTGGGGAATCTTGTTCGGCAATATTAAGTCCATAAATAGATATATAGGCAGTAGCTCATCCAATATTTTGCATAAAGTTCCTGGTAAATTTACACTTCATTTGGTTTTGCTGGAAGATACATAAATGCCATATATTTTTTCCAGAAGATTCAACGCACTCGCATATTAATGATTAATAACTTCTATTTTTGGCAAACTTCCAGAAAATACTTTGCCATCTATGCAGAAACTTGCTTTGCCAGGTTTGGAGATAGAGTAAAGAATTGGATCACAATTAATGAGCCTCTTCAAACTGTGGTAAATGGATATATTACTGGGATCTATGCCCCTGGAATACTATATTCAATGACAGAACCATATTTGGTTGCGCATCACCAGCTCTTGGCCCATGCAGAAGCTGTCTCCATATACAGAAACAAATACAAGGTATGCTGTTTGATTTTTCTGAAGCGTTGACTACACACTTTAGAACATAATATAATATTTAATCATCACTTGGTTTCTTAATTTCTCTATCATGTAGTGAAAAATAATTTATGATCAATTAGTAAAAGATAATTTATGATCAATTATTTTCTTAGCAAAATGGTGGCAGTGCACCACTGAGTCTTGGCTTGAGTTGTATGTTCTCCATCTCACTGAAGGGAGGTTAAGCCCCAGTGGGAGCACATGTGATGTGAGTGTGCATTCATATCAAAACACAAAAATGAAAAAATTAAAAAAATAGTGGCAGTGTAAGATAGGAAAACTATGTTGGATGATAGGAGTAACTAGAAGAGATAAGATGAATAATGAACTTGTGCAGGGAACACTAGGTATAGCGCCTCTGAGTGATAAAATTAGAGAAAGTAGATTTAGGTGGTATGTGATATTCAATGTAGACTCAATGGTGCACTGATCAGAACAGCTAGTTTTGTCCTTTATGACAAATGAATGCCAAACAAATTAAAAGGAAAATTCTATAGAACGGTCATTAGGCCAGATATATTATATGGAGCAGAGTGTTGGGCGTTGAAAAAGACACAAGAATGCATTCATGTTGCGGAATGAGGATGTTATGTTGGATGATAAGAGTAACTAGAAGAGATAAGATTAATAATGAACTTGTGCAGGGAACACTAGGTATAGCGCCTCTAAGTGATAAAATTAGAGAAAGTAGATTTAGGTGGTGTGTGATATTCAACGTAGACTCAATGGTGCACCGATCAGAAGAGGAAGAGTTGTTTGCCTAAAAGGTAAGTGACAAAGAGGCCAACCAAAACTTACATGGGATGAATTAATAAAGAGCAATCTTAAAATATTAAATCTAAGAGAATGCATGGCACATAATAGAAAATAATGGAAAAAGAGAATTCAGTTGCTAAGGGCAAGGATGATGATGATGATGATGATGAGCTGCAGTGCTTCGTTTGAAAATTTGTAATTTTTTGCTTTTCTTCTTTTTTTTCCTCTTCTCTATTTTCTTCTTATCACTATTCTCTAATTTTTTTTACTAAGCTTGTTATTTTCTTAAACCAAAATTTTAAAGCAGTACAACTTCTTCTTCTTTTTCTTTTTTTTTTTTTTCTGAAACCCTCCTACCCAATTCTCAACCATATGTAATTTAATTCTCAGCAACCCTTACCGTGATTTTATATGGAAGTGCTGAAATTTTGGAAGTCCTGCATCACAAATTTAATTCACTATTTCTTTCCTATTTTGTAGACTGATATTTTCCATGATTGGGAACACAATCAATTATCATTGCTACTTGATGGGGTACAGACAGGAACCCTAAATATCAATCATTCCGTCATGCTAATCATAGCAATCATTCGGTCAGAAGTAAATTGAAGCAATATAAAGCATGAACAATGGGCATCAAGAGTTTTACATAGAAAAACCAAACGGGGAAAACCATGAAACATAGTCCAGTTATATAAAAAAATCCACTGTCAGAAAGAGATATTACACTATGTTAAAGTTCACGTAACTCAGAACTCCTGATTACCTCGAGACTGACTAATCCATCAAACTAACACACACAGTCTCCAGGCACAGACTCAGATCCGTCATTAATCTGCTTCTCTAAAAGCAATTCTAATGTCTAGACTAGTCGTCTACTCCAATCTGATTAATTGATTATATGTTGTTGTTGAACTCTTCAAATCAACTCCACAGAAGTTCTGATGTCAACACACTAAAATAACACATAGCAATCTAATGCAATTGATGAATGCTAAAAGAAAAATATAAGAATGCACTCAAAAGTATGCTGCAAAACTCTCTATCTTATGTATCTCTCTATGTTTATTCTATGTGTCTTAGGGTTTGTACTTTATTATTTATAAGCAAACCAGAGTTGTCTAGAGAAGAGGATTTTAGTGTTCTAAACTGAAAAGGAAACTTACTTCCCAAGTGGCTCAATCGATTGAAGAACATGTTCATGGATCGACATGAGTCTAGTAGCCTTCAAATAGATCTGTTGATCGATCAACGTGCTTGGGAATCCTATATCTTGAAAATTTTAAGTAAAAAAGTTTCCAAAAACACTTTGACGCATGTCACTTATGATTTTCCAGATGAAGTCAGGAATTCTCAAAAGCCTAATGCATGAACAGGTGAATGCATAGTAGTGTCAATTTACCTTTATACCATTGAAGTTGAAAACTACTCTTGTGCCCTTGGTTGAAGCTTGAATTCCATCTTTGACTATGACCAAGAGGTTATTATTTGACAGCAACTTTTAAAATTCTAATTAAACTAATAATAATAAAAAAAACATTACATACTCTAGTTTTGAGTCATGAAATATGCCAAAATAAGTCCTATTTAGTATTTAACGACCACTACTTTTATTTTCTATAATCCTCATATTCACAAATAGCTATTCATGTGCTTTAGCTAGCTAAAATAAGACTTACTTCTTATTGTCATTGTTTGATGTTTGTTTGTTCATATAGGAGGAGCAAAGAGGACAGATAGGCTTGGTGGTAGATTGTGAATGGGCTGAGGCTGTGTCAGATAAAATGGAAGACAAACTTGCTGCAGCAAGGCGTATTGATTTTCAACTTGGATGGTATTCCATCTTATCCTTGGTTTATTCTCTGGTCGCTTAGCTTATTGAAAGTGCCATGGTATATATGTTTTACTTGCATTGGAGAGTTATTTTTTTGCAAAGACTGAAATTCTTTCAATACAATTCTTTGTGAAATGTAGCAGACCCCAATTCTTTCCATTCTGCTCTATTTAAGGCCATAGCCTCAGTCAATTCACATGTTATCATATATTTGTGTACTAACTCTACCTACTTTAAATTTGGTCTTCCTATTTCCCTAGCATTACCTCAATGTGGAATATGTCACTTTTCCTAGCCGGTGCACTTAAAGGTCTTCTTTGCACATGTCCAAACCATCTAAACCTATTTTCTCTCATTTTATCCCTAGTTGGTGCTACTCCAACCATCTCTCGCATGCGATCATTTCTAATTATATCCTTTTTAGTCTTATCACACATCCATCTCATCATTCGCATTTTTGCCACAAACTTTATGCAAATGTTGTTTCCTAGCTGCCCAACATTCGGTACCATAAAGTATGGTTGGTCTAATAGTTGTTTTATAGAACTCCCCTTTCAGTCCTAAGGGGATACACTTATCACACAATATACTAGATAAACTCCTCCATTTAACCTATCCTGCCTTGATTCTATGATTAATGTCTTCCCCAATTTCTCCCCAATTTTTTTGTACCTCTTCATTCTCAATCCTCACTACATCCTCATTTGTGTTTCTAGATTTACTAAAGTTACACTTTGTATATTCAGTTTTATTTCGACTTATCTTAAACCCCTTTAGTTCTAAAGCTTCTCTCCAAACTTCCAATTTGGCATTAAGTCCTCCTCTAGTCTTATCAACTAAAACAATATCATCGGCAAATTACACCATGAAATCTCATCTTGGATGTGTCTTGTCAGCTCATCCATAACCAAGAAACTGAAACACCCGAATCTTCTCCACAATCCCCACGTATATTGCATCATCTGAATCCTTCCAATAGTGGAAGGAATCATAATATGGCATCTCCTCCCAAGCACAAAGCTTGGCGATGTGACCTGAAATTGTACCCCGAGTAATCTTGGTTATACATCTCCCTAATTGAAAAATCCTTGCATTATTTTACCTTTGAAAATAAGATCTGCTTAGCGGTCTTCATAAATATATAGCCAACTACTAGATTTGATTGCATTGAATTGACTAGCCAAAACATAACCATGACGTTATTTGCAAATCATTGTGAATATGTCTTCTCTGACTCAGCTGGCTCTTTCTCATAACCAGTAATATCGCTAATCTTGCATTTTCCGCCAATGAACATCTTGACAGAGTATGCCCAAATCAAATAGTTGGAACCATCCAACTTCACTATAGTGATCTGAAGTTCTAGATTCTCTTATGAGTTGGTGAGAAAAATGGCACCACCACCCACAGAACTCGAGCCATGAGAATTAATTGTCCAGGACTCTGAAGTTGTTATTCTCTATCACAACACAGTAAATAACTCCAAAACACCACAAACAACTAATTAAAGTGTTTCCTCACTCCATAAACAATCGACATTTTTTTATTTTATTTTTTCTTAGTTGGTACTGACACACACATGCTTCCACCGAGACTCGAACCCTTTTTTTTTTTTTGATAAGTAAAATTGTATAAAAGCGCTCAAAAGGGGAGCGAATCCCAAGAAAGTACACAAGGCCACAAAGGACCTAAGCCTTCAAAGAGGCCAAAAAATCAACAATCTCCTCTAAAGATCTATAATCTCTCCCTGAAACCCAACAAAAAAAGAGTGGAAAGAATAGAGAATTTAAGAATAGAAATCGACATCTCCTGCCCTTCAAAATATCTCCTATTCCTCTCGAGCCATATACACCACCACATACACAGAGGCGTAGCCCTCCAAGCATCCCGAATGAGAGCTCCCACAAAGCAACCACTCCAGGCCTCAATCAACCCTCTTACGGAACAAGGCATAACCCATGGAAACCCAAACAAACCAATCATCAAATCTCAGTAGGCTCTAGCAATGGTGCAGTGTAAGAGAAGATGATCCACTGTCTCCTCATCGCGAAGGCACATATAGCAACGATTAACCACCGCCTGATTTCTCCTCCTCAAGTTATCCTGGGTTAAAATCTTTCCCAGAACAGAGGACTACGCAAAAAAGGCCACCTTAAGAGGAGCCTTTGAGTGCCAAACAGACTTCCAAGGAAAGTAATCCCTAGGATCATCCGTGAGGCACTTGAGAAGGACCTAACCTCGAAACACCCCCCTGGGAGTTATCAGCCCAAGTCCAACATGGCCTACCTATCCGTAGCAATCCTGAAAAGCTAAGGAAAAGCGAGAGCGAAAGGAGTATCTCCACACCAAACATCCTCCCAAAAACTAACCATCCTCCCAAAAACTAACCGAGGCTCGAACCCTTGACCTTCCTTTGGGAAGTAGGGGCCTGGTACCGCTAGGCCACTGGCGTGTTGGTAACAACAATCAACAATCGACAATTTCTCCTTAGACCATTACCAAAAACTCCAAATACAAACTTTTTGAGGAGTGTTGTCCGCTTACCTATAGCCAAACAACCTCCTCCTCAAAATTTTAAGTGGTTGTTTAATCAGGCGTTGTTGAGGAAGTGGCTGTGGAGATAAGGTGTGGAGAGAGACAAATTGTGGAGGCAGATCATAGAGAGTAAGTTTGGAGAGGATGAAACTGAAGTAGATGCATAATCAGGGAATAGTTAGGAGGTGGATAATAAGTGGGTTAATCAGGGAATGCATCCTTAGAGGTAATGTGGTGTAAGTTCAAGAGAATACAAGGACATAAGGATGTCCATGAATGTGTGGATTGAGGCCGTGAGAAATGATTGGATATTTTTTTAATAAAGAAAAGATGCAATCCCAAGATTTGGCAAATGGGAAATGGATAACAGCAGTAGCTAGGATAAGGATTTATTGAGTTGAGTTGAGTTGAAAATTAACATATGTAATTGTCAGTTAAAACTATCTGCTAATATTTCTCACTGTTGGGTAGATCTCTTAAATTTCAGATATCTCCTAGAAAAAAAGTTTTATTGTCTCAATTTTCATGAACCCGTTTCTGATTCTTATTTCTATCTCTTAACTTTTTCCTTAATTACAAGTTGTGGTGTAGGTACTTGGATCCTATATTTCTTGGTGATTATCCTGAATCTATGCGTGAAAGACTTGGAGATTGGCTTCCAAAATTCTCACAGAAAGATGTAGAGTTGCTTAGGAATTCAGTAGATTTTGTTGGTCTGAATCATTATACCTCAAGGTTTATTGTCCATGGGACAGTGAACTCAGCAGACTTTGTTGGTGTGAATTATGAAGAAAATGATTATTACAGAGCACAAGAGATGCAGAGAATTGGTAACTGTGAACACCTTCATCACTTATTTTTTTAATTACTGGTTCTTTAGAAATTCTCTTATTAGTATACTTTTTGTTTTCTATTGTCATAGCGGAATGGGAAGGGGGGGAGGTGATTGGTGAGAAGGTATGTATCATCTCCTTCTTTCTCTCAATTACATGTATGCATTTGGTTGTTTGCATAGGCACAATGAATAATTCCATTTCACTGAAAGATTTTATACATGCAGGCGGCATCATCATGGCTGTATGTACTTCCTTGGGGTATACGGAAAGTTCTTAATTACATAGCACAGAGATACAACAATCCTCCAATATATGTTACCGAGAATGGTATAGATTTCCTACAACCTTGAAAGGGAAAAAGTGGTTATAATGTCAGTTATGCCTTTCTATTAATTTTTCCTTTGTCATACATCCGTATGTTTTTTTTTTTTGAAATATTTCTAAGCTTAATTGCACATTCACACCATAAGCTTACACAAAAAATTGGCGAAGGGAATAAACTGTTCAAGTAACACTTTGAAAGGAAGATCTTCTAATTTTGATCAATTGATTGACTAGTAACTGGTGCAAAAGCACTCTGTAGGTACTTCTGCATTCTATCAGTGTGGACATGCTATACACATAAATGGCAGTTTTTGTCCCAATGCAATTGCAGAGTGTGGAGGAAAAAGTGAGACCAGATTGGTGAATTGTTTGTTTTTTCCTTTTAAAGTTACACTAACAAACTTGTGCAATTCTTTTGTTGAGAATTATTAAGGGGGTTCTACAAACTAGGAAAAGTTGTGTCATGAGTGTCACTCCCCTTTTTATAGTGGTATATATCTGGATTTAAGATGAATGGGTAAATGTCTCTTAAGTTACGTGTTTAATTGTGAGAAAATAACTTCATGCATAGGTCATCTAATTCCTAACATATGAATGCTTACAAGTATTCGTCAATATTATATTGAATTATATTTTCTAAATCCTTTTGTCCACCATCTACAGGTATGGATGATGAAGACAGTGATACTTCCACACTCTCTGAGATGTTAGATGACAAATTGAGAGTTAATTACTTTAAGGGATACCTGGCTTCTGTTGCACAGGCAATTAAGTGGGTTACTGTTACTTCTCGCCGTTTTTCATAAACTTGCATGTTTGGTATCTCCTTATTTTGAGAGTGACACAGAGAGAGGTCCATTTTCCTATTTGCTTCATTCATATATCTGTTTGCATTATGCAAATACATGCATAGACTTCTCTGTACATATAGTCATATTTATTTCTATGATTTTGAGACCCTCTACAATCATGTGAATCGCATGCCAAGTCACTGTACCTAAAAGGCCACCCCAGTACTTGTCCTTCCTATGCAACATGTTGGAAAGGAAAGACTGAAAGAGACCGAACTTTCGGTATTATTTTGCACAAAATGGCGCTACTCTTTACACCCAAACCCATGTCCTCACACTTGTGAACTCAACCTTTTTACTACTGCTGAAGGATGGGGCTCAACAATATTGTTTTTTATTGATGTTACCTTGAGCTGAAACCTTGTTCCCCAAAATGGTATGTATAGGTAGGATCAATTGTAGGTTGTGATATAGTTTCATGAATGTGGTTAAGGTAGGATGTATGATTCTACCATCAACTAGCTCTGATATCGGCTTGAATGGGTTTTTGTTTACGCGTGTGGGTGGGCAGGGGGCATGCCCATGTGTCAATATGTTGTCTTTATGATGAAATACAAGATGAAAATGAACTAATGTTGTGTGTGTAATATATGGACAGGGATGGAACGGATGTGAGGGGTTACTTTGCATGGTCTTTATTGGACAATTTTGAGTGGGCTCAAGGTTATACCAAGCGTTTTGGTTTAATTTTTGTGGACTACAAGAATGGTCTTTCTCGGCACCCGAAATCTTCTGCTTATTGGTTCTCGCGGTTCTTGAAAGGTGGAGAAGGGAAAAAGAACAAAGAAGAGTAATTGAGTTCCTTGTGGTAAGCCACGGACCAAACTTTTCATCTCGCACCTTTGTGCTGAAAGTTCCCGTACCTTTTATTTCCCTTTTTGCTCAAGTAGCTAACTTAATGCTGCTGCAGAGAAGGATATTTGGCGGGCTAGGGACTCCTCTTCATATTACGGTTTTCAATAGTTATTACTGTTGTTCAAGTCTTGTATTCTCCCGAGTACGATAGAGGATATCTTGTAAGAGGTTGTATTCTGCTACTGAAGTCCTTGTTTCGCAGTCAAGCCAATGAAACCAAGTTTGAGGACGTATGTGCTAATTTGAAATCCCTGTATTCTTTATCAGATCGATCCACTTAAGTGCCGGTATATGTTTCTGTAATGCTAGAAAAATCCTGTCTCGAACAATAATATAGTTAGATAAGTTTCAAATGTTGCCAACCACAGCCCCCGTGCGCGCGCGCGCGCACACACACGCACAGGTTACCCTCTGCTTTCACTTACTGCATCCTCTGAATTTACTTGCAGCACTGGATATTAGGCATAGCATAGCCACTGAATTGTGGCCTGATCCTGTTAACTACATATCTCAGTGTTTTTGTGCCTGAATCTCTGCATACATAAGGTGAATAATGCATGGATCGAATCAACGGACTCCAAAGCATTTACACCTTTCCAAAATGCAGGCCTTATAAAGGTTAGAATCGGAATGAATTACTCTTAAAATCCATATGAGCTGTTTGAAATCCATATAAAGCATTTATAAGACAAGAGGAAGATTTGCTTGGGCCAACAATGTAGCTTAATACTTGGTTCCCCAGAAATATTAATTATTATTATTATTATTGAAAGGTAGAAATACCAATTATTAAGCATCATTAACTCGAGGGAGGTGTTACTTGCATGCCAAATAAAACACCTCAGGTGCTCCACTCATACTTCTTGGATCCGTTAATAGGATTACAAAATTTACCTTATAATTCAATGTTAAATTAAATATTGATAATTGTTATTTTAAAATTATTGAAAGCAAACACTCATTCTTGAAGGTACTAAACAACCTTGTTTTGGTCACCAAATGTGGGCACTAAACACGGTCATTTTTGTATATTTTAAATCAATAATTTTCAAGTCATATGTGTAAGAAATGAAATGCATACAATAAATATATAACTAATAAATTTCAAAGTTTCAAATTGAAAATGAATGTGAATGGGGCAAACGTTAGAGTGGTTTATTGTGTGAGAGTCTTAAATGTTTTTTTAGGTCAAGAGTCCAGCATTTTTAGTGCACAATGTTTTAGTACTCTTTTAATGAAAGGATAATGATCCTCATTTTTAGTGCACAATGTTTTAGTACTCTTCTAATGAAAGAATAATGATCCTCTCTAGATGTGGTGTGTGATCGTCCAGTGGTAGGGCATGTGTTGTTTGTGGCCAAAGATTCAAGTTCGAATCTCCATTCTATCAGTCAGTTGCTTTAACTTCAAAAAAAAAAAATTGTTCCTCTTCAACCAAATTTCTCTTCTAAACTCGGTAAACTTCACATTAAAATCGTGCTGATGTGGCTAAATATGCACCACATGATTAAGGTCTGCATAGTTTTAGATTGGCTGGAGAGGATCCAAATCCGGAAAGAAATTACTTTTAATGAATGTTAAAAATGTTTTTGCTTTAATTTAATGTAGTATCAAAAACTCTTTGCTAGTAAACTTTGTATTAATGTACTAAATAATTAATAGATATTAAATTTTCATATTAAAAATGAATGTCAATGGGTAGACATTAAGTGTAAAATGTTTTAATTAAGCAAGAGTTTTAGGTACAATTTTTTAATTCTCTTTAATGTAGTATTGTATAAAAACTCTTTGCTCATAAGTAAATTTTGGAACTCCTTTGATCATGAGTAAACTTTAAACCAGAACATAATTCTCACTTTAATAAATTTTAAAATTAATAATCTTCAGGTAATATGTATAAGAAATGAAACGTCGATAATAAATATATCATTAATAAATATTAAAATTTCAAATTAAAACTGAATGTGAACCGTCAGACGTTGGAGTAGTTTGTTGAATGAGAGTGTTAAATGTTCTTTTTTTTTTTTTTTTTTTTTTTTTTTTTTTTTTTTTTTTAAGGGCGAGAGTAACAGTGGCAATTCCTTTCTCTCTCCTCTCCGTTTCTCTCTCTCCTCTGTTTACGAAAACAATGGCAATGGCGAGCATGAAGAAAAACGCATTGGAAGAGGAATGGAGGTCTTTCATCAAAGATAAAGAAGTTTCTCGAAGCGATTTTCCTTCGGACTTCGTGTTTGGCGTCGCTACTGCCGCTTATCAGGTAACGATGAATCCCCATCAATTTATCATTTTAGTATTTTAATACCATTTTTAGCTCTGATTTACTAATAATTATGTTTGTTTCTGTGTTTATATACCTACTATATAAGCGTTTATATATATATCTATATATATATTTGTAAAATTTTGGATTAAATGAGGTTGTCACCATCTCACGTACCATATTTCATAATCTCATTTACCTACCCTATCAATGACGGTGGTGCTCGCCTAAGGCCCCCATCCAATAAAAAGGCCCCAAAATATTATAGTTACCTTGTATATATATAGTGTATTGTAATTGTTTCCTAATTGAACAATAATTCTAAAGAATTTATCTCCTAAAATAAGCTTCTTTTTTTATCTTCTCTCTCCTTATCAATTCAGAGAGAAATTATTTATCTCTTAAAATATCTCATTTTTTTTCACAATTCCTCTCTCAGCCTCATTCACAGTTGTTTAGTAAACCAAACCCTAACCATTACACACTCAATATGGGCCCAAATATTTATATTCTTAAATAATATATTTTTTCTTTGTCATACACTTTTTTTTTTATACACACTATTTTTTACACCAACACTATATATATATTTTTGATAAGTTGCACAATAATAAATATTTAGCCGTCGTATTGGGAAGTGAATATTCTCTTTTTTTTAGATTTTATTTTATTTTATTTATTTTTTCTTATTCCTAATCCTCACGTTCATTCTCTCCTCTCTCAGCAAACTCAACAAATTACAAGTCATCTCCCTTCTCAGTCCTCTCTTATTACAACTTTACAATTTTCTTTCTTCTCGACTCAATATTTCAAATCTCAATTTGAACGCACTTTTTTTTATTGAAGAATTTGCAACAGCATTGAATTGGGGCTTTCTAAATCAGGTTATATTATTATTTTTCTTTAATTATTTTTTAGTTTTACTAACTTTTGTTATTATAAATTTGTCTATATCTATATTTTTTTTATATTTGTATATTTATTTGTGAGTTGTGAGTCTTGCGACTATTTTTATCCATATTTTTTAAAACAATGGATGATTTTTAATTAATTATTATTTAATAATTAATATATTACATATTGTGAAATGAAAAGGCCTTTTTTTTTTTTTTTTTTTCCGCCTAAGGCCCCGAGTTACATCGAGCGCCCCTGGTGCTACTTGATAATGATAGTATGCTATTTTACCATTTTTAGCTCTGATATACTAATAATTGTGTTTGTTTGTGTGTTATATACCTACCATATTAGCATTTTTATACACACACATATATATATATATTGTAAAATTGTGAGTTAAATGAGGTTGTTACTATCTCACATAAACCGTGCATGTTTCATAATCTTACTTACCTACCCTATCAATGATGGTGGTTCTACTCGGTAATAATAGTATTATTTTTTACCATTTTGCCCTTGGCATTTCAGGTTGTAGAAAGGCTGAGCTAAACCGACGTTCTATTAATTTTTTACTTACATATTTTGTCCCCATTAAGTACCTAACCCGCGGGTAAGTGGAATTATGAAACGCAGGGAGGGTCCATGTGACAAATCTTAGGGAAGACGAGAATTTACCTAAATTTTTATTGATAATGAATATGAAAAGAATTAGTCATTACAGAGTTTTATCACTATAAGCCATAAGGTAAAGGGCTTATTTGTCATGACTGTTGGGTCACTACTAAAAGATAAACAGTAGTTTAGATTTGATTTGATGAATGGGTACTAGTATTCTCTTACAAATCTGATGGAATTTTCAACCACAAGAAAAATAACTTATAAAACATGTTGTAGTTCTGTTAAGTTATTAAAATAACTTGTAAAATTTAGATCACATTTTGATGAATTAACGTGGTACTAGTATTCTTTGATGTATCTCTATGAGGCTGTCCCTGTGTCATTTGAACATGTTTTCTGTTTTGTCTGTTGTGTTTGGTGTTGTTCTGTTTGTGTTGTTTTGTTGTAGTTGACTTGGAGTCTCAGTGATCTGAGGTGTTTAGTTGGATAGGCTGTGTTGGTTTGTATGTAGTTCTGTTTACTTGGTTTTTTTCACCCCTCTTCTACTTTTTTCTCCATCAATTAATTATCTTACTTGACAAAAAGATACATGTATATATATATATAGAAACTTATATCATAAAGAAAGATATTAGTGAGTTGACTAGATTACCAGTTATACCTACTGCACAAAAGATAAATAGCAGAGGAAGTATCCATTAAAACTGTAAATAAGAACCTAAAAATGTAGGGTAACATTAAAAAAATGAAAAAATGAACTCACAAAATTCTCCATATATTTTTTTTGTTTGGGTCTAATTCTAGGTTGAAGGAGCAAGCAATGAGGGTGGTAGAGGTCCTTCCATTTGGGATGCATTTTCTCATACTGAGGGTATGCTTTCTTACATGCTCAAATCTGTTATTTCCCTTCACAGCGACGTCTCGGCTTTATATTCTCAAATTTGGTTTTGTTTCACTTGCTAATAAAACTTTCTTGTTCTATCAGGTAAAATTTGCGATGGAAGTAATGGAGATATATCAGTTGACCAGTATCATCGTTATAAGGTTATTCTTTACAAATTTGGCAACAAGCGATTACCCTTTTACTTTCATTTTTAATACATGTATAACAGTTGATTGTTAATCTTTTCTATGAGTCTTATCATTATAAAACTAGAGCAATTGTGAACTTGTATGAGGTTTTAGGGATGGTGACAGAAAGCTGTACACATTTACTTATTTATTTATGTTTAAATTCTTTCCTTCTAGTTTTTAACTTTGTAACTTCTGCCCCAAGATGTATAAATACTTATTTATACAATATATATATATATATATATATATATATATATATATATTGATGAAAACGGATTATAATGCATTTTCTGCCAGTGCAATGGCTTGTTAGCTTTTGTTATATTTACTAATGAGTTTATGATTTCAAAATGGGAATATAAGCAGTTTGATCTTGTTCATACATGGTCATTGCTGACTGTTTGCACATAAATTTTTAAAAAGGTTAGTTCAAAAAATTTAATGGTCATGAGCTGGTTAATTCTTCTGATGTCATTTTATGTCTTTTCTTTCTCCTTTCACCAAATTTCATTGTTCTTAAATAAGAAATTTACAAATTACAGGAAGACATCGATCTTATAGCGAAGTTGGGGTTTAGCGCTTATCGTTTTTCCATCTCTTGGTCTCGTATCTTTCCGGGTAATCCCCCATTTCCCCCAATACGCATGATGCAATTCAATGTATTCAATAATAGAATTGAACTCAGCTAATATTGAGGTGGATACGTTTGACAATATATCAATTATTTATGTGGAGTGAGCTAAACAAGACTATAATGATCACTTGAATATGTTGACCATTATCAACTCCCAGTTAGAAGGCAATTTCATATTTTCATGATCTTCAAGTCCTATGACCTTCCTTGTGCAAAGTTGTTAAATGGAGTTTATGTTTACCACCAGTTGTTAGCTTAATGGCATCTCCAAAAATTCAAGTCCCAATGGGGACATAGGTGCTTGTGTGCTAATATCGGAATTTATTTTTGAATGGAAGTCCATTCACACTATTTATTTTTCTTTTATTATTTATTTTTTTAACTTTTTATGAATTGAACTCTGCGGTTTTGACACTTCAAAATCACTTGTTTTCCTTCTATGCCTCTATTTTTTATATTAAAAAAAATCAGTTTATACTATCTTCGATTCTTCGTCATGTTTTTATATATCATGAAGAATTTAATTATAAATTGTGTTGTTCGTTGCCTTGCCGTGCCTTAGCTTTATTATGATGAGTTGATGACACAAGTGGACTGCTGCTTTGGTTTTCTCCATGCTTACAGATGGTTTGGGAACAAAAATCAACGACGAAGGGATCGCTTATTACAACAATGTCATTAATTACCTTCTCGAAAAGGGTATGAAGTCATTTGTACTTGATTTCCTTCTACTAGCAACAGTAAAACTAAATAGGAGCTATGTTCTGCAGGTATCCAGCCTTTTGTAACTTTATACCATTGGGATCTTCCTTTGAATCTTCACGAGTCAATGGGAGGGTGGTTAAATGAGCAAATCGTGTAAGATCCCTATTGTTGCTCGTTTTACACACTGATATTAAAAGATAATTTTAGTTCTTACTGATTCATTCTTTGATATCAATGGAATAGTTTTGTTTAAATGGGTTTTGGTTTCAGTAAGCTTTGAGAAGTGGGATGGATTTGTGGCTTAACACTTCAAACCTTACAGAAAATTTTTTTACCATATAGAACGAGAAATAAAGAATGCATCACATGCCTTTGTTGTTTGGAGCTTATGTGGTGTAGTAATAAACTTTAAAAAGGTAACAATGTCGAGTTTTTGAAGAGGTACCATAGATATATAACTTTTTGGTTGATAGATTCAGTAATTATATTGGTTGAAGAAGAGACGAAAACAACGAGTATAGCAAGGAAGAAGTTCCTTCAAGGACCCTTAAAATGGAACATGAAGATAGAATGCGCAAATGATTTTAAACTTTACTACTTTTTTCCCCTTGTGGTTCTTAGAGTGGCAAGCACAATTGTTTATTATTATTATTATTATTATTATTATTTATTTATTTATTTTTATGGACATCTGGGATTTTAAATGAGAGTTGTTGTCCCTTCAAATCAAATTTCAATCTTATATGGTACTCTTATCAATGATCAGAATGACTAATAGCTTTGACAAATTGTTCCTTAGTACACTTTTCCTCAAGTTATTGAATAGATATTTATCATGCGTTCTCAGATAAAGAGGTTTTGGAAACTCGTTTTCTGAGGAGCTGACGATTCTGAGGGAATTGGCTTACCAAGTGCTTATTAGTTTAAAAATAAATAAATAAATAAATCATGCAGGTTCTACTCCTTTTGTGAGGAACTGGGATTCTGAGAATTTTCAGAAATGTGTTTTCAGATAAAGAAAATGTTTATCCTCCTCCATGTGCTTCTTGCAATTGTGCTAATGAGTAATTCTAGTATCAACTCTCATACGAGGCATAGAAATAGAAATAGAAATAGAAATAGAAATATAGATATGATATATCCTTGTGCAACATTCAGTAAAGCTACAAGCTGTGTCCTTGTCGCAATTCTCTTTGATGGTGTTGAAGGATATAAATATTATAGTTACACCCTCTCTAAAAGCTTAAGCTTTTGGAGTAGATAGTAGTTAACATGGTATCAGAGCCAAAGGTCTCAAGTTCAAACCTCATCGTCACCTTAATTAAAAAATTGAAAAGCACGTGTTGGACCAAAAGAAGGCCACACGTGAGGGGGCCGTGTTGAAGGATATAAATATTATAGTTACACCCTCTATAAAAGCTTTAAGCTTTTGGAGTAGATGGCAGTTAGCAGGTGGAATCCCACTTTTTGTTGATTTGTCCATAGTTATACTATCGAACTTAGTATATATATATATATATATATATATATATATATATATATATATATTTTTATGTTATTTAGATAGTTTCCCTGTGGATTCTTGTTTCGCAATATTAAGTCCATAAATAGATATCTAGGCTAATGAACTCAGTTTCTCATCCCTGGTAAATTTACACTTTATTTGGTTTCCTGCAAGATACAATGCCATATATTTTACCCAGAAGATTCAATTTACTTGCATATTAATGATTAATAACTTCTATTTTTGGCAAACCTCCAGAAAATACTTCGCCATCTATGCAGAAACTTGCTTTGCCAGGTTTGGAGATAGAGTAAAGAATTGGATCACAATTAATGAGCCTCTTCAAACTGTGGTAAATGGATATATTACTGGAGTATTTGCCCCTGGAAGACTATATTCAACGACAGAACCATATTTGGTTGCGCATCACCAGCTCTTGGCCCATGCAGAAGCTGTTTCCATATACCGAAACAATTACAAGGTAGGTATGCTGTTTGTGTTTTGGAATCATTGATTACGCACTTTAGAACATAAATTATGCTAATATAATATTTAATCATCACTTGGTTTCTTAATTTCTCTATCCGGTTAGATCATAGTAAAAAATAATTTATGATCAATTATTTTCTTTAGAGCAAAATGGTGGCAGTGTACCACCAAGTCTTGGCTTGAGTTGTATGTCCTCCACCTCACCGAAGGGAGGTTAAGCCCCAGTGGGAGCACATGTCTAGTGAGTGTGCTTTCCTATCAAAACATAAAAAAAATAAAAATAAAAATATATAGTGGCAGCGTGAGAGAATTTTGGAAAATGTATATTCAAATCAATGATGCATTAATTCTAGTTAATATATAGAGTACGTAATACTGATATATAGAAGTTATATTAAAGGATACTCTAGCTTGGTAGTTTGTTTCCACTTCGTGTCCAGGGCTGAGCCGTGGGATTTGACGGCGGACTTAAAAGACCTACAGATGCTTTATACCCAATCATTCCGGATATCGTTTGCATCCTCTGTATATGTATTGCCCATGACTAAGGGATCTGTAAGTTTTTCAGGTTTTATAAACAAGCTTGCCATAGGAAATTATCAAATGTTGGGGTCATTCTAAGTTCGTCACATTCTCTCTCCTTCTCTCTCTCTCTCTCTCTAAGGAACTTCACATGATAAAATTATTGACCTTTTAGCTAAGAAGCACGGACACTCCAAAATGGGCGAAGAATCCGTGTCCGACACGGACACGCGTCGGACACGCCCCGACACGTGTCGGACACGCCAAAAAACGTGTCTGGAATTTTTTTTATTTTTTTTAATTTTCGGACACGGCTCCAACAGCTCGGACACGGCTCGGACACGGCTCAGACAACTCGGACACGGCTCAGACAGCTCGGACACGGCTCAAACACGGCTCGGACACACTTTTCTGGAATTTTTTTCTTATTTGTTAATGCTGATATGTTATTTTTTATTTTTTATGCTGATATGTTCTAGTTTTTGTTTTTTACTACCCTAAAGATGCTGATATATATATATACTAACCTAAAGATGCCACAATTCGCCGTGTCCGTGTCCTAAAGATGTTGATATATATATATACTAACATATCAGTGATATATATATATATATTCCAACCTAAACATATCCGTGTTTTTTTTTTAAAATTATTAATGCATATATATATATATATACTATTCGCCGTGTCCGTGTCCTAATTTTTTTGGATTTGCCGTGTCGTATCGTATCCGTGTCCGTGCTTCTTAGCCTTTTAGAAAGAAGGTGGTGGATCAGATAAGAAGGATTGTCGAACCTCTTCATTATTTTCTCCTTTCTATTTTTTAAATCCTAAAGGTATTTTGTCTGGGCCATGCTAGTGGCAGGTATGCTCCAGTCATTGTCGAATGTCGCGCACGTGGCATGCGTATGGGGTGCCCCTCCATAGGCCGCGACGACGTTCAATTTTGTTTTTGCCCTTTCTTCTCCGTCCGGCCTCCAAATCAAGTGATTCTTGAGTCTAACTTTGTTAATTTTTCATTGTCTATCCAATGGTGTGCTCGGTAGCACCCATATCTTTTTAGAAATTACCATTTTGCCCCTAGGGCTAAACTTGTCCGTTTTTAAAACGTCGTTTCCGCACTTTGTTTACTTTTAAGTTCCGTGGCTTCATGGGAAGTCATGCTTGTGTCTTAGGGATGACGTACATATCTCGAGACTTTGTTTCCGAGTGAAAAGACCATTTTGCCCTTGGGGGCATACTTGGTCTATTTTCAGTATTTTGCTTCCGCTTTCGTTCTCGTCGAGTTTCGTGACTTCATGGAAAGTCACCTTGGCGTCTTAGGGATTCTGTATATCCCTAGAGACCTTGTTTTTGTTTTCGCTTCCGCATTCCGGATCCGTTATCGGATTAACTTTCGGGTCACATTGACGCATCCGGGTTAGTAAAACCAGGGCCGTCACAGGTGATAACAAATCCACTGTTATGATCAAAATCCGAAGTCGTGGAATTTTAATTCATTCAAGGGACTGACGTTCTCTGTCTTTCTCATTGTCTTAACTCTCTAGTCTCATCATTCTTCCTTTCTTTCTGTTTCCTCTACAAAACCTAGATAACTGATTCACATTATCTTCGCTTTTATATAAAAAATCATTGAATACTCACATTACTTATCAAAAAAATAGTTACTCTATCACATTATTCTCGTTGATTATTGTTGACAATACAATAAACAGATTAATTTTTTTTTGAGGGATAGGATTTATTATTATTAGGTGTTTAAAGCAATAAAATGGCTTGTAATAATCTCTAATGAAGTTGATGTATAAATTGAGGAATTTAGCCGTAGTGCTTCAATCCTCAATTTAGGATTGCAGCAGGGTGGACCAAATGGAGGCAAGCTAGTTGTGTCCTTTGTGACAAACGAATGCCGAATAAATTAAAAGGAAAATTCTATAGGGCGGTTTATTAGACCAGCTATATTATATAGAGAAGAGTGTTGGGCATTGAAAAAGACACAAGAACAATGCATTCATGTTGCATAAATGAGGATGCTATGTTGGATGGTAGGAGTAACTAGAAGAGATAAGATTAATAATGAACGTGTGCGGGGAACACTAGGTATAGTGCCTCTAAGTGATAAAATTCGAGAACATAGACTTAGGTGGTATGTTTATATTCAATGTAGACCCAATGATGCACTAGTAGGAAGAGTTGTTTGCCTAGCCATATGGGATAAAGGCAAGGATGATGATGATGATGATGAGCCATAGTGCTTCGTTTGAAAGATTGTAATTATTTCGCTTTTCTTCTTAGTCCCTTTTTTTCCCCCCTATCTTCTTCTTATCACTTATCCTCTAATCTTTTACTAAGCTTGTTATTTCTTAAACCAAAATTTTAAACCAGTAAAGCAGTTTCTAAAAACTTAGTTTGTTTTCTGAAACCCTCCTACCCAATTCTCAACCATATGTAATTTAATTCTCACAAATTTAATGCACTATTTCTTTCCTATTTTGCAGACCGATATTTTCTGTGATTAACACAATCAATTAATATATGAAAATTGTAAAGACTGGAACCCTAGGCTCTAAAAAAGAGTTATTGCAAAGTCCATGATCTAGACCTCAGGAGCTACTGGATGGGGAATGACTCAAGCACGACAGATGGATTAGCTTGTCATCTTTTTTTTTTTATTTCTGCCTCTCCATGCTGAACCATGAATCGGACAACATGTTCTACTGTGGATTGTTCACCCGTGCTACTACTACCTGTCTCCACTCCTGCTGGCTAGAGAAAGCCACAGAGAAGCAGTTCACCTATTCGACCGATCAACAGAAGTTTGTTTTTCGTTAATAGACTGATTTCTCTTGTTCACAGGGACTTCCATCTCAATCAGAAGGGGAGACCTAAAGGAGGGGCAAATAGGTCTTGGTAGTAGATTTAACTAATTCTAATTACTTTTTTAATTTTTAATTAACCTACCAAATTACTATGTTAAAAGTTCACATACCTCAGCACTGCCAGTTACCTCTTGAGATTGACTGATCCATCATCAAACTAAACACATGGTCTCCGGGCACAGAGTCAGATCCATCACTAATCTGCTGCTCTAATAGCAACTTTAATGTCCAGCCTAGTCATCTACTCCAATCCGATTAATTGATTATATGTTGCTGTTGAACACTTCAAATCAACTCCACGGCAGTTATGATGTCAACACACTAAAATATCACATAGCAATCTAATGCAATTGATGAATGATAAAAAATATATAAGAATGCGCTCAAACTATTCTGCAAAACTCTTTATCTTATGAATCTCTATGTTTATTCTATATGTCTTAGGGTTTGTACTTTATTAGAGTATTTAAGAGCAAACCATAGTTGTATAGAGAATAGGATTTTAGTGTTTTAAACTGAAAATGAAACTGACTTCCCGAGTGGCTCAATCAATCAAGAAACATGTTCATGGATCGACATGAGTCTAGTAGCCTTCAAATTGATCTGTTGATTGATCGATGTACTCAGGAATCCTATATGTAGAAAATTTTTAGTAAAGAAGTCTCCAAAAACACTTTTGATGCATGTCAGTTATGATTTTCTAGATCAGGTCAGGAATTTTCAAAAGCCTAATGCATGAACACGATGAATGCATAGTATTGTCAATTTACCTTTATACCCCTAAAGTTGAAAATTACTCTTTTGCCCTTGGTTGAAGCTTGAATTCCATCTTTGACTATGACGAAGTAGTAACCATTTGACAGCAACTTTAAAAATTCTAACTAAACTAATAATTAAAAAAAAAAATTACAGACTCTAGTTTTGAGTCGTGAAATATGCAAACGTAAGTCCTATTTACCGAACACTACTTTTATTTTTATGATCCCCATATTCATAAGTATTGCTATTCACGTGCTTTAGCTGGCACTAAAATAAAAGTTACTTGTTATTGTCATTGTTTGATGTTTGTTTGTTCTTCATCATAGGAAAAGCAAAGAGGACAAATAGGTTTGGTGGTAGATTGTGAATGGGCTGAGGCTATATCAGATAAAATGGAAGATAAACTTGCTGCAGCAAGGCGTATTGATTTTCAACTTGGATGGTATCCATTTTATCCTTGGTTTATTCTCTGAGCTTATTGAAAGTGCCTTGGTTTATCTGTTTTACTTGCTTCTTTTATTTTTTTCCTAGTTTGTTTTACTTGCATTGGAGAGCTTTGTTTTTGCAAAGACTAAATTTTTTTTAATACAATTCCTAGAGGAGTGTATTTAATGGAAGTCTTTTTCAATGCTGCTGATTATACATTTTTACCAACTAAAATGCAATTATGCGGGATATTTTTCCATAACCTTGAAAGATTTTTAGATCCATATATCAATGTTTTCTTCTTTCTTTTAATGTGCTTGGCTAAAATATAACTCCCCATGTGCATATGAAGTATACATAATGTCAAGACGCTTTGTAAATATTGCCTTTTTTGCACACTCTCTGTCTTACGGTTTTCAAAACGTGTCTACATAATTAGGACCCCCCCCCCCCCCCCCCCCCCCCACCCCACAAAAGGAGATGTGGGACGTCACACATAACCAAGCTTTACAAAAACTATACACTCATATCATCCAAAAACTAATAATCCTCACAAGAAGATCTCCCTGTAACTCAACTATACAGAGAACTCACAACAATGTACAATTTCAATATCGAGATATCAATTATTGTCTTTTGTGGATAACTTGAGGCTATTGTTTTTATGCAGTTGTTTTGGTCACGTCCCCTTTTGGGGGCTCTTCTATGAATACTTATAAAATAAATATTGAGAAATTTCAATATCGAAATCTCAATTATTTTGTCTTTTGTGGATAGCTTGAGGCTATAGTTTTTATGCAGTTGTTTGGGCCACATCTCCCTTTTGGGCCACTATGAATACTTATCAAAAAAAAAAAAAAAAAGATATCCATGCCCTCAAAAGAGCACCTAAAGGCATAAAGGCACTACTTACCACGCAAAATATATTCTCCTGCCAACCTGGTAGTATTCCAAAGAGCCAATGTAACAGCCACTCCACCACATGGTATGATATTGTCTGATTTGGGGTTGATGGGTAATAGTTTACGGGTTGGTAGAGTAGAAAAAGCACTGAAGATCACTCGTAGCGAGGAAATAGACTTGTGGAGTGGTACATGGTAAAAAGACATGTACGTGGTGTTGGTACTCGACAATTGTAATCTCTCTACGTATCATAGGGGAATCTCTCTACGTATCATAGTCTCTCTACAGTCTCTCTATGTATCATAGGGGAATCTCTTTTCATCTATGGATGTAGGCCGGTTTTGGCTGAACCACGTTATATCTCGTGTTTTTGTGTGATTTTTTTTTGGCTGAACCATGTCATATCTTGTGTTTGTGTGTGATTGCTTTGTTGGCTTTCTTTCTCGTTGTTCGCTTGTTTCCGCTACCCCAACATATATACTAAAGGAGCACATGTTAAATATTACTAAAGGAGCACATGTTATTTATATGCATAAATAAAGTCAAATTTTATGATTCTAGTCCATCTATATTGGCTAATATAGCAAGTCACATCCCATGATTCTAGGCTATCATATCTCGGATAACAACATGTGTTTCATGGAATCAGAAAAGGGCATTTATAAAGGCAAGCCTAAATCTAAGGCTAAAAATATGGTAATAGAAGATGTGCAAATATACAATCTAATATCGAGCCTAGATCTAAGGGAGCTTTCTCACATAGCCTATAATTAGGCCTAAACATATGTAACAGAAGATATGCAAATATATAAGCTAATATCAAGCCTAAATCTAAGGGGGTTGTCTAACAAGGGGGGATGGGAGACGATTTTAAATGTCATTTAGTGAGTTGGGATAAGGTGTGCAAGCCTAAGCAAAGGGGAGGTTTGGATATTCGGGATCTTAAGTGGCTTAATCAGGCAGGTGTGGAGAGAGACAAATTGTGGAGGATGAAAGAAATGAATGCATAATCAGGGAATAGTTAGGAGGAGGATCATAAGTGGGGTCAAATCCTTAGATGTAACCTGTTGGAGCCTTGTCTTTTGCATTGCCCTGTAGCTCACAACTGTTGGAGCCTTATCTTTGGCATTTTCGGCGTCCATTGGGTTATGCCACGGTCCTCGAGGGGGTTGATTGACGCTTAGCGAGGCTGTAATGTGGGATCCCACGCCTATGAGTGTTGGAGGGTGGTTCCCCTTTGTGTCTAGTGGTGCTTATGGAAGGAGCAGAATAAAAAATCTTTTGAAGGGGAGGAATCTTCCTTAGGGGCCTTGAAGTTTCATAATATTAGCTTTCTTTTTAGTAGGGTTTTGGAGAGAAATTGTACATCCTGATGAGTTTATTGATTTTTTGGATTCGGTGGGTCCTTCGGACCTTGTCTCTGGCTTCGGCCTCTGTATAGCTCTTGGGACGCGTTCCCTGTTTGAACGTCTTCTAATACATTTTTCTTATCAAAAATATATATATATATATATATATATATTTCAATAGAATACAAGGACATAAGGATGTCCATGAATATGTGGATTGAGGCTGTTAGAAATGATTGGATATACAATTAATAAAAAAAGATGCAATCTTAAGTTTTAGCAAATGGGAAATGGATAACTGCAGTAGTTAGGAAAAGACTTTATTGAGTTGAGTTGAAAACTAATTTATGTAATTGTCAGTTAAAATTTCTCTATTGCATGGCCTCGCCAAACCCATTGCAGCTTGCTCACTGTTAGGTAGGTCTGTTAAATTTCAGATATCTCCTAGAAAAAAATGTGTCGTCTCAATTTTCAATAACCCGTTCTGATTCTTATTTCTAGTTCATAACTTTTCCCTTAATTACAAGTTGTGATGTAGGTACTTGGATCCTATATTTTTTGGCAATTATCCTGAAACTATGCGTGAAAGACTTGGAGATTTGCTTCCAAAATTCTCACAGAAAGATGTAGAGTTGCTTAGGAACTCTGTAGACTTTGTTGGTCTGAATCATTATAGCACAAGGTTTATTGTCCATGGAACAGTGAACTCAGCAGAGTTTGACGGTCTGAATCCTTATGAAGACAATGATTATTACAGGGCACAAGAGATGCAGACAATTGGTAACTCTAAACACCTTCATGACTTGTTTTTTAAGTTACTGTTACTTTAAAAATTCTCTTACAATTACACTTTTCGTTTTCTGTCTGTCATAGCGGAATGGGAAGGGGGGGAGGCGATTGGTGAGAAGGTATGCATGCATTTGGTTGTTTGCACACACACAATGAATAATTCCATTTCAATGATTTTTTTTATGCATGCAGGCGGCGTCATCATGGCTGTACGTAGTACCTTGGGGATTACGGAATGCTCTTAATTACATAGCACAGAGATACAACAATCCTCCAATATATGTTACTGAGAATGGTATAGACTCCCTACAACTTTGAAAGGGAGAAAGTGGTTATAATGTCAATTATGCCTTTCTATAAAATTTTCCTTTGTCATACAAACTAGGAAAAGTTGTATCATGAGGGTCAATCCCCTTTTTATAGTGGTACATATCTGGATTTAAGATGAGCGGGTAAATATCTCGTAAGTTAATCGTTTAATTGTCAGAAAATAGCTTCATGCATAACTCATCTAATATCTAACCTATGAAAGCTTACAAGTATTATTTGTCCATATTATATTGACTTTTATATTCTCTAAATGCTTTCGTCCACCATCTACAGGTATGGATGATGAAGACAGTGATACTTCCACACTCTCTGAGATGTTAGACGACAAATTGAGAGTTGTTTACTTTAAGGGATACCTGGCTTCTGTTGCACAGGCAATTAAGTGGGTTACTGTCACTTCCTGCCGTTTGCCATAAGCTTGCATATTTGGTGTCTCCTTATTTTTAGAGAGACACAGTCTCACATAGAGAAGTCCTTGTTCCTATTTTGTTTCATTCATATATCTGTTTGCATTATGCAAATACATGCAGAGACTTTTTTGTTTATCTCATTGAGCCCTGTACATATATATATATATATATATATATATATATATATATATATATATATATTTATGAATCGCATGCCAAGTCACTATACTAAAAGGCCACCCCAGTACTTGTCCTGCCTATGCAACATGTTAGGAAGGAAAGACTGAAAGAGACCTAACTTTCTGTATAATTGTGCACAAAATGGCTACTCTTACACCCAAACCCTCGTCCTCACAATTGTCTAGTATGGTTCTGCTATCATCTAGCGCTAATATCTGCTTCAATGGGTTTTTGTTTACATGTGATATGAAAATGAATAATAAGTTTTGTATATGTAATATATGGACAGGGATGGAACGGATGTGAGGGGTTACTTTGCATGGTCTTTGTTGGACAATTTTGAGTGGGCGCATGGTTATACCAAGCGTTTCGGTTTAATCTTTGTGGACTACAAGAATGGTCTTTCCCGGCACCTGAAATCTTCTGCTTATTGGTTCTTGCGGTTCTTGAAAGGTGGAGAAGGGGAGAAGGGCAAAGAAGAGTAATCGACTTCCTTGGGGTAAGCCACGGACCAAACTTCTCGTTGAAACAAGTGAAGGAAACAAATTTTGAGGTTGCAGGTGCTAATTTGAAGCCACTGTATTCTTTCTCAGATCGATCAACTTGAGTGCTGGCATAAGTTTCTGTAATGCTAGAAAACTCCTATCTCGAGCAATAAATTGGTCTAGGGATATCATAATAAAATTCTCTCTCATTTTGAGTTTCAATCTTTAAAATTCTACTCTGATTTCCTTTTTCTTGATTCGCACGTCTTTCCGGATGTGATTGGCTAGCATGAGACATTTTTGCATATGACATTGTCGTTGCTTATGGAGTGTTTTTGAGCTTCAATGGTCCTGGCCTGTAATATTTGGCAAGATTATCATCTGCTTTCTCCCCTAAGACTCAGCTCAGGTGGTTAAGGGTGGAGTTGGCACGCGCACACACATAGGTTACTGTTTTCACTTACAGCCTCCTCTCTAAATTTACTTGCAGCACTTGATATTTAGCATAGCCAGTGAATTGTGGCGTGATTTTGTTAATTATTGATCTGTTTTTTTGTGCCGGAATCACTGCCAACACAAGGTGAATAACGCATGGAAATACACCTTTCCAAAATGCAGAAGGCCATGTGAGGTTAGAAAAGGAGTGAACAACGATATTTTCAACTTCATTCCAGTCCATTTTCTATTTTGGCAGCCATTTTCGTACATAAGAACGATGATCTCCGGCTCAACCACAACACGGAGTCATCTCTTACATCCACCAACTAGGGAAAATATTAATTCCACTGGAAACCTGGTTGAACCAGTTTTTTGTATCCATTTTGAGAAGTCCAAATGCAGCATACATCATTCTGATTGGTATATCTATGGTTGAATGCTGGCATGGCTGTTGTGAGTTTTTCATAAACATGATATCAAAATGTGATGTGTGTGTGTGTGGTAGTAGTCACGAGTCTAGAAAGCACCTGGTTGAAAAAGTTTTTTGTATCCGACATATATATATATATATATAGGATTGTGAATAAATAAAAGTCTACCCATCTCAGACCTTCCCCGGCACCCATGCCTATGAGGATGCTTGGGCCAGCAGCCCAACAATTAAACATACAGACATTTAATTTTTATATATTACAAATTTACAATAATAAATAATAGGGAAGGATTTGTCTAGAAAAGTATTAGTTGTAAGATTTTTATTTCCCATCATTGTAAAATAAATAAATAAATCATCATCCCAACTTGGTTCCTCAGAAATATCAATTATTATCATTAATATTTTGAATGGTAGAAATACCAATTATTAAGCATTATTTACTTGGCACAATATTGAAGTAGTGACCAATCCAAGTTGTCCTAAAACTTGAAAATGTCTGTCCAAATAGACCCTAAAGTCCCATTACATTTATGTCAAATCAGAAATAATTCTTCAACTTATTCCAAGCTTCCACTAACATTATATATTCTAACCACTGAATTAAACTAATTTATTGATATTTTATATACATATACACAAAATGGTGGTGTTGGGGCTCCTAGATCACCCCATAATCCACCATGTGCAATCTCCCCGTCCCACATGCACCGAGAAAATTTCCCTCAGTGACCCCAAGAGGATTCAAGCTCCCAACCTCCAAGTTGAGGTAAGAATCTTTGCCAATAGGCTAGCTCACTAACTAGGAATATAATCAAGTCCAACCAAGTACAACTAATTGAAATGGTGAAACTACATAAAATTATCATCAATTGCAAATGGCAATTAATTATACAGATTTTATACATATAAATAAGGTACTTATTACAGCAGTGTTTGGACAACCGTCTTTTTTAATTTACATGAACTATATGAACGTGTAACCTCTAATTTACCAATACTACCACTTACACGAACTATGTGAGGATAAATTAGAAAAGAATGGATCAGAGGAAGAATAATACCCAAAAGAGCCCAGCATCCGCTATTTAGTAAGTAGTCCACTATCTAGTAAATACAGATGGTTTGCGGCAACCGTGTATGCCTTCCCATGAGAGATCAAAAGTCCGACTTCATCAGCTTCCCTCGAGGCTTTATATTAATGCTGTCAAATGGAGTTCCCTGTTCTGCGTGGATGTAATCTCTTGTTTTAAGAACCTGCAAAGTCAGATCAAATTAGCACCAAATATACTTCCCCCTTTCGGTGATTGGGTAATGTAGTGAAATTATTTACAACAGAAATGAAAAACAGAAACAAAAAAGATAAAGCAGAGGAGGATGCCAGTGAAGTTAACTGAAAGGAAGAATGTCAAATAGAAATGATCAAAATAGAACGATATTCATGTCACTCCATAATAAGGAAATATAATAGGAATTAACACTTGTGTGTGTGTGTGTGTGTATAAGGGGAATTAACAGTAGGTCCACTAATTATTGGTGAGGTAGCTGGACACCAGATCTAAGTAGGAATTAACACTTGTAAATACACACACACAAAAGAGGAATTATCAGTAGGTCCACTAATTATTGGTGAAGTAGCTGAAAACCAGACCTGACAAGATAAACTGCCGTTAGAAGTATCATTGTTTGGTTCCACAATAAAGCAATGACTATTGAAGAAAGCTCTTTCATATATTAATTAGTTCAGAAAAGAATCATTTTCAGTTTCTGAAATAGTAAGCAAATCAAGGTCGTTCTTTACTTCCCTTTTTGTCATTTCTTATGGGGGTAAGCAGGAACCCGAAAACACAAAACAACAATCTAACAATATTTGCAACAGAAATGCTGCTTATCACTAACATGGGGGCTGACACAAATTCAGGTTTTCCTTATCGATGTTCCCAAAGCAGAAAATAAAACCAGCGATTAAACGACCAAAACTCTGAACCAGGCAACCTAACAATAATTTGAAGCCCAAAAGTACTCAGGTCTGCAGACAGTGATAACTAACAAGATTGCTTCAACCGTCCATCTAACTGTTAAAAAGAAAGACACTGACATCCTTGAACCAAAAATGTAGTTGATGCACACAACAGTACAGCACAAAAATGAACAAATTGCTCACAGATTTGTTTCAATCCATAGAACTTCAGACATACCAATGCTTCGAAGAACATCCTTGATGCCTCCTTGCGAGTTTTACCAGTTAACAGGTTGTCCATGGGAAGGCCCTTCCTTCCATGCTCTGCTTCATTATCAAACAAAGTTTGGAGGTACTTGGCAACAGCTCTATGAAGGAAGAAAAAAGAGAAAATCAGCAATTACAAAATAGAATTGTTTTTACTTATGAATTATGAAAAGACCAAACAAGTCATCTTAAGCACTCAAAAACTGTTCACAACAGTACAGAAGGAAGAAATGCTCTGCCTCTCCACAGTCAAGATACTGATATAGTCAAAACACGTAATTAGACCCACTTTTTGTAAAGGTCTGCCTTCCAAATGGCTAGTTTAGAAGTATACCAAGTGGGATAATCAAATTTATTCCTATTCCTCCTATCAACAAACACTGCATCCCATATAAATTTCAACACCAAAGAAAAAACACTTGATCAAATTGTTGAAAATGATTCATCCAGGGACACCATTATAAGCTAAAACTAGAGATGCATAGAGTTGAATAGGCAAACCATTTGACAAATGCTTGAAAGAAACAAAGTTAAGCACACGCGCACGTGCGTGCGTGCGCACACACACACACAAAGAAAAATAAGATTTTAATAAATAAATAAATAAAAAGTCTTATCCTAAACTCCACTACTAAGTGCTAAAACAACCAATTGACCAGGTTGAAATCCGCCCATTTGATCAGGTCAACATTCATGATTCATCAATGGTTTCTTAACACACTACAGCAAACACCAGCTAATTGCAACTAAGTCATGCACAAAACAGTATTGAGATGACCTTGTTTAGTCTTCTCAGCAAGGAAAATAGCAATGGAGCACCCTTTCAAAATCAAACTGAGTGAAAAATACACACCTGGTGCGGGAAGACCATCCACTGTTCTCAAGAAAGCGGGTTTCTATGGCACTACTCATATAATTGTCATCTTCTTCAGCCACTTCATCGTCATCTACATTCAGAAACCCTGAAAACCCAGAGAAAATGACACATCAAGCACAGGAAATCTAAACAAATATATATAAATAACAGAAAATGTTATTCACGATAAAGGCAGCCTTACAACTGCCCAGTACAATTTATTTTCAAAAAATTTTAAGCGGGGGAAAAAAAAACTAAAATTGAGTTCAAGGACATCTAATTATTCTTAAAGCCACCACAGAGATTTCCATTTATCTCAAGTCTTATAGAGACATTGAAAATTTTACTGCTTATAATTCATTTAGCAAACAATCTCATGAATTGATTTTCTTTCCAAGGTTTCAATATAGGCAAAACGGCAAAAAACATCTAGGATACAAAAACATAAATAAATAATGGAGAAGGTGAAACTGAAAGAGAAGCAACCTGTATCATGTCCATCGATTGCGTAATCAAAATCCTGCACCATGAAGCCAAAATGTGCATTTAGACATTCAACATGTGGAGATTGAGGGGGTTATTGGGAAAGGGAGCTTCCTATTTCTATTTTAAAAGGAAAACAATAATGCCAAAGCAACTTTAAACCATTAAAGGAAATTTACAAGATTTTGAAATTTGCTACATCATTACAAAAACCTGCCTTTTTGCAGATTCACTACTTAAATTAGAAAAGCAAGACACCATCATATAGCAATATACCCCAATTTCTAACTATAACTTTTTCATCCGAGAGAACATGCAGAAACAGAAACACAGCCTCACAATAATGTCTCGTAATTGTATTGAAGAAATGTATGAATACTCAACACACCACTTCTTCGTGTAACATACACTTTTGAAAAAAAAAAAAAAAAGAAATCGTCATGAAAACTATAATGTATATTGTTGACCAGACACCCAAGTCCATTGGTCAAACTTCTAGAAGAGAAAAAAGTATTCAAAAGAACACACAAGACATACACGACATGGAGTTCAGAACAAGAGTTAAGCAACTGATAATGACAGAACCCCAAGGAACAAATAGACTATTGCAAAATGTCTTAGTACTTGCACTTAAATTACCCAATATTCTCAGATAAGTGAATGATGTATTATAGACAAGCGTCTAAGGGGGGTGTCATCACAGAATACATAGGAGCACCAACCTTCCACCAACATCACATACGAGAAATGACCATCTTGTGAAACCTGATGGACCCTTTTGCTGGCACAGACCCCTTTCAATACCCCAACAGTTTAGCAGTAGAGAGCGATAGCCCAATGCACGCCAGCAAAAAGAGCATGGACATTATGTTCATAGCCATCACATGATGAATACGAAGATAATTTAGTGGCACGCTTCAAACTTCAAAACATTCTAGAGTCTAGAGCTGAAAAAAAAAAAAAAAAATTTTTTTTGGGGGGGGGGGGGGGGGGGGGGAGTAACTATATCCTATTCCCCACCCCCACCCCGGCCCCCAAATGTAATCACAGGCCTTGCACAACTCTAATCAAAGCATTGGTACCCTAACAGTTTTTTCAGGGATTACAGAGATCTTAGATTCAAGTTTCCACTTCTACATCGCTTTCCCCAGTTGTTTGTGCAACTTTGCACCTTGTTTCTGTTTAGTCTGTTTGTTTGCCTCTCCATGTGCAAGACGGGGTGATGTGTTAGGGAAGATGTGAGAGACTGATGATATACATTGTTAGCCCATTCCTTAACAGCTTAAATGTGGTAGTCTTATACAATTGTCAGGAGAAAAAGATCAAATAATTCGCATGAAAGGATAACAAAAACATATCCACAATGACAAAGCAGATAATCACCAGAAAGCGAGAAAATCAAATTTTGCAACTTACACCACGATCTTCGTTGGCAGTATGATCAATCGCACTAATTTCTGCATCCATTCTACTCTGTGAATCAGCTGGTTGACAGCCTGATTCGCCATCATTTAAGGAAGCATTTTTCACATCTTCAATTAGTTCTGACGTATATGCAGAATCTATTTTAGGTACTTCACCACAGTTACCATTAGCAATAGGGTTCTTGTCATCATTGTCCAGTTCTGCAGCAAGAACTTCATTCTCATTTACAAGCCCTTGCTTGGAGATTTCCTGTACGTCATGGTCAACAGTTACAACAAACTGATTATGGCACCCGTCAGTCTGGGGAGATGAAATCGCGAGAGAAGGATCAGCACTATTGTTATGCATGGAACAATCCGTATGAATTATTGCAGGAATGTCAACTGAAGCACAACCATCAGCTTCTTCCAACAAAAACTGATTTCTAACGCTAGATTCAGTTCCAAGTACAGCAACATTGTCATCATGTTTTTCTGCATCTACAATGGCGTCGGGTCCATTCCTATTGCTGCTATCCACTATGAAAGTATCCATCTCAACATGCTGCATATCCAGCATCTCATCAGGTGACACACCTGCTGCATGCAATTGCAGAGAAACATCTGCACCACTGTTTATGTCCAGGGAAGCAAGCTGCACCGTAGAGCCAGCTGGCATGTCAAATTTATCACCAAAAACAGGATCTACCACATCAGCAACAGAGACACTCCCCCCATCAATTTCCATTTCATCTCTCTCCCCTAAAACTTCATATTGTGAACTCCTGGGATCGGGTAGAGCACTGACAGCCTTCACCTGCACTTGAGTATCACAATCCTGGGAACTTACAACATGCTCCAGACCCTGCTGGTCCAGAATCAGCACAGAAGGCTCAGCAGGTACTGCTTCCCCATCATTTCTGCCTACCATAGGTTCAGTACTCCCTTCCATTCCAGTTTCTTCGGTGACTTTCAGCCCCGTGGAGAATGCTGCATCATTAGCTGCTTCCAAAGAAGTATTATTTTCATCATTTTGTGAGACCCGTATTTCACTCAGATCATATGTTTGACTGTGCAAGGATTCCAAATCAGTTGAAGAACCTGAAAAAGAAACAATAAATCAACTCAGATGACTTACAAGAACACGAGCAGAAGTGTCATGTAAAATTATAATCTAATAAATGACCTGGCATTTAAAGAGTGTGTTATATAATTTCACAACCTGCGCAAAAGTTATTCCCACAATTTAAGAAAGATCTCCAATACATAACGGGTTGAGTGGAGCTAAAATCGTTATGGCATAAGTAAGCAAGCAGCATACATGCAAAAAGGTTAGGCTTGAGACATCCGAACAAAGTGTACAAGCAAGAAATACTACAAGCATGGTTTGATCGGAGAATATATATAAATATTCAAAGAAAATTTCATGGCCATGAAAGAGAATCAATTTCTGTTAGTGATCCTCTTCATATAGAACATAATAATTGTACAGGAACATTTAAAATTGTAATAAGCTGCCAAACCATAAATCAGAGTCCAATGGCATCAATAATTGAGTACAATGCTTCAATTACGAGGGGAAAACTGGAAGGAAAAAAAAAACAAAATCCACAGAAATGCTGAGTTTTCAGCAACATGAACTCACCGATAAATATGGATTCTCTGAAAATTTCATCTTCCAGTAACTGTTTCCGAATCATCCAAATTTCAGGGCGAGTGCAAGGAGCTTTCTTTCGTACGCGGCGTATGTCTTCAGTACTTGTCAATTGTTGTCGTATTGTACTTGGGAGCCAAAAAGGGCAATTTTGTTAGCCTATTTCAACACAAAATCAACCAAGTTCTGATTAACTGTGCTATGAAAAAGTAGTTTATGGACACTAAAGGGGGAAAAAAAAACTGATTCCACCAGATGCTACTCTGCTAATCTTGTGATTTTCAGAACATAACACAGAGCATAAATATTAGTATAAGAAATCAATCAAGACAAGTACACAACAAAACCAGAGCTATTTACATAGTTGAAACTAAAATCAGTTGATGCAGATGAAATGGACATTGAGGACCAGAGATTTCCCACATGTACGAATTTTAAGCAATCTACTGTAACTACTGTTAAATGGAAAAAATAAATAATAAAATAAAAAAGAAAAAGCAAGCACTAACTAGGATCAGCAAGGTGTGTTACACAGATAGTAGGATAGATGCAATTCTTTTTTTCTTTTTCTTTTTTAAAAAGAAGAAAAAAGAAGAGAGAAATAAAGGAAAATATAAAACATCATTTACAACAGAAACACATAAACTAAAAGAGTAAAGCTAGAAAAAACTTAGGAACCTAAATAATGCAACAATAGAAGATAATAGAACATACTCGCCATGCAAAACCATGTTATCATCCAAAAGCACCTTCCTCTTAGAAGCACTAACACGGGGTGCAGACCGAGGGCGTTTCATAGAAGTTATCTCATTCTCAGGTGGAGGAGTGAACTTCACTTTCAAAGCTGAAGATTTTCTTCCAACTGTAGCAATGATAAATAAAATTCAGTCGAAAAGACGTAATAGTGAAAACATAACCTTACAAGCCAAAGATCTACTAGTTAGTTTTGGGAACATGATGGCATGCACACACACTATGAAGCATGGATGATACAAGAGGGATACAACACTACACAAATACGACAATACGATAAATTCTTAAAAGAAAATAGAAAAAAAAAAAAAAAAGGATATGAACATGGCGAAGGCGTGAAATATTTACATCTGTATAAAAAATATATATATATATGTATTTTATGTATATATTTAAAATAATAAATAATGAATATATGTAATTATGTATAAATTTTTTAAAATATAATTGTTTGTCATTTCAGAGCATTCATTAAGACTAAAATTCGCTTATAAAAGAACATAACAAACAAGTATTTTTGTAAATCTACCAAATACTCTTATAATATTTCTTATTATATCTCAGCTGTTGAAACCTTGTAACGCTCTTCCTGATAATTATACCAGTTATACTACGAGAGCTGCATGTTAATGTCTAAAATGTGTCAGAGAGTATCTAAGAAGTATAAAAAATGTGTCCAATATATATACAAAAAAAAAAAAAAAAAAAAAAAAACAAAACAAAACAAAACAAATCATAGGTGCATTTAGGAAGTATCCAACGTGTAACCATGAGTATTCAAGGAGTATCGGAATCTAGTATGGATACTACATGAATGTAACTCCCTTATTGAAGTATCCTTGTTCCATTGCACCCCTTCCATAAAGCACAAAAAAGAAACAGTTGGATACCTAAAATGGAAGATAATAAATCATCATCATCAGGAATAGATTCCCCAGTTCTTTTGGAGAGGTCCAACCCAAAAGATTTAACTGAATTTAGACTCTGCATAGTCAGTGTACTTTCAGTGAAACTGCGTTTTTTTCCTGAAATGCTTTTGGATCCATCATCCCCCATTGAGAATGCTTCATGTGGCGTAGACTCCGGAAAAAAATTATTCGGTAGATCAGCAAACCCTTCTGGTACAGAGAGCAACTTCTCAGGTGCAGGCAGTTCAGAAACTTCAGAACTATCTAAATTTTCTAATTGAGTATCTCTTGAAGTCACGTCCACTTGATTATCTAGTATACTAAAATCTGCCTGAATGTGTTCATTTGAACCAGGTTTTGCTATGTTGTTTCCCTCTAAGACTGGTTTTATAACATCAGTTGCATGACTCCCTTCACCTGGAAAATAAGGACACGTTAAATTCACAGATTGAGGTAGAGAGTATACCTATATCTCTGGGTCAAATATTTACACAAGCTTGTAAACAAACCTTGCACCTCATTGGAAGCTTCTGAAATATGGTTTGCCTCCTTCCTTCCAGATGTCTCTACTGAGCTCAGCCCAACTTCTTCAGATGGTAAGTCAATAACAACTGGATTAATACCTCCAGGAGACAAATCCAATTGGTTCAAATGTGAATTGCAGGGCTGAAGAACATGCATGTGAGTAAATGCCATTTCTTCATGAACATTAGGACTAAAATTTTCAAAATCCTTTTGCCCCTGACAAGCCTGAGTTCCAAAGTCCTCAATATTATGTCGACTGGAGGATTCAGTATCTACTACCACAATATTGCTATGAGGGCTTGATTTTTCCACATTTCCTGCAACCTCCAGGTTTTTAGAAACAGCTGGTCTAAGTAGTGCTTGATCAGTCTCTAGCATAACTTCTTCTGGTACTGGCTGGCAGGTGCTAATTAAACTCGACTTCTCCATACTGTTCTCATTTCCAGAACCAGGGTTACTACAAGAGTCCATCATAACATGGGCTTCATCAGAGGGACATGGAGATGCTTCAATTTCACCCAACCTAACTCCTTGGGGTTCCAAACAGTCTAGATGGGCCCCATCAATAGAATGAATGACAGAATCATTGCTGTTAGCAACTCCATTCTGTAAATCCTGCACCCTGTTTGCAGCATCAGTCACAGGAATGATCTTATCTGAAAATTCTGATACTGGAGAAATGACTCTATCTATAATGGACGATGATAACAACGCTGACTGGGGATCCTCTGATGATACGTGCTCAATGTTCACAGAAGTAGGTGGAAAATCTTCTGGTAGGTTTAGTTGTCCAACCTCCTGGCCATCCGAAAGGCATCCATTCTCCTCAGCAGGCATTAGAAGAACAAATTCAGGATTCATATGACTATGAGACTCATCCACTGCATTTTTATTTCCATTAGAAAAATCTACTTTACTGGTCGCACTTTCCAAATTCTCTTTAGCTGCAAATTCTGTCATATTATGATCTTCTGATTCCAGATGATCATCATATGCTGAAGCCTCTTGAATGTTAGACAAGTTTGGTTCTTCCAGTAATCCAGGAGTACATGGAGCCTGAGCATAATTTTCAGTAGGAATTTCAATCTGCTCACAAGGAAAACAATATTCATTAAATCAAGTTAGTAACTAAATAACAAGGGTAAAACTTGGCAAATATCCATTAAGAAAAAGGATAAAATCAGAGGTGGCTAGGAAAATTTTGCTAGAAGTCCTTGATGTTTATAATGTCTCACTTGGAGACATTATATAATTTTCCACTCCCTTATTTTCTTTATTTTACTGGAACTGCTTCCATGTCTATTTTTTATTCTTTCCAGTAATGTTTACTGAGGGTATGCCCTCTGTGCACCTGCATATATTTCTTTTTCTTTTTTTATACAAAACCAATTATGAAAAAAAAAAAAGGATAAAATGAACCATAACCCAACCGCCGCCGCCGCCACCCCCCCCCCCCCCCCCCCCAAAAAAAAAAAAAAAAACTTTATACGTCAGTCATTTTTTTATTTCAAAATACAAAATTAACCTGATCTACACTGCCTGAAGCTTGCATCGGCTCTGAGTTATCATTCATCCCTTCACAGTTTTCATCTTGTTTTAAAGGACTCATTGGTTGGTCAGATGCCTGAGGATCAGCTCTGGAATTAGAAGAGATTAATGAAGTCAGAAGTTGTAGCATATCCAACTGTCGGTTGCAAGTAACTTAATAAAGTGAACAAAATTACTTTCAAAATTCTGAAAAACAAGAAGCAACAATTTAAGAGTATTATTCTTTCAAAGGGAAAGTGGCACAGAATAAGCAGATAGTAATGCCATAAATAAAAGAGGATACCCTGAACCCAACATATCTCCTGCATGTCCAGAAGCAGCTGCTGCAACGTTCTCCAGAAATAGTTCCTGTTTGCAATCAAAACAATAATGATAAAATATTAATACTCCTATAGTTATATACAAGAAAGTACTAGGCTAGTCAATTCATGATTAATATGTGCATAACACAATAAATATTATTATGTCGTATTGGAAAAGGGGGAAAGAGTTTTCTTTTATGTGGTAGATAGGTCATTGTGTCATGTTGTCATATCATATTATATTGAAAAAGACAAATTTGGTCTAAAGGGCCTTATATAGGGTGTCTTCATATGTTTAATTATATTTCCAATTTATAAAAATAAAAATAAAAAAGAGGAAAAAACCCAACCTCCTTGCCTCCCAAGGGGAGGATAGATGAGTACCGAATTTTTCTAGACAATAGGTACAATTAGTTTCTGAGTTGTCCTCCTTCGTGGGGTGGTTATTTTTGTCTTTTCACTTTTCTATCTTTTTCACTTTTTAACAAGAAACTATTTTTTGATAAGAAAATTTAATGAATAATTATGGTACTCCCCATAATTGAACCCAAGACCTCTTTGTAGAGTAACAACAATGACTACCAACTTTGCTAGCTTGCTCCTTGTAACAAGAAACTATGACCCCCAGAAATCAAGTCGGCCACCCTTTTCCCTCTCTCTGTGTGTGAATTCTAGTAATCATGGAGGGGAACTCTTTTCCTACTGCTAGCTGTTGCATTCAGTCTCAACAATGGCAACCAGAATAAACTTTTGATTCATTGGACCTTAGTTCACAAACTTAATTCAGCACTTAATTTTGCATGGATTAAGTGCTTATCCAATTAAGTGTGTTTGATAACGCAATTTGAATATCACTTAAAAAATAAGTGCCACCTAAAATGGGATAGAATTTTAAGTATCAGTGGCCTCACTTATCAATGACTGCCGAACACTTAAATTTCAATATATATATATATATATATATATATATATATATTTTAAATCACAATTTACAACTATCACTTAAAACTTTCAGTACTTAATATTTAGTTTTATCAAACAGCACCTTAATCTTTCACCAATAATGAGCCTCTGAGTAATGCAATCATAGCTTCACTAGTGGCTTTTAAGGAAGGCTCGTGAAACATGCTCACACCTGTTTATGGTGTCTATAAGTTTTCATTGGGAAAAAAAGAGTTTATGCTTTAACCACCTATGATTCAGATTAAGATTGGGAAACTTGTCATTGTGATTCACACAAACTCATAAACACACATGCACGCACACAAATTGAAAGCTGTGCCTGCCTAATGGTCCATGACAAGAAGTATTGATCTGGAGATGAGAGGGAGGAGACACGGCATGATGAAGGTGGAGACTTTTTCTTAAAATCATTCAATAACTGAAATGGCCCTCTTTAAAACAGTATGTAAGTGAAGTGGTGGTAAAAACATTGTGCAAGTGGGGGCAATGGTAGTCCTCCCCTTGAAGGAAGGGATGTCAGATTTCATCAATAAACAAAACCCCAAATAAATTATTTACAACCACTACACAGCAGGTGCTTTAACTTGATTTGGTGATTTAACCATTTGATTCCAATCAAGAAAAATGATCCAATTGAAATACAAGATGTTTAAGGGAACCAGTATTTTTCTTGAAAAGATGGATTAACTTTTCACAGTAATCAGCTTGCCCCCAATCTCAATGAACCAGTAAAAAAAATCAAATAAGCGCCCATATCTATGTCACAGACTAGAGATCAAGAGTAAAAAAGTCTATATTGATTCCCAAATCAAATTACGGAAAATTTTCTCACAAAATAGGTGAGTCTTAAATCCAGGATTTCAATGGACTTTCAAAAGATATTTTAAACAATTTCGAAGTATTAATTTTCCTTCACAGTATTTACTGATCTGACATACAATCACAAAAAATAACTCCAAATTTTTTATGAAATTTAGGGGGATATGGGATTGCCGACGGGCCACAGTCGACTATAAGCTTACAACTTCTAGACAGAAAAGGATTCAGCAAAACAATTACCCACAAGCTCGCAAAGAACCATAAACAAAATAAAATACACAAGTTGTTATCCCATTTAACATAATACATGAGCAAAATTTGCGTCAAACAGGAGTTCTGTCTGATTATGGCAGTTTTGGAAGTTGGCTCAAAATTTAAAAAACTAACTGATTTGGTCAAACAGCATAAAAGCTAAAAAATTGGCTTTCTCAATGCTAGTAGTAAATTTGACAGTTCAGGAAATTTAATAGAAAATGGAAAGCCCATCAATATCAAAAACCATGCGAACTGATAAAACCCAACTAAAAAACTAAAAAAACATAACAATAAGTTATTTTTTAATCAACAGAGATGAGTTCAAGGTAGGCTCCCTGCCCGGGTCATTTTTCCCTTTTCTTTCTTTCTTATTTTTTATTTTTTTCAGCCTGCTAAGGTCATTTGTGATGACTGCAATTTCACTGTACATGTGGTAAAAAAAAAAAAATTTAATCAGTTTTAAATATTTTCCAACAAGTCATGAAGCATTAAGCAAATTGAGAATATTGCATTTTACTCTTCAAGTTAGGATGAACCTCAAACATTACAAAAAATCTAGCTGTCAGAATTAATCAATAAAATAATATGTAAACTTTAGAAGTACTTTAAAAATTATTTACATTAAAAATCGATTACATTAAACAATCAGGAATAGTACGAGTCCAAAGTGGCACCTAATTGGAACAGCTCCACATTACCAAAAACAAAAAGCATTGTTCCCTCCATAGAAATTTGAGAAATTAATCGTGCAGTGATTAAAGTTAGTCTTTTATCATTCATCCACATATCTACTGCCCCAAGTCTATATCCCACTTCAAGGCCAAGTAAACTAACTTCTGTAGTTATCATAATAGCCTTGATCAATATGAGTTTCCGCCTCCATGTATATCGACTTCCAGTGGTTGTTTGAGAATGTGAAAAACCATACTAATGGGATATCTTTTGACCATAATTCATATAATATTCCAGTAATGCCAAATTGTTAAAATGTTAGAACTCGGTTGCTCTTAACTGTGGCCCAAAATGGGCCCATGTGAATCCCAAAGTTAGTTTGAACATGTGAGGATGAGCCACTATTGCATGTGACATGAAAGGGAACTATAGTTTTCCTCACATCTTTCCCTCTCCCTCTCTCTCTCAAACCAGAAAACTAGGCCATACCAGGATCCAATTTTTGCATCATGGGAACCAAAGAGATATATAATAAATATAATCTTTAAAAAAAAAAGTAATCAATAAAGAATACACCTCCACCATTGTCAACACATCCTGGTAATCAAATTGACCTGACATGCCAGCTAAAACTCAGTTCAATTTATTGTTCATTATATAAAATATTGGAAAAATGACGACGGTGGTAATGAGGATATTACCTCATCAAGGTCCAAACCAGAGGTGTCACCATCGCCAAAGCGCTCTAAAAAAAAGATATTAAAGATACATAACCATCAGACATGTTGCTAACCACTCCAAATTACAATCAAGCCATGTCATGCAAAAGTAAATACTGACCATCCAGTCCAAACTGGGATGTGGAGTAAACAACACCCTCCATGGTATCTTGGAGAGTAATCTGCTCCCTTGCACTGACATGGTGATCAACATAATTACTGCAACATATACAGTCAGTAAAAGACGTTAAACCAAACGGGAGAAAACAGTTAATTCTTACCGAATAGAATATTAAGTTCTCCTACCAGACATCTTAGCAAGAATTCAGTATTAACAGAATTATGTAATGGTCCTAATGGAACTAAAAACTTTTAACTGATATAATCAACTTGACCAGATGATAACTACCATCCAGCAGTTTTTTGGATAGTCTGTCCTATAAGATAAATATCTGGGAAAGTTCAGTAGTGAAGGCAGCGATCAAAATCAAATAAAGGTTGAACACTTCAAAAGTAAATTATTGAGGATGCATTAAGAGAGTCTGCTGGACCATTATATCATCAATTCCTATCACCATTTTGCACATTGTATCTCCAAACCATGATGTATAACAGCGTTTAGATTTGCTTCTAAATTTAAATTAGATCATTCAGTAGAATTGGCACAAACCCCTGAAAAATGTCATTGTCTGGCAGCTCAAAATCATCTAGATCAAAAGTCTCTGGCAAGGTGATGGAGTGATACGGTGCAGTAGATTCTTCAGGTGGTAAATCAACAGTAGTTGAGCGAAAAGCTTGCTTAACCTTGAGCAAAGCCTCACTGCAATCATCGAAAAGGTAATTCACCTTTCTAGAATATATCCTCACCACACCAAGCAGAAGATGGCTAGACAAGCGGAGTGCAATGGGTACATCAGGAAAAAGAATCGAGTCTGTTCAAAGATGAATGTCAGAAATTAGCCAAGCCAAATAGAGTATTTGCCATCAGATATAAAAATTAAAAAGGAAGCAGAATCAACGTTGGGGAACAAACTGCAGACGCAAAATCATATTTGTAGTGAGTTGCATTTCCTTAAGTACAATAAAATCAAAGAAAAACAGAATATGTGGTTTGCTTCAATTAATTCAACATGTGATAATGCTTCTATCAAAATTTCAAGGATACAATAAACAGCATGAAACCTAAAAAATATGAAAAGTAATTTCTCAACACAGCAATGGTGTACAGAAAAAAATCAGGGAAATAAATAGATAAATAAATAAAATACCCAACTACATAGCAGGAAACCCTAAAATAATATTGTCCCTCGTCATCCACCCTGAGCGCAGACCCCCACATCTAACAGGAATTCCTTTAACTTACAATAATCAAGCTCTATAAATAAATCTTAACCACTAATATGTGGTTTGCTTCAATTAATTCAACATGCGTTTATGCGTCTATCAAAATTTCAAGGATACAATAAACAGCATGAAACCTAAAAAATATGAAAAGTAATTTCTCAACACAGCAATGGTATACAGAAAAAATTCAGCAAATAAAATATATATACCTAACTACCTAGCAGCCTTAGCAGGAAACCCTAAAATAATATTGACCCTCATTATCTACCCTGACCGCAGACACCCACATCTAATCAAGCTTCCCCGAACAGATTCTGCATAATTAAAATTTTGAAATATTGGAGATTTTTTTTTTTTTTTTTTTTTTTTAAAGTGAAGGAAATTAAAATTTAATAAAAGTATTTTTTTTTTTTTTATAAGTCAAAATTAATAAAAGTATATCTTGGATAGCTGACTGAGTTTTGAGAAATAACAATTCCTTTCAAGATTGTTGAGTTTCGTGGTAAACATCTCTGATGCAATTCATTGCATACCAAGCCATGCCCAGTCTCTCATCAGGGTCAGTCCTAATTTGCATTGTTGAATTGTAAGAAACAAGAAAGTTAATGTAAGTGTAGAAAAGAAGAGTACAAGAAAATTAATTTAAGTGTAGAGAATAATACAAGAAGATGGTGTGTGTGTGTGCGCGCGCGCGCACGCTTAGTCTAAGGATTATTGCTTTTCTAGTTTTTATAGGCTTCCAAATTTATCGGAAGTGGTCATTCTCTATTTGCTTTGATGCACAGGGAGGGAATGCCCTCTCTTTATCCATTGTACTAATTGTTTAACATCTTTCAATGGAATCACCACATTTATGTTAAAAATAAAAATAAAAATAAAAACACTTCCACTTCATACCTTTTATCAACTGATTTATTAATTTAGGTAATATATTATTTAGTTCGACCAAAATCAGGCGCAAAAGGGCGCGCGCCTTGCGCTCATGAGCTGATTTGTTGAAGAAATGGTATTCAATAAGGTAATATATTATTTAATTCAAAAAAAATTAGGTGGACTGATTTGTTGAAGGAATGGTATTCATTAAGGTAATAAATTATTTAGTTCCATCACAATTAGGCCAGTTGAGTTATTGAAAGAATGGTATTCATTAAGGTAATATATTAGTTATATATTATTTAGTTTGACAACAATCAGGCTAGCTGATTTGTTGAAAGAATGGTATTCATCAAGGTAATATATTATTTAGTTCAACCACAATCAGGCAAGCTGATTTGTTATATATTATATAGTTTGACCACAATTAGGCTAGCTGATTTGTTGAAAGAATGGTATACAGCAAGGTAATACATTATTTAGTTCAACCACAATTAGGTGTGAAAGGCGCATGCCTTGCGCTCGGCGCACCTTCTACAGACCGCCTTGCCTGGAAGAGGTGCAGTTGCTGCGCCTTGAAGGTCAGGCGCGCCTGGGGGGTGCCTTTGACAACCATACTTCCCCCAATTGAAAAGACAAATTCTATAAAATAGTTACAAGGTTAGAAAAGCTTTATGGCATAGACATTGGTCAGCTAATAATTTACATCATCATAAAGTGAATGTAACCGAAATGTGGATGCTGAAATGAGAATATAACAATAAAGAGAAGAAGATGAAATTAGAGAAATCAACTAAGATGGGCGCAAAAAATGAAACAAGAGCAACGCTTTCATGTAGCTGAAATAAGAATGCTAAGATGGATGAGTGGAGTGACTAGAAGAGATAGGGTCACTAATGAAAGTGTGAGAGAAAAATTAGGGATGGCTCAAATTAGTGAGAAAATTAGAGAATAGACCTGGATGGTTTGGAAACCTACATCGGAGACCAAGAGACGCACCAGTCAAGCGAGGGAGACTGGTTGTAATAGATGGTAAGAGACGGAGAGGGCGACCAAGAATAACATGGAGGTTATTAAAAATGATTTTAAAAAGCTAAATATAGTAGGCGAAATGACATGTAATAAGAAGGATTGCAGAAAGAGAATTTATGTCGCCGACCCCCTTCATATGGGATTAAGGCAAGGATGATGATAAGAACTAACAATAAAATAACTAAATTTCATACACTGAGGGAGAAGACCGCCTTAGTGTAGAAATATAAACAATAGGACCAGCATAGAACAGCAAAGCCCACAGAGCCACAGTCGTTCTTTCTTACCATCGTTCTACTTCTTTAAGGGGGGGTACGCGCATTACCTTCTATTTCCGATCTTCTCCTCAGGAGCTGCTTAACATCATTAAGAACAGGCTTAAGGGGGCACAGTTAGGTAAATCAGTACTCATGCTTGCCCTTAGCCTGGCAGTAGAGTACAGAGAATTTGACACGAAATAATCAGGAATAGCTATTATAAATGGTGAAGGATCCAAACCTCAAATTTCTCTTTCAGGGATCACGTTGAATACAATATATCCTCCGTCATATGAGCACACGGTGGGTCCACTCTTATGGCTTCGCCCGAGTCTTCGTCCATCTTTTCCAAACCACTAGCCCTAGTCTGGACTAGGAGCCTTCTTTTTCTTAGCCCGCAGCTGACGACTTGACTTATTGAAAATCAAAGCGATCATGATCAAACTGTCCAAGGTGCAAAGTTACAAAACCAACGGGATCACCTGGGATCTTGATCAGATGTACTGATTTTATGGAGCAGAATCCGGTCCCTAATCTCATAATACCTTTCTCGATAATAGATTATATGTGGCTAGAGCTTTTCTTTCTCTTTTTCTTTTCTTTTTTTTTTTTTCTTTTTTTGATAAGTAAAATTGTATAAAAGCACTCAAAAGGGGGGAGCATCCCAAGAGAACTACACAAGGCCAAATAGGGCCTCTAGACATTCAAGAAACCCAAAAAATCAACCATCTCCTCTAAAGAACTATAATATCTCCCTACAACCCAACAAAAAATAGTAGAAATAATAGAGAACTTAAACATAGAAATAGGATTCTCCTATCCTTCGAAAGATCTCTTGTTCCTCTCGAGCCAAACACACCACCAAACACACAAAGGCGTAACAACCCTCCAAACATCCCAGACTTGGGGCCCCACTATACAACCTCTCCAAGCCTCAATACACCCTCTCGAAGATTTGGGCATGACCCACTGTTGAAAAAGAGATATTCGGTTTTAATAAGACCAGATTTTAGGGGATATGATAGGCGTGTAAATATAGATAGTCAATGACCAGATTTTAGGGGATATTTTAGTGTACAACCTGTAGCTTCTATTAGTGTACAGCCTGTAGCTTCTGTTAGTATACAGCTTGTAATTACAGCCTATAGTTTGCTGTTATAGCCTGTAGTCAGCTTGTAGTTTCCTTTTTTTTAGCCCCTTGTACTTCCTATTTAACTAAAGCATTGTAAACCATTCAAAGTAAGGCAAAATACAGATTCCTTTCAATCTTGAAATCGCCTATTTGGTATCAGAGCATCTTACCGATTCTTCTAGAAAAAAAACCCCTAGCCGTCTCTTTTTTTTTTTTATCTCTTCCAAACAACCCTAATCACCATGTCTGATGACATACCTGAGTCCAAAACCAAGACCTTTGAGTCCCAAGTCCAAAACTCTCAGACACACTCGGTCCAGATTACCACAATTCGGCTAAATGGTGAAAACTTCTTTCGCTGGTCCCAGTCCGTGCGGATGTATATCCAAGGCAGAGGCAAAATCGGCTACCTAAAACCTGAAGATCCATCCTACTCTACCTGGAGAGAATTCGATGGTGATGACCTGGTTGGTAAATTCAATGGAGGAGGACATCAGTTCTAATTATATGTGTTACCACACAGCAAAAGAACTCTGGGACAATGTCAACCAGATGTATTCAGACCTGGGAAATCAGTCTCAAGTCTATGAACTAATGTTGAAACTCGGAGAGATCCGTCAAGGAGATAATAGTGTTACAAAATATTTCAACTCTCTGAAATGTTTGTGGCAGGACCTTGATTTGTTCAGCGATTATGAGTGGAAATCGCCTGAAGACTGCAACCATTACAAAAAGAAGGTGGAAGACAACCGCATCTTCAAGTTTCTCATTGGACTCAATGTCGAGTTTGATGAAGTGAGAGGCAGAATAATTGGACGACAACCCTTGCCTTTAATCGGTGAAGTCTTCTCCGAGGTTCGAAGAGAGGAAAGTCGCAGGCTGGTCATGCTTGGAAAAAAGTTATCAAATGGTGCTGTTGAGACCTCTGCCTTGGTCGCATCTGAAGCGAATATTGGCAGGAAACATAATGAAAAGCCCCGCCTTTGGTGTGACCACTGCAACAAGCCTCACCATACCCGTGAAACCTGTTGGAAAATTCATGGTAAATCAGCGAATTGGAAGAGTAAGCAGGAAGGCAGATTCAACCGAGCCCCATCAGCTCATGAAGCCGAGGCACTTCCCTTCAGCAAAGAACAGATGGATTATCTTCTAAAATTGCTGAAATTCAATTCCTCATCTGGTACTCCTAATGCTTCTCTTGCTCAAACAGGTAACAACCCGAAGGCCTTATCTTGTCGTTCAAATTCCAGTGTTACCCCATGGATCATTGATTCAGAGGCTTCTGACCATATAAGTTTTTCTCATTTATTTCAAACTTATTCACCCTGTTCTGGCTCTGAAAAAATCAGAATAGCCGATGGTTCTTATTCTCCTATTGCAGGCAAAGGTTTGGTAAAACTTTCGAAAATTATTGATCTTAAGTCTGTCCTTCATGTCCCAAAGCTTGCTTGTAACCTTTTATCAGTTAGTAAATTGTCTAAAGACTCTAATTGTCGTGTTATCTTTTTTGAATCCTATTGTGAATTTCAGGACCAGAGCTTGGGGAAGACGACTGGCAATGCTAAGATGATAGATGATCTCTACTATTTTGAAGATGATGTTTCAAGTAATAAAAAGGCTCAAGGTTTGAGTAGTTTTCGTTCTATTCCTGTTAGAGAACAAATAATGCTATGGCATTTTAGACTAGGGCATCCTAGTTTCCCTTATCTTAAAAAATTATTTCCTTCTTTGTTTAAAGGATTGGATTGTTCATCTTTTTATTGTGAGAATTGTTTTTTATCAAAGAGTCATCGAACTGCGTATTCTCCCAAACCTCACCAAACATCAAAACCATTTTATTTAATCCATAGCGATGTTTGGGGCCCTTCTAGGATCACAACTCTTTCTGGAAAAAAATGGTTTGTGACTTTTATTGATGATCATACACGTTTGTGTTGGGTATATTTAATGAATGAAAAATCTGAGGTTGAAAAATTATTCAAGGATTTTTATATGATGATTGAAAATCAATTTCAAACAAAAATTGGCATTCTTCATACTGATAACGGCACCGAATACTTTAATGAAGTTTTAAGAAGTTTTTTAACAGAAAAATGAATTTTTCACCAATCCACTTGTGTTGACACGCCCCAACAAAACAGAATTGCCGAAAGAAAGAATAAACATTTACTTGAAGTTTCTCGTGCCATCATGTTTTCAATGAATGTTCCTAAGTATTTGTGGGGTGAAGTTGTTTTAACAGCAACATATTTGATTAACAGGATGTCTACTCGTGTTCTTAACTATTTTACACCCCTTGAAAGCCTTAAAAAAAAATTTCCTGAAACTCGGATTTATTCCAACCTGCCTTTGAAAGTATTTGGGTGCACTATCTTTGTCCATTTACCTAGTAAACTTCGGTCTAAATTGGATCCTCGGGCTGAAAAATGTGTTTTTGTTGGGTATGCCCCGAATAAAAAGGGGTACAAATGCTTCAATCCGAAAACAAAAAAAATGTTTATCAGTATGGATGTCTTTTTTCTAGAAAATCATCCTTATTTTCAGAAAACTTTTCTTCAGGGGGGAGAAAGAGAGTGAAGAAAATTTTTGGGAGATTTCTACTAATATTCCCTTACCTAAAACTATTGTCTCACACTTTATTACTCCAAACACTGATCTTTTTAAACAGGGAAATGATGTTCTAGAATCAGGAAACCCGGGGCCTCCTAGTCCTAATCTGCCAAGCCTTACTGTGTCTCCAACAGGGGGAGAAATCCTACCAACGATTCCAAAAAAACCGAATCCTGAGCTTCTGGTTTATAACAGGAAAAAGACTCATCAAAAGAGTAGAGAGCCTACTATTGTACCTGAGCAAGGCCAATCAGAGGTCCCGAGCAATGACTCCCTTAATACTCAAGGTACTCTAAATCCGAACTTGTCTACAGTTGTCCCTACTATTTCTGATCGTACAGAGTCACCTAGCCAAGTTCCTATAGACCTTGATATCTCTATAGCTGTTAGAAAAGGAAACCGAACCTGTACCCAGCATCCCATTGCCAAATACTTGTCTTATGATAAACTTTCCCATAAACATAGGGCCTTTACTTCAAATATTTCTCACTTGTTTGTTCCAAGAAACATTCAAGAAGCACTAGATGATCCGAATTGAAAATCAGCAGTGTTAGAGGAGATGAATGCTCTTAAAAGGAGTGGAACGTGGGAGATAGTTGACTTGCCCAAAGGAAAGAAAACTGTTGGGTGTAAATGGGTTTTCACTATTAAGTGTAAAGTTGATGGTAGTGTGGAAAGGTACAAGGCAAGACTTGTGGCGAAAGGTTTTACGCAAACGTACGGCATTGATTACCAAGAGACGTTTGCTCCTATAGCAAAAATAAATTCTATCTGAGTCTTATTGTCGTTGGCAGTCAATTCTAACTGGCTATTACATCAATTGGACATAAAAAATGCCTTTTTAAATGGAGACTTCGAAGAAGAAGTGTTTATGAGCTTGCCACCTGGGTTCAAAGGAAAGCACAGTCAGAGCAAAGTCTGTAAACTCAAAAAATCCCTGTACGGTTTGAAACAGTCTCCAAGAGCGTGGTTTGAACGCTTTGGAAAGGCTGTGAAGAGCCATGGGTATCATCAGAGTCAGGCAGACCATACCATGTTCTACAAACACGGTGAGGAAGGAAAAATTGCCGTTTTAATTGTGTATGTGGATGATATAATTTTGACAGGTGATGACATTGAAGAGTTGACCAGACTGAAGAAGAAACTTGCTAAAGATTTTAAAGTCAAAATCTGGGAGCATTAAAATACTTCCTTGGAATGGAATTTGCCAGGTCAAGAGAAGGAATTTTCGTGAATCAACGAAAATATGTACTTGATTTGCTTAATGAGACAGGACTACTCGGGTGTAAAACTGCTGACACTCCAATTGAAGTCAACCTGAAGTTAGAAACTGCCGAACCCGAGAATATGGTTGATCGTGAAAGATATCAGAGATTGGTGGGAAGACTAATTTACTTATCCCACACATGCCCAGATATAGCATTTGCAGTCAGTATGGTGAGTCAGTTCATGCACTCTCTTGGACAGGAACACTTTGAAGCAGTGTACAGGATTCTGAGGTACTTAAAGGGCTCACCAGGTAAAGGACTTATGTTCAAAAAACAAGGTCATTTGCAAGTGGAGGTATACACAGATGCTGATTGGGCAGGCAGTATAGTTGATGGACGATCTACCTCAGGATATTGCACCTTCATTGGAGGAAACTTAGTCACGTGGCGAAGCAAGAAACAAAATGTAGTAGCGAGGAGTAGTGCAGAAGCCGAGTTCAGATCACTCGCCCATGAGATTTGCGAAGCTATATGGTTAAAAAGACTCCTTGAAGATTTGAAGGTTACTGTTTCTCCTCCAATGAGAGTCTACTGTGACAACAAAGCTGCCATTTCAATTGCTCATAATCCAGTCCTCCACGACAGAACCAAACATGTGGAAGTTGACAAACACTTTATCAAGGAAAAGCTTGACTGTGGTATGATTTGCATTCCTTATGTCTCTACTACTGAACAAGCTGCAGACATCCTTACCAAAGGACTACAAGAGACAGTTTGAAGTTTTAAGAAGCAAGCTAGCTATGGAAGACATCAACAAGCCAGCTTGAGGGGGAGTGTTGAAAAAGAGATATTCGGTTTTAATAAGACCAGATTTTAGGGGATATGATAGGCGTGTAAATATAGATAGTCAATGACCAGATTTTAGGGGATATTTTAGTGTACAACCTGTAGCTTCTGTTAGTATACAGCTTGTAATTACAGCCTATAGTTTGCTGTTACAGCCTATAGTCAGCTTGTAGTTTCCTTTTTTTTAGCCCCTTGTATTTCCTATTTAATTAAAGCATTGTAAACCATCCAAAGTAAGGCAAAATACAGATTCCTTTCAATCTTGAAATCGCCTATTCCCACAGAACTCCAAACAAACCTACCAAGCATCAAATCCCAACAATCTCTAGCGATGGTGCAATGCAAAAGGAGGTGATCCACCGTCTCCTCATCGTGAAAGCACATGCAACAACAGTTGACCACAACCTAATTCCTTCTCCTCAAATTATCCTGAGTCAAAAACTTCCCCAAAATAGAAGTCCAAGCAAAGAAGGCCTAGATCTCCAAACAACCTTCCACGGGAAAGAAGCCCCAACCTCCTTCGTAAGACACCTATAGAAGGACCGAACATCAAACCGACCCTAAGAAGCAGGGGCCCAAACCCAACAATCAGAAACACCACCCGTGATTTCCTGACGATACAACAACTCTAAGAAACCAATGGCATCCTCAATTTCTCAATCCTGAAAATGCCTCATGAAACGAACATCCCAAGACGATCTCCCACTATCAAGCCGATAACAGTCGACCACCATGGCCTGCCTTTCCATGGCAATCCTGAAGAGTCGGGGGAAAGCGAGAGCAAGAGAGTTGTCACCACACCAAACGTCCTCCCAAAAATTGATCCTCCTACCATCCTTCAGTCGAAATCTAATGTGTTTAGAGAATCCATCCCACCCCTTCCGAATGAGTTTCCAACCCCCCGCACCCCTTGGAAAATATCCCTCAAGAGAACACCATCCTCCTCTCCCCTCCCTAAATCTACTCGCTACCACCCTCCTCCAAAGTCTATACCTCTCCACCCCAAACCTCCAAAGCCACTTCCCAAGAAGAGCCTTATTAAAAGGCACCAATTTTCGAAAACCCAAACCTCCATCCCGGATTGGACTGCAAGCCTGCTCCCAACGAACTAGATGATACTTGAACTCCTCCCCCACACCCCCCCAAAGAAAATTTCGCTACAATCTCTCAGTTCTCTTAGCCACAAAAGAGGGAATCTAGAATAGAGAGAAAATAAGTGGGGAGGCTTGAAAGGGTGCTCTTAATCAGAGTGAGCCTTCCACCCTTGGAAAGGTATTGCATCTTCCATCCTGCTAGTCTCCTCTCAAATCGTTCCATAATAGGATCCCAGCAGTCCACACACCTCGAGGATGATACAAGAGGTAGACCTAAATAAAAAATGAGAAATGGGCCAACACAACATCCAAGGATATCAGCCAACAACGCGATCTCAGGGACCTCCCCAATCGGCACCAAAATGCTCTTTCCCCACATTCACCTTCAAACCGAAGACAACTTGGAACCATATCAAAACACATCTCAAATATCTCATCTAGGACACATCCGCATCACAAAACACAAAAGTATCATCTATGAACATCAAGTGAGAGATCTCCAACTGGCTAACAACATCCCTAACCACCCTAAAGCCTCTAAGAAAACCCAAATCCACAACCCTCCTCATCAATCTACTGAGAGCCTCACCCACAAAAAGGAACAAAAAAGGCAAAAGCGGATTCCCGTCTCAAACCCCTTGAACTAGAGAAAAATCCTGTCGAAGCACCATTCACAAATACAAAGAATCGAGCACTAGAAATACAAAACTGAATCCATCTCCTCCATCTCACACCAAACCCCATCCTCTCCATCAAATAGAGAAGGAAACTCCAACTCCAACTCACATTATCGTACGCCTTCTCAATGTCCAATTTGCAAAGAACACCAAGAACCACACTACACAATCTAGAATCCACACATTTGGTAGCTATAAGGGCTAAGTCCAAAATCTGACGACCTCCAACAAAAGCATTTTGAGAGTCAGAAATAACCCCATCCAAAACTCTCCTAAATCTCGCTACAAGAACCTTGGCAATTAGCTTGTAGATGCATCCCACCAAACTAATAGGGCGAAAATCCCGAACATCGAACACCCCCTTTTTCTTCGGAATGAGAGCAATGAAAGTGGCATTCAGACTATTCTCTAAACAAACCTGACCATAAAAGGCGTGAAAGCTAGCGATCACCTCCCCTCTAACCACCTCCCAACTCTCCTGAAGGAATCTCATGGAAAAGCCATCAGCACCTGGAGCTTTATCCCCATTACAACTCTTCAAATCGGTCGAGACTTCCTCTTTAGAAAACGGCTCCCCCAACCCTGAACACTCCTCACTAGAAATAAAGTCAAACTGAAGCCCTCCAAGCAAGGGTCTCCAACCATAGGTTTCTGTGAACAGCTTCGAATAGAAATCAGCAATACCCTTACAAACCTCCTCTTCCTTACAAAACAACACCCCTTCCACGGTTCCACCCGAATCCTTCCAATATCGTTGCTCCTTCTGTGAGCATTGGCAAGTCTATGAAAGAACTTCGTGTTTCTGTCACCCTCCTTAAGCCACAACGCTCTAGACTTTTGCCCCCACAAGATCTCCTCGATGATAGCAATTTCTGCAAACTCCGCCTGGCACTCCACCCTCCTACTCCTCAGGGAGTCCGCGAGGTCGCCCTGTCCCTCCAAACAATCAATCTCAGCAATCTCAGACAAAGCTCAATTCTTACTCCATTCCAAGTTCCCAAAGACCTCTTTGTTCCATATCCTAATGTCTACCTTCAAAAGATGCAATTTTCCTGCAAGGGCATGACATGGAGTGCCAACCACCCCATAAACCTCCCACCACGCCCGGACCCTCTCAAGAAATCCCTCGGCACCAAGCCACACATTCTCGAATCTGAAAGGGGATCTTCTACTTTGCAATCCTCCACAATCCAACACCAACGGGATATGTTCAAAGATAGGATGTGCCAAAACAGCCTGAAGTACATCAGAAAACTTCTCCTCCTAATCTCCAGAAACGAGGAATTTGTCCAACCGAGAAAGAGTAGGAGGAGAGTGGCCACTGGACCAAGTAAAGGACCCTCCCTCCAAGGGCAAATCAATCAACCGAAAGTCGTCAATGAAACATGAGAAAAGTTCCATATCCAAAGTCCACCTACCCCCCGTCGATCTCTCAAAGGGAGAGCGGACAACATTGAAGTCCCCTCCAACACACCACGGCAACGACCATCTCCCACTAGCTGCCCCCAGCTCTTCTCAAAATAAATGACGCAAATTGTCCTCTGTAGGACCATAAACACCAGAAAAGACCCAATGGAAACCATCCTCCACCAAAGAGAGAACGGATGACGCTGAGAAACTCCCAACATGAGAGTCCACTTTAGAAACCCATCTACTATCCCACATAACAAGGATGCCTCCCGAGGAGCCTATAGCATTCAAAGCCAATGGGTCATGCCTCAGACTTCTCGAGGATTGCTAGATATCTGGAGGGGCCAATGGGTGGGGGCTCAAGCTAGAGACTTTTGGAGGGTGACCCCTCTTTGCGTTTGGTGGAGTCTTTGGAAAGAGCGGAACAGAAGATCTTTTGATGGGAAGGAGTCCTCTATTGGAGAGCTGAAATTTTCTATTATTTGTACCCTTTTTTGTTGGGGTTGGGGGAGGGATTATTCTTCTTTAGAGGACATTGTGGACTTTTTGGGTTCTTTGAGTTCATAGATTCTTTTTGTGTATATCTCGGGACGCGTTCCCCTTTTGAACGCTTTCTAATACATTTTACTTATCAAAAAAAAAAAAGCATTCAAAGCTAACCACTCCACACGTTTCCCACTCCAAAGGCTTCTAACAATCAAATCTGACATTGTGGCAATCTTGGTTTCTTGCAAACACACCACATGACAACCCCACTTCCAGACAACTGACTTCACCACTTTTCTTTTATCCGAGTCATTGGGACCCTGAACATTCCATGATAAGATTTGCAGCTTCATAGGGAAACAATTAAGTTTTCCTTCCCTCCACCCCTCTCCCTTGACCCCTTATTCCTCCATTCATAAGTAACATAAGAAATGGGAGTCTGCTCCTCCCTCTCACCTTTCTCTGAAGGAAATCCTCCCCTGCATCCCACATCATTGTTGTGTTGAAAATTGAGAACATCATGAAACATACTCATCACCTCACCCATCTTTCCTTCAAAAGTCACTCCCAAGAAAGCACCCACCTCCACATCCTAGTCCCTCACCCACACCTCCTCCATGCCTTCAAGTCCCTCAACGGCAACACCTCCCACACACTCCCCCTCCGGTCCCATAGCAACCAACGGATCAACCAAACCTTCATCCGGCTCAACTTCTTCCCACGGAACTATTCACATCTCCCCATCCAAAGGGTCCCGTGGTTTTCCCCTTTATAGGGTTTTACACCTAAAAAGTTGCCTCTACTCTCTATTTACTTTCTTTATCATTGTGTTTATGATTGAAACACGTTCATAACTAAATCAAGCTAAACTTGAACAAAGTAAAACTGAAAGTCGAAAAATTAGTTATTCATAACTAAGTATCCACAAAACAAACTCACACTCCCTCTAGGTCTACATTGACTCTTTTTTTTTTTTAATAAGAAAAATTGTATTAAAGAGCGTTCAAGTGGGGAACACATCCCGCAAAAGCTACGCAAGGACCGAATAGGGCCCCTATACTCTCAGTATGTCCAAAAAATCAACTCTCTCCCCCATGGATTTACAATTCCTCCCAACAACCCAACAAAAAAAGAGAACTAATAATAAAGAATTTCAACACCCCAATAGGAGTCTCCTCTCCATCAAAGGATCTCCTATTACGTTGCCACCATAAGCACCACCAAACACACAAGGGCGCCACCCTCCGAAAGTCACAGGCTTGGGAATGCACTGTATAACCTCTCCAAGCCTCTACTGAGACATAAAGCATTGGACCCCATCTACATCCAATTATTCATACACTAACGTACCATAGACTAGGGTATCAGTCTATTCCCCTCACCAACCTTAAATAGTTAGAACGAGATTTTGTTTGGTTGACTTCAGTTGAGTTGGTCCAACTCAAACACTTTCAACATTCAATATGTAATGTTGATGTATGTGAAAGAAAGAAACTAGCAACAAGTTGCCAGGATGCAATTGAGGATGTTATCTAAGCTTTAGGTAATGCTCAGAGTTACTTGTATATTGTTTTCTTAGTTTTCTGAATATATATGGTCTTTACATAGAGTTTAGAGTCACAATAATATTAGGGTTACAAGTGTTTTGAGTTTAATTTGGAAATGAAATTTCGTAGTTTCAATGAAATTGGAATATGACCAGTAGCCTTCTTCGGTCGATCGAAGTGCTCTGTCCTTCCTTCTAGGATTAGAAATGTGGGAAAAGAAACTTCCAAGCACACTTTACATGCATTCTAAAAAGGATTTTAACGCATCAGATATGTAATTTTAAATTCCCTAATTACATGAATGCACATGAACATAAAACCTAATTTTGGTGAATGCATTATTAATAGTTGCAGTTACCTTTTTGTCCTTTGATGTAGCTGCAAATTCTGTTTTGCACTTGGACTGAGATAGCACAACTAATCTAACTAACTTTTGAAAATAGAACTCAAAAGCTAAAACAAAAGTATAAATTCCAAGTTTTGAGCGAAGTTTGCCAACCTAAGTATTTTATTTATTTTTATTTTTATGAGTAACAACCATATTGACCTAACATAGATGTTTTAAAAGGGGAAAAATATATATATATATCAAGAGAATAGTTCTATGATGAGTAACTCATAAGTAACCTATATCTATTTCATTCTCAAGGTGGCTTTCCTAAATTGGCAAAACAAATGAGCCAAACTGAAAAACCTACAAGACTTTTAATGAAATAGATACAAAGCTGTTATAACATCTAAGACTGAACTTAAATAACCATAATTTCCACAGTTTTTTTTTTCGATAACTACATAATTTCCACTGTTATAGACACTCTAACCACAAGATCCTTGTTTCTATACGTAAAAAAACCATTAATCCCTTGCAATTTAGCAATTAGAACCCAACGATCTAAAATGTCTGCTTCACCAAAGTGCTAGTGAGAGCAAGAGAGGGAACAAGAGTATATCTAAAAAAGAAATACACAAGATTCCAGAGCGTGTTTTTGCTCATTTGAGCTCATTATCTTTTATACTTTTCAATTTAATTTAAAATTTTGACTGCATATTACAACACACAATAAAATACACAATGCAAATGACACACTTCAACAAATGGTGTACGTGACTCACACCTACAATCTTAGTAAACTTTGTAACAGTAAAACAAGTGTCTTCGGACCAATTTTAAAAGAAAATTTTTTTGAATGGAGTTTAGCTAAAGCATATGTCTATATATTTTACTTGTAGATCTTTCTTCTTTTTTTTTAACGTCACCAATCACAAAGGCTAGATAGCAACTTTTACATGAATAGTGCATAGCTGCTTTATAATCTAAAGATTGCCGTTAATTAGGTGAAGCCTATGTTTTTCTACATGATTCGAGTGTCGTGAGTCTCATACTATAGATTGGCTATACAAAGCAATGGTGGTGGAATATAACCTCACAAACTAAATTTGTTTTGTGCTGATTATCAGCAGAAAATGCACATGAGATGAGTGGCTTTGGATCTTGTTGATAGCATCCATCAATGGGATGAATCAAAATGGTGGTGATGACAGCGCACAGACAATGTTGATGAGACATGCAATTCAGTGCTGCGGTTACCTCCTAGTGATATTTATGATTTTGGCAACGATGGTTACAATTGGCTGCAAGATAGTGGCTGCGGTTAACCAAGTGATATTTGTCGTTTTGGCAACGATGGTTACGATTGGCTGCAAGATGGTGGCAGTACTGGCATTGATTAGGTTTTACTAAAACAGTTTCAAAAAAGATAAGCAAGGTTTAGTAATAAAGATGAGGTCCATGAGTTAATCACTTGCTAATAAACAGAAGTTATATTTAAGAGTATGTCATATTGGAGAAAAACTGAACTTTGAGAACTTCATAATCACAATACCTGTTTTGCATCAATTTGTGGCTACCTATGTATCTGGACAGATTTTCCTCATCTCAAGCAAACAACTTTGCAATATCAAAGCTGTCACAGAAATTTTCCCCTTGCTCTATCAAGGTTGTAGCGAACTAGCCAACTGACTTAATTCTCCGGAGCACTAGCTAAGCTTATAGTATTACTTCAGGCACTAAACATATTTTCTGGTGCTTTTGGGTTTGCCACAAAAATAAGGTGTGCAGATTATAGTAATTACACAGGTTGACCGTTGATGCATGATGCATATTTAAAAATAGATAACATATTAAGAAACTTTCATTTATTGCACTTTGTAGGTATGCAGGCTATACTCTAGTTTGAGTCGTTTGACGTTTGAGCTTCCAAATGGATACAGCATAAGAAAAGTTGTCAAGCTAAATCAGCTGACATATTGCCTTTTGATTTCAGCAAAACTTCAAACAATCCCACAAATAAGAAGTACAGATAATCCGTATTCGTTAGCTATTTAAAATTGGAATGTAGAAGAGTTTCTCTAAACATTACATGCTCAAGCAGTAACTTTAAAATGTAAGCAAGGAACAAGATATTCTAGAAACCACTAGCAGTCATCTAAGTTGCCATTTTTCCCCAAATACACCCTCCAAGCAAAGTACTCAAACATTAAATTTACTTTTTTATGTGAGAAATATTTTTTGAAAAATGTTGGAAGATTTAAAATAATAAAAAGAAGGTATAAAACTACTAACCAACTGAGACCCCAATATCTGTGTCAGCAACCTGATTCTTGCGCAGCTTCCGCTCTAAATGTGCCGCAATCCATATAGTCCCAAGTGGCCCCTTCTTCGCTAATATGAACTGAGAATAAAACATCTCTCTTCCCCAACAATGAAGCGGAGTATTTCATACAAGGCACCCAAAATTCTGCTGCAAAAACCCCAACTTTTCCACTATCACTCGGACCTATATAAATATATTTGTATATACACCGTTAAATCTATCCACAAATAACAAAGAACCCCCAAATTGTCAGTAAATCCCAAACCCCCACAATTCACACCAATCCCCCAAATCCGCAGCTTTTAAAAAACTGAGCTTCAACTTCAATCAAAAGCTATTGATATATATATATATATATAAGGAAGCTTGAAAACCCATTTTCTGCAACAAACACGAAAACCCTAAATTGGTTTAACTACTCGCATCACCTTCAGTTTTAACATCCAAATACCATCAGAAATGACAAATTGAGAAACCCTGACTCGATAAAACTGAAAGAAGAAGCTTGAGTTCAGCAAAATTACCAAATTGACTGAAGCCTTCGTCGGAATCAAAAGCCCAGAAATGTTCTCGGACTCGTCTTTAGAAAGAAGACAACTTTCGAAGCCCTAATACGTAAACCACAGCTTTAGGGGTTCATTTGAAAAGCAAACAGAGCTTGCAAGCTTCAGGAGATCGAAGTCGAGCAGAGTTGACGCTTTTGTGTCAGTAAATATGTGTGTGTATATATTCTGTATGTATAGAGAGAGAAAGTAGAGAGATTCTGTCTTAAAACTGTATCACGGCTCCTTTTTTCAACTTGAGATCGAGAGAAGCGCCTTGTTTTTAAGATTTTGATTTTTCGAATTTGGGAATTATCGTCTGCTCACGTGCTGTACGGTGTGGCACTGAGATGTGACCGCTGATTGGTTTGAACTTGCTGTTGATCAGAACAACTGTCGAGTTCTATATCGTTTAATAATAACTTAATGATGACTAATGACCATCGAGTAGTTGATAATTTCTATCTTTAGCAACTGACTTGTTCTTCCCCCTTCTAAAAACATTACAGTACTATGTTTGTTAATTTTGGTCGTGTATTCATTTCAGTAAAAATGACAATTTTTTTTTTCCTTTATTTTATTTTTTTTTTTCTTAGTTTGGTACTCACACACACTTATCTTTTTTAAACCTTGAACAAATCTAACCTTCCTTTGAGAGATAAAAGACTGATAGTGCTAAACTACTGACGTGTTAGTAAAAATGACAAATTTTGAAAATTTATTATATTATTTTTTTCAAAAGCAAAATATGTTTGGTAACTTATGTTTGCTAAAGTGAAAATAACATCAGGTACAGAAATGAAAATGTAAAAATAACAAAATATATGCTAAAAATAAATAAATTATAAAAAATATAAGTCACATAAAGTAGAGTGAGAACAAAAACATGTGAAAGCTCCGCGCATAAAAGCTACTCTTATTTATAAGTATTGTATAATTTAAGTTGCACTTACACTCTCTCTATTTGATATCAACACATTTATTTAACCTTTAAAACAAGAGAGGTGCTATACCATTTAGAAAATTTGAAATTTGTACATCCATTGAAATATTGAATGTTTGAAGTGAGATACAGAATGTGTGAGTCCACCCTAACAACAAATAAAAAGTGATATTTAAATTTTAAAGTAATTGTGGATTTTTTACTTTATCAATATTTTAAAGGGCAAATTTCACGAAACTCCCACTATTATCATTTTTTTAATTAAATACCCCCAATCTATTTTAGAAAAACCTTAACACTATAAAATTTGATCACATTACACCAATTAAATGACGAAATTAATCTTCTGATATACCAAATGATTTAAAAAAACAAAAATCGGTATTTTACCAATTACAGAAATAGCCTTGGTGACATTTAACTCAGCAAAGTACAAAACGACCGCGTTTTGTGTGTGAACAAGTTTCATTTGGATGGATTGGTCAATTGTGTTGAGTGTACACAGCGGAATGGTTCTAGAATATAATATGGATAGATAATTTAGAGGATTGTAAATATATTTAACTTACTCTTTTATCCAATTTCTACTTATTTTAATTTTACCGAAATAAAACTAAAATCAAACCACAAAGCAAAAATAAAGTACAAGTAAAGTAAATAGAGTTTAGATATGACACCAGGATTTTATCGAGGAAACCCCAATTAGTATAATGGACCAATTGTAACAGAAAAAACCTCGTTGGACTCTCTAGTCCTGAGATAAACGATCCACTATGTTTGAAGCAAAGTATACCAAATTTTGACTCGGTCTCACACCCTATCGTTCTACCAAAAACCAATTGCTGACAATCCCTGGCTTTGCGACCTACCGTCCAACAACTCTCGACCTCAGGCTTACTCTTGATCTCTGTAGAAGAGTTGCAGGTAGATCAGATAACACTCCGCAAATGCTCTGACCCCTTCAAAGTGTGATCGCTTCACCCCGTTTCTTTTATATCTGAATTTGACGAAGAACAAATAAAATCTGCTTTTCCGGAATTTCTGAATCTTCAATTATGCTTCAATTCCGATGAGATAGAGAACAACACTACTAAATCACTCTTGTGTTTTTGTGTGTGCTCTCAAAAATAAAATTAGAAAATCAGATTGATTTTCTGAATAAAAAATATCACTCAAAAGGCTCTCAATTAAATCTAATTTTTTTATGTAAAAGCCACACCTAAACCTATGCGTATGACAAGGTTTATATAGAGTTGAGAATCTCTTAGTCTCTCTGAAAATATGAAAAAATTCGTGCATAGGACTTAGTACACTTCTAAACCAACTAGGAAAGAAATCAAGAAAAATGAAACTGAAGTTATGTTGTGAACGGGACTTCTTGAACCGGTTCAAGGGTGCTGAACCGGTTCAAAATTGATTGTGAGAATTCGAAGACAATCTTGAAGGCCTTGAACCCGTTCAATGGGGCTGAACCGGTTCAACTCTAGCAAACTTGAATTTTCGGTTCTGAAAGGCTAAAAATACTATTTTGGTAAGTTCTGAAAATATACCAAGTGTAAAATATGTCCTAACCTTTTAGATTCCTTCCTAAAATGTTGTTTTTATCTTTTTTCAAATGATCTCAGTCATGGTTACTTTGAAAAACCTTCCAAATCCGCAGTCGCTGTCGATGCCGATATAATACCTTAAAATTACAACTAGACAAGAATTTGTTTTGACACCGAAAGTTACCAATTACAGAATATATATTTTTTTACAATCTTCCCAAAATATATATATCTCACAAATTGCATTTGTGAACAGGTTGCACTTGAATGGATTGCTTTGTTACATTTATGAACAAGTTATTGTATGAAATGTTTCATTTAAAAATTTTGTATCTATGTTGTGAAAATGTCATTTAAACTACATATGTTAACATTCAAAGTACATAAAATAATTGTAATACAACCATCTTAAGATGAGAGTACATTAAGACCAGTCTTTCTTGAAATATACAAGCCACCTTCAACTCCTAAACAAGTTAAACAACACAAAACAACTTGCAGATCCTAAACCAAACACAAAAGCACAACTACACACCTACACCTCCTCAGACGAACACAAGAACCAACAACTAGGCTATTTTCCTCCCAAAGTTGACACAAAAGTAGCAATAGAAATGATGATATAGGCTACAACAAGTTTCTTCATCAATTGAAGACTTCCTTCGATGGCAGTTAATTTAGTCTTCAAGTAAGCAATATCAATTCTATGAACTTGTTGACCAACCTCAATCTTATTCCCATTTGCATTTGAAGTTCCTATTGAAATTGGTTTACACCATTCCCAAAATCCACATCTTCTATTTTGACATCTATAGTATAGCTTTCCCATATTGTCATATTCATCGGACCCTGTTACCAAAATTATAGCTATTTTTTGGCAACCACATTCAACATCGGTATACCTTAGATCAAGACTCCCATGTCGATTGCTTGAAGAAGGCATACTTTGATTAAAATCTACAAATCAAAACAAGATTTCATTTCAATAAAAAAAAAAAAAAAAAAAAACAAAACAAAACCAACTCACAACAATAATAATTCAATGGTGGTCATGGTTGGAAACTAAGGTAGAGATTGTATTTGCGATTTGGAAAAGAAAAAAAAATCACATAATTACCTTCAATTAGGACTAGGGTTTTGATTAGGGCTTTGGTATAAGGGTTTCAATTAGGGCTAGGGTAAGAGATTACAATTAGGGCTAGGGTAAGAGATTACAATTAGGGCAGCAAATTACATTCAATTAGGACACAAAGTTACCATCAAATAGGGCAGTAAATTACCTTCAATTAGGTCTTCAAAATCACTTCGACTGATCTTTAAATGGAGGAGAGAACGACGACTTCAGATTACTTCCTCAAAACCTTCCACCTATGAACTGCTTAAAGGATTTCTTAGAAAAAAGACTCTCAACTTGCGTTGTTCTTTCAACCCTCCTATACCTTCCTTTGTGGATCACAGTAGGCGTGAAATCACAACTCCAATGAAGCTTTGCATTTGAAAATAATGAAGCTTTGCATTTGAAGGGCGAAGGTGAGATGGAAGATAAGAGAGAAGGTAAGATGAAAGAGAAAGGCGAGGTGAATAATATATATACATATACATATAATATATACACAACGTGGTCGTTTTGTGCTTTGCTGAGTTAAATGTCACCAAGGCTATTTCTACAATTAGCAAAATACTAATTTTTGCTTTTTTAAATCATTTGGTATATCAGAAGGTTAGTTTCATCATTTAATCACATAATTGGTGCAATGTGATCAAATTTTATAGTGTTGGGGGTTTTCTAAAATAGGTTAGGGGTATTTGATAAAAAAAATGATAGTAGTGGGGGTTTCGTGTAATTTACCCTATTTTAAATTTATTGTGGAGAGTGAATGAAAATATTACATATTGCTAGTAAAAATATACCTTACTTTTAATAACTAATTTTTTAGGATTAATTACAATGACACCCCCTGAGGTTTGCCACAATGATAGTTATATATAAGTTATGCCTTTTTTAAATGATGACACTCCCTCAAGTTTGATAAAATTAACAAAGACACCCCCAATAGTCTTGACACATGATAAATTGACATTATTGCCCTTTGACACGTTAAATTACCAATTTAACCAATACAACTATTTTTAGTCAACTAAGATACCCTTAAAATTGAAACTACTTCACTCATAGTAATAAAACCAAGCACCAATCTCCAATTCACAACCAGTAACACCCACCACTTCACAACCCCACTTAGCCACCACCACCTATATTATTGAATTTTTGTATTTAGCATTTTATTTCTCTGTAAAGCCCTCTTTTGTTTTTTTTTTTTTTTCCCTATAAAAATATATACATCTTTATGTGTGTGTGTGTGTATCAATTGTATAGGTTCGCTTTGTGGATTTATATCTAAAAATTTAACTATCTCTTGAAAAAGGATTTGATTATACATAACATATACATGTTGGTGGCCATCTGACCATATATAAGTTTGTGTGTGTGTGTATATATATGTGTGTGGTATGAAGGGAGAAAATATTTGATTATACATACCATATATATGATGGTGGCCATCAGACCATATGGTCCATACACACATGCGCGCGCATATATATATGTGTATGTATGTGGTATGTATATATACATACCATTGTCTAGGTTTGCATTCAAACCCTAATTGATTGGTGGCGACCAATAACCACTAAAAGACCTTTATAACTTAATTCGTGTGCCATCTTATCAACATTGTTGGCATTGGAACCGAAAGAATTAACAAGACTGGCGAAGAATCTCAGAAACAGAGGCAAAGAACAACCATGGATAAAGGCACCAACTGACGCAATTGCAATAAAAAACATAGTCCAACAAATCTAAAAATCTGAAAAGCTCACCAAACCCAGATGAAGGTGGATCAAAACCGGGCTTCTTTCCTTAAGAAACCTCCATTTTTCTTCTCTCTTGTCACTTTACTTGTTCTTCTGTGCCGTTGATAATCGACAGTGGAAATAAAGGCTGCCAAACCACCATCGCCGGTGCAATCCTCCCTCGCTTTCAACGTCAACTTCACGGGCCAAGCTGTCACCCAAGAAAATGAGTTTGCAAAAGTTGAGAGAGAAAAATGGAGGACATGATACAATCTTGATATTGATTGAAAGGCAAAAATGTCACTTCAAAATTATGATATTTTACCATTAAAATTAATTAAATATTGATGGGCAATTTTGTCTTTTCATCCATTTTAAGGCCTTGTTTGGATCAAAATTCTGGCAAAGGGGTGTCATTGTTAAAAAAATCCCAAACTTATATATGATTGTTTTTATGGCAAACCTCATGGGGTGTCACTGTAATTAACTCTAATTTTTAAATTCATACAATTAGAAAATATATACTTCATGTGGTATTTCAGATAGAACAAATATTATACTGTATTTCAGATTGAACACATTAAGGAAAGAAATGGGGAAGGAAAAAAAAACTAAAGTAATTAAGGAGGGAAATGGGAAACATTATAGAGATACAAAAACTTGACTGAAAAAAACTTCAAAAAAAAAATAAAAATAAAAAACCTTGACTGATAAATATATATACACTTTTTGATTCATCAACAACTTTGATAATAATAAAGTAATGAGTTATTGTGAATTTGTAACGTGTATTATGACTCTCGAATTAAAGTTATGTTTGCGTCTTTGTACGCTGAGATTAACTTGTGTAAGTGTGTGTTTATATAAGTGAAGATTAGGTTGTATATGTGTGAAGACATATACTTTATTGCAAAGAATCGGTATCTGATCCAATTAGGGTTCATGTATCCAGGTTTAAGATTTGATTTGTTAACAGTTTTCTATGTAAGTTTGATAGTATGAGAGATAGATTTTATTTTTTTTAGAAAGTGAGAGAGAGACAGGCAAGTTCCATGGAAGAGAGAAAAAAATGTCTTGGTGGGTGTAGAGGATGGTTTATAGATTCCAAAAAATAAAGCTTTGGGAAAGCCTGAGTGGATCAAGAGTGATCGGAAAAGTTTATCGGATTGAGGGAAGAAAGTTGTAATGGCAGGGGAGAGAATTTGGGCAGAAATGTCATAAATGCATGAAGGGGAATTGGGCTTCTAGAAAAACTATCCTTTACGTCACCCTGTCCCCCTATTTATAGGAGTCCTGGCACTAGGGTTACAACTTGGGCGGGCCCAACCCGAATTTACCCGAGCCCAGCCTGCATTTTTATGGGCTTGGACAATGATTTTTTGTTCTATGTCTGGGCCTGGGCTGAGTTTTTTGAGCCCGAATTCAATTCGGGCCGGACTCGGGTAGATATGTTATGAAGCCCGAAGCCCAACCCGAACCTGCCCGAAACGCTAAAGCCCGCCCAACCTGTTGAAAGAACCCGAACATCAATCCCGATCTCATAAGCCCGCCCAACCTGAAAATAAAGCCCGCCCAACCTGTCACATTTAGACTACTTCTAGTAATGGTAGTAGACACAAAATATGAGGACGTAAGAGATTTGAACGCTGGACCTATTAGAGGAAAGAATTAGGCATTACCATTTATGCTCTAACAGTCATTGTGAAATATTTTGCTTAGTAAAATATATAAATACTAGTAATATATACCTAATATAAAATTATAAGGAAGGCCATAGTCATCCGTTTTTCTACACTTACACTACAATCTTAAATGAAATGTCAATTATAACCTTAACTTTACAACTAAATGATTATTACTTTTTAAATGACACAATAACCCTTTCAAATTTTCTCTCCTTATATCTAATATTTATATCTTTTGTCAAGATTCAAAAAACATATATATATGAAAAAAGATGATTCAAAAAAAAAAAATTATTTGTATTGAATAAATTATCTCTTTTGATAAGATCCAAAAAATAAAAAGGTTATTTCTATTGAATAAATTATTTATTTTTACGGGCCATAAAAAAAATATCAATTTTTTTTTTTCAAAATAGGAATTATTGACTCATTATCATTATTAGAGGAATTCCTTTACTGAAAGTGATATTATTGACGATTTTAATATTTGACTCATTATTGACTCATTATTAGAGAAATTCCTCTACAAAAATTGCAATGTTTTATAATTTTTCAATACTTTGCATTTTTTTTTTTTATTTCTCTTTTTGTTTTTTTGTTTATGAGTGTCAAATAGACAGATAGATTATTAGCTTTAATCACTAATGCCTGTCAAAGTAATAGATGTATATTAATGAATAATGATTAAAGAAACAATCTTTTATATATAAAGTATAAACGAAAGGGATACACAATCTAATTATACATAAAGAGTCCTGATATATATTAATGATCAAAGACACAATCTTTTATATATAAAGTATAAACGAAAGTGATACACAATCTAATTATATATAAAGAGTCCTTACAAGTATGCAATCTAGAAAGGAGATTACAACTTTCTAAATAGTTAATTACTTTCTATTTACAACTTTCCAAATAGTTAATTACCTTCTATTTTTAAATAGGTCCTATTTTATTTTTAAATAGGTCCTATTATTATTATATTTACGTGAAGTAGTAAATTTTTACCTTCTATTTACAACTTTCTAAATAGTTAATTACCTTCTATTTTTAAATAAATTCTATTATATTTTTAAATAAGTCCTATTATTATTATATTTACGTAAAACAGTAAATTTTTATTTACCAGGATAAATAGTAAGACTCATATAATCATATATATATATATATATATATATATATATATATGTATGTATGTATGTATATATATGGTATCTCCTAATAAGCATGGCATGTCACAATGAAAACATAAATCAAAAAAAAAATAATCAAAACTGAAACATTGACTATATATATAATTATATATATATACACAATAAATAAAAATTTATTATTGTATTATTAAGGAAAGAATTAGTCGAACACTAAAAAAAAAAAAAAAAAAGAAAAAAAAAAAAAGACTGTTTTTGGTATATAGAAAGCTAGAAACCCTACGTTCCTTATATCCTTACGGACCTTACCTTACTTCAAAGGTTGCCTCACCTAAGTCCTTTCCAAAAAAAAAAAACACTCCGCCTCCCCTCTTCTCAGTTTCCACTTTCTATGCTTGTTGTTCTAGATCGGATCCCCTTTTCTCAATTTCCATCGCTTGTTGTTCTAGATCAGATTCACCGTTCGCCTCCCCCTCTCTCCCTCCAACTGCTAACTTGTAGGTATGGGTTTTGTTTTAATTTTTTTTTTTTTTTTCCTAAATCAACTAATCAAGGTTGTAAGACTGTAATTCTTGTTTTGCAATTTTTTTTTTTTTTTTTTAGGTTTTTAAAAAATTAAAACCCATGTATTTCACTTTCCAGATCCAGATCTTAGACCCCTATTCGCCACCGTCCTCTGTCCTGCCATGACTGTCGTCCTTCGTCATCGTCTGCTGTCATATCGGTAGGTATTACAGATTTTTTATTTTATTTTTTGTTTTAATGAGTTGAATCCATTACAATTTCTTGTTATTATTGTTTTGTCTTGCATATTAAAGTATAAATTTATATAAAAAACACAATCTGCTATTATTGATCTACTCTCAACTCTCAAGCTTGCCCGCCTCTCTCTCTGTAATGCTAACTTGTATGTATAGGTTTTGTTTTAATTTTTTAATTTTTTTTCTTTTTCTAAATCAACTAATCAAGGTTGTAAGACACATGCCTCAGCTTATTCCGTTCTAGCACCCATGTACTTTAATCATTCTTGGCTGAAGCGTAGTCACCCTCTCCACTGAGGTCCAGGGTCTATATACCCGGGTTATATGACACACCCAGCGAGCCCCTTCTTCAAGCCTCCATGCCACGACAGACTCTTTTTCCCATTTTTGCGATTATGGCATGCCGCGACATAATGACACATCATGATCGCTTGAGTTACGAGCTGTTGCGCACCAACATTGCAACTCCTCGATCTATGTATTAGATCATGAGAGTGATGCTAGGTGGGATAACATTATGCCACAGAACATGTTACTACCACCGAGCATCACTAACACACTCTGTTACATAGTCTCCCGTCATAGTCAATACCTCCGGAGTGAAACTCTAAACCATGGGTTCAATATATTACTTGACTTCCGCGGACATTCTATATGACTGTCTCACGAGAGTCATAGGTATATAGAGTTCCTCATCTCAGAGGCATCTCTCTAAGTTACACCAGCGATAATTGACTTATGACTCACGACTGTGTTAAGGGCCTCGTGCAATATATTACTGTACATACAACTCCCCTTTCCAATAGGATTGTCGAATAAGAGGATAACATATGTGCACTTTCCTTTTCACAGTGTCCTTCACCGAGATTCCTTCTTAATCCTTCTCGGGAAGCCAAGTAATTTATACAATGATACATGCCAAGTATAGCTTCCTCTACAAATTGCCCCCTTACGTGTGGGTTTTCTTCAAGGTATATGCACGCGCAACTTTAAATAACTTGTCACCTTGCTTGATCAATTATATAGAGTACCAGTGCTCTGTTACATAATAAAAAAATAATAACTTGTAAAAAATATATGTATATATATGTATATATATACAAGTTATTAGGAGTCTGTTTTGGTACTTGCTTATATATAGATACAAGTTATTTCATTCAATAGCTTTTGGGATTAAAATAATTATATATATATATATATATATATATATATATATATATATATATGCTTCGGGACATGATCAAGTGATAGTTTTCAAATACTAAATAGTTATAATTTCTTTTAGCAAATTTCTAAATAATAGTTACAAAATAGTTATAAATAGTTACTAAATAAGGATATCGATATGCAAAGGCAAAGTATAATTTCATTTAGCTTACCCACCTGCTAAATAGTGAACGCACTGTCCCATGTATATATACATATATTATTAAGAAACTTGAGCTTTTTGAAACTAAGGCTGACTGCACTATAACTTATATTAAATAGGTCCTCCATACAGTGTTGTACTTGAGCTGACTATTTAAAGTACAATTGGCCAGTTGTCAATACGCATGGACTACTACGTAAAGATTTGCATTTAAGACTTTTATTTAAGTGTCTAGCAGAAGAAAAGAAAATTAATCAAAAGAAAATCAAAGCAGTCAAAAGAAGATTCGTAATGCTTCACCCACTTTTAACTGCTCAACTTATCTTTGACTCAATGTTACTATTTAACTTTGTTGTACTAGCTGTGCCACTCACCTGACACACGTTATCCACCGCACACAAGCAAGATATTGCACCAACTCTACTACATGCTATCCACACACACAAATATATACACATGCGACAATCTATATCCGCGGATCACAACACTCTATACCCCCGCGATGCAAGTTAAACTATGCGACACTCCAAATATAGATACATATACATACGCGACACTCTATATCAACGACTCACAAAACTCATAATACTACCACCATACAACACATTTTTGTTATGTATCCTATACATATTCTTAGCATATAACACCTTACTCAGTAAGTGTATACACCACCCTTGACCCTCGCCCAACACCATACATCATCATTGGGTAAAGTTATACATATCAGAATATGCCAACTCCATGTATCAACCCCAAATTGTGAAACTGATCAAGAATTATATGAAGCCCTTGTATTCTCAACTTCATGACTGGTATTGCAACTTCAAGATTTAGTGCCTCATCTGGCCATCGCATAATTTTTGCTTCCCTAAGGTTGGTGCCACTCAAACTATTTATACATATACCTACTTATATTTATATATATACTGCTGGGATTTCTTTCCTTTTGTTTGCATAAGAAAATTCTCTTCCTTATACTTCTATTGTCGCTCTGGCTTCTTTATTTTTTATTTAAAGATACTCGATCTGCTGCCACTATTGCTTGTTATGTAGGAAAAAATATTGACAAATTCAGATGGCATTATTCTCTATTCTCCTCCTCCTTCTAAATGGCGACGAGCACCTTATATTAGCGACTCAGACAACCTTTGGACTGCAATTTCAGATTATGATGAATCTTCTAGTTTTTGTGAAACACTATTGTTTTTGGAATCTGAAACAACTATTTATGCCAGTGGGTGGGTTCCTCAATTCTCTATCCTTCACCTTTTGATTGAACGGGGGAATTTTTCATATTCTTTTGTGCATTATGAGAGTCATACAGTGGTACTACTTAAATGGACATCCTAGTGCGAACACATTCTTCACAACACCAGTTACTGTGCAAAATTAAAGTCTCCAAAAGTACTGGATTATATCCGTCTCTTCTATGTTTTGTCTGTGAGGCGTAACCAAAAAAACTTAGCTGTTCTTTTATCACGATGGTGTTCGGATACCCATACCTTTATTGCAGCTTGGGATGAGTTTTCTCCATCCTCAGAGGACGTCTATTGTTTGCTTTCCTTACATATGTCTGGTTCAAATGACTATCATCCAGGGCAATTGGCGGAAGATGATCGAGCCATAGTGGATTATTTGGAGAAAGCTTATTCCAAAGCTTCTAAATGGGGTACTCACTTCCGTGGTTCGACCTGCTTGAAAACTACCCCAAGCTTAACTTCCGGTAAGAGACTGTCCTATTCTCAATGGTACAGACACTTTTATCGTGATTTCGAACAAGACTCTGAGGACATTAAGTATGGTCATCGTTCACGAAGGAGTGTCCGTGGTCCTGAATATGGAAAACCGAAAGCTCTTGCGGGTTTCCTTTCGTACTGGCTTGAAGATATATTTTTGAAGGAAAACCCGAAGATGGTTTGAACTCGAGAGTATTTCCATTGGCTGCCATCCTTTCTCGTGGCACGCATTGCCTTTGGCTCCATTATTTTTTGGTACATTATACAATAGGTTGGATATGTTGAAAGATGATTTGGAACGATTTGTTGGGCGCTGTGATTTGAGTTCTTTCATTTCTTGCTCCTTTCTTACCTTATTTATATATGAACGTTTCCCAAACTATGCGCCTAATCCCACCATCTTTCATAAAAAAGATCTAGGAGACATTGAGCATAATTTTGGAATGTGGTGGAATAACTCCAAAGGCCTGCGTTCTTGTAACTTGGGGAATTATATTGATAACGTGGATAGTTTTTGTTGTCGTCCTTATTCCACATCTCATGTGGGGATCAAGTCTCCTCCATTTTACGTGGAAAAGGATTATTCCATAACCTTAAGGGTCTGTTTGGTTAGCGTCAAGTAACCAGAAAAGAAAAGGAAAATATTTAAATTTTTTGGAAGTTTGGTTAGAGGGAAAGTGAAAGTTTTGGGAAAAGTAGGATTCAAAATTTTCCACTTTCTCGCAAAAGTTGTGCACTTTATATATTACTTTCCTATTATACCCATGTTAGTTGTCTCTCTTCTTCTTTACTTAATTACACAGACTTTTTTGAAAAGGAGAGTTTATTTCTTCTGTAAATTGCTTTTTTTATAAAATTAAGTATTACTAATTAAATTGTTTGTATTTTTTTACATGTGCAACCAAAATTAATTAATTTTTTCGTTTTATTACTGAATTATTTTTTTTTCAATTTTTTTTTGAAATGTCTTAAATAAGTAAAATATATATATTTTTTCTATAATTGATAATGATTAAAAGTTATTATATATATATACATAACTATTTGTTGATAATAAGAGTGTCAGGTGAAAACTAATCTACATTATCTTAACACAATTTGTTTCATACCTAACATCAAACATTATCTTGAAATAAATAATTGATGATTCGTAAATAATTTACATAATCTGTCTATGACTTTATTTTCTCAGTGAGAAAGTTGTAATTAGATATATAATATCCAGTTACATCATTTACAAATAAATAATAAATAATAAAATTCAAACTAACATAAAGAGAAAATAAATACTTGAACTTTGATAGTCCACTTTACCAAAAACTTAATTTTCTTACCTTAAAGATCGAGAATTCAAGTTTACACAGGAACAAGTGAATATATATAGAGAGAAAAGAAATCAAATATATATAGAGAAAGGAGAAAGCAAAAAAATTGTATTATGATATCACATATTATTTTATTCCATATTTCACTATTTCCTTACTAAAATAAATAATTAAGTATAAATAATATATATCAAACATAAATTTATTTATTTTTTTACTATCTAAAATTATAAGGGTATTTTCGGTAAGTAGAATTATTTTCTTTTCATTTTCATGCTATCCAAACTAATAAAATAATGTTTTCTTACAACTTTCTTTAAAATATTTCCTGCTAACCAAATGCATGATAGAAACTTGATTTTCCTTTCTTTCACTTTCACTTTACATAAAATTTTCTGTCTAACCAAACGGAGCTTAAAGGAAGATTTGTGCATGGGTACCCTTATGTTCACTACTATTGTGTCAAAATGTTCTTTACCTTTTCTTACAGAGACTAAATCAGGTTCAGCTTCCTATAATCCTTTTCATTTTACTCGTCAATTTGGATTTGATTAGGCCATCCCGGGTTATAACAGTGATCCTGAACCATTTGAAGCTAGTTGCCTTCGATTTCGCAATAATCGTGTTGTTATCTTAAATTCATTTTAAGCACACTTTATCATTCCTGCAGATAGCCGAGGTGGTGAGTTCACTCCATCTTTCTGCATTTATCGGAGAAAAATGCTTCGAACTTTCTTAAAATTTCCTACCACCGAGCCAGAGCATAAAGCATTTTTCGTCATTTATGAAGGTGACCTTTTTCTTAAGTCTGAAAAGAAAATAAACATCCTATTTCATTCCGTGGTCTCGCTAGCCACCTTGTGAAGGTCAATGCTTTTACCAGCCTATCATCAGATGTTCTGAATCACGTAGGTGCTAAACGTGGATTCCAGGCTTTGCAGACATCCCGAGTAAGGAAAAGCAGAGAGGTACTAACTGTAATGCCTATATTTCATCAGTGTTATGATCATATTAGAACTTTTAATAATAATAATCATCTATATAATTTTTTTCTTTTTAGATCTCTACAAGTCCATCCTCGACCCAAGGCTCCCCTTATGATATTAGGGATGATACTGCCTCTGACTCAGGATCTTATACTCATCATGAGTCCACAGGAGCTAGTGACCATTCTACATTTAAGCCCTCCTCTTGAGCTAATGACAAAGTTTATGATCATTTCATGGAGTCAGTTCCTGAGGCAGTCATCCATAGATCGTAGCAAGCTATGGTTGATGATCCTCTTAATTCATTTTTTCAAATGGATTAACTCATCAAACTAATGGTCAAGTTGAGTACGACCTTGGTGGGACTATGAATAATGTGTTAGGCAAAATCCATAGTTGTCCTCAAGATAATCTTGCAAGTACTGACGGTTATGAGCCGGGAGACACCCAACCTTATCATAACATTCTTGAGACTGAGCTTGTTAAGAGTAACTTTCAGCCTATACATATTCCTGGTGACATCGCGATAGAGACCGCTTATGCTGGTGCTATGGATGCCCAAGACCTTGTTCGTGACCTCTTTGAAATAGAGGAATATATTCCTAAAATACATGAGACTGCCACTGTTTTTCTGGATCAATCTTTTCTATTGCTACTAGAAGTACTCACTCATTTAACCACGTCGTGCCAATGTCCACTCCCCATAGTTTGCGAGATTCCTCCACTCCATTGGGTGCTGTCATTGATCCTTTAGCTAATGGCCCTTTACCTCAACAGTCTCCTTTAGAGGCACTATGTTCCGACACCCTTATCCAGTGGCGCGGGTATAGTTGCAGCCTTTGCAATATTCCACTATTAGACTGCATTTATCAAAGACATCCAGGAACCTTTATCGGGTTTCATTACGAGAGCTCTGATTTCCAATACATGTTGTTAGATGCCTTAAGTAACCTGGCCAAAGAATTACTTGAAAAGAAAATTAATGATGTCGGCGAAGAATACATGAGGCGAGTTCGTAAGCTTATTAATGACTGGAAATGCATAGGGCTAGATTTGTCATGGTTAGAGTATTGTTATGATACTGCTTATAGTCATCTTAGTCTTTTATTTCTCAATCGTGCATATTCTCAGACCTTGGAGGAACTTAAAGAGGCCCTTAACGAGATTACAACCCTTGAATGATACTTGGTTACCACTCGTGCCACGGTTTCATCGATTCAGGCAAGATTTAAGGAGTTAACCCATAACATCTCAACTTAGCGCTTAGTTGATACTTCTTCTGTAAACCTTGATGATGCCTTCTTAAAGGACTTATTATAGCTTAGCACCCATCCCTTCCTTTGTTGATGTACTGGCAATTGTATCCAACTATCCCTTTTCTACTTTGGTTAGTGGAATGCATTGTACCGTTTATTACATTATGTTGTGCTTGGTTCTTAACTTGTTTTAATCATGATATTGACAACCCACATATTTTTGTAAAATATGGAATATGAATGCCCATAAAACCCTTTATTTCATTATATTCTACCTCTCATTTTAAGGGAAATACAACTTGACCCACTTTACATTTACAGGACCTGTTCTAAGACTTGTTGCAACATTGGTCATCTTACAATATCCATTCTTACTGGCTTCAGTGATAGATATGGACCTTCCCACTTTGGCTCAAATTTTCCTGACTTTTAACCCTTCGTGATTTATGTTGCAATTTTGAGAACTAAATCTCCTGTTTTAAACTTCCGCTCTTTTATTTTTTCTATTGTATGCTCGTGACTTTCATTCCAGGTATTTGTGATGATTCAAGGCTACCAAATCCCTTCTCTCCTCTAATACTTCAAGTTTTGCAATCCTAGCATGTTTAGTCACTTTGCTTGCGACAAGCAGCCTAGCTGATGGTAACACTATCTTGACTAGCAGAACTGCCTCAGAACCATATACTAAGGAAAAAGGGGTAGCTTGCGTGGCCCCACGCTTAGTTGTTTGATATGCCCAGAGTGCCATAGGTAAGCACTTTACCCAAAGATTTTGTTGCTCATGAACCAAACGGCTTAAAATTCTTATAAGGGTCTTATTTGATGCCTCGACCTGCCCATTGCCCTGTAGATAATAAGGTGTGGACCTTTCCCGTTATCTGGTAAGATCATCTTAGGTACACTAAAGTGGCAAATGATATCTTAGTAGGGGTCTGTCGTGGCATGGAGGCTTGAAGGAGGGGCTCGCTGGGTGTGTTATAGGGTGACCACACTTTAGCCAGAAATGATTAAAGTGCATGGGTGCTAGTATAGAATAAGCTGAGGCATGTGTTAGCACATGCCAGGACTCCTATAAATAGGGGTACAGGGTGACGCAAAGGACAGTTTTTCTGGAAGCGCAATTCCCCTTCACGCACTTATGACATTTCTGCCCAAATTATCTCCCTTGCCATTACAACATTCTTCCCTCAATCCGATAAACTTTTCTGGTCACTCTTGATCCACTAAGGCTTTCCCAAAGCTTTACTTTCTGGAATCTATAAACCATCCTCTTCAATGGGTAACCAACGGGCCGGTGACCTAGCGGTATCAGCCTCTTACTTCCCAAAGGGAGGTCAGGGTTCAAGTCTCAGAAGAGATAAGTGTGTGTGAGTACCAACTAGAAAAAAAAAAATGTCTTGGTGAGTAGGACCTATAAGAGTTGGTAAGAATAAACTTTCACAACAAAATACCAAATTGTTGTCGTAGTACCATTCATAATGCAAATCTTGAAATTTCTTTCGTGATGTATATCGCTACTCATATTAATTTGGCCTATGAGAGGGAGCCACGTATCATTCAAGATCAATTTTATTCAAAGTGTTGGTATTAGAGAAAAAAATGAAGAACTATAAAGAATAGAAATTCTTAAGTGTGTAAACTATAACGTGAAAATTCATGTAATAATATTTTTTAAATTAAATTAGGAGTTTTAAAGTGTATATAAATAATAGAAATTCTATACACTTTGTATAGGAGTGTGTATATATATATATATATATATATATATATTTCTTTATTTATTTCTGGATAACATTTGACCTTTGTTGTGATAAGTAATTATGCTAACAACATTTAGATTAATAGGGACTTCAAATATCACTAACATTGATAAGTATTATGGTAGTTTTCCAAAGATGAGAATAAGACACGCTATAAATGTATATTTGCACTTACAATGGAGAGAAATATAGTATGTTAGAGCAAGAGGTGTGGGCAACCCAAGTTATCTATCTACTTTTTAAAAAGTAGAGTGCCACGTAAGCTAAAAAGTAATGATGTGGTACTCTATTTTTTTTTAATCCATATGTTTCATGGTGTGGAACCCAATTATCTCATTATCTATTTATTATTTTATTATTATTTTATTAATTTAATTTAAAAATAAAATAAAAAATTTGAATTTGAATTTTATAATTTTTTGTCTTCTTCTCAACGGCTATATTTCAATTTTTATATAAACCACTCATTCTATCTTCTTTCCATTATGAAATCCACTTCTTTGCATTCTCAAGTCTATTATTTGTTCTTTCAATTTCTATATAAACCACTCATTCTATCTTTTTTCAATTCTATCTTCTTTCAATTATCAAGTTTACTTCTTTGCATTCTCAAGCCCATTCTCTATTCTTTGAGTCTTCATATTTCTTAAAAAAAAAAAAAAAATGGCTTCATCGTTACGAGATATACCCGTCTCTGAGTCTATTTCTCCATTGAATTCGTCAGATTTAGATGGGGAAGATATTTTTGAAATCTATTGAAAAAGAATGAACGATGTAAGCAGATTATTATCGCTTGATAGGGTGCGGGCATTCTTTCAACCTCGTAAGAGAAAGTATATTAAACGCAATCGAGAGGAGGCAGCACAGCGGCTATTCCGAGATTCTTTGCTGAAAATCCGATTTATCCACCAAACATATTTCGCAGAAGGTTTCGGATGCGACGAGAGTTGTTTCTTCACATTTTGAACGGTGTTACAACATATGACGAATGGTTCATCCAGAAACCCGATGCCCTCGATCGTATGGGGTTCACTCCTATCCAGAAGATGACTGCTGCAATCTGTATACTTGCATATGGAATTTCAGCTGATCTTTGTGACGAGTATATAAAGATTGCTGAGCGCATTGCGATCGAAAGCTTGAAAAGGTTTGTGATGCTATAATTGCTGTGTATGCGGAGCAGTACCAACGCTCACCAAATGCAGACGACATTACACGTTTACTTCGAGAAGGGGAAGAGAGAGGTTTTCCAGGTATGCTTGGCCCTATAGATTATATGCATTGGGAATAGAAGAACTGCCCCACAGCATGGCATGGCACGCACACGGGAAGAAGCCATAAACCTACCCTCATATTGGAGGCTGTTGCATCGAAAAATCTGTGGATCTGGCATGCTTTCTTTGGTATGGCTGGTTCACACAATGATTTGAATGTTCTCGATCATTCCCCAGTATTCAAGAGCATGATCAATGGTTCAATGCCTCCAGTTAATTACGTGGTGAATGGGCATCGGCGTACAATAGGGTATTACCTATCTGATGGTATATATCTTAAGTGGGCAACTTTGATGCAGACCATCCTGCACCCAACAACAGTCAAAGAGAAATTATTTGCTAACAAACAAGAAACTGTTAGGAAAGATGTAGAACGGGCGTTCGGCGTGTTGCAGATAAGGTGGGCTATAACGCATCAACCGGTACTTTATTGGAATACAGAAGATCTAAACAATATAATGAGAACGTGCATCATATTACACAATATAATCATTGAAGACGAGGGCGAACACATTTTGCAATGGACACCTCCGACAGATGACCCAATTTCCCTTCCACATTACGTTCGAAACCCATCAATGTTGGCGGCACACATTTCCTCTCGCCTAAGTAGGATTCGCAATAGATCAGACAATGCCGATCTTAGGAGAGATCTCATGGAACATTTATGGAATCAATTTGGTAATGAAGATGTTTAAATTTGTTGTAGTAGAATAAAATGTAATTTTCATATTGCTGATGAATAAACAATATTTTAAAAATTTCTTACTTCAATTAGATTTGTTAAGAAATTTAAAGAAATTATGATTTAAAGAAATATCCATTACATATATAAATAAAAATTACATTAGCTTCCCACAGATAGAGAAAGAAAATTACATTACATTAACTTCCTACAGATAGAAAAAGAAAATTACATTACATTAGCTTCCCAAACTACCCCTTTTACTAAAACGTCCATAAATTTCATTTTGTTGATCAATTTTATTACCGTTCGAATTTAATGGAACGTTTGGAAGTAACCGTTTTATTTTTACTACCGTTGCTGCTTTTGCTTTTTTCCTTTCCGTCAAAGTGATTAAACAAAGTAAAAAACAAATAGAATGTTCTCCAAAGGGTACTCTATCTGCGGACAAAAGGATAGACAATGGCTGTAGGTCCCACAAGACAGGTACTCCATTTCTCTCACCATACCATCGACTTCTCTCTCCTAACCGACACAAATATACTCTAAATAGAGTACCACTCCGTTGCTCTTAGAATCTCTATCTACTGTTTTTTTATAGGGTCGAATCAACCAAAACTTTCAATAGGTGTCGGTGCATTTTGAGGGAGGAAAGAACATCAATTTTAGAATAGGTGTTCGTTTGTTTTTTGCTTTACAAAAGAGGCATAGGTACCTTTTCAATGATTAATGGTAATATTGACTTAAGCAAAAGCTAAGATTGTTTGCAAGGAATGACAAACAACTTCGGATTCATAAAATTAAGAGATAAATTTGTAGAGAAAATTTGATATTGTATTAATAATTAAATAGATCATTCTGCTTTCTACACTACAAAGACAATTGGTTTAAAGATGTGCTAGTATTTAAATAAGCAGCTGGTATAATTTGACCGAAAAACTGCATAATTTTTTAAAGGAAGAATCGCTTGTTTTTTTTTTTTTTTTTTTAATTTTAATGAAAATAACTGATTTTAAAGAGGTGTTATAGGCAACTGGTTTAAAGAAAGAGTTGCTTCTTCTTCTTCTTCTTCTTCTTCTTTTATTTATTTATTTATTTATTTTTAATAACTTTTTAAATGTATATAAATATTATAAATAGAATACACTTTTATAAGGAAATTTAGATATATATAAGTGGTGGAATTACTCAAAAGTAAGATATTTAACAAAAATTAATGTGCTTATTGGTCTAAACAATATATATATATATATATATATAGAGGAAGTGATATTTACAATGAGGGGTGTAAACATTAAAACAGTACAGACCCAGCAAATGGAAGCCCATAACAAGAATCCCAAAACAAAGTCCTCAGACTTATACATTAGTAACATTAGCAAATTTTTACAATGAGCTAAACTCCAAAGATTAAAACAGGGTAGACCCAGCAAAAGGAATCACAAAACAAAGCCCAAAGACACATACATATTACTAAGACTAATGGAGCTTGATTACTGCTCCTTCCCGGCCACCTCTGCGACCACCAGACTGATTTTGTGGGTGATCACCGCCATCACCATATTCTCTTTCTTACCGGAATGAGAGATGACATGCATTGCTAACTGTTGTTACTGTTTTGGGTTCACTATCTTTTGGGCTGCCTATTGTTGGGCTACTTGTTGGGCCAAACTACATTCTTATACACATTTACAATATTGCTTAAAGGTTTCTCTCACTTAAAATAGGACACAACAAAGAGCAAGGTAGAGAGAGAAAGAGCAGTGGCTTATTAGTATTATAAGGGTGAGTTTGTCCGAATCGGATCCAAATAGAAAAATAAATTTAAATTTTTGAATAAATAGATAAGTGTCTATTTGGTACTGTTGGTATTAGAAACAAACTCCATTCTTAATCCGGTGTCACGCTAAGAGAGTTATATTTTTTATATACAAAATTTGATAATTCCTTAAATTGCCCCCACCGAACTTTTTAAAAAAATCACAAAAAGCTTTGAAAAAACTATCAAAATTCAAAAAGCCCCTCATTTTCCAACTCATTTGTCCAACAAAATTTTAAAAATTCAAAACCACGTCTTTTCCTCTTTCAATGGATCCCACAAAATTTTTAAGAATCAAAATTTTAAAAAGACCCCTCTTTAACTATTTACTTTTTTAGTTCAAAATTTCTTACCACATTATTATTTAGATTTTTGACTCTGCCACCGAAATAGAGAGAGAGAGAAATAATAGTGATGTAGAGAGGGACAAAATTTGGGTGTCAACTACGTTAATGCAGGGAGACAAACATTGTGTAGAGAGAGAGAGGCATGTGGTGATAAAATTGAAAATTATGTAGAGAGAGCAAAAGTTTTGAAGAGAGAAAATTGCAAGCTTATGTTTAGAACTTAATTTATATTTAGGCGGGTTGTAAATGAGTACCCATTTTTAATCCGCTAATTACATTATTAATTTTTTACTAAATGACCCGTTACTCACTCTACCCATCTTTTGTAGACCTTGCGGCGTACTGGGCTTTATTTAGATACATAAGAGAAAAAATAAAAGAAATAATAGTATTAATTATGAGAGAAAAGAAAAGAAAAAAAAAATGATAATAATAATCTTTATGTATGTTTGGATAGATATAAGAAATAAAAATAAAAATAAATAAATGATAGTATCCCTGTTTGGATAAGATAGAGGGGAGAGAAATGAAAGAAAATAAAATAAGTGATAGTATTATTATTTGGATATGATAGAGGGAAGAGAAATGATAAGAACTAAATTATTATCAGATCTTTTTAAATAGAAGGGAAAATGAGTAGAATAATAATCTTCTCTTTTTAATTGTTGAACGTAGTTTCAGGATTATCAAAAACACAATCATTTATCTTTATATCTTCCCTTTTTTTGAAGACATAGAAAATGAGGGATAAGGATCTCTCCTCATCCTTTCTTTTCTTTCATTTTAATCCACCCAAACATATTTAAACCCTATCATTTATTTTCTTTTATTTTATTTTCTTATCCCTTCAAATCATTCCATCTAAACGCACCCTAATTTGCTCTAGTATATTCTATATTTTACTCACTAGGGATAAAAAAAAGAAAAAAAAAAAAATGCCACGGCTCTTCACGTTTGTTATTCCTTAGGTAGAATACGTATTTTAATTTTAATTATTTAAAATTTTTGACCTTTTATAATATATTTATTAGAATAGAAGGTGGGTAACAATTTTTATTCAAATAAATCATAATGGTATATGTTTTGCTGAGAAATGCAAAACATATATACTGAAACTATCATATACAACTAACCTATAAAATGAAAAAAAGGGGCGATCAAAAAATTCCACCCCAACTGTTCCGCCCCAATATTACTACTCCATGGCACAAGACACCATGTTTCTGCTCATGCAGAGAAATGACCTTTCAGTCCACACGCACATTCAAAGCATTAAAGTGACCGACATGATAAAAGACGACCTTTGAGTCTATGTGAACAGAACACTAATGTTCACTTTAACCAGTATCTCCATTTTAATATGGTTATCTATTCCGTAAATGGTATGTGAGTCATAATTTATGAAATGAAAAATTATACTAAGAAGGAGGGAGTAATGTTTTCACATGCATTATAATTCAAATTCACATCTCCATATTTCAACTATTAAAATGATTAATGTTATATGATTGACATTAAATTGAAGTTTTGAAATTAAAATTAGTGGAATTGGAAAAAAACAAGTAAGAAAATTGAACTAATTTTTTTCTTTTTTTAATTTTAATTTCAATTTCAAAATTCTAATTCCATACCCCGAAACATAACATAAGAAAATTTATTCTAAAAGGAAGAGAACCATAGCTACTTTAAACCCATAAATGGTTAAGAAAACTTACCTAATATAATCATGAGAAACTAAGCTGGGACCTAAAACTTTGCACACAACACTATACACAATTAGGTCACAACCATTAATACTGTATTACTGGTATAAAAAATATTTTAAAAACCTAATATGATGATTACACTAATTCGATTATTTTTATTTTATGTGAATCAAAGTTAATGTTATATAAAAATAGTAGAAATTTGTTTGAATGTTGTATCACAACTTAAGAAAAGAAAAAAAGGACTTTAAAGTGTAACGCGTTTTTCTCAAGTCTAAATTAACGGAACCACAATGACCATTGTAGATTTTTAATAAGTTGAATTGAGAGCATCTTGACCAAGGATAATGTTGTCGTTAAAAGTTGGATACATGAGGAAATGAGACGAGTGGGGTCTATAATAAACTATCGTGGTGGGGTGGATTTTCTTATAAGCTTCTAGTGATAAAGAAAAAATTAAAATATTCAATATCTTTGTAAAATAGAGTTAAAAGAAAAAATAACTCAGAAAATTGAACAAATTTTTTTTTTCTAACTTTACAAATTTCAATTCCAAAGTTTCAACTCCTTGCCGCCAAATATAATAACTTTAGGAGTTTTAAATTTTATTTTTCACCTTGGTCGAATTAGGAAAAATAATTAAGCATGCATCGAAAATTATTATTCATGTATAAAATGCCCTCTAAACTCTTATTCAAAATATTAAAATATATAATTTGTTAATGAGTTTTGAAAATTTTACTTGCACTCAACTTTTCAAATTCAATGACAATGCTATTGCTTGGAACTTTGCTCAACTTTAAAGAATTTTCATTGCCGGTTTTTATCTATAAAGAAACTGATCGATCCTCTTTACTATAAAGCCATGCAAAAGCTCACTGATACTCTTTACTATAAATCACGCAAAGAGCTATTACAAGCACTAGCAAGGCATATTCTCTTGCCGGTTTTCAAAGAATGTTTAGATTTTTCAATTGGCCATTTAACCGAACAATTAATTTGCACACAAGTTTTCCTAAAAACATACACAACATGTCAGTCTTGGATTGCCCATCTTTATAAACAAAGCTTCTTGCTCGAGAAATAAAAAGATTATTCTACTGATAAAGAAGACCCAAAACTATATGTATAAACATGTAAACTGGTATATCGTATAAAATAAATCTGGCTTTATAATTTGTTCTAATGAATTCGATTTTTTTTTTGTAAAATAAAAGGACAATGATTTCGTGAATTTTCTTCACTCGCACAAACCCTCCTAATTTTGGGATAAAATGTTGAGGGCATTTTAAACCTAAATTTTTATTTTAAATGCATATATAATTATTTTACTTAATTCAATCAAAGTAAAAATTAAAATTTAAAAATAGATTATTTTACGATTTAGGACTCGTGTAATTCATCCCGTTCAGATTTGGATAAATTATACACCACCATTTAATGCTTATTATTTTGATCATTTCTTAAGGCTTCGATATATTATGTTTTTCACTTTCAAAGCGAGAAATTCATTTAAGCACCAAAATGTAAAGTATTACCATTCCCAAAAAAAAAACAAAAAGTTGTAGTGAAATTAGGCAACACTAGGGCCACCTCGGTCAAGTCTGTCTGACTTTAATTATTAGGAAAACGCGTAAAAAATAGATATATAATTGAGCACCATTTCTTCTTTTTTATTTTTATTTTTTATATATATATATATTTTTTGCAAAGCAAAAGGGACAGAAGCTAAGAAACAAAACAACAGTTAGAGAAAAGGGCATCCCAAGAGGCCCTATATCAGAGACAGAAGAAGAAAGAGCAGAGCTAAGAGCAAATCTACAGAGTTCGTGCGCTCTATTTTTGCCCACCACTCTATTTTTGTCCACCACTCCTTCAACCACATATTAAGCCTATTGCAAGAAAACTTAAATTTATATTATTATTTTTTTCTATAAAAAAATGGCTGAGAGTGCAGTTTTCTTTCTGCTAGACAAGCTTGCACTGCCTTTACTCCAGGAAGAGGTGAAACTGTTGAGTGGAGTCAAGAAGGAACTTGCTTACATCAGAGCCGAATTCGAGCGCATGGCTGCATTCCTCAGAGTTGCCGATTCAATGGAAGAGAGCGATCCGGAAATCCGAGTTTGGGTTAAGCAAGTGCGTGACATTGCACACCACACCGAAGACATTCTTGATGTCTTCATGCTACAATATTTGATGCATGGTCCACATCACGAGCGGATCAGATACTTTGGTTTTGGTTTTCTTGGGAATGCTTTTCGTTCTCTCAAGAAAATGAAAGTCCGCCGTCAACTTGCTTCCGAGATTCAAAGCCTCAAATGTAGAGTAAGGGACGTTGCCGACGGACATCAGAGATACCGTCTCAAGTTAAACATATCAGAAGAAGGCTCAACCTCAAGCTCAACCGCCACCGCCACCGCTTACAAATGGTATGATTTGCGAGGTGACGCACTCCTGATAACAGAAGCTGAGCTCGTGGGCGTTGACAAGCCCAAGCAGGAGCTGATCGGTTTGCTGGTGGTCGATGATCAGGCGGATCATAGATCAGAACTAAAAGTGGTTTCCGTGGTGGGAATGGGAGGGTTGGGAAAAACCACCATTGTTAAAAAAGTGTACGATGATGCAGCAGTGAAGAAGCATTTCCAGAGCCATGTCTGGCTCACGTTTTCAGAATCATTTCAGACGGAGGAGCTGCTAAGAGACGCCATTCAGCAGCTGTTCGGCGAAATAAAGCAACCGGCCCCTCAAGGAGTCGAAACTATGGATGTGAACAAGCTGAAACATGTGATCAATGGATTCCTAGAACAGAGGAGGTACGTGGTGGTGTTTGATGATGTTTGGAGCATTCATGCTTGGAAAGCTGTCAAGTATGCTTTCCCCAACAACAATCTACGGAGTCGAATCGTGCTCACAACACGTTTAGGAGACATAGCTTCCAAATCTTGCGCAGAAACTGATGGCGAAGTTTATCATTTGAATCCGTTGTCTTCCGAACAGTCTTGTAGAAAGGCGTTTCGGGGCAACTCCTCCTCCTGCCCTCCACATTTGGAGGAAATTTCTAGAAGCATCTTAAAAAGATGCGACGGGCTGCCCCTTGCAATCGTGGCGATTGGTGGTATTTTGGCAACGAAGAACCAGAGTAGAATTGAAGAATGGGATATGCTCTATCGCAGCCTTGGAATGGAGTTACAAGGCAACGATAATCTTCAAAGCATGAAAAATATACTCTCCCTGAGTTACAACGATTTGCCTTGGTATCTGAAGATTTGTTTCTTGTATCTGAGCATCTTCCCCGAAGATCATGAGATTGAGTGTATGAGATTGATTCGACTGTGGATGGCGGAAGGATTTGTGCAAGGCGGCGAAGGTGGAAAGACAATTGAAGAAGTTGCAGAGGGATACATCAACGAGCTTGTCAATAGAAGTTTGATCCAAGTGGCAGAGATGACGGTTGACGGAAGGGCCAAAACTTGTCGTATCCATGACCTTTTGCGCGAAATTACTACATCCAAGTCGAGAGAACAGAATGTTGCAGCTATAGCCAGTGAACGCAACACGAGATGGCCTGAAAAAGTTAGACGCCTATCAATCCATACTACCTTTGGAAATATAAAACAAAGTAAGCAATTCTCACGACTTCGTTCGATGCTCATGTTTGGGGTGGCAGCTGATCCTTTGTCAAAGTTGTCGTTACCTATGTTGTTTAGTGGTGATTTGAGGTTGCTCAAGGTTTTAGACTTGAGAGATGCTTCTTTGGAGACCGTTCCCGTTCCCGATGAAGTTTTCAAAATGTTTCATCTCAAATATCTAAGCTTGAGAGGAACCAAGGTGAAAATGCTTCCGAGCTCCATTGGTGACCTTGTAAACCTACAAACTTTGGATCTCAAACGCACCTTTGTTACCGTGTTGCCAGCTGAGATACTGAATCTCCGAGGGCTGCGCCATCTCCTTGTGTACAAGTACGGCACGCTGATGGAACAATACCAACAATTTCACTGCGCAAATGGATTCGAAGCGTTAAAGGGAATCGGAGGCTTGTCGTCCTTGCAGAAACTTTGTCACGTCAATGCAAGTCATGGCATAGCGAGCGAGCTAGGGAAGCTGACCCAACTGAGGAGACTAGGGATTTTAAAGCTGAGAACCGAAGACGGGAAGGCTCTGTGCTCCTCCATTGAAAAGCTGAGCAACCTTCGTTCACTGGATGTGAGAACCACAGAAGATGACGAGATCCTTGATATTCAACTTTTGCATTCACCCCCTCGGTTTCTCCGTTCGCTATACTTGCACGGGCGTTTAGAGGAGCTACCAAGTTGGATATCCTCTCTTCACAATCTGGTGGCAGTATATCTTATATGGAGCAAGTTAAGGGATGTTCCATTGCAATACCTTCGAGGTTTGCCGAACCTCACGGAGGTGGTGCTCAACCGTGCTTACGACGGAGAGGATTTGTGTTTCGAGGCTGGAGGGTTTCGGAGGCTTAAGAGATTATACCTTGCGAGACTAGAAGGATTGAGATGGGTGAGAGTGGAGGAAGGTGCAATGCCTCATCTTGAAATACTTTCTATAAGGGATTGTGAATTGGTTGAGGAAGTGCCTTCAGGTATTCAACATCTAACCAAACTTCAGTCGCTTTGGTTGATTAATGTGCATGATGAGTTGCTTAAGAAGCTGAATCGAAACAGAGGAGGCGCGGATTATTGGAAAATAGTTCATGTCCCCAATGTTCGGATTGGAGTCTTTCAAAATGGTTGTTTCATAGAACAAAATCTGTAGACAAAAACTATTCATCACGTTGTGTTTGGCGGCATGGAATTGATTAAAATTTTTGGTTCAATTTTCTTGATTATTTTTCTTCAATTTCATTAATGATTCGCCGTATCGTTTGATACGTGACGTATCGTTCGACACGCGACCCTTTTTCAAATCCGATACGTGATTTGTATATGTTAGTTTACACTGACTGTATTCGAATCTGTTACACCGCAACCGTGATCGGTCAACTGATAAAACGACCATGACCGATACCCACTAATTCTAATTTCAAAACATTAATTCTATGCTTGCCAAAATAAATGGTCACGTATTCACAATCGTACTACCAGACTTCATGAATCACAATCAGCATGGCATCATTGATCACAAGGATTTGATATGTAGTAATTGTTTTCTATATTTTTTCTTTTGATGTACTTTAAATTGCAAATTCAATCCATCGGTTAAGTTCAAAATTAAACACGGAATAACACTCGTTTGATTTCAACACTTGAATTCTTAAGTTACTTACTCTAAATTAAACCCTATTTATTTTCAATAAACTCTTAAGTTACTTACTCTAAATTAAACCCTATTTATTTTCAATAAACTTATTAATAGATTCAATACCTTAATTCAACATTGCAAAACATTGATTCTATAATTAAGGACACTTAGTTTACTTTTATGTCATTAAATCAACTCATTAATTATTGTATTCAACACTTCATCCGCTGAATTAAACACTAAATAACACTCACTTCATTTCAACACTTGAATTCATGGATCACTTAGTAGTACTCTTAGTTAAACACTATTTATTTTCAATAAACTCATTCATGGATTCAGTACCTTAATTCAACATTTCGAAACATTAATATTAGAATTAAAGACACTTATTTCTAAACTCATTAATTATACTTATTTCTCAACTCATTAATTATAGTATTAAACACTTCATAACACCGGGACCAAAAAAAAAAAAAAAACTCTTGTATTAAACACTCAATAACACAAAACTTTGTATTGTTTGTGTGTGGACGTTATGTATTCAAGTGTTGAAAATAAATAAAATACCCAATAAATAATAAATAAATGAAACAAAAATAACCCACCCCCACATCTAACAAGAATTCCTTTAACTTCAAATAATCAAGCTTTATAAATAAGGGGCCAAGCCAAATAAATAAAAGGCAAACCCTTCCAATATAAGAGCTCTCCACTCGAGAAGACAACCTCTGGTTAACAGAGAAGGAAAAAAAAAAAAAAACGAAAGAAAGGAAGCAGTGGGTATCATCTAGGATTGTTGCTTCACTTGTACAAAGTACAAACAAACCTTAATGCTTATATTTTTCATTTAAAATACACATACTCACATACAAAAGAAACAGGAAAATACACACACACACACACACACACACACACACAAATATATATATATAGCCGAAGTGGGGAACCCAGAACCAAGTAAAGCATTAACACTGTAATTGATAGTAAATGTTTGAATTTCATTTATAGCATAAATTTTTACAGCAGTGAGAAATATATATTATCTTCAACTGTATCAAGGAATCACAATTTATTCGCTACACAAAGCCAGCACTGCATGATGTCCCAAAGCAGTCATACTTTTTCTGGTTCGGTTGCATCGACATCTTCTATTCGACTGCCTAATTTGACAATATCTTCGACGAGGATCTTCCCTTCTGTTGCCAAAATGAATAATTACATCGATCAGGACATGATCATGTTTGAGCAATGATGTCGATTTACAAAATGATATAGATACAAAGATTTAGGGAGCAGTTAAACACTACAAAGAACTGCAATAATATATCTTCATTTTAATTTTTGACAAGTTGAATATATATGTTCATTTTATATAGCACAACCAAGTTTATGTCATATATCGCACTCACCGGTTTTACATAGGCAACACCAATTAACAAGTTTGGACTACTATCTGGGGAAAGATTTTGACATTGGATAATCTGCGAAAAAGAGGCCATACCATTGTTAACTGGTGTTGCGTATGTAAAACAGACGGTGAGTCCGTGGATCACATTCTTATGCATTGTCCTGTGGCGCATGATTGCTGGAATCTCATATTCAGTATTTTTGGCGTTCAGTGGGTAAAGCCTAAGCACTCTATTCAATTCATTAACGCATGGAAAAGATGCCCTGTTAAAGGTCATGCTCGTGATTTTTGGAGGATCGTCCCACACTGTGTTTGGTGGTGTATTTGGAGAGAGAGAAATAACAGAAATTTTGAAGGAAAGGAATCGTCTCTAGCAAACTTAAAATCTCATATTCTTCGTTCGCTTTTCTGTTATGTAAGAGGCAGCGCTTGCTCCTCGATTGATGATTAATTTAATCTATTGGACTCTGTTGGTCCTTTGGTTTTTTGTTCTTGTGTATTAGGGACGCGTTCCCCTTTTGAACGCTTTTCTAATATATTTTACTTATCAATTTTTTTTTCACTTGAACGGAATTTTACAAGGTCTATTTCATTGCATATACAGGACAAGAATTTCAAGAAATGAAACCACTTCATTTTATCAAAATCATTTTTGAGATACATTTTGAGAACAGTATTTATTTAATTATAGTTATCCATTTCTGTTTTTAATTTACTTTAATTCTATTTCAATTTTTTGAGAACGGGTGGTGGCATGGGGGACAATATTCGTCTGTTATACGTCATTCTAGAATATATATTTATGCCTTCATAAGTTAGCAAAAACATACTAGAATGCTTTCAATTCATGAGTTGACAATTTAATTGAAGAATTGTACCCCAAGAATAATGTAATGAATTGAAAATTTGTTCTAAATAAGGTTTGGCACAGTCATTACTTATGAATTCCCACCAATGAGGTCCACAAGCCAATAGAAATTCAAAACTTAATATCCATAAGCAAAGAAGATCTTATTTATTTATTTACAAGTCACATAATTTTGTAGCCCTTTTGACATTGGTCCCTTTCTAAAAATTAATTAGGGCTGAATCCCCTTTAGTTATAGTCCCACCCATGCAAAAAGCTAGAAACTAAAAAAAAAAAAAAAAAAGGAGACAGCACTATTATTTGCATTAATTTTATTAACGTGACTGCTCTTAGACATGAATCCAAAAGGGCATTACCAAGTGCTAGTCCTATCCATTCGGGGATGTTGGGAAAAGAAGACTGTAGACAGGCCTAATTTTTTTTTTGGGGTATTATATTTCACAAAGACTGTTCCTAGGATTAAGACCGGCATCAACATGCTCGGCAGTAAGGACTTTCCTTCATCACTGTACAAACCAATGGCACCATAATTTTGTTTTGATTGGTTTTTAACTTTCTTGATGCCCTATTTTGTAAATTTGACAACATGTGATGACATTTTTGTATTTTTGCTAGTAGAGTCATCCTTTAGTAATACAAGATAATCGGCTAATGGTTTGGTTTGAAAATGACACTCATCTCTAAATAATATATAAAAATGAATGCTAACATGTAGAAATTGAGCCAAATCACTTTAACTAAAAATCATCAGATTCCATATGGTTAAATGACTTCACATTACTAACCTCTATCTTTGGAAAGGTTGCTGATAAGTTCTTGAACACCCTCTTTGTCCAAGGTGTCCTTCAGGTACATAGCCGCAGATGCTACTTCCTCAGGAGTCACTTTGCCATCATAATCCCTTCACATAGATAATAAAGATCTTCTTTAAAGATCATTCACATAGATAATAAAGATCCCTTCATAATCCCTTCACATAAAGATCATTCATAAAAATACCATGCATTGCTTACTATTAAATAGAGAGAATATAAAAAGAAAAACTAAACAACTTCTTTAATGAAAATCAAATATAAGTTTTGTATAACATTTGAGAGTAAATTAAAACAAAAGATGCATACGCAGGGTGACAAATTCGAGTCACCATTATAAACATCCAACAGAGAGGTTGACTATTACTAATGTGGGATGAAGTTATTAGAAATGATTTTAAAAAATAGGAGAAATAGCTTGTGATGGAAAGAATTCATGTGGCCAAGTCCATTCATATAGGATTAAGGCAAGAATGATGGTGGTGGTGTAGATCGTATGAGGACTGTAATATTATAATTTTTGTACCATCAGGCTCAACCCTCCTACGAATTTGATCACGTCCCTCACTTGTTCACAAATATGACTAATTTATTGTTTCATCCCTTGTGACGGAAACATATATTTTCCTGACATACCTATCAAGCAACCGCCAGCGATCACCAATTTCTGCATCCACATCATCGATTTCTTTCTCAAGCTTTTGAAGAATAGCATCAACCTGAAAACCAGAGGAACTTAGGTAACAACCCAAGTGGACATTGTATGCATTGCAATTCATGAGGAAGATGGCAATTAAATAATTGGCAAGCACCAAGGTAGGTTGAAGATTGTGGCAACTGAACTTCTTTGGAAGAAATCCATACCCTGTTTATGAGTGCTGAAGAAGCCTTGTTGTCAATGGCTGTCTCAGCAGTTTCGTCTCTATCCTCCCTCGCAGCTCTGTATGCCTTCTTGGCAGCATCTTCACTTTCTGTACCCTCTTTCTCTACCATGCTATTGTACAATCCTATCTACAAATGGCATTACATCACTAAACACAAATCATGCATGAAAGAACATAATGAAAAATTGCTGACAAGAGGTCACATGGACTTCTAAAAAATGCATGATGTACCCATTCAACAAGGGACACTCAGAATGTTGGCAAGGGATAAGTGCCCGACATATATGGTTTGACATGCCTCTGCAATATTTCCAGCTAATTATAATTTTACATAAACATCTCTTATTATGTTCCTCTCTTTTTACATTATTGTTTTAAAATTGTTTTACAATAAATGAAAAATATTAAATAAAATGAATAGTTAGCAAGGTCACCGTGCCCAAGAGTTTGGAGATTTGTTAAATCTGATGATCATGCATAGTTGCATACAAGCACCTGATTCACATACCCGAGTCCATGTAAATAGCTCACAAGGACGGAAGCTGACTTAGAGAGGCAGAAGAGAATCTGATGGTTAAATTTTGAATATGAGATAGTCAAATAATCCAATTCTGTGATGTTGTGGCCCGAATTTGGTGCCGAGTACGACCTGGGGGAGACTTTTTGACCCCTTTTTTTTCTCATGGGTTGTGGACCCTAATTAGTCTCTTGTAGCCCGATATACAAGGGCGCTTAGGGTTTTGAATGGTGTAAGAGACAGACTGAAATTCGTACAGAAACAGAGTGGGGGGCTAAAAACTTGTAATCTCCGATTTTACACATAGTGAAGACTTTCGCCGGATCCCAACCGTGGACCTAGGCTGTTGCCGAACCATGTATAACTCTTTGTGTTCTTTCTGTGGTGTGTTTATTTTTCTGTTGTGATTCTTGGTTTTATCTTGAATTCCTTGCGTTTGTCATAACAAATTCATTAGACAAATCAGTGAAAAGTGACTTTGTAAATTATGTGGTAGTTATCATTGAAAGATTTGGTTTCCTCGGAAGATCCATAACTTCAAATTAAAATAAAACAACATTAGAAAAAGATAATGATGAGTACAGTTAGCCTTCCACAGATTTAAAGGATGGTCATTAGCAACAAGCTGCACACTGCACATGAAATAGATTAGTATTCACAAAACAAATTCCACTAAGAAGCCCCCATAACCTCCTCTTTTATGAATCCCCACCCACCTTGGTTTTTTTTTTTCGGCGGTTGGGATGGGGGTGGGACCGTGGGGGTGGGGGTTTAGAGAACCCCATAAATCAGTCACAACTGTCTATTCACTGATTTTCTCCCAGTACTGCTGTACTTCACAGCAACCAAAAAAGTGATATCAGATGATTACAACCAATTGTGTGATCTAGAATTTGAAGCTGTAAATCTCAAATGTCCAACTGATTGATTTATGGTTCACACTGCCAGCCTGTCAGGTTATGAGGGGAGAGTGGCACCATATGCACAATATTTTATTGGTTATACAATATTCGAAATCAATCAACCAAGTATCAAATACTTAACCACAGGGTGATCAAGTGGATGTCAAATAGAACTCCTTCAGTGAAAGTCAAAGAAGAATTCTTTCCTCCAAAATTATTTTCCATTTATATAAAGCACGATATTTTAGGGAATCACAATAGATTCATATATATATATATATATATATATATATATATATATTTGAATTCCATCTTCTCCTCTTAACTCTGGATGATGTTTTGTCATTATCTTGGAAGTTACATTATAATAAAGGGAATAATAAGAATCGACAATAATCCGGAGATTAAAGAAATCAAAGATGGAAAGGACTATAATCTTAGGGCAGTGGGAATATTGACACAAATGAAAAATGGCAGTCAAAAAGGGAAAATTTGAATTCTAGCATTTGAATGCTGTTACTTTTTATATAAGCAAATTTTAATGTCAGCAAACATAAATATCTAAAGGAAGTTTTTCAGCACAAATGTCGTTCTTCTAGGGCTTCAAATATCAAAATCTATAGTCAGCTCATCAGAGATATAACAAATTAATCATAACAATGGTCTGTAATTACCTCCTTATCGACAAGTCTCAAGAACTCTTCACGCTCCCTGCTCACCGACTGAAAAATAATAGCAGAAAAAGCAAGTTAGGATTTTGAGCAGACGCATTACCTCATATAGATAACACTCAATAATTCATATATAAGAAGATCATGTTCAATCCTTACAGATGCTGATGCTAAAACAGCCAATGCACGACTGAGCTCACAAAGCTGCTCCTCATTCTCCAATGTTTTTCCTTTTGCCAGTTCCTGGGCTTCGTTTGCTGTTGAAGTAGTCATCTCTTCCAAAGCCACATCCTTTTGCCTAGCAACAGATTCCTTCATCCTGGCCTGCTCCTCTTCCTCTCCCTCTTCCTCCTCCTGCAATCAACAAGTTTAGAGCCCCTATGTAAGATGGCAAGATAAAGAAGACCTCCTATATAAGAAAGTAAGGCACGAAGACAAAACAAATTAAAGACCTAGGATCTTAAAGAATTACCAATAACACAACCAGAGAGCTCAGATTGACAACATTACAGTTGCTCTAACACTTGCAACAGCTACAGTGTCGAAGCACATTAATTTTAATCCCATTCCCAATTTTATTTAGAAAAATGATAGGTCTTCCAACCTCAATTGCCGACTCCTCCTCCGAATACAACGTGGTTGGGAATGAGTCGAAGAGAGAAATGTTTACGGGATTTTTTTTTTTTAAGAGTTCCAACATGATCAAATCACGTTGTATTCGGAGGAGGAATTGGCAATTGAGGTTGGAAGACCTATCATTTCTCTTTTATTTATACACAAAAGCAGACATAGAAAAGGCAAAAATAAACTGTGTTCATTAGAATCTGATAAATGCATGCCAAATATCACAAAAAGTCTTTGCCACCAAGTTTTGATAGTACATGTGGCAAACTATATAAGGAAAAAAAGGATCTTAACTGACACTAAGAAGCAGGATTGCAGGGCAGTGACTCTATATGAGGATCGAGGCATGAAATGTCAGGTCTAATAGATTTACTTTTAGCATACCAGAAGAAATGAATGCTCACTTATAAAATTATTCATTTAAACAAACATCTGTTTTCTTCCTCTCACATTTTTTTGTTTTTTTGAAAAGAAAAAGAACACTTCTTAGATGAGTGTGTCTGAACTAGACAAAAATTATATTTCCACTAATTACAAACACAAAAAAGATGACGGCACATAATCAATCCATTATTGTTAATATATGCAGCCTCGTTTTTTTTTTTTTTTTTTCTTTCAAATGAAGAGCATTACAACAAAAACCTCCAAACATGGCAAAGTAAACCACAACATATTCAACCTTGATTAGTTCTTCTTGCATTTCTAGGAACTCCAACTTCCTCCTCCTATCTGAAACAGAATCTTCAGATGGCAAAGCCGTCACTCCAACTGTGTCCACCACTTCATCTGGCAGAGAGGACAGCGTAGCTTGAACAGCTTCCTCAGGTTTCACTTTTCCAGACACACTGAAAGCTCTGCACAGGGTATCATACCACAAAGAAAGAACTTAGATGTTGTTAAAAATCTTAGAGCACCTATGAACAGACAAAGAATTATGCTACCTCGAAAGAATCAAAAGAGAAGATGGTACAGAGTGGTTGAGAGACAAGTCCAGCCAATCACGCAGCTGCACATTTGAAGAACAGTTGAAACACCTAAATAGACATACATTCCTTCTTTTAGCTTTTATATTAATAACAATATACTGAAAACTGCAAATAATGGAAGTTACCAACCATTCTTTAAAAATCACATTGTCAAATATTCTTTTGCATCTTTCCAAAAAGTTTTAAACACCGCATAACTAGAAAGCAATGTTTACTGTGCCCCAAAATATAAAGATTGGCTAAGGCTACCTCTAAGAGGGGTGAATACATAAAGCAGTTAATCATAAGCACACCAAGTAAATTATAATGAACAGATCATGTTTGACTACTCTGGTTTAAAGAAATATCTGGTCCTATTTAGAGGAAAGAGTATCGCATGCCAAAGTTGGCAACCACGATGACACCATACAATCTATAAAATAAAATTGAGTAACCATGGAAGAGAATAGTATTTGGAGGAAGGCAGCAGGAAGAAATTTTGGGAATGGGAATAGTTGGAGGACTTCAAGCGAGGTACAGAGGTTACTCATTCCTAATGGGTTCAGTTATGGAAGGGGGTCAGGAAACACTAGAGGGTAAGTCATGTGGGTTTTGTGCACAAAGGTTTTCGCATTACTTCGGTTATGGTAATGTTCCCCTAGAAATTATCTTCTGAATCTCTTTTGGATGGTGGGGAATAGAGGGGTTCTTGTTGCCATATTAGACAGAGGACTCACCATAGAATATCATGAATTTTAAGAGTTATTTGAGAGGAAGACATTCATAATTGATTTAGGTTAAACTTATTGTTAACAACCATCTACTCCAATAGCTTAAGCTTTTGTTTAACAGGGGTTAAACAAAAGCTGATTGGGACTGTTTCCTTCAACTCTGTACTCATCATTTTGCCTGCGCGGTTCTCAGTTTTAGTGAATGGCTCCCTAGATGGCTTCTTCGCGAGTTCTCGCAGTCTGCGCCAGGGTGACCCACTGTCTCCATTTTTGTTTATTATTGTCATGGTGGCTTTTAGCCGATTGATGAGGAGGGTGGAGGAGTTGGGATTCATTCTAGGCTTCTCGGCGGGAAACAGTCCCAATCAGTTAGTTATCTCCCATTTGCTTTTTGTGGATGACATAATCGTCTTTTGTGATGCTAGGGTGGATCAATTGAGGTTCTTGAAATGTGTGTTGGCTTGCTTTCAAGTTGTCGCAGGGCTCAAGATCAACTAAGGCAAAAGTGAGCTAGTTCCAATTGGGGCAGTGAAGGAATCCATGATTTTGCTAACATCATTGGATGTAATGTCGGCACCCTCCCGATTGCTTATTTGGGGCTCCCTCCAGGAGCTAGGTCGAGGAGGACTTCAGTTTGGGATCCCGTTATTGAACGATTTTAGAGCCGCCTCGCAGGGTGGAAGAAACAGTATCTCTCAAAAGGGGGAAAGATTACCCTTTTAAAAAGTACTCTATCAAACCTCCCAACCTATTTCATGTCTCTTTTCCCTATACCGAAGACTGTTATTCAAAGGTTGGATGAGATTCTGAAGAACTTTTTTATAGGGTGGTATTGGCGATGAGTTCAAGTATCACTTGGTGAATTGGGAGAGGGTGTGCTCCCCTATCCAAAAGGGGGGTTTGGGCATTCGGAGATTGGATTTGTTCAACAAGGCTCTGTTGGGTAAATGGCTTTGGAGTTTTGGGAGAGAGAAGTCCCGTCTTTGGAGGAGGGTCATTGTTTGCTGGCGTGGGGAGGGTGATGGTGGGTGGCTATCCAAAGAAGTGAGATTTCCAACGGTCATAGATGTTTGGAAGCTCATCCGGAAGGGGTGGGACAAGTTTTCTAAGCATATCCGATTAAAGGTTCAGAGCGGGAGTCATGTCAAGTTTTGGGAGGATCGTTGGTGTGGAGATTTTGTGCTAGCTCGTAGATTCCTGCGGCTCTTCAAGATCTCCTCACATCCGGGTTTCCGACTATTATCATCTCGATAACGGGAGGTTGACTTGGGACGTGCAGTTCCGTAGAGAGGTCCATGATTGGGAGCTTGTGGAGGTTGCTGATTTTTTAGCCTTGCTCTACAATTGATGGAGGGTGTGGGGATGGATGAGATGGTGTGGGTGGGCGCGCCAAGAGGGGTCTTTGACGTTAGGGATTTCTACCACAGCTTAATGGTGACCCCGGGTCCTTCTTTCCCCTGGAAGGCGATTTGGAGGTCGAAATCTCCTTTAAAGGTGGCTTTCTTTACTTGGTGTGCTGCCCTCGGTAGCATTCTCACCCTTGACAACCTTAGGAAGAGAAGGCAAACTGTGATCAACTGGTGTTGTATGTGCAAGAAGACGGAGGAAACAATGAATCACCTTCTTCTTCATTGCCCGGTGGCAAGGGATGTTTGGTCTATGCTTTTGGTCGCATTTGGCATGTCTTGGGTGTTCCCAAGAACAACTGTGGATATGATCGAGGCTTGGAAAGGGTGTCTAGAGAGAGCTGAGCCAAGGCTGTTTGGAGGGTCACTCCCCTTTGTTTATGGTGAGGTTTGTGGTGTGAGAGAAATAGGAGATCATTTGAGGATGAGGAGACCCCTATTTGGTCTCTAAAATATAGTATATTGCACACTTTATTGTTTTGGGTTAATGGGCGGAATTGTACATCTTTGGGGATCTTGTAGACTTTGTGGATAGCTTAAAGTTTTAAATGTCGCCTTTGGCGTTTTGTGTATTCTCTTGGGAGCGCTCCCCTTTTGAGCACCTTTTATGAAATCTTACTTATAAACAAAAAATAAAAAATAAACTCAATAGTCATGAAGCTCTTACTGTTTTCATCTTCCACAATACCAATTTTTTTTTGTTTTACCTCGCACATCCTGATCCTACAAAAAGTTATTTTCTCTAGTCTCCTAAAGCTAAATTTCCTATATTATTATCAATTCGCAATTTCTCAAATTGACTACTTCATCTTTCTCTAAACACTTGCTGCATTTAAATTTAGTAAAATCTCCAATTTCCCTCTCCCTCAGCTTAGTAAGTCCCCATCCTTTGTGCCTAATTAGAATAGAGAATCATAAGCTCTATACTTCATTTTCTAACATAGAGTTTTTTCGCTTCTAGTTTTTTTGCCAGTTTGTGACACTTTTGATTTGGACATATTTCCCTAGATAATGGCCATTTTCACTCCCTCTCTATGGTGCTTTACTGATTGCTTTCTTTTGAACCATCTATTATTATGTGGGCTTAGTAGTGAAACAAAGTGAGTGCTAATCATAGTTGGAGGTAAAGTGATAATTCCCCAAGAGGAAGATCCCTCAGTTCGGTCAAAACGTTGACCACAGTTATTCTTACATTTAGATGATCTTTTATGACATTAAAGATATCCAATTTTGGTTTCTTTGTATATTGTTTTACTTGTTTACTTTGGGGCGTTATTGTAATTTTCTTATCTCAACATATATATATATATATAAGAGGTCGTGTAGAAATCCTATAACCTGATGATTACGTTCTCTGATTTCTCTTCTCCACCTCCTTCCGCTTTTCCTCTCTAGCCCTAGAAACAATTTTCGTGCAATGGAAAAGGAAGGAAAGGAAAGGAAAGGTGATGGAGGGTGATTAAAAAATTGTGTTTAGCATAAATGGTTGGAAAGAAAGGAAAGGAAAGGGTTGGTTTTGGAGGATATCACAAGGCTTAAATAGTAACTTTCTTATCCTCCCAAAAATGGGAGAAAATGGAAGGAAAGAGAAGGAGAGGCTTGATGTATTATTTCTGATGCCAAATTTACCCTAACACAGTGATTTTAGTTTGCAAAACAAGAATTACAGAAAAAAATTTAAAACAAAACCCATACATACAAGTTAGCAGTTGCAGAGAAAGGGGAGGGGGGGGGGGGGGGGGGGGGGGGGGGGAGAAGCTTGAGAGTTGAGAGACAGCGGCTGAAGCTTGCGAACGGCGAACCCGAACTGGAACAGAGAGCGATGGAAACTGAAAGATGGGTTTTGATTTTTTGAACAATCTGAAATGATATGCCGATATGGTTTTGATATAAGTAATAGGTTTTCAACTTTTGATTCTTGCAAACAGATAGATAAACTGAAATATATGGGTTTTGAACTTTTGATTCTTGTAGATTTTGTAGTTTGTAGTTGCAGTGAGAGAGAGAGAGAGAGGGCAAATTCAGAGTTGAGAACGAGAATAGAGATAGATGGAGCCATTGGGGAGGCTGAAATAATTTGCCCTAATTTTTTTTTTTTTTCCTGGTGGCCCATCGTCCATGGGCCTATAAATTTTGAGGCCCCATAAATAATTGTTTCTGCATTCTATTTGTGAGAAGGTTATATAATTTATCACCGAAATAATTGTTTCTGCATTCCATTTGTGAGAAGTTTATATAATTTATCACTGAAATAATTGTTTCATATTTTTTAATGTATTTGTCACATAAATATTATGTAGTTCTCTAGTCCATCTTTTTTGTTCATCTTTTATTGGTAACTTTTAATTTAAGTCATTTGTATTAAAATAGTAATATTTCTTTTGCCTATCTAGCATATAAGTTAAAGGTATAACATGAATTCAAAAGAACAATACTATTTTTATCAAATTATTATTTATTTTTATATTACATAGTTAAATCTATAAATTTATCTTTTAAAAGATAAAAGGGTATAATAGTAAATTTATTAACATAGTTTCCTTTCCTTTCTTTTCCCAAACATGATTATTATCCTTTCCTTTCTTTTCCTTTATTAATCAACCAAACACGATAGGGGGTAAAAATTATCCTTCCCTTCCCTTCCCTTTCCTTTCCCTCATAACTAATGTTATCCTTTCTTTTCTTTCCTACCGTACCAAACATAGCCTAATAATTTTTTTCTTCGGTATTCTAAATTGAAGAAATATCTAAGGGAGTTTATTTTCCCCCCAAAAATAATAGAGAAAAACCTTTAATTACAGCCGCAAAATCGAGGCAAGTGACTTTTAATTCTTGAGGGCATTGGCAAGCTATACATGCAAGTCCGTTAAATGAAGAATAATGGGATAACCAGCAGACAGCAAATACTACATAGATATACTCCTCGCAGCTACAGTGATTAATTTATAGTAGATAAATAGAAGATCAAACAAAAACCTGTTGTCGCATTTCATCCACTGACAATAATCCAAGTAATCCCCGGTATCTACAAGCTTGACGAAGCTCCTGTTCTGAAAGGGTTTCCACACCTTCTGCTTGGATCATCCTGTCATCTTTCTTGATCCTGCCAAAACCAAATAATATAATGGACAATTTTTTTTTTTGATTAATATAATGGACAAATTTAAAACCATTGTCAAAAAATTTCACAAATTTATTCAAATTTTCTAATATTTTTATTTTTATCTAGTAGCGAAAATGGAAAAAAATAAAAAACAAAAGACACGTTCAAATTTCTCGAAAATTCTGAACTGTTGCTGTTCTTGACAACTAAATTGTTGATCTAAGAGTCGTCAACTACAAGAGGTTCAAAATCTTTCCCCCAAAAGGGAAAACCCAACTTCTAGTTGGAAAAAAGAAAAATTAAGAAAAATAAAAATAACTGACAAGAATGTGTTGGAATATCATGGATTTGGTAGGGTATTTAAAAGCAGTGATCCCATAATCTAACTTTTTTTTTATAAGTAACAATAAATTAATAAAGGTGTTCAATAGGGGAACGCGTCCCGTAAATATAAAAGAAAACGGAGTCTAAGGCCCCAAAGAATCCAAAAAAGAAATTAAATCAACAGAAGAGGAACACGAACTTTTGTTCACATAACTAAATAGAGAACGAATAATAAAAAGTTTCAAAGTCGCTGTAGACGATTCCTTCCCTTCAAACATTCTACTATTTCGCTCCTTCCAGATGCACCACCAAATACAAAGTAGTACAGATCTCCAATAATCACGAACACCCCTACTCACACGACAATCTCTCCAAGCATGAATCAGTTCCTAAGTAGAACGTGGCATTACCCAGCACATGCCAAATAGGCCAAGAATGAGATTCCAGCAATCGTGCGCTACAGAGCAATGCATTAGGAGATGATCGACTGACTCCCCATCCTGCTTACATATGCAACACCGATTAACAAGAACATTTCCCCTTTTCCTCAAATTATTGATCGTTAGAATCTTACCCCAAACAGCAGTCCGTACAAAGAATGCCACCCTAGTAGGAGCCATAGAGCGCCATATAGTCTTCTATGGAAAATCATAGGATGCAAAATTAGACAAACATAAGAACAAAGACCTTACTACAAAACACCCGTGAGAGGAGGGAATCCAAATCAAATTGTCATAACCCATGCCAATTCCTTCCTGTCGATACAATTGATCGAAGAAGATACTCACCTCTTCCAACTCCCAATCCTGAAATGAATGCCAAAAATGAACATTCCACGTAATCCCACTATTATCAAGCTGATAATAGTTAGCTACTATGGCATGTTTATCATCTACAATACTATATAATCTGGGAAATGTACGACATAAAGGCTGGTTCCCACACCAAAGATCTTCCCAAAAATGAATGCATCTACCATCACAAACTCTGAATTTGATATGAGAGGAAAAGACATCCCAACCTTTCCGAATGGATTTCCAAGCACCAACTCCTCCCGCAATAGAAACCGGACGTGTAGTCCATCCGCCAACATCTTCCCCATACCTGCAAGATACTAATCTGCGCCAAGGACGATGTCTTTCCTTCCCGTATCTCCACAACCATTTGCCTAGAAGAGCTTGATTAAAAGGAATCAATCGTCTAATACCGAGACCCCCCAATTTTATAGGCTTGCATACTTACTCCCATCTAACAAGATGATACTTGAACTCATCTCCCCTTCCTCCCCAAAGGAAATTCCTTTGAATTTGTTCAATTCTATCACCAACGGAGAATGGAATTTGGAACAAATAAAGAAAATAAGTGGGAAGGCTTGATAAAGTGCTCTTGATAAGAGTTACTTTACCCCCCTTGGATAAGTATTGCTTCTTCCACCCTGCCAACCTCTTTGCATACCTATCAAGCACAGAATCCCAACTCCCCACTAACCTGGAAGAAACCCCTACGGGCAATCCCAAGTAAGGGATAGGAAAGGAGCACACCCTGCACCCAAGAACTGCAGCTAAATAAGAGATGTCCTATACATTCCCGACCGGGACAAGCACACTCTTGGCCACATTCACCTTTAGCCCGGATACTGCCTGAAAGCAAGCCAGAATGCATCTCAAATATCTAAATTGAGACACATCTGCATCACAGAAAACCAGAGTATCATCTGCAAATAGTAGATGTGAAATCTCCACCTGATTGTCAATATCTCTTCCCACCCAGAATCCCTTAATGAGACCAAGATTCTCTGCCCGGTGCATAAGTCTGCATAAGCCCTCCATAACAATAAGAAAAAGAAAAGATGACAAAGTGTCTTATACCCCGAGAACACCCGAAGAAACCAGCTGGAGAACCATTCACAAGAATTGAGAACTTGATAGACGAAAGACATGTCTCAATCCATGTCCTCCATCTACTTCCAAACCCCATTCTTTTAAGCAAGTAGAGAAGGAAATTCCAGTTAACAGTTAACATGATCATAAGTTTTCTCAATATTAAGTTTGCATAGAACTCTAGGAACACCACTACGCAACCTTGAATCCACACATTCACCAGCAATAAGAACTGAATCAAGAATTTGCTGTCCTCCAACAAAGGCATTCTGGGAAATTGAAATAATCCCATCCATAACTTCTCTCATTCTATGAGCAAGCACCTTAGCTATGAGTTTGTAAATACAACCCAATAAGCTAATAGGACGAAAGTCGTTAATATCTGAAGCATTTCCCTTCTTAGGGATAAGGGCAATAAATGATGCATTGAGCGATTTTTCAAAAACACCAGTAGAATGAAACTCCTGAAAGGTACTCATCACTTCATTTCTCCCATAATCTAACTTAACACTACTTAACTAAAGAACCAGAATCTTGTTGATTGTTACCAGCTTGTTTTGTTACCTAATTCTGTTACATTCATTCTCTGGTGAGCTATAAAAGAAATACTGGGCACTCTGGACAAGTTTTTCTCCTGGTATGTTTACTAGAGCAATGTATATTCTCTGCGAAGAAAGAGTTGAAAGTCATAATCACCTGTTCTCTTTGTATGATAGATGAATTTAGTCATTTTCCCACCAGAAAAGCAATACCAAGTGGCCTATAAGTGACCAGAATTCTATTATTGTTTCGTCTGTGATTCAATGGAGAGAATGTTTTTCCCAAATTAGTATACAAACTTCGTAGAGCCATCATTTACTTCATATGGAAGGAACAAAATCAGATAACTTTAGAAAACAATGCAGAGGGATATCGTCTCTCTTCAAACTGAGTTTTTCAACACTATTCAAGGCTGTTAGTTCCAATTCGTAATGTTTTATGGCTGGTAACAAATAGATGGATGCACAGAGAATGGAGACTCCCAGATGGCATTTTTTAGATTACCAGTCTTGTTTCCTAGTTTACAGAATGATTATGTTCTAGGGTTAGTTTTTGCCATGGCCTGTTATGATGTATCTGAATGGCTTTGCTGATATTGGATGGCTACCCATCTTTGTTTTTGCTTAAAAGAGCATCCATCCAGCTTCTCTTCGGTTTTGGGATAGCCACCTTCTATTTTGTCATCAAACTATTCTTTATATTGATTTTTCTTGCTTGCTCAACAATGTGTACCTTTTAGGGTAAACTCTGGATGAGAAGTGTCTTATGAGTAATGATATCTTCACCCAGGACTCATTTTGCAGATCCCATATGAAGAAACTTTAATCCATTTTCTCCATTCATTATCCTCTATCTACTGCTGTATGGCAGAAACTCTTTGCTTTATCAGGGCATTGTTTGGTTGCTCATAGGAATCTAGGAATGTATTTTCATCACTTGCTTAAAGGTAGCAAAAACTATGTGGGATGGAACTGTTTTGGTTATGATATGAATCACTTTGACTGAAAGAATAATTTTTTGAGAGTAGTGTGGTAGGATCTTCTGAGTAGGCCACTCCTTGGCCTCCCTCAGAGTGTTGTTGTCAAGTAATCCAAAAGGATGCACATAATCGTGAAAGATTGGGTTGCGGCTTTTCTTCTAAGGTAAAGGGAGGACTCATTTTTGGAAGCCAAGAGACCTACAATTGGGAAATTTAAAATTAACTTTGGTGAGTCAGGTTTTGGTAGCCCATTTTAAAATGGGGTGGAGACACTTTTAGAGATCACTCAGACAATACCATCCTCTCCATTTCAAAACCAGCGAAAATTGAGTTTGCCAATTAAGTTAATTTTTTTAGGAATTCATTATGGCATTCATAAGCCTTTTGCTGCCATTCAAGCAAAAATCCTAGCAATCCTTGAAGGCCTTCCTTACTTTTTTTCACGGGAATGTACACCTTGATGATTGCAAGGGATTCTAAAGTAGCAAGTCAGGTGAAAGTGCATTTTTTATTTTTATTTTTAATATTGGCATTACAACAAGCTTACACATGAGTACATAGATTTGGTTCTTTAGAAGTGGAGATTAAGTGGATTGCTAAACTAAACAAAAAAGAGCTCATCTCTACATAAATGAGGAGCTACCATATTAATTCCTTTCAAAGGAAGTTTTTTTTTTTTTTTTTGATAAGTACCTTTCAGAGGACAATTGTATCCCTTCAAGAGCACTTAAGTTGTACTTTGTAGGGGGGTTTTATTGACTTTTCACTTGGACGGCTATTAGTTTGATGAAGGATTTTTTATCCTTCCTCCATTTACATTCACTTGTCTTCCCTTTTCCAATTCAGATTATTAATCAAGTTTTGGTTGTTTATGTTAGATGACATTATTATTATTATTATTTGATAAGCAAGATTTTATTAAAGGCGCTCAAGATGGGAGCACTCCCAAAAGAATACAAAGGGCACCCCAGGAGAAACTATAATTTCAAGCCATCCACAAAATCCAAAAGATTCCCCAAAGATTTACAATTCCTTCCATTAACCAAAAAATAATAAAGTAGAAAGTATATTGTATTTGAGAGACCAAATAGGGGACTCCTCTCCATCAAAGAATCGCCTATTTCCTCTCGCACCACAAACCCCACCATAAACAAAGGGAAGTGGCCCACCAAGCATCTCTGGTTCGGCTTTCCACTGTACCTTTTTTTTTATAAGTAATTCGGTTCTCCACTATACACCCTCTCCAAACCTCCAACCAGTCCACCGTGGATGCGGGAGACACCCAAAACATGCCAAACACAACCAAGAACATAGACCAAACATCCCTCGCCACTGAACAATGGAAAGGAGAAGGAGATGGTTCACTGATTCCTCCGTCTTCTTACAGATGCAACACAAATTCACCACTATCTGTTGTCTCCTCCTGAGGTTATTGAGAGTGAGAATGCTTCCGAGAGCAGTAGACCAAGCAAAAAAAGCCACCTTCAAGCTACCGTGGACAGTTCACTGATTCCTGTAAGATGACATTATTGTAGTATTGCTCAGTTGTCGAGGGTATTATTGAATTTTGCTTATCTTAATATATAAGAGAGAGGTACAATAGAAATCCTTACATACCTATCAGATTCTTTCACGACTTTCTTCCATCTCTCTTCTTCTCATCTAATCCTAAAACCAGTTACAAAAACCTCAACTTGGTATCAGAGCCTCTGAAATTGAAGCCCAATACATATTTGTATCAAGTAGCGGGAAATCAGGAGGGGCTGGATATCAAGTCGCAAGAAATCAAGGGGGGTTACAGTCGGCATCCTTGCGCTGACGCCAGCATCTACAGGTCGAGAATCATATGTTTAAGCTCGCCTGAATTTTCTGGTAATTGTGGTTGTATTTGTTCTTTGTTTTGAAGCCGTTCAATTGTCATTTCTATTTTTTGAAACTTTTTCAGAATTTCGGCCCAAGCAGTTTTGATATGGATTCTGGAGTTCTTTTGGTTGGTTTTTCTTGTTGAACTCTCTCCTAAATGGTTCGTCTAGCCCTTGAAGGGGCTTGTTTATTGATTGTTTGCTGATTCATTGGATTTTGAATTAATTTTTGGCCAAAAAATTGTTCTGTCGTGAATCAGCTTGCTGTCGGCAGTTGATGTTGGTTCTTTTTGGGATTAAATCTGCTAACTAATTGCTTCTAAAACTTGTTTGGGTCCTTGGGCTTTCATGATTTATTGGTTTGTTACTTCTGCTATCAAATTTTGACTTCTGGTTAGACCCTGGAACTATAATTTTGTTCAACTCCTATTTCCTTTTGTTCAAATATTACCCATGGCTTATGCTAAACCACAATCCATCAAGGATGGTGATATGCAGTAGTCGATTACCTCCAAAAATTAAATGGAGTTCATTATCTTTCTTGGGCTCATGTTGTTCAGATTTTTCTGCGTGGGAAAAGCAAGTTGAAATACTTGACTAAAAATCCTCCCACAGACAAGAAGGAACTTGAAAAAGCAAGTTGAAATACTTGACTAAAAATCCTCCCACAGACAAGAAGGAACTTGAAATTGGGCGTGTGAGGATTGTGTCGCTATGGGATGGTATGGCACAATAAAGAACCCAAGATTTCTTGTAGAGTTGAATTTTGTGTTTCTTCTAAGAAAATTTGGGACTCTCTTGCAGAGTTATATTCACACCGGAGTACTGTTTCTCGGGTTTATGTGTTGTATGAGAATATTTTTGCTACTGACCAATCCAGAAAACCATCGTTGGAAGACTATAATATTGTGGGATCAGTTAATGCAAAATCAGTTGTTTACTACTCATTTAGAGCAACAGAAGCGGCACTGGTGGGAGGAGTTAATGATTCCTTCATTGCTATCTGATTTAAACATAGATCTTCATAGCTTTAAAGATTAGATTCTTGCTAGCGAGATGTTACATACAAAACTCTCACCCAACCTGAGATCATCTTTGGGGTAAAGCTCTGTTGTACCTCCTACAGAGTCTTCTGCATTAGTCTTTAGCAGTGAAGGTGATGTAGGACAAGGGTAGCCTCAAATAGTTGAAATAAAAAGGCGTTTATTGGCTGAAAATTCTAATAAACAGCATTGGGGTTCAGGAAGTGTTAGTAGAGAGAAAGGACTGAAAATGACAAAAAAATCCTATTGGCATCACACCAACAGAAAACAAAAACCTACTGGAATCACTCCCACAGGGCCTAGGTATCACACCTAGAGAAGGCCTCACACCCTCATATCTTGTGAATCACTCACAAAGAAATCTCAAAAGACTTTTTTTATTCATTCATACACTGCCTCACCAAGTTTACATCATACCCTTCTTATAGCAACTTATGACCCTTGGATTACCCTGTAAACGAGGTAATCAAAAGTTGACCCTAGCATAATAAAAGAAATCACCTCATAATTGAGGTAATCAATATTTGACTCTAGGATTACCCCATAATTGAGGTAATCAATATTTGAACATAATAAAAGTAATTGATACTAATCGACGCTAGTTACCATAATTATTCAGTTTTGACCTAATCCCCCCAATTATAAAAGACTGCAAGTGGACCCCACTTCACCAAACATGTGCCAAATCAAGGCTTGAGCTCTAGAATCCTTTCCCACACCTTTTATACATTTTAAAACACTGCTGCCACTGTCCTTTACTTGCTGCCACTGTTCTTTACCAGACGGTCATGGTAGGTCTCGTGGTAGCCGTGCTGGTCGCTGTTTTCGTGGTGGTTCCCATGGTGGTGGCCATTCTAACGGACGTGGTGATAGGACGTGTGATCATTGTGGTGGTACAAATCACACAGAGCCTTATTGTTAGGTGAAATATGGCAAACCAGAGAATGCACATTAGGTTACAGATGGTACTACACATCCACTGCAGTCTCGAACTACTTCAGGACAAGTACCTTCTGGTTTGGGTTCTGTGATAGACTCACTACTTAGCTTAGCGAGCTCCTTCAGACATTAAAAACTACTCTTCCATCCACTTCAACTGCTATCTTAGCCAATTCAGGTATATTGCATGTGTGGCTCAATCTGCTCAATTTTGGGTTATTGACTCCGGAGCTAGCTCGCATATGTCTGGTACATAACCTCTCTTTTTTGCTTTAACACCTAAAAAAAATCACATTGTTCTAGCTGATGGTTCCTCTAGGCCTGTCCTTGCAAAAGGTGTTCACCCTACCAATTCATTGTCCTTATCATCCACTCTCTATGTCTATAATTTTCCTTTAAATTTGCTTTTTGTAAATCAATTGAGTAAAGCATTACATTGTTCCATAACCTTTTCTCTTACTTCATATGTTTCTCAGGACCTCGTGACGAAGAAGATGATTGGTTCGGGGCATGAGATAGACAGGCTATATTAACTGAATCTTGATGAACCTCCTCTTGTCTCCCCTTCAGTGCCATTTTCATTTGGCTCACCTGTCATTGGCAAAGTTGTGATTAGCTATTCCTCGGTTGAGTCCTGTGTCTGTTTTAGAATGTGAAGCTTGTCAGCTGGGCAAGCATCATCATGGTTCCTTTCCTAGTTGTAGTCATGGTCGTTAGTCCGAGTCTTTTGATGTAGTCCATACAGGCCTTTGGGGTCCTTCTCGAACTACCAGCTTGAATGGATTTCTTTATTTTCTTATATTTGTTGATGATTATAATTGAATGACATAGTTACTTTTTATGAAAGAGATAAGTAACTTACCTCGTAAGCACATTAAAATAAACCATCTTCCTCCTTATCTGTGACAGGTTTTAGTGATGCTGACTGGGCTGGCAGTCGCTCTGATAGGAGCTCTACATCTTGTTATTGCACATTTGTAGGCGGTAATCTTGTTAATTTGGCGCAGTAAAAAGTAAACTATCGTGCTATGGCTCACACCCCTTCGGAGATGTTGTGGATTCGCTCTCTTCTTCACGAGATGGGTATTGATGGTCCTGCTCCAATGCCTATGCATTGTGACAATCACACCACTATCTTTATTGCTAGCAATCCTTTTCTTCACAAGCGCACCAAGCATATAGAGGTTGATTGTCATTTTATCTGTGATTTGCTTATGCGGAAATAGATTGTTACTCCCTATACTTGCTCTGACGATTAGCTGGGTGATATTTTTACAAAGCCATTAGCTCATGGTGCATTTCAACGGTTGTGTTTCAAACTGAGCATGTTTAATTTGTATGTTCCAGCTTAAGGGGGAGTGTTAGATGATATTATTATACTATTGTTTAGTTGTGAAGGGTATTATTGTATTTTTCTTATCTTAATATATAAGAGAGAGGTACTGTAGAAATCCCTACATTCCAATCAGACTCTTTCACGACTTTCTTCCATCTCTCTTATTCTCTTCTTCTCATCTAACCCCTCCGAAGGCTTAATCACCAAAAATTCTTGTGTTTGATGATGAAGGTCTTAATCCACGGGACCCAAATGGACCGATCATGACATATGGGACTACAGAGCTTCCAAATGTGCTTCATTAGAATGGCTTGGTTCCAAGAAGACAAATGTCCTCCCAACAGACTTTGGCCCTACCAGATTGAAGACTACTGGCACCCTTCCAGAAAATTTTTCTTAGAATTTGGTTGATTTGTCTTAATATATAAGAGAGAGGTACTGTAGAAATCCCTACATACCCTAGAGATTCTTTAACGACTTTCTTCCATCTCTCTTATTCTCTTCTTCTCACCTAACCCCAAAACCAGTTACACAAACTTCAACTGTTTCATATGAAAAATGCATTTAAAAAAACTTAGTTACTTCAAACTGTAGAATGGTCAGCTTTTCATTTAAGATCTCACTTTTATATATATATATATCGCTTTAGTAGGTTTATGAAAGGTCTAACTTTTTTAGCCTTATTGGCAACCAGGTACTTTGAGTCTCCAATCTATAGTCCTCCAGACAAAGTGATGTATGGCTTTGTCTTGGAAATGGTATGAAGAAATTTTCTGAAGTTCATTATATGTGATATGTGAGGTGTCTTTCCTCAAATGTGACGAGAGAGTGCCCAAGAACTCCATAGTAATTGCCAACACTTCTCACATTCTTTCCACTCTTTCTTCTTTCTGAACCTTAAACTGCTCTACTTTAAAGCTGTTTTCCATTGTTTTATTGCTGAATTAAAGATCTTATACCAGTCTCCTAAAGAAAATTTAGGCCCACACAAAGCTCAGACCCTCAAACCCACAAACAATGGCCAATCCACATGGTTTAAAATGGACCAGCTGAATAAACATGTAATGAGGCCATAAAACTCTCTCACCCAACCTGAAAATGATAATACACGTACAAACAAAATACTGCCTACCTAACACCACCCACCCACCCACACAAACCACCACCACTTTTTCTCTTTCCATACCTTTTTTCCTTAACTTTTCAACTAAACGAACTCTAACTTCCTTCATGTTCTTTTTCTCCTTTTATTCCTTAATCAAATAAAAGGTTATGGCACTCCCTCTTATCACATCAAAGAGACGGATGGATACGTGACAACAGCAACCTCTTTGTATTCTACCTCCATCTTCTTGCTTTTCTAGTTCTCCAAATCTTACACTCAACAATAGTTACAAAAACAGCAGTAATTTTCCAACTTTCCTCAAATCTTAGGCTCAACTATAGAGTAATGAATACAGCAGTAAAAGGATTCTCTTAGATTATACTTGTAAAATTAAAATAAAGGAAATGACAAGTTCTCTAAGCAAAAGAAGTGAAATATTATTGAACAATTGCAGTGTATAACTGAATGTATTCACTAACAAATATTTCAACTTGAAGATGAAGCAAATCCAATGCGTAAAGCAAAGCACAACACAAAAAAACTGTCAAGGACAAAGCACCATACTTAACTAAATGAACACTTCGACCATCATTTGACTCAAAGTGATAACCAGGACCAAAGTAACTGAACTCCATAAATGGCAGTTTACAATTACTGTCCAATATAATCAGAAACACCAAAATGGCAAAATGTGCATGAATCATACTTGACTGAATGAACATTGTGACCGCTGTTTGACACCAACAGATACCAACCAGGATGATAGGATTCAAAATCCATATTGACAATATCAATGATTCATTCTCTTGCCAAGGTGCAATGCCAATATGTATCAGCCTATCAGGTGATATCTATCATTCTTATCTGATACTTTAAGCCATGAAAATATGTTGTTATTTTAAGAGAAGAGGCATGAGATGCTTTGCGGTGTTTGTAAACATACACAATCATATATAATGTGCATAAGCAGTGCCTCCACTCAGATAAGAGCTATGATCACTCCATAATACTCTTTTACTATCCAAAGAAGGGAAGATAGATGTCTCAATTTCATCCCAGAAGCATGCCAAATCCACATCAGAGCACACCTTGTTTCTCAATAATGGTGGGTTTAAAGATACTTGAATTGGACGGCATGCAGTAGAAGCAGATTAATTAGTCCAATAACTTCTTTAGAAATCAATTCCGGTAGCTTTACACCCTAAAGAGTATAATAGTTCTAAAATTGGGTACCCAAACTTTATTCAAAATGGACATAATAGAGCTTACTGTTGAAGTCTCTTCCGAAGCATATAACGCAAATACGCATCTGTACCATATGGGCTGATACCCATATATTTGCACATATTTACAAGCCGAGGCCTGCATTGAACAAGCAAATCAAGTTTTTTCATCATCAAGCATAGTGTCACCAATAAGAAATATTAATTTTATTAAAATGGCAAGGATATTCAGATTTCAGATAATAAAGTCCAGCACCAACACCAACCTGCTTATGTTATCCAGAGTAAGCTCATCATTGAACAACTTGGCAAAGCCTAAAATTTCGTCATTCGAAACGCCAGCACCTGTTCTAACCTGTTAATTCATTAGAAAAATATAAAACAAGATAAACGGTAATGCCCACAAACAAAAGAAAAGGATAACAAGTGAAACATCGACTAACTTTACGTCCCTTGTTGGGGGTACCTAAACCACGCAAGAGAGGAAAAATGATAACGACGACAATGATAACAAACCTTGTTCATAAATTCATCAAGATCTTCCGCTGTTCTTTTAGTTTCTCCACTTCTTGAGTCTTGGACTTCTTTGGCCATTTCTTTTACTGTGTCCTGTAGAAACTTCGCATATTCTATTCTTGCATTTAGCTTCCTTTTCAGTGCCTCCTACAAGTTGAGCATTTGATTTGAGACAATAATTCTGATTAAGAAATGGGACTGCATAGCAAAGGAGGAGCATTTATGAACCAGAATCTGCTTGTACGTTCATTTGATTGACCCTTAAGTAATGATGATCAAGCTATTTTAGCCACATTTTCATGTCAACAGATTACACCTACTGATACAATAGTTAACCAACACAAAATGCAATGAAGTGGCATAGTAGGTTTTTGGGATCATTGCATCTGTATCCTAGTCAAAATTATGCCAAAAGTGCAGAGGTCACTGCTAGATTAGTTTCATACAGATTTAGCATGGTTTGATTGAAAAGCCCTTGTAAGAACTGCTTGTTTGTTCCGAAATTTTAGATACCACAACAAATCATGTTATCTTTTAAGCAAAACACGGAAACTGTGGGAATTAGCATTGTGCAATATATTTCACATGAGAGAGAATAAATTGGAACTTTGTTGTTTGTGCATTATATTCTTTCTAAAAAATTTACATCTAATAAAAGTTTGGGAGTTTGATGATGTCCAAACAAATTTCAAGTCCGAAAAATAAGGAACTGAAAAGGTAGAGATATAAACTCAATCTTGTTAATTTGTGAAATAAATAAGTACAATCCTCTGTAAATAGTCTTTACAGAAAGGATGTCTCCTCTAATTCAATCTCCTTCATTGGCTCAGATTCAAGAGCTGTTTGAGAGTCATCTTCAACTATTTAGGAAGAACGAAAAAGAACTTCTGATTGAGGACAGATGAAGTTTGATCTCGAACAATTTTGTTTGACAATTCTTTGAACTTGTTGAATTGCTAAGGAAGAACGTCATGATTTGATGTGCTTATTGTTCTTCACATTTGGAGTTTAAGAATATTAAGAGTAAGGGGCCTACTAGAGCTTCAGTATTCACTCTGTGTTCTGCTGTCGTTTCTTCACCCCATGAGCCTCAGTGGAGAAACCCAGTGATTTCCTCTGAGGCTTTAACATGTGTCACTTGTTATTATCCAAATTGTGTGGAACACTAGTGATAATAGTTATCCATGGTGATGTGTAATTGTATATCACTTGGGCCCAAATTTTATGGTGGGTCAAGTTGCTCTAGGTGGGACCCAAGTCGAGATCTGAATTGTTGATTGACCAATCAAAGAATAGTTTTGACATTTTAACTGATGGAATGGTGATAAAAATACTATAAAATTTGATGTCTACAGATGGCTTTCACAAAAACTAAAATTTGAGGAAATCGGACTAGAGATGAGCCAAGGTTTTATTTTGGACTCCTATTTGAGCTACAAATTGCTCAAACGTCTTAACTCATGGTTGCTTTTGAGATTCAAGATGGAATAACATCAACTACTTTCTCATTCATCAACTTAATGCACAAACATCGTTTCATGAAGAAATAAATGGTTTTGAGAAATTAGATTTCCAAACAAGTAAAAGGACCTTATCCAAAATTCATTTTTGACCAATTCCTTTTCTATCTTATATAATATACTACAGTCCATTACCTTTTCATTAAGGTAATTTAAAATAGAAAGAAAGTACGCAAGGGTTGTACCCAATTGGTACTTCCTCACCTTCGAAAGTAGAAGGTTAACCCTTTGGAGCAAAGTGAGTCTATGAGTTTCAAATATGAAAAACAGAAGAAAAAAAAGAAAAGAAAAAGAAGGTAAGTCAAGTGAAAAGATGCAACAGTAAAATACAAGAATTTTTAACAAGATGACCTATTATTTCTTGCTCTGATTAGTCACTGTCTCACGGTGCATAACTTTAGTACCACTAATGGTACATGACAATTAGGGATGGCGATTTTCTCCGATCCGGCGGGTTTCTGCCCCACCTCGATTATATATTGATATTACTATATACCCTTTATTTTATTTTTAAAAACTACATTACCCTAGTATATTATTAAGGACTAGAGTTCCAGTCACTTCATCTCATTCTAAACCTTAAGTCGCGTCACCACCCATCAACCCCCAACAAGTTATTGTTAGCATATATGATAGCCACGATTTATCGAATGACTTATCATATTAGCAGATATTTGATTATGCCACGGAATATGCTTTAGAATATGTTGTGATTTGATTTAGATTTGATTTTGTTTCCTTTCTTGTAATATGAGCATGTGCTCTGTTTATCTATAAATACTAGAGTTGTGAATGAGTGATTCATCTCATTCAAGCCTTTACACAATTCTCTCCTTTTTCTTCTATATTGTATTTCTACTTGGTATTAGAGCCAGCACCTTTTCACACTTTTCAGCAGCCTTGCTACTTGTGCGACAGCCACCTTAGGCTGTTTGTGACATCATGTGACGTTGCCTACACATATTTTTCTGTATTGCTGTTGTGTGATCGAAAACAGGTATTTTTTAGTTTTACAATTTCTGTTTTTCTCTTCTAGGGTTGGGTAAATTGAGATAGTTGGTCTCCAACACCTAGAAGGGCTTGGGTAAAAAAAAAATTAGTCTATAGAGAGGTTCCGGATATTAAGAAGGAGGTTGTCTGCCTATATGTTAGCGGGCAGCGCTCTTTAAAAAAAATATGTATTTGGATTTTTCAGGAATGGTCTGAAGAGACATTGTTATTGTTTATGGTCTGAGGAGACCCTTTGATTTTTTAACAAAATTTTTAGTGTTTTTGGAGTTTTTTATTGTCGTGCGACAAATTATGGCAGATTCAGGGTCCTCGACTGTTAATTCTCTTGGCTCAAGTTCTGTGGTTGGTGGTGCCATTTTTCCCACCAACTCATCAGAAAATCCAGGACTTCAAATCATCACAATGAAGTTGGATGGCTCCAATTATTTGATTTGGGCACAGTCTGCCAAGATATTCATTGGTGGCAAAGGCAAAATTGGCTATATTACTGATTCTGAGAAAGAGCCAGTTGAGTTAAAGAAGGCATATCTACAGTGGTTTGCAAATAACATTGTGGTTATGTCTTGGCTAGTCAATTCGATGCAACCAAACATAGTCGTTGGCTATAAGTTTATAAAGACTGCTAAGGAGATTTGGGATTCAGTTCAATGCACTTATTCTCAAAGGCAGAATAATGCACGGATTTTCCAATTGGGGTGAGATATCACCAAGATTTCAAGGTGACTTGACAATTTCAGGTTACATCGCCAAGCTTCGTGCTATTTGGGAGGAGACGTCATATTATGATTCCTTCCACTTTTGGAAGGATCCAGATGATACAATTTTATATGCAGGGATTGTAGAGAAAAATCGAGTGTTTCGGTTTCTTGCCGACTTGAACAACGAGTTTGAGTATACTCGTGTTCATTTATTGGGCTTATCTTCATTCCCACTCTTGAGGATGTATACTCCTATGTGTTGTTAGATAAGAGCTGTCGGACTCATGCATTAGGTGTTGCTTCTGTTGATTGCTATAGCAGTTCGAGTTCCCAACCTTTCAGGAATTGCACCATCCCAATCAGTTCAGAGCTCTACCACCGGTCCTCCTCTAGGACGACAACGTGAACAGTGTGTGCATTGCAGAAAAATTGGTCACATCAAATCTCATTGTTATGCTCTACATGGACGCCCACCGCAACAGAAACAACAGCCTCAATCCTCTGCACATTCTGTTACACAACCAGTCTCGTTGTCAACTCCTGATAACTCTGCCTCTACATCTTCTGCGACTTAAGCTTATTTGGACAAGTTCAAATAATTCTTCAACCAAATGGAGGCATCATCTTAGCCAACCTCCGCTTATGCCCACTTAGGTACTATTGCATCTGCACATAACGTATCTACATCTTCAACACCATGGATCATTGATTCTGGTGCCTCAGACAAAATGACTGGTATGTCCTCATTCTTCCAATCTAGGTGCGCCTTGCGGATGGCTCTCCATCTTCCATTGCTGGGAAGGGTCACATATCAGTTACTCCTTCATTAACTTTGTTAGATACACTTCATGTTCCACAGTTGACTACAAATCTTATTTCTGTTAGTAGCGTTATTAAACAATTAAATTGTAGTGTAACATTCTTTCCCTCTCATTGTATTTTTCAGGATCTGGTGTCGAAACGGACGATTGGCAGTGGGCGTGAAGTGGACGGTCTATACCTGTTGGATGCTCCTTTGTCACCTCAAGCACATTCAGCTTCATTTTCTAATTCTGTTTCATCTAATAAAGCCCTGCTTATGCGTTGGCACATGCGTTTAGGACATATTTCTTTCAGTTATTTCAAACATTTATTTCCTTCCTTATTTTGTGACGTAGCAATGTCAGATTTATCCTGTGAGATATGTCACATGGCTAAACATGTTCGGTCCAATTATCCTGCTAGTAGTAATAAATCTGCTTCAACACCTTTTGATCTTGTTCATTCAGATGTGTGAGGTCCTTGCCCAGTTACTTTTAGTCTTGGATTTCGATATTTCGTGTTGTTCATTGATGATTATAGTCGTGTTAGATGGGTTTATCTTATGAAAACCAAAAATAAGGAGTACACCATTCTTAAAAAATTTATGACAATGGTTCGGACTCTATGTGGTCGTACCACTAAAAAATTCATATCTAACCAGAGTACAGAGTACACTTATGGGGAGGTACAGCGGCTATGTACAGAATTTTGGATTGAGCATCAGATGGCTAATGTTAAAACCCCTCAACAGAATGGCTGTTCTGAGAGAAAGAATCGCCACGTCCTTGACTTAGCCAGAGCAATCTGCATTAGCATGAATGTTCCCCAGTCATTTTGGGGAGACGCAGTTCTTATAGTTGTTAACATCATTAATAAGACTCCTTCTAGGGTTCTTAACTTTGCAGCCCCACTCTCAATCTTACATCCCAATTCATCTCTTTTTTTTATTCCTTCGCAAGTCTTCGGGTGTGTGTGTTTTGTTCAGCATTTGGGGCAGACTCGTACAAAGCTTGACCCCAAGGCTTTGAAGTGTGTGTTTTTGGGCTATTCTCACTCTCAAAAAGGTTATAGGTGTTACCATCCTCCCAATTGTTGGCAGTTTATATCCATGGATGTTTCTTTCTTTGAGCACACACCATTCTATAGTGATTCAGTTGGTTCTCAAAGTGAATGGTTCCCATTGAATATAACTGATGATCACCTTCTTCCGTTTTCAACTCCTCTACCGTTACCTGTCTCGTCTTCTATGATTCCTCCTCGTGATACCCCTCTAGCAGGGGGAATTGTTCCTTTTCCACAGGTTTATAGTCGGAGACAACAGGTACAAGCTTCTACTCCCACAATCTACTGCCCTGTTCCTTCAGCACCAGCTCCGCCTTCTCAAGCTATTGTTTCGCTTGATGATCGCCCCATTGCTCTTCAAAAGGGTAAACGTTCTTGTACATACCCTATTTCTAATTTTGTTTCTAATTGTGCTCTCTCACCCTCCTATCAGAACTTTCTTGTTTTTGTTGCCTCGGTTCCTCTTCCTTCTAGTGTTGCAGATGCCCTAGCATAACCTCAATGGTGTGATGCTATGACAAAACAACTACAAGCACTTGAGAAAAATCAGACTTGGGACATGGTTCCGCTTCCTATTGGACGAAAGGTTGTGAGTTGTCGTTAGGTGTTTACAGTTAAGCATAATCCAGATGGGTCTGTTGCTCGTTACAAAGCCCGGTTGGTTGCCAAGGGTTATGCTCAGACTTATGGCATAGATTATCAAGAGACTTTTGCCCCTGTTGCCAAGATGAATACCATCCGTGTACTATTTTCCGTTGCTGCGATTCGATCTTAGCCTCTATTTCAGTTAGAAGTCAAGAATGCCTTTCTCAATGGTGATTTGCAGGCGGAGGTGTACATGGTACCTCCTCCAGGCTTTCGTTCTCCTGCTCATTCTGGTATGGTATGTCGTCTTCATCATTCTCTGTATGGCCTCAAGCAGTCTCCTCGAGCTTGGTCTGATCGCTTTGGCACTGTCATGCTCAAGTTTGGTTTCCATCAGAGTGCAACTGATCATACCTTGTTTTTGCATCATTTGGGTGGTAAGACAGTTACTCTCATTGTGTATGTCGATGATATTGTTCTTACAAGAGATGATACTACCGGAATTGTTGAGGTTAAGAGCTATCTTGGCCGTCAATTTGAGATTAAGGATCTTGGTCCCCTACGGTACTTCTTGGGCATTGAGGTGGCTCGCTGGCATTTTCATATCTCAACGCAAGTATGTTCTTAAATTGTTTTCTGCTTCTGGTCAGCTTAGCGCTCGTCCTGTTGATACTCCGATTGAGTAGAATCATCGGCTGATTCTGAGGGGGAGTTGTTGTCAGATGTTGGTCAGTATCAACGACTTGTGGGGAAGCTCATCTAATTATCCATGACTCGACATGACATTACTTATGCTGTGAGTGTCGTGAGTCAATTCATGCACTCTCTTCGTACCCCTCACCTTCAGGCAGCTATTCGGATCCTTTGATACATAAAAGGGTGTTCGGGCCGTGGTATTTTGTTTGCTAATCATGGTCACTTACGTGTTGGGGCTTGGACAGATGCTGATTATGCAAGATCAGTTTCAGATAGGAGGTCAACTTCGGGTTATTATACCACTATTGGTGGTTACTTGGCGCAGTAAGAAGCAGGATGTTGTCTCTCCATCTAGTGCAGAGGCAGAGTATAGGGCTATGGCTCTTGGAGTATGTGAGTTCCAATGGCTGGAAACCTTGATGACAGACTTGTGCCTTCCAGTGTCACTCCCATTCTCACTCTACTGTGACAACAAGTCTGCCATTAGCATTGCAGCAAATCCCATTCAGCATGACAGGACTAACCATATAGAGGTGGACCATCACTTCATTCAAGAGAAGATCATCTCTAGTCAAATTTGCACTCCATTTGTCACAAGCTCTCAACAGCTTGCAGAGATTCTTACAAATGGCGTTAGCAAGATTGTGTTTGAGAATGCATTGTCCAAGTTGAGCGTTTTTGATATCCACCACCAACTTGAGGGGCAGTGTTAGCATATATGATAGCCACGATTTATGGAATGACTTACCATATTCGCAAAGATTTTATTATGCTATAGAATATGCCATAGAATATGCTTTAGATTATGCTGTGATTTTATTTAGATTTTATTTTGTTCCTCTCTTGTTATATAAGCATGTGCTCTTTTTATCTATAAATACTAGAGATGTGAATGAGTGATTTATCTCATTCAAGCCTTTACACAATTCTCTCATTTTTCTTCTATATTGTATTTCTACTGTTACCAACCACTTCCATCAACGATCAGTCACCCTCACTCACGTCGACAATTTACCAACAACCAATCACCACCGTGAATCATCAAGCGCTTTGATCAAATCATTTTGTTGTTTAGGAGCAGATCTTGAGTAATCAGCCATCCAATCAGATTGTGAGTCCGTGACCCTACCAATCTTCTAAAGCCTTACCATCCAGCGATCTGTGTTCATCGATTCTCTCTCTATCGACATCCCTCTATTGTACACTTGCTTGATGTGAAATTTCTTTGGATTTTGTATAATATATAAGCATATATACATCTATTTATATATGTATATATAGGATTTTTCCTCTCAAAATCTGATTTCGTCAATACACACACACACACACACACACACATGCGTGTATACACATCAATGGTTTCTCTCCTTCCAGTATTTGATCGATACTCTCTCTCTCTCTCTCTCTCTCTCTCCATTTTTCACATTGGAACACAGTTAACGGGTTGGGCCGGGGCGGTAACAGGGTCTATGAATTGTTCACTAAACGGGGATGGGATTGCAAGTACAAACCCGGGACGGGTTTGGGAGGAGTTCGGAACTGGAAATTGATAAACGGGGCGGGGTAGGGTTTAGGTAAACCAACCTCGTTGCCATCCCTAATGACAATTATTCACCAAAGTTTTCCTCAAGATTAATGTAAACCACAATGTTATACATGATATACATATAGATAATCTGGTAGTATTTCAGATGTGGAAACTACTACAATCAATTACCTTAAAACATGCATCCTTAACATCTCCTGAAGTTCAACCACAGTTTTCATTAATTTCCTAAAGCTTCCCACAGATATTTGTAATTTTTCCACAAAATGATATATTGACATCTAAGATAATACAGATGTCAACCACCCCCAAGACAAAGCATCCTATCAAGCACATGGCAAAAGTAACTGGGAAAAAGCCTACTCATTTGCAAGATATTGGCATTTCTCATAAAATCAAAATGCTAATTCATGCGATCTAAAGGCCTACTCTAATTATTTGGGTAGTCTAACAAGTTCTCGACCACCAATCCATTTCTCCCCGATGAGGACGACCAATTCATCTTATCTTCAGTATAATATACACATTTAAAAGTAATCTAGTTTATACTTTATAGCCAATTTGTACAGACAATCCTAAGGATGAAACGTGGTTAGGTTTGGGTTGGCTTGGTATGCAAACTGAACAGCGAGTTGGTTACAACATATCAAGAACCAAACAGATCAGCGAGTTGGTTAAAACATACACTTGGTCACAACATACCAAGAACAAAACCGGCACCCCAATAGAAGGACAAAATTGTTCAAGACCAACCTTCCCTGAACTATAATTGACCAAAATAAGAAGTCCGCTAAGATTCTTGAGGAGGTTGATTAGCTTTAGGTGTTTCAACCAAAATCAAAACATCATAGAATGGCTACCAATTTCTCAATCCAAATCCTAGTGATTGTCACAGAACCATAAACTTAAATACAATTAACTACTCCATAGAGAGTATCCACCAAGTACCAACCTAAGTCACACAATTCGTCTCACAAGGGTGCTGCTCCAGTGACGCAAATTCTCCAATTGGAAGCAACTTGGCCAGAATTCGTGAACTCAAGTTAGGTGATTCGCGATCTCAAAATTCAGAAACACAGATTCCTCTCCTCCTCCATCAAATTCAAATACCATCAGACACTTTCTTCCAAAATCTTTCATCTGAGAGCAGAAATTTGGAGATATCCTAATGGGTTTAAAAAGAAGAAGAGAACAAAAGGTCAGGATCTGTTTATATATATGGTAATCACTGACCACAAATCATTGATGCCGGCCTCTTCACTGGACGTGGTTTGATGTCTCTTTGCCAGCAATGTTTGGATGTCTCTTTCCCTTTCATTTAGCTATCTCTGTACATATAAATATGCCTATAGTTCTATTTTGGCAATGAAAAACGGGATACCTTATAAACACATTATATTTATTTGCACCCCATAAACCTATCCAGAGTTGTATTATCTTATTACTTGTGCAAGGACTCCAAGTTCACTTCCACATGGCGTACAACACCTTTAGTTAGATTCTTTAACTCCATTTATATGTGTATCTTGTAATAATGAAATCGGAGCAAAAAATATAATATCTAATAAAATAGTTTAGCATTTAATAATTTTAAATGTATATGAAAAAACTGAGGAGCATAACTCGGCTTTAATGCAGAGTTAGCGCAAGGACGTGATCTAGACCTACAGGGGGGGTGAATAGGTCTTACTTGAACAATTAAAGGACTTCAACCAAATTTCAACTCCCAATTAGCACAATTAATTAAAATCTAATTATCAATCAATAATTAGATTTATCTCTAATTAAATGTAGTCCTTACTGTAAAATTTGATTCAAATAATGTGTCAAAGTGGAAACTTTTTAAATTATAAATATTTTAAAACCATTTTTAATGCTTCCTTGGGAGTTGAATCTTTGGTACTTGAAGAAGTGTAGGATTGAGAAATATATACTATTGAGTCACTTGAAGATGCCAATTTAAAAAATATATATATATTTATTTGTCTTATATATGTTGTATTTTTTTATAAAAAACTGTTGTATTCATACAATAAAATATGGAGTTAAGTTGTAATCTTGTTGAGATTTCTTTAAAAAAAAATATCTATCCATCTATATAGAAGAGAAAAATCTAGAATAAACACATAGAAATAAGTGGAGTGCATAAATATAAAGCATAAATCATTCACACACATAAAACACCGATTTTTTACATGAAAAATCCTAATGAAAAAAACATGGGACCTAGTCCAAGAAGATCAAATCCAATAATCAGAGGAAAGATTTACAGCTAAGTTATCAAAATCTAACCCAAGAATCCCCAAGTTAGATCTGATTTAGAGTCATGCTAAATGATCCAATCAAATCTCTGCTGTTGTCAGTCAACAAACTCGCTCTTCACATGGTCCGCTCTTTAACCAATGCTTTGATCTCCAATGACTAGTCACGCTCAATCGGTTGATGTGATGCTGAAATCCTTGAAATTCTAGGAATTGTGTGTTTCAACACTCATGAACTATATGTATGGATGGTGAATGAAAGAAACAAAGTTCTAGCAATTAGATTGCTAGGATGCACTCTAAAATCGCCTCACAAATATATGTGCTTGCTTACACTTATATTCTCTTGGCATAGGTTTTCCGAAGACTTAGGGTCTTATTTATAAAACTGGAAATAAAAAGACTTAGGTTTAAAAGAGTTCAAATCAGATTTGGAAACTATTTTTTCGCACCTTTTGATCAATCAAACCTTGTTACTAAGTCTTGATTGATCGAAGTGCTTTCTCCAATTGGGCTTAGGATTTTAAATATGGAATGATCCAAAAACACTTCTATGCATTTCAAAAAGGATTTTAATGCAGCAAATCATAATTGAAAACCTGAATTGTATGTATGCAACGAAAACAAAAACCCTAATTGGTAAGCGCATGAGTGACAGCTGAAATTACGTTTCTGCATTTATATAAAGTTTGAAATCCTCTTCTGCCCTTGGACAAGAGGTAACTCAACTACCTAACTTAACTAACTTTTAAAACACAAACAAAAACTAAAAGCAAGATTACAGACACTGTTGTGGATGAAGTTTGTCAATCAAAGTCATATTGTCCTAACAGTAAATATATATATAAAAGAGGTGCTCTAAAATGATCCCACCCTCAAAAAAGTCATAATTTAGCGCTTTTTCGCGCTCCAACTCTACGTGACTCAGGACCCAACCCTAATCATAATTATCAATTTTAGTTTGTATTACAACAATCAAGTTAAAGCTTTTGCATCAAGGCTTCATATTGTCCTAACAGTAAACTGCATTACCCAAGTATCTCCAACTAGAGGTCTCAGTACCTTTAGTTGGAGACCCTTACTGCAGTTTGCTTTGATTTCTGATTTGGATAGTGAAGTTGGAGAGGCCTTTTTCTGAAGAGGAAGTATTGCTGGCTCTGAAAAGCTGTAATGGGGATGAATCCCATGGCCCGGATTGCTACACAATGAGATTCCTTATGGAGAGCTGGGAGGTGGTTAGGGGGGAGGTGATGGGCACATTTCATGCTTTTCATCTTCAGGGTCAGTTTGAGAACTGTCTGAATGCCACTTTCATTACTCTTATCCCTAGGAGGAGGAGGAGGAGGAGGAGGAGGGAGGGGGGGCGGATCAAAATCCTCTCCTACACAATAGTAAACTGGTCCCCTCTAGTTAGTGATGCATGCTAGGAAAATGTTGGGATGCAAGCCTAACATCACAACATTTTCTTAATGTGCATCACTAACTTGAGGGGAACGGTTTACTGTTGCGCAGAAGAGAATTTTAGTCCGGCGGGGTGGGGGGTGGGCGGGCGTCAAATGTTAGGGATTTCAGACCTATTAGCTTGGTGGGATGCACTTACAAGCTTATTGCTAAGGTTCTTGCCCTAAGATTGAGAGAGATTATGGATAGGGTTATCTTGGACTCTCAAAATGCTTTTGTTGGAGATCGTCAGATTTTGGACTCAGTTCTTATTGCAGGCAAGTGCACTGATTCCAGATTGAGTAATGTGGGGTTCTTGGGGTTCTGTGCAAGTTTGACATTGAGAATGCTTATGATCATGTGAACTAGAGGTTCTTACTCTATATGATAGAGGATGGGTTTTGGGGAGAGGTGGAGGAGGTGGATTAACCTTTGTATTTCCACTGTTAGGTTCTCGGTTATGGTGAACGGAGCTCCGACTGGTTTTTTCAGCAGTTCGTCGGGATTAAGGGAGGGGGATCTGCTCTCCCCTTTCATGTTCCTCATTGTGATGAAGGCTCTCACTATGATGATGAGAAGGGCAGTGGATTTGGGCTTTATCAGAGGTTTTAGGGTGGGAAGGGACCCTCTCAGTCAGTTGGAGATTTCTCATTTATACCTTAGTTTTTTGTGACGCTGATGAGTCTCGGACGAGATATTTGAGATGTGTGTTGATTTGGTTTCAAGTTGTTTCTGGCTTGAAAAGTAAACGTGGGGAAGAGCGTCATGGTTCATATTGGGGAGGTCCCTCACATTGCTTCTCTTGCAGACACACTAGGGTGCAGCGTTGATTCCTTTCCCATCACGTATGTGGGGCTACCTTTGGCGGTGTCTTTGAAGAGAGTGGGTGATTGGGATCCGGTTGTAGAAAGATTTGAGAGGAGGCTGGGAGGGTCGAAGAAGTAATACTTGACGAAAGGTGGGAGGATAACCTTAATGAAAAGCACTTTGTCAAGTCTTCCTACCTATTTCCTCTTGCTTTTTCATATTCCCTCTTCTGTGGCACAGAGGATTGAGCAGATTCAGAGGAACTTCCTTAGGGTGGTAATAGAGAGAATTCAAGTACCATTTGGTTAACTAGGAGCAGGTTTGTAGCCCGATTCAATTGGGAGGCATGGGTATTAGAAGATTGGAGCCATTTAATAAGGCCCTTTTGGGGAAGTGGTTGTGGAGGACCAACAGGCCTGTGGCCTAGCGGTACCAGGACCCTACTTCCCAAAGGGAGGTCAGGGGTTCGAACTTCAGTGAAGGCATGTGTGTATAAGTACTAACTAGGAAAAAAAAAAAAAAAAAAAAGTGGTTGTGGAGGTTTGGTGTGGAGAGAAATAGATTGAGGAGGAGACTGATTGCTTGCAATTTTTGGAAAGAGAACGGAGGCTGGTGTTCTCGTGAGGTGAGAATTTCAGGTGGAGTTGGGGTTTGAAAATTCATGAGAAAGGGATGAGATGAATTGTTTAAACAAATTAGGTTTCGAATCAGGGAAGGTAGGGAAATCAGATTTTTGGAGGACATTTGGTGTGGGGATTGTTCTCTTGCATGCTCTTTCCCCAAACTCTTCAGGATTGCCACGGATAGGCACGCCATGGTGGTTGACTGCTATCAGCTTCATAGTGGAAGAATGACTTGGGATATGCATTTTTTGAGGCACTTTCAAGATTGGGAAATGGAGGATAACATTGGGTTCCTGGAGCTTTCTTACCGTCAAGAGGTGGGGGGCATTGGTCTTGACTTTAGGGTAAGGGTTCCCTCTTCTCAGGGCCGATTTGATGTCTGGTCTCTTTATGCCTTATGGATGTTCCAGGAATTTCCTTCCCGTGGAAAGTTGTTTGGCATTAGAAGGCCCCTCTCAAGGTGGCTTTTTTTGTGTGGACAACTGTGTTGGGGAGTATTCTGACTTTGGATAGCTTGAGGAGGAGACAGGTTGTTGTCAATTGGTACTGCATGCGCAAAAGAGATGAGGAGACGGTGAATCACCTCCTTTTGCATTGCCCTGTGGCTCGGTACTGCTGCGGATTGTTATTGGGTTTGTTTAGGGTTCGGTGGGTTATGCCCAGGTCCTCGAGAGGCTTGGTGGAGACTTAGAGAGGGTGCACAGTGGTGCCTAAGCCCATGATTATTGGAGGGTAGCACCATTATGCGTTTGGTGGTGCTTTTGGCTCGAAAAAAATAGGAGATCCTTCGAATGAAAGGAGACTCGTATTGAAGCACTGAAGCTCTCCATTATTAGCACCCTTTTTGTTGGGTTCTAGGGAGAAATTGTAAATCCATGGAGAAGATTGCCGATATTTTGGGCTCCTTGAAAGTTGGCCTCATGTAGTTTTTAAGGGATGTGTTTCCTTTTTCAACGCTCTTTAATACAATTTTACTTACTAAAAAAAAAAAAAAAAAAAAAAGGATGTTGTTGCCCGCAATGTAGTTGAGTCAACACAACATAACATGGGCAGGTGTATGGAAAATGTGTCAAATCAAACAGCTATCCCAAATTTGATAGCTGGATAAGGTTTCCTACATCTGAGATTGATGGAATCTCCATTTTCTCACCACATCCCATTATTTAAATTATAATTATGTATATCCAATTATCCATAAAGAACAATAACACCATATATTGTACAATTATATATCATATTATGTCTTTACATGTGCATAACATACTTAGATGTGCAACTTTTGGACACATTTCAAGTTGAGTAGTCATATCATAAGACAATAGATTTAGGGAAGTTTGATATTTAGACACACATCCACACCCAATAAAGATACTCAAATCCATGTAATGTATTAGAAATGTACACAAACAAATGAAGAATTTCCTAAAGAATAAAATTTATTAATGAAACATAAGTTTCATAAAATTTCTTAGGTTCATTAACAAAGATATTTGCTCATCCTTTTTACCACAACTTCATCAAACAAGAATGCAAATCTTATATGTTTTCCATTAAGTCTTAAATAAATAAATATTTAAGTTTTTTTTTTGGAAATAAAACTGTTTGTTATTTCCTCTGGAAAGTCATCCTTTGAGGCATATAAGAAAGTATGTTTTGGTTTTGTCTGATGTGGAGAGACTGAAAGCATAATAAAGTTGGAACTGTTTAATCTAATTTAACTAGATCTTATATATGTCCCTATGGCTCCTATCATAAGCTGTGGAGAATTTACTAACAGAAGGCATTTAAAGTTGTAGATTAGTTGTAAATGGGCATCTCTGGTAAAAAAACAGAAAACCAACTGATATAAGAACCTGTGGGTTCTTTGGTAGAAAGTTCCGAAGGCATTTCAACTTTACCATCACCTCCAATTGTACTAATAGGGAAAAAAAGACAGAAAATTAAGCTTTTGAAGACAAAATTATAATATATTACAAAAAAGAAATACACAAAAACAGAATAATGTTAACTATGTCCAGATCATAAAATTTTAATGTAAAATAATTTTTAAGCTTTGATCACTTATCTAATAAGTCATTATTAGAAACTAAAAGACGTGCATCACGTAGGCATTCTTATGAACAATGTTCCTTTCTCTCTCTCTCTTATGAACAATTTCCTTTTTCTATTATGAAAATTTCTCATGAAAAGCGATCCAGCATCATTTATAAGCATCACAGGCCCAATTATGTCAAGAACCACCAGGTTATGTAACAAATCTTCAAAGAGTTTATGAAAACATATGGTGGAGAAAAGACTTAAATGAATATTTTTAGCCAACTACATGAATTGAGATTAGAGAAGTTGAAGATATTTTGTGACAATAATTGTAAACCATTACCTGTTCTTTCATTTTGTCCTGGAAGGTTGACGGCAACATGTTGGGAAACAATGTCAGGAATACTGGCAGTAAGAACTCCATGAATGGAACTACAATAAAAACTGCAACAGGAACTAGCCTGAAAATATCGGCTGTCGTTCGAGTGAGTTGTTGCCTTTCCCTCCTAGAAAGACCTTTCCCACCAGCAAGTTTTATAAGCAACCTCGAGCTTATTCTAACATCAGCCCAAAGTAGTTTTGTACCCAACCAGTAGTGTTGCATTGTAGATTTAAATTCATCCTTCCAGTGGTGAAGCTTCTTTGCCCAGTCCTCCCTAAAAGGAGAGAACAACTAGTAAGTGAAGGGTTAATCAATTTAGATGAAACATACAAAAACAAAAGACCAAAATCTTTCTAACCTGCTCATAGATGCAACGGCTCTCATTGCAGGACCAATCCCTAAAAGCATAGTCCATAGTCTCTTTATTATAAATTTAGCACCCTTCTGGGGTTCTTGCAGCTTCTTAGCTTTGGCTTTGGCTTTCACCGTGCTCAGACCTTCGACTGCTTGGTCACATTCTTCCGGTGAAGCTTCCTTTCTTTGTTTAGCATCCTTTTCTTCATTTCCATCATTATCGCTATTCAATTTTGGTTGCCCTGCTGTAGCGGTTGAAGAATAGCGCATGGACTCCGATATCCATCTAACTCCCAAAGGGGATAAAAACCCTGTTCTTCCAGTGCCATAACCCGGAGTTGGAATTACACAATAGTTCTGCCTCAGAAATACTCTTGCAGATAAACTTGATGACTCCCCCTTGGTTAGGGAAAATAAATCTGCATTTCTATTATCTGTATCCACAGATGGACAACTGGCAGCCGAACTCAAATCCCGTGAATCAGGAAGCTGAGATGAACCCCCATACTCAAAACATGAAAAACCCCGAATCAAGCATGTGGGCTGATTCAGATAATTGAAGAGGTGCCTCTTCCTTCGCAATATCGCTCTTGAGGCCATTATGAATAAACTCTGCCCCTCTACATACAGCTACAGTAACATATCACAGCCCCCCAATCAGTATTATCCAGTCCAGACAACATGACAAAATCTTATGCGAAAACCATACCACATTAAAGAGCTAAAATCACTCAAACCCTTCATCATTCATCTGAAATCATTAACTAATTTCTCCAATAACATGACCCAAACAATTGCCAATTAGTATTATATATAAGAATAAACAGAAGTAAACATGAGAAGAAAAAGGGGGTATACGGGTTTCTCTACACGTGCAAAAAGGAAACACATATATGTTTCTCATCCATTCAGCTGTTGATCTATATCTTGTTGCAACCACTATGATTTGCCCAAAACAAGACATAAAGGGGCAGAAAGACAACAAGACTCGATTCAACTGTGAGCCATTCTTTCTTTCAGGACTCATCATCATCCTTGCCTTAATCCCATATGAATGGGTCGGCCACATGAGTTCTTTCTCCAATCTTTTCTACTATATGTCATTTCTATTAATTTTTTTAAGTCGTTTTTAACAACCCAATCCCATGTTATTTTTAGTCACCATCCCCTCTTACCTTCTATTACAACTAGTCTCACTGGTTTGACTGGGGCATCTCTAGATCTCTGATGTATGTACTCTATGTCCAAACCATCTAAGCCTACTCTCTCTAATTTTCCCACCAATACGTGCTACACCTAATTTCTTCCTCATACTTTCATTATTGATCCTATCCCTCCTAGTCACTCCACTCATCCATCTTACCATTCCCATCCGCAGGTACATGAAAGTGGTGTTCTTGTTCTTGAATTGCGGAGCGGTGAGGGGAAGACTTAAGATCTTTTTTCAGGACTGAGAATGGCATATTATTTTGTTTGTGGTTTGAACATTACCCAATTCAATTCCTAAAAAGAAAATTAAGGAATTTAACTTTACAATGAAAATGACATTTTTCCATAATTTTTCGTTGTGATTTGATTTCATCCACGCCCAATCACACACATACATGTATGTGAAACTACTCATTCATTATATATTTGAAAGGAAGCAAATCAACAAGATTAAAGAAACTTCAAGAACATAAACGCTGCAATAAGGTGAAGAGTGAGCCAAAGCGATTCAACTGTGACCAACCTAACAAGTTAATTTCATATACAAAATCAACGAACAAATTAGGCATTGTTTGAAAGAACTCATCTACTAACCTCAGATCATCGATCACCCAATAGAAGACAGTTACAACGAAAATCTCAGTCAATGGAACACATGTTGTGCGCCCAATTTATTCAATACATGTAATCAGCATGTGAATCAGCGCGTGTTATATATATTTATATATAGATGGATAGAGAGGAGAGCCTGGTTCGTCAAAGGGAACGGTTATACGATTAGTTACATACAGATTGCAGACCGTAGATACTGCCTTATACACCGAAGGTTAGAAGAACGGGAAATATACATATAAGTGGTAATAGTAAAGGTATATTACCAATTCATGAAGGTAGTTTGCATATTTACCATAGCATGAACTAAAAGTTAAGACATTTTATTTGAACCCTTTATTAAGCAAAAATTTTAGTTTCATCCCTAAAGCTTATTTTATCCACAATCTACCCAAAGAAACACTTGTACAAGTTCTAGAATTTTGGCAGATAGCACTTGGGAATTGTTACATTGCGTAAGAATTAGGAAACATAACGCGTAGCCTACAACAAATAATAGAAGAACTTAAATCTAGAATTATTCGAATATAGAATATTTTAGAAGCTAAGGGCCTCTTTGGCATGTGTCTTGCTTTAGGCGTTTTATTTTTGGCTAAAATAGAAACAGTGTTTTTACTATTGGAGTATTTTGGCAAAAATCGGAAGCACGTTTGGGAACGATGTTTTGCTGTGAAAATGTCAGAAACAGAAACATGCAAAACATGTTTGGTAAGCCATGCGTTTCAAGAATTTTAAAAATAAAACATGTTTGGTAACTCTAACTGTTGTAAAAATAAAAAATAAAACAAAAACAAAAAATATATTTGGTTATCATTGTTTTTAATTTATTTTTATAAATTTTAAATTTATTTATAAATTTATTTCTGTATAAATAGTCTATATATTTTTACTAAATATATTGAAATTTGAACACACAAACATATATATATATATATATATATATATATATATATATATAACCAAAGTGTAATTACAGAAGCAACTGCTTCAGCGAAAATGTAGAATATTAGTTCTAGTAATTGAACTAATAAATGAATGAAGAAAAGCCTTCATCTGTGCAAAATCTTGGTTCCCATTAATTGCACTACAAAATTCTTGTTTTTTTCCATCCCGAGACCAATGTTTTCGCATCAACTTGAGTCTTGATGACATGTAAAGTTCCATCTTTTTACTGTGTTCTTATGATCTAGATATTAAGATTACCTTTTTCATTTCTAATCCATCTATTTAGAATCAAACTTCACAAAACATCTATCAAGGAGTCATAACATAAAAATAAAATAAAAAATAAAAAATAAAAAAGACACCCAGCTAGACTGGAAGCTTGCAAGGAAGCTTCTCAAATCATACTCATTCTTCTGTATTAGGAAAAATGACAAAGAAATTGAGAACAAATTAAACAGTAGATTAAATTAAACAGGAGATATAATTCAAAGTTTAAACAAAATTCACTTCATTGTTTACGAATTTCAACAATATGATTCAAAAACGAAGAAAAAGATGCTTAACAAATAAAAAGATGTTTCCTTATGTTTTCCTTAACTGTTACAGGAGATCTTACAGGAGACATACTTCAAAAAACACAAATTTCACTTCCATGGAACACATCATCTTCATAACAGCACACATCACCTTCAAGAGAGTATCAACACACTTCACATCTGCAATGGTAGAATTTAAGTTAAAAAATATTAACAATAATATCAGCCGATAATAGTAAAAGCAAAAATAATATATATTACATATATATATTACAAGCCCACAATAGCAACAAATATATTACATATAAAAGAAAAAGCATACCATCACTTTCAAGAAGATCAAGAGTGCCCAAGAGAATTCCAGATTCGATCAGCAATAGTATTACGCAACTAATCCATTTCTCGAAGCTGAGCCGGAGGCACATGCTCAACAATCTCATCGTCTTCACCATCACTTTGAGGAGGATCGTCACCATCAAATAAATCATCAGGCTGATACTGATTAATAATGAAGTTGTGTAATGTACAACAAGCCATTACAATCAATACTTGTGTTGAAAACTTATAAGGAGGCATTGCCTTCAAAATAGCGAATCTCATCTTCAATAGCCCAAAGCATTGCTCGATTATATTTCTCAAAGATGAATGCCTATGATTAAACACTTCCTCCCGACCACGGGGTGGTCTACTCCTACGGTATTCCTAAAAGTGGTAAGTATGACCTCGAAATGGGGCCAAATAACCAAGCTTATTGGCATACCCTGAGTCCACCAAATAATACTTACCTGCCATGTTTAGAATACATAAAGATATATACACTATGATAAACAAACCATACATTAAGTGAATTTGTAAGATAATAATACTTAGTGGTGGAGCTGGAAAGTTCATTGCCTCATTCTCAATACAGTCCTTTAGGATTCTCAAATCATTAGTGAAGCCTTCTCACCCAGCTAGCACATATGTGAATCTCATGTCAAAGTCACATACTGCCATTACATTTTGTGTTGTATGACCCTTTTCTACTACGAAATAGAAGTTGTGTAACTATTGACAAAGTTGCAGGAATGTGGATTCCATCTATAGCTCCTACGCAATTCTTGAAGTAAGGGTAAAACCTAAAAGACCCTTTAATCTTATTCGGAATCACAGAAAAATCAGGAGGGGCAATAATATGGGTGCCAAACTGACATACTGCATGCAACACAGCATGGAAGTGTCTGGAAATGATTTCAGTGGAGTGTTGAAATCTCTCTGCTACAACACGATTCCTTTGATTATGAGATAAAGTGAGCAAAAAGATTGCCACTTGTTCATACACAGTTAAAAATTTAGAATCCTTCAGCCCTATACCTTTCAGGGTGCTACACAATGTTCTGAAAATTTCATGGTACATCCTAAAATTTTTATAACATCTTTCTCTATGGTCGTTTAGAATCTCCATAACATACGTTTCCCCTTATAAAATTGAATCCCTACAACGGCTCTTTTAATAGAAGTTCCGCTCTTCTAAAAAAGTAACAAATACTATGACACTCTCATTATCTTCCTCATCGTCATATAATTGAATTATTCTTTTTATATTGTTCCAGATATCCATTACCCTATTTAAATATTTAATACAAGCAAAACATTTAAGTTAATAAGCAAATCAATTAAATAATAAATAAAATATTTAAATAATAAACAAAGTAAACATTCAGTGAGAGTGTCTTAATATTTAAAATATTACAGTCATCCAAATGTGAGATAAAAAAAGTATTTAAGTTATTACAGTAATCCAAATGTGAGATAGTAATAAGTTAAACAATGACACAAAACGTAATCATCCATAAAGAAAGACTCAAACATTCAGTGCCCAACCAATTCTAGTTCCTCAGGTAGCGAAAGAAAAAATTTCTGCCACTTCTCAAAATCATGTAACAACTTCGATACCTTAGCGAATTGGGCTATCTCAATTCCCGGTATTATTTATAAAAGGAGCATGGAGGTGTCAAACATTTAATCATCTCTATCCTTTTTAGAGGGAGAGAGAACTTCATCATCTCCTTTCTCACATGAAGATATACGAGTAGAAGTAGAAGATGCTTTAGCTGCTTTCTCTATTGCAGCTTCCATTCTCTCAGTTCTCCTCTCAGAATTCTCATTCATGTTTGACAAGAGTACAGCCATACCGGGAGATAAACCATCTCTTTTAGCTTTCTTACCTTTACGTAGAGGTGGGGGACTGACCTGACAACCCTCTTCCTCATCATCGTCATCATTGGGAGTGGGCAAAATGATTGCGGGGGGTGCCGTAGTGGACGGGTGGGCATGCATCCCCGTTGCATATGTGTCCCTAAATATAGTCGACATCTAGTCAAAATGCTTACATCCATGCCTTTGAAACTTATTTGCACCCATAACAACCTACAAATTTTGTTACAATATTAACCTCATAACCAATAATATATGAGATTTTATTATTTATTTAGGACTAATAATTAAATTACTAACCTTGCACAACCTGTCCCATCTCTCTTCCTCAACTATAACCATGACCGTCTCATGGTCATATCCCACGCCAGTCTCCGATAATAATTCCTTGAACTCGAAATAAATTTTCCTCAAAGCATTAAACCTATTCTGAAGTTGGGTTAAACCAAATTTTCTCCCTGTTTGAACCTTCATTTCTTTTACCAAATTATTCCAACCACTTTTATTATATGTTGTGCCACTACGATTACCAGCCTTAACTTCTTCCACCATAATATTCACGAATTTTTCAATGAGTGCGTCATCCCATAACAATTTTCCATCCTTCGTAACTTCAGCCTCTTCTCCTTCAATTGTGAGATAATCACCGCATTATTCCACATTATCAACATTCATATCCACCTAACATATTAATAACAATACTATAATTAATAACAATAAAAATAATATATATTGACTAGAACATATAGACTAACCTATTAATGTTTAAACATTCACTTAGATAACCCACTTAAACATTAATGTTCTAAATTAAACATGGATTGAACTGCAACCACTATGTTCACCCCAGTGAAAAGCCAGTCTTAATAAACTACTGTAAGATTCAGTTGCAGAATTTAATACACACACACACACATATATAAATGATCAAATTTTGATAATACATAAATATTACCTACTTTATCTTGACATGTTCATGGCCTCCCTTAAATGAAACTGACATGTTAGTGGGAAACCACCTTTCAATAGTTCAAAAAAAAAATGTAAGATATGTATTGCATTGTTTATGTCTTAATACAACCTGTTTAATCTATAAACAAACATATCATTGGAGCCAACTTCCTCCAACCTTTAATGGAAACCAAATTAATGGCATGCCTCAAACCTAAACATTCTACTACGCATTTTGTTTTTGGAGTGGAGGCTGCCAACTGATGGATAATTTGTTTGGTTTGTGGTTTTATTTACAAAACTATGTTGTCTTCAGTTGTTAGATTTTCTTAACCTAAGGATAATCTAGTTTTGGTTCACGCCATTGGACTGGTTTATCAAACCAACATTTTTCAAGATAAATGATTATACAATGGGATTCTCAGGCAACAAATACGAATAAAACATTACTGAATCATATCTACGTGGAGTCCACTGGCTACAAGGGTATGCATACAGATTTATCGTTTGATACTGCTGTACGTTATTTTAATTCTTTACAATGTGGTGGTGTTAATTTTCAAATCTGTGTCAAACTTCTCTCTTCTCTTCGTCTAAATTTTTCAATCATTGCACCAAGTAGTATCAGATCAATAATAGTAGCAATATACTGGTATATATATAAGGAACTTGGTATACTTAAAAGAAAAGAATGTAATTACTGCATTATAAAGAAACAATTTTGTATGGCTATAACAGAAAAGATAGATAAACAAAGCAAAACAAAATATACAATCTAAGTATTAAAAATAAAAACACAAAAATAAATAAAATAGTTCATGTATGGACTGGACTACCTTAGCATAGAGATTTGCTAGGGATAATCTAGTTTTGGTGGAAAGTGAGCTTGTTCACTTTTTGCTTTGTATTGGAGTTCATCCTCCTATTGTAAATGTATTATCTTAAAAAAAAATTATAAAAAAAACCCCATTCCAGAAATTGGTAGATGGGTTCCAGGAATTGGAAAAAAAAATTATAAAAAAAAAAACCCCATTCCAGGAATTCGTAGATGGGTTCCAGGAATTGGACAAAAAATTTATAAAAAAAACCCCATTCCAGGAATTGGAAAAAAAATAATAAGTGCTGTGAAGGACCAAGAAGCGAAACTAGACACAAATCAAAACAGCAAATAAGGAATTGGTAGATGGGTTCACCAATTACCAAGGTACCTCCCACAAAACATCATTCAGATGCCCCATAGCTCGAATGGAGGAAGGTAAAAGAGAAAACAAAAAATTTATCGTTATGAAAGAAAATGCAAAATACAGAATAATTTAAGAAAGGTACCACAGGCGGCCGCTGCTACTTCTTCCTCCGCGGCAACTGCTGCTCTTACAGTTAATATCGCAAGGTTGCTTTCGTCGCTTCCCAAATCGCCAGACGCCTAGGGTTTTAGAGGAGAGAGAAAATATAGGGCCGAATGTTACAAATGGTTTTTAAACGTACTTCCTCCTCTACAGTGCTTTTATTGGGCTACAGTATTGAAACAACAAAAAACACCATTTTGGTATTTCACTTTTGGGCCCAAATTTTACTTGTGTTTTAGTACTATTTAAAACAAAACAATAGCTACCAAACATGTTTTGGGCCTGAAATGAAGCCCTGCAACAAAAACACCTACAATAAAATAGCTACCAAACAGGCCCTAAATGGCAAAGATTTTAATTAAGTTTATAAATAGAATAGACTTTAATAATTTAAATAACTCTATAAAACGACTCGGAGAAAATCTTGATTATATTAAAGAACAAGTAGTACAGAATTCTAGTCCAAATAATTTTGATAACAAGATAATATTAGTCGCAATTAAAGATATTAATAGCGATATTAAAAATATTTCTGAAAATCAAAAAATAATTATACACTATTTAAAATATCTTAAAACCGATATTCAAAGGCTATTACAACAGTTTTATTAGCAATAGTAATCCTGATTATCTAACAGTTTTAGCTGAACGTTATAAAATTGATAAAGAACCCGTAAGATTTACAAGTTTTAAAATAGACGTACAATTAACTAATATACATATTAAACAAAATAACTTTTTAATCCAGTTATTACTCCAGTTGTCTAAAAAAGTTAATAAACTTGAAGAAAAATTAGAAGCAATACAAGAAAGTATTCCTAGAGAATCTTCTAAAGAATTATTTGAATTATCAGATAAAATAAATGATATAAAGTTATCAACTAATAATTAGTTCTCGCCTATAACTACCAAGCCTGTAAACTTATTACAACCTCATAGACAAATACCACAATGGCCATTATCCTTAGAAAAACCAAGAAATAATGAGAGTAGAAGATTTATATGATAATTAACATGATGCCAGAAAATATATAGAACAAAAAATGAAGAAAGTAAAAAATAAAGTCAACCTTTATTCCAATAATTTACTAGACTTCCAGAGCAAAATATATAATCATTTTAGCCAGAGAAAAATAAGTGTAGTTAACAAACAAGTTATTTTAGACTTTATAACACCCGAAGCATGTCAAGAGTTAAATGATAATAATTTAGAACTTATGCATTTAGGTGTCATAATAATAGGATTAGTAGGATTAAACAGCAGAAATATGAACTAGAGCACTTGTTTATATTTATGATGATCGATGGAATAACCATCAACAAGCACAAATAGCCAGCACTAAAATAGATTTAGCAGACAACGCAGCCATCGTAGGATGTATCCCCAATTACATGATGACTACTAGAGAATTCAGTAAACATATTAAGATAGTTATATCCACAAAAAGATACAATATGACTGGACAATTTGAAAACTTATTAGTTAATACTTTATTTATGGGAAAAGTAGTTAATCAATATAATTTAAATTTAAAGCTCAATTCAGTGAAACAGTTAAACCATTTAGTAGTAAATATGTCCAGATGATAGAAGCCAGAAAAGTAAGCAGTATTACCCATGAAGGAACAGAATGGAAACTACCTAATCTTACTACTACAACTAAAAAGATCCCTGAAAGTAATATGATATATGTTAAAAATAGTGGAGAAGCTAGTATAAGGTTTGACAATTATAAAAGACAGGATAATTTAGTAAATGATACCCAAGAGGACTTTTTAACCACACTCATAGAAGTAGAATCCCCTGAAGAAATAAATGTCCTTTATGATAGATTAGAAAATAAAATTTTAGATAAAATAATGCATGACTTTGATAATCTTTAACTAGAAAATTTAAAGGAGAAATATCCTGAGCCTAATTATCAACTTATAGAAAGCATATATGTAGGCGAAGGAAATAATGATGATATTAAACGAAATATATTAAAAGTAGGTTTTGAATCATTCTACACAAAACATGAACTAAACACCCTAAAAGAAGAATTAAATGTCGTAGTCGTAGAACAAGTAAAGCATAGAGAAGGAAAACAACCAGAAGAATTCACATCTCAACCTACAGGATCTGTATACCAAGAAATGCATAATGCAACTAGTAGTACTAATAAAACAAATGATGAATATCTCACAGGACAAAGACTTCAACCTACACAAGAAACATATGTAGAAAATAAAAATATACCAGACATGTATACGTGGACACCACATCGTAAACGTTATGATAATATCCTAGCACACGACGCAGGAACTATATTAGACATATCACGACACGATCCCCAAGATTAGGTAAGAGTAATCGATAATTGGGAACAAAACTGTATTAGAACAACTATCCTAACCCGATTCGATAATAGAATACAAGCATTAACTTATTGTGAAACTCTATTAAGATGAACAATTCAAAACTGGTGGCAATCTTATAAAGTCACTTATGCTAATGATTACAACCTCTTGAAAGATAATTTTACAATTCAACAGTTTACCAGCTTAATCAAAAGGGTATTACTTGGTAAAGATAGATTATTAAAAGAAACTCAAATAAAGCAAAATGAAGCCTTACGTAATCTATAATTATTACAAATTTGCGATTTTAGATACATAAGAGATTATACTAATAAATTTTTTGAATATTTCACCGCCATAGGAAAAACCGGAGATATAACTTTACTTGATAGATATCTTCAAAAATTACCAG